>NC_058142.1:10063236-11444236 GCF_011075055.1 Mangifera indica | reverse complement strand
TAGAATAGGCCATAAAAACCAATCGCTTTAATTGATTTTAAGGGTTGTATATCTTGCATATACATTATTAATAAAAGAAGAGTTTTGTCATACTTCACATGTTTTCTATGTCACTTTTATATCTATGTTGTAGTTGTTTATTACATCCATATTAGCTACATGCATACGACATGTGAAAGGTCCTGATGAGTTTTAATAAACGTCATCAAATCGTTCCCTGCATAGGCAATCTGTTTGGGCAATAGTATTGCATAGTGGGTGTGTGCTATATCACCACAGTATATCAATGGATGATATTAGACATGATGGATATACACATGGGTAAACAATGGAACCATTTGATGGTTAGAGAACTGATCAAAGGTTATTCTATTATATTGTTTATCGAACGTGACCGCTGAACGATGATCACATGGGCATTAATATGTAGTCAATGATATATCGTGAGTCATACTAGTGTATAGATCCTTTGACTTGAGATATCATAGTTGTGCTTCGTTCCGGAACGTATGATTCATACGGTGTATACCATGAGACTAATCATGTCTCGTTCAGAAGTCGCTTTGATCATATGTTGCTTGAGCGAGAGGACAAGTGATGATCATACAGGGATCTGTCAGCTTGACTGCTCTCGAGTTCTTATACGAATATCAAGAAACATAAAAATCTAATACACTAGCTAGTGTAGATAAAAGACCACATGAAGAGAGTTTCGATGTGGCACGTTATGATGTATTACTTGATATTTGAAAAGATTAAATATTGGATTTTGACATTCCATGAATCCAAGTTTAATTGGGATGTAATGACGAAGGGATTGAACTACATGGTAAGTGTGAGTAAGAAAGGTTTATTTGATATTATGTGAAGCTTGTATTCCATTGTGATGTAGAGATCATGGGACATTGCTAGATGATACCACATGATCAGTGGGAGCTTCATTTTGTAGCAGAAAATGAAGTATATCGGTTAACGACAGTTTTAGGTTATATAATGATATAATAAAACGTATCATCCGATATAGAGCCTACGGCTACGTCACTATGAACCTTGAAGGTCACACCTATATTTCAAGGAAGAAAATGGTGTTATGAAGCTGAAGATATTTATCCATGGTTGGCTAGCACTTTTCGAGGATAAAAAATTGTGTTTTTCGAATAAGATTCGGAAAAGGGGTAAAATTGTCATTTTACACCTTTTAAATTGTTTAGAAAGTTAAAATGATTAATTTTGGGCACAAATGAATTAACATATGTCAAATTCTCATTTCTCTTATTTATCAACCAATGAGAATTAAACATATGTTTTAACTTGATAATTATCAAGTTTTAATGCAATAAATGTGAGAGAAAATAAAGAAAAATATACATTTTTTCTTTTCTTCTTCTTCTTTGCCGGGAAAAGCTTCTCCTTTCTTCCATTTTTCTTCTTTGAAGGGTGCAAGTCAAGAGATCACTTATTTTAGTGATTCAAGCTTCCAAACTTCAAATCAATTTACAAGGTACAAGGTAGTTTACCTGTTTTTATGTTTTATTTCTTAAAACAACATGAAAATATCATATTACCATTGTTACATATGATGTGAACATAAATTAAAAATTTTAATTTTCTTGCCAAAATCCTACAATTAGAATGTTCACTAAAGACTACTTAGGATTTGTGAATAAGTTATATGTGTAAAAGAATGTGTGTGCATTGATAAGGGCTTGCGAAAAGATGTTCTAATCATGAATCATGTCCTTATTTATAGAGTACACCATGAATGGTTGCTCATACAACAATGAGCAGTCATTCATGTTTGATCCTTATGCATACAATCTAGGATTTATTTGGATCCTCAAACATGGATTTGTTGGATAAAACTTTATCCTAATCTGACTCACAATGAACGAGTTTTCATGATCCATGAACGGTCATTCATGGTTAAAAAACAAGTCAAACTAAGTTGATTCAATCATACTGGACATGCCCAATCTATTCTTGATTTCACTTTAATCCAAATACACCAAGATTATCACCAAATAACCTTATGTTTTAGAGTTTGAATCAACTTTTATATGTGTGTGACCATAAGCTTTTTATCAAACTAGTAGTGTTTAAATTCAAGTCAAATCTAGACATATACCAAGATTGGTCTTTAGCAAGGTCTCATGGCCACCCGACTGACAAAGTGTAAGTAAACAACTCTAGGGGTTGCCAACTACATGGCTATGCATAATACGATCCCTTTGTAAATTGATATCTCTCAAAGTTGAGACACAGATACGTGTCTATCTTAACAACTCCTCAATATAAACTAATACACATTGATAACCAATCAATTTGGATCGAGTTTCAACAAAATCATATTGTAACCACGGATTCTAGTAGCTATTGATGTCTTTTAGTATTCTTATACGAGATATCACCTCTCGTACTCGAGAGTAAGAAATTCTCTAATGATCTACCATAGAATCCATATAGATCTTGATATGGACAATTACCTCTTTTATGGTTATCTAAATTATGGTGGCACGTTGGATGACATCAAACCATACCAATGCTTATATAAGATGGTCTAGTGACCTCAAGTCTAAAAATCACTTGCAATTATGAATTAGAACCATCCATATGAACATGTCTACAATGTGTATCCAAATGTTGCACCAAGTTATTAACTAGTAGCTTTAACTTGAGGCATCAGTGGTTTGGGCCAAGCCAAGCCTTAAACAGGCTAGCACTCGGGCTTGCCCATTTAAACAAATTTACTAATTTTTTAATTAAAAAATTTGAACACAAATCATTTTTTAATTATTAAAACTAAGGATAGTATTCTGAATATTTTATTGATAATTTTTTACTTACAGTGGAGAACTACCGTGGTTATATAATGAAAAATATTATAACATAGTGTAAATAAATACAATTACAGATATAAATATAATATATATACCAGCTATTTACTCATCATTAATGTCTAGATTCTTGAATTTTTGGAAATTATCTTCTGTTACCTGATTCTATAATGTAAAATCAGTTTTGACTCAATTTTTCATACATATAGTTGTCTTGACCATGTTTGACTGTAAATTAGATCGTTTATCTTCCAAAATACATCCACCTACACTAAAAACAGATTCTAATGCTATAGTCAACACCAGAGGGGTTAATAAATCTCAGGCTATGGCTGTAACCACAAGAAAACTTTCTGCCTTCTTTTTCCACCATACCAAAACATCTAATTTCTCAACACCATATCGTTGAACAATTTCTAGATAATGCTCAATACTAATATAATTATAAAACTCATCATAATTTATACCATAACCAATGGTCTACTTACCATTGCGCAGAAGGGGTCATGTGTGCAACTTTTTTCTATGTGAACTACCAAAACTTACCTCTTGTTATGAATTTCCAATAAAAATTCTTTAGCATTTTCTAGCAATTAACAGTATTGGTAATTAACAAATTATCATTAACGACATCAAATAAAACTTTTACTCCTAATATTTTTGCCCTAAGGTCTAAGATAGTAGCAGCAACATAAAGTAAACAAATTTTTTTCCAATATTTTTAAATTTTTGTTTTATTTGTCTAGATATATTTTAAAAAGTATTATGATACCTATATTCTTTAAAAATATCACTAATACACAAAATTAAATCCACAGTTGGATAATACATACTTGAGCATTGATATGTAGTTGTCTTCAATGGCTCTAACATGTTCATTAGTGTCATAGCAATTTCTCAATCATGATCTATCAAGAAAATAGGATATTCTAAATCTTTTGGTTGGGTATTAAAAAACTGTGTTATAGGTACTTTTACCTTTCACATTTTGTTAGCATGAGGTATATTAAAAAGTAATGGCATGTCTAATTGTTGATATCTCATTCTTAGCTATGTTCAATCCATCTTGAGTGATTAAATTAATAATATGGCATACATATCTAATATAAAATAATTTTCCATTAAATGGAATAGGTATATGATTAAACATTAATTCAATAATGCTATCATTATTTTTTGCATTATCAAAAGTCATTGTAAAATTAGAATTATTAATTTTATTTTCATTAAAAATATTTGTTAATGCTCAATGAATTGTAAGATCACTATACAGATATTCTAAATTTCTAAATTCAATAACTTTTTTGCATAACTGTCAATCAAAATTAATGTAATGGGCAACTGTGCATAGGCACTCTATGTCTTAATTTGTAGTTATCCATAAATTTGAAGTAATTGAAATTGTACCATAAAAATTACTAAGTTTTTCAATAACTTTTAATTTCATTAATTTATCATTTCTAAGAATATTTGACCTAAGAGTTGATATAAGAATTCTTTTAAATACGAGTTGAACACTATTGAGCGATTAAATGGAATAGGTTAATTCAATAATGCTATCATTATTTTTTGCATTATCAAAAGTCATTGTAAAATTAGAATTATTAATTTTTTTTCATTAAAAATATTTGTTAATGTTTGATGAATTGTAAGACCACTATACAGATATTCTACATTTCTAAATTCAATAACTTTTTTGAATAACTGACAATCAAAATTAATGTAATGGGCAGTTGTGCATAGGCGCTCTATGTCTTGATTTGTAGTTATCTATAAATTTGAAGTAATTGAAATTGTACCATAAGAATTACTAAGTTCTCCAATAACTTTTAATTTCATTAATTTATAATTTCTAAGAATATCTTACCTAAGAGTTTATCTAAGAATTCTTTTAAATAGGAGTTGAACACTATTCTACATCATCCATTCTAAAATTTCATCTTTAGCATAAGAAAATGATTGGTCAGAAGCAACAACATACCTAGCTATCTAGTCTTGCATTTTCATTTGATTGTATGTGAAATGGACATTTCTCCCATGTGTTCAAAACCATTTAGAACTCATTTCCACTGGCACCAAGACTAACGGATCATGATCGAGTGAAAGCAATTTGTTTTTGCTTTCTAAGCTCGAGTTGAATTTTTTTACAATAAGTAGCTATATATTGACGAAGATGTCCTATGCCACTTAAACTTCTACATGTTAAACATGAACCGCAATGTTTGCACACTACTCAGTAAATTACTTTTTCTTAGATCGTTTCTTGTATTTGATTGAAGTGATTCCACATCATAGATTTTTGCTTTCTTTTTGTCCTCATCGAGTATGTGGTTGTCCTACTTTCACCCGTTAGTGCTCCACCTATTCTACATTGATCATCAATAATATCATTAGCGACAACATGATAATATTCAAATTGATTGAAATCATTTGACCCTAGATCTATTTGTAAAATATTTTTATTTTTTCAATACAGTGAATAATGCGTAAGCCAAGTCAAGTCAGGTTGGTCGCGGGCTTGATGCCCAGGCCCAAGGCTTGACCTTAAAAACCCACAAGCCTAGCACAACCTATTATAGTAACAAGTTATGCCCTTCTGGACTAGGCCATTTTGTTGTGTTTCAGGTTAGGTCACGAGCCAGCCCGATCTGTTTGTCATGTTTAGCTTTGACACATGAGAACTATTACCAATTTTCAGTGAAGTCATTCAATACTATGGTAATCTCATACTATTACTTGTGTCTTTGGTTAAAATAATATCCAAATTACGAACATTTTAGAATGGTTATTTAATATATTCATAAAGTTCTAATGATCAGTCATCTAATCCTCTCATCATGATTCTACTATTATAAGGGCAAATTATTCATACGATCATAATATGTAAACATTATAATGAATGAAAATAAAATACATTTATTAATAAATAAGTAAATTACAATGTTATAAAAGTATAAATTGATAAGCTCTAAGACATTACCTTAACAATTTCTCACTTGCACAATAGTCATTCTTTCATATGTCTAATGTCATTACCTTAACAATTTCTCACTCTACATATATATCATGTTTCTACTATAACAGAGGTTTGGTCAGTAGGTCTACCAAATTGTCATCTATGTCAATGGTCACAATCTATACATCTCCACACTAAACAATTTTTTGAATCAGGTGATATTATTTGAGTATATGTTTGGACTATTGGTGAGACCTTAGTTCCTTTGGTTAGGCAATGGATCAATTATTGTCAAAATGGAACTTGATTGGCTTAGTAATGCTAGAAATTGCTCTAAGTTATGTGATGAACTTTTTATTACAAATAACTTTGAAGAGGGTAAAGTTTTTGGACTCTAGTGTAAAATCAACACTTGTACCTTGCCTAGACTTTTTCTAGCTAACTACACCACCATTCAAACAAAATACAAATCTTGATTAGGATTTAAAGTCATCTCGATCAATCTAAAAACTAGCATCATTGTATCCTTGTATAATCAGCTCAAACTCTCATTCATAAACCAAGAATGTATCTTTAATTCTTCATAAGTGCTTTAGGATATTCTCGATACTTGTACAATTTTTTTCACCCAGATCATATTGATATCTACTGCAAACGTTAGAGAAGTATAAGATATGAACCCTTATACATTGTATGGCATAGTTGATAGATCTTATCGTGGAGGCATATGACATCCAACTTATCTTATCCCTCTTAAATTGTATTTGAGGACATATCTCTTTCGAGAGATATTCACTATGGGACATAGGTAAGAATTTTTCTTGGATTCTTCCATGTTGAATCTAGTCAGCACCTTGCCTAGTTATATATTTTAACTTAGGCCAAATAGTCTATGTGATCTATCACAGTAAATCTTAATGTCAAGGATGTAGATTGTTTCTCCTACATCTTTCATAGAAAAGTACTTGGATAACTAAGTCTTTACTGATATTAAGTTCAGTATATCATTTCTAGAAATTAATATGTCATCAACATACAATATTAGAAATGCTAAAATATTCCTACTAATCTGTAACACTTACAAGTAAGCCCAATAGTATTTAGTCTTTTCTTTATATTTAGAATTATGTCTAGAGTGTCATTCAAATGGATTTATAATGGGAACAATCATGCATTGCAAGAGTGACATCTATTCATACCTGAAAAAGGCAAGAAATTCATTTCATGCGAGTGCATGAAAGTTGTTAATTAAAAAGGGCACTCGTCTGTGTACTTTATGGCACACGCCCGTGTATTGTGTCTAGGCGGGTTTTTATTTAAATGTGAAGTTTGATCATTTTGTAAGAATTTTTACCCTAGCAGCCATCCAACCCAGGTAGAAAAAAGGGAAAAGAGAGAGAAAAGGGGCATAGTCATCGAAAAAGAGCCCACGATCGCTAGAATCCTTGCAGCAACACCAAAAACTTGCAAGCTTTGGATAAAAGCTTAGTATGGTGACCCTTTGGTATGTTTATGTGAGATTCATGGTTATTATGATGTTTACATGATGTTAAATTCAACTAATGCTATAAATAGTTGCTAATCTACATAATGGGCATAAAGATAGTGTTAATGATATGTAATGATATGGTAAAAGTGATCACAATCATATTTTGCTTGTTTGGTGCCTTAATAATGCATTTTAAAGGGTTTAGAGAATAGTATGCTAGCCTTGATATATATTGTTACCATGGAATTATAGTCTGAATTATGTAAAAACCCTAGGTCGTAATTTCTAAATCATGACACATAGTTGTGTATGGTCTTATACATACCCGTGTATCATTCAAAGATAAGGAATCTTCGTGTTTCTTGTGTTTGTTCTGAGGGGAAACATACACAGTCATGTAGTATAGGACCCACACTCGTGTATGACTATTCAAAAGTAGTTGACGTGTATCAAAAGACACGTGGCATAGTGCATGTGAAGAGTTGTGCATGAGAATGTGTCAAGAGCACTTCCCTATGTGTACTTGTTCTATACACGATCATGTGTTGAGTGTCATATGCCATGTATATTTACCATGAGGCATACAAGCATGTATGGAAACTCTTTAGTAAAGGTAAAAAGACAATAATACCTTTAGACTATGTGTATAAAAAGGGGGAAACAAAGAAAAGAGAATAAAGAAAATCAAGAGAGACATAGAACAAGTGTTCAACTATATGGATGACAAGAAAAACCTAGACCGAGTCAAATTCGAACCGAAATTTAGAAAATCTAAAAATGATGATACACAATTAGATAGTCATCAACTATATGCATAGATGACAATAATTTGTGAAAGCATTAAGGTCAGATACCTATAATATGTGTCATACACTCGATGTCAAGGTGCATAGCCACCTAGTTTAGTTTAGGTGTGAATGGTAAGGATGTCACTTTTAGTTATTCCTCACGTAACCAATAGGATACGCCATTTATGTACCTGAGGTAG
Organism: Mangifera indica; assembly: GCF_011075055.1. NCBI lineage: Eukaryota > Viridiplantae > Streptophyta > Magnoliopsida > Sapindales > Anacardiaceae > Mangifera > Mangifera indica. Next base: position 11,435,969 of record NC_058142.1, on the reverse strand, counting down.
GGTCATCTTCGAATAGTTAATCAACAGTTCCAATCATCTTATATGGTAAGGAAAAAAGCTGCTACCAAAGATTTTCCCGTATGATCAGGGTGTTCTAGTCAGCTAGTCTAATTAGTCCTATGACATGTGCACAAGGCATAATAGTTAGTGACATGCAAGGTGTCTTATGTTTTCACTAAGACATTAGATATGTCGAGTTTAGCTGAGGCCGTAAATATCCATATGGATGGCCTATGTTAGGGCACAAGAGTGTCAAGTTGTGACCACACCCAAATTCACAAATGGAATGTCAGGTTCATTAGATTGATATATTATTCGAGGCATCCTAGTTAGTTAGCTTGATAAGCTACATGGCATGTGTGCAAGGCACGATAGTTATGACACTCAAGGAGTCTTATGTTTTCATTAGGGCATCAAATATGTCAATTTTAGCTTAGACCGAATCAACCTTTGTAGATGGCCTATGTTAGGGCACGAAGGTGCTGAGATATAATGATAATACGATTCACAAATAGAATGTCAAGTTTATCAGCTTTATATGTTATGTAGGGTAGCTAGTTAGTTAATCCAATAAACTATGGAGCGTGTGTGCAGGGCACGATATTAGGTAGACATGCAAGGTGTCTTTTAATTTCATTAGGGCATCAGAGATGCCAAGATCAGCTTAGGCCTTAGCAGTCTGTGTGAAATGGCATATGTATACAACACATAAGGATGCCAAGAATAAATGGACAGACAAGGTAGTAAGCCTAAGACATCTGCTTTAGCCACAAGGATATTTAACAATAGAATACTAAGATTTCAGTTTTGTGTTTGTGTAGTGTATCGAGGTGTCACTAGCTTACTGAGTGTTTTCACTCATACATTCCTTTTTATGGTCTTGTATGTAGAAATGAGTAGCGGGCATGTAGGGGAGCTAGTGGTCCAATTGAACTGTTACATGAAGGCAAGGAGTAAGACTATCATTTTAGAATTTTTATGTTATTCATACATTGATTTCTAAATTATGCATTATAAAGACTTTCAATTATTTTCAGACATTTGGGTTGTAATAATTGAGAGTTTTTTGCATTTAAAGTATTTATTAAGTTTACAAATTTTTGCACGCATTATAGATTTAAGTTATTATTATATTGTTTTCCACTATTTTAAATAAAGAGTCAAGTCAAACACATCTCTTTAGGTCATATTCTATGTAGGGGTATGTTTCTAGAGAGAGTTGTTACATGATCTTCTTATACACATAATTTATCTTCATTTTTGATAAAGTTGAACTTACGTATAAATTGATCAAAACGAATTATTAAACTCCCTAAAGCCTACTTCAGTCAATAAATGGACTTTTGAACTTACATATAACTTGATCAAAATGAATTATTAAACTCCTCAAAGCCTACTTTAGTCAATAAATGGACTTTTGCAACTTATATATCTTGTCTGTCTGTAGCACACTACCCTAAATATCCTATCCTTTAAGGTAAAATACTAAAATCTACTATACATGAATAGGATAATCACAATTAATTTATGAACCCAATATTAGCATGCAAAAATTTCGTATCTGAATAATTCAGCAAAGTATTTTTTGTAAAAGTAAAAGCTAAGTGTCACAAAACAATATGCATATACTAACATACATACACACCATTTTAGTCCCTTAAATTTTACATAATTACAATTTAACCCTAAAGGATTAGAAAATTGAAATTTGGTCCCTATTCAATGAAATTGGTTAAAACTACAATATTTTCCTTGAATGGGTATGTAGGCCTCAGTGATGATCATCTGTCTTTATGTATTTGAAATTCTCCAAAATTTCAGAGTCACAAATGACTAGGCAAACAACAAAACGAACTTTTGAGAAAACAAGTAAGTTATCAACAAATGAATAATTATTCATCAAAGATGAATAGGTGTCACTTTATAGAAAGCTTAGTGATAGGAAAATTTTGTGTTTATTTGAGCAACAAGATATGTTGACAAATGACCATGTAATGTCATGTGCATGCTTGTTCGCAACGTGTTTTCAAGTTCTACAATGACATAGTCACCAAAAAACTTCCCCAAATTTGGCACCCTTCCATCGGAATGAGGTAATATAACATAAATGTCATCCTCACACCATCAACAACCTTTAAAATACGCAACAATATATATCAAAGGTGATTTTATGCAATAACATGAAACCTAACAACAATCAACCAAATTTGTTTAATAGTTTGCAAACTTCAACAATGTCAAACAAATACTTAAGAAACAAAAACTCAATAAATTTAACACAGACATTCCGTAGCAATAAAACTCAACGAATGTGAAATGACATGTTGCAAATCGTATTTACTATTTTTAATACGAATGATTAACAATACTTGAAACTACACATACAATCAATCAAGGCAAGTATGATTATTAATGAAAATACCCTAAACATTGGTTCTGATACCACTGAAAGGTTTTTCAAGTCATCAAAAACTTACTGAGTAGTGGAATATAGATTTCAAAAATTCAGAGATAACCCAAAAGGATCACATTTTAGGTGAGTAGATTCATGAAACATGGAAAATAATACACATGGGGTGTTTGAGAATCTTACACCTGCATTTGAAGGTTTCATCATTCTTTACATGGCTTTATGAAAGCTTTCTAACTCATTATGAAGCGGCACTTTAGTATCCATACAAAGTACAAACTGTATTTAAAGGTTGTTAGGGCTTGGGAATGGGTTTTCTGTGTAAGGGAACATGCATTTGTTAGCTAAGGTTTACAAAAAGACATTATGAAATCATGAAACGTGTTCTTATTTATATAGAGTGTCATGAACGATCATTCATTTGACAATGAACAGCTATTTATGTTTGATCCTTATCTGTATAATTTAGGATTTATCTAAATCATTGGACATAAATTTGAATAAAACTTTATCCTGATCCAACCTACTATGAATGGTTCATGGTAGTTTATGGTCAAGAAAAAAGTCAAATTAGACTGATTCACCTCAATTTAGATACATTAAAATTATCACCAAATAATCCTACACCTTAGAGTCTAAATCAACTTTTATATATGTATGATCCATAGGTTCTCTATTGAATTGATAATGTCCAAATTTGTGTCAAATCTAGACATATGTCAAGATTGGTCTCTGGTAAGGTATCATGGCCACCCAACTGATAGAGTTTCAACAAACAACTTTAGGCTTTGTCAACTACATGGTTACATATAATACAATCTTTTCATCAATCAATATCTCTTGAGGCTGAATCATGGATGTATGTTGTTTCAGACACTTCCTAGACTTGAAGGATAGTCGATTTAGTGGGGTTTTAATACACTCTTTCATCTTTAGACCAATAAATAAGGTGACCTCAAGAGAGGAGTTATGATTTCGAGTTAATGATGTGGATGTAAAGTTTAGTTCGTATGAGTTTGCCATTATGATAAGCCTTTGATTCAGTCATATAGTAGATATTGATATATATATTCCATCGAAGGCCACAGAATGAATCCTCCAGACATATTTTCATCGGTGTAAGTTAGTTACATCTATTAATTTAAGTCATGTTTTCCAGTAGAAGCCATGAAGGGAGGATAACACTAATGTAGTAAAGTTAGCGTTATTGTTTTATATTCACATGGTGTTATTAAAGAATGATTTGAGGAAAACAATTCCCCAAAAGATATTACAATTGGCTAATCATTTTGATGGGTTCAATGCATACCTATAGGGAGTATGAGTGTGGCAAATGACATATTGCTCGATTTTTGATAATATCTCCCAAATTTTTATAGATTCCAACCCAAAAAAGAAAAAGGAAAACCAGTTTAAACAGTATGGTACCATGGGATTTCCACAAGCGTTTCAGATAATTGTGACATTAATAATTTTTTTAAAAAAAAATTGTTATTAAAATAGAATTGATTTAATGTGATTGTAAATATATACAGTAACCGATTTAAGTTGAAATTACATTTTGGATATACGAGACACTAGACTCGCTACATTGATAGGTGGATATCTCATTGGTTTTAGGAGTTGTTTGAATGTTAAGATGACACACGAAAGACATCATGGGATGGGATTATATTTCAACTATCTTCACTAGAGAAGCAGTAAGTATTAACTTGTTACTGATTAATATATGTATAAAGTATAATAATAATATGCACTTAAAAAAAAATTTGTAGGATAACGTTAATTTCCCACTAGTTTTATCTCTGGTAAAGAAAGGTACAGATTGATATGATGATATCGTCTTATTCACAGGGATGTCAAATAGCTAATCTCTTTTGTCCACATCACTCCTGGTGTTATCAGAAACTGCATCATCGGGTCTTCTTGACGTTACTTCTTTAATCATTACTCATCCTCCTATCAAGGCTCATTTCCAACATCTTATCACTTAGCCTTGCCTGGTCAGCGACCTTGTTACGACCCATATCAGCGAGCACATATTACTAAAGCCTTCTATTTTACCCCATACCACTGAGCACATATCAGACAATCCTCCTGTCAGTGGACCAGATTTTTTCATTCATTACTTTGATACTACATTGGTTCGATAAGGAAATTTTATCTTAGATCAATTCACTAGTATGGAAGCTAGTATGAAGGATAGATTCAGTCAGATCAAGGATAAGATAACTCGTATGGAGGATAAGCTGAGTCGTATAGAGGATATGATGACTCATACAGATGAGACATGATCTTATCACCATATAGATACTGTCCAACAGGTAAAAAAGTTCATAATTTACTAGATATTTCATCTATTTATATACGCAACTATATAAACCTTATAATAATTGTATATATTATTACAGTCTTCTCGTGATGATGGTGACGGATTATCAAGAGGGGGTTTGACATTCCCATCTCCACCTGTTATCAATGTGAGTGCTAAACGTTCTGAGTATATTGGAAATTAAACTTTATAAATACTTTTAGTCTTCCATTAACTCATGAATGTTGATATTATAACAGCGTTAGTTGTTTGATGAGGGACTATCTAGAGAGGATCCTATATTGACTTTTGATATAGGCAACGACATATCATCACATGAGGTTTTTTCGTTGACACCTTTTATGATGGTTCAGGTAATTATAAAGTTATTTGTAAATGTTATATCTGAATTTAACAATCATTGATTGATTACCTGTTAACTCATTATTGTTGACATTGTGATAGTGGCCTGATGTTTTTGAGCCTACACCAATGGAGGATCCCCTGATGACATCGACTCCAAAAGTAGATGTGCATATACTATCGACTATACACCTTATAATCTCGATATATGTAACTCTTTGATTAACCAATATAAAATATTAATACTATCATAGGATGTTGACGATGATAGATTACCCTACACAATTTCTCCATCAACACCTTCTATGATGATTCCATTAAGTATAATAATGATTGTTAATATGATATCTCATTTACATATTTGATTAACGATTCTCTATTAACTCGTTACTATCGACATTATGTAGCAACCCGATGTTTCTAAGGTTGTACCAATAGGGGATCCTCTAATGATATCAGCTCCAAAAGTAGATGTACATATACTATCGATTGTACACCTTCTAATCTTGATAAATATAACTCTTTAATTAACCAATATAAAATGTTGATATTGTTATAGGATGTTAACGATGATAGATCACTCCACATAATTTCCCTATCGACACCTTTTGTGATGATTTTGGTAAGTATAACATTGATTGTTAATATTATATCTCATTTACACATTCGATTATTGATTCTCTGTTAACTCGTTATTGTCGACATTGTGATAGTGTCTTAGTGTCGAAAAGGTCACGTCGAGGAGGGATCCCATTATGACATTTGTTTTAACATTAGAGGTACATACATTGTTAACTATATACTTTATAATTTTTGTTAAATAGCTAGATTTACTAATATGAACCATTAATATTGTCACAGGATATCGTTGATGACGATGGATCACCCCATGAGGATGTCCCATAATCATCTTGTATAGAGGTTGAGGTAAACTGATAGATTAACCACTGTAAATTGTTACTTTTATTAATATTAATTGTCATTTACCCTTGATTTATTGTTACAATAGGATTTTCGTTTGGTCTATCTCAACATACCAAGCGAGGGAAAATAGTTTATCGATATTGCATCTCAGGATGACAAGGTCACAAACGATGTGGTTGAGCTCCTTATACAGTCGGTCTCGAAAGTAAATATAGTCGATCTAACTCTGCCTTACAGAAGGTATTAAAAAGTTTATGAAAATTTCACGAGTTAATGTGATTTTAAATGACATATTATTTGTTTTGGTGTAGTATTTTCGCACAGCTCATGACAAAATTGTCAAGAAGGGACCACACATTCGTAGCCCATACACAAATCCTTTGAAACCACGAATCCAATAGTCAAGATCGATTGTGTAGTTATCGAGTATCGAGCGTGAGAAAATTTTCAAGAAATGGTATGCAAAAGCAAATCATTTTGAGAAACGTCATGTGTACGACATAGGGAAGAGCACTAAAATTGCCTTATAGGTACACTCATGGATACATCTGGATGGTTGTCTGACGAGGTGAGTTCACTTAGTCAATTAATTTTGTTTTTAGTATAGAAGATCATTCAGGTGCGTGATAATGTTATATTTTCTATTTTTACAACATGTAGATTCATTTTTGGGATTATTACATTAACGACAGTATGATGATACTATAAGTGTTTGTCAGAACTGGACGACAGTTCTGACTTGCTTTGTTGGAGACATCTCTCATGAGTATACCGCATGGATGAAAGATTAGTATAACTACTAGTTTCCTCTGCTCTTCACATGACTGGTGAATGTGGATTATCCATTTAATTTACATTTGCAACCTTAAGGTGTAATTGATGAGGTCAATATTTGAATCTCAATTACTTTTCAAAGAATACTTAATTAATGTCTAATTTATGTATTTTATCAATAGTGTAGGTTTTTATCCTGATAAACTTCGATAATGCACATTGAGTAGTAAGGGTCTTAGATTTGAAGGAGTGAAAAATTACAGTTCATGACTTATTACAGAGTTTTATTGTTAGCCCAGAGCTATTTTGTCGAAGGATGTTGGGGTATACGTTGATAATACCACATTTGCTAGTTACGACATCATTTTGGTCTCACACGGGTCGGAGTGCATGGGACGATCCATTTAAATTGCATAAGGTGGTGGATATACCACAGTAGGCGCCCCTATTAGGTGATTGTGGTGTGTTCATGTTACAATACATCGAGTGTTTAACACTTGGCCAATCGTTATCTTTCAAGAAGGAGGATTCGTTATGCCTATGCACACATTTAGGCACACAACTATTTTTTCAAGATATTGATTGACAATTATATTACATCTCATTTGTATATGTATATATGTTTATTCATTTATATGTTTTATGTGTTATTATATCCATATATTGGTTCATTTATATGCATTTGTCTTTTATATAATTACTATAAGCGATAAGTATAATGAACAAAAAACAACTGAAAATGGATATATGAAATCAACATGGACTTATATAACGATTACTAGCCAAAATTTCATAAATACATTAACAAGTACAATTACAGATTATAAAGATAATATATTACAATCAGAAATTGAATATATGAAGCAACAATTATAATTACAACTTTTATATCAAAATATATTGCAATCACAAACATTATAGTTAAAGTAACAAGTATGATAACAACATTTATATCAAAATTTACAAATACAATTACAAGTGCAATTATCTTCTATCTTTCTTTTTTCTTCTTAAACTTAGTGGTATAGAACTAAGTATTGGAATAGGACTTTTGCAATTTTGTCTCATATGTCCAGGTTTATGACATCGGCTACAAATAAGTTGTTTAACAATCTCTCCTTGTGAAGGATGTCTCTTTTTATTTGCTAGACATCCCACACGATGATGATGTACGAACGGTGGGTGGATAACACTTGCCTCTTCTGGATGGATCCACTCTGATTGATCTCTTAATGAATTGACAGCCTCCGCATAGACTATACGATAAAAAGTGGTGTTATAGTATGGATGCACCTATTAAATGCAGGTGGTGAGCTTCATATATCTGGCAACAACAATGGCATGCATGTAAGGAATCTGTGATAGTTGAAATTTTCTACAGGTACATTTTCGCTCCGTAAGGTCAACCAGAGCATCATATTGGCCAATACCAAGAACTTGGTATCGTTCAAATGTTATAGGATACATTATTAAGTTTGAAGACTACCGCACATATGTGGTAATCTTTTCTTCTACCTGAGTTGTGACTAGGCTGATGCAATATCTGTAAATCATATAAATACAAATAGATACAGTGAGTAATTAAGTATTAGTTTACATATACACATTTATAACATGTTATAATATTGAATATGTACTTACTTGTATGATTTTTTCTTTTATAAAAGCATCGCTGCAATGTACCTCTAATGAACTCAATTAGCATAATAATGGGTAAACCTCGAAAGTGTTTGACAAGTGCATTAAATGACTTAGCGATATTGAAAGTCATTATATTGTACCTATGTCCTAGAAAAAATGTATGTGTCTATCGATCGAAACCTACCTCACACAAGTATACTGTTGCATCAAGGTGTATACAGGCCAATAACTTCATTATCTCTAGGAATTCATATTTCGTGTATGTTTTAGCTATTTTCCAATACATCCGTGCAACTTTTGCATTCTTCTTGTATTGGATTGCATGTTACAATGGAGGTCATGATAACAATAACCATACTGCATATCGAAGAATACTTCAGCCATTGTAGGAAATATACTAACATATCGATCTGAATCATGGCTAAATGAGGTACCTCACCAAAACAATCATTTAGCTTTATTAAAAACTAACACCATGTGTCATCGTCTTCTTTAGGACTGATGCCAAAAGCCAATGGGTATATCTGATTATTACTATCCAATATGACAATGATAAATAATTAACCTAGATATCTACCCTTCAAAAAGGCAGTGTCAATACAAATGACTGGTTGAATATATTGTTGGAATGCATGGATACTGCAACTCAATGCCATGTAAAAGTATTTAAATCGTTCCTACTCATCTGTTAGTATATGCGTCACAGTTCCTGGACTATAACATACTAAATTGTGGCAATACCCTGACAGCAATATAAACGACTCTTCTGGTGTGCCTCTCAATGATTGAAGTGTCAAATTTCTCGTCCACCATACTTGTGCGTATGATATATCAATTTTATATCGATCAGCGATATCCGCAATGATCTCTTTTGGTTGATAAATATAATCAACCTCAAAATTTGTCCTGAAGCTTGGGCACCTACTTGCCTAAAATGAGGTAATATCTAGCCTCTAGAACATATGTGATGGCTATCCAAACGATGTAATTTAAAACTATCACTTTCTCCCACCTTAACTGCCCGTATTCTTCATTACTACATTTAACCACCTATCTATGCGTGTCTGACGTGTCCACTGCAAACTAATATCCCTTATGAAGAGTATCTTGATTTATCGTATCAATGACATATTGTTTACTTGAAAATAATGTATCAACTTTTGAAGAATCGCTATCACTTGACATTCTTGGACTTTTGGATGTAGATGGCTGGTCAGGAAAATGTGATAACCAATGAAATGCATCAATACAAACTTTCCTACTATCCAGATTTGTTTTTGAAAAATTACTTGTACCTTCGATATCTTCATTAACATGTGTCTTCTCTTCGACCTTCGACTCCTCAATTGGAATATCATGCACAACCTTTCTATCAAATTCACTCCACTCAAGAAATTTTTTTCGTTGCCATAAAGAAATTCTTCTGCACGATACAATGTATTAACATCAACATCATTTATATACGTAAAATCTTCCTCTAAAAATTCTTGTTTCAGATTAATCCTGATATTTTAAATCCCTTCTAAACCAATAGTTCGATTTTCTAGATAACTACTCGGCTCACCACCTTGCAAACCCTCATCTACTTGTTAAGCCTCCTAACTATCATCATTAACTGTAGTTGTTATAAAAACCAGAACACATTCTTTGAAGAGGTTAGACGGACCGTTAAGAACCTCAACATCTTCATTATTCAAAATTTCTACTGGAATATCGTCATCAAGATGCTTTGGTTTCATGCTTAATTGAATGTTAAATATCTTTCGATCTATATTACACTTGACGCTTATCATTTGGATTAATTCCTCGAATGTCATGTGTTTTGGAATTTTATTCAATATCCTGTTATTTCCAACATATTTTATAACATTGTCACCCATTTCTATTAATTTTCCCCCATATCTAATTAAAACATATCCAGCTATTTAGATTAATCCTATAATAAAATATATAACCAACATAAATAATATAACTGAAAATAGTATTTACAGATTTCTATTGCATAATTATATCTATTCCATAATTCAATTATATATTATAACTATTAATATACTTTGATTAATGTGATACTAATTTGTGAAAATATCATTTTACCCCTATATTGTAAAATAACATTTTATCCTAACTATTATCTAACATATCTCTAACACTTTTTATTGTAAAATATCATTTTACCCTCTAATATTATCTAATCTAATCCTCTAACATCATTGATTATAAAATATCATTTTACCTTATACTACTATAATATTTACATCATATATAATTGCATTATTAATAAAATAAAAACGATTGAAGTTATAGCAAGTATAAATACCTCGATATCACAAACTTTTTTTTTCTTGTTTGAATTATGAATACGAACTTCTTTTCTCTTTCCAGAAATCTCTCTCAAATATATTTAAAATGAAAGAAGAGATATGGTTTATATAAAAATAAAGGAAATGTAGTTTTGGTATTATTTTGGGGTATTTTTGTTTAAATCCTTTAAAATAAGGGTATTTTATTTAAACCCCAAAATTAGGGGTAAATTTTTTATTACCCTAAAAAAATGGTAATTTAATTAATTTTTCTTAAATAGGAATAAAGAAAGGGTAATTTTAGTATTTTATAGGATATTTAGGGTATTTTCATTTAAATCCTTAAATATAAGGGTATTTTCTTTAAACCCCAAATTTAGGATAAATTTTTTATCACCCAAAAAAAAGGGATAATTATTTTAATTTCTCTAGGTTTAATTCCTCTTTTTACAATTTAAGGGATAGTTCTCTATAAAGTATAAAAGAATAATAAAAAAAATGCCCAGATTCCCGAACAAAAGCCATTTACCAATCCAATGAAATGAATGAAGAAATTTGTCTTTCATATTCCGATCAACCCCGTATAAGAACTTTAATTTCGCATTTGGTCCTTCCGATTTTGTATATCGGTGAACAAGTCTTTTCATTTGTTTGAGATAGAGGTGTTATTAGGTCAGATTGGGCTGACGTCAGTTCAGTCCACTGGACCTAGAGGTAAGATGGGTTTTAAAATATGTACAATAGTAAATCTTAATGTTTAGTTATAATATACAGTATATAAAACCTACGGCCTAATCGTTTATATATATATGGTTAGACCTAAAAAAATAATTTTTTATATTATAATTATTATTTTATTTATTAATTAATTTTAAAAAATATTTTTTATATTATATTTATTATTTTAATTATTTATTAGGAATTAATAAATAAATAAAATTTAGTGCTAAAATTTTGTGTTACAGTTGTAGGCTAAGCCTATTTGGATGAACTTAATTTTCGTACCTTCGGTTAGACTGCAAACCAGTCCTATCTATTTGATATGTCTAGAATAAGATTATACATAATAAATTCAAAAATTAAGTCCTATTAACTTTTTAAAATATGCAACAAATTCCATTCACATGGATTGTATCGATGATGGATATAACCGCATCACTATTTTATTCCTCCGATGCTAAGGAGACACCTTTAGTCCCTTCTTTTGTCTCTTTCACATATTACATTCTACCAACTTTCACAATCAAATGGAAGATTCACGGAAGAAATATTATTTTTATTCTAACAATATCAAAACAATAAATTGTTATTTTTTAATTTGAAAAACGAGAAATCCCACTTTCTATCAAGTTTCAATAATAAATTTGATTATATTTTTGAGTTAAAGTAAAAAAAAAAAAAAGACAAATGTACTCTTAAAAGACGAAAACATCAGTTATTGTTAATTTTCAATAAATGTTTATTTTTCAAGGTAAAGTTCCATAAATATTGCTTTATTTCTCTTTCTCGTCCCTCTCTCCAACCACCACTCACACTCACGCTACTGATCAACATGAATCTCATATCAATTTCAACAACATTTGGGTGTATGCTAATACAAAAATTCCAAAATAAAAATATCATTAAGCTCTCCCTCTCTATTTTAATCCCTTTTATTAACCACCTCAACCATAATAAAAAAAAAATAGATGACCGTGGTTTCTAATGGCGGTTTTTCCTACGTCATTGATTTTCGATTGATAATTTTAATCATTTACCCAAAAAAAAGTTTTCCTTTATACTTGTCCAGCTTGACAATTGTTTCTATTGGAGAAGATTTGGAGATTTTTAAAGGTATGTGTGAAATGTGAAAGAGAATGAGGTGGTGGAAAAAATGGAGTGAGTGTGAGTGATGATTTTGGGTTAGTTCTAGTTTGGATGGTGATTAGTTAGTTAAGGCTACATCAAGTGAACCATAAGAGTAATCTATCCAATCGATAGTCATCGATCATAATGGTGGTAGTGGTGGTGATAATGCCAGTATTCGTCAACAATAGAAGTGATGATGCTTTTGAGTTTTGAGTGCAGTAAGAAGAAGACACAGAAAGAAAAAAACAAAAACAAAAAGAAAGATTGGTAATGGTGGTGGAAATTAGTGGCAAAGGTAGACTTCATACCCACGTAACGTTCATGATTTTTCCTTGACATTCCATAAATGAATTTATCTTCCGCTTTGCACTGACCCTATTTCTAAAGTCTCTGGTTATCAATCATAAATTATTAGGGGTGAGTATGTCTAGTTATCCCAAAAAAATTTTAAGAACCGAAACCAATTGGTTCCTAGAAATATAAGCCAAAACCTAAAACTTGCAAGATTGGTTTTGAAAAGGAATTGACCTTACAGGTTCCGAATAGGTTTCAATTCCTACTCATAATCTGTTTTTCCAAGTTTTATATTAATGTGCATGCTTTATTAATATTAATCTAGCAATTATATGCTTTATTAATAATAATCCAGCAATACATACAATGCAAAGTAGACGCCAATATAACTTTGTTAATTATATATATATGCTACAGAGCAACTAAACCCGTACCATCAACCAGCTAGATTCACTGTTTAATTTCTTCGCTCAATATTCTTGCTTAATTACAATCATTAAAGTGTGATGATGTTATTTCATTGCAGCTGCTTTACCAGTAGCTTGGATAAGCTCTAACAATCACAGATTTAAAGCTTCTCCACTATCTCTCCTTTGCTAGATTCGCCATTGTAACTGCTCGCCAAATGTCATCCATCAAATCCCTCAACTCCCCTACGTAGTCTGATTGTAAAATGGACTTGATTTTCCCTGAAAGCAACACACTTCTTTCATCTCTCTTCTTCGGTCTATTGATTGGGTTTGGCCTTACAAAATCTCCAACAAAAATACTCTGCAGGCAAAGATATAACACGTCCATGGATATATTCAGAAGCCAAATGCCCCAAGCTCAAGAGGGAGAACCGGGTCAATTCTGGGTGGTTTTCCAGTACATTAAATAGTTGGGTCCGGCCGGTTCGAGTTACCAAAGACAGAACCAGAGTCTGTCTCAAAACCTGCATGTTTCTTCAATTTATTATCCGATATCTACCCTTTTTTTTTGGTTTCAGATAGAAACCCGAACGGATGGCTAGGTACCTGACAATTCCAATTCCGAGCGGATAATTTGCACACCAATTATCTCTCCCTCTCGATTAAGGGTCCAAAATAAAAGTTAGTCAATTTCCAGGTAATGCGGAGTTTCAACCATAAGAGTGTGCTTCGGAGCACAAGCGGAATTTCAAATTTTTTACTTTTTAAGATGCAAATCAAACTCATTTTCCCACATTCAGTGTCAGTTTAAGGCCTTCACTCAATGATTGTTCTTGCCTCTGTTCCTTCCTCAAGTATTTTTTTTTCCTTTGCATGAAGAAGACTATCTTCTCTCTCCCAATTAGCTTGATAAGATTGTAAAATAGAACAGGTTATGGAGAAGAAAAGGGAGGAATCACTATAATTTCACATATTTTTTCTAATTTTATTTTTAAAGATTATAATTAATAATTTAAATTTAAATAAGTAAATTAATTAAATATCTTTTTTAACAGTTAATGTTGGCAAAATTAAAAAAAAAAAAAAATTGTAGTTTTTTCACTTGATAGCAACTTGTGGTTATGGACTAATTCCTCTGGGAAGTAGGCCTTCTCCCAGATTTTTCTATAAAAGAACTTGCCTTGTGATTCAAAGCAGCACCGCAACTCAAACCCAGTTTTTTTTAAGCCATGAATTTCTGTAAAACTAGAACTCACAATTTCTTTACATGTCTGACACTTTTTCTAGCCAACTTTGTAAGATTAAGCCAATCCTATGCTAAAAAAACACAACTTGAGGATACCCTTCACGTTAATCACTTTCTGAACAAAATTCAACAATGGAGCAGTCATCAAGTTACAGCATCAACTGTGATAGCAGGACTTCTATGTTTCATAGCTGCTTCTATATCACGTGCCGGTGGGATTGGTGGCGGGGGACTTTTTATACCAATATTAACTTTAGTCGCTGGTTTAGAACTTAAAACTGCCACAAGTTTCTCAGCTTTTATGGTCACTGGTGGTTCAACTGCAAACGTTATGTACAATATTTTAGTTACGAGTTCGAGATTTGGTGGTAAGATTGTGACTGATTATGATATAGCACTTTTATCACAGCCATGCATGTTACTTGGAGTGAATATTGGAGTTATTTGCAATCGGGTTTTCCCGGAGTGGCTGGTTACTACTTTGTTTGCTGTTTTCCTTGCGTGGTCTACGTTCAAGACTTGTAGAAATGGGTTCTTCCATTGGAAATCTGAATCAGAAAGTGTTAATAGATGTGGGGTATTGAGGGATGAGAGTTATGATGAAATCAGCAAAGGACCTTTGTTGAACAAGGAAGAAATCAACAACAAAGTGAAGTTTCCACGCATTAAACTTGGTGTCTTAGTTATGATCTGGCTTTCTTTCTTTGTTCTCTATCTTCTTCGCGGCAATCGTTATGGACAGGTATGATCTCTTTTTTCAATTTAATAAAACTTTTCCAGTTAATATTTTTTAAAACTAAGTACTGGAAAGGCCGAATCTTTTGATGTTTAATGTTTTTGAAACACCAGCACATGGAATCTTGACAAGCTTCATCAATGGAATCAACATCTTCTTTTATGAGTGTACCTAAAGCCAATTAAAGCACTTTATATTGAGAAAACAAGAGGGTCTAGCACGAGAATCTTGTTTCTATCTGTTCCATTATCTAAGCCCACATGACCAATTCATCCTCAGGATTCTCAGATTTAGGATATCAGAAGGGAAATCGGTGTTATTACTTAAGTGGTTTCAACTCTTGCCAGGAGTAATTATTTTCCAAAGTCCAGTCTGATACTGTTTCACTGAATTTTAACTTTAATCTATTTGTTTCATAAGTTTAAAAGATCTATGAGATTAATTCTTCATAATCCACAGTCAACCGCAGTCTACTTATTTGTACCAACCCTAAAAAATTTTAGGAAAATGTATGGAAAGCTACTCCAATTTGGATTTCTCAAACAGGGGATCAGCAGACTACTAGGCCTATTTTTGTTTTATTAGAATCATGCTCTATAAGACAACAAATAACCCAATATAAAATGTTATGTCAGAACTTTCTATGAACACAATCTGAAAAAGATTTAGCATTAGGGCAGAGTAGCCGTTGATCAGAAATCTATGCCTTTTACAATCAGGTTAATATTTTCATAAGAACAATTTTTTAAGAGTGTGACACCATATTTGTACTTGAATTCTCAAAATTTTATGAAATTGTTCTTAATCCATAGCAATTACTGTATGTGACTGTCAAAAATTTGTGCAGGGCATTATAACAATAAAGCCTTGTGGAGTGGGATATTGGATTATTTCCTCACTTCAAATTCCTGTTGCTATAGTTTTTACAACATGGATCCTGTGCAGAAAAGAGTGCAACCAAAATAAAGCTCCGAACCATCAGGTTCTAAATAGAAGTTGTCAATTAATTAGCTATAACCTGAGATGTTTGTTGTTGATCACCCTACATTAAGGCAAAGCTTATCTAATAATTTATCTGTGAAGGAGAGGGATATAGAAGATATAATTAGCAGTGGACCATCAAAGAAGCTTATTTTCCCGTTCATGGCACTAATGGCTGGGATCATGGGGGGACTTTTTGGAATTGGAGGTGGTATGCTTATAAGCCCACTTCTTCTTCATGTTGGGATACCACCTGAGGTATTCTGCTTGTAGCTTTTCAATGCAATTCACCTTCTTATGCAGAATTTGATCTAAGCCTTGTTTCATTTTGTATCAGGTAACAGCCACGACTTGTTCATTCATGGTTTTCTTCTCATCTACAATGTCAGCATTCCAGTACTTGCTACTGGGCATGAAGGACATATACACTGCCCTCATTTTTGCCATCATTTGTTTTATTGGATCACTTGTTGGATTGCTGGTGATAAAGAGAGCTATACAGAAATTCGGAAGGGCTTCCTTGATTGTATTTTCAGTCAGTATAGTTTTGACTTTAAGTGCAATTTTGATGACCAGCTTTGGAGCTCTCAATGTTTGGAGAGATTACACATCTGGGAAATATATGGGGTTCAAACTACCCTGTTAGATACAATTTTGTACTTCAGGCTTTTTATATCTGAAACTATCATGTGAAGCTTTTCTTGTATAATGAAAAATAAAAAGCAGCTGGAATTGATAAGATAAATAATTTGTTGAATAACAATGCAACAAGTGAGATACAATTTGAGAGGTCAAAATTGGCATAATAAAGTTGCCAGATTTCTTATATGAACACAATGAGAGTTCAGAATTCCCCAACATGTATGAATATATTTTACTCTCACAATTCCAAGTCACAGCCTTGGACAAAATAGCATAAAAAATAAATGAAAACACTGCCAAGAGCCATATCAAGATTCATTATGAACAAAGTATCCTGCTATTAAAGGAGGAAGACCCAAAAATTATAACAATAAAACTATGTGCGCAACTTTATGTATAAGTAATGACATATCACCATATGATTGGATGTTGTTTTATCTCTCATTTAAACCTATCCAATTACATGATGATATGTTACTGTTTATGCACATATAGCACTACTCAAATTATAAACTGATAGATTATTAAGCAACTGGTGGGCGGAGATTATGATCCTGTGAAGTATCAACAGCAGCAGGTGGCATGAACTGCCACATAGAAACTCCAGGACAACCAACAAAAGGCATCAATTTGCCACCAACAACTTGCCCTGGGATACAAAATGGAGCTGGTATTGCAGGAGAGTGTGGTAGGAAGCCTGGCTGAGTACTCAAGGCTTTCACTTGCCGATCAAGATTTTCTTTCTCAGTCTTTAGCCTTTGTATCTCATCACGAAGCTCATTCTTCTCAGCCTACGAAACAACATCATATTTATCATAACCAACAAAAATTGGATGAAAACTCAAAAAATTTTCCAAAAAAAATTTCACAAATACAAAATAAAAAATCAAAATTCAAATATAGAAACACAGTTAAATTCCTTAATTCCATAACCCCTGCGTTAAATGGTCTACAGCACTAGTGCAATCCAATCACTATATATGCGCTTAAAACAATTAAATTCCAAGTAGTGAACCTACAAAAACGAATTCCATCACCAAGTCAAGCAGTTATGTCAACGCAGATATTATGACAAATGCAACTGAGCTTTAAATGGATTGTCACCTTTAATTCACTGATCTTCTCCAGCAAACTCTCATTTGCATCTTTCAGCTTCTGAGCTTCGTCACGCAATTGAATCACCATTCGAACAGCATCAGACAATAAAACAACCTTGTCCATTTTCGGGGGTCTTCCAGGATCCAGAACAGAACCAAGTTCCAGGAACCTTGAGATGACACAAAGTCAGCACACAAGAGATAGAGAAAGAGAATGGATAGTAACAAATATTAGAGCATGCCTATCATTTAGCTATCTCTTCGCATCTTCTCTCTACATGCTTTGGTAGCAGAAGCACTGCAAGATCTAGACCTCACCCTGTTATACCATCATAGCACAAAAGTTTTGTAACATGAGAAAAACATGAAAACAAAAAAAAAAAGAACTCTCAACATATCATGTGTTTAACAATGTTAACTTGAACGACAAAAAAATTTATCACAGGAAAGAGGATTTAATTACACAAAAATGTGTTGAAAACTGCTTAGTTTCACAAGAAAAAAAAAACAAAGCAGTAAAACAATACTTCCTTGAGTTTATTAAAGAATAAGTATCTACCTTTTACGAGAACCAGATTCTTGGACAGCATCTAAATTTCCAAAGGAATCGTCAAAGTCCACACTGGAAAACAACAAAATACTCTAGTCCTTAGGAAAATATTAGCTGATCTAGCTCAAAACTGTAAAGACCAAGTTATTGATTAAATTGTCCGGAAAAGTATCAAGCAACAGAACAAATATCTTGAATTTTAATTCTTCTTCAAGTAAAAAATTGAGAAATGTTTTCTTCTTTTTGTTCTTAGGCGCTCGTTGAGCTTAGAACCAAACCCATTCTTGCTAGTTAGTACTAAACCCAAATCTTAAGGAAACCATGAGAAAAACATACCATTACTGCGAAATATTTAGTATATAACAGACAATCACAGCAAACAATATTATTAAACTGGACAAACTATGCTAAGTTGCTCATTCTAAGAAAGAATTTCACATAAAACCAAAATAGATGAAAACAGCTAATATCATACATCATAGAAAATTTGCAACTTTCTTTCCTCTGCCATCATGACCCATTGAAGATAAGGAATTCAGATATAAACCAAAGTTAAATTTCACTTATTTCGAGTCTTTAATCATCTTAAATTTCCTTACCTATCCAAAAATTTTATTCAACTCTGAAAAGACTAGAGCAAACAAGAAAACGTACATTATAAATAAAATTTTCATTACTGCAGCCACATAACAAACTCATAACCAAACCAAACAAAGACTAAGATTAAAAATACAAAGACTATAAGACTGATATGCTAAAATGATGAACTAAAACCATTAATCTCTTTTCATTACCTGAGAGGAAGTGGATGGTCAGGAGCAGAAGAAGGCCAAAGAACCTGAGGAGGGTCAAGAGAGGGAAGTTCTCCATGAATGTCTTCTAGCAAAGCGTAATCAAATACCCAGTTATTTGGATTATCAGGTGAAGCCATGCCTGTCTATCAGTGTGGCTGTGAACTATGACTGACAGTGAGACGCCGTGAAGCGGGGAATAAGTGAATAAAGATGATGGTAGAGATACGAGTGAAATGGGTTCCTTAAGATATCAATCATATGATGACCTGAAAAGTTATAAGATAGAGAATATGGTAAGAGACTGCACATGATCTTCCACTCCCACCACAAGAAAAAGTAAGAATGAGAAAGCAACGCTGCACAAAAACGACACTTGTTTTGGTACGCCAGAAATTTATGGGTTTTGGGCCGAAAAAACCAAATATATTTTACCCATGGACCAGGAACGCATAGCCGAATCCTATATAACATTTGGAGTCCCAAGACAGAGTAGTTCAACAATAAAATCAGAACGAGAAACTCTCTTTCTGAAGTCCGACAACAAATATTAGAATTATTTCCATTCCATCCATGCATTGCAATAAAAAGTCTAAAGACAACTAATGAAATTACAGCGCTTCCAATAGGCTAAATCAAGCAAGAGAAAACTATCACAGCAATGGAAAACAAAACACCATTTCAGAATTCTTTATACCTTGAAATTGGCTAAATTGGAATTTCCGCTCTTTGAGTGCATCTTGCAAGTTATATATCTAAAACAAAGCAATTTACTTTAAAAAGGAAAAATAAAACAAAGCAATTCTTTCAAATCCATGACCCTCCAAGTCCAAAGCAACAAAAGGTAGTGTTGGCTTCATTCAACTTGAAGAGTGTTACGACAAGAGGCAAGAGATAGCATGGGGAGAACTCAAAGGCAATTTTACAATCCATTGAACGAACTCCCCAAGTGGCAATAAATAGGAAATGTACGAGACTATCAAAAAAAAAAGCTGGATCTCTTTCACCAAATGAACAATTCGACTGTTTTGTTTGCCAGCTAATTGAAAAGATGAAAGGCAAAAGTTCTTTGTTGAACAATTACCAATCTACCTATTTCTACTACATTATTTACATATATTATTGGCACGACTATACCAAGTTAGAAATGCATCACTGTAGAAAATGACTCCAACCTTAAAACCAAAAAAAATTGCAGCCAACAGGGGAAATCAGGTGCAAAGACCTCCACTGCTAGTAAACATTTGACTCCAAAAGAACACAAGGGAAATGGCTTGTGTTTCACATGCAATAAGAAGTTCTATTAAATTTATATATAAATTTAATATATTGTTATTTATATAGATTATTTATATATAAAATTATATATATTAATTGTACATACATATAATACTACTAAAAAAAAAATATTGCTTTCCTAAGTTAGCTTAAATTACAAAATCCTACATTTCGAATTTTTACTAACCAAGTTCCCAAAAAAAACCTTTCTTTCCCCTCATCTATTTTCGTTAGTGAATCTTATTGATTAAAGAATTGAAAGCTCAATTTATATAAACCTTTAAAAAAAATTAATGGTTTTATGCAAATTTTTAGGAGATTTTAGAAATTAAAAAAAAAAAGTTTAAAATTTTTTCAGAATTTTTAAAAATTTAATATCTTTTTAATAGTTTAAAAAATGATAATAAAACTTAACAAAATCCAACATTTTAAGGTAAGCTAAAATGTTTATTTTTTTATTAATCCGACTATTAAAAATCTATAGATTATTTAAAATGTTCATAATAATTTCGTAATTCAATAATAAGAGAAGAAATCGATCATTTATAAGAAAATCAAGCATAATCCACTCAAACAAATGAATAACATACGGGAATTTTGACTTTTAAAATTTAAAAAATAAAAATTATCATTTTATTAAAACTTGAGTGGGAAATAGTCATTTTTCCAAAAATAAAAATTGAAACATATGTACATAGGAACAAGCACAATGTTTTGCAAAATCCTATAACTTGTCCTCTTTTTGGAGAAGTATTACAAACTCAATATCTAAAATGATCAAAACCAAAATTCAGATACCAAATACAGCAACTAACATCAAAGATTCAAAAGTGGAACAAGAATTGTTTTATTACATAATTCACAATAGCAATAAAAAGAAACACTTGCAGGCAACCATCAAAGATAAAGACAATTACATACTCAAAATGCTGTGAAACTGTACACCTATACAAATATCAAGACTAACAACTAGGCCACCGATACCCGAATGGACTTAACAAAGCTCTCAATCCTTTTCTTTATCTCTTCTGGATTCGCACCCACCAGCTTGTCAACTACATTACCTACTCTCATCAGCACAAATGTCGGCATCGCCTTTACCTCCAGTTTAGCAGCCACATCCTGACAGCACCGTTAACAAAAATCACATAATAATATCTAACTCTTAAGGGAAGACAGCAAAAGATCAATTCATATGCTCTCTTTATTATATACATGATTATACCGTATCGATGAAACATGGACTCTCTATAAATATAAACTTAACACCCAGGAGAAGTCGGTCAATAAGGAGGTTATAATCACCTGACTACTTAAGCACTTTCTACTGAAAGGCCTAGACTATAAGGAAAAAAACATGTTTCGATTACCATACTTCAAGACCCCAAATTTGGAACTTTAGTTGTTCCATTCATTAACCAGATATTAACTTAAAATGTTTATAAAATCAAGTGCTGAAAGTATCATTTTTGTTTTCATATTTCATTTTCATGGTGCAATTTAAAAATATAATAAATAATGTATCAGTTGAATATTCTCTGAAAACCATATTAGAATGGTAGCACCTGCATAATGAGAGATACAGTGATGCACATATTGCAGTATTACACCCAATCAGGTCGTCAGTTCAAAATGAAGCATACAACATATAGACACAACATACATATACAGTCAAAAACTTCCAGCCCCAATTGAATAATGGTTAGAAGATGTAACAACAAAAACAACATCACAATTATTTTGCACCAACATTCTCAAGAAAAGTATCAGAATGTATATCATTCTGTCCACATACAAAAAAATTGAATTATACCAGCACTTTAACATACCAGATGGATATACCAAGTCATATCAAACATAACACCAAAATAATCAAAACTATACACACCCAATTTTAAGTATCCAATTGAGTACCTAAATGATGTATTATCATGTGATTGGGTGATTCGCACCCAATTGGATATTCAAAACTGGGTGTACATAACATTACTCCACCAAAATCCCCCCTCAATGTTATGAGAGACACTTGTAGTTCTAACCAGGTCTTGCAATGGCTCGATTGTTAGTTTATGTTATGTAATATAACTTTGTCATCTTCTTAGATATCAACATATAAAAATTGTAATTGAAAGATCAACATAATTCTGATTATATATAATTACTATGCGCCCTTATTTAATTGGCCAAATACCCAACCCAATGAACCTAAGCAACCGCCATCGAATGAGAGCATTCATTGCAATAGTTTGCAGAACTTAAATTTCTATCAGAATAAGATAAACTCATTTTGTGAGTTAGTCATCCTTACCTTAAACTATTTATGTTGTCATCAAGCTGGCATTTAACTAAGCAATAGATGCCAACCCATATCTCCATGTATAGAAAAGTCTGCTATAAGTAAACTCTAAACTCAAATAATAAGATTTTAAATCGTATAATGCATCATGTGCAATAAAAAAGCCTACATATACTCAACACACAACAATTATTCTGCATATCATTTGTTTGGAGTGTCAATACGTTAGATCTGCATCAACATCAATACATTCAAAGGACAATTATATGAGACACGGCAAGTGAAATAGAAAATAATTTGTTAATACCTTAAGATCATCAACATCAACACAGAGAAACAGAACATCAGGATAAGCTGCTGCGACTTCTTCGAAAAACGAATTCATGGCCACAGAAGGCATGCACCATGAAGCACTAAAGTGGACAACAATCTACAACAAACCCCCACAAAACAAAAAACAGGTTTTTATCTTCAATTCTTTTTAAAAAAAAAAAAAAAAAACTACAATAAAAGACTCCAGTAACAATTCCAGAAACAAAAACTGAATAAAACTTACAGGGCAGCCTTGATTGTTGGCTTGGGAAACAAATAAATCCCAAGACTCAACTGAGTCAACTTTCACAACTCTAGACTTGGTTTGCTCATCTTGTCCTTCCATATCTTTCTTCTTTCTCTCGTTGGATTCGGCAGTTGTGGATAAAGATATATACAATATACACAAAAAGTTTCTTTCAAGCCTACAGGAAGTAGCCTGGGATAGACTGAAAACGAGTGGATATGTGATGAACCCACCACTTGTACTTCATTTAAGTGAAGCTAAATGACTAATTTCTGCCCAATGTTGGATGAAAAGACATTGTCACTCTTTAAAATTGAAAAAAAAAAAAAAACTAATTTTTCTCTAATTTTTTAACAAAATTAAATTTTTTATAAAATTGCTTAAAAAATTAAAAATATCCCCCCTTTAACTAAATAATACTTTGTTCTCCCAAATTTATTAAAAGTTTTTTATCTTAATTTTTATTAATTTTAATTAAAAATAATAAAAAATATATTAAATATCATTAATGTAAAATCATATATTTAGAGATAAATAATAATTTTTAAAATATTAAGTGTTAATAAATTTTAAAGTATTTTTAAAATTTTAAAAAATAAAGTTCAATATTTTTAAAATTTTAATATATCCTCAATAATTTAAAAAATTAATAGTTATAACACTAAAAAATTAAATAAAATATAACAAATTAACGATATAAATATTACTCACAAACTATTAGGAGTATAATATGTTTTAAAATATATAGGTGCAAATAGGATAACATTTTAAACAAAGTAGGAAAAATATTTCATTTGTTATAATAAGTTTTAAATAATGAAATTTAAACCCCCCATTATATATATAATTAATAAATTAAATTATTCATAAGCAAAATAAATATATACATATTTACATGTATCATCACATGAATAGTTATTTTTTAAATTTAAAATCATCTAATCATATAATAACACATATAAATATATACATATTTGTATACTTAAAATAGATCACATAATATTACTTTTTATATATTTATATTATATACAACAAAACTATATATACAAATAATAATATATCACCATATTATTATATATTATTTTATTTTTAATTTAAAACTTTTTAATTATATAATAATATATCATTATTTGTTTATTTTATTTTATTTTTAATCTAAAACTTTTTAATTATATAATAATATATAATTATTTGTTCATGAAATTATATATATTATTTGTATATATAACACTTATGTTTTATAGGGAAATTTTAAAAAATGGCCAAAATGCCCTCCCATTAAGCAAAAATGCCCAAAATCACTATTTTCAAGCGAAAATACCCAAAATCACTATTTCAAAAAAAAATGCCTATGACTTCTTTTATAATACCAAAATTACCCTTCCCCTCATATTTATATAACCCTCCCACTCACTGTAGGGGTTAAAATAATTTTAGATACATATGGGGGGTTTTTGGATATTTTACACTATAAAAGCATTTTGATATTTATTTATTTATTTAAAACTTTTTCTAAAATGACAAAATTACCCTTCCCTTCATTTATATAACTCTCTTCACTCACTATGGGGTTAAATTAATTTTAGATAAATATGAGGGGTTTTTGGATATTTTACATTGTAAAAGGATTTTCAAATTTATTTATTTATTTATTTTATTACTTTTTCTAAAATATCAAAATTACCCTTCCCCTCATCTATATAAACTCTCCTCACTCATTTTATTTCCACACACTTCTCATATCACTCAAACACTCACTCTCACATTCATTTTTTTTCAACATCAATTAGTAGGGATTCGTTCGGACGAAGGAAGTTCGTATTTTTAAATTCGATTCGAAAAAATACTATTTATCAAAAAAATATATTTATGTCAATCTTACCCTAAAACTTCATTTTATTTGTTAAGTCTAGTTTTTATGTCATAATATGAGGGTTAAATGTAATGTTTGACAAGTATGGGGGTTAAATAAATTTAGGATAAATATGAGGGGTTTTTGGATATTTTACATTGTAAAGGCATTTTCACATTTATTTATTTATTTCATTACTTTTTCTAAAATGTCAAAATTACCCTTCCCCTCATCTATATAAACCCTCCTCACTCATTTTATTTCTACACACTTCTCATATCACTCAAACTGTAACATCCGAATTCAGGTGTGTCAGTAAACTCCACTTTCAAAATTACCCCTAGAATGGATTTTATAACTTGTTGTGTAAAGAAATTGCAAAAGAATTAGAGAAAACTACTAAATGAGCAATATTTTTCAAAGGGGGTAAAATGGTCATTTTATAAAGATTCAAGGGACAAAGTGAGAATTAAAATTGAAGGGCACACTTGAAATTATATGGTGGTGCTAAGGGTTTTTGGTAATTGACTAAGGATAAAATAGTAATTTATGGAAAAGGTTAAGGGCAAAATGGTCCAAAAGGCTTATAAACTTATGTTATTCATTTTCTCTTTCATTTTTGCCGAGAACTCCATGGTTTTAGCTAAGTTTTTTCCCTTAACCAAAATTTGTCCAAAAACCTAGCTAAACCACATAATTTCTAGAGGCTCCAATTATAAAAAGTGTAGATCTATCAATTCTGATCAGTTCTAAGGTAAGAAATTTAATTTTTAAGATATGTCAAGTTTAGGGTTTTGATGGATGATCATATTTTTGGTTGATTAAGGTTGCCAGAAAGAAGAAAAGAAGGTGAATAAGCTTAAATCACCAAATTAGCCAATAAAAGGTAAGAATTTCATACTTTACATACTTGAAGTAAAATTGAGTTAGGTTATTTAAATAACCTTTACTTATATAAGTGTGTAAGGTATTAGAATTAAGATGAATTATGCTTAAAAGGATAAAGAAATTCATTAGGATTCATGATGTAATTTTTGGACATAAGGGTAAAAAGGTAAATTTTGGTCATAAGGGCAAAAATGTCATTTTATGCAATATAGGTTAATGTTGCTTAATTATATGCATGTTATGTGAAATAACCCTTATATTAAGTCTATATTGTATAATTGAAATTAAATTGAGGCATGATATATATATATATAAATGCATGAGAAAATAATATGATGTTTGAGAAAAAATAAAAAGAATAAGGGAAAATAACAAATGCGCATATTTCATATTATGGTTATATATGCATACATGAGGAATCATAACATATGCATGAT
This sequence comes from Mangifera indica, assembly GCF_011075055.1. NCBI lineage: Eukaryota > Viridiplantae > Streptophyta > Magnoliopsida > Sapindales > Anacardiaceae > Mangifera > Mangifera indica. The sequence continues at coordinate 11,409,341 of NC_058142.1, read as the reverse complement.
TTAGAAAAAATAAAGAAAGAGGAAAAATATTTTCTAAGTCATGCATGCTTTTAGAAAATGGAAAACAAGTATTTTTGGTTTTATAATGACTCATATGATACAGGAAAGCAGAAAACATACTAAAAATCTTTACACGCCAACTGTACTGTGTGGACAGCAAATAAAATAATCGGTTGTATTGTGTGGACAACCAACTGTACTGTGTGGACAACAAAGAAAAAATATCAGCTGTACTGTGTGGACAGCAAAAGAAAAATATCAGTTGTACTGTGTGGACAGCAAAGAAAAATATCAGCTGTACTGTGTAGACAGCAAAGAAAAATATCAGCTGTACTGTGTGGACAGCAAAGAAAAATATTAGTTGTACTGTGTAGACAGCAAAGAAAAAAAAATTATGCGTGTAAGAGAGAATTATACTTTGTATGGTGACTGCAAGTACTATCATATGTACTCTAGATCGGTCAATAAGAAAAAGAGAGAGAAACAAATTAGTAAATATTTTTATGAAAGTCATTTACATTAGAATTATGCATACAAGCCTGTGTGGCTGATAAAAAGTTGAGAAAGATGTACGATCAGAAAATAGAAAAGTCATGACACTCATACATGCATAAATTATAACGAATAAATCATATTTGTATAGTAAGAAAATGAATAAATTGGTGAAAGAAGAGAATTCTGACATGTGTTTAATGCGTGTCCGTGTCAATAATTGTATATATGAATAGCCCAGACACGTTGAGTATGAAAGAGATTAATACTGGTCTGAAATACTTTAAGTGTTTAGTATGATTTTCTTACTGAGCCATAGTCGCTCACTCCGTTTAATTTAATATTTTACAGGTAATGAAATGCAGCAAAGGTTCCCGGGGAGCACTAATGAGACATGAGGCTAAGGGAGGAAGGCACCATATTTTTTATTAATATATATATGTTTTGATGTATATGTGAATATATGCGTATATATATACAGCTAGTTATGAAAATTGATTATAAAGTTTCTGTGGGTGATAATTTTTATAATTGTTATTATTATGTATTTATTTTACTAATTGTGATTAAGTTGATGAAAATCCAGTCGATTGGTAGGACTGGTTTGTGTGAATTATAAATTGGGAGTGTTACAGGGCATAATGAAAAAAAGAAAAATATTCCCCAGCGCTCTAAAATAGGGGAACTCATGCCGTTTTTCTGTAACACACCCAATGGTTAGGAGAGGTTACACAAACACTCACTCTTACTTTCATTTTTCTTTCAACATCAATTAGTAGGGATTCGTTCGAACGAAGGAAGTTCATATTTCTGAATTCGATTCGAAAAATACTATTCATCAAAAAAAGATATTTATGTCAATCTTACCCTAAAACTTCATTTTATTTGTTAAGTCTAGTTTTTATGTCATAATATGGGGGTTAAATGAATGTTTGACAAGTATATGAGGTTAAATATAATTTAGGATAAATATGGGGGATTTTTGGATATTTTACATTGTAAAGATATTTTCATATTTATTTATTTATTTCATTATTTTTTTCCAAAATGTCAAAATTACCCTTCCCTTCATCTATATAAACTCTCCTCACTCATTTTATTTCCACACACTTCTCATATCACTCAAACACTCACTCTCACTTTCATTTTTTTTTTCAACATCAATTAGTAGGGATTCATTCGGACGAAGAAAGTTCATATTTCTGAATTCGACTCGAAAAAATACTATTCATCAAAAAAAGGTATTTATGTCAATCTTACCCTAAAACTTCATTTTATTTGTTAAGTCTAGTTTTTATGTTGTAATATGAGGGTTAAATGTAATGTTTGACAAGTATGGGGGTTTAAATGTAATTTAGGATAAATATGGAGGGTTTTTAGATATTTTACATTGTTATGGGGGGTTTTAGATATTTTACAATATATACAGGATTTATATAACATGTTAAAAGTAGATAGGTTTTGCTTTGATACAAGACAACATACAAGGGTGTTAAATAAAGAAAAAGATAATTGAGGGATCAAATGAAATGTTATTAAAATTAGGGCGCATTTTCATATTAAATATTGTAGGCGCATTATAATTGAAATTATAGGTTTTTTCGAGTTTTACCGCTTTAGGATATATCAATGCACATTTTTCACATTTCTGAAGAATTTTTCGATTGTTGTCATTCTATGCTATTTGAACTTGTAGGATTCAAATTTCAGTTTTATTTTTTTGAATTTCACCATTTTAGTATATATCAACTCGTATTTTTCAATTTTTTTTAGAATTATTCGATTATTACCATTCTAGGATATTTCAACTTTTAGAATTCGAATTTAAGCTCAGTTTTTTTGAATTTTATCGTTTTAGGATATATCCACTAGTATTTTTCAGATTTCTGCAGAAATTTTTTATTATTGACATTTTAAAGTATTTCAAAGTATAAATATTATAAAAACGTTTTAAATGATACATTTTGATATAAGATAACATACGAAAGTGTTATATAAATTGTTATATAAATTGTTAAATAATTATAGGGGGATAAATAAAATATTAGAAAAATATGAGGAGTTTTTTTTAATCATTAATAATTGTATGACTGATTTACATAGTTATTATTGATTTTTTTTATTATAACTGAATAATTATCTTCAAAAACTTGTCATTGCAAGATTGATAATTAAAATGGATGGTTATGCATCGGTTCGTTACCAGGGAGAATGGATTCAAGGTCGCAACAACACAATGAAATATGTTGGAGGAGTCAAACAATTGATTAAAATCTCTTATGGAACAACATTCGAGGGATTTATTGAGCTTTTGACGGAGTATTGTAGTATCGATCCAATGAAAAACTACATTCAAGTATCAATGAAGCTAAGAAAAATTGAGCTCGTCTGCCCCATCCAGATCCAAAATGATGAAGATGTGCAAGGTTTTCTTGATATGTCCCAGTACTTTCAGGAATGTATTCCTGTTTTTGTTACATGTATCCCAATTGAAGGGCAGAAAGAAGAAGATGAAGATGAAGATGAAAAAGAAAGTAGTTAGGTCAAAAAAGAATACGATTTGGAAAAGTTGATTGATTTCAGTAATGACCCGTTGTATATTGCAAACTCATGGGCTCATGGAGAAAAAGATATAGTTCCCTATTGGGGTGACTTTGATGGAAATGATATGTCCAACATTTCTTCAGACGATGTAGAGCCTGAGTATATGGCATCAGTTACCGAAGGTATAGATAGCTTGCGGCTTGAAGATCCTACTTCAGGTGGTGGAAATTATTCTGGGCCGTTTTTTGACAATGTCCCCACTGATCCATTTAGGTGACTTTTTGATTTTTCTCCACAGCCATCAGCATCATCAAGTGGTTCTAGATCAATCCGAGAGGAGAATGGTGTCAAGATTGGTGATATTTTTCACAATAAAGTCCAATTGAAAGACGTCGTGACACAATTCGCCTTACTTAAAGGATTTCAATTTGGTATCAAAAAGTCTGACAAGAAACGGTGGGAAATTAAGTGCAGGGCTAAAAATTGTAAGTGGTATATACATGCAACCAAGTCCACTGTCGATGATGTGTGGGGGATCAACTCTATGAATCCTACCCACACATTTTTAGTTGATCAAATTATGCCACATCACAGACAAGCTGGGGCCCGAGCTTTAGGTCAATTAATGAGATCAAAGTTTGTAATGATTGATCGAATTTATCGACCTAAAGAAATAATAGTGCACATCACCAATCGATATAAAATTGATATTTCTTACTCATAGGCTTGGCGGGCGAGAAATTGGGCTATCAATTCATTGAGGGGTTCACCGGAGGAATCATTTATGCTTTTACCAGATTATTGCTACAATCTACAATATACTAATCCGGGCACCGTTACTGCTATTGAAACAGATGATGAACATCGATTTACGAATTTTTTCATGGCGTTAGGATGTTCCATTCGTGCATTCAGAGAATATCTTCGCCCTGTTATTTGCATTGACGCTACTTTCCTTAAAGGTCGATATCTGGGGCATTTATTTATTGCGGTGGCTCTTGATAGTAATAATCAGATATATCCTATTGGTTTCGGTGTCGACAAAAAAGAAGATCACGACACGTGGTGTTGGTTTCTTATGAGAATTAAAGAATGCATCCCTGACCTCTCTGAGCTTGCAATAATCTCATATCGACATCATGTTATCTATTCGGCAATGGCTGAAGTCTTTCCAGATGTCCACCATGGATGTTGTTGTCATCATCTTCTGTGTAACATGCAGGCAAAATATAAACGAGACTCAAAGGTATAGTGTAAACAAGTATTTAAATTTATAACAGTTTATCCTTTTCATACATTTTGCTTATACTGAGTTTTCATAATTTTTTACCATTTTACAGGTTGCTTGTGCATATTGGAAAGCCGCAAAATCGTACACAGAATCTGAATTTGGTTCGATGATGTAATCCCTCGACTTAATGAACCCCCAAGCTGGAGCTTATCTACGGGAAGTCAGATTTGAGCGTTGGAGTAGAGCATACTTTCCAGGACATCGATACAACATCATGACCACAAATATTGCTGAGTCATTTAATGCCCTTGTCAGACATGCACGGGGCCTACCTATAACCATGCTTTTGGAGTTTATTCATGGTACCATGCAACGATGGTTTTACGAGAGGAGAACTCATGCAAGTAAGTATCAAATCGATATTAATTAAAAGTTGTCTCATGTACTTTTTTCCACTTTGTTAATCATATTACCAAATGTGCTCTTAATATTTGTTTGAAATTACAGATGAATGTCAAAACTTTCTCACCCCTTGGACGGAAGATAAGATCAGTAATCGTCTATCAAAATCTGTAAGTCTGGATGTTCGATCGATTACACCTACTCGGTATCAGGTTGTTGGATTTGATGGATTCATGGGTATTGTGGACTTTGGTGACATGTCTTGCACGTGTAGAAAGTTTCAGCTTTCACGTATTCCGTGCAAGCATGCCATTGCCGTTGCACGACATATGAGACTCACGAATGTGCACGCATGGGTTCATCCATTCTTCCGCACCGATATTTACTGTGTAATATATCAGGAACCGATCAATCCTCTTGGAAATCAATGTGATTGGTTACACTCACCGGAAGACAGAGTTATATTGCCCCCCGTCCTCGATAGTCGTCGTCCAAGTCGTCCATCCAATAGAAATCGACGTCCATCGCAAGGAGAAATTGTTACACCGAGGATTTACAGTCGTTGCCATGAACCGAGGCATACATGAACCCAATGTAAATCCCCAGCACCGGTCCCAAGCTCCGCCTCGCAGCATTCACATACAAAAGGTAAAGGAACGAGATCTTGACATGCTTATACTCAATTTTGTTTGTTATATGATTCTTCATTGTTGTACTTCAGTTTTATATAACCGATGTATTTTTATTATTATTTCAAACATGTAATTATATTGTCATTTGATGTAATAAATTTAGTGTTTTGTATGAGTTATTTCAGTATTACTTTATTTTCTCTAATTGTTTCAAGTGTGTAAATGTTTGAGTAATCATACGTTTTTATTATTTTTTCATGACAAGATTATTTAAAAAATGAAATCAAATATGATAAAATATATATATATAACCACAAATAAAGTATATCATACACATATGCATATACAATAAATATATACATCTAAACATAGGAATAACGATAAATATACATCCGTGAGCTACTCGGTACAGTGAAAATACACCTTCGTCGCTAATCGTCGACGCATAGAGGTAGACGATTCTCGGGGAAAAACGTAGCTCCGTGCCAACGCCAAACACTCAAAAAATTGCAACATAAAGATGCCACAGTCACCGGAGCCTAACCCCTACTGAGGGACATCCGACGCTCGATGTAAAGTGAGGGGATCACGTCGTGAAGTGCTTCTAGAAGTTGTCCAAAAAGTCGTCGCCTCTAATAATGCAGGAATAAAGGTCATGTACAGTCGCATGCGCTGCTCCAGAGTCCCTATATTCTTCGAATATGAAACCTCTGAATCGTACACTGTAATCAATCACTCACGGAAATCTATAACTCCGACGACCCAATATGCGTTCTCGAAGTTTATAGGGATGAAAACCTATAAACAGTGAGACATTTTAGTTACTTATCGTTGTCGTTAACCAATTGAATATAATAGAAATATATATAAACTCTACCTGATCGACCATCCCCCATGGTTTGTACAACAATCCCGGGATGTACGCTGCATCAACCATCCTCGTGAAGAGCCCCGAAAACTCAAACTCTCCAATCGGTGTGGTCTGCCAACTCTTCCAGGCCATCTCAATATGGCCTCCAAAGAATGTGTGGGCAGTCGTCCAACGCTGTGAGATAGTCGACTGGTGATCGTCCTGCTGTCGACGTAATAAAGCCAAAAAGGAATCCACATGCTAAAATGGTATAAACAAGTTCACGTGTTAGTTATTAATAAATATATCTAGCTTTTTATCAAATTATATAGTATAGACAACTCACATCGTCGGTCAACCACTCACGTAACTCTACAACAAGCCTCCAAAAGCTGTCCTTCTACTTCGACCCGATGAAGTAGACATCATGTGAGTCGGAAGCCGTAGCGCTGGTGTACCACGTGAGGAAAGATTCCTCACGCTCAAAGGCAGAGGATGGAATGGCCGTAGGTTACTGTTTCGCCCTCCCTTTGAGTGGATTTGTATACGGGGTGTGAACCAGTGGACCCTTCCAGATGATCCGACCACGTGCTGTACGAATCATCTGCATGATCCCAAAAAAATAATTAATTCATCATTCATCCTACGTAACAATTAGCATTAATCGATTTATCTTACATTTTCCAAGTATGCGGGAGGAGGTTTAGCTGTAGAATCTTGAATCACAGTCAAGTCCACCATGCGTGCTCCCTCGGCGGACTAGAAAATACAAATTTTGAACATCTCAATGACCAATATATACAACTATTTATATACTAAGTATGATTGATATACCTCAATAGGGATGACCTTAAAATTGTCCTCCTGGAAGTCCTCCTCCTGTGAACCAATATCCATAATTTTTTTGGTCAAGCTCAGGATATCAGCAAGTAACCATAATCGCTCATCCTGAAAAACAGTCAAAATATCATTAAATAAATAATATAATTGAAAAGACAGATCAATCAATGACAATTTAAAAATAAAGTTAACCTGAATTTTCGGGGAAGGTGTTTGGGGAGAACCCTCGATCGATGCAACAGAAGGACTAACCGGTGCATCCTCGGGGCCACTATCCTAAGATATTAGTAATAATAACTTAATTAATGACATTTCATATATAACAATACTATAATATAATAATGACATTTAACAATAAATATAAATTTGAAATATCATACGGACCTCGTGTGGGTGACGGGATGGTATTGCGGTATCAACGGGAGATGTCGGTGGGATATCCTCGTCCCTCTCCTGTACGAATGTAATAATAGTTATCAGAATAATAACACTGTAGACATTTTATATAAGTAATAAATTAAAAGTGGTTTTACAACCTGAGCGACAGAGGCTGGATATGTACGCGTGACGATGTCCTCCAAACGAGTCATACGATCCTCTAATCGAGTCATCTGGGAAGAGACATCGTCACGTAATCGGGTCATCTATGAAGAGATATCATCACGAAAACTCGATATCTCACGTAAAATTGTAGCACCTCAATGCGCTAATGTAGCATCTAATATAAAAAAACTGGGTGATACGAATGGGGGACACTGTTCGGTGGCATGATGGGTAGAATCGTTCTCCAGTCCAGGATGGTCCTCCACTCTAGGGTGGTCCTCCACTACAGGATGGTATGTTCGTGGGCTCTGAACAACAGGGGAACATATCGGCTGATCCATAACAGGATGCTGAATAGGCTCCTCATGTGTCTCAGAAGTCTCAATGGGTACATCTGAAAGGCCTGAGGATAGAGAAACCCCGTCTCTAGTAGCGATCGGAACCGAAGAAGATGGGGAAGAATCAGCATCGGGTAAACTGGTGTACTCACGAATCTCAGCGTACCACGGTAAACCCTCCTCGATCGATGATGGCTCAAGAGGGAATATGACATCCTTCTAATGATGAAGATATATAAGTCAAAATAATTGTAATATATAATGAATTAATCGACTTATTAATTAACTAGTACATACCGGATCACCAGTGAAAATACGCCCTATATGAGTCCAACTAGGGACGTCTCGCGTACGCAACCTCAACATCCGGGGGGACGAATAGAGATCGACAAGGTTAATCCAATCGTGTAACGTCTCTAGAGTCTCGTATATCCAAAACTGTAATATAATCATTTACTATATAAATAAATCAATTTATATTTTTGTCAATTAATATATATAAATGATAATATAAAACTTACCTGAAATGCGAACGAAAATCCGTAAAGGTCGTATTTACGAATTTTCGACATCCGTCCAGAACAGACTCTCTCACTCGCCTGTGACATAGAATCGTATGTCATCTGCCACACAACAACGCCCCACAGGTAGGAATTAAACCCGTCCAAATGATCAACTAACTGGAAGTAATCCGTGGACACCTTCTTTCGTCGATCATTCCCCAACAAAACAATGTGAAGAATATACAACAAGGCCATCTTGACAGCGTCAATATCGTCATCCCCCCATGGCCTCGACAAGAAAATACGCTCTAAGTCATGATACTGCACCATCGAAAAACCTCGAAAGTAAGTATCTCTGATCCTATGTCCGAAAGAGCGAGGCATATATGAAGAGACATCAGTCCGTCGACTAAACGATAGACCTGTCACTAGTGCAAACTCGAACGGACTAAATCTCACATCAACCCCACTAACCCTGAACCAAAACTCGTCTCTGGCAGAGGGTCGATGTAGCTGTCGGAGTAGAAACGCATGAACCAACATCCCGAAGAATTTGGTTTTGGGTAAACGAAAAAGATACCCGAAACATGTCCTCCCAAATAGTCGTAGCTGATCTGGGGTGAATGTAGCAGCAATCCGAGATAATGTAGCACGCTGTGCATGACATATCGCCTCTGCCCGGAAGTGTCTGGTCTCGTCGGGGATTCGCAGCTCGCTGTCAACCCGTCTTCTTTTGTGAGAAATATCCTGAGACAATGTAAAAAATTCGTTAGACATGAGAAAAACAAATATGTAAACAAATGTATACGTGGAAAAAACATAAAAAGATGAAAAATACCAAATAATCAAAAAGGAAATGACAAAACTTAAAAAAAAGATTTAACTGCTTGATAACGGAATTGAAATTTGAATTCTAAAAGTTGAAAAACCCTAGAATGGGAACAATCAAAAAATCCTTCAAAAATCTGAAAAATACGAGTCGATATATCTAAAAACGGTGAAATCTGAAAAAATGGAACTGAAATTTGAATTCTAAAAGTTGAAAAACCCTAGAATGGCAACAATCGAAAATCCTTCAGAAATCTGGAAAATACGAGTCCATATCTCGTAAAAAGGTTAAATTCGAAAAAAATAAACTGAAATTCGAATTCTAAAAGTTGAAATACCCTAGAATGGCAACAATCGAAAAATCCTTCGGAAATTTGAAAAATAAGAGTCCATATCTCGTAAAACGGTGAAATCCGAAAAACGGAATTGAAATTCGAATTCTAAAAGTTGAAAAACCCTAGAATGGGAACAATCGAAAAATCCTTCGGAAATCTGAAAAATACGAGTCCATATCTCATAAAACAGTAAAATTCGAAAAAACGGAATTGAAATTCGAATTCTAAAAGTTGAAAAACCCTAGAACAGAAAAAACGGATATAAAATTCGAAAACTACACAATCAAAAACCCTAGATAAGAAAATTCTCAATTCACCCCCTCATGAAAACTCAAACTCTAAACAGGTCCACTATGTTCTAAGGAATTTCCCCGGCTTCCCAATATTTTAAAAAAGCTACTTTACCCCCCTAAAAACAGCCAATCTTGGCTGAACGTGGGATGCACGATTTTGACGTGGGAAACACTGTTCCCACGTTGGACTGTCGATCTCTTCGGCAGTCATTTTCGGCCAAATTTTGGTCGTTTCAGCCTCCGATTTTCACATAAATCAAATCTACACGTTGTATAACACAAAACCCCTCAATTAATTCAACAAAAACAACCAAGAATCAAAACATTTTAAGCATTATTCAAACCGTAAACTCTAAAATTTCAAACCGAAAAATCTCAATCAAATCTCAATAATATGAGCAATAACTTGATCCAAACAAGATTACGGGAGATATACTAACCTTCTTTGCCATTTGCGGATGCCGGAAATCAAGAAAATCGGCGGAAATCTGGTCGGTCGTGGGATGAACGTGGTGACGTGAAAAGTTTTGAAATTTGAAAGAAATGCACAGTAAATTCGCAAATATTAACGTGGGAAATAAAAAATTTGGCTGTGTTTATATATAGGGACATTTTCATAATTTTGCCAAACTCACGTTGACGTGACAAATTTCAAAAAAACCCGACGTGGGCTAAGGAGTCTCCCACGACTCCCCAATAGTTTTAAAAAGCTAATTTACCCCCCTAAATTTGGCTGAACATGGGATGCATGATTTTGACGTGGGAAACATTGTTCCCACGTCAAACTGCCGATCTCTTCGGCAGTCATTTTCAGCCTCCGATTTTCACATAAATCGAATCTACACGTTGTATAACACAAAACCCCTCAATTAATTCAACAAAACAACCAAGAATCAAAACATTTTAAGCATTGTTCAAACTGTAAACCCTAAAATTTCAAAACTAAAAATCTCAATCAAATCTCAATAATATGAGCAATAACTTGATCCAAACAAGATTACGAGAGATGTGATAACATTATTTTCCATTTTCGGTTGCCGAAAAGCAAAAAAATCAACGGAAATGACGTTCGCCGTGGGATTGTCGTGGGATGTGGAAAAAATTCGAATTTTCTTTGAATTGCACAGTGAAAATTTACTGTGTTTATATATGGCGGCAGTTTCATCATTTCACAAAACCTGGGCATTTTTGCTTAAACTTGAATTTTTTGGGCAATTTCGCTTAGACCCTTTTAATTTTGCCTAGTTTTTAAAATTTCCCTATTTTATATATTGAAAATGTGTATAAATATAGGGTAAGGTTACTCATTTCTTTGTTCACCCTAGCCTTCAATCCAATTAAGTCAAATTTCTAACATTTCTGATACTAAAAAATGCCATCTAAATCACTTCAACTAGAAATAACACTTTACATTAAAAATTTCAGACTAAACCAATCATGATTCATGACATATACTGAGAGACTCATGATAACTAATTGGCCATTAATCAAGTCAATAAAATATATTACAATTGTTGATCAATTAAGCAGTGTTAGACAGATAATCAATTGAATGTCTCCAACATAACTACTTCTACATTGGGTTCACCACCAAATGAACTTTGTCGTACAACATTCAGGTGTACATGTTAATAAGCTCTACCAATTCTCATCAGAACAACACACATTGGCTGAGATTAATGATATCAAACCAATGCATCACAAACATCAATCTCCCTTGTCAATAACAATTGCTAACCTACAAATTATGAAACGAAAACATTCACATTCAACCGCAACTCAAGCGACTATCAGCAGCAGATCGCAGAGACGTTTGGCGCCGAGGGACCCCAATTTCACATGTATTCACTCTAGCAGCGAATCGCAGAGAACAAAGCGATTCACCCATTGACGAGGGATCGGGTGATATATTAACAAACATTAAGGTTTTTGAGTCCCCACCTAGACAAGGCTGTTCATAATTTAAATATATGTAAGCTAATTTATTTTATTTATTCAAATGTCTAAGCAATTTAATCCGGATATATATATATATAAACAAAGTTTGATTGTACTACCTGAAGAAGGTATGTCAACTTGGAGTTCCTATATGGAACATGATCCTCCTTCCTCGCCAATGCAAATATAACATCACTCAAAGATGATAAACTTTTATTTATTGCCTGGAGACCAATGAAAATCATATCAAATGCTTAGTTAAGCTTCTAAACAATGATAAATTTAACAAGAAAAACTTTTGATACCTGAGTTTCCTTCAACCGGTCTCCAGTAGCTCCGCTCTTTGATAGTCGCTCGCTTCCAGCAAGATCAATGAGGTTTAACACACCCTGAACCTGTTGTTCAGTTGTCTAAGGAAACAACAAATAAATGTCAGCCCAAAATATAATGTCATAAGAAACACAATATATTATAGCATAATCAGAAACGTACCTCATTTATCCCAGATATTCTTAATGTAAATACAAAATGACTTCTTGATGAGTACTCATTCATTTGTGTCTTACCCACAGACCTAAAATCCAAACAATGAAGGATGAAATAATTGTTCGAGATAAGTTTCAGTACTCAACAACTCTTAAAATTAAAAAATAAAATAAAAACTAACTATTTAACTTAAGTAATGCCACAAATTAACTGTTACAACTTTATGCCAACAAAATTTGACAATTAAATCACTAGTATTATGGAATCATAGCATGAAAGATGGCATTACAGTTCAAGACTGAATAAACATTTGCAAAAGTATATACCTGCTTTGTGCAGCCTGCCGTAAAAGAGAAGAAATCTCTGATATACTGCTAACATCAACAACGGTGAGGTCACTGACATGTGTATTCCCGTTAGCATCATGTTTAATGGTGTATTGCTTTCCAGGAACACCATTTTCAACACGTGCCAAATCTAAACCACTAGATTTATTCACTGTCAGTAAATCTCGGATAGTCTCATTGTAGATTTCCAACATTGAGGCCTACAATTTGTAAAAGATATGATTAGCATTCAATTACTACATGTAAACAAAATACTCTTTATTTAGGAAAGTGATTACCTGCATTCTATATTTCCAACCTTGTGCTGAGAGTGATTGACTAGTTTGGAATATCTGTTCCAATGAACGTGGAATCAATCCTTTTTGCTCAGGAGCTTCTGGCCTACCCATCATGGTATATGTTTTACCTGAACCTGTCTGACCGTAAGCAAATATGCATACCTGCCAAAATTCAACACCAATATTTGGAATAATTATTGTGATCGGCATAAAAAAAAAAGGACCTCCAATATCCTACCTCATAATTAGTCTGAAAAAATGAATATGAAGTTCTTGTTCGGCAAAATGCGTGGTAAATTCACATGCCATATATAATGTTTAACCAAAGAAACTCTTAACAAAACTGACCCTCAGCAATTAGGATGAACATTCTATATTTAGAAAAAAAAGTTTAAATTTATGTTAGATGCTTCAAAAACCTAGGCCACAATACTTATCTTCCGAAGAAAATAGGTAATTATAACATAATCACCTTATAGCCATCAAGGGCACTCTGTACCAACTGCGATATTTCAACAAAGACATCTTGTTGGGAAGCGTCATGACTGAATACTTTGTCAAATGTGAACGGAATCTTTTGCCCTTTTCCAGTAAAATAAGGATAGATTAAGAGAAAAGATTAAGCCTTTAAAAGAACAGTCCTATTCAAGTTAAACTCAATTGAACCTAGGGGCAAAAAAGGAATAATGCATCCATACCACTTTGTATTAAGTCAATGCCCCGGCCAAGGCCTTCCACTGATGTAGGATAAGAGATGACTGAGGCATCTGTCCCAACACCATCATCTGGCAGCAAAGGACGAACTCGGCAAAACACTCGAATGTTCCCTTTGAGCTCCTACAAGAATATATAATTTACTGTTATTTTTGCAATATACATAAGAAATTAACAGTGGAAGAAAGTACTACCTGAATTGTATTGTGCAATTTTTTTCTTAATTTCTCTGCTTCAGTAAGTTGACGTTCAGCATCTACCAACCGATCTTGCAGTTCGTGTACAGTTTTCTTTTGATCTTCAAATTGTGTTTGCGTTTCCAAAGCTGAAAAATCAGCCCTCTAATGAAACCATACAAGGTAATAAAGTTAAAAACTTCATATATGTTGAACAAATAATCAAATTGCCCAAAAAAATTTGGAGAGATCAGTGTACTTCCCGCACAAATTTCTACTAGTGTTACCTTTAGTTTTTCATTTGCAGCAGACAGTTGAAGCTCCAAAATTCGTATTTGTTCCCTTTGGTAAGAACATGTCTCCTACAACCAAAAACCAAAACATCATAAAAGCCACAATATAAAATTATGTGATAGGTATAAGAAAAATTTAACCAACCTCTAGGGTCTTTGACTTTGTTGTCAAGCAATCCAACTCTGTTAAAGATTTTCCCGTACTTTCTTGGTACTTTGCTATTTCAGCAGTTAAGGCATGCACCTGCACTACCTGGCGATCACGATCCTCTCTTACTTGTTGTAATTCTCCTCGAAGGCATTTGACTTCATTAACTAATGATTCTTTCTGATTTACAGCCTCAGCTTGAGAAGTCTATTGCAGTAAAAAAATATGATATCAATCAAAAAAAAAAAAAAATTGCCAATGTTCCAACCATCCAGATGAATTCCAATTTTTTTTTTATCTTTTCACATATTACTTAACCACACAATATCAATATTAATTATTTAAACTCCGTATCTTAACCTTGCTTGAACATATTGCATACTACTAGAAAGTTCGGTACCCAAGCTGATATAAAATAACTACACAGAAACCACATAGACAGCCAAGCAACACTGTGAACATTTATCAAAGTTGAAACATGCAGTTAAAACTTCCAACAGGTACATTGGTCCTAACCAGGCTACACTTTGAGTGCACTAAAACATCAGTCGAATAAATTTCCCCCTGTTTAGAAAGAAAATTCCGTCATGGTAAAATTCCAGAGCAAAACCCTTCATTTACCTCTAACCCTTATCATTGCATAAATCTAGGCCCACTTTGAACAGTAAGAACCACATGACTAACATAAGAAATTCAATAAAAGCCCCCTTTGAACAGTAAGAAATCCCCATGACTAACATAAGAAATTCATTAAAAGCAATAAACCAGTTCAAGGAACTTCATAGGCTACAGAAATAACGGGTTATCACAGTAGAATACTTACTCTGGACAGAGTCAGTTGATCTTGCAATGAATTATAGTGACCTCTTAAAGCACTTAGATTTTCCACAATAGTCAACTTCTCCTTTTCTATCTTTTTGAGTGATTCATTCACTGTTTCAAGATCTTTCTGCAGTTTAGCATTGTAAAGCTGTAGACTCTGGTTGTACTCCTGCAAACGCTTGTACATATCATCAAGGGAGGAAGCCTGCAGAATCAGATTAGAGAATATATCATATTTCCATGCTAAGTAATAGCAGCAAATTGAAAGGACTGAATATGAGATATTGTAATCCTAAATTTGTATTACCCTCTGGTTGGCAGCTTCAGTATCTTGCTGAGCTTTTTCAAGCTGTTCCGTGAGGGAAGCTTGCAACTTTTCAACAGAAATCCTAGCTTTATTTTCCTTTCTATGATTTTCAATTGCATCCTAAATTACCAATATAGCAAAAATAACAGATCAGATTAGAACCCCTATAAGAAATAGAAATAAGAATACATGACCAACAAATCTATGAATAAAAATCTCACTATCTTCTCAGATTCTTCCTTTGCTACTTTCTCTTGTAGAGAGCCACTTTCTTCTCTCAACTCCATAATAGTTGTATTGAACTCAGCCTCCCTATTTTTCATCTCCATTTCTGATAATCCAAAGAAAAACGTACGTTTAAAAATGTATCTGGTCAAAGTAAAAAGCTACAATAAAACCTTTTTAGCGCAAATTAAATAGAAAAATACCGGTATCATAGCATTTTTTCTCTGCACATTCAAGTTCTTTTCGAATATTTTCCTTCTCGAGAATGTGATTTCCATCAACTTTCAAAAACCATCTTACACAAAGCCTGAGCCTTTTGTTGTGCTCTATCATTTGCTCCATTTTGGCCTACCAATTCACCACTACAAAAATTAAAAAAAAAAAAATCTAAACGCACAAACAATCCTTCCAAAAAATGGCTATAAACGAACCTTAAGATCAAATTTCTTTGCTTTGGGCTTCTCATTCAACAGGGCTTCAGCTTCTTCTTTTGTAAACTCTACATCTCCGCTTTCTGAGCCCTCAGTGCTTCCCATATCACTTGCAGCTGAAACATCTTGCTTATTAACAACTGCAAACGCCCGACGAGTGCTTCGAGTATTCGTGGCCGCCATCCTCCCAGCTTCTATCTTCCTTTTCTTATCCAACGGAATATCTCCCTCTTTCTTCTATCAAACCAAAAGCAAAAACCCACTTTAAATGTAAAGTTAATGGATACTGTAAATTTTTTACTCAAATCATATTAACCAAACAATTCATTAGAAAAATTAAAATTAAAATGTTAAAATTCTTACAGAATACGGACTCCGCGGAGGTCTGTTCTGGTTTCGAGACGCCATAACTGAACAAATCGATCAAAAACTCAGAATCTAAAGCTTTTGAGGGCTGTTGAAAATGGTAATTCGATCAACGCCGTTGATTAAATGAATCTACGGTAGATAATGAAATAAAAAATAAAAACATTCAAATCTGCGTAACTTGTTTTTCGAAAATGTTTGGAATGCTAGGGTTTGGAAGTGAAAGATCGAGTATGGTGTTTGGTTTGAGACGAGAAGCGCGAGTGAGAGAATTTTGAATTTATTTGAAATCAGATCTGGCGGCCTCTGTCAAAGCTTGAGACGCTCCAGCTGTTTTGGGCCTCATTGGATCGGGTTTGAGCCCAGAAAACTTGCCTAGCCCAAATTATGCATGAGCAGTTTTTTTTCTTTTAATTTAATTACAAAATACAAATAAATTGGAGCAATAATTTGATTTCATGATTATTAATTCGCAGAACTCGCTATTCCCAACCTACTTTGCTATAATGAAATTTTCCACTCAACTTTAAAACAAGATGTTGACACCTTCTTTTCAATTTTTTTCATGGACTTCATGAAAAAAGACATATAGATATTTTGATTTATCTAATTCTAAAAGTTTATTATAATTATATTATTTTACTATTTTTTATTTTGTTTTCTTCGGTAAAACGACTTTCTTTGTTTTCACCATGAACAACACAAACTCCGCTACCCCCATCCCCCTCCACCCCTTCCCCTCTTCCCTCTCCATTCAGATTCTTCACAACCAAGGCGTGAACCTTGCTAGTTATGTGTTTTGACATGTAACGTTCACATAATCACAATTTTTGCACCCAAAACTCTAGAATTAATTCAATGGTTTTTCTTGGAAAACAATTCAATCGTGAGAACTCATCCCAATCTCTATTTGTTGGATATATTTGAATTGAGAAATGAAACTATAATTGTTGAGATGAGAGAAGGGAAGGAGAGTTAAGGATGTTGAAAACTTTGATTACGAAATTAAATTAAGGGAGGGATTTTGATAATAAATTTTGGTGACAAAATGTTGTTGAGCTTGGTTGTTGCGACTAGATTGTGTTTTGGTGGAAATTTGCCTTAGAATTTCACTTTGATGGTTGGAAATTGATTGGAAGCATAAGAAAATAATAGGGTTTTACAATTACTTGATTGATAGTTTAAATATAAGAGAAAGAAAATGATAAAGCTTTTAGGTTTTGAGGAAATTGGTGAAGTTGAGATAGGCTAGGTAAAAAGGTATTTATGTCATTATAAACTATAGTAATTTAAATTTATCACATCAATATTAAAACTTCAAAAGTCAATCACTAAGGTTTTTTTTTTTTTTGGGTTTAATCTTATCAATGCTTTTATTCTAAAATTTGTCTAAAAATCAATAAACAAATTATTGTATATTCGAATTATTGTATTGGCTAGAGTAAATAACATTTTTCACCCAAGGTTTGACCTAAAACACTTTTTCACCTTTATTTGGTATATATAACACATTCTTACCTAAAATCAAACTTTGTTTAAAAAAACTAATAATATAAGTGCAAAATAGTAAATTTACCATCTATTAGTTTTGACTAAAAAAAAACAAGAGTTTTCTATCATATTCAAATGTTTTAAACATGTTAATTTAATTTTTAAAAAAAGTTCAAAAACTCATTAATCAATTTAAAAATAGTTTTTCAAAATTCATATATTTTGTGTAGGATCGAATGGCCTAAGAGGGGGGTTGAATTAGGCAATTTTAAAACTATCTTTACCAAATTTGAGAATTAAAACAATTTATTCAAATCAAATAATGTTACCTATTTTTAATCCAATGTATGAGAATAACTAAAAATATTTCAAATAACCAACACAATCAAGATAGCATAACATAAAGTATAAGTTTAAGGGAAGAGAAAATCAAACACGCGATGTATAGTGGTTCGGCTAAACCCGGCCTACGTCCACTCCTCCAAGCTTTCTCCCTTGGAGTATTCCACTAATCCTTGGTTGACCAAAACCTCAACCAAGCTTTTCTTCACAATCAAAATAGCTTCCAAGGTGCTATTAACCTTCACAAATATTGATACCCAATTTCTCTCAAAAGAAATTTTCTAATCTCTCCAAGAGTGAACCTCACTCTTTTATAGCACGAACTTTAATATGAAATTGAAATATGACCTCTCTCAATAGTATATATGAAAGTTAAAGCTTAGTACAACCCAAAGTAAATGAAATTACAAAGTGTATGAACAAGGGTTTTGATTAGAGAGAAGAATTTGCAAGTAAATAACTCAAAACTAATTTACTCTCAAATATATGAAAGTTTTTGGTGGCAAAAGTTCTTTTCGAACGAAATTGATTGGGTTTATATAGGGGAAAATAAGGAAAGTTACCATTGTGCACAAAGATAGCCGTTTTAATTTTTCAGAAAACGCACAATTCGGTCGACCGGATGGAATTCGGTCAACCGGATGTGACGTGGCACTTCCGTGGAGCTTACATGGCACTAGCCGTTGGAAAAATTCAAATCAAAATTCGGTCGACCGAATTCAATTCGGTTGACCGAATTTCTGAAGCCAAAATACATGGCTTCTGGACAATTCGGAAGCTGATTCGGTCGGTCAAATTCGGTCGACCGAATTTTATTAATTTTACCCCCTGGATTTTCAAAAACTACAATTTGACCCCTAAAACTTTGAAAAGTGATAATTTAACCCATTTTTGAAAATTCTTTCAAAACCAACTTTAAGATATGAAAATGTAGTTCACAAAACTTCATCATTTTAAAAGAATTAATAAACTTTGGTGAAAGAATTGGCTTAAACCAATAAGTTTGAAAAACGACATTTTAACCCAAAATGTGAAAGATATGAAAATGAGTTTTCAAGTGAGCTATCCCATGCAAATAAATATTCGAATCAAAACGAATGCTCTAAATTACAAATATATCTACCTAACACTTGAGTTTTTCTTCAAATCTTCAATAATTCTTCAATTGACTCTTTTCTTTCATTTCCATCTTGAAACTCCTTCAAGTGCATTAGATAAATCTTTGCAATCTAAGCTCACACTCAAGTAAAATCATTAGTCAATATGTTTAGGGACATATTAGTTTGTTATCATCAAAATAAGAGCATAATGACTCCTCAAGTCAACATTTTGAAACTACTATGTGACCTTAATAACTGTAATATTATATTTACACTCATAATTTATTGTATTATATTTAATTCTTTGAGGGTGAATGTTATTTTTAAAACTATTGGAGGTAAATAATAATTCAAAAATTTTCAAAAGACCCCACATTTTTTTCTAATTTTCCAATGAACCCTTGAAAATTTTCAAACAAGACCCCCCATAATCTTAAAAATTATAATTTAGCCCTTAATATATGATTATATTAGAAAGACACCCATATTTGTAAGAAAAAAGGAAGAAGAGGTGAGGATGAAATGAAAGAGAAATAAGAGGGATAAATGTTAATTGGATATAATTTAGATATGCAAAATTTTATTTTTAATTTTTTTAATTTAATATCATATAATAATTTTGAAAAATAAAATAATAGAGATAAACTAGTAATTTCATTTTATAATACTATTATTTTATTAACAAAATTTAATTTTGAGTGAAAATGTATTATTTATACTTGATTTTGGGTAATAAAATTTTATTTATACCGGCTAAGGGTAAAAAAGTGTTTTAAGGTTAAATATGTGTAATATAACATAATAATAACCTAATGTTATACAATAAATATTAGTATGAGCAATACTATATATTAAATTATTATTTTATTTTTAATTTAAAATCACTCAATTATATAATAATGACCAAATGACTATTTCCCATCTAAGATTTGATGTAAACCCAACTTTTCACCTATTAACTATATAAAATCCAAATAGCCACATGTCTGTTAAATTTTACTGTTACTATTATGGATAAAATTATCATTTATCAAAATATTAAAAAACTAACAATTTATCACATTTCCCCCCTAGATTTTAAAATCTAACAAATTGCCCTCCACTCAAGGTTTGAAAAGTGACAATTTCCCCCATAAGGTTTTATTTTTTTTTTCCTTGATTTTCCGATGAGTTTCTTTGTCACCATCATCATCAATCTCTTCTACCCAACAATCTTTCTCCCTTTTCGATGCTCCATCGTTGTTCGATTTGAAACCCACTCGTGGGTTTCAAATCAAGAAGTTGACAATGAATGGTTGCTAACAATGACAGACGATGCATGAAGGAAGGTGAAGGACGACACATGAAGGAAGACGATGATGCACAAGGGAAGATGATGAATGACAGATGACAAAGTGATTTTGAAACCATGAAGGAAGACAATTCATCTTTGTTATAAATGAAATGATTTTGCGTTTGTCTCTAACGAAGATGGTCTGAGGGTGAAAGGAGAGCAATTGGGAAGGTGAGAGAGAGAGAGCCGATGGCTGGTAATGATGATTAGTCACCATAGAGAAGGATCTGGAAACCCTAGGGAGAATAGGGGTAAAAATGACATTTTCTAAAACTCAAGGAGGGCAATTGTATATGAAAAAATATGAGAGTTTTGCAACCTTAGACTTTTGGGGGGGGGGGGGGGTGAGGAAGTTTAGTTTTTAAACAGGAAATAATGGGGTAGGGGGCAAAAATAAAAATTTCAAAATTTGAAGGTAATTCTAAATTATGAGTTTAAATAAAATTGTTAAATGATAGTTTTACTTCGATAATTAATAGGTGGGAAGTTGAGTTTGCATCAAACTTTGGATGGGACATAGTCGTTTGGCCTATAATAATTTATTATCTAAGTAATCGAATAACAACATATTCATAATTCACTATCAAACCTTCAAAACGAAAAGGCCAAAAGACTTATTCCCACCCAATGTATAATGAAATCCCAAAATGACCCCCTTCTACTTTCAAAAACTCAAACACCCACCCATGAAATAATTTTTGTTAAAATTTTTAGTCAGTATCAAAAGTAAAATTGTTATTTTAATAATATTATTAAAAAACATAAAATTTATTATGTTTTCCCTCCTAAGTTTTAAAAACTAATAACTTTATCACTGTCTAAAGTTTTCTAACTTTGAAAAGTAACATTCCCCCCTCAAATCCCTAGGTTTCTTTCCTCTATCTCTGGCAACCATCTGACAACTTCCTTCTTTTTTCCTCCATTTTGCTGGTTGTTCCTCACTGTTAGAATGGTTGGTTGATGCACTACAATGTGATGAAGAGACATAGATCTCTTTGTCGCATGGTAAGATGAAGAGATTTATAAACTCTTCGTTGCATCACTGTGCATCGACCAAACATTTCGATGGTGAGGAATGACCAGCCGAACGGAGGAAAAAGAAGGACGTTGTTGGATGGTCACTAGAAAGGGAAAAAAGAAACTTAGAGATTTAAGGGGAAAATACTATTTTTTAAAGTTTGAAAACTTTATATAAAAATAAAGTTGTTAATTTTTAAAATTTAAAGGAGAAAATATAATGAATTTTTTATTTTTTAATAATATTATTAAAATAACAATTTTATCTTTAACATTAATTAAAAATTATCTTATAAATAAATATTTAAATTTTTAAAAATTAAAAGAAATCACTTTGAGACTTCACTATAGTTAAGGTTGGGTTAGGCGTTTTGGCCAAACCAAAATAACAAATAGCACAGAAGATTTGCATTTGTCACGAAAAGATAACAATTCCTTTTGGAGTCCACGTGTTAAAAACTCAGAAGCTCATCCTGGTACCCAATCCAACTTGTCAAAAAATTCACACATGTCAAGAACCAATTGGCTTAGGCCATACTGAACTTATCCAAGTAGAAATTGGCAGATAAGGGTGCCGCCCAAAGCCAATCTACATCACAAATTACATGGAGCAAAGTATAAACAACATCATCCACCTCAACCCCCAACACCTGGATACCCCCAAAAATATAATACCCTCACAAAACTTTACCAATTGAAAAACTTCAACATTCTGATAGGAAATGGCACAAGCAATGGCCTCAATGGCTAGCTTACGTGGCTCCTCTCAAGCTGCCCTTGAAGGTAGTCTCCAGCTGAGTGGTTCAAGCCGCTTGAATCTGAGCAGCACCACCAAAGTTGCAATGGGTCGCCCTGGTTTCAGTGTTAGAGCCCAGCAGCAAGGATCAAACGAAGCCGAAACAAGCCGCCGGGCTATGATTGGATTGATTGCTGGTGGTTTAGCTTCCGGCTCCTTTGTTCGAGCTGTACTTGCTGATGCTATTCCCATCAAGGTTGGCCCTCCTCCTCCACCTTCCGGCGGATTGCGTAAGTTTTGCCAAAATCCCAATTGTTTTTTATTTATTTATATTGATGAATGATAATTATTTGATTTGTGTGTAGCTGGAACTCTAAACTCTGACGAGCCAAGAGACCTTTTGCTGCCATTGAAGGACAGGTTTTTCCTGCAACCACTTCCTCCACGTGAAGCTGCACAGAGGGCAAAGGAATCAGCCAAGGACATTCTTAATGTGAAGGGACTGATAGATAAGAAGGCATGGCCTTATGTCCAGAATGATCTCCGTCTAAAGGCTGAGTATCTACGCTATGACCTCAACACTGTGATTTCTGCTAAGCCTAAAGAAGAGAAGAAACCCCTGAAGGATCTTACTGGAAAGCTCTTCCAAACCATTAGCAATGTTAGAAAATTCAGTATTCATTTATTCATTCGTGATTTTGCTTTAGACATTATATATACACACAACTGATAATATATTGTTTGTGTATCAGCTGGACCATGCAGCAAAGATTAAGAGCACCCCAGAAGCAGAGAAGTATTATGCGGAGACTGTATCTACTCTTAATGATGTACTTGCCAAGCTGGGTTAAGAGAAATAATTGTAATTTCATGTAAGATCCTTTTATATATCGTTTTGTGATACAATTTCTGTGAATTCTATTGGAAGGGGATCTAGTTTAAAAAATTTCACTTTCCCATTTTCTATTGCAATTTGCAAAGAAGAAGGGAAAGCCAATAAATACTATGTACTCACAGACGGCAGACCCATTTCTTCTATTTCTTCCATTCAAGAAACTAATGACAGCTAAAATTACTAGTCTAGAAATTAGCAGGGAAAAGGGATTCAACTTTCAACTATTGATGATTTTGGTACAATCATTGAAGTTCAACATCGATATTTTACAGTGATATCTTTCAACATCCTATTTCCAAGTGAGACAAAATATTTTAGATGTGATGTTCAAAGATTAAATATTTTTGAAATATGTTTATATTTCTAAGATAAGATTTTAAGAATAATAATTAAGAAATTTACACACATTAAACTAACTTTGAAATTTTGGAGAATTGTAACGGAGAAAAATGGTCTAGCAACCTGTAAAAGATAAATGCCATCTCGATTGAAAATGTTCAAATACATATAACTCCTTTATCTTTTATTTAATTTTACTAAACGATAAAATTGTCATTGAAAATTTAATAATAAATGGGATTCAAAGATATAAAATGTGAGTCGATAACGTTACTCTCCATCTAACAAACAATGGTATTGTTATGCGGTCGAATTGAGCATTATGAAGTTAATTTTCGAAGCACAATCAGATATCATAGACAACTAGTTACTCTTTAGCTTGAAGTTTAAGATGTCAAACCACATTAAAACTCTGATGTCACATCTTTTTCTTCAACTTGTTTCAATTCATCTCCTTAAATATTCTCATAGGAGGGCATAGACGCATCTTACTTTTTCATAATTTTAACAATGGCTCACAAAAAATTGCATTGGAAAGTGTTAGACAACTTACTTTCAAGCAATTCAAAGAGTGATCCACAACCTATCTCACAAGACCAATTCATATTCAAGGCTAGCACATCATATCTCAAGCAAGGTACCACTCCTAGACCTTAAATTGATGCCCCCTATGTTGCTCAAACAACAAGAAAGCTTGTTAATTTGTTATACACTACAATAAAAAAGCCTAGTTAGACACCACATAGAAAGACTAACCACAAGAAGAGCAGTGAATCCATCATCAACACATTGACCCACTTAGCTCCCAACTGAGACCCACCACTAGGCATTAGTGAACTTAAGACCCTGGTGCTATAACCAACCCAAACTCTTCAAGTGGAATTTTTCATGTGTTCAGAGCATAAATAATTGAAATTGCAACCTTAAAAAAGGTGTGGGATAATATCCATTTGAATAAATTATTTCTTATAAAAACCGTTAGACAACTTTACTAAACTTAAGTAAAAAGATCATAATGCCCTCGAAATGTGCCTATGGGTGTTACACATACGTTGCATAATCTCCTCTAAGAGAGCAACACATCCTGAAAAAGATGTTTTTGGTAGATAGGTAAATAGTCCTTTAAGTCTTGCAATTCAACAGGGATGCAAAAACAATCATTTGTATGCTCAAAGTTTGCCTTCGTTATTGAGAAGTGCTCCCCACTATCTTTGATGCTTACACGATCATCATCATCTAAACTAGACAGTTAGTGTCACCTATGGCTCGCAAGTATATGAGTTAATCAAGTATTATAGAAAGATGTCAGCCACACAAGGATTGGTTGTCGAGTACCAGTTTATTTTGTAATTAAAATTAGCTAGAAAAATAAAAAGCCAAATAAGGTAAAATGAATTAAAATGCAAACTAACTAGTCAAATTTGATGAAAAGAAATAAACACCTAACAAATTTAAAGCAAAATACTAATATAAAGAAGTCTAGGGTTTACAATTTCACTATCAATTACTCAAAAATTACAAATGAATCCGATTAAGGTCAACGATAAAATGAATTGTTAATTGTTGATTATCCTATTTTACTTAAATCTTCTCTCAAGATTAATTAAGTGTATTAAGATTAAAAATTTACCTATTTTCATGGTATGATATTAATTAAAACTCATTAATTTGTATGATAGTTAATTTACCCACAAAGAATTTATTTATCTCTAAATAAAATTCTAGGTTTAGCAAAGGCATGAACTAATTGTGTATGTATTTTTCAATACCACACATCAATCTACAAACAAGTATAGTATTGGATCCTTACACCTAGCAAGAAATTAAAAACTCAATTACTAAAACACAGTTATATCCACAGGTAAGCCCAAGGGTATTTTGGTCTTTTGTCTTACATTTATTTGAGTTTAATAATGAGTTTTTGATAGGGTGCACGTTTGTGTATATTGGTATACATGACCATGCATCATTAACAAAATTTGAATTTGAGAATTAGAAACTACCTAATTTGGATTATTTTTACATACCTTAGTTGCACATCAGAAAAGAAGGCGGAGAGAGAGGAGTTTTGGACGTTGAAAGGGAGCTACTAATCACCAAAAATCCTAGCCACGTGAAGATTCTTGCTTGAATGTCAGTGGACAAGTAGGTTAGTGTTTCTCTTGGTTAATCAAGCATGTTTTTTATGAGTTTATGGCTTGTAATTTGGAACCATAATTTTTGAGTTATTTTTTATGATGTCATGAGGCATATTGAATGTTGTATGTGTTTACATGATGCTAAATTAGATCATAATTGTTATGATCGTGTTGAACTATAAAATGATTTGTGAAAAAATGTATTATGTATTGAAGGAATGATACAAAAAGTATAGTGCTATTTATACTAGCTTACAAATGAAGATAAAGATATATATAGATAAGGATAAAGATACCAAAAATATGAGAGATTGAGAGATAAGCGATAGAAATAGAGAGAAGAAAGAGATAAGAGATAAGAGATAAGAGATAGAGACAAAATTATTGCCATTATTTCCTGGATTTTGAAATTGACTTGAGGAAGAGTTCAGGTTATTTGATGAAGGTTGATTGTTGTTTGTTAAAGATTACTTGATCGCTAAATTTGTAAGAAGAGGTTTATGTGTGCTTTTGAGTAAAATTTCATGAGCAAGAAGTTGCCCATGTAATTCATGAAAAGAGACAAGAAACTCATGAAGATTGAGACTTGTGATGGAGATAATGTTTTCCATGCAATGACCAGTTCATCTACAAGTGCCTTAGCATGTTAAAGGTATTGAGAAACATTGATGTAACAATCATAGGTAAGCCTAAGGGTACTTTTGTCTTTTCTCTTATTTTAAATTGAGCTAATTAATTTTTTTTCAAAGGGATACATGCCCATGTATAGGGATACACACAACCATATATCATCAATAAATTTGGATTTATCAAATAAGATAAGAATTAGGTAAGATCGGGTGTTGCCTTAGTTGTACGATACGACACACGCTCATGTATAGCCTATACAGGTCGTGTATAGTGTTCAAAAAACAAAAAATAAAAGCACATTTAACCTAATTTCTCTCATTATTCTCACCCAGCCACACCTTAAAAAGAGAAAGCAAAGAGAGAGAAATGTTTTGATCACTGAAAGAAGTCGCTAATCATCTAAAATCACTGTAGCCATATGAAGACTTGTTTGTTTGTTAGGAGACAAGTAAGTTGGTCCTCTTCCTTGATTGTTTAAAGATGTTTTCTATGATTAATTTCATTACAATGATCAAATGCATATTTTTCTTGATGAGATATTGAGGTTATGATGATTATTTTGTGTGAATCACTGTATGAACTTGTTTATATTCATTTTATAAACTTTGTAGAGACATTAGTTGAGATTTTACCATGCTTGGAGATGAAGATAATAAGATTTACATTGTTATAGTTATATATGTAGTTAGAGTTAGAAAGATTGATGTATAATTGTTTAAAGGTATATTAGAAACAGTTATAGGTGATCAGACTATCGAAGATAACTGGAAAAGTATAGAACCAGTGAGTTTTATGATATTCAGATTATGACACACAACTATGTATGGCTTCATACACGTCTGCATGTCATAAGTTCAAAATAAGAAATTTTGAAGTTTTTGTGCACTTGTTATGAAATAAGCCATACATAATTGTGTGGTATGGGACACATGTCTTTAAGTGACTTTCTAAAAGTGAACATCGTATGTAAAAAGAGGCACATAAGGTGCACTTTGGGTAAACATTTGCATATCTAGTTAAAAGACTATTTTACCTTTAATTCAAGCTCAATAAAAGGGAAACTAAAGAAACAATAAAAAATAAGAGACTTTAGTTAAAAAAAAAAAAGCTAGATAGAATTAGAAAGATTGTTTGACTATGCAGAAGACGATAAGAGACCTTGACAAGTTAAATCAGGGTCAAGAATCTAAAAGTTAAGAAAAATGGTTCATATCTAGATAATCACCAACTGTATGTGTGTTCATGAAAGTAGTAAGATTGGATTCCTATAAGATGCATCATACACTTAGTGTCAAGGCTTATAGCCACACAACTTATCTAAGTATGCATGGTAAGGATTGTCGTTTTCAGACATTTCCTTACGTGGTTAACGGGATGGTTTAGACAATAGTTCTGATTAGCTTATATGGTAAGAGAAGAGATTGCTACAAGATTTTTTCTTGTGTGACCAAAGTGTCTTAGATAGCTAGCCTAATAAATTGTATAACATATGCACAAGACACAATAGATAGTTCTATGTAAGGTGTCTTATGCTTTCACTAGAGTATTAGATATGTTGACTTCAGCTTAGGTTTTAGTAATCTTTGTAAATGACCTATTCAGAGCATAAGAATGGGAAGTTATGACTATATTTAGATTTACAAATAAAACACCTAGTTTATCAATATCATAAGTACTCTAGGTGTCAAGAGATTACCAACTTACTGAATGTTTTCACTCACATATTCCTTTTGTTGTTTTGTAGGTAACGGTGAGTAGTATGACAGGTGGGGGAGCCAACAATTCAGTGAGCAACTACACAAGGGTGAAGGCATAATTGTCATTTTGAGATTTTTTATCCATTCATGTATTCTGAACATTACAATTATGTTATTTTTGAGATTTAATTATGCATAATGGCTTTAGATTGAGTTTTCAAACCCTTCATACATTTATGAATTTTTAATAAATGATGTATTTAAGTTTAATTCATGATCATGCATTGAATGATGAAATTTTAAATTAAGCAATCTAATTTTACACGTCTCTTTAGTCATATTATAGTTAGGGATATATATTTAGAGAGTGGTGTTGATAGCATATGCCTCTTATCAATTAAAAGATTATAAGATTAGGTACCTCACGTATGGCCTTGAGTTGACAACTGTTGTGTTTGCTTTTAATATATGACAACATTAGTTATATGGAGTCAAAACTAATATATACATAGATCACAAGAGCCTCAAGTAATTCTTTACCTAGAGGGAGCTTAATATGAGACAAAGACAATAGTTGGAGTTGGTGAAAGATTGCAAGTATGAGATCAAATACCACATAGGCAAAGCCAATATAGTGCAAATGCTTTGAGTAGAAAAACAATTTTATCTCATATTACCACTCATCGAGAGTTATAAGAAGAGTTAGTGAGAGAGTAAATAGAAGTAATTATAGGGTAGTAAAAAGGCTTGTAGATTTAATCAACCCTTCTAGATGAGATCTGTATGGCCTAAGTATCAAATAATTGGTATGTCCAATTAAGGTAGAGAATTTTTTAAGGTACTAAGCTAGATTTTAATGTTATAAAGGGCATTTTAAGATTCAAAGACTATGTATGTGTTCCTCAAGATCAAAGTTTGAGGGATATGATTCTTACTAAAGTGTATAATTCCTTTTACACTACCTACCCTAAGAGTGAAAAAAGGTACCAAGATCTGAGAAAATTTTTTTAGTGGTCAGATATAAAGAAAGATATAGCAAACTTTATTGTTAAGTGTCTAATATGTCCGCAAGTTAAGGCTAAACATTAGAGACCATCAAGACTGCTATAACCTCTTAGTATTCTAGAGTAAAAATGAAAACACATCTCAATAGACTTTGTGATTGGATTATTGAGGGTCAGAAAAGGATTTAATATTTTATAGGTCATAGTTGATTAGTTGACCAAGTAAGCGCACTTCATTATAATTAATGACACCACGAGTATAAATCAGTTGGGTTAGATGTATGTTAAAGAGATAGTTAGACTATAGAGAATACCTAAGATAATAGTTTCAAACTAAGACATCAGGTTCATTTTAACTTTTTGGTATACAAAAGTCCTTTGGTACAATATTAGCATTCAATATAGTCTATCATTCTTAAACAGATGGTCAAATTGAGAAAGCCAACCAAGTGATCGAGGATATGTTAAAAGTTTGTTGCCTAGATAAAGGAGTAAATTAGATAAAGGTGTTTCCATTAATGGAATTTGCATATAATAACAACTACCAAACAATAATCAAGATGGCTTCATATGAGGTTTTATATGGCAAAAGATGTAGGTCACCATTGCATTAGGATGAGATAAAAGAGAGAGATGCCTTGACTTAGGCTTTGGGACCAAATATGATCCAGAGGATGATTGAGAATGTTAGACTGATAAAGGAGAAGATGAAACAGGCTCAAAACCATTAAAAAAGTTATTTAGACTAGAAAAGACATGATATTGAGTTTAGTGTAAATGACAAGGTATTTATTAGTATAGCCTCCTACAAGCATATTATGAGATTTGGTAAGAAGGGTATGTTAGCACCAATATTTATGGGGTCATTTGAGTTGTTGGAGCTTGTACGTAAAGTTGCCTATTGACTTCTGTTGTTAGTAAGCATGGATCACTACATTAATAACATGTTCCATGTGTCATTATTATGCAAGTATATCAGTGACTTGACCTATATGCTCAAAGTTGAGGATGTCGAGCTGGAGATAATTTGATGTATGAAGAGTATCCACTTTAAATCCTAGACATATGAGTTAAAGAGTTTAGACACAAACAGATTCCTTTAGTCATAGTTCTATAGAGGAATCACTAAGTTAAGAAGGCCACAAGGGAGGTCAAGTAGGATATAAGACAATGATACCTACAACTCTTTGAGTGAATTTCGAGGACAAAATTCATAAAAGGGGGAGGATTAAAACATCCATAAATAAGCCTAATGGTATTTTAGTTTTTTCTCTTATTTTAAATTAAGCTAAATAATGTTTTTTAGATAGATCAATGTCAGTTTATAGGGGTGTACATGGTCGTGTATCGTCAACAAATTTGAATTTATCAGATAAGTTAAGAATCATGACAAGCTCGGATGTTGCCTTGTTATGTGATGCGACACACACTTATGTATAACCCATACATGCCTATGTATTGTGTCCAATAGGTAAAAAATAAAAAAGCTTTTAACTTAATTTTTCTCATTATTCTCACCCAGCCACACCCTAAAGAGAGAGCAGGGAGAGAAAAGTGCTTTGGTCACTGGAGGAAGCCACCGATCACTAAAAATCATTGTAGCCACATAAAGACTTGCTTGTTCATTAGAAGATAAGTAAGTTAGTCATCTTCCTTAATTGTTTAAGGATGTCTACTATGATCAATTTCATTACGACAATCGAATACTCATTTTTCTTGATGAG
Organism: Mangifera indica; assembly: GCF_011075055.1. Classification (NCBI taxonomy): domain Eukaryota; kingdom Viridiplantae; phylum Streptophyta; class Magnoliopsida; order Sapindales; family Anacardiaceae; genus Mangifera; species Mangifera indica. The sequence continues at coordinate 11,378,533 of NC_058142.1, read as the reverse complement.
ATATTGAGGTTATGATGATTGTTATATACAAATTACTATATGAACTTGTTTATATTCATTTTATAAATTCTATAGAGGTATTAGTAGAGATTTTACCATGCTTACGAATGAAGATGATAAAACTTACATTGTTGTAGTTATATATATAGTTAAGTTTAGAAAGATTGATGTATAATTGTTCAAAGATATGTTAGAAACTATTGTAAGTGATCGAAAAAAATGTAGAGCTTGTGAGTTTTGTGATCTCCAAATCGTGACATATGACCTTGTATAGCCTTATACACATCTGTGTGTCATGAATTCAAAATAGGAAATTTTGAAGTTTTCATGTGCTTATTTTGAGGCAAGCCATACATGGTCATATGGTATGGGATACACATCTATGTGTGACTTTGTAAAAGCGGATGTCACATGTAAAAAGAGGCATAAAGGGCTACACTTTGGGCACGCATCCATATAGCCAGTTAAAGGATTATTTGACCCTTAATTCAAGCTCTATAAAAGGGAAATCAAAAAAAATAAGAAAGAATAAACGACTTTAGTAAAGAAAAACAAGCTTGATAAAATTAGAAGGAATATTTGACTATATGGAAGATGACATAAGATCCTAATTGAATTAGATCCATATCGAAAATTAAAAAAGTTAAGAGAAATAGTTTACATCTAGATAGTCACCAACTATGTGCAAAAGTGGTAAGATTTATGAAAGCAACAGAGCTAGATAACTATGAGATGCATCATACACTCATCGCCAAGGCATGGTAAGAATGGCAAGAATTGTGGGTTTTCAAATATTTCCTCATGTGGTCAATGAGATACACCATATATGTACCCACTATATGGGGCCATTCTAGGATGATTTAGATAGTAGTTTTGATTAACTTATATAAAGAAAGTGACTACTATCAAATTTTTCCCAGCTTTACTAGGGTGTTCTAGATAGCTAGCTTAATAGGGTGTATGACATGTGTATAAGTGACCATAGATCGTGACAAATAAGATATCTTGTGCTTTCATTAGGGCATCAGATATATTGATTTTAGCTTAGACTTTAGTAATCTTTGTAAATGGCTTATGTTAGAGCATAAGAGTTATAAGTTATGACTACATTCAGATTTGCAAATGGAACGTCAGGTTTATTAGTATCATTAATATTCTAGGTGCTAAAAAGTCACAAACTTAAAGAGTGTTTTCACTTATATGTTCCTTTTTGTTGTTTTGTAGGTAAAAGTGAGTAGTGGGTCTAGTGAGATAGCCAAAGGTCCAGTGAGTAACTGTGTGAGGGAGAGGGCATAATTATCATTTTGAGATTTTCTGTCTATTAATGTTTTTTGAACATTTTAGTTATGTTATTTTTTAGATTTAATTATGCATAATAACTTCAGATTGGGTTTTCAAACCCTTCATACATTTATGAATTTTTAATAAATGATGTATTTCATTTTTATTCACACTGCACCTTTTTACACGCTTAAATATTAATGATCATTCATTAAATGATGAGATTTTAAATTAAGCGGTACAATTGTGCATATCTCTTCAGGACATATTCTAGGTAAGGGTATATATTTGGAGAAAGTTGTTATAATTGAAATTATTCTTCTTTAGCTCATGTAATTCTATGTGTAATTGCAATTGACTATTCTGAGATATAGACCCGAATGCATTTGCTAATGCAATCAACACTTTTTATAAGGTATCAAGACCTATTATACATGAAAAAATTTTCTTTATTAAGGAAGAAAACAACCATGATAAGAGAAGTTGATCTCTTTGGAACCAGTTAATGTGCATTAGATTAACAACTTGATCTTATGATTTGGTATTTGAAGGAAGTGTCTGTGCTAAGGCAATTTCGATTCCATCAATGAAACCTTTGAGGTATTGATAATTGAGAAGTGGCGTGAATTGTGTCTTCCACACAAGATAATTTTTGGGGTTAAGTTTTATGGAGAAAACATAGCCAATAAATATGGGTATTGATAAAGTTATGGTGGAATTGTTTGGTGCAATCAAAACAGGTGCACTACTGGTAGAAGAACAAGTTCAATTTGACATGATGAGCCAAAGTTAAAAAAAAGACAAATAAGATAAATTTACAACTCTGATACCATGTTTGAACTATAAAATGATTTGTAGAAAAATGTATTCTATATTGAATGAATGATACAAAGAGTACTATGTTATTTATACTAGTTTATAGATAAAGATAACAAAGAGATGACAAATTGAGAGATAGAAGATAGATACAGAAAGAAAAGAGAGATATGAGATAAGAGATAAAAGATAGAGAGAAAATTAATCAAGGGGATAACAATTGATGCATAATTCATAATAAAGTAACAATAGTATCTTGTCAATCCTAGGAATCCTTGAAGTTATTAAATTATCTTAATGGTTGGTCATTGTATTATAACCTTACCTTTCTTGGGGTTTGCTTTCACACCATCTTGCTGAACAAGTTGACTAAGGTATTTTATGCCTTTTTTAGTAAAAATGGCACTTGCTAAACTTAACAAAAAGTTAGTGATCACTTAGACATTTTAACAAAAGTTCAAGACCGGTTAATAATAAAAAATATTTGCACTATAAATGAGTATATAGTTGAGAAAAATAATGATGAATTTTTTGAGTTAGGAATAAAACACATAATTCATTAAAGACTAAAATGTTGAAGGTGTATTAGTCAAGTTGAAAAGCATGATTGAAAACTCAAAACATCTTTCATGTGTGTGAAAGGCAATCTTATAGATATCCTTGCTATGGACTCTCATTTAGTGGTACCTTGACCTTGAGTTGAGTTTAGAGAAAAGCATAGCCCCTTATAGCTTATCTAAAAGCTCATTAATAATAGGGGTGGGAAACTTTTCCTTGATAGTATTAGTTTAAGGGTGTTATAGTTTATGCAGAAATGTCAACTATCATCATGTTTCTTTACCAATAGGATTGGGTTGGAGAAAAGACTTTAGTTAATGTGAATAATACCATTGTCACTTATTTCCTTAACAAACTTTTTCATGGTATCCTTTTAGAAATGAGGATATCAGTAAGACAATACATTGACTAGTTTAAAACTTGCCTTAAGGTGAATACGATGGTCTATGCTTCAATGTAGTGGTAACTTGTGTGCCTTGGAGAAAACATTTTTGAAACAATATAAAACCTTAAACACTAGTGTAGGAACCTTTAGTTTTAGTGTAAAAAACATGTCTTCATCTTTTTGCTATTTTTCTATGGGAGAAGACTTTGAATTCTATTTGGAGGCTTGCAATTGAAAGATAGAATCAATCAAACTGCTATTAAAAAGAGCTTGTAGTTGATGAAACACGACAAGCTTCAGACTTATCAATGGTTCCCTATGCAATCAAATAGACTTGTTTTACCAAGTGAAATCCATTGTGAGGGACTTGTAGTCATGCAAAATAACACCAAGAGATTGTAACCAATGCATTCTTAACACCATATCAACCCTTTTACTTTTGAGAACAAATAAATCCAAGGTGAATTTATAACCTTGTAACATGAGGCAAACATCTAGGCATTTATGCTTATATAACAAAAAATTGTTATTATATATGTAAACCCAAAACTTTCTAATTAGTGTAATCAATAGGCCAAGATAATAAGCCACTACCTTTTCGATGAAGTTGTGGGTGCTTCCACTATTAATTAACACATTAATCTATCGTTGTACCAATATCCCTATCAATAAGAGAAAACAAGTATTCAAGTACCCTACTAAAACATTTAGGTTGATCTCTAATAATGGTTTTGAAAGGGGTTCCTCCTTATCCTTCAGAGTGTCATGAACATCCAAGTTGTTAGAGTCTTTATCATCAGTTTCTAATAACAAGTAATATTTGCTTTGACACTTATGGTGAGGACCAAATTTGCTGCACAATTAAAACAAATTCCATTCTTATGTTTGGCTTGCATTTCAACATAAGTGAACTTGCAAATAGCTAATACTAAAGTTAAACCTTGGATAGGTGTTAGCTTTTGACTTGGCTAAAATCTTGTATGAGTGTTGGTAGAAACTTATTTGGGTGATTGGATGATTATTGAGGGTCATTGCCAAAGCCAAGCAAAACCAACCTATAGATCCATATTCTTGGACACGTGTATCTAAGCAAGTTCTATTGCATCTAAAAGGTTGTGATGCTCTGCCAACAATAGTTCATGTCGTAGTTCAAGTTTAAGGCCTAATATGATGCAAGTTCAAGAGGGCTAGGTACCTTATAGGCTAACTCAAATTTTGTTTAGTAATCCATTATCAATCTTTTTTGTACCAACTTCAATAAATTGCCATGGAAATCTTCCTATCAAGAAGAACCAAATCAAGATTGTAACGACTAGAGAAAATCTTCCAAGATAGACATTGTTCCTTCACACATAGCCACTGGTACAATGTTTCCATTAGCCCATTTAAATGGAAGGAAACGATTTGAATGTAGTGAGCTTTCGATGTGTTATGGAAATCAAAGTATTCCTCAACCTTGAAGATCCAAGTAGTGGCATTCGTGCTAGGGTAGTGCCCTAGAGTTAATCAATTTGTATTTGTGTATAATGTAATTTACTGATTTATTAATAAAAAGTTTCTATTATTCATTTATATTAACATGTATTTAAAATATTCATAAGAATAATATATCCTTGGAATAGTAAATTCATGATGAAAAGATTAGATAACTGATCGTGAAAATCATATAAACACATTAGATTACTATTCTAAAAACGTCTATAATTCTTATATTACTTTGACCAAAGACACAATTAATGAAGCTGAGATTATCATATTATTGGGTGACTCCACTAAAAGATGAAGATAGTTCTTATGTGTTGAAATTGTTAGCTGATAGTTTAATGCAATACATTAGTGTAACACATGGGTGTGCAATGTAGACAAGTTCATCTTACCGACCCAAATAAAGAATTTCCATATAGATAGTTGTTTTAGTGTTTATAGAATATATCCCTTAACTCATGGTTACATATGATTGTTACACTTGAGATCACCATACCATCTTGTACAAAGATTGACATAGTTAGATGTCACCCAATGTGCTATCGTAATATGGGTAACCGTAAAGGCAATAATTGGCCATATCAAGATCTATATAAATGCTATAGAAGATCAATTGAGGATTCGTTACTCTTGAATATGAGAAAAGATGTCTAGAATGAGAATACTAAAAGACATTAATAACCACTCAAAACTATGGTCATAATGAGATTGGGTTAAAGTCTAATCTAAATCATACAATCATTTTTGTGTATTAGTTCATATCAAGGAGTCATTGAGATAGACATGTATCTATGTCTTAACCTCAAGAGATATCGATTGACGAAAAGATCGTATTATATGTAATTAGGAAGTTAATAAGGCTTAAGAGTAGTTCACTGACACTATATTGACCAAACAGCCATAATGCCTTTCTAAAGGCTAATCTTGGTCTGTTTCTAGATTCAACATCAATCCAGACAATGCCAACTCAATAAAGAGCTTATGTTTCACATGCATAAAGAAGTAAATTGAACTCTAAAGGTAATAGGTTATTTGATGATAATCCTAGAGTGTTTGAATAGGGGGTGAAATTATGAATAGATCGGGTTTGTTCAATAAGATTGAATCTGCTTAGTTTGACTTTTTTCTTGACCATAAACGACTATTCACAATGAGCCGAATTGGGATAAAACTTTATCCAAATCTACACATAAGTATCCTGATAAATCACATATCTTATAAGATAAGGATCAATAATGAATAATCATTCATGCTTTATGAACGGTCATTCATGATGTCCTATAAATATAGACAAAATTTCACAATTTCATACTTTTTGCCAAAATACACAGTCGAATGCACATTCGTTCAAACACGTTCCTTGTTCACAAAGCCCTAGTAGCTTCTTGTGAACATTTTCAATCTCTATTCATTCGTGCTTTGTGTAGATACCAATGTGTCATCTCGTAGTGGGTTGGATAGGGACTTTCTTACCACACAAAGATTGAAGGAGCCAACTAATGTTGACATTATTTTTGTTGAAACCCCTTATGGTCAACATAGTTTATGAATAACAAATCTTAAAATGTGATCCAACAAGAATTTTGGGTTGTTCTAAATTTTTTATTATATTACATTGCCCTCACGGATTCCAGTGACTTGAAATTTCCCTACAATTAGATCCATTGAATCGAGGCAACTCAGTCTTTATAAACTTCATGAATGAAATGAAATATGTTATAGCTTGTATAAGAGAGTTAAACAGTGAACCCAAGACATGATCATCAACCACCTCTTCTCTAATGGGCTGATTGACCTGTTGCTAAGCAAAATGTCAATCCTCTTAACTATGTTGGTCATATATGCTTGGAAATCGTGAAGAGACTTATGGATTGTTGTAGACTGAGAATTAGAATTCCAAAAAGACTTATGAATTTTAGCAAATTGGGCATCATTTTGAGGCTGCATGGCCTCATAACATTAGTAAGATCAGTGTTCTTCATTCTGAATCTCAACAAGACACCTTCAATTCTCTCTCAATGAAAACACCACTTGTAAAGATCCAATTCAACCACCAAAATTAGCGAGTAAACTAGATCAAGAATAGTATCTTTTGAGTAGATACAAACTTCAACAAAAGAAGAAGAGAGGAAAAATTAGAGAAATATATTGATCATATATTCTTTCACTTCAAGTTACAACTTATATGGTAGGTAAATTTCCATAAGCTGAATACAAAGTCTCAAGGAAGCAAAACGTCAAAAATAGTCAAAGCAACAAAACCAACAAATCTTGTGTGTATTGGATCACTTAATATAGCCTTAAACACATACTGGATCATGCCTTTTGCAGCCCAATTGTCTAGGCCCATGTCTCTCCCCTTCTGATCTCTTCCTGCTTGTTATGCTTGTCCTCGTCCCAATTGGATGATTGTTTCAACACAACTTTTGGATCCAACAACATTGGCTTATGCATAACAATATGTATGCTTTTCAGGGTGACTTGTTAATCTACAAGAAAGTAAAACTTGTCATGGTGTAGAGTTGATCTGAACGAAAAGTCATAGTTGCAAAGATGAGTGGTATTAGAAGCATAAACAGTCTCTGAACATTTTTTGAGACGATAGAAACTTCAATAATTGGGGAAGGGAAAATATTGTAAAAAATAATAATAACTATGAGCATTACCTCTATTTTCACAGAATTTGTAGAAGATGTGGATCTCCTAATAAGAAGGGCTTAGAGATGCTTAGAAGCTTGGGCAGTTATGGAGAAGACAATATAATGTTTGAAGCACTAATCACTCAGATTTTTTGCTTAAATTTGCTGCAACTGGAATAAAGCTTTTCTCAAATATTTTTTATCTAACTCAGTTTGAAAGGATGAAAATGAAATAGATTTAGCTTTGAGGGATGATGTCGAGTAAATATATACATCGCGTTTGAAAGCCTGTGATGAAAATATTTTAGTTGAATGGTAGTGTTCCTTAACATGCAAGTTAGTAGATGGAAATTAATGAACTCCTTAGGCTCTATGGCACCACAATTGCTTCCTCCAGTGGAATGAATGAATGGCTATGCATATTTACAGTTGTGGAGTCTGTCAAATTCGAAGACATGGCTTCTCTTTAAAGAAGGAAAACAATGGTGGTGAAACAGGGGCGTTCACTACTTACCTGCAAAAGGCCATCGACTCTATTGAATATCAAGAAATAAATGAATGTATCAGGCTGTGGTTCATTAGAAAAAAAAATGATTATGCACAAATTATAATTTATTCAAAAAGCCTTATTTTAATTACTTTCTTTTAACAATTAAATTCTTCTTATAAATATAGGTAGATTTAAGTCAAATTGAATGTAAACAAAGGTCAGTTCTCTAGTTTAGCTCACATCCATTACGGTTAGTTCGAACTCAATTTGCCCAAATTGATAAATAAAAAAGTTAGAGAAAGAAAAAAAATCATCATAGAAAAAAGAAGAGTAGTCAAAGAAGAATAAACAAATCATTAATTAAATAAGTTTTGGTATTGCGATATCAGTAAAACGTCGGTTTTGCACTGAGCTCCAACTCAACAAATTGATTCATTTTCAATTCGATTTTGACTCGATTCCACCCCTATTTGAAATTGTATTTTGTATGTTTTTGTCTACCTAAATTTTATTTATTTTACCAAACTCTATTCTTCTTCTATTTTTTGGAATAAGAAAATTAATTATTGTTTTCGCTTTTCAATTAATTCTAGAATAATATTTCTTAGTTATTAGACGATTCTGGTCTTACATAAATATAAATCTCATGCTTATAAAAGCTTCCATAATTTAGTATAGTTTTCGATTGCCCTATTCACAGATTTTTGCTTTTAGAAAAATTCACTTTAATGTGTTTATTAATTTTTTTAAAATTATTTTTGCGGCTCAAAAGATTTTAAAAACATAAAACCGTTTTCTAATAATATACGAAAGTACTGTGTTTAAAGTAGGCAGCAACTAAATGGCATATTGAATTTTTTACTATTTTTTAAATTGTGTATACATATATGTTACTTATCTCAATCTCAAACAAAAATACTATAACGGTATTATATTTTTATAAAATATCTCCATTGATGAAACTCATACAAAAAGAAAGAATATTACAATAGTAATCTCTCTCTTTTTCCTTTATCTTCCAACAAGGGAAAAAATCGCTATAATATAAAAAAATTCTTTAACAGAGAATACACCTGTGATTGAACAACAAAAACTGTGATAGAACGCTATTATAAATTATTCAACTTGGACACAAGGGAGGGAGAGACAAAAATTGTCAAATTTCCTTAGAGAATTCATATTTGTTGCAAAGATTTATGCTATGTGTTTTTTTGTTTAACAATTGAAAATCAAATAATGTAATGTAGATTCATATTTATGATTTCATGTGAAATATAATTTTGTTGTGATTTCATGTTATTGTACTGTTTAATTTTGTTATAATATTGTATTGATGGTTAAAAAATATGAAAATTCAATTCTAGTTAAAAACCAGACGAAGAACAGGTTGGCGGGAAGCCAAAGGTCGGCGTTAATGCCAAGGGTTAGTTTTGACGCCAACCCCTTGGCTTTCCGTTAACCCCCTTGGTCCCACATATTTGTTTATAGACACAGTTGTTTAGTGTCAATGTCAATCCATTGCATGCCTTATAACGCCCAAGGTTTAAACATAGACGTTTTTACATTTTTAGGTTTATTTTAAGTCAAGATAGAAAAAATTGCATTTAAGATTCGCCATATAGGGCAATAGATTTTAGGTGATGATAATGTTACGAGATATGTTGGTAGGAATGAGTGGGGATGTGCATTGACACAAGTATTGATTTTGAAGGATTCATAGCAAAAATAAGCTATTGTATAAAACTCGATCAAAGTCAATTAAATGTGCACGTATTTATCCTAGGGGATATGGGTCCAATAAAGATTGTAGATGATGATGATTTGAGGTATTTGATAATTGAAGCAAGAGGTTTACGAGGATTGACCAAACTCTAAGTTACCTAGAGTCCAATTAACGGAAGGGACAATTAACAAGTCGAAGATGTTCATGAGGAAGAAAAGGAGGATTATTCGACGAATAAGTGGGCACAACCACAAAGTTTCTAAGAGTTTGGTGGGAATTATGGTAATGATGATAATGACAATGACGAGGATGAAGATTATGAAGTAAAGGGTAATAAGGATGATGATGATGATAATAAATTCTCAGGGTTTGATAAAGACATATATGATGTTTTGAGCCAAGATATTGGTAAAAGTCAAAACCATGTTTATAATGAGGGGGTCGAATGTAGCATGAGACCTCATGATTCTATAAATATTAGAGTATATCCAAGTTATATCTATAATCCAAATTCGTTTTAAAAGTTATATCTTTCTGGTGATTGCTATCATTTTTCTACTTGTTTAGCTCTTTTAAATGGATTGATTCTTGCTCTACATATAGTTCTTTACTCTACTTACTCATCTTCCTTTTTTTCAAAGTTTTGATCCTAAATTATTATTCACCCTATGAGATAATCATTTACCCTCTGAAAAAGTATTAAAAAGATGCTTTTATAAGGGTAAATGATTTTAAAAATTTATGGGTGCATGTTATCTTTTTCATGGGTTGAATAATAACCCTAATATTTGGTTGGCCTATTAATTGCATTATACATAGCAAGAATCAGGCGACATGAAGAGACAATTATTTGCAAGTGATGGGTTTTTATAATTCAAAGACAGAATTGAAATCATTATTTCGGATATATGTATTAGAGATAAGAATTCAATGGAAAATCGGTTGCTGTGATAATATATGGTATGAGATTAAGTGCGTACATCTACAATGTAAATGATAGACACGAGCAACGAGAAAGAAAAATAAAGACTATTGGATGTTACAACGTATAAGACACACAATTGTCCACAAGATTAAATATTGTCACACCATAGACGAGCTGATGTAGAAGAGTTGAGGAACATACTTCAATTAATGTTTGTGGTTGATCACATTTATCAACCAAAGAAAATTATTTCAAATATGACAGACAAGTATAAAATCGATATTTTCTACATGCAAGCGTGATATGTCAAAACATATGCATTATGAAGATCTCTCGAAGAGTCTTTCATGCTATTGTGTGAGTACTGTCATAATTTGGAGCTTAAGAACCTAGAAATTGTGACACATATTAATATCAATTTAGAAGATAGGTTCAAGTTTTTCTTCATGTGTATGAGTTATTTAATAAGAGGGTTCCAACAATTCTGTCGTTCGGTGATATGCATTGATGTTTCACACTTAAAGGGAAAACATTTTGAGTCTCTTTTCAATGTTATTGCGAAGGATGGTAATAATCAAATTGTGCTACAATTAGGTCATTCGAAGAAAAGACTTAGTGGCAATATATATTGCTTGATGATGCAATCGGATTAGATCTCGGTCCCTGTTATTGGATGCAATGAAATTAGTTCTATTTAAATTGGAATTTGATTTTATCTAAATTAAATTCAAATTAAAGTTTTAGTTTAATTTTTTGAATTAAATTTTTTTTTGATAATATTATTTATTTTATTGATATTTAATAATACTATTTATTTTTTTACCGATATCTTCCATTAATTTGAATGATTGTAAATTCAAACTTAAATTTACTATTTAAGATTCAATTTAAACTGAGGTTAACCTATGTTTGGATTTATTTCAACTCAAATCCAATTTTAGAGTTGTGAATTTTAATCTTAAAAAATTAACTTAAATTTTGTTTGAAATAAATAAGTTAAAATTCAAATTCAAATTCAATTAAAAAAATTAATTGTACACTTAATCTAAGCTAAAATTGAATTTAAATGGTCGAACGAGTTTGACTTGTGCTAGTTTTACTTTAATGGCTTGACTTTTAATGTAAGTATATCATCTTTTTAGTTTTAAGTCACCTGGGTTAACCTGAACTAAATTTAATGTGATGAAAATTCAATTCAAACATGATTTTTTTTGTATTATAAAATTCCGTATCTTGAAAATTAATGGCTCCGATTACTTTTACTCTGTTGTAAAATTAATTAAGCAAATATAAAAGATAAAGAAATGAAAAGAAGAAATAGCAAAGGAGAAGAGAGCAAAGCTATGAAACTTTATTTCCGGATGAAGAAAAGAGAAGAGAAATCTATATTTTTTATGAAGAGTAAGGGGGCAGTATTTATAGACATTTGACTGCCCCATTAGTCAACAAAAATGGGTATGTTTACCGCCAATTTTCCAAGCTAATTTAATGCATTCCCATGCTATTTGTCAACATTTACCGCATGTGGTGGAAAATCCACCAGATATGCAACATACTCAACGTTATTCAGTTTCTTCAGGATCAAAAATCTAAACCCCCAGCTGCTCGTTGGACTTACTTGTCCCAAATTTGGCATTTCAACTGCAAATCTTTTTTTATAAGTTAACGTGTGGTTGCTTCAGTTTCGTTGTTATAAATTATATAAACTGAGTTTGAATTCCATAAAACCCTCCAGGGTCTTTTCAATTCTTTGCAGTCTTCCTACATGGAATCCATATGCCTCATAGAATTTGTACTTCCCTTCTTGATAGTTGATTACAAATACATATAAAATATATTAATCTGTTTATTACATTAATAAAAGATTAATCAAACAAATTAAATTATCATTAAATTAATATGGTTGGTATTAACTAATTCAATTGATTCTATTTTTCAAAATTAATAATGACCTTAAAATTATATTTTAAAATGAATTTCTTTTGTGAAATATAAACTATATATAAAAATTGTTAAATTTGATATGAGGTTACTTTCTTCCTTTATTTACTTCACTTATCTTCTTAGTGAGTGTTTCTCATCTTTTCAAATAAATTAATTACAGCTCGAGTTTTAGATTAGTATAATTGAGTCAATTTAAAAAAATTTAAATTCAATCATCAGCATACTTGATAATTTTCAATCTCTCAACTTAAGGATTGATGGGAGATTGAATAATTTCATACTTGATAATTTAAAAATTTTTAAAACTCAATCACTTATATTTGATTTTCAATCACCAACATACATAAAATACATTCTACTCAATTAACCAACTTGACTAACATTTAAAAAAAAAATGGATATATGTGGCTTGGGGTCATTGCCAACTTGTTCTTCCACTTTAACCCCTATTTTGATTTGAATTTAGTTTGAATTCAAATTAAAATAATAATTCGATCCAAATCAAATCGAGATTTATATTGAATTATTTAATCAAATTTAGATTGAATTAAATTTTATACGATACAATTATGCTTTCATTTTATATGAGAAAATCTTACCTATCGTCCTGCCATTGCATCACCGTTGCCAATCTAAGAAGTTTCTTCATGTATGGGAAAACAATCCGATGATCTCTTATGCTATATATGTCTAATATTTTTATGCTATATATTATATGATCTTCATGAAAAAGCAAGAAAAAATCTCTAGTACTCTTATACTATATATTATATGATCTTCATAGGAAAACAAGCAATTATGTATGCTTTTGAAGCAAATATTTGTAATCGACAAAAATTGCTTTTTTATATATTTTACATTTGATCTTATCCAATATATATATAAATCTTATTTTAAATACCAATATTAAATATCTACGTATGTTTTCTTTGTAAGGCATGACAAGAAATAGTATTCTTTTGTTTGATTTCTTAAATTTGAAGATAAAAATAATTTAAATATTTTAACACATAAAATAGTAAAGATAGTTATAGTATGAAAATTGTGAATTAAATATATAAGTAAACCCAATTTAAGATAAAAAATTTAATTACCCTAACTTAATTCGCTAAAAAAAAGGTACAAGATGAAAGACACTAAACTGTGAGAGATGAATCTTACAATTAGCCATATGGATCGGGACAAGACAGGACTGCCCGCTAATGGATGACTGGCCGGCACTGACGAATGAGGGCCCCCACTTACATGAGAAAATCAGTTGATCCCCTTCTATTCAGTATTCGTTGCAGATAAGGACAAGTCTGAGAGATAAAATCATGGTGTAACATATTTTTTTTCATATTTTTGTTTTTTTCATTTCATCCTCTAATATGTCTTAAGCTAAATTAAAATCGTGACTTCATTGGTAGCTGTTGTGTCAAAGTGATACAGAAAATAATGGTGATGGTACAAGGACACAGAAGTCCTTTTACATACTCATAATCAACCCAATTTATATAAACATAAAGCCGGAGGGATTATTTCATTTCCACCAATATTTGGTCAAGTTTGAAGTTTGAAGTGTGGAAAATGGGTGTGAAACATGTTTTACCTAATTCTCAGCATTTGTTAAGAGTGAGAAAAAGGAACCTGGAATAATATTCCAAATTTGCTTTTAAAATAATAGGAAAAAGCAATGTTATTCGCTGTTACCCATTTTTAACAATGTTAGTTGTTATTGTGACACGCGCTCTCAACCTAATCACACCCGCACGTTTTGCTAACAACCCCCACCCATAATTCAACTTATTATTATTATTATTATTTTTTCTCTTTTCTCCCGGAATGCCCCTTTCCCACTTGAAATTTAAGAAAGAGTTTTTTCATCTATTTAAGTTTGAAAAATTTATCTTCACACCCATTATTCAATTCTATTATTGAATTTTATTAACTTTAACAATAAAATTAATGAAAACCAATGTATCCTTCATAAATATTGAAAAGTCTAAAATATCTTTTAATAATTCTAAAAATTTCAACCTCATCTCATTTCTTTCTTTCCTTTACTTTCTATCATTTGAACTTTCGCTCTTCTTTCCGATTTGACGTAATTCCAAAACTTAATTCAAAACTTATTCTAAAATCCTAGTTTCGATCATAGATGAATGGGATGAAAGTAATTTTGCAATGACAAAAAGTTTGATATGTTTTACAATGGTAAATTCTCTCTAATTGTTTCTATGACTTCAAAATTAAACAATATAATGGCATCAAAGTATATATGAGTTGATAGTTCATATTACATGTTTTTTTTTTTTTTTTCACTTAGATGTGTGTAATACTTTCTTGATTTAAGTAGGCTTGCCAAGAGGGGACAAGTACGACACCTAGTAATGGTCAATGCTTATTCCATTGATCCAAATCATGCCTTTGTCCATCTTGTTCATTTCTTTTGGCCAAGGAAGGGAAAAGGAGAAGAAATTAAAAAAAAAAAAAAGGGAATGATATAAAGTTATTAAAGTTAAAATGTAATCTATTTGTACTATTAGAGAGCGTAAGTGATATTAATTCTATTAAATATTTTATAAATTAACAAAAATACCTTTTGATTGATAAAATTATCTATTAATTTTGATGGATTAGTAAGAAAATAAAAATTTTAAACTTAAATAGTGTAAAATATTCCATCAAAGTTTGGGGTAGACAATGATTTCGCCTTCTTCCTGTAATTTTGACCATTTGGTTAAATAGATTACATGGATTCAATTATTTGTAGAAAGCCTTTGTGAATATCGTACATGTGTGTAATTTTGATCAGTTGGCAATTTCCGGAGATGGTGATGTATAGTGGTTTTCTGAAATTTGGGGCTATCCATAGGTTGTAAAGGAGGCAAAACCTATTTTGGGGCCACTTCTGTAGCAAAGATTAAGTAACAAGAAATATTATAAGATAGTATATTTCGTGTGTGTGTATATATAAAAATATAAATATAATTACATTATCATATAATTATATATAAATAAAAAAATATATATGTATAATTTTATTATTGAGTATAGGATAAAGTATTAAAAGAGTTGCAATTTCATATCGATGTCAATGATTATTAAAAAAAATTATAATATTAGAATATTATATTGAGTATAAAGTAGTGTTCTCTGTATAAATAATATATATAACTTTGTATATAAATAATAATATGTTATCATATGATTAAGTAGTTTTAAATTAGAGATAAAACAATATTTATTCATATCATGACATTGTTTGTTATATTGTTTATGCATAAAGTTGTGCATATTATTTGTATACATAGTTTTATTGATCGAGTATAGATAGATGTGGCAATGGTCTAGCTAGGCTAGATTGGGCTGGCTCTGGCGCCACTTGTTCATCCTAAGGCCCACATAGTAATGGGTCTTATGGATTTACGCCAGTGCATAGAAAATATGAGGCCCACAACCTAAAATTGACCTAAGAGTTTTGTATCTAAGCTTAAGGTCTGATATGCTACTATAGCGGGTTGGGCCCTTTCGAGCCAAACCATTTTTTCATGCTTTACGTCAGGCCATGGGTTGGCCAAGTCCATTTGACACCTTAAACTAATGAAAAAAAAAAAAAAGTTCTAGAAGCGATAACATAGATCATATAAATATTTGATCCATTATACAAGACATCCGATCCTCTATACGAGACATCTTGTCCAATATGAAATTGCTCCATTGAGTCAATGCAACATCAAGTAGGGACAAAACATGTGTAATAGCATCATAGGTAGGTACAACGAGTGACTCGAGTGATATGCGCTCGCTTGTGGGGGGCAAAACACCAAGACAAGTAGTGGGCTTTGTGTTAGGGGATGAATATCAGGACGAGTATTAGGATCGGTTATGCGGGCCTGAGTGTCAGGACAAATACTGACCTGAAAATTGATAGGTGGCAAAACTGGAGAAGCAATCTCACAAGGAGGAGTAGATGCACCATCTTCGAACAAGAAGGATACCGAGAGGGAAAACTACGGACCTAACAGTCCCATGTAAGCAACAATATCGGTGCACCATTGTGCAGCCTCCTTGTTTTTTGTTAGAATGAGCGGGGAATTTACATCATCTTCCTTATTAAAATAGTTTAATAAGCATTTTTTTTTTTCAAGTTGATTAGTACTAATACAATTAATCAATTAAAAATTACTTACTTCATCATTGGTGAATATAATTCCCAGGGGACTCCACCCTAGGATTTTGTTCTTAGCAACTTAAACATGTGCGGGAAGGCATCAAGCTTAGCCTAATCCACCCAATTATGTAATGTGTCTAACGTCTCGTATATCCAAAGCTGTAATATCAACCCAAATATTATTATTATTATTATTTTTTGCAATAAAAATAAATTTAATTACAATGATACACTTACCTAGAAAGCAAATGAGCTGCAATATGAACCTAAAATACTGTACTTTTTCATTTCTTTTTGTTGCTCACTAGTGCATATCCTCTCAATCGATTGGCACATGGATTGGTATGTCATCTCCTAGACCCGTACACCCTACGAGTAAAAATTAAATTCATCAAAGTGATCAAACAACTAAAATATTGTTGACATACCTTTTTTCATTTGTGATTCCCGAGTAACACCAATGAAGATAATACAATAAGGCCAATTTAACAATGTCGATATCGTTATCCCTCATGGTCTCCCTAAAAATACTCACTCCACATCATTGTATGTAACCTTCTCACATCCATGAAAATAGGTGTCTTGAATCCTATGTCATACACCCCGTGGAAGATATATCTCTATTTAGTGTATCGATTGAAGTAAAGGTCATTAATAGGAGCAAACTCGAATGCACTAAACCTTATATCAACTCAATTAACCCGTAACCAAATCTGATCTCTCCCATCATCCCTTAACACTTATCTTAATATGAAGGAGTGTATCAACACTCCACTAAATCTCGTTTTTGGGAAATGCAGAAAAGACCCAAAATACGTCCTCTCAAGCAATCTTATTTACTTCTTTGTCAATGTGGATTTGATCTTTAATATTGAATTTTGCTACACGTGTGATGTGACCTTTGCTTGAAAATGTCACTCCATATCGAGGACTCTCAATTCCCCTCTCGAGTCCCTACATTTTCTTTCTTTGTGGATCTTTCTATAAACAAAAATATTGTTATCACGATAAATTAGCTAATAATATCTAGAATACGGATACAAAATTCAAATCTATATGTTGAATAACTTTAATATGAAATCTACATTTCGAACAAACTTAATAAATTGCAATTATATGAAAAAATTTTTCTAGCCTCTAAAAATATCATAAATCTATCATTTATTGCGATAATTGGAAAAAATGGATTAGAAATTTAAAAACTACTCATTGAATTAAAACAAAAACAACTATTAATTTGCCTCTAAATGGAAAATATTCTTTCAAATAAATTTTGTTTATCAATGATTTAGTCATATACAACAATTCAAGTTTTACCCATACTTTAGCAGTAGTGTCAGGTCCATCAACCTTTTTCAAAACATTATTAGATAAATGTAATATAAGCAAGCTATAGGCAATTTCCATTATCTCTGATTTCTCTACATCAATCATATCTTCTAAAAAGTTAGATTGACTTCCAAGAGCTTTGTCGCATTTCTGGTGTACTAAAATTGCATACATCTTTTTTCTCCACATATTAAAATCTCTTTTTCCATTGAATCTGTCAATATCAATCCTAGTCTGTTCCATATCCTTTATGTTACATAATCTTTTAATTCTTTATACATAAAAAAAATGTTAACAGGATCACAGAAACACAGATACACAATAAAAAATTATCACAAACAGAGAATCGATAAATAAATGAATGAAGTTCAATAGAAATACTCGGAATAAACCCTAAAGGGCTCTGATACCATTTATTAGTTTTAAGGACCTTTATTATACAAAATATTAATTCCAGATTTGCAAAAACAGATAGATTAATTAAAGAAAACACGAATATTCAAAACAAGATGCAAAAAGATTTACTTGGTTTAAGTTTCCAATTTGAAACCCTACATCCAAGTGTAACATCCCTCCCCAGAAGTGTTATCTTCTAAAGGAAAAATGTTACGAATTAATATCTAAAATGTTTATTTTAAAACAAATTTTAAAATGAACTCATCACTAAAAGCGTTTTGAAATTATTTTGAAAAAATGAAAATCTAGAAGTGAACAAAAGATGTTTATATCCCGTACGAGAACTTATCTGAAAACATCTGAGATCATGGAAGAATCATGTACATGCCCCTAGATACAACTGTATAACTATTTGAATAGGGCCAAAAGTCAACAACATTATCTACATGTAACAAAAACCATAGATACCCTACCCCAGCCTAGATCTATCTTCACTGACCTGACCTTGTCTCTCAGCTATCTCGATCACCTGTACCTCGATCCCATATGGTGTCCATATGATACTTTCTAAAAGCTAACTACAGGAATTTGACATATTTCTAAACTCGAGCTCTCTTCTTTTCTCTCATTACATAATTTTTAAATCTGAATTATGCTTTACTATAAGTATGTTCTACTGTGAACAGACCCTATTGTGGGTCTATGTCCTACTACGAATATGTCCTACTGCAAACATGCCTTACTATGGGCGATGTAACTTAAGATTTCCTTTCATAGTTCATAGCATGCATGCATGCATTATCTCTTATTAATCTTACTTCCATCTAAAATTATTCATAACCTACCAGACCATACTCTTGGGATGATCCCTAGATCTTGAGCTCCAAATTCCTTTTCTTACTTTCCTTTCTTTTCTTTTCCTTTTCTTTTTCTCTCCTTTCTTTCCTTTATTTTTTCTCCTCCTTTTCTTTTTTTCCAAAACCTGTAAATTACTGTTCATTGAACTGTTTATTTGGTAGGACAGTTTTTTTGTTTATGCAATTTAATAGTCCAAATGGTCCATAATTCATACAATCTATATATCATTAAAAAGAGAATTAAAAGAGCTTTCCAATAAGTAATAATAGCACTCATGTTTAATCAGATAAGACAATCAAAATGTGGGATGAATTAGTGATAAAAAACTATATTTCTTGTTTAGTTAGGTAAGATAATCTTTTTGTTCATACAATATTTAACAGTTCAAATGGTTTCTAATTCATACAAGTTATATATTATCGAAAAGAGGATTCAAAGAGCTTTTCAAAAGCTATAATAACACTCATGATTCATTAGGTGAGACAGTCAAAATGTGGGATGAAATTAGTAGCAAAAACTATATTTACTATTTATTTGGTAAGATAGTCTTTTTACTCATACAATTTAACATCCAAGCAGTCTTTAATTCATACAATCTATATATAATTGAAAAGATGATTCAAAGGTTTTCCAACAAGCTATAATAGCACTCATGATTCATTAGATAAAGTAGTCAAAACGTGGGATGAAATTAGTGGTAAAATTATAAATATTATCCAACTCTCGGCCATGAACAAAATCACACATATAGATATCCCAAATGACACAACAACATTTCTCAACTTCAAAATCAACATTTATAACATAAAGCTAAGGAGTCAAAAACATAAAACATGAAACATACCAATAATGATTTCAGTTACCTTGTTTTAAGCCAATCTTTGCTAGGTTGACTATTTCCTCTTTGTCTTCCTTCTCTTATCACCAAAACCACCAAGGTTTCCAAAGTGCTTCATATTCTTTTTTTTCCTTGTCTTCCAAAACCCTTTCAAATCCTTCTTTTTTCTTCAAAAAGCAAAGAAAAAAACATAAGGAAGGTTGAGCTTCTTGAAAGGATGGGAGAAGAGATGAAAATGCCTAACTTTTGTCTTTTATCCCTTTATATATCCACATGCATATTTGGTTTAGCCTTTGTCTTTTTTGGTAGTCTTTCTTTTCTTTTTCTTATATATATATATATATATATATATATATATATATATATATATATATTCACATACATTTGGACATGTATATTTAAACTTGAAAATGTCTCAAAACAGGGTCAAAAGACATAAATACATCTAGAACGTATCTGAAGGTATTACACCAAAGTAGAGACAAGACTTTAGTCAAAATAAGAGTTCAACTTACAGTACAATAAATCTTTGACTGAGACACAAAGACGATAGGAGCTTGCAAGCAAGTCACAATACACAGACTCAAAACCTTCATGCTCTATCAAAGAAATCCATAAGATTTTCTCCCTAACTCAAACCCTAGAGAGACTTCTAAGCAAATAAAGGAGCCAAACGCAATAGAGAAAGACTAAAACTCTTCAACCCCATTATACTAGCCATGTAGGGGTTAAAATTAATAACCGTAAAGATTAAAAACGTCTATAAGGACTAAAATGCCCCTTGACCATAAAATGACTCAAACAACCCTAATTAGTACTGCACAATTACAACTCTGCCCTTTAGGTTTAAAGCCACATTATATCACAATGTCCTTAGACCATACTTGAGAGTGTTACAAAATCTTGTGATTTCTACATACCTTGGGTCAAAATAGTCATTTATTAAAAAATTGAAGAAAACATGAGCAGTTGAAATCTTTTCAAAAATAATTTTCGAATATATTTCTACAACTTCAAAAAATAAATTAGAGCATACATAGCATCACAATTTAAAAGTTGAATTTGTTAGTGTAATGAATAATCATTCCTTTGCTGCCATTCATCACATCATTTAAATGATATTAATATTAATATTAATATCAATATTAATATCAATATTTTCATGATAGATAGAAGATTGATGGAATTACTTTTGCTGAGACATATAAAGCTTATATTCAAATAAATATTTGTATTTATTATGCTGGATTTATCTTTTGCAATCTGAAGTTTTTGTTTAAAAAAAAAAATAAATTCAAATGTGCAATAATTTTTAGAATGAATAATCTAACAGACTTGAATACATTTTCTTCGTATGTTTGTTTTGGATCACTGGTCCATGATTTTGGCCATATGAGCTTCATAGATGGTCCATAACCTAAGTTATAGTGTTGAATGCTAATAATAAATTGGACTTCATATCTTGATGACATGTAATTATATGATTATATGATTTTGAATTAAAGATAAAATAATATTTAATTATATGATAACATATCATCTAAATATTTAATTTGGTATCCAAAACTGAATACATGTAATATTACTCATAATTATTAATTCAAATTAATTTGTAATTAGTTTTGGATTGAGATTTATTTAATTTTAAGGTAATTTGTATTAGATTAATAGATAATGATTAAGGAGGGTAACATTAGATATTTAAGCCAGTAAACTTTGAATTTCAACGGACGGTTCTGAGAAAATGTTATGATTGTAAAGTTGAAGGGGAGCAAAGGTAATCTCACGAAAGATAGCGTGGGACTCGTAATACCGTCTATCCGATATTCATTAGATGTTGGCACTAACGACTAAAAGCCTAAAGCCAAGGTTGAGTCGTTGGTGGTCCTTTGGCACAATTTCACGTGCTTACCTTCTGAAAATTCTGTTCATCAAAATCTTCAGGTCGTCTCTATATATAAGACTCATACTCCCAACAATATTTATAATCCCATCGAATCTGTGTCGTTCTTAGCCTTCTTCTTCTTCTTCTTCTTCATTTTGTAGTCTATTAATACACAAGAAGAAATAGAATTGTATAAAATCAACCATGTCGGCCCAGCAAACGGCAAAAAATACTGCCTGTGTAGTGGGTGGCACCGGATTTGTTGCATCTTTGCTCATCAAGCTTTTGCTTCAGAAGGGATATTCTGTCAGTACCACTGTCAGAGACCCAGGTTCTTCTTCTTCTTCACAATTGTTTATGCTTCTTTAAACACAGTCTATGGCAAATTATGATCGAACAGTTGGTAAAAAGCTTGGCTTACATTTATGGAAGCTGATGTATGCAAAGGCTCACAAATTTGTTCTCCTCTGAGTTTTTGTTGTAGCAAACAAAACAAGTGACAAAGTTGCTTCACTTGGGTGCCATTTTCTTGTTGGGACAATAATTTTATTTTATGTGTCAATCTAGATATGACTTATTCCATGCCTGTTTTTTTTTAACATTTTTGTGAGGCGTCTTCTACTGAAGTTCTGCTGGCTATGGCTACAAGATGTCAAAATGTTGGAGCCACCTACAACCACCCAATTAGATGGCGCGTGTCAAACACGTGCCTCACCCTCATTGAGTAGTTGTAACTGCAATTGTTGTGCTGAAGATTTATAATTTAAGGTCACATTAAAGTTACTTTCAGGAGCAAGTGGTTTGATAAATTTTATTGGTGACAACTTAAAGATTAGTTGTGACATATAAAAATCTATATGCATTATTATTGTCGTATTTTTATATCTCAGTTAGATACTCCTTTCTGATTAGTTTTAATGATTGATTTATCTATATTCCTTTATTGTTTAATGGTAAAGAGATTTACTATTATTTCTATAACCACTGGATATTTGTAATTTAATTATACCTAGGGCCAACTATTGATGTTAACCATAGTTATGCAAATGAATGTCTAAGTGAATTTGATTGTTGTGTGCAGATAACCAGCAAAAAATCTCTCACCTCTTATCCCTACAGGAATTGGGTGAACTAAAAATTTTTGGAGCAGATTTAACTGATGAAGGAAGCTTTGATGCCCCTATTGCTGGTTCTGACATTGTATTCCATGTCGCTACGCCAGTTAATTTTGCTTCTGAAGATCCAGAGGTAGTATAAAATATGCTTTTGATTTGGAAAATTTACTGGTGGATTTTTCATTAACACTGCTGTTTACAAATTCTGTATGTAGAATGACATGATAAAGCCTGCAATCCAAGGAGTAGAGAATGTTTTGAAAGCCTGTGCAAAAGCGAAAACAGTTAAACGAGTCATATTGACATCTTCAGCTGCTGCTGTGACCATCAATAACCAAGATGGAACAGGTTTGGTGATGGACGAGAAACACTGGACTGATGTTGAGTTTTTGTCTTCTGCAAAGCCACCAACCTGGGTAAGTGAAAGTGAGACATACATTTTTAATTGCCAACAAAATTAATTAGCTGGCCTAAAATAAGGTGATATTAACATTGCAGGGGTATCCTGTCTCCAAGACCCTGGCTGAAAGGCATGCTTGGAAGTTTGCTCAAGAGAATAACATTGATCTTATTACTATCATCCCTTCTCTTATGGCTGGTCCTTCTCTTACGCCAGATATTCCTAGCAGCTTAAACCTTGCCATGTCTTTGATTTCAGGTATTGAACCGTATCTGTACATGGAGACTCTCTGAACAGAGAATTGGCATATTAATTAATGAAATGACATTTCATTTCAACCTTTCTGCAGGAAATGAATTTCTCACAAACGCATTAAAGGGTATGCAAATGCTGTCAGGTTCAATTTCCATAGCACATGTGGAGGATGTTTGCCGAGCGCATATATTTTTGGCTGAGAAGGAATCTGCTTCTGGTCGATACATTTGTTGTGCAGTCAATACCAGTGTTCCTGAACTTGCCAAGTTTCTCCACCAAAGATATCCTCAGTACAAAGTTCCAACTGAGTAAGCCGCTTCAACTTTTGTGTTACAGAAATTAAAATTATTTTTGGAAAATACCATTTATTCTGTCCGTTAAAATTTACAAATTGCAGTTTTGGGGACTTCCCTTCGAAGCCCAAGTTACTGATTTCCTCAGGGAAGCTTATCAGTGAGGGGTTCAGCTTCAAGTTTGGGATTGAAGAAATTTATGACCAAACTGTGGAGTACTTCAAGGCTAAGGGAGTGCTCTAAATAGAATTCAGGATTTCCTAATTGGTGCTTAGTGGCAATAAAATTTTCCTTAATATTTTACCTTCTACAATATGGCTACTGCATTAGTGATCTGAAAGTTGTTAAAC
This sequence comes from Mangifera indica, assembly GCF_011075055.1. Lineage (NCBI taxonomy): Eukaryota > Viridiplantae > Streptophyta > Magnoliopsida > Sapindales > Anacardiaceae > Mangifera > Mangifera indica. The sequence continues at coordinate 11,354,412 of NC_058142.1, read as the reverse complement.
TGTTCAGTGTGAGATATGTGCGCTGAATCTGTGGGCTAATGTGAATGAAATAAATATAAATTTGCTACTAGTCCTCTAAAAATATACAGTTCAACTCAATAATGTTATCTTCATTTCCCAAAATGTTAAAAGGGATTGAATGTTGTTAACATAGTTTAAGAAGAGATTCAAAGAGATGACAATTAACTTAAATAGAAAGCTGTCAAAAAAGGTTTAAATATTAGAATAATTAAATGAGTGATTGAAAGAGATTATAATAAATAAATAGAACGCTAAACATTTTTCCATTTAGTGCCAATGAGGCAAGCATTGACAATGGATTATTTATTTGAGAAACAAAATGGAATGTCCAAAAGACACATAATGGGAACGTCATGGTGTTGAAATGTGTTAATTGAATGGGTCGGGTGAGGCCCAACTCCCATAACCATACCTAATATCTATCTAATTTTGTTAATAATTCGGCACATCATTGAAGAGAAAATTGATATTTATTATTCTCATTTCTAAGATGCGATGGTTTTAAGACTTAATTATTAAAATTTAACAATTTCATCAATTCAAATTACTTCACTGCAAATTAAATAAGAAAAGTGTAGAGTAATATTAAACTAGGTAACTTTTTTTAATTAATTTATTCATATAAATTAATGTTTATACCCCCATTTTGTGTTCATTTTTATCTATGTTTGTTTTTGTTCTTTTTCATATACTCATTGTATATCCTTTTTGCATGAAACCGTGAGTATTTGTTCAATGAGTCTTTCTTTTAGTAGTGCATGTACGATTTAACACATGCTTAGAGTTGTTAATAGATCATTGTAACTAATTGGACAGAATTGTTTAAAGCATATGTCAGTCATACTAATAGAGAGTATACACTTTGTTCATAACTTACGATTTTCCTTCCGTCTAGTAAGGACATTATCTAATTCAAGTGTGAGGGTGAGAGGGGAGGTGGAGTCATTTTCCACTTTCCAATTTTTTATTCTATTTTGATCTACAAATTTTTGTTTTTCTGAATTTTTTTTTATTTTTGTTTTTCCCGCATATTAGATAATAGGAGCATGTACACATGTTGCCCTTAAACACAAGCATAGGAAACACATGGCCACAATTTACATGTACCTACATATGGTAGCCAGTTTACACCAAGTTTCATATCAACATAATTGTGTTTTCTACAGAGGTGAAGGAACCCTAAGGCTAGGGAAATATTACAACTAGAAATCTTTTTGGGAAATATTTTTTTACTCTTGAAAGACATAAGATTCGAAGGCATTTGATAATAGCAAGGAAAGAAACAAGATTGATGATTTCCTACCAAGAATCTAATATGACCAACTGACAAGGATGTGAATGCTTACTTAGAAAGAGTTTATGCATACTATGTAACCTGACCAAATCCTCGCCAACCCTAGAACTCGATTATACAACCTTTCGAGGTGAAATTATAAGGATATGTGCCAAGGGGAAAGTGATGCTAACATCGTTTTCTTTCAGAGCCTAAAAAGCCAATACTTAATTATTCACTATCCCCATATCAACATAACCACTTGAAAACCTTTTAGAGCCGCAGTAAATTGCATATAAAAGGGGTCGTGCAAATGATTCTTTCATAACTTCTACTTGCCTACATAGACTAATCAAAGCCATACCCTGATTGCATAGAAGTCAACCCTAGCAAGGAAGAAAGACATTGTATCCAAGTAACATCAAAAGAGGAATGCAACATGAAGAACAAGAGAAGGCTCCAATATGAAAAACATTCCTGTACTAAGAAGTGAATAAGTTTGAGGAAGGTGATTCAAAAAAAAATCTCTTTGATGAAATAACAATCGCTCTCTTCCCCCCCCCCCCCCCCCCCCCCCCCTCTCTCCCAAAAAAAAAAAGAGAGAAAAGAAATAGAGATAATGAGTAGAAGAAAAGGAAAGCATATTCCTCATAACTAAATATACAAGTGCCTAGATTCTGACTAAGGGAAGGCAACTATGTGTCTGAGAAAATCATTCCATATCAAGTTCATTCAAAAGCCAAAAGCCAAACACTTTAGAGCCACGTTATAATAGGTGCTAAATATTTAATATTTTTTATTCCTCTATATTTAGTTTTGTGGTATATTTTGTGATTAAATGAGCTGATTAATTTATTTTGTGAATTAGGAGTGGATTGGAGGCATTAGATTGAAAGTGGAACATAATGTGCAGTTTTTAGACTTTGGCAGATTCAACTTGTGGAGGTTTAATAGAGGTTTTGATGTCCTTAGAATTCCAAAATGAGAAAGAGGCCTTCTTGGCATTTGAAGTAGATCTCCTCAGCTTTTTGAATTGGGCTTACAAGTTCAAATCCGAGTTCATTTGGGTGGTTAAACTTTGGATCAGAGTTAGAAGATCTAATTCCGTCACTGTTTGGGCATGGTTCAATAATCGGGCCATAACTTGAGTTGTAAAACTCCGATTGGGATGCTTCAAGATGCATTGAAAAGCTCACATCTAGGGCTACTACTTTCATGGGGAGCCCAAACTCAAATTCAGTTTCTATCAGATCTGAAATTTGCTCATAAATTCCAGTAGAAAATCTGTCACTTTAAGAAAAAAGAAGGGATTGGAATGCCTACAAATTAGGAAGTTGAGTTGTGCATGAGGGAGAAAAATTGGGTTTTTTTTCTGAGGGTTAGGATGTTTGGCTAAATTTTTCTCTTTAGCTTGAGGGAATTTCAAACCCAAAACATAAGTTGATGGTGTAGTTAATTTAGTTACATTATTTCTCCAATCTTCTTAAGAAATTAATTCATGTTATTCTATTTTAATAATATTTGATGTTTGGTTTGTTTGATTTGATTAAGACTTGTTGAATCAATTATATCAATATCAATTGCTAGAATTAGGAAATAGGTTACATAATTGTTTTTTTTCCTAATCATTAGATAGCAAATAGTGATACAAGATTGTGGACAAGCGTTCATTTTAGGATACGAATAATATGATTTAGGTTAAACATCTGAACTTGTGAGATTGTTGCTTAAATCAATCTAATTCCTTAGTTGTTATTACTGCCATTTTATTAAATCTAAAAATCTTATTTTAGGTTGTCTAATGGTTAGATCATAATAAAAGTTTGTTCATTAGAAAAGAAATTAAGGGGAATTTCGGGTAATAGAGCTTGTTATTGCCTAAGATTGATAATTTCTAAGAAAGGTTAAATAATGTTGCTATTGATTTAATCCATGGGTTGTGAGGGCAAGATTGAACCAACAATTGAATTTTAATATATTGATTTCATTTTAATTTAATTTTAGTGTTTTAGAGTTTTTATTAGATCAATTTGGAATTCAAGCCCCTCTTGTTTTAAAACTTTGTTTTTAGTTAATTTAAAAGTTAACAATAGAATTAAAAATTGACTACGCTTCTCTGTTGGATCAACCTCTATTTACCCTAACTACTGTTTTGTAGGAATTTAAAATAGAGTAATTAATTTTTGGTGTATTCGACAATCATCACATTATAACTATAAGAAAAACCTGATTGATTTCTTGAGGTATAAACCTACATTAGTGGATATTGGGAGTATAATCCTACCTATAGGGTCTGGGTTGCAATAGTATATAGAGTCCATAATAGGAAATAAGGTGTATATATGCTCGATTTGAAGTGCAACAAAATTTTTTACAGAGGTTATGTAAAGGAAATTCCTGGAAATGATTGAGACAGGTTGAGTAGACGACCAAGTTGTCATTAAGTGCTAGAAAGTCTAAGCCTTTTTAGGATAATCTTTTAAATATAATGTTTTCACTAGTTGTATAAATGATAGGGTTTTTAGAATGCCGATAACTGACAGTGCAATGAAATTTAATAATTTTAAAAATAAAAAAATCTTGAAAATCCAACCTAGGATACCCGTTTTATATATATAATTCATGAACATGCAAAACACACATAAGGTGTTTTAGGATTATACTTATGTTGATGGCTCATTCAAACTTTAAGTGACTTGAGACAACACATTATCCAACCTTCGAAAGGTAGCACCTTAGTATCCACATAGAGTACGAACATAAACAAAGCAAATCTTGGCGAAAAGGTTACTGGGGCTCTTGATTAAAATAACATGTTCATGGGAAGAAGAGATAGGAGAGAAACGGTGTCTAGGTTTTCTTTCTGTGTTTTCTATGGTTTTTTTTCGTACAAATTCATGTTTTTATATATGTAGGTAAAGTTTGTGCATAGTTAGAAGTCCAACCACACATGCCTCTCTTTCAAGACACACGCACAGCTGGCACCATTTATGTGTGCTAGTTGGCATATCCCTTTTTACATGATGTTGATTGACTCCATGAATGTGGAATACCTAACACATGCTCTACCAAGTTGCACAGTTGACTTGCATCATGCACAATCGTGTACTTGGTCAAGACATGGTTATAATCGGGTATTTCAACCTCAATGGGCAAACCCAATCCATTCATGATCTTTTTCTTATCCATAAACACCAAGATTATCAATAAATAATCCTCGTCTTTGAGTTTAGATAAACTTATTTGTATGTGGGACTCATAAGTTCTCTATCGAGTCAGTAGTGTTTAGATTTAGGTTGAATCTAGAGACAGACCAAGATTAGCCTTTAGTAAGGCATCATGGCCACTTGAACAATAAAGTGTTAGCAGACATCTTTTAAACTTTTATAACATCACATTTACGTGTAATTTAATCCTTTTGTCAACTAATATCTCTCAAGGTTGAGACATAGAAATATATTTATCTCAGTAATTCCCTTGTATGAACTAATACCCATCAATGACCAACATGGATTAGACTACAACCAATCCTACTATAGCAACAAATTTAAGTGATCATAAATGTCTTTCAGTGTTCTTATATGAGATATCATCTCCTATGCTAAAAGTGATAAATCCTTTATTGATTAACCATAGCCTCCATGTATCTCATGATATGACCAATCACTACCTTTATAGTTACCCCAATTACAATGGCATATTGGATAGTATCAAACTATACTGATCCTTATATGAGATGGTTTAACAACCTCAAGTCAAAGGATCACATCTACTAATGGTGTTCAGAGGATTTATTCTATAGATATTAGAGCAACCATCCATATGGATGTCTTTTGATCGGGTCAGTCTAGTGAACATATCTATAACATGTACCCATGTGTTACAACAAGCTATCTACAACAATTGTGACATGTGAGAACTATCGTTGCCTTTCAGTAAGGTCGCTTAACACTATGATAATCTCATCATCATTATACATACCCTTGTTCATTGTAATGTCAGGAGTATGGAAGTTTCTAGAATAGCCACTTAATATGTACATAAGATTTTCATAATTAGTTATCTAATCCCTTCGTCACAATATTACCATTCTAAGGGTATGTTAGTCATACGATCATATAAATAAATGACATATGAACTGAATATCAATAAATCTTTTATTAATGATTAATATAAAATTACAATCACAAATGTCAAATGTAATTGGCTTTAGGGCTCCTATCCTAATAATCTCTCACTTGCACTATAGTCAATTGGTCATATATCTAATATCCTATTCGGCTACATATCTATCATGCTTCTACTGTGATAGAGGCTTTGTTACTAGGTAAGCCAAATTGTCATCTTTATCAATCCTTGCTATTTGTATGTCACCTCATTTAATGATCTCTCAGATAAGGTGATATCATCCAAGCATGTGCTTGGACCTCTAATGAGATCATAGTTCCTTTGCCTAAACAATCATTCTATTGTTGTCGCAATAAAGCTCAATCGACTTAATAATACTTGGAACCACTCCAAGTTCAATCATAAACTTCTTGATTTATACAACTTTCTTTGCCACTTCTTAGAGGGTAATATACTCAAACTCGATTGTAAAATCAGCCACATACTTTGCTTAGAGCTTTTCTAGCTTACTACACCATCATTCAAACAAAACACAAACCATGATTAAGATTTATAATTATCTCAATCAATCTAAAAATTGGCATCACTATGACCTTTAACAATGAGTTTAAAATTCCCTCTATAAAGCAAGAATGCATCCTTAGTCCTTCTCATGTACTTTAGGATGTTCTTGACAATATCTAGTTTTTCACTTGGATCAAATCGATATCTACTACAAATACTCAAGGCGTATGAGACATCATCTTTTGTACATAGCATAATGAACATGATCGATCTTATAGTTAAGGCATATGAAATCTACTCATCTTATCTCTCTCAAATTGTGTACATGAACACATCTCCTTTGAGAGATATACGCCATGAGACATGGGTATAAATCCTTTCTTGGATTCTTCCATACTAAATCTAGTCAATACTTTATCTATATACGTGCTTTGACTTAGACCCAACAATCTACCCTCTCTATCTCGGTAAATTTTAATCTAAAAAATGTTTGTTGCTTCTCATAGGTCTTTCATGAAGAAACACTTGGATAATCAAGCCTTTACTAATTGTAAGTTTATTATCTCATTTCGAATAATCAATATGTTGTCGACATACTGTTATTGTATACCTTAGGAAACATTTGTTCTGTCAGTTTCAAGGTGTTTTATCTTGTATATACATTTGTAATAATTATTAATAAAAGAAATAGTTCTTTTGTTCATATATCTAACACCCCAGATTCTAACCTCGCTTGAAAATGCAAAATTAATTTAATCCATGACTTTATTCTAAATAAAAATAATTCTATAGCATAACATATTCTTATTCTTCCCAAAATAGTCCTAAAAGTAATTAAACATAATCACGTCTTATAAATAATAATCCACAATTACAATATTCATAAACAATAAAATCTAGACATCAAAACTCTTCAATCTCTCAACTTATCTTGAGTTCATTTTATTCCACTCTTCCTAACTAATCTAGAAAACTTATTTTGCAAAATAAAGGAGACAAAGAGTGAGTCGTCAACTCGGTAAATAAAAACAAACATAATAAATAACTTTTTAATAATAAACGTTGTAAAACTTCTTTATTTTCAAAATAATTAGCCAAAAAAAAAAAACAAAGAATAAAGCTCTTGATATTCCTTAACCATAACAAAAATAAAACATTTCCACAAATTTTAAGAAAAAACAATGTAAACAAGTTCATATTCATTATCCTAAGGAGAAACAAACATAAATATTTTATATCAATCATAAGGAGAAACAAGATTCATCATTTGTCATAAGATAATCTTAAAATAATTCATGAACATTACTCATAAATAGAAAACATAAAATTTGTACTTAGCCTTTGTCATATAGTGTCACATACATTCGTGGTGACTTGATCCGATACTTATTCATATTCATCATAAGTCTGTAGACTTTTCATAATTCATATTCTTATTCATATTGGTTTGTAGACCCTTCATTGTATTCATATTCGTAATAAATCTGCAGACCTTTCATCATATTCATATTCATATTTATAATTGGTCTGCTAACCCTTCATTGTGTTCATATTTATAATTGGTCCACAAACCTTTCATCCACAGACCTTTCATCATTCAACATATGTCCCTGGATGTTTTATGACCCGGTCATATTTATCGATCCATAAATTTGTCAATTTTTTATCTTACTATGAACATTTGGCAAAACAATCTTATAAAACTTGTTTTTTTAACAAATCTTTATCTTTGAAAAATAGTAGAAAATCTTTATTCAAGAAATTCATTCAAGTACTTTCATCTTAACAACCATATAACGTAACATAAGTTTTCTTCTATAGAAAAATATCAAAACACTTTTCAAAAGTATTTTAGATAAAAAGATTATATACTTCTAACATATAATCATAAAATAAAATCATAATATAATTTATCAATCTTAGTAAAAAGAATTTTATAACATAAATAATCATATAACCATTTTCCATATAGAACAAAAATCATTACATATTATGTAAGTTTTTACTTACCTCAACAATTTCTAACTATGCACTTAATCACCCAGCGGGATACCAATATCTTCACATTGTCCTAACAATCATAATTCAAACATAATATTATCAAATCTTAATCTTAGAAGTATCTACTAATAACTTATAAACTTACAAATCATCATCATAGTCTTAAGTCATACTAAACTCCATTAAAACCAAATGTGCAAATACAAACTCTTCATTGGACAGTTATGGTTACAAGATTTTTAATAAATTAATCACTCATCGTGAATTCACAAAATTTGGATAAATTAGACATTTAACAAAATATTCATAAAATGTTTCAAATAAAACAAAGTTAAATTTCATTTTCAAAACATTTAATAAAAAGAGCATTTTAACACTGTCAAAAAAACCAAATTTTTATTGGACACCCCTATTGCTTGATTTTTAAAAATTTCTATAGGCAGTGAAACTTTATGAAATTTGGGCATAAATGACTAGGCATATAATAAAATTTGCAAAAAAATCTTCAGATAAAATTGAGTTCAAATGCTTTATCAAAACATTCAAGAAATTCAGATCATCAAATTGCCCATAATGTAGATTTTTCTATTGAACAGTCATTGCTCTAAGATTTTTAATAAATTCTATAATCATCAAAAATTTATGAAAATTTGATATACTTGAAAATACATGTTATAAAATTTCTAGAAAAAATTTCGATTGCAAATAAAATAAATTTTCTCATTAAAACATTTAATAAAGATAGAATAACAAACTGTCCAGAATTTCCAGTTTCTAATATGCACAAACACAATTATTGACCTAACTATGATGCTAACACAATTTAAATCTAAATAATCAATTATCAGATAGAGGAAATTAAAAAAAAACCCAAAATTTAACTTAACTAAATAAAATGAAATTGAAATATTAAACTTACTTAAATCTCCAGCCCTTTTATTGATCCAAATAACTCTACACCTCTCCTTTTTTCAATTGCCAAGTGTATAAATAAAAACTAATATTATTGTTTTTCTTATGAGGTCTAAACTTTTGGAGAAACAATTTTATAGCCTATAAAGATCTATTCAAAGGGATAAAGACTCTTTTAATTATAATCAATTAATATCTTCTTATCTCACAATCAATATCCCTTCTTTCTTTTTTTAAAAAATCCATCAAATCCTAAAATCTTTTTTTTTTGGTCAAAGAGAATAATCCTGCAATAAATAATTTCCTTAATTCCTACTTTGCAACCATATCTATTTAATCTTAGTATCTCCTCATATCTTCTTTATTAAAAAGTATACTTGTTTCCTTTTTCTCTTTGTACAAAAATTGTATATTACAATATGCATAAATTGTTTCCTTTATTTGCATTAATTTAAAGTATGCATGTAAACTATCTGGATGATTCACTTGATGTATAAACTAAATCATCAAATTGTTTCCTATAGACGTAATATAAGTTGGGTAATAATATCATATAGTAGACATATTGAATGTCTCCATTGAATATCATGAGATGATTTCAGTGTAGGTGATGATGATGGTCACATCATTAGGACATTAGTATGGATTAACAGTTAGAGAACCGTTTTTTGAATATGACCAATAACGATAAGTCACATGGTTATTAAATCATATTCAATGACTTATCGTATAATTGTACTAGTGTATGAAAATAATTCTTTAACCTAAGATGCCATGGTCGGATCTAATATGGATGCACTTGATTTATATGGTGTAGAAATATGAGGCTAACCATATTTTGTATGAGAAGACATATTAGTCATGTGTTATTTGTATGTGGAGATGAATGATGATCAAGATAGGATCTATTGACTCGAAAAGTATTGGGTTTTGAAGATCCATTGATTCGACCTAGATTTGAAATTCGGAGCGAATATTAATAAGTAGAGGAAACCAAAATATTTGGTCAGAGTATAATGTAAGTCATACAAAGGATATTTGTGATGATGTGTTTCAAATATATAAATCAATGATTTGTATATAATCAAAATTGAGCTTTGACGATTTATGAACCTGAAATCTATTTGGATTGGACAACAGAGGGATACCACTTAAATGAATTGTACAATTAGGGATATTAGGTTCAATGGAGTTTTTCTTCATCATTGTATAGAGGTTATGATATATTGTTAGATGTTTATCATAATTGTTGAGTTTTCGGATACACTTTTGGATCATCCAAAAAGGGACTCACGGTTACGCTGTAGTAAGCCTAAAAGGTCACACTAATAAACCAAGTATTAAGAATGAGGACTAATTATCCGGCGTTGGCTAGCACCTTTTGAAGGATAATAAAAATAAGATAAAATGTTACATGGGTGCAAAAGTAACATTTTAAATGTTAAGATGTTAGTGAGATGAAATTAAGGTGGCGAAGGTATATAATGGATATACATGCGTGACAATTATTTAAATTGAGAATTTAGTGGGCCAAAAGAGAATTTCAAAAATTACAAATTGGCCACCATTATAAAAAGGAGGGTTTTATTTCATTTTATATGAACTAATTCATTTCAACCATTTTATTTCTCTTAAATACAAAAAATCCTTTCACTCTCATTCTAAAGCCTCTCGGCCAAGGAAGAGAAATAGTTTGGTGGTGGACTTTCTTTGGAGGTCTTGCACTTGGAGGACTATATCCATTATCCTATACCAACAAAGGAAGCAAAGCAATAGGTATAAATCTATGACCTTTTCTCATGTTTATTTTTTATGCCTTGATTCATGCTATTCTCTTCTTGCATGTTGTTTTTTGCATCTTCCTTTCTCACTTTTTCTTTCAAATGGTATCAAAGCCAAAATGGCTCCTTGCATATTGATTTGAAAGCCAAATATCTGATTTTTGTGCTTAAGAGTACATATATGTATCACATATATGCATGCCTGTTATGGATATGCCTTAAAATCAATTTTTCAAGCATGTTCTCTTGTTGGACCTTCTTATTTTCTTATTTTCTTTCTATGTTCTAATGATTTTAAGATGAAGAACATGTGATATACGACATGTCTATAATGAAATGTTCATAGGATGCATGTAAATGTGCTTGATTTAGATATGCATGTGTTTTTTGGCTTATGGAATGAATTTTTGAGTCATAGATAATGGATGCATGTCACAACAATTATGGATATAATGATATACATTCTGATTTTTATGTTAATTTTATGTATAGTACATGAAATACTTGAATTAGGGGCATGCATCTATAGTATGTCATGTGATTTTGGCTTAAAGATCAAAGTTTGAATTTTGATGAATGAGATGCATGTTTCAGCCTCCATGTGTATTTTATGTACATTGTGATTTTTCTTGATATTATTTTGTGTATTGTACATGAAATACATGAATCAGAGGCACACATGCATGGTATATGCATAGAAAGCATTAATATATGGTGATGTGTTAATGTATGTGCATATATATGTTGATTTGTTCAAATTAAAAATTCTGGATTTTCAGACTTTAGTCTAAATATGCTAAATGATGGTTTTAATGATGATTAAAGCTTTTTGGATGAAGATTATGCTGTATGAGATTAATGTAATTCCATATAAACTAAAAATTATGATGCATGGTAAAAGAATATGTATGATATGTTGAATCGTAAAGAATGTATGTGTGCCATGAATGGTTAATGCATAATTTAGTTTGAATTGATTAAATGGTAAAATTTGCATACTTGTCAACTTGCATTTAATGTGATTAAGTATTAGATGTAATCAAATGTTGACATGAACTTGAATATATTCATATTATATAAGTGGTGACATATGAAATATTGCATGTACTCTTATATAATCATAATGCAATTAAATATACTATTCAAGATATGCATGATATTGAATATATTCATAAAATAAAGTTTAGGAATATAAAATATTGCATGTGCCCTTTTCTTTTATTCATGGTTTTGAATTGAAATTAAATATTATAAATATTTGGATTAAATATATATTATACCATTTGTACTTGAATTATTGCATGATGTTAATTTAATATTTGATTAGATCATATTTGATAAATTAATTTTTAATTGGTTATGAATATGTTCATAATTTAAATTAAATGTTAATTTAGATGATAGATGGATTATTTAGAGATGATCATGGGTGTAATTTGTCATTTTTCAGAGTTTAAATAATTTAGTTATAATATTTTTTTAATTAAGGGGTTTATATTAAATAACCCCATCCCATTTATTTAATTTAATTTTATTGGGTTGCATGCTTAAGTTTCAAATGTAAATAGAGCGGTTGGACTAGAACTCAAAGGCGATCTATAAGATATCCAAGAGAAGATATAGACTTAGTCAAATACTTTGAGACTAGGATATATTTCGAAAACCCTATGATCATCTTACCATGTTTTATACTATGTATATATGAGATGTATGTTTGCCTTGCTAAAATGAAGTAAATTAAATATGTTAAACCTAAATCTCCTAAATTAAAATTATTAAATCACTGCCTCCCATCGTGAGATAGTTAAATTCTATAATATAAATTTTAATATCCTAATATTTCTTTTATGTAAGGGATATGAAATTTATATTATGGAATTAAGTTTTTTTGGTTCTTGGATGGTTATTTTTATCATGACCAAGATTTCTATTATGTGAGGGTATAATAAAATTTGCTATTTTAGGAAAGCATGATGGTTTGGATTTAACTAGTTTAGGATGTCAAGATTTTTATTATGTGAGGTATCCAAGGTGAAAGACATAGAAAATGAATCAAGTTTTATATAGGGATATAAATGGAAAGGATTTCAGACTTATTAAATTTAATTAACCAAAATTTCTATTATATGAGGTTAATTAGGTTTATTAAAAATTTAATTCCCCACTGGAAATTTAATCTAATAGAATTTTTGGATAATGTCTAAAGGAGTACGAGATTTGAATAAAATAGTAAAAGCTAATGAGATTATGTAATAAAAAGTTTAAATTCGTATATATATGAGACATTAATAAAAATTATTTTTTTTTTGTAGTACTTTTTGAATATTTATGATAAAAAATGAAAATGGCCAACAATGTACTCTTAAAAATAAGGACAATAACATTTTCATTGGACCGAATTTCAAAGATTGGTTAAGAAACCTTCAAATAGTGCTAGACTTCAAAAAAATTGCCTATGTCTTGGAAGCATTGCTTCCATCAAACATAACTCTAGATGCCTTTGATGAGGAATATAAGATATTTGAAGCATAGATTGAGGATAATAGGAGAGCTCGAGGCTACATGTTAGCCTCAATGAATAAGGTGCTCTAGACTAAATATGAAAATGTTTCAGGTGCATATGATATCCTTATCGCTCTGCAAGAGTAGCACAATGAAACTCAAGAGTGGTAGAATACAAGCTGTGTGCTTCGCTCTTTAGTATGAGGCTCAGGGAAGGATTGCCCCTTAATGATCTTGCCATAAAAATGATCAACGGAATTCGACAATTGGACGTATAAAGTGTGATTTAGATAGATCTCATCAAAGTGAATTTGATTCTACAATCCCTCCCACTGAGTTATAAACCATTTAACCAAATAAAGTGAACGTTTTCCGAGTTGCCCAATGAGCTTTAAGAATACTACAAACAAGGGAATAAAGATTCAAGACATGCGGATGTCTACATGGCTTCTACCAGTAGGGTAAACAAAAAGCCCAAGAAGCAACAGAAAAAGGGTTTAAATGCTAAACCTAGGAAGGGGAATTTTAAGAAGGTTGCCATCAAGGTAGAAAAGGCGAAGGCTAAAGGGAAGTGGTTTTATTGACAATAGGATGAACATTGAAAGAGGAACTGTACTTAGTACTTGGAGAGTCTTAAGAAGAAAAAAACGGGTATAATCCATTGTCAAGTTATTGAATTTGAATTAAATTTAGATTTAGATAATCATTCTTAGATTCTAGATTTAGCAACTAAATCTTATATGTGTGTTTCTATGCAAGTAGTTTAGAATTGTTTATTTTATCATAGGGCGAGATCATTTTGAGGATGGCAAATTGGACAAGAGTTATAGTTGAGGCCTTGGGGACTTGCCACATACAACTACGATCAAGGCATATTTTGAGATTGTATAAAGTTGTGTATTTTATAAAAGCCATTGGAAACATCATTTCTATTTTTGCATTATGTAAACCCTGTTATAATATCCAATTTAATAGAAATGAATGTTTAATATTTTTTGAAAATGTTTTAGTAGACAAAGCTGCAAGTACAAATGGTTTGTATGTATTGGAACTGAATGATTATCATAAATGCATTTTGTTACTAATAAAAGAATCTGAAGTGAAACAAACCTCAAGGTTATTTGGCATTATAGATTAAGTCACACTAAAGACAGAAAATTGATTCAACTTGGAGAAAATGAACTTTTAAGTTTATTGGGTTCTAAAGACTATCATACATGTGAATTATGTCTCCAAGAAAAGATGACCAAATTTTCCTTTAAGATTAAAAGGGAACATGCCAAAGAATTACTAGAGTTAATACATACAGATGTATGTGGACCATTTAATAATATGTTAGCGGAGGTTTTTGTTACTTCATTAACTTCACTAATGAGTATTCTTGGTATAGGTATGTGTATTTATGAAATACAAATCAAATTTTTTTGAAAAGTTTAGAGAATTCAAGAATGAAGTAGAAAAACAAAATGGAAATAGTATTAAAATTCTACGATCGTATTTGTGGAAGAGAATACTTGAGTACAAAATTTTAGGAATTCTTGAAAGACAATGGAATAATTTTTCAAATGACTCTTCCATATATAACTCAACATAATGGTGTATCTGAAAGGAAAAATTGTACCTTATTAGATATGGTATGATTAATGGTAAGCTTTATGGGCTTGCATATGTCATTGTGAATATACACCCTTCAAACCACTGTGCACATCCTGAATCGAGTATCATCAAAATCTATCCAGAGAACACCCTATGAGTTATGGTATTCAAAATGCCCCAACCTTAATTATATGAAAATTTGGGGATATCCAACTTATGTTAAAATAATTAAAACAGATAAGTTGGATGTTAAATTAGAGGATGATCGGTTCATAATTACTTCTCGATTAATCAAAAAATAATAGTCAGTACGAATGCACACTTTCTCTAAAGAGAATTCTTGGAAAAACGTGGTATGGGGAGAAACATTTAGCTTGAGAAAGAGTCTAAAGAGTCTTAAACCAACATTATTGAGATTAGATCTCCACTTAGCGAACCTCAGTATTAGATACTATAATTCTAGTATGAAGACTTTTTAGGGTATCCAGACCTTTGGAAAGCTATAAATTTCTTCATGAGTAGGATTTTGAATCCTATTTAGTACGAGAAATAGATTATGGTGATGATCCTAGAAGTTATGAAGAAGCTATACTAGATGCTAATTCAGATAGATGGTTAGAAGCAATGAATTTTGAAATAGAATCTAAGCATACCAGTTAAGTATAGACATTTGTTAATCTATCTCAAGGAATTGTTTCTATAGGTTGTAACTGGATCTTCGAGAGAAAGATTGGTAAGGATAAATAGGTGGAGACCTATAAAGCTCAGCTAGTAGCAAACGATTATACTTAAAAACAAAGGTTATACTATGAGGAAACTTTTTCGCTCGTAGCTATTATTAAATCCATCTAGATAATGCTAGCTATCGCAACATACCATGATTATAAAATTTGACAAATAGATGTTAAGACAACATTCCTTAATGGAAAACATCTATATGGAATAGCTCATAGGTTTTGTATCCACTGTTGAAAGGCATAAAGTATGCAGATTGCATTAATCAATTTATGGATTGAAGCAAGTTTTAAAAAGCTAGAACATCCGATTTGATGAAACAATCAAATCGTTTGATTTTGAAAAGAATTTAAATGAACCCTATGACGACAAATGAGTTAAACATCATGTTATTATATTTCTCATATTGTATGTAGATGACATACTTCTGATAGGTACTAAAATTGGCATAATGAATGAGGTTAAAATTTGGTTATCCAAAACCTTTTCGATGAAAGACTTAGAAGATGCGACCTATGTCCTTGGAATTCATATCTATAGAGATAGAATAAAAAAGATAATTGGATTATTCCATAAATTATACATAGAAAAGTTGTTATAAAGGTTCAACATGAAAAACTCAAAAAGAAGACTTTTGCCCTTTACTCACGGTCTTTATCTTTATAAAGATATGGGTCCAAAAACCAATGCAGAACAATAATGAATGCGTATTATGTCTCATGCTTCAGCTGTAGGCAGACTTATGTATACAATGCTATGTACAAGACTAGATATAACATTCGTTGTAAGTGTTATAAGTAGATATTAGGCCAATTTAGGGGAAAAATATTAGCCAACTATGAAATGAATCCTCAAGTACTTAAGAAAAACTAAAATCTTATTATGAGTTATGGATGTTCAAAGTTAAACATTCAAGGATACTCAAAATTTGATTTCCAATCGAACTTTGACAATAAAAAGTCTACGTTAGGGTTTTTTCGTATGTAATAGGAGCATAATTAGTTAGAAGAGTTCCAAACAATCAACCGTAACTAACTCCATTACAAAGCCTAAATTATTGCTACTTTAGAAGTAGCAAAAGAGGATGTATAGATGTGTAAGTTTGTATCCGAACTTGGTATGGTTCTAAACATGGTTTGTCTGATAACCATGTTCTATGACAATATTGGTGTTATTGCACAAACAATGGAACTAAAAGTGCATCAGAAGTTCAAACATATTTAGTGAAAATATCACATTTAAGAGAATTTGTTGGAATTGGAGAAATAATAATATAGAAAACACCGTCAGTAGAAAATGTTGCTGACCCACTAACTAAGGTGATGACACTAAACAATTGGATCATCATCTTGAGAGGATGGGTATGAGATACAATAACAAATAACTCTAATGCAAATAAAAGTTTTGTTAGTGTATGTCTTAGAAACCGTTTGTATTGTTGGTTTTAAGGTCTCTTATCTTATATATACATGTGCAATAATTATTAATAAATGAAATAGTTCTTTTGTTCATATGCATAAACTGCTTACTTTATTTACATTAATTTAAAGTATGCATGTAACTTGTCTAGATGATTCACTTGATATATCAACTGAATCATCAAATTGTTCCTTACGGATGTGATATAAGTTAGACAATAATATCACATAGTAGACATATTGAATGCCTTCTTTAAATTTCGTGAGATGACATTAGTGAGGATGATGATGATAATCATGTCATTAGAGCATTAATATGGATTAACAATTAAAGAATTGTTTTTCGAACGTGACTACTAATGATAAGCCACGTGGTCATTAAATCAAGTGAATGACTTATCTTATGATTATACTAGTGTACGAAGTAATTCTTTGACTTGAGATGTCATGGTCGAATTCGATATAGATATGCGTGATTCATATGTAATATAAATATGAGGCTAACCATATTTCATACAAGAAGCCATATTGGTCATGTGCTATTTATATGTAAAGATGAATGATGATCAAGATGAGATTTATTTACTCAAAAAGTATTGACTCTAGTTATTCATTGATTTGACCCAGATCTGAGTTTAGAAGTGAACATTGATAAGTATTGGAAACCAAAATCTCTAGCCAGAATATAATGTAAATCATATGAAAGATGTTCATGATGATGTATTCTGAATATATAAATTGATGATTCATATAAAATTAAAATTAGGGCTTTGACAATTTATATGCTCGAAATCAATTTGGATTGGACAATAAAGGGATAGGGATACCACCTACATGGAATGTAAAATTGGGGATATTAGGTTATATGAAGTATTTCTTTATTGTGGTTTAAAGGCGATAACATATTGATAAATGTTTACCATAGTCGTTAAGTTTCTAGATGCACTTTCAAATTATTTGAAAGGGGACTCTCGATATGCTATCATGAACCAAAAGGGTTACACCAATAAACCATATTTTAAGAATGAGGTTAATTATTTTATGTTAGCTAGCACTTTATTAAGGATAATAAAAATTATATAAAATGTTATATGAGTGCAAAAGTAAAATTTTAAAAATTAAGATGTTAGTGAGATGAAAATAGGGTGGCTAAGGTATATAATGGATATACATGCATGACAATAATTTAAATTGAGAATTTAATAGGCCAAAAGAGAATTTTAAAAGTTAAAAATTGACCATTATTACAAAAGGAATGCTTAGTTCATTTTATATGAACTAATTCATTTCAACCATTTTATTTCTTTCACATGACAAAAATCTTTTCACTTATAGACTTCTCAACTAAGGAAGAGAAATAACTTGGTAGTGGACTTTCTTTAGAGGTTTTACACTTGGAGGACTATATTCAACATCTTATACTAGTATAGGAAGCAAAAGAGTAGGTAGTCTTGACATTCATATGTTTCATACCTATTTAATTAGAACTCATGGACAATTTCATCAAAATGAATGTTCTAACTTTTCGAAGCCTACTTAAGTCCATAAATAGACCTTTGTAACTTACATACCTTATTTGCCTGTCCAACAAGAACAAAAACATTGGGTTACGCCATATAAATGTTCTCAATAAGGTTACTATTTAGGAAGACAATCTTGACACCCATATGAAAAATCTCATAGTCATAGTATACAGTTATAGCAAACATAATCCTAATAGACTTAAGTATCGCAACTGGTGAAAAGGTTTCATCATAGTCATTACCATGCTTATAAATGAAACCTTTGGCTAGCAATTGTGCTTTATAGGTATGCACGTTACCTTCCATGTTAGTTTTTCTTTTAAAAACCTATTCCTCCATTTAGATACACCATTATGTTGTGTTGTACCATGAGGAGTGAGTTAAGATTTTATCGTATTTTCCTTCAAGTATTCTTTGAACTCAGTACTCAGGTATTCACCTCCTCAATCACTATGAAAGACTTTAATTTGTTTTCCAAGTTGCTTTTCTACCTCATTTTTGAATCGTTTGAATTTATCAAAACATTCAAACTTGAGTTTAATAAAAAACACATAGCTATATCTATTAAAATCATCAATAAATATGACGAAGTAGACTTCCCTATATTTGCCATACATTATTATAGGCCTACACATATAACTATGTATAATCTATAATAGTTCAGTCACCTTTCCACTGTATCTAATGAAAGGTACTTTGGCCATCTTTCCCAATAGGCATGATTCACATTCATCTTATGACTGAAAATCAAATAATTGCAAGACTCTTTATTTAAAAAGTCTTGATATATGTTTCAATCTTCTATGACCTAGCCTGTAATGCCACAAATATGTGATATTCAGATAATTCAATTTTAATTGTTAGTTATCTTGCATATTGAGAATTTCATTATCAGTTGTTCTATAGAGAATATTATTTAAGCTGATAGTTATATTACCTTTAGTAATAAAAAATAAATATCTCTTTTTATCCAAAACAAACATAAAAACTAAGTTTCTAGAAATAGAAGAAACATAATA
This sequence comes from Mangifera indica, assembly GCF_011075055.1. Lineage (NCBI taxonomy): Eukaryota > Viridiplantae > Streptophyta > Magnoliopsida > Sapindales > Anacardiaceae > Mangifera > Mangifera indica. Next base: position 11,334,999 of record NC_058142.1, on the reverse strand, counting down.
ATAGTCTTTTAAGTCTAAAACTAGCTTAGTGGGCAACCTAAGATAATAAACTCCTGAGGCTAATGCAACAACGCATGCTCTATTTCTAACATGTAAGTTTACCTCTCTTTTGGTGAGCAATCTACCTTACCACTATCCTTGCATATCAGAATAAATATAAGAACTATATCTTATGTCTACAACTAAGGATTAACAAGAAAAATGGTTTATCTTAATGACAAACATACCTGAAGAAGAGACTTCAACTGTCTTTTTCTTCTTGTTTTTTAGAAGGGCCTTTCAATGGTTTTTTGCCTAGCTATTACAAAATCAAATAATCTTTCCTTTTCGTACACCACTTGTAGGCTGAGTAGTAGTATCAGGTTGCTTCTTTGTTTTGGACTGGACTTAGCCTTGGCTTTGTCTTTAGGTTTCTAGGCTTTAACCACAAGCACATTAGTCAAAGCTACATTTCATACCTCTTATTTAGTTTGCTTGAGCATATACAACAACTCTTCAAAGGTTTTCTACTTTTCATTCAGGTTAACATTCATAATGAAATTAACCTATGATTTAGGGAGAGATTTTAGCACCAAGTCAAAGGCAAGCTCATTGTCCATGATAAAGCCCAAACTCACTAATCACTCAATATAACTAATCATGTTGACCACATAAGGGCCAATTTTGCCTCCCTCAAAGAGTTTGTAATCAAACAGTGCATTTGACACCTCATATCGTTCAACCCTTACACAAATGTCGTATAATTGTCGAAAGTGTAGAAGTATGGATTGGATATCCTTTTCCTCATGTTGTTTTTGAAGCTTAGGTGACATAGAAGTCAACATAAGACACTAAACTTCTATAGAGTCATCAAGATACTTGTTAAAAGTATCTTTATCCTCCTAAGTGGTATCAGGACTAGGCTTAAAAGGCAACAAACCCTTAAGGATATACAACATTTTCTCCTAATGTAGAATAATTTGAAGATTTTTATACCAATAAGTGAAGTTTCCACTAGTGAGCCTATTTTCCTTTTTGAGGATGGATTGATACATTGGATTTGATATAGTGATTTGGTGATCTATAATTTATAGATAAAAGAATTAGTAATTTTATTTAATTATTAATGTTCATTTTAATTATGGATTCCATTAATTAAAATGTTTCTATTATTTTCCTTAAGCTAATAGCCCTCACTATTATACTTGAGAAGTTCTAGTGAATTTCCTAGTGGACCAATACCCTATTGCATTAATTCTCCCTTTCGTTTTAGCGAATAAGTTTGAATTAATCGAAGAAATAAATTTCAAATTAATCACCAAATGCCCATGATCTCAAACCAGATGTTACCCTAATAAATTATGAGACCTTAAATGTAACTCTCAGTATCAGTAAAGTGGATACTACATAATACCTTGCATTGATAAATACATTCCTTACTCATGCCTCTAATATACTTTATCTTTGCTTTGACGAATAAGCAAAGTACATTAGTTATATTGGACCTTTCAATGAACAAAGACTTAATTAGGGTATCGTGTTGAAAGATAACAATTAAATCTTAGACTTAATATTCATATTGAGGATTTTATTAATTAGTCTCATCATATTTTAGCTACACGTTAAGTGATATTTGCAAAATAAAACTTACACATACATTCTACAATTAAAAATAAAACATGCTAATACACAATCATAACTAATGTTAAGCCTTTCAAGCCAAAAGGAGTTTGACTGGTCAACCTAAGTCAAACTTTATCTTTGAGTCATTATGCTTACCTTTGTCTTCAATCTTAAATAATTATATGGCTTTATTCCTATTTACAAATTTCTAAGAAAATTAAAAAAAAACCTTGTTTAAAGAAGGAAAAGGATAAAGGCAGACATGTAGACCCTATTTGAGAACTATAACCTAAAAATAAAATAAGTAAAATAAAATTCACATAGGTCTATTGGTTATGTATTGGATACCATGCATACATACATCCATACATACACATACCAATTAAAAAAAATTAATTATTATTATCCGAGTGTCAATTTACATTATGGTCCCTAAAATTTTATAAAATTGTAATTCAACCCCAAAGTTTAAAAAAATCTCAATTTAAGCAAAATAGGGCTAAAATGGTATTTTTTACTTTGCTCGAAATATAGGTGAAGTGTTCAATTGTGCATATGAAATTCAATAAAATTTTATAAGCATGTACGCCTAGAGGGTATAATAGAAAGCCAAAAGGTATAGTTGGAAACCAACCAAGGTACACGACTGCCACCATGCCTAGTCATAGCTGGGCAAAAAATGTCCAACCGTGCACAATAACATGATATTGAAAAGGTCGCCTGATACCTTCCATGTATGATGGTTTTCAAATTTTCAAATTTTTAGGCAAACCAATTCACTGGGGTGAAAAAATATGACACATAAACCATACTCACACTAGCAACAACCCTCAAATCATGCAACAACATGAAACTTATGACATTCAACCTATTTTGAACCTGCATATATCAATAAAAGTCAAACAAAATTCCAAAAACCATTACTTAATAATTTAACACAAAAACTCCTAACCAAGATACCTGTTTTATAGACATAAGGTGTTTTAGGATTATACCTACATTGATGGCTCCTTTAAACTTCACTTGGCTTGAGAAAATATGTTATCCAACCTTAGGAGGTGACACCTTGGTATCCACACGGAACATGAACACAAAAGAAGCAAATCTAATCGAATGAGAGAAATGAGATAAACAACTGCTAGGTTTTCTCTTTGTGTTTTTCTGTATTTTTTCTATGCAAATCATGCCTTTATATACTAGGTAGAGTCTGTGCATGACTAAAAGTCCAACCATGCATGTCTTTCCTTTCAAACATATAGATGGCTTGCACCACTTATGTGTGTGCTAGTTGACACATCCTTTTTTGCATGTTGTTGGTTGGCTCCATGTATATGGAATGATCAACACATGTTCTATCAAGTTACATGGTTGGCTTACATCATGCATGGTTATGCACTTGGTCAAGACATGATCAAAATCGAGTATTTCAACCTAATTGGCACATTTAACCATTTACAATCTCTTTCTCATCTCTAAACACTAGTATACCAGGATTATCAACAAATAATCCTTGCCTCTGAGTTCAGATAAACTTATATGTGACCTATAAGCTCTCTATCGAGCTGATAGTATCTAGATTCAAGTCAAATCTAGACATAAACCAAGATTGGCCTCTAGTAAGGCGTTATGACCATTTGGATGACAAAGTGTTAGTGGGCATCTATTTAGCTTTTACAATATCATGGTTACATGTAACTTAATCTTTTCGTCAACCAATATCTATCTTTTAAATGGTCTCTTTAGCTAATACATACTTTGAAATAAATTAATAGTCGATTTTCTAATTGTTATGGGATCAATATCTATCATATTGTTTGATGACTCATGCACTTGTGAACGAGACATAACAATCTCATAACTCTCTAATTGAGTTATTACCTGCTCAGCTATTAAAGGGTCACTCCCTAGATACTTAACTAATGTGACTATATCATCTCTAAGGTCGACTGTATCTTGCTCAATCATTAGGAACCACTCCCCAAATCCTTACTGATGTGACCATAACATCTCTTGGTATGATCAAATATAAGGATTTGATGCCTTGGTTATGTAAGTATTCACTGATCCTCTACACCTGACCATAATATTAATTAGACTCTACTGTGAGCAAGTACCCTATTATGGGTATAATATCCTACTACAGATGTGTCTTACTACATGTAGTGTAGAGAAATATGTACTCATGATCCCAAGACATCTAGCATACTTACACCTCAAGCCTTATGACATCTCTAGCTTAACTTAGCTTTTATATTAATCATACCCAATGCCTAAATGTTAACTTATCTCTTGGAAAGCAACGCACTATTATGTACCCAAAATATTTGTAGTATCTCTCAAGATTAACCTTAAACCTTCTGTTTAGTTTCTTTTTTTTTTTTTTTTGCCCTTTATACATGAACATGTTATCGGGGATACATAGACATGTATCTTTTTGGTGCACAAGACATGATTATCCCTACCATAATCCAAAAACCCATTTTTTATCCTTCTCAAGTATTTTAGGATATTTTTAATAGCTATCCAGTGTTTTCACCTAGATTAGATTGATATCTATTATAAATGTTCATAGTGTGTAAGACATCAATCCTCATACATAGCATAACGTACATGATTGATCCTATAACTAAGGCATATGAGATCCTACTCATCTTATCTATCTCAATTTATGTACTTGGACACATATCTTTTGAAAGATATACACTATAGGATATGGGTAGAAATCTTTTCTTGGGTTCTTTTATATAAAATGTGGTTGAAACCTTGTTTATGTATGTGTTTTGACTTAGACCCAATAGTTTATGCTCTCTATCTTAATGAATTTTAATTCCAAGAATATAGACTGCTTCCTCTAAGGCTTTCATAAAGAAACACTTGGATAACCAAATCTTTACTAATAGTAGACTTATGTAGCTTTTGTATACGTTGAGATTGTTCCACCTGCAATTGAGAAACTTCCTCATGATGATTAACCATCTGTGATAACACATCTTCCTTTTTAATATCATTGGGACTTTGTGGTTTAGGAACTTCATCAAGTTTTACCTTTTTTCCATTAGTTTTCTTAAGAATTAAGTCCTTATCAAGGAACATACCAATTCAAGTAGTAAATACTTTTTGCATTTCCAAGTGGTAAAAGCAATCGCCCTTAGTAACCTTTGGGTACCCTATAAAGATACACTTTTTAGACTTAGTGCTCAACTTGTTCAAAATCAATTTCTTGACATAAGCTTCTTAGTATCAAATTCTCAAGTAATCAAGATTGGGCTTTCACCCAGTCCACAACTCATATAGAGTTTTATCAATAGATTTAGATGGGACATACTTCAGTGTATAAACAGTAGTTTCTAGGGCATAACCTTAGAAAAACATAGGTAGATCGATAAAACTCATCATAGACCTGACCATTTTTGTCAAGGTCATATTCCTTCATTTAGATACACCATTATACTGTGAAGTACTAGAAAAAGTTAGTTGAGATATTATCTTATATTCTTTCAGGTATGGTCTGAATTTAGCACTTAGGTATTCACCTTCTTGATCACTTAGAAGGATTTTGATCTGTTTCCTAAGTTGCTTAATTAAGGCGTCATATTAGAAGACACTAATTAAAATTTAGACTTAATATTTAAATTAGGTCTTACTAGTTAGTCTTATCAGATTTTAAGCCCTACGTTAGATGAAATTTGCAAAATAAAACCAACACATACATTCTACACCATAAAATAAAAACGTGCCAGCATACAATCATAATTAATATCAAACCCTTTGAGCCAAAAGTAGTATAATTGGTCAACTTAGGTGAATCTTCATCTTCAAGTTTTTGTAGTTTTCTTTTCATCTCTAGTATTTAATTATTACAAGTTTTGTTCCTAGTTACAAATTTCTAAGAAAATAAAAACAACCTAATCTAAAGAAGAAGTGGGATAAAGGCAAGGCACATAAGCCCTATTTAAGAATTACAACCCTAAAATGAAAAATAAAATAAAACATCCACAAAAGGTTTTTTGCTTGTGTACTAGGCACCATGCATACATACTTCTATACATATACAAACCAATTAAAAATAAAATTTTTAATGATTATTATCCCAAGTGTCAAATTATGTTTGTTTCATGAAATTTTATAAAATTATGATACAACCCTAAAGCTTAAGAAAATCTCTATCACTTATTATATAACAAAAAGAAAATCTCAAATACCTACACGTATATAAAAACATGTCTTTTTATATATGTGCAAGTATCCGAGAAAGACTGGAATTCCAAGTGCACATGTCACCTTCAATACGCATGCATGACTAGCTTGTAAAATGCATAATCGGTATTCCTAAGCATTTGCAAGGCTAGCACACATATATGTGCAGGCCAACAAGTTTAAACACTTGCATGATAGGTACACATATGTGTGTCGATCGGTAAGTTTAAACACTAGCATAACTGGCACACATGTGTGCCAGTTGACAAGTTTAAACACTTGGATAGTTGGCACACATATGTGTCTTAGTCAGCAAGTTCAAGCTTTATTTATGGTGTTGGTCGGCATAATGCATTTGCATGGCTGACACTATCACACCGAGTACATAACACACAATTGGTTAAGGCACAATCAAATCAAGTTCTTTTAACCCAGTGGACAAACCCGGTGTATTTGCGATCTTTTTCTTAGCCCTGATCACCAGGATTGTCAACAAACAATCTATTTCACTGAGTTCAATTCAACTTTTTTATGCTTGTGACCTATAAGCTCTTTATTGAGCTAGTAGTGTCCAAATTCAAGACAAATCCAAACACGAACTAAGATTGACCTCTAGCAAAACATTATAGCCACCTAGATGATTGAGTGCCAGTAGACATCTCTTAAGCTTTTACAACATCATAGTTATATGCAATTCAATCCTTTTGTTAACCAATATCTTTTAAGGTTGTTACATAGAAATGTGTTTATCTCAGTGATTTCTTGGTATGAACTAACACATATCAATGACTAAAACAAATTAGACTACAATCTCATCCCATTATAGCCACAAATTCAAGCAATCATAGATGTTATTCAGTATTTTCATGTAAGATATCTTCTCTTGTGCTAAAAAATGACGAATCATTCATTAATCAACCATAGCCTCCATATATCTCATGATATGACTAATTACCATTTTTATAGTTACCTAATTATAATGACATGTTAGATAATATCAAACCATACTGATCCTTACACAAGACAGTCTAGTGACCTCAAGTCAAAGGATCACATGCACCTACGGTGTTTAGAGGATTTATTCCATAGACATTGGAGAAACCATCCATATAGATATCCTTTGGTTGGGTTAACCCAATGAACACGTCTACAACATGTACCCATATGTTACACCGAGCTATCTACAACAACTTCAATATGTCAGAACTGTCACTATTTTTGGTAGGGTCACTCAACACTATGATAATCTCATCATCATTGTGTGTGCTCTTACTCATTGCAATGTCAGGATTATGGATGTTTCTAGAATGACTATTTAATATGTACAAAGGGTTTTCATGATCAGTTGTTTGATTCCCTTGTCATAGTTTTGTCGTTCTTAGGGCATGTTATTTATACAACCATATAAATAGTCAACATATGAATTGAATAATAATGAATCCTTTTATTAATGATTAATTTATAATTACATCCATAAATGCCAAATTTGATTCGTTCTAAGACACCTACCCTAACAACACAGTTGCGTGTCGAATCTAAAAATCAGAAAAACAGACCTAAAATCAAACTCTAATTAAGTCTTTAGGCATATTTCACGATTCAATGTTTTAACTAAAGCGTTTATGACCCTTTCTCAATGTCATTCAAACATCAAACTACCTAAAGTATAAGCAATCATAATAAAACTCATAATACAATCGTAACTCAGACCTAAAATCAAACCCTAATTAGGTCTTTAGGCATCTTTCATGAGTCAATGCTTTAACTAAAGCGTTTCTGACCTTTTCTCAATGTCATTCAAACATCACAAACTACCTAAAGTATGAACAATCATAATTAACTCAAAATATAACTTAGTTGATTGTATTATTGCATAAAGAACAACGAATTAAATTATTCATAACACAATAAAGTTCATAATCCACACTACAAGCCTCTGGCTAAACAACTCATTAATATAAAATAAACATAATGTCATCAGCTCCATAACATATATAATTCGACAGCACATCATTAACAACTTTGCCATTAATAATTATAAGATCTTTCATACTATCTATTTCATTGATTCACAATAACACTTACATATTTATGTATATATGTAAATAGGAAAGAAACAGACTTCTTAAACCATTATACCGTGCACAAACAGTGCTCAAGAAGAAGGGTAGGGTTTCTAATTCCTTGAAACTTTCGCTTCCAAAAATCAAGATGACTAAAAGCCTTCATTTTCACAATAATTGCCATTACCCTTTTCATTGGAAATCATCTTTGGAAATTGCCAAAGTAAGGTCTAGGAATCAATCTCAAAATTCTTTCTCTCACTTTAGAAATTGCATGCATTTGGATAGGGAGAAATATCCCTAAAATGTAACCATCATACCTTATTTAATGTGAATCCATGTAATGTCATACACGGGGCGTATGCCTTATCGCACACGATCATGTATAGCTCAATTCAAATTTCATGCGTCTTCACCTTATCTAACTGATATGGCAAAGCAACACACGGGTATGACCTCTTTATGCATGGTCATGTATTACCCAAAAATCTTACTTTAACCTTGAATTCATTTTAACTCATTCATACATCAGTTATACGAATATAAAATGACTATTATGCCCTTAAGACGTATTTGTTTACATAGATAGGATAAAGTCCATTGATTGGTGTCTTTAGATTGAGAGATATATCATTGCTAGGACTATAGGTTTGTTGATTGGTTTGAACTTTCTAAAACGTAGATAGTACATTGATTGGGAGGTCCGAGACTTACCAAAACGCAAATAGTCCATTGATTAAGGGTTCATTAATTGATTGAGTCAAGACCATGAGTTTGTTGAATGATGATGGGTGATTGGACAACTTGAACTAGAGAGAGATTGCCTAGAGAGGGGTCACTAGAGTGAGTATGTTGATTCCCTGAGATTTGGGTAAGATATTGACTACCTAAGATCAATATAACCTAGTTAGTAAAGAAAAGAGATAGAGTGAGATTTGAGATTGTTAGATTGATCATCCCTACTTATTGATTTCTATACTCATCCCATTTCTTTGTATTTTATAGATGACAGGATTAGAAGTGATAACGGTGACAGACAATGACTTAATGATGGAGAAATATGCGAGAGATAGACTCATAGGTGTAGATAACCATGATTATAATGTGATATGACTTTGATGGATTTAATTAATATTCTAGTACATGGATTGTGGCTTTAGAGATATTATTATTATGCCTAAAGATTATTTTGTGATTATTAGATTACCGGTTTTTATTTTAACAATAAAGACTTGAGATGTTATTAAGATATTAATGAAAATTATGCATGTTTGGATTGAGAATATTTGATTTTTAAATTGATATATCATTCGTGCACCTAGAGATTTTAGCAACATTATCTTAAAGAATAGAATATTTGGGGTGGGGTGTTACAAGGTTGTTTTACTGACATGACACATTATCCACATTGTCCATGTAGCACAACACGAATGAGCATACACTTTTCATATATGACTGTTTAGTAGCCTTAATTTCATATTCTTCAACACTTGGCCAAATATTATATTCATCAACATCAAAATGAACTCGTATGCTAATTAAAAGACAAAAGTAACCTTGCCATGCATTTGTGAGTATTGCACTTTCCTTCATTGCCACCACCTCTCCTTGAACTCATAAGCCTCGTTTAAAGGAGTTGAAGCGTACTCAAAAGTTGTGGATAAGAAAGGACAACAATCAAGCAAACATTTGGGAGAAAATAAAAAAATAAAGAACGAAGAGAAAGCAAACTACCTTGAAGTCGCGCTCAATAAACCATTTGAGCTTGACATATGTTGCAATGTCCCAGAATCAAGCCCAAGTTTCCTCTGAGATGCTTTCATTCACCATTAAGGCTACTGAGGTGAAGCCTGGGCATGATTCAATGGTTTATTTGGTCCTTAAATCGAGAATAATTAGGAGGAGGAGCACGTGCCTCTCCAACAAGTAGGGTAGCCGACATAAGGCAACCTTTAATGACCGTGAAAGGATTGTTGTCCAGATATGATCTTTTCTACTGTGGGTTCACTGTATTATTTCCTTTATCTGTATCAAGATAAGGAGGCCACGTTCCCTCTACCCTTTTGTGTACTTGGCATAGAAGGGGTGGATAGGGGTGTTGGTTGAAAAAGTGGTTTCATCAGGGTGTGACCTAGATAGTGGTCTTCCCGCTTCCGCCTTTTTGTTTAGTTGACAAATGTGAAAGTTGGCGGTCTCATGTCTGCAAGAAAAAGTAGAGACATCAAGTTGGTAGAAAATTCACTGCGAAAGAATAATAACTTTGAATCTACTTACAAATTCAGACTGAAAAGACTGCCTAAAAGTCTTTCGAGCAATTAATTTAGCCAACACAAAAATATTCTAACAAAATATTCTAAAAGCCACCGAAAAACCACATTACATATCATGCTCGGAAATTACATTGAAACCAAACAATTTGGTCATGATGGTGCAATGCAGAGTCCGTAAAATCCACTAAAGAAAACACTTCATATTCATTCAGGTAGAGAAAGTGTTCACCTGAAGGCCAACCTGGTCTTATGTGAGGCTAGGCTCAAGCCCACCCTCAAATTAGAAAAGGTTGAAAAATAATTATATAAACCTAACCTCACATTAGAAAAAAATTAAAATAAGTTACTAAAATCCACATTTAACTGTAAACATTTTGGACAAAAAAAAATTTAATATATGTTACTAGGCCCAGCCACAAGTGGGCCTTAAATTATAATAAAAGGATAGGCCTAAGGACTTATTCCCACCTAAATATTGTTGTTTTTGAAACTTTTATTCTTTAATTTTGAAAAACATTTTTACTCACTTATGACTTGTTAAAGTTAACCAAATCCATTAAGTTTAAGATTTTATCTCATTTTGCCTCCTTAAACTCTATAAAATAACAATTTTCCTCCTAAACCAAATTTTAAAAATTAATATTTTCCCTCCTAAGGTCTCTCCGGTACCATCTCCGACGGTCTCTCTCTCCCAACGCTTTCTCTTCCTTCGGTGGTGGTCTCTGTCTCTTTATCTCTCCCTTTGACGGCCCATAGAAGTCGGGAAGACGAACGTCTTCCTCTATGTTGGGAGAGATGAAAAGAGAGAGACCACCATCAAAGGGAGAGTAAGCGTTGGGAGAGAGAGACCACCAGAGAAGCAACTTGAGATTAAAAACAAAACCCTTAGAGGGAAAATATTTTTTTTTAAACTTGACTTAAGGGAAAAATTGTTATTTTTTAGTTAGAGGAAAAGGGAGATAATATTTTAGTTAATTTTTAATATTACAGAAAAAAAAATAATTTTTTCTTAAAACTAATAGACTTAGTAGCTCATGAGTAGGTAAAAGAGTTTTTCAAAGTTAAAAGAGTAGAAACTTAAGAAAATAATAATCTTTGGGTGGGAATAAGTCTTTTGGCCTAAAGAACATAGTTATCTTGATGTAAAACAAAACTCTAAATCTAATGTAAAATTGAAATAAGTCATCATCCAAACAACACATTTGTATACAAAACCAAAGTCTATGTCAATTAAAATCACGAAAGCTAATTTCAAAAATCGGATTTCTTCCTCTAAATCTTCAACCAGATTTCAGCAACCATACTTCACGATTTAGTTTCCAAAGGCAAGGTTTCTCTTTTTTGAAAAATAGTGTTAAATTAAATAATTGATATTCATAAATTCAAATTTCTTAAATATACTATTCTAAATTGATTTTTTTATCAGTATATAGCGAGATGTGTAGATATATAATTTGGACAACTAATTTTTGATTTAATGAGTGGATTTGGAGCTATAAAACCTGAAGATTGACTATTTATCTAGTAAATTAATTAAACTTTTTATAAACTTTTATGTATTTTACTTGTATTAAAATTGTAATTGAACTTTAAATATGTAAATATTTTTTATTATTTCATATGTAAGTCGAATGTTAGGTCCCATGGTATTTTTGTTCTCCCTTTACATTGAAAAATGTTTTCCCACCTGAATAATTACATGTGTTATTGTATTATTCTTTTATATTATTTTCTTTACTCATGGATTGATGGTATTTACTTTTTAAGTTTTACTATTTGATTGACAAACAATAATAGAGTCATGAAGGTATGATTAGATCCAAATTAAGTTAACTCAATTTTGAAAGTCTGCTTAGCTCAGTTTAGCTTAGTTCGAATTTGTTTAATTTAAATTTGAACAAAAAAAATTAACTTTTTTTTTAAATTGAGTCAGACTTAAGCTAAAAGGTGTTTAACTCAATTAGACTTGAGTTTGGTTTGAATTTATGCTTGAATTGATGATTCAAATTTGTGATTTGATTCAATTCAAATTAATAGTTCAAATTATTGATTTGGTTCAGATTAAATTTGACTTAAATTTATGGCTCAAATAGGTGTTTTAAATTTGTGACTTGATTCAACTCAAATTGGTGGTTTGAGTTTATGGTTTGATTGGACTCAAATTCATGGATTGAATCAATGGTTTTGTTATTACTTATGAAAAATGACAATGTTTTACTAATGAGTTATAAATTCAAATTATAAATTTGAACAAAATCGAATCATAAATTCAAATTATCGATCCGAGTCATAAATTGAAATTAAATTCAAACTAAATTATCTTTATTCAAATGAACACGAGTTATTATTAATATTGGATTAATAAATTTAAATTGAACTTAAACTAAACTATTTTTCATTTGAGTTGAATTTAAATTAAAACATATTCAAGTTTAATTCCATACCGATGCACCTCTACGAGAAGACTCTCTTAACAAAAGTCATGGTTCCACCTAAGCGTCAAACAACCAAGAAAAGTCTTTTAGACGGTTGCAGAGTTTGCTCCACCCGCTTTAATTTGGTCAAATAAATTAAGGGAAATTGAAATTTTTAGCACTTTTTTATTCCGTGTATACAAAATTACCACCTATCCTAAACCTTTCACAAATATACCACAACAGTATTCACCTTCCCCAAAATACCCCTCTTCAATCTTTCATGCATAAATTCTCTCTCCTCTTCTCTGTAACTTTTTTTTCTCTTCTTCCTCTTCTTCCAAAGTTATAAAGAAATCACTCTCTCTTCTCCCTCATCTTCAAAAACAAAAACAGGAAGGAAACAACCAAATTCTTCAAATTAAGAATTCTTCAAAGTAAGGATTTTAAAAAAAAAAGGGGAAAAAAAAGAGCAACCTACAAGATAAAAAATGACCATCGAAGAAATGACCATGTAAGATGATCATGTAACAGTATTTAACTAGAAAAAGAAAAAAAATTGATATTTAAGGATTTAAGTGAAACAAAAAAAACTGGGCATTTAACTTTAAAAAAAAAAAAAAGGTTGGCGTGAAAGTTGCTGTGTAACGCCAACCCTTAATATATGTATATAATATTAAATAATATTATTATATTAATATAATATATTATATACTATAATATTATAATATATGTAAAAGCAGTCTGGGTCGGCGATAAGGGAAATTGGCCTGTAGCATTAATGTAGGGTGGGCCCATCTTTTATAAAGCAAAACATGATTTATATATATATATAATTATTTAATTATATATATATATATAATTATATTATATATTAATATATGATATATTATATTATATTTTAATTAGAATATTATAATTATATATTATTTATATTATTATAATTATTATTTTATTATAATAGTATATTAATATTAAAATATATTATTATATATTATTATAATATTAAAGATATTCTAGTATTAATAATTATATATTATAATATATAATATTATATATATTAATATAATATATATAATATTATATTAATATATTTTTTTGCCAGGGTTGGCGGAATCGCCAACCCTTGGCGTACGCCAAAGGTTGGCGATTCCGCCAACCCATGACTTATATATATATAATTAAATAATTATATATATATATAATTATATTATATATTAATATATAATATATTATATTTAATATATTATAATATATAATTATAATTATATATTATATTATAGATAATATAATATATTATATATAATAGATTATATTATCTTATTTATATTATATTTTTAATTAAAATATTATAATTATATTATATATTAATATATAAAATATTTTTATATATGTATAAGGGTTGGAGTTGCCAACGCCAACCCTTATATGTATATATTATTTTTATATTAATATTATAATTATAATATATAATAATAAATAATATTATTATTTAATTTTATATATAATATAATATATATAATAAGTTATTATATATTATATATATTCTGAAGAATTCTTATTATTATATAATATTATATAATAATATATATTATTATATTTTTAATTGGAATATTAAATTATATTTTAGTATAATTAAATGATTGATGCTCATGAAGTGACCCATGCAGAGAATCTCTGTAATATGAGGAAGGAATCCCAGCAGCATGAAACTAAAATATTAGTATTAATGGTAGGAAGAAGACATGTGATTGAACAATAAAACCTGTGAGAATCCATTATAAAAGATTCAAAATGGACATAAGGGAGGGAGAGACGAACATTGATAAATTTATTAAGAGAATAAACACCTGCTGCAAAAAATTCATAGCAAAGTCATCCACGTCCAGGTTAGTGTTGACTTAACCCTTTATGTTATTTGTTTTCTTTATAAATAGCTGAAAATTAAATAATTATGGTGTTTTCATGTTCATGTAAAATTTAATTTTATTATGATTTTATGTTGTTAGATTGTTTAATGCTATTATTTCATGTTGTTTCTATTGTTTAAAGTTGTTATTATTGTTTAATGTTGTTGTGATAGCTATAAAAAACCAAAATACAGCTGAAAAAAAATTCCAGTTTAATGATGAATAGGTTGGCGGAATCGCCAAGGGTTGGCGAAATGCCAACCCTTGGCGTTTCCGCCAACCTGTTCATCCCCACTTAATTTATTTAATTTTTCCCTGTTTTCGTCTATTGCACGTAATTTCTTTACTTTTTATGCTTGTTTTTTCCTGTCTTCTTTTATTGCATGATGTGTTGTTTTCCTTGTATTGACAGAGAGTTAGAAAATATATTACAAAATTGCCACCAAATATGCCCCACTGAATTTATTTAATTTTTCCTGTTTTCTTCTATTGTAAGCAATTTCTTTATTTTTTATGCTTGTTTTTTCCTGTTTTCTTCTATTGCATGATGTGTTGTTTTCCTTGTATTGACAGGGAGTTAGATAATATATTACGAAATTGCCACTGTCTATTTTTTCATGTTTTGCCTTGATACATTTTTGTGCATCAGTTGATGATATGATAGTTAAATATGTATATATGAAGTTTGATGCCATTGGTACTGCATTTGGGGCTTAATTTGAAAAAATGGAAGCATAGTGTAATTTGGAGTTTTTATGTTTTTTAGGTTTATTTTTAGTTAGGATGGAAAAAGCTGCATTTAAGATTCGATATGGAGGCCAATGGGTTGAAGGTGATGATAATGTCACAAGATAAATAATATTAATAATATATTTTATAATAATAATATATAATATAATATATTATATTATAATAATATATATAATAATATATAAAATTAATATAATAATATATATAATATATTTTATGTATAATATAATATAATATATATATTAATATAAAGGGTCGGCGGTATATATAAAATATATTATAATATAATTTTAATATATTATATTATATAACATATTATATATTAATATAAATTATAATTATATTATAATATTATATAAATTAATATATATAATAAACTGATAAGGGTTTCCACCAACCCTGGCAATAATATATACATATATTATATTATATATAATATATTAATATTATTAATAATATATATAATATATTATAATATAATATATTATAATATATAATAATATATTAATATATATTTTATTATATATATAATTATAATATATAATTATATATAATATTATAATATTATATATATAATATTTTATATTATAATATGTTATATATTATAATATTATATATATATTATATATATATATATTAATAATATAATATTATTGATTATAATATTATATAATATATATATATATATATAATATTTTATATATAATATATAATATATTATTTATTATATATTATATATATAATATATAATATTATATATATTAATATATAATATATAATTATAATTATATATTATAATATATTAAATATAATATATTATATATTAAATATAATATATTATATATTAATATATAATATAATTATATATATATAATTATTTAATTATATATATATAAGTCATGGGTTGGCGGAATCGCCAACCTTTGGCGTACGCCAAGGGTTGGCGATTCCGCCAACCCTGGCAAAAAGATATATTAATATAATATTATATATATTATATTAATATATATAATATTATATATTATAATATATAATTATTAATACTAGAATATCTTTAATATTATAATAATATATAATAATATATTTTAATATTAATATACTATTATAATAAAATAATAATTATAATAATATAAATAATATATAATTATAATATTCTAATTAAAATATAATATAATATATCATATATTAATATAAATATATAATATAATTATATATATATATATATATATAATTAAATAATTATATATATATAAAAATCATGCTTTGTTTTATAAAGGGTGGGCCCACCCTACATTAATGCTACAGGCCAATTTCTCCTTATCGCCAACCCAGACTCCTTTTACATATATTTTATAAAATATAAAATTATATTATAATATAATATTATATATTATATATATAATATATTTTATATATATTATATTATATATGTAATATTATATTATAATAATATTATTTAAATTATAATATATTATATATTATATTAATATATTATTATATGATAATATTATAGTATATAATATATTATAATATATAATTATATAATATAATTATAATATTCTAATTAAAATATAATATAATATATCATATATTAATATATAATATAATTATATATATATATATAAAATTAAATAATTATATATATATAAAAATCATGTTTTGCTTTATAAAAGGTGGGCCCACCCTACATTAATGCTACAGGCCAATTTCCCTTATCGCCGACTTAGACTGCTTTTACATATATTTTATAAAATATAAAATTATATTATAATATAATATTTATAATTATATAAATTTTATTATATAAAATATGTAATATATTATAATAATATATAATTATAAAATATATAATATTATATATAATATAATATATTTTATATATTATATAATATTATATTATAAAATATTATAATAATATTAAAAATTAATTATATAAATTATAATATTTTATATATTATATTAATATAATAATATTATATTAATATATAATTATAATATTTTAATATAATATTATTATTATATATATAATATATATTATCAGGGGTTGGCGGCGACGCCAGGGGTTGGCGATGACGCCAGGGGTTGGCGGTGCCGCCAACCCCTGTAATAATTATATATATTATATATATATTTTATATTATATATGTAATATTATATTATAAAATATTATAATTTAATTATATAAATTATAATATATTATAATATTATAGTATATAATATATTATATTAATATAATAATATTATTTAATATTATATACATATATTAAGGGTTGGCGTTACACAGCAACTTTCACGCCAACCTTTTTTTTTTTTTTAAAGTTAAATGCCCAGTTTTTTTTGTTTCACTTAAATCCTTAAATATCAATTTTTTTTCTTTTTCCAGTTAAATACTGTTACATGATCATTTTACATGGTCATTTCTTCGATGGTCATTTTTTATCTTGTAGGTTGCTCTTTTTATTCCCTTTTTTTTTTTTTAAATCCTTACTTTGAAGAATTCTTAATTTGAACAATTTGGTTGTTTCCTTCCTGTTTTTGTTTTTGAAGATGAGGGAGAAGAGAGAGTGATTTCTTTATAACTTTGGAAGAAGAGGAAGAAGAGAAAAAAAAGTTGCAGAGAAGAGGAGAGAGAATTTATGCATGAAAGATTGAAGAGGGGTATTTTGAGAAATGTGAGTACTGTTGTGGTATATTTGTGAAAGGTTTAGGATAGGTGGCAATTTTGTATACACGGAATAAAAAAGTGCTAAAAATTTCAATTTCCCATAAATTAATGGCCGAAGACTTGTTCCGGCCCAAGGTTAGGCGTAATGCCCCTGTTACAACCTCAAACTTTAAAAAACCCAAAGTCTCACTCATATTTCAAATTTTATTAAAGCTTTTAATTAAAATTAAGAGTAAAACTATCATTTAATCAAAAAATTTTAAAAACTAAAGTTTTATTATATTTTCTCTCTTAGTTTAAAAATTTAATAATTTTTTCACTTAAAGTTTGAAAAGTGATGATTTTCTCCCTATAAATTTTTTTTCTTCTCTTCGATTACTCATTCCTTCTTGACCTTCAGTCAACTTTCTCTCCCTCTCCCTTGGCTGGTCATCACTTCCCCTCCACCCTTTCTATCTTCATCAGAGACGAAGACGAAAATGGTCGTCTTTATCTGAGACAAAAACATTTTGACAAAGATGAAATTATTTTTATCGGAGGGAAGGGTTTGATCAACAAGGAGAGATAAGCCAAGAGGAAGAGCGAATGTGGCCAAAAATGGTGAGCTTCATTGTCTCTAGCAACGGTTTCAAAATCTTAGGAGAAATGACTACTTTTCAAATTTTGAGTAGGGGAAAATTGTTAGATTTTTAAATTAGGAGGAAACTGTGATAAAACTATACCTTTTTAAATTTTTTTATTAAATGATGGTTTTACCCTTAATTTTAATAGAGAATTTTAACAAAATTTTACTCATAAGTAAAATTTTAACAAAAGTTTTTGAAAAGGCCAAATGACTATGTCCCTCCCAAGGTTTGATGCAAACCTAATTTCTTAGTCGCTAACAATTGAAAATCCAAATACCTACCAATCTGTTGAATTTTGTTATTATTATCTAGGGTAAAATTATTATTTAACAAAAATATTTAAAAAAACTAAGGTTTATCACATTCCCCCCTAGGTTTAGTTTTCTAACAAATTCTCTACACCCAAAGTTTAAAAAATAAACAATTGAAAATCCGAATATCGACTGATCTGTTGAATTCTGTTGTTACTATCATAGGTAAAATTATCATTTAACAAAATATATAAAAAAACTAGAGAGGTGACGACTGAGTTTTACCCCCTCTTGGCTTATCTCTCCATCTTGGTCCATCCACGACTGTCATTGACCAATGAAGTTGACTGAAGACAACAGTTCTCTTCATCAATCGTATCTTCTTCAAGATGAAGAGAACCATCGTCTTTGATTGGTGATGGTTCTCGATGGACTAGGAAGGAGAGAGAAGCCAAGAGGGGGAGAGAACTCGACAATGGTGATTGGAAAACCCTATGGGAGAAATGTTTATTTTTTAAACTTTATGTTAGAGAAAATTTATTAGATTTTTAAACTTAGAAGAAAAAATGAGATAAATTTTTATTTTTTAAAATATATTGATAAATAATGATTTTACCTCTGATAGTAATAATAAAATTTAATAGATAGATGAATATTTAAATTTTGATAATGAATAAGTAAAAATGGCTTGCATCAAACTTTGGGTGGAAACACAATTTGGCCTTTTGAAAAGGCCAAATGACTATTTCCCACCCAAGGTTTGATGTTTTCTCAAATGTCCCCCCTTTAACTATGAAAACACCAAACACCCACCCATGGCCGGTTAAATTTAATAGAACCCTAACGCCTGAAAATTTTATCTCTTTTTGCCCCCCTAAACTTTCAAAACTAAAATTTTCCCTCAGCCTAAGTTTTAAAAAATGGCAGTTTCACCCTAGGGTTTGGTTTTGAAATCTCCGGTGACCTCTCTGGCTCCGTTGCCGACAGTCTCTCCCTCCCGAAGCATCCTCTCCTTCCGGCGATCCCTTTCCTCCCATTTGGAGGCCCGATTAAAATTGAATCGATTTAAAAATTAATTGATTTTAATTGAATAAAAAATATTAATTATGGAATGCTAGTTGATTAGTTTCATATATAAACCATCTATCTAATCAGATATGTTAGTTGATTAGTTTCATATATAAACTCAAAAAAACATTGAGGAGTTGGAATGTTGGTTTCAGAGAAGAGAAAAATTTGTGAACTGGACCCTTCGGGTAGGAAGTGTGCACGGACAAAATGCCCCACTGCCATTCATCAAATCTGTGGTGGCTTGCTGAAGCTTGAAGGAGAAATTGCAGGGGACTGTTGGTCCCCTACAATTTTTAAAATCGCAATTCAACCCCCTATTTTTTAATTTTTTTCAAAAAATTTTTTTCCTAATGACTAGTACCAAACGATGTATATCAGTGCCCCAACTGCCTAGTGAAAGCACATGACATCCCATTTGTTATCAATATACTGTACCCTATACACATGCCAGTTAGGCTTTAAGCCAAGGTCATACAAACTAGCCCCGATGCTTTCACAACCATAGTACACATAGCTTATGACATAATCACTTTGCATGTAGCTTGGTGATAAATTACACTACACTTAGCTTGGTGATAAGTCACACTGTATATCGCTTAGTGATAAGTCACATTGCACGTAGTTGATGACAAGTCCATGTTGCACTAAGCTTAGCGGAATAAACACACTACATACAACTTGGTGGTAAGAATAAAATAACACATCGTTTCAATTTTTGATTCGAAATCATTCTTGTCTAGGTTCATGTCGAAGTTCTTCGTCTCCCAAGACGTCTCCGACGCCGATCGGGCCTCCAAATGGGAGGAAATGGATCGCCGGAAGGAGATGATGCTTCGGGAGGGAGAGGCCGTCGGCAACGGAGCTGGAGAGGTCGTCGGAGATTTCAAAACCAAACCCTAGGGTGAAACTGCCATTTTTTAAAACTTCGACTGTGGAAAAATTTTAGTTTTCAAACTTTAGGGGGGCAAAAAAGTTTATTTTTTAATATTATAGAGAAAATGACGATTTTACCCTTACCACCATTAATTTTAACTGCTCATGGGTGAGTGTTTGGTGTTTCTATAGTTAAAGGGGGGACATTTGAGTAAACATCAAACCTTGGGTGGGAAATAGTCGTTTGGCCTTTTGAAAATTCAAAAGTTTGAATTTGGATGACACTTATCCTAATCTTAGGTGGGAACGAGTCTTTCGGCCTAAATTAATTTTCCATTTTTAAATGAGACAAGGCATTTAGTGTCCACTCACGTCACCATCTGTTTCACGGGTCCCCATTCCATTTTTATAAATTTTATCATGTAGTTGGTGGTAAATATATAGAGATGTTTCACAATAAAATATACTCTTAATTTATCCAATCTATAAATTAACTGATCTCTTTAGTATTGATTGACTTTTTTGATTATCATATTCATTTTTAAGAGTTTGACTGAGTATCATAAACTTTACTAACACGATAGCCATTTTTAGCATTTAGGTTACAACCGCAAGCTGTGCTAATATCATATTTAAACCGTACCAAAATCGTTGACAAAAACAGGGACGACCGAACGGATCACTAAGCTGACAACTCCTTTCCGTAATGATTTTGATTGAGAAAGTGAAATAAACCCAAGACCCACAGTAAAAATTGTTAAAAGCTGGAGAATGGGTTGGAGGTGTTGGCGTTTCAAATGAAAAAACGTGTGCTGAAACTATTTTTATATATTAAGGTAATTTTGGCAAAAAGATTTTTTTTTTTGTTCATTTTTGTATAATACGTAAAAAAAAAAATTGATTAAAAATGTATAAGCTAATTAAAAAATGGTTATTTTAAATAATTTTCCATAAATAAATTTAACGATATTTAAATATGATCTAGTAAATATCCAAACATATTAAGATATAACATCTTAACCATATGTATTTTTCATATATAAAAAAATAATGAAACAATTAAATGATTAATAAACAATTTATATAATAAATTTTAATTAATCATAATGAAGTTGGCAGTTAGAGATACTTATACCGCGTTGTTCAGTTCACAAAGAAAAGCTAAGAGGCCAAGACCTGAGAATCAAAATGCCTTCCTCAAAATTCTTCATGTTCTTTCTTGTTCTCTATCTTGTAAGTTTTGTTATTGGTTTATCAAGTGCAGCTGATCCAACATACCTTTACCACGAATGCACAAACACAACAACATTTTCTGGAAATAGCACCTATCAATCCAATCTCAATTTTCTCCTCTCTTCCCTTGTCTCTAACGCCACTCGCAGCAATGGATTCTCCAATGGTTTCTACAACACCACCGCAGGCCAAGATCCTAACAAGGTCTACGCTCTCTTTCTTTGCCGTGGTGATGATACTCCCACCGCTTGTCGAGACTGTGTCAATTTTTCTACCTCAGATATTCTTCGACGTTGCCCTACTCAAAAAGAAGCTATAATATGGTACGATCCGTGCCTTTTACGCTACTCAGACGCGAATATCTTTTCTACCATGGCCACTAACCCCAGTATTATTCTGTACAATACTAATAATATTACACAAACCGGTTTTACCCAGCTAGTAGGGACTACAATGAAGGAAACAGAAAATCAGGCTGCTGATTCACCTAAAAAATATTCGACAAGAACGGCAAATTTTACATCCTTTCAAACACTGTACTGCCTTGTACAGTGCACACCAGACCTGTCGAATCTTGACTGTAGTAGTTGTCTTGAGCAATCTTTTGCTAATTTGCGGACTTCCCAGGCAGGATCAAGAGTTTTGTTTCCAAGTTGTAATAGCAGGTTCGAACTGTATCCGTTTTATAATGAAAACGTGACTGCCGCACCGCCAACGACTCCTGTGCTCCCTTCTCAACCTCCTGCTCCTGGAGGTAAAGTTGATCTAACCCACTTTGAATTCATTATATATTATTTGAAGTGAATTAAAGCCTTATCTTTTAAAATTCCTATTTACTTTTTTTTTTTCTTTAATTTGAACGCACTTCCAAATTTTTATTTATTTGAGTTTTCTGAACCTTTAATAAATATATACATACATATATATAAGATGTTTTGTTTATATAAAAGATTGACATCATTTTGTTCAAAAATAAAAAAATTTTGTGGCTTTTACCATTTATTATATTAGAACATTTCTAAAGATGTTTCGACTGGAAATACAGAGATTGTAAAATATTCAGATTGTTTTACAGTGCTGAGACTATTCTATTGTGGTGGTTTTATTAAGAAAAAAAAAAGAAAACGAAAACCTAAGCTATAGTGTTAAGACGGAGGAGATAGAGAGAACTCTGGAATCTTAATGCAGTTTTATTAAAAGAAAAAACTAAACTGTTTGCAAAGAGTAAAATGACACTTGACCCCTTAGCAATTTATAAGTTAACAACAAGACACAGTTGTATTACATAATTGCAGCTGAGGTACAGACATATTGAAAAAATAACACTTTCAACCTTACACACTATCATACAGCTTGAATCAATTGTTGAGCTTACGCGAAAGTGAGTCTGAATACTAGTGTACAAAATAAAAATGTTACTGTTCTTGCAGGAAAAGGCGGAATTTCATCTTCTATAATCATAGCCATCGTTGCTCCAATTGTTGTAGCTGCAGTGCTTTTCATAGCCGGCTATTGGCTCCTAATTAGGAGAGCAAGAAAGAAGAAGACTCCTTTACTGGAAGATATTGGTAAATCTTTAAAAGCTATTTTATTAACAATTCAAACAATATTTTACTTCCCATTGTCTGTACAATAATCCTATGGTTGCAACCTTTCGTTGAGATTAAATTATTTACTATCTGGCTGTGCAGTTGAAAACGATGACATTTCAACTATGGAATTTGATTTGGCGACAATTGAAGCAGCCACAAACAAATTCTCAACTGAAAACAAGTTGGGTGAAGGTGGATTTGGTGAAGTTTATAAGGTATTACAGCACATTCATTTCAACCTCTAGGAGTTGTAAAGGTTCAAAAATTTGTCAGTTTAGGGATTCAAAATGTTTCAACAAAATGATCTAACGATTGATTAATGAACATTTTCAGGGCATACTTTCTAATAGGCAAGCAATAGCTGTAAAACGACTATCGAGAGGTTCCGTGCAAGGTGCAGAAGAATTTAAGAATGAGGTTGTATTGGTAGCAAAGCTTCAACACAGAAATTTGGTTAGACTACTGGGATTTTGCTTGGAGGGAGAAGAAAAGCTTCTTATCTATGAATTTGTGACAAACAAAAGCCTCGACTGTTTTCTATATGGTCTGAACTGTTTGTTTGGTTTCACACCAAGTGGATTCTTTTATCCAACCTCTGTAGATTGGCAGAGTTGCTTCATTAAATGGTTTAATTTGAAATTTTGATTTTGACATATGCAGACCCTGAAAGGCAAGCAGAATTGGATTGGTCAAGACGTTACAAGATTATTGGAGGCATTGCTCGAGGAATGCTTTATCTTCATGAGGATTCTCGATTGAGAATTATTCATCGTGATTTAAAGGCTAGTAATATATTGTTAGATGGAGATTTAAACCCCAAAATTTCTGATTTTGGCATGGCAAGGATAGTTGGAGTTGATCAAACTCAAGCGAATACAAACAGAATTGTTGGGACATAGTAAGTTTCGACTACTAGTTGTTTTGGGGAAAACTGATAAATGAATTGATTCATTAATTATATAATCCTAACTGTAGAATCATTGGGAAAGAGGAAAAGATGTTGAATGATGGTATACTAATTTCTACTTGAAATTCACAGCAAAAAGTTACAATGTGTCTTTAAGCTTTCTTATATAGCTAATGCACTCTTCATTTGGCATTAGTAAATCCCTATAGGCTTAACTTCTGGAGAATCTGCTAGTTAATCTTAAATAAATTTATGCATAAATTTTTATGGTTAATTTTAAAATGTTCCTTGCTGTCTTTAATATTAACATAATCTCCACTGCACAGTGGTTACATGTCTCCAGAATATGCTATGCATGGACAATTCTCGGTGAAATCAGATGTGTATAGTTTTGGTGTCTTAGTACTGGAGATCATTACTGGGAAGAGGAACAACAATTTCTATCAAACAGACGGTGCTGAGGATCTCGTGAGCTATGTAAGCAAAATATGTGTCATATTGCCCCTTTGATGGAATTAGTACCTTCAAGTTGCGAAGAGAGAGTGGAGAAAAAAAAAATGAGTTATTGAAAATCATTAATTGTGGCTAATTTCTTATTTCAGGTTTGGAAACATTGGGTGGATGGGACACCATTGCAATTGTTGGATTCAACTTTGACAGATTCTTACTCTAGAAATGAAGTGATTAGATGCATCCATATGGGGTTGTTATGTGTCCAGGAAGATCCAGCTGCTAGACCCACAATGGCAACAATGGTTCTCATGCTTAATAGTTATTCTGTTACTCTTCCAGCACCTGAACGACCAGCATTTTTCTTTGGTAGTAGAAGGGAGGCTACCACGGCTACAAAGGAATTGAACTTTGATCAATCTAAAAGCAACTCGGTGCCATGGTCTGTTGATGATGCATCAATTACTGAAGTATATCCTCGATAATAGGGTGTTTTAGAATTCACTTGTTCAATAAAAGAAGGCAAAAATGCATGTCTCTATGTTGTAATTTAGTGAACTGAAGGATCCTTAATTTCCAATAGTGATTGGACAAATGTAGCCTGAAAGCGAGGAGATGTGCTCAGTATTTTCATGTTGAAGTAAAAACGTTTCGTTATGTGGTATCACCAGCTTTAATGGTATACTCTATATTATAAAACAGGGTTTACTGAGGAAAGAGTTTCAAATTGTTAATTTGTCATTTCTTTCCGTTGATTTTGTCAATTGCTGCCTTTTGAGTATTTGGAATAATCTAATTGGAAAATGAGTGCCCTTTTATTATACTTTAATTATTCGTCAAATACTTCTTTTTATTATAAAATTTAATTAACAAATAAGAAAAGATAAATGATTAAAGAAGAATTGAAGGAAGGCAGCAAGACAAAAAGACAGAATTGAGAAGAAAATGAGAAGAAAGCAAAGTAGTAAAAATAAGATTTTCGGATGATTCAATTACAAAGGATGAGGGGGTATTTATAGGAAAATTTACCGCCCTCTAGTCAACAAAAGTGGCACTTTGCTAGGGCAAATTTTCAAGGCATTTAATGCCTTCCCATTCTGTTTTTCAACTATTACCGCATGTGGTGGAAAATCCACCAGATATGCAACACTCCCCCTTGGATTTTCACCACTTACAAATAATTATATTAACCTTGCTAAGGAAAAACCCAGTGGGATAAAAACCAAAGCAAAGGAACATAATTATTAAATGTCCTGTAAGTTGGCATTGGACGTGCTTAAACTGACTCATTAAAAACCTTACTAGGAAAACCAATGGGACAAAACCTAGTGAAGGGAAAAAGAGTACAGTGCACCTTGTGTCCAATACTTCAAAATTTTCCTTATGAACGCTCCCCCTGATGAACGCTCCCCCTCTTTGTAATAGGATTAACTTGATTGCTTGTTGAGCCGCCGCATACCGATGTTATACACTAACTTTTCAAATGTTGATGTCGGAAGTGTCTTAGTGAACAAATCTGCCAGATTTTCACTGGATCTTATTTGCTTGACATCAATTTTTTTGCTTTGCTGGAGCTCATGAGTATAAAAGAACTTCGGTGAGATATGTTTGGTTTTGTCTCCTTTGATGTATCCACCTCTAATTTGGGCAATACGTACTGCATTGTCTTCATATAATATGAAAGGAGTGTCTGTTGTAGAGGGAAGACTACATGCATTCTGGATATGATGGATGACAAACCGTAACCATATGCATTCTCGGCTGGCTTTATGGAGAGCTAGAATTTCTGAATGATTTGAGGATGTAGCAACCAAGGTCTGTTTGGTTGAGCGTCATGATATTGCTGTGTCATTATAAGTAAAAACATATCCCGTCTGTGAACGGGCTTTATGGAGGTCAGAAAGATAACCAGCATCTGCATATCCAACCAAACTAGGATTTTTAGGGGATTTGACAGAAAAGAGTAATCCTAAATCTCTAGTTCCACATAGGTAATGGAGTATATGTTTGATTCTGTTCCAGTGACGACGGGTTGGTGCAGAGCTAAATCGGGCTAACAAATTAACTGCGAAGGATATATCTGGTCTCGTGCATTGGGCCAAATATAATAGGGCTCCAATGACATTAAGATATGGTACTTCAGAACCAAGTATCTTTTCATCCTCTTCTTTAGGACGAAATAGATCCTTTTACGGATCAAGAGACTGAACAACCATTGGGGTGCTCAAAGGATGAGCCTTATCCATATGAAAACGTTTTAATAATTTGTCAATATAGGTTGATTGATGGATAAGTATTCCATTTGAATTGTACTCGATCTGCAGGCCGAGACAATATTTGGTTTTTCCTAAATCCTTCATTTCAAATTCCTTTTTCAGATATTCAGCAGTTTTTGAGAGTTCTTCAGGAGTCCCAATTAAATTCATATCATCAACATAAACTACTACAATAGCAAATCCCGATTATGACCTTTTAATAAAGACACATGGACATATAGGGTCATTCACATAGCCCTCTTTTTTCAAATATTCACTGAGGCGGTTGTACCACATACGTCCGGATTATTTTAATCCGTATAATGATCGTTGTAATTTAATTGAGTACAAGCCTCTGGAATTGACCCTTTTTGCTTCAGACAATTTGTATCCTTCAGGGAGTTTTATATAAATTTCAGCATCCAAATTTCTATACAAATAAACAGTAACTACGTCCATTAGACGTATATCCAGTCCTTCAAAGACTGTTAAACTGGTTAAATATTTGAATATGATTATATCCATCACAGGTGCATATGTTTCATCAAAGTCTATACCGGGCCTTTGGGAAAAGCCTTGGGCTACAAGCCTAGCTTTGTATCTAGCAATTTCATTTTTCTCATTTCTTTTTCTTATAAATACCCATTTATATCCAACGGGTTGTACGTCTTGAGGTGTTGGAACTACAGGCCCAAACACTTGACGTTTTGCTAGAGAAGCTAATTTTGCTTGAATTGCTTCTTCCTATTTAGGCCAATCATGTCTTTGTTTGCACTCAGCCACAGTACGTGGTTCAAAATCATCATCATTCAGAATTTTAGTAGTTACTACAAATGAGAATATATCATCAATTATAATTGTTTCACAATTCCACATCTCTCGTGTATGAACATAATTTAAAGATATTTCAATATTCTCATTTTCCTATTCACCAGGATTTTGTACTACTTCAGGAGTTTGTGCCACTACAGGGGTTTGTGCCACTTTAGGGACCATAACCTCTTCTGGTGGAATATTAGAGAGTGTGGATTTTTCAATTATCTTAGATCATCATAATTGATATTCATTTGATTATTTGCCTTTCTTTTTCAAGGAATAGTATCCTTTGATCCAACAGGTTTACCACGCTTCTAGCGTGCAGTAGATTGATCAGTTACGGCACAAATAGATTGTTCAGCAGTCACATTGATTTTTGCTGGTATAGTAGCAACTGGAACATGTGATCTTGTCACTTTTGTTGTTTCTACAAATGCATCAAGCATTTGGTTGGCAATAATTTGTAATCGCACTATCCTTTGCACTTCAGTTTCACTTTGGGATGTGCGAGGATCTAAATAAGACATGGTAGGTACATACCAAGTAAGTTCATGCTTAACTTCAGGAGGCATTTTCTTTTCCCCTAAAGATGGGAAAGTTGTCTCATCAAAGTGACAATCTGTAAATCGTACAGTAAAAAGATCACCTGTTAATGGTTGCAGGTCCCTGATAATGGATGGTGAATTATATCCAACATATATTCCTAAATAACGTTGGGGTCCCATTTTTCTACGTTGAGGAGACGCAATGGGGACATATACAGCACAACCAAATATTCTCAAATGAGATACCTTAGGTTGGTGACCAAAGACCAATTATAGGGGAGAATATTGATGATAAGAAGAAGGTCGCAAGCGAATTAATGCTACAACATGTAATATAGCATGTCCCCACATAGAAGTAGGTAATTGACTTTTTAATAATAAAGTGTGTGCAATTACCTAGAGTCGTTTGATAAAAGACTCAGCTAATCCATTATGTGTGTGGACATGCGGGACTGGATGTTCAACCTCAATCCCCATAGACATGCAAAAATCATCAAATATTTTGGATATAAATTCACCAGCATTATCTAACCGTATTAACTTGATCGAATAATCTGTGAAATATGCCTTTAATTTGATAATTTGTGCTAACAGTTTAGCAAATGCAACATTTCGAGTAGACAATGAACAAACATGAGACCATCGTGCAGATGCATCAATTAAGATCATAAAATAATGAAATGGCCCACTTGGTGGATGAATGGGTCCACATATATCCCCTTGAATCCTTTGCAGGAATGATGGGGATTCACCTCCAATTTTGGAGGGGGATGGTCTTATTACTAATTTTCCTTGAGAATAAGCGGTACAGAATTGTTCACTGGGCAATAAAATTTTATGATTCTACAATGTATGTCTATATGAATTTTCAATAATTCTACGCATCATTGTAGGTCCTCGGTGGCTTAAACGATTATGCAAAAGCATAAATGCTTTTGGATCAACGAACTTCTAGTTCGATACTGCGTAGGTTTCAATTGCCTTTATGATTATTTAATACAATCTAGATGATAAAGCAAGCAATTTCTCTAGTATAAACCTTTTGCCAGAGGCATTACTAGTTATACAAATGAATTCTACACCATTTTCACTCATGGTTTCAATATGATAACCATTATTTCTTATATCTTTAAAACTGAATAAATTTCTTCTGGATCTACTTGAATATAATGCATCATTGATACTTAATTTGGTCCTATTGTTTAACATAATTATAGCTCTTCCGGAGCCTTTAATCAAATTGATTGATCCCGATATAGTATTTACTTTAGTCTCTATTGGTGATAAAGTTAAGAAAAATTTCTTTTCTTTTAATATAGTGTGGGTGGTTGCACTATCGACCAAACACAGGTTTCCATCTCCAACTTTTGAAGTTAACGCTTCAAGTTTAGAGTCCATTTCCTTTCATTTAAAATTTACATTAGTTATTACAAAATTTGAAAGGAAGAAACATATAGTACTAATTACACACTATAATATACATAATTTTCTAGTCTTGAAGAAATTCTGAAAAGTCAAAGTTTGCCAGATCTACAGGGTCTAGATTATCAACACAATTTGATTCGATCTTCTGGTCTGTATTTTTAATAGATGTTTGGTATAAATCAACTAGATGTCTTGGCGTACAACAGGTACGCGACCAATGACCTTTTGAACCATATCTGTAACATTTACTATCATGATTCTGTGGTTTACTCTGTATCATTTTCCTTTTATCCTGTTTTGCTTCATCTCTGGTCCTTTGAAGGTGGAAAGATTTTCTATTATGACCACCTCTGGATCGAAACTTATTTCGTCCAAGACCTCGTCTACGCCCACGATGACTACTACCAGTAGTTGCGTTCATTTCAGGGAACGGGGCAGTACCAGTAGGGCATGTTTGATGGTTTCTTAATAATAATTCATTATTTTGCTCGGCCACCAATAAACAGGATATCAGTTCAGAATTTTTTTTAAAATTTCTTTCCCTATATTGCTGCTGCAGGAGCATATTTGAGGGATGAAATGTGGAGAAAGTGTTTTCTAACATATTTTCTTCAATTATTTTTTCTCCACATAGTCTCATTCGGGAGACAATTCTGAACATGGTAGAGTTATATTCACTTACAGATTTAAAATCTTGTAAGCATAAATGAATCCATTCATATTGGGCCATTGGTAATGTAATTGATTTATGATGATCGAATCTTTCTTTTAGATTTCTCCATAATTCCAGTGGATCCATAATATCCACGTATTCTGCTCGTAGCCCTTCGTGGATATGATGACGAAAGAAAATAGTACTTTTAGATTTATCCTGCTAGGATGCATCATTTCCTTCTTTTATTGTTTCTCCAAGGCTCATTGATTGTAGATGGAGAACTGTGTCCAAAGCCCATTCAGAATAATTTTCTCCATCTAATCGAAGGGCAACATATTGAAGTTTTATAAAATTTGCCATTTTCACCAACTGCAGGTTGATGAAAGAAATAACAGTTAGTGATATAATGAAGAAAAATTATGTGTGAACTTCAGGTTCTTATTTATCATATATTCACAAAACTTCTGGTTTTATAATTCATATTCATAATTTTATATTATGTAAAACTTACATAATATTTTAGATTTCTATTTCATTATTTTCATCACTTATGCAATCTTCAGGTTGCAAGTGGGATATAGTTATAATAAATATTTTAGTGAAATATAGGACTTCTGGCCTATATATATTTTCTCATGATTTTATAATCTTCAGGTTACAAATCATATACTGTAATCATATTTAGGACTTCAGGTCCATGTTCATAATTTTTGTAACTTCAGGTTATAAATGATGTTCAGAACTTCGGGTCCAAATTTATAATATTTTGCAAACTTCGGGTTGCAAATAAGGTATCATTATAATAGAAAATTAAACAGAAACATAACAGAAATTAAAAGTTAACTAGGACATCATTATGATATCGGTATTTATAATATATAAGCAGCATAACGACATAATAGAAAGAATATAAAATACCTGAGCAGATCGTGCTGATAACGTATTATAAAATTTAATTAACAAATAAGAAAAGATAAATGATTAAAGAAGAATTGAAGGAAGACAGCAAGACAGAAAGACAGAATTGAGAAGAAAATGGGAAGAAAGCAAAGTAGTAAAAATAAGATTTTCGGATGATTCAATTACAAAGGATGAGAGGGTATTTATAGGAAAATTTACCGCCCTCTAGTCAACAAAAGTGGCACTTTGCCAGGCCAAATTTTCAAGGCATTTAATGCCTTCACATTCTGTTTTTCAACTATTACCGCATGTGGTGGAAAATCCACCAGATGTGCAACACTTTTAAAAAATAAGATGGGTCTAAAAGTTAGAAGCAGAATTGGTCGTGCTGGAGAAAAGTTTATGCATCTTGCTTCACTTTTGTCACTATCCATTACATGTGTTTCTCTCTCGTCCAACCTTAGATTTGACTCAAATTTCTGTCCTTTTCCTTAAAAATAAATTTGTTTGAATAAACTTTTATCAACTTGTGTCGACATGTCTTTTCTGCTAATTGAAATGTATACAAAAAGAACAGTGTGTCTACATTACATATCTGCAACACATTCTCAAGAGATAATACTGATATCTAAGAAGATTAAAAACACCACTAAGAAATTATATAAACACAAAAACAATTAGTCTTCAAGCGAAGGCACGACTTATCCTACCACATAAGTGAGGATAAAAAACCAAAAAACCAGGTTAGCACAATTCACAACAAAAGAAAGGAATATAAATATACATATACATACATATATATATATCAACTCCTCTTTAAGGTTTATCAAGGTTCCTATAAAGATAGGGTCTAAGAGGAGGATAACTTTATAAGATAAATAGTCTAAGATAAGCCTAGTACAATCATAAAACAAGATAAGCCTATTATGAAAAGACAATGAGCAAGCCATGCATCTTTATATACAACCACAAAACAAAAAACTAGATTTACAAGATATATAAACCAACTACTCAAAGGGAGACAAGAAGCAAGGAGCAACAACCTTGAAACCATATCTAAAATGTATAGAGCCTCCATTCTGGGATTTTGATAAGTTATAGTAGTATCCAAAGTGAATTGGGACTGAGATCAAGAGGCAGTGGGCTGTATCCACTAGAAAGCAAAAGGAAAACATTATACAGTTTAATAGAATAGTTGACAGAAATAGTTGATATATAAACTGACAGAGAAATGTACTTAAACAAGAAAATATTTGAAGGCTTTAAGACATGTAAATCACTTTCTTTAAGGAGATATTTGCCCCTATTAGTTATATGGTGTCACAGGGATATGACAAATCACCTCCAAAATACAATAAAGCCCCTAGAGTAATAGCCAATACTACTAAATACTTTTCCAAAAAACACAAGAATGAATAATCATGATGTGATGATGTTGAACTAAAGAGAAAGTATAATTGTATTGAGAAATTGGAATTAATTAAAAAATCTGATTCAAGTCTTAATTTGTAGATTTGAAACAAAATGTCTGTTAACACTAAGAGTCATGATTTTTTGAGCAAAAGTTATGTTTTAAATAGAACATTCTAATTAGATATCTGCAATCTTGAATGATCACAACTTTTAGTTTAAGTTAAAACAACATAACGTTTGAGAGCAAAAGTTATGTCTAGTTTTGTAGGATTATGTCCAGTGTTAAGAGTCATTATTAGGCCATATGTAAATTCAGGGCCTCTTAAATTTTCTTTCCAAAATTTCTTCAAACTAAATACAACCTACTAACAATGCCCCACTTAGGTTGTATTTGTTAACCAACATCTACACATATAGATTCATGTATAAAGAAAGTCCTTTTATAGTCAAACTTTCTGTTAGTGTTAATATTTCAAGATTTTGAAAAAAATCTATAATAGTTTAATATTTGCTTTAAACTAAGATTTTATGGTATCAAAATCGAAAATATCACACATGTGAACCTCTTTTTTATTCATAATGTGTTACTGGTAGTTTAACACCGTTATATGACATTGTGATACAATCTTGTACTCATGAATATTTACAAAAGTTATTCTCACTTTTGCTAAGAGATGTGCTACTCTTTATGTTCACTTAGGTGAAGCAAGATCAGTAAGAGTTAATGCATGCATGTTATAAACTATGAGGAGACACTTTACAATACGCCACCCGTAATAAGGTACATCTATAATAAGATATGTCTGTAATAGGACATAGACCGTAGTAGGGTCTGCTTGTAGTAGAACATAATTCCAATTGAGAAATGGTGTAGTGAGAGAAAGAAAGAAAGCTCGAGCTTAAAAAAGTGTCAAATCCTTATAGTCAGTTTCTAGAAAGCATCAGATAGACACCAAATGGGAAAAAATGTAACCCAAATAATAAAGGATGAGCCAGATTATTTACTTAAAAGGAGATAGTTTACTTATTTCTTTCCCTTTTTTGGGTCTTCTTATCTCTCACTTCCTTTTCTTTCATGATTGCAAGTATAGGTGATTGGGGTAGTTGTGAGGCAGAGTCGTGTCAGTAAGGATAAATCCGGGCTAGGGCAGGTTATCTATGGTTTTGTTACATGCGTATGATATTGTTGACTATTGGCCCTATTCAAATAGGTACATTTGTATCTAGGGGCATATACATGACTACTCTATGATCTCAGATGTTTTCAATTGAGTTTTTATATGTGATTTATACATCTTTTATTCGCTTTCAGATTTTCAGTTTTTTCAGAATAATTTTTGAACGCTTTTAGTGATGAGTTTATTTTAAAGTTTTTTAAAATAGATGCTTCAGATATTAATTCATAATATTTCTCCTTCAGAAGGTAGTACTTCTGGGGAAAGATGTTACATAAACTAATCATTCTATCATTTGGAATCATGCTTTATATCTAACTTTGTATAAAACATGATGTACGATCGTGCATCATAAGGATGTATGGGCATACATATTCCTGCTTTTGTCAACATGGTAGCCTACTGGGCTATCTGCACGGTGGTCAACATATAGGAGTGCATTCATCGTGCACGATTAGACCTCAGGCCAAAATTAAAGTTTTAATTTGAATTGTAGTCCTACTTATTTTATATTTGAAACTAGGCATAGGAAAAGGACAAAATTGTTTGTTAGTTTTCAGGACCTTTATTATACAAAGTATTAATTCTAGATTCGTAAAAATAGAAAGATTAATTAAAGAAAACATGAATATTCAAAACAAGATGCAAAAAGATTTACTTGGTTTGAGTTCCCAATTTGAAACCCTATATCCAAAGCAAAGACAAGACTTTAGTCGAATTCAATATGAATTAAAATAAGAGTTCAACTTACAATATAATAAACCTTCCATTGAGACTTAAGAATGACAAAAACCACCGATGACAAGAGCTTACAACCAAGTCACAATGCACAGACTCAAAACCTTTACACTCAATCGAAGAAATCCAAAAGATTTCCTCCCTAGCTAAAACCCTAGAGAGACTTCTAAGCAAACAAAGGAATCGAACACGACAAAAAGAGACTAAAATTTTTCAGCCTTATTATACTAGCCATCTAAGGGTTAAGATTAATAACCCTAAAGATTAAAAATGCTTGTAAGGACTAAAATGCCCCCTGACCATAAAATGACTCAAATAACCATAATTAATACTACACAATTACAACTCTGCCTTTCAGGTTTAAAGCCACATTATATCAAAAATCTTTACCTTGGCTTAAACCTAGAAGTGAACCCAATTAGAAACTACTTTGTAAACAATTAAAACATTACATTTGGCACACTTTAAGCAAGCTTAAAGCTTTTCTAAACTTGCTTACAAGTACTGTTTTTGTTAAAACATCAACTAGATTAACATCAAACTCAACTTTCTCAACTTTAACTTGACCATTAGATAAAATATCTCTAATAAAGTGGAGTCTAACATCAATGTAATTTGTCCTCTCATGGAAAACACTGTTATTTGAGAGATGTAAAACACCTTGAGAATCATTGTAGACCATAAGTCTAGCATTTGATAATCTTAGTTCAGCTGAAATTCCCTTTAGCCACAAAGCATCTTTCATAGCTTCAGTCAACGCTATATATTCTGCTTTAGTAGTTGACAAGGCTACAATATGTTGTAGATTGCACTTCTAGCTCACCACATTACCTCCAAAAATGAAGATATATCTTATTAAGGACTTTATTATGTCCAAATTAGCTACAAAATCTGAGACTCAATATCCTTTCACCAGAAAATTATTAGTAGCATCAGTGGTATAAAGTAAACTATAATTTGATTACCCCTTTAGATACTTTAATAACCACTTAGTAGCATGCCAATGTTCTTCAAAAGGGTTACTTATAAACTTGCTAATCAAACTAATAACATAAATAATATCTAGCCTAAAACCAATCATTGCATACATTAAGCTACCAACTACATTAGAATAAGGAATATTTCTCATAAAATCAGACTCATCAATAGATAAAACAAAAGTAACTTTTAATATAAAATGAGGACTTAATGGAACATTTATAGATTTTGCTTTAGACATTTTGTAGACTTCAAGAACTTTCTTAATATAACTAGATTGAGACAACAACAAGTAGCCTTTCGATCTATCTCTTATAAAATCCATACCCAAAATCCTTTTAACAAGACTTATATCTTTCATTTCAAATTCAAAATTTGACATGTGTTTCAAATCATTCAAGGCAAATTTGTTTTTAGAAACTAGGAGTATGTCATCAACATATATCAAGAGATAAACATAATCATCATGTTCAAATTTCATATAATACATACAATGATCATAGTTACATAAAAGGAAACCAATGATAGGAACAAATTTATCAAACCTCTTATACCATTGCCTTGGGGACTGTTTCAGTCCATATAATAATCTATGCAATAAACAAACCTTATGTTTAGTACCAAGTTTTACAAAACCTTCGGGTTACTCCATGAATATTTATTCTTTTAGTTTTCCTTGTAAGAAAGCTATTGTAACATCCATTTGTTCAACTTCCATATCAAACAATGTAGTAGTAGACAAGATAAGTCTGATAGATGTATGTTTAACAACTGGAGAAAAAACCTCATGATAATCCATTTATTCTTTCTGAGAGAAACCTTTTACCATAACTCTAGCCTTAAATCTAGGTTGCTTTATTATAGGTATCCCAAACTTCCTTTTGAACACCCATTTACAGTCAATTACTTTCTTATGAGATCTATCCACTAAAGACCATGTCTTAAATTTTCATAAAGAAAGCATTTCATTTTCCATGACCTTCTTCCATTCAAAGCTATACTTGTTTTCACAAGTCTGCTTGTAATACGTGGGTTTATTCATTTTAATCACATCATCTATTTAGAAAGCATAAGATATGAGATCAGCTTGTGCAAATCTGATAGGATGTTTAGTTTCCCTTCTAGTTCTGTCTCTTGCTAATTGATAATTAGACAAGTCTGGATTTTCATCACTTTGTGAACTCTCACCATGACTCTACAATGTTGGTTGTTGATTTGAGCCTAAGATTTTGTATTTTGAAGCATGAATTACATCCAAACCCAAATTAGGTCCACTATTGGACTCTTGAGACTTACCAGAAGAATATGACATACTATGAGTAATACTAATAGGTGTCTTCACCTCAAACTGAACTTGCCTAGTTGATTCATTAATAGAACAAAGATCTTTGTAAAATTTAAATTCATTAAAGGTAGCATCCCTACTAATCACACACTTTTTACCATCAATTAACCACAATTTTGAGCCTTTCGTACCAGATGGGTAGTCGAGGAGGATAACTTTTAGAGCTCTTGGATTCAGCTTTTCCTGATTGACATACACATATGCTAAACAACCAAATAGTCTTAAATGATTAAGAGATGACAGTCTATTTTACTGTATCTCCATAGTTGTCTTAAAGTCTAATATAGATGATGAGGATCTATTTATCAGATAACATGCAGTTGCTATAGCTTTTGCCCAAAATCTTTTACTCAAACTTGAATAAGACATTATGCACCTAACCTTATTAAGAATTGTTTTATTCATTCTTCCAGCAAAATCATTTTG
This sequence comes from Mangifera indica, assembly GCF_011075055.1. Classification (NCBI taxonomy): domain Eukaryota; kingdom Viridiplantae; phylum Streptophyta; class Magnoliopsida; order Sapindales; family Anacardiaceae; genus Mangifera; species Mangifera indica. The sequence goes on along the minus strand of NC_058142.1, from coordinate 11,297,454 downwards.
TTGAGGGGTTTCAATATAGGTTCTATGTATAAGAATGTCATGCTTTTTACAAAAATCAGAAAACAATATATTGCAGTATTCAAGCCCATTATTAGTTCTAAGAATTTTAATTCTTTGATTTTAAACCAAAGTTTTCTAGTCCTTAAAACAATCAAATGCTTCATCTTTTTTTTTTTTTTTAAGAAAATAAACCTATACTCTCCTAGATAAATCATCAATTAATATGTTAAAATAATAAAAATTTGATAAGGAAATTAGGGCTTGGGGAGATCCCCACAAATCAGAATGCACATAGTCTAAGATGGCCTTGGATCTATGAGTGGTAGGTGCAAATTTCAATTTATGAGATTTACCAAGTACACAATTTTCAAAGAAATAAAGATAAGATATGGTCTTTGAATCAATCAATTTCTGTTTAATCAATTCCTGCAAGCCAACAATACTAATGTATCCTAGTCCCTTATGCCACAATGTAGTTTCATTTTAAATGTCAACATAAGAATTTATGACATCAGAAACTATATTACTAATCAAGATATAAAGACCATGTGAGAACTTCTCTTTCATCACAACCAAAGATCTTTTCAATATTTTCAAAATGCCATTTTCTGATCTATAAGCAAAACCACTTGAATCAAAAAGACCCAAAGAAATTAAATTTCTTCTTAATTTTGGAACAAGTCTAACATTCTCAAGAATTTTAATATAACCATCGTGCAACTTAAATTTCACATTACCAATAACAGTATCATCACAAGAATTATCATTTCCCATTAAAACTCCTCCCTTTATATACTTTAGATTAGTGAGCCATTCTTTTCTTGGTGTCATGTGAAATATGCAACTTGAGTCTAATACGCATTCCTCATCTACAACTCTTTTGGACAGAAGTAACACTTCAACACTTTCATAGCCATATAGAAAATTTACTAAATCTTGCTTATCATAATTATTTGAATGCATTTTATTTTTCTCAGGACAATTTCTTTTAAAATGGTCTTCTTTATGACATTACCACTCTCTTTTTTATTACTTTTTTTTCAAATATGCCTATAACTTAAAGACCCTCACTTATTGATTTTTTCTCAAATTTTATTTCCAAATATTTAACTCACAATGCACCTAGAACTTCATCTAGAGATAATGACTCTCTATCATATTTAATAATAGCTTTCACATCTTTAAAAAATTCAGGCAAAGAGTTCAAAATTATTATTGCTTGATTTTCATCAAATATATTTCTTATCTATGTTATTCAAATCAATAACAATTTTATTAGACTTATCAAGATTATCATCTAAAGATTTTGTTAAGTCCATTTTAAAACCAAACAACTATTCTTTCAAATAAATTTTGTTGTCAATGATTTAATCATATAGAACAATTCAAGTTTTAACCGTACTTTAGAAGCAGTGTCAGGACCATCAGCCTCTTTCAAAATATTATTAGATAAATGTAATATAAGCAAACTATAGGTAGTTTCCATTACCTATGATTTCTCAAACTATAAGCAAACTATATCTTCTAGAAAGTTAGATTGACTTCCAAGAGCTTTTTCACATTTCTAGTGTACTGAGATTGTATAAATCTTTTTTCTCCACGTATTAAAATCTCCTTTTCCATTGAATCTATCAATATCAATCTTACTTTGTTCCATATCCTTTCTGTTACATAATCTTTTAATTTTTTGTACACGAAAAGAATGTTAACAGGATCACAGAAACATAGATACACAATCAAAAATTATCACAGACAAAAAATCGATAAAGAAATGAATGAAGTTCAATAGAAATATTCGGAATAAACCCTAAAAGGCTCTAAAACCATTTGTTAGTTTTCAGGACCTTTATTATACAAAGTATTAATTCCATATTTGCAAAAATAGAAAGATTAATTAAAGAAAACATGAATATTCAAAACATGATGCAAAAAGATTTACTTGGTTCAAATTTCCAATATGAAACCCTACATCCAAGTGTAACATACCTCCCAAGAAATGTTATCTTCTGGAGGAAAAATGTTATGAATTAATATCTGAAGTGTTTATTTTAAAACAAATTTTAAAATGAACTCGTCACTAAAAACATTTCGAAATTATTTTGAAAAAATGAAAATATAGAAATGAACAAAAGATGTATGTATCCCATACGAAAACTTATCTGAAAACATATGAGATCATGGAAGAATCATGTACATGCCCCTAGATACAACTGTACAACTATCTGAATAGAGCCAAAAGTCAACCATATCATATACATGTAACAAAAACCATAGATACCCTACGCTAGCCTAGATTTATCTTCGCTGACTTAACCCTACCTCCCAGCTACCTTAATCACTTGTACTTATAATCCTGAAAGAAAAGGAAATGAGAGGTAAGAACACTTAGTAAGGGAAAAAAATTAAGTAAATTATCTCTTTTTCTGTTCTAAATCACCCTTGAGACTCAATCTCATATCATAACCTCCTCAAGAAATCAAGGGGATAATCTTGTTCATCTTTTACTATTTAGGTTACACTTTGTCCTATCTGGTGTCCAGTTGGTACTTTCTGAAAGTTGACTATAGGGATTTGGCATATTTCTAAGCTCGAGCTCTCTTTCTTTCTCTCATTACACCATTTCTGAATCTGAATTATACTCTACTATAAGCATGTTTTACTATGAGTAGACCCTACTATGGGTCTATGTCCTACTGTGGACATGTTTTACTGCCGGCAGTGTAGCATAAAGTGCCCCTTCATAGTTCATAGCATGCATGCGTGCATTATCTCTTATTAATCTTACTTCCATATAAAATGAATGTCTAAGTATTGATATTAACCATAATTATGCAAATGAATGTCTAAGTGAATTTGATTGTTGTGTGCAGATAACCAGCAAAAAGTCTCTCACCTCTTATCCCTACAGGAATTGGGTGAACTAAAAATTTTTGGAGCAGATTTAACTGATGAAGGAAGCTTTGATGCCCCTATTGCTGGTTCTGATATTGTATTCCATGTCGCAACGCCAGTTAATTTTGCTTCTGAAGATCCAGAGGTAGTATAAAATATGTTTTTGATTTGGAAAATGTACTGGTGGATTTTTCATTAACACTGCTGTTTGCAAATTCTGTTTGTAGAATGACATGATAAAGCCTGCAATCCAAGGAGTAGAGAATGTTTTGAAAGCCTGTGCAAAAGCAAAAACAGTTAAACGAGTCATATTGACATCTTCAGCTGCTGCTGTGACCATCAATAACCAAGATGGAACAGGTTTGGTGATGGACGAGAAACACTGGACTGATGTTGAGTTTTTGTCTTCTGCAAAGCCACCAACCTGGGTAAGTGAAAGTGAGACATACATTTTTAATTACCAACAAAATTAATTAGCTGGCCTAAAATAAGGTGATATTAACATTGCAGGGGTATCCTGTCTCCAAGACCTTGGCTGAAAGGCATGCTTGGAAGTTTGCTCAAGAGAATAACATTGATCTTATTACTATCATCCCTTCTCTTATGGCTGGTCCTTCTCTTACGCCAGATATTCCTAACAGCTTAAACCTTGCCATGTCTTTGATTTCAGGTATTGAACCGTATCTGTACATGGAGACTCTCTGAACAGAGAATTGGCATATTAATTAATGAAATGACATTTCATTTCAACCTTTCTGCAGGAAATGAATTTCTCACAAACGCATTAAAGGGTATGCAAATGCTGTCAGGTTCAATTTCCATAGCACATGTGGAGGATGTTTGCCGAGCGCATATATTTTTGGCTGAGAAGGAATCTGCTTCTGGTCGATACATTTGTTGTGCAGTCAATACCAGTGTTCCTGAACTTGCCAAGTTTCTCCACCAAAGATATCCTCAGTACAAAGTTCCAACTGAGTAAGCCGCTTCAACTTTTGTGTTACAGAAATTAAAATTATTTTTGGAAAATACCATTTATTCTGTCCGTTAAAATTTACAAATTGCAGTTTTGGGGACTTCCCTTCGAAGCCCAAGTTACTGATTTCCTCAGGGAAGCTTATCAGTGAGGGGTTCAGCTTCAAGTTTGGGATTGAAGAAATTTATGACCAAACTGTGGAGTACTTCAAGGCTAAGGGAGTGCTCTAAATAGAATTCAGGATTTCCTAATTGGTGCTTAGTGGCAATAAAATTTTCCTTAATATTTTACCTTCTACAATATGGCTACTGCATTAGTGATCTGAAAGTTGTTAAACTGTTCAGTGTGAGATATGTGCGCTGAATCTGTGGGCTAATGTGAATGAAATAAATATAAATTTGCTACTAGTCCTCTAAAAATATACAGTTCAACTCAATAATGTTATCTTCATTTCCCAAAATGTTAAAAGGGATTGAATGTTGTTAACATAGTTTAAGAAGAGATTCAAAGAGATGACAATTAACTTAAATAGAAAGCTGTCAAAAAAGGTTTAAATATTAGAATAATTAAATGAGTGATTGAAAGAGATTATAATAAATAAATAGAACGCTAAACATTTTTCCATTTAGTGCCAATGAGGCAAGCATTGACAATGGATTATTTATTTGAGAAACAAAATGGAATGTCCAAAAGACACATAATGGGAACGTCATGGTGTTGAAATGTGTTAATTGAATGGGTCGGGTGAGGCCCAACTCCCATAACCATACCTAATATCTATCTAATTTTGTTAATAATTCGGCACATCATTGAAGAGAAAATTGATATTTATTATTCTCATTTCTAAGATGCGATGGTTTTAAGACTTAATTATTAAAATTTAACAATTTCATCAATTCAAATTACTTCACTGCAAATTAAATAAGAAAAGTGTAGAGTAATATTAAACTAGGTAACTTTTTTTAATTAATTTATTCATATAAATTAATGTTTATACCCCCATTTTGTGTTCATTTTTATCTATGTTTGTTTTTGTTCTTTTTCATATACTCATTGTATATCCTTTTTGCATGAAACCGTGAGTATTTGTTCAATGAGTCTTTCTTTTAGTAGTGCATGTACGATTTAACACATGCTTAGAGTTGTTAATAGATCATTGTAACTAATTGGACAGAATTGTTTAAAGCATATGTCAGTCATACTAATAGAGAGTATACACTTTGTTCATAACTTACGATTTTCCTTCCGTCTAGTAAGGACATTATCTAATTCAAGTGTGAGGGTGAGAGGGGAGGTGGAGTCATTTTCCACTTTCCAATTTTTTATTCTATTTTGATCTACAAATTTTTGTTTTTCTGAATTTTTTTTTATTTTTGTTTTTCCCGCATATTAGATAATAGGAGCATGTACACATGTTGCCCTTAAACACAAGCATAGGAAACACATGGCCACAATTTACATGTACCTACATATGGTAGCCAGTTTACACCAAGTTTCATATCAACATAATTGTGTTTTCTACAGAGGTGAAGGAACCCTAAGGCTAGGGAAATATTACAACTAGAAATCTTTTTGGGAAATATTTTTTTACTCTTGAAAGACATAAGATTCGAAGGCATTTGATAATAGCAAGGAAAGAAACAAGATTGATGATTTCCTACCAAGAATCTAATATGACCAACTGACAAGGATGTGAATGCTTACTTAGAAAGAGTTTATGCATACTATGTAACCTGACCAAATCCTCGCCAACCCTAGAACTCGATTATACAACCTTTCGAGGTGAAATTATAAGGATATGTGCCAAGGGGAAAGTGATGCTAACATCGTTTTCTTTCAGAGCCTAAAAAGCCAATACTTAAATTATTCACTATCCCCATACCAACATAACCACTTGAAAACCTTTTAGAGCTGCAGTAAACTGCATATAAAAGGGGTCGTGCAAATGATTCTTTCATAACTTGTACTTGCCTACATAGACTAATCAAAGCCATACCCTGATTGCATAGAAGTCAACCCTAGCAAGGAAGAAAGACATTGTATCCAAGTAACATCAAAAGAGGAATGCAACATGAAGAACAAGAGAAGGCTCCAATATGAAAAACATTCCTGTACTAAGAAGTGAATAAGTTTGAGGAAGGTGATTCAAAAAAAAATCTCTCCCCCCCCCCCCCCCCCCCCCCCCCCCCCTCTCCCAAAAAAAAAAAAAGAGAGAGAAGAAATAGAGATAATGAGTAGAAGAAAAGGAAAGCATATTCCTCATAACTAAATATAGAAGTGCCTAGATTCTGACTAAGGGAAGGCAACTATGTGTCTGAGAAAATCATTCCATATCAAGTTCATTCAAAAGCCAAAAGCCAAACACTTTAGAGCCACGTTATAATAGGTGCTAAATATTTAATATTTTTTATTCCTCTATATTTAGTTTTGTGGTATATTTTGTGATTAAATGAGCTGATTAATTTATTTTGTGAATTAGGAGTGGATTGGAGGCATTAGATTGAAAGTGGAACATAATGTGCAGTTTTTAGACTTTGGCAGATTCAACTTGTGGAGGTTTAATAGAGGTTTTGATGTCCTTAGAGTTCCAGAATGAGAAAGAGGCCTTCTTGGCATTTGAAGTAGGTCTCCTCAGCTTTTTGAATTGGGCTTACAAGTTCAAATCCGAGTTCATTTGGGTTGTTAAACTTTGGATCAGAGTTAGAAGATCTAATTCCGTCACTGTTTGGGCATGGTTCAATAATCGGGCCATAACTTGAGTTGTAAAAGTCCGATTGGGATGCTTCAAGATGCCTTGAAAAGCTCACATCTAGGGCTACTACTTTCATAGGGAGCCCAAACTCAAATTCAGTTTCTATCAGATCTTAAATTTGCTCATAAATTCCAGTAGAAAATCTGTCACTCTAAGAAAAAAGAAGGGATTGGAATGGCTACAAATTAGGAAGTTGAGTTGTGCATGAGGGAGAAAAATTGGGTTTTTTTTCTGAGGGTTAGGATGTTTGGCTAAAATTTTCCCTTTAGCTTGAGGGAATTTCAAACCCAAAACATAAGTTGATGGTGTAGTTAATTTAGTTACATTATTTCTCCAATCTTCTTAAGAAATTAATTCATGTTATTCTATTTTAATAATATTTGATGTTTGGTTTGTTTGATTTGATTAAGACTTGTTGAATCAATTATATCAATATCAATTGCTAGAATTAGGAAATAGGTTACATAATTGTTTTTTTTTTTTTCCTAATCACTAGATAGCAAATAGTGATACAAGATTGTGGACAAGCGTTTTTTTTAGGATACGAATAATATGATTTAGGTTAAACATCTGAACTTGTGAGATTGTTGCTTAAATCAATCTAATTCCTTAGTTGTTATTGCTGCCATTTTATTAAATCTCAAAATCTTATTTTAGGTTGTCTAATGGTTAGATCCTAATAAAAGTTTGTTCATTAGAAAAGAAATTAAGGGGAATTTCAGGTAATAGAGTTTGTTATTGCCTAGGATTGATAATTTCTAAGAAAGGTTAAATAATGTTGCTATTGATTTAATCCATGAGTTGTGAGGGCAAGATTGAACCAACAATTGAATTTTAATATATTGATTTCATTTTAATTTAATTTTAGTGTTTTAGAGTTTTTATTAGATCAATTTGGAATTCAAGCCCCCTTCTGTTTTAAAACTTTGTTTTTAGTCAATTTAGAAGTTAACAATAAAATTAAAAATTGACTACGCTTCTCTGCTAGATGAACCTCTATTTACCCTAACTATTGTTTTGTAGGAATTTAAAATAGAGTAATTAATTTTTGGTGTATTCGACAGTCATCATGTTATAACTATAAGAAATACCTTATTGATTTCTTGAGGTATAAACCTACATTAGTGGATATTGGGAGTATAATCCTACCTATAGGGTCTAGGTTGCAATAGTACATAGAGTCCATAATAGGAAATAAGGTGTATATATGCTCGATTTGAAGTGCAACAAAATTTTTTACAGAGGTTATGTAAAGGAAATTCCTGGAAACGATTGAGACAGGTTGAGTAGATGACCAAGTTGTCATTAAGTGCTAGAAAGTCTAAGCCTTTTTAGGATAATCTTTTAAATATAATGTTTTCACTAGTTGTATAAATTGTAGGGTTTTTAGAGTGCCGATAACTGACAGTGCAATGAAATTTAATAATTTTAAAAATAAAAAAATCTTGAAAATCCAACCTAGGATACCCGTTTTATATATATAATTCATGAACATGCAAAACACACATAAGGTGTTTTAGGATTATACCTACGTTGATGGCTCATTCAAACTTCATGTGACTTGAGACAATACATTATCCAACCTTCGAGAGGCAACACCTTAGTATCCACATAGAGTACGAACATAAACAAAGCAAATCTTGGCAAAAAGGTTACTAGGCTCTTGATTAAAATAACATGTTCACAGGAAGAAGAGATAGGAGAGAAACGGTGGCTAGGTTTTCTTTCTATGTTTTCTATGGTTTTTTTTGTACGAATTCATGTTTTTATATATCTAGGTAAAGTCTATGCATAGTTAGAAGTCCAACCACACATGCCTCTCTTTCAAGACACACGCACAACTGGCATCATTTATGTGTGCTAGTTGGCATATCCCTTTTTACATGATGTTGATTGACTCCATGAATGTGGAATACCTAACACATGCTCTACCAAGTTGCACAGTTGACTTGCATCATGCATGGTCGTGCACTTGGTCAAGACATGGTTATAATCGGGTATTTCAACCTCAATGGGCAAACCCAATCCATTCATGATCTTTTTCTTATCCATAAACACCAAGATTATCAATAAATAATCCTCGTCTTTGAGTTTAGATAAACTTATTTGTATGTGAGACTCATAAGTTCTCTATCGAGTCAGTAATATTTAGATTTGGGTTGAATCTAGACACAGACCAAAATTAGCCTTTAGTAAGGCATCGTGGCCACTTGAACAATAGAGTGTTAGTAGACATCTCTTAAACTTTTACAACATCACATTTACGTGTAATTTAATCCTTTTGTCAACTAATATCTCTCAAGGTTGAGACATAGAAATATATTTATCTCAGTAATTCCCTTGTATGAACTAATACCCATTAATGACCAACATGGATTAGACTACAACCAATCCTACTATAGCAACAAATTTAAGCGATCATAGATGTCTTTCAGTGTTCTTACATGAGATATCATCTCTTATGCTAAAAGTGATAAATCCTTTATTGATTAACCATAGCTTCCATATATCTCATGATATAACCAATCACTACCTTTATAGTTACCCCAATTACAATGGCATATTGGATAGTATCAAACTATACTAATCCTTACATGAAATGGTTTAGCAACCTCAAGTCAAAGGATCACATATACTAATGGTGTTCAGAGGATTTATTTTATAGATATTAGAGCAACCATCCATATGGATGTCTTTTGATCGGGTCAGTCTAGTGAACATATCTATAACATATACCCATGTGTTATAACAAGCTATCTACAATAATTGTGACATATGAGAACTATCGCCGTCTTTCAGTAAAGTCGCTTAACACTATGATAATCTCATCATCATTATACATACCTTTGTTCATTGTAATGTCGGGAGTATGGAAGTTTCTAGAATGACCACTTAATGTGTACATAAGATTTTCATAATTAGTTATCTAATCCCTTTATCACAATATTACCATTCTAAGGGCATGTTCGTCATACGATCATATAAATAAATGACTTATGAACTGAATATTAATAAATCTTTTATTAATGATTAATATAAAATTACAATCATAAATGTCAAATGTAATTGGCTTTAGGGCTCCTATCCTAATAATCTCTTACTTGCACTATAGTCAATTGGTCATATATCTAATATCCTATTTGGCTACATATCTATCATGCTTATATTGTGATAGAGGTTTTGTTAATAGGTAAGCCAAATTGTCATCTTTATCAATCCTTGCTATTTGTATGTCACCTCGTTCAATGATCTCTCAGATAAGGTGATATCATCTAAGCATGTGTTTGGACCTCTAATGAGACCACAATTCCTTTGCCTAAGCAATCATTCTATTGTTGTCGCAATAAAGCTTAATTGACTTAATAATACTTGGAACCACTTCAAGTTCAATCATGAACTTCTTGATTTATACAACTTTCTTTGCCACTTCTTAGAGGGTAATATACTCAAACTCGATTGTAAAATTAGCCACATACTTTGCTTAGAGCTTTTTTAGCTTACTACACCATCATTCAAACAAAACACAAACCCTAATTAAGATTTATAATTATCTCAATCAATCTAAAAATTGGCATCACCATGACCTTTAACAATGAGTTTAAAATTCCCTCTATAAACCAAGAATGCATCCTTAGTCCTTCTCATGTACTTTAGGATGTTCTTGACAATTATCCAGTTTTTCACTTGGATCAAATCGATATCTACTACAAATACTCAAGGCGTATGAGACATCATCTTTTGTACATAGCATGATGAACATGATCGATTTTATAGTCAAGGCACATAGAATCTACTCATCTTATCTCTCTCAAATTGTGTACATGAACACATCTCCTTTGAGAGATATACACCATGAGACATGGGTATAAATCCTTTCTTGGATTCTTCTATACTAAATCTAGTCAATACTTTATCTATATACGTGCTTTGACTTACACCCAAGAATCTACCGTCTCTATCTCGGTAAATTTTAATCCCAAGAATGTTTGTTGCTTCTCATAAGTCTTTCATGAAGAAACACTTGGATAATCAAGCCTTTACTAATTGTAAGTTCATTATCTCATTTCCAATAATCAATATGTTGCCGACATACTATTATTGTATACCTTAGGAAACATTTGTTATGTCAGTTTCAAGGTGTTTTATCTTGTATATACATTTGTAATAATTATTAATAAAAGAAATAGTTTTTTTGTTCATATGTGTAACACCACAGATTCTAACCTCGCTTGAAAATGCAAAATTAATTTAATCCATGACTTTATTCTAAATAAAAATAATTCTATAGCATAACATATTCTTATTCTTCCCAAAATAGTCCTAAAAGTAATTAAACATAATTACGTCTTATAAATAATAATCCACAATTACAATATTCATAAACAATAAAATCTAGACATCAAAACTCTTCAATCTCTCAACTCATCTTGAGTTCATTTTATTCCACTCTTCCTTGCTAATCTAGAAAACTTATTTTGCAAAATAAATGAGACAAAGAGTGAGCCGTCAACTCGGTAAATAAAAACAAACATAATAAATAACTTTTTAATAAATAAACATTGTAAAACTTCTTTATTTTCAAAATAATTAGCCAAAAAAAAAAAAACAAAGAATAAAACTCTTGATATTCCTTAACCATAACAAAAATAAAACATTTCCACAAATTTTAAACAATGTAAACAAGTTCATATTCATTATCCTAAGGAGAAACAAACATAAATATTTTATATCAATCATAAGAAGAAACAAGATTCATCATTTGTCATAAGATAATCTTAAAATAATTCATAAACATTACTCATAAATAGAAAACATAAAATTTGTACTTAGCCTTTGCACATAGTGTCACATACATTCGTGGTGACTTGATCCGATACTTATTCATATTCATCATAAGTCTGCAAACTTTTCTTAATTCACATTCTTATTCATATTGGTTTGTAGACCCTTCATCGTATTTATATTCGTAATAGATTTGTAGACCTTTCATCATATTCATATTCATATTTATAATTGGTCCGCTGACCCTTCATTGTGTTCTTATTTATAATTGGTCCACAAACCTTTTATCATTCAACATATGTCCCTGGATGTTTTATGATTCAGTCATATTTATCAATCCATAAATTCGTCAATTTCTTATCTTACTATGGACATTTGGCAAAACAATCTTATAAAACTTGTTTTTCTAACAAATCTTTATCTTTGAAAAATAGTAGAAAATCTTTATTCAAGAAATTCATTCAAATACTTTCATCTTAACAACCATATAATATAACATAAGTTTTCTTCTATAGAAAAATATCAAAATACTTTTCAAAAGTATTTTAGATAAAAAGATTATATACTTCTAACATATAATCATAGAATAAAATCATAATATAATTTATCAATCTTAGTAAAAAGAATTTTATAACATAAATAATCATATAACCATTTTCCATATAGAACAAAAATCATTAAATATTATGCAAGCTTTTACTTATCTCAACAATTTCTAACTATGCCCTTAATCACCCAACGAGATACCAATATCTTCACGTTGTCCTAGCAATCATAATTCAAACTTAATATTATCAAATCTTAATCTTAAAAGTATCTACTAATAACCTATAAACTTACAAATCATCATCCTAGTCTTAAGTCATACTAAACTCCATTAAAACCAAATGTGCATATACAAACTCTTCATTGGACAGTTATGGTTCAAGATTTTTAATAAATTAATCACTCATCGTGAATTCACAAAAATTGGATAAATTAAAGTAGACATTTAATAAAATATTAGTAAAAAGTTTCAAATAAAACAAAGTTAAATTTCATTTTCAAAACATTTAATAAATAGAGCATTTTAAAACTATCAAAGAAACCAAATTTTTACTGGACACCCCTATTGCTTGATTTTTAAAAATTTCTATAGGCAGTGAAACTTTATGAAATTTGGGCACAAATGACTAGGCATATAATACAATTTGCAAAAAAATCTTCAGACAAAATTGAGTTCAAATACTTTATCAAAACATTCAAGAAATTCAGATCATCAAATTGCCCATAATGTAGATTTTTCTATTGAACAGTCATTGCTCTAAGATTTTTAATAAATTCTATAATCATAAAAAATTTATGAAAATTTGATATACTTGAAATACATGTTATAAAATTTCTAGAAAAATTTTCGATTGCAAATAAAATAAATTTTCTCATTAAAACATTTAATAAAGATAGAATAACAAACTGTCCAGAATTTTCAGTTTCTAATATGCACAAACACAATTATTGACCTAACTATGATGCTAACACAATTTAAATCTAAATAATCAATTATCAGATAGAGGAAATTAAAAAAAAAAACCCAAAATTTAACTTAACTAAATAAAATGAAATTGAAATATTAAACTTACTCAAATCTCCAGCCCTTTTATTGATCCAAATAACTCTACACCTCTCCCTTTTTCAATTGCCAAGTGTAGAAATAAAAACTAATATTATTGTTTTTCTTATGAGGTCTAAACTTTTGGAGAAACAATTTTATAGCCTATAAAGATCTATTCAAAGGGATAAAGACTCTTTTAATTATACTCAATTAATATCTTCTTATCTCTCAATCAATCCAATCATATCCCTTCTTTCTATTTTAAAAAAATCCATCAAATCTTTTTTTTTAAATTGATAAGTATAATCTTGCAATATATAATTTCCAAAAAAAATATTTAAACTTATCAAATCTTCTTTATCAATATTCACTCCGAAAAAAATCTTTTTTTTTTTGTCAAAGATAATAATCCTGCAATATATAATTTCCTTAATTCTTACTTTGCAACCATATCTATTTAATCTTAGTATCTCCTCATATCTTCTTTATCAAAAAGTATACTTGTTTCCTTTTTCTCTTTGTACAAAAACTGTATATTACAATATGCATAAATTGTTTCCTTTATTTGCATTAATTTTAAGTATGCATGTAAACTATCTAGATGATTCACTTGATGTATAAACTAAATCATCAAATTGTTTCCTATAGACGTAATATAAGTTGGGTAATAATATCACATAGTAGACATATTGAATGTCTTCATTGAATGTCATGAGATGACTTTAGTGTAGGTGACGAAGATGGTCACATCATTAGGGCATTAGTATAGATTAATAGTTAGAGAACCGTTTTTTGAATATGACCAATAACGATAAGTCACATGGTTATTAAATCATATTCAATGACTTATCATATAATTGTACTAGTGTATGAAGTAATCCTTTAACCTAAGATGTCATGGTCGGATCTAATATGGATGCACTTGATTTGTATGGTGTAGAAATATGAGGCTAACCATATTTTGTATGGGAAGCCATATTAGTCATGTGTTATTTGTATATGGAGATGAATGATGATCAAGATAGGATCCATTGACTCGAAAAGTATTGGGTTTTGAATATCCATTGATTCGACCTAGATTTGAGTTTCGGAGCGAATATTGATAAGTAGAGGAAACCAAAATGTCCGGTCAGAGTATAATGTAAGTCATACAAAGGATATTTGTGATGATATGTTTCAAATATATAAATCAATGATTTGTATATAATCGAAATTAAGCTTCAATGATTTATGAGCCTGAAATCTATTTGGATTGGACAACAAAGGGATACCACTTAAACGAATTGTACAATTGGGGATATTAGGTTCAGTGGAGTTTTTCTTCATCACCGTATAGGGATTATGATATATTGTTAGATGTTTATCATAATTGTTGAGTTTTCGGATACACTTTTGGATCATCCAAAAAGGGACTCACGGCTACGCTGTAGTAAGCCTAAAAGGTCACACTAATAAACCAAGTTTTAAGAATGAGGATTAATTATCCAGGGTTGGCTAGCACCTTTTGAAGGATAATAAAAATAAGATAAAATGTTACATGGGTGCAAAAGTAACATTTTAATTGTTAAGATGTTAGTGAGATAAAATTAAGTGGCGAAGGTATATAATGGATTACATGCATGACAATAATTTAAATTGAGAATTTAATGGGCAAAAAGAGAATTTCAAAAATTTCAAATTGGCCACCATTATAAAAAGGAGGGTTTTATTTCATTTTATATGAACTAATTCATTTCAACCATTTTATTTCTCTCAAATACAAAAAATCCTTTCACTCTCATTCTAAAGCCTCTCGACCAAGGAAGAGAAATAGTTTGGTGGTGGACTTTCTTTGGAGGTCTTGCACTTGGAGGACTATATCCATCGTCCTATACTAACAAAGGAAGCAAAGCAATAGGTATAAATCTATGACCTTCTCTCATGTTTATTTTTTTATGCCTTGATTCATGCTATTCTCTTCTTGCATGTTGTTTTTTGCATCTTCCTTTTTCACTTTTTCTTTCAAATGGTATCAAAGCCAAAATGGCTCCCTGCATATTGATTTGAAAGCCAAATATCTGCTTTTTGTGCTTAAGAGTACATATATGTATCACATATATGCATGCATGTTATGGATATGCCTTAAAATCAATTTTTCAAGCATGTTCTCTTGTTGGACCTTCTTATTTTCTTATTTTCTTTCCATGTTCTAATGATTTTAAGATGAAGAACATGTGATATACGACATGTCTATAATGAAATGTTCATAGGATGCATGTGAATGTGCTTGATTTAGATATGCATGTGCTTTTTGGCTTATCGAATGAACTTTTGAGTCATAGATAATGGATGCATGTCACAACAATTATGGATATAATGATATACATTCTGATTTTTATGTTAATTTTATGTATAGTACATAAAATACTTGAATTAGGGGCATGCATCTATAGTATGTCATGTGATTTTGGCTTAAAGATTAAAGTTTGAATTTTGATGAATGAGATGCATGTGTTCAGCCTCCATGTGTATTTTATGTACATTGTGATTTTTTTTTATATTATTTTGTGTATTGTACATGAAATACATGAATTAGAGGCACGCATGCATGGTATATGCATAGAAAGCATTAATATATGGTGATGTGTTAATGTATGTGCATATATATGTTGATTTGTTCATATTAAATTCTGGATTTTCAGACTTTAGTCTAAATATGCTAAATGATGGTTTTAATGATGATTAAAGCTTTTTGGATGAAGATTATGTTGTATGAGATTAATGTAATTCCATATAAACTAAAAATTATGATGCATGGTAAAAGAATATGTATGATATGTTGAATGGTAAAGAATGTATATGTGCCATGAATGATTAATGCATAATTTAGTTTGAATTGATTAAATGGTAAAATTTGCATACCTGTCAACTTGCATTTAATGTGATTAAGTATTAGATGTAATCAAATGTTGACATGAACTTGAATATATTCATAATCTATAAGTGGTGACATATGAAATATTGCATGTACTCTTATATAATCATAATGCAATTAAATATACTATTCAAGATATGCATGATATTGAATATATTCATAAAATAAAGATTAGGAATATAAAATATTGCATGTGCCCTTTTCTTTTATTCATGGTTTTGAATTGAAATTAAATATTATAAATATTTGGATTAAATATATATTATACCATTTGTACTTGAATTATTGCATGATGTTAATTTAATATTTGATTAGATCATATTTGATAAATAAATGTTCAATTGGTTATGAATATGTTCATAATTTAAATTAAATGTTAATTTAGATGATAGATGGATTATTTAGAGATGATCATGGGTGTAATTTGTCATTTTTCAGAGTTTAAATAATTTAGTTATAATATTTTTTTAATTAAGGGGTTTATATTAAATAACCCCATCCCATTTATTTAATTTTATTTTATTGGGTTGCGTGCTTAAGTTTCAAATGTAAATAGAGCGGTTGGATGAGAACTCAAAGGCGATCTATAAGATATCCAAGAGAAGATATAGACTTAGTCAAATACTTTGAGACTAGGATATATTTCGAAAACCCTATGATCATCTTACCATATTTTATACTATGTATATATGAGATGTATGTTTGCCTTGCTAAAATGAATTAAATTAAATATGTTAAACCTAAATCTCCCTAATTAAAATTATTAAATCAATGCCTCCCATCGTGAGATAGTTGAATTCTATAATATAAATTTTAATATCCTAATATTTCTTTTATGTAAGGGATATGAAATTTATATTATGGAATTAAGTTTTTTTTGTTCTTGGATGGTTATTTTTATCATGACTAAGATTTCTATTATGTGAGGGTATAATAAAATTTGCTATTTTAGGAAAGCATGATGGTTTGGATTTAACTAGTTTAGGATGTCAAGATTTCTATTATGTGAGGTATCCGGGGTGAAAGACATAGAAAATGAATCAAGTTTTATATAGGGATATAAATGGAAAGGATTTCAGACTTATTAAATTTAATTAACCAAAATTTCTATTATATGAGGTTAATTAGGTTTATTAAAAATTTAATTTCCCACTAGAAATTTAATCTAATAGAATTTTTGGATAATGTCTAAAGGAGTACGAGATTCGAATAAAATAGTAAAAGCTAATGAGATTATGTAATAAAAAGTTTAAATTCGTATATATATGAGACATTAATAAAAATTAATTTTTTTTTTGTAGTACTTTTTGAATATTTATGATAAAAAATGAAAATGGCCAATAGTGTACTCTTAAAAATAAGGACAATAACATTTTCATTGGACCGAATTTCAAAGATTGGTTAAGAAACCTTCAAATAGTGCTAGACTTCAAAAAAATTGCCTATTTCTTGGAAGCATTGCTTCCATCAAACATAACTCTAGATGCCTTTGACGAGGAATATAAGATATTTGAAGCATAGATTGAGGATAATAGGAGAGCTCGAGGCTACATGTTAGCCTCAATGAATAAGGTGCTCTAGACTAAATATGAAAATGTTTCAGGTGCATATGATATCCTCATCGCTCTGCAAGAGTAGTACAACGAAAACTCAAGAGTGGTAGAATACAAGTTGTGTGCTTCGCTCTTTAGTATGAGGCTCAGGGAAGGATTGCCTCTTAATGATCTTGCATAAAAATGATCAACGGAATTTGACAATTAGGCATATAAGGTGTGGTTTAGATAGATCTCATCAAAGTGAATTTGATTCTACAATCCCTCCCACCGAGTTATAAACCATTTATAACCAATTATAATCTAAACCAAATAAAGTGAACACTTTCCGAGTTGCTCAATGAGCTTTAAGAATACTACAAACAAGGGAATAAAGATTGAAGACATGCGAATGTCTACATGGCTTCTACCAGTAGGGTAAACAAAAAGCCTAAGAAGCAACAGAAAAAGGGTTTAAATGTTAGACCTAGGAAAGGGAATTTTAAGAAGGTTGCCATCAAGGTAGAAAAGGCGAAGGCTAAAGGGAAGTGGTTTTATTGACAATAGGATGAACATTGAAAGAGGAACTGTACTTAGTACTTGGAGAATCTTAAGAAGAAAAAAATGGGTATAATCCATTGTCAAGTTATTGAATTCGAATTAAATTTAGATTCAGATAATCATTCTTAGATTCTAGATTTAGCTGCTAAATCTTATATGTGTTTCTATGCAAGTAGTTCAGAATTGTTTATTTTATCACAGGGCGAGATCATTTTGAGGATGGCAAATTGGACAAGAGTTATAGTTGAGGCCATGGGGACTTGCCACATACAACTACGATCAAGACATATTTTGAGATTGTATAAAGTTGTGTATTTTATAAAAGCCATTGGAAACATCATTTCTATTTTTGCATTATGTAAACTCTGTTATAATATCCAATTTAATATAAATGAATGTTTAATATTTTTTGAAAATGTTTTAGTAGACAAAGCTGCAAGTACAAATGGTTTGTATGTATTGGAACTGAATGATTATCATATAATGCATTTCGTTACTAATAAAAGAATATGAAGTGAAACAAACCTCAAGGTTCTTTGGCATTATAGATTAAGTCACACTGAAGACAGAAAATTGATTCAACTTGGAGAAAATGAACTTTTAAGTTTATTGGGTTCTAAAGACTATCATACATGTGAATTATGTCTCCAAGAAAAGATGACCAAATTTTCCTTTAAGATTAAAAGGGAACATGCCAAAGAATTACTAGAGTTAATACATACAGATGTATGTGGACCATTTAATAATATGTTAGCGGAGGTTTTCGTTACTTCATTAACTTCACTAATGAGTATTCTTGCTATAAGTATGTGTATTTATGAAATATAAATCAAAATTTTTTGAAAAGTTTAGAGAATTCAAGAATGAAGTAGAAAAACAAACTGGAAGTAGTATTAAAATTCTACGATCATATTTGTGGAAGAGAATACTTGAGTACAAAATTTCAGGAATTCTTGAAAGATAATGGAATAATTTCCCAAATGACTCTTCCATATATAACTCAACATAATGGTGTATCTGAAAGAAAGAATCGTACCTTATTAGATGTGGTATGATTAATGGTAAGCTTTATGGGCTTGCCAATGTCATTGTGAATATACACCCTTCAAACCACTGTGCACATCCTGAATCATGTATCATCAAAATCTATCTAGAGAGCACCCTATGAGTTATGGTATTCAAAATGCCCCAACCTTAATTATATGAAAATTTGGGGATGTCCAACTTACGTTAAAATAATTAAAACAGATAAGTTGGATGTTAAATTAGAGAATGATCGGTTCATAATTACTTCTCGATTGATCAAAAAATATTAGTCAGTAAGAATGCACACTTTCTCTAAAGAGAATTCTTGGAAAAACTTGGTATGGGGAGAAATATTTAGCTTGAGAAAGAGTCTAAAGAGTCTCAAACCAATATTATTGAGATTAGATCTCCACTTAGCAAACCTCAGTATTAAATACTATAATTCCAGTAGGAAGACTTTTTAGGGTATCCAGACCTTTGGAAAACTATAAATTTCTTCATGAGCAGGATTTTGAATCCTATTTAGTACAAGAAATAGATTATGGTGATGATCCTAGAAGTTATGAAGAAGCTATACTAGATACTAATTTAGATAGATGGTTAGAAGCAATGAATTTTGAAATAGAATCTAAGCATACTAGTTAAGTATAGACATTTGTTGATCTATCTCAAGGAATTGTTTCTATAAGTTGTAAGTGGATCTTCGAGAGAAAGATTGGTAAGGATAAATAAGTGGAGACCTATAAAGCTCAGCTAGTAGCAAACGATTATACTAAAAAACAAGGGTTATACTATGAGGAAACTTTTTCGCTCATAGCTATGATTAAATCCATCCAGATAATGCTAGCTATCGCAACATACCATGATTATAAAATTTGACAAATGGATGTTAAGACAACGTTCCTTAATGGAAAACATATATATGGAACAAGTCATAGGTTTTGTATCCACTGTTGAAAGGCATAAAGTATGCAGATTGCATTAATCAATTTATGGATTGAAGCAAGTTTTAAAAACCTAGAATATTCGATTTGATGAAACAATCAAATCGTTTGATTTTGAAAAGAATTCAAATGAACCCTATGACAACAAATGAGTTAAGCATCATGTTATTATATTTCTAATATTGTATGTAGATGACATACTTTTGATAGGTACTAAAATTGGCATAATGAATGAGGTTAAAATCTGGTTATCCAAAACCTTTTCGATGAAAGACTTAGAAGATGCGACCTATGTCCTTGGAATTCATATTTATAGAGATAGAATAAAAAGGATAATTGGATTATTCCATAAATTATACATAGAAAAGTTGTTATAAAGGTTCAACATGAAAAACTCAAAAAGAAGACTTTTGCCCTTTACTTACGGTCTTTATCTTTATAAAGATATGGGTCAAAAAACCAATGCAGAACAACAATGAATGTGTATTATGTCTTATGCTTCAGTTGTAGGCAGACTTATGTATACAATGTTATGTACAAGACCTGATATAACATTCGTTGTAAGTGTTACAAGTATATATTAGGCCAATTTAGGGGAAAAATATTAGCCAACTGTGAAATGAATCCTCAAGTACTTAAGAAAAACTAAAATCTTATTCTGAGTTATGGATGTTCAAAGTTAAACATTCAAGGATACTCAGAATTTGATTTCCAATTGGACTTTGACAATAAAAAGTTTAGTTAGGGTTTTTTCGTATGTAATAGGAGCATAGTTAGTTAGAAGAGTTCTAAACAATCAACTACAACTAACTCTATTACAAAGCCTAAATATATTGCTACTTTAGAAGTAACAAAAGAGGATGTATGGATGTGTAAGTTTGTATCCGAACTTGGTATGGTTCTAAACATGGTTTGTCTGATAACCATGTTCTATGATAATATTGGTGTTATTGCACAAACAATGGAACTAAAGGTGCATTAGAACTTCAAACATATTTAGTGAAAATATCATATTTAAGAGAATTTGTTGGAATTGGAGAAATAATAATATAGAAACACCGTCAGTAGAAAATGTTACTGACCCACTAACTAAGGTGATGACACTAAACAATTGGACCATCATCTTGAGAAGATGGGTATGAGATACAATAACAAATAACTCTAATGCAAGTAAAAGGTTTGTTAGTGTATGCCTTAGAATCCATTTGTATTGTTGGTTTTAAGGTATCTTATCTTATATATACATGTGCAATAATTATTAATAAATGAAATAGTTCTTTTGTTCATATGACTAAACTACTTACTTTATTTACCTTAATTTAAAGTATGCATGTAAATTGTCTAGATGATTCACTTGATATATCAACTGAATCATCAAATTGTTCCTTACGGACGTGATATAAGTTAGACAATAATATCACATAGTAGACATATTGAATGCCTTCATTGAATTTCATGAGATGACATTAGTGAGGATGATGATGATAATCATGTCATTAGGGCATTAAAATGGATTAACAATTAAAGAATTGTTTTTCGAACGTGACTACTAACGATAAGTCACGTGGTCATTAAATCATAGTGAATGACTTATCTTATGATTGTACTAGTGTACAAAGTAATTCTTTGACCTGAGATGTCATGGTCAGATCTGATATAGATATGTGTGATTCATATGTCATATAAATATGAGGCTAACCATATTTCGTACAAGAAGCCATATTGGTCATATGCTACTTATATGTAAAGATGAATGATGATCAAGATGAGATTTATTTACTCAAAAAGTATTGACTCTAGATTTTCATTGGTTTGACCTAGATCTGAGTTCAGAAGTGAACATTGATAAGTATTAGAAACCAAAATCTCTAGCCATAATATAATGTAAATCATATGAAGGATGTTCATGATGATGTATTCTGAATATATAAATTGATGATTCATATAAAATCAAAATTATGGCTTTAACAATTTATATGCTCGAAATCAATTTGGATTGGACAACGGAGAGAGAGGGATACCACCTACATGGAATGTAAAATTGGGGATATTAGGTTATATGAAGTATTTCTTTATTGTGGTTTAAAGGCGATGACATATTGATAAATGTTTACCATAGTCGTTAAGTTTCTGGATGCACTTTCAAATTATTCGAAAGGGGACTCTCGACTATGCCATCATGAACCAAAAAGGTTACACCAATAAACCATATCTTAAGAATGAGGTTAATTATTTCGGGTTAGCTAGCACTTTCATAAGGGTAATAAAAATTATATAAAATGTTATATGAGTGCAAAAGTAAAATTTTAAAAGTTAAGATGTTAGTGAGATGAAATTAGGGTGGCTAAGGTATATAATGGATATACATGCATGACAATAATTTAAATTGAGAATTTAATAGGCCAAAAGAGAATTTTAAAAGTTAAAAATTGGCCATTATTACAAAAGGAATGCTTAGTTCATTTTATATGAACTAATTCATTTCAACCATTTTATTTCTTTCACATGACAAAAATCCTCTCACTTATAAACCTCTCAGCTAAGAAAGAGAAATAACTTGGTAGTGGACTTTCTTTGGAGGTTTTACACTTGGAGGACTATATTTATCATCTTATACTAGTATAGGAAGCAAAAGAGTAGGTAGTCTTGACATTCATATGTTTCATACCTACTTAATCAGAACTCGTGGAAAATTTCATCAAAATGAATGTTTTAACTTTTCGAAGCCTACTTAAGTCCATAAATAGACCTTTGTAACTTGCATACCTTGTTTGCCTGTCCAACAAGAACAAAAACATTGGGTTATGCCATATAAATGTTCTCAATAAGGTTACTATTTAGGAAGACAGTCTTGACACCCATATGAAAAATCTCATAGTCATAGTATGCAGTTATAGCAAACATAATCCTAATAGACTTAAATATCGCAACTGGTGAAAAGGTTTCATCATAGTCATTACCATGCTTCTAAATGAAACCTTTGGCAACCAATTGTGCTTTATAGGTATGCACGTTACCTTCCATGTTAGTTTTTCTTTTAAAAACCTATTCCTCCATTTAGATACACCATTATGTTGTGTTGTACCAGGAGGAGTGAGTTAAGATTTTATCGTATTTTCCTTCAAGTATTCTTTGAACTCAGTACTCAGGTATTCACCTCCTCAATCACTATGAAAGACTTTAATTTGTTTTCCAAGTTGCTTTTCTACCTCATTTTTGAATCATTTGAATTTATCAAAACATTCAAACTTGAGTTTAATAAAAAACATATAGCTATATCTATTAAAATCATCAGTAAATATGACGAAGTAGACTTCCCTATATTTGTCATACATTATCATAGGCCTACACATATAACTATGTATAATTTATAATAGTTCAGTCGCCTTTTCACTGTATCTAGTGAAAGGTATTTTGGCGATCTTTCCCAATAGACATGATTCACATTCATTTTATGACTGAAAATCAAATAATTGCAAGACTCTTTGTTTAAGAAGTCTTGATATATGTTTCAATCCTTTATAACCTAGCCTGTAATGCCACAAATATGTGATATTCAGATCATTCAATTTTAATCATTAATTATCTTGCATATTGAGAATTTCATTATCAAGTTTCAAAATTTCTAAACTAGTAAACAATTTAGTTGTTCTATAGAGAATATTATTTAAGCTGATAGTTATATTACCTTTAGTAATAAAAAATAAATATCTCTTTTTATCCAAAACTAAGTTTCTAGAAACAGAAGGAACATAATAATAGTTTTTTAAGTCCAAAACTAGCTTAGTGGGCAACCTAAGATAATAAACCCTTGAGGCTAATGCAACAACGCATGCTCTATTTCTAACATGTAAGTTTACCTCTCTTTTGGTGAGCAATCTACCTTACCACTATCCTTGCATATCAAAACAAATATAAGAACTATATCTTATGTCTACAACTAAGGATTAATAAGAAAAACGGTTTATCTTAATGACAAACATACCTGAAGAAGAGACTTCAACTGTCTTTTTCTTCTTTTTTTTTAGAAAGGTCTTTTAATTTCTTCTTGCCTAGCCATTACAGAATCAAACAATATTTCCTTTCCCTATACCACTTGTAGGCTGAATAGTAGTATCAGGTTGCTTATTTGTTTTGGACTTGGGCTTAGCCTTAGCCTTGGCCTTGTCTTTAGGTTTCTAGGCTTTAACCACAAGCACATTAGTCAAAGCTACCTTTCATACCTCTTATTTAGTTTGCTTGAGCATATACAACAACTCTTCAAAGGTTTTCTCCTCTTCATTCAGGTTAACATTCATAATGAAATTAACCTATGATTTAGGGAAATATTTTAGCACCAAGTCAAAGGCAAGCTCATTGTCCATGATAAAACCCAAACTCGTTAATCACTCAATATAACTAATCATGTTGACTACATAAGGGCCAATTTTGCCTCCCTCAGAGAGTTTGTAACCAAACAGCACATTTGACACCTCATATCGTTCAGCCCTTACACAAATGTCATATAATTGTCGAAGGTGTAGAAGTATGGATTGGATATCCTGTTCCTCATGTTGTTTTTGAAGCTTAGGTGACATAAAAGTCAACATAAGACACTAAACTTCCATAGAGTCATCAAGATACTTGTTAAAAGTATATTTATCCTCCTAAGTGGTATCAGGACTAGGCTTAAAGGGCAACAACCCCTTAAGGATATACAACATTTTCTCCTAATGTAGAATAATCTGAAGATTTTTATACCAATAAGTGAAGTTTCCACCAGTGAGCCTATTTTCCTTTTTGAGGATGGATTGATACATTGGGTTTGATATAGTGATTTGGTGATCTATAATTTACAGATAAAAGAATTAATAATTTTATTTAATTATTAACGTTCATTTTAATTATGGATTCCATTAATTAAAATGTTTCTATTATTTTCCTTAAGCTAATAGCCCTCACTATTATATTTGAGAAGTTCTAGTGAATTTCCTAGTGGATCAATACCTTATTGCATTAATTCTCCCTTTCGTTTTAACGAATAAGTTTGAATTAATTAAAGAAATAAATTTCAAATTAATCACCAAATACCCATGATCTCAAACCAGATGTTACCCTAATAAATCATGAGACCTTAAATGTAACTCTCAGTATCAGTAAAGCGGATACTACATAATACCTTGCATTGATAAATACATTCCTTACTCATGCCTCTAATATACTTTATCTTATACTTTATCTTTGCTTTGGCGAATAAGCAAAGTGCATTAGTTATATTGGACCTTTCAATGAACAAAGACTTAATTAGGGTATCGTGTTGAAAGATAACAATTAAATCTTAGACTTAATATTCATATTGAGGATTTTATTAATTAGTCTCATCATATTTTAGCTACATGTTAAGTGATATTTGCAAAATAAAACTTACACATACATTCTACAATGTAAAAATAAAACATGTTAGTACAAAACCATAACTAATGTTAAGCCTTTCGAGCCAAAAGGAGTTTGACTGGTCAACCTAAGTCAAACTTTATCTTCGAGTCATTATGCTTACCTTTGTCTTCAATCTTAAATAATTATATGGCTTTATTTCCTATTTACAAATTTCTAAGAAAATAAAAAAAACCTAGTTTAAAGAAGGAAAAGGATAAAGACAGACATGTATACCCTATTTAAGAATTATAACCTAAAAATAAAATAAGTAAAATAAAATCCATATAGGTTTATTGGTTGTGTATTGTATACCATGTATACATACATCCATACATACACATACCAATTAAAAAAAATTTAATTATTATTATTATTCGAGTGTCAATTTACATTATGGTCCCTAAAATTTTGTAAAATTATAATTCAACCCCAAAGTTTAAAAAAATCTCAATTTAAGCAAAATAGGGCTAAACTGGTATTTTTTACTTTGCTCGAAATATAGGTGAAGTGTTCAATTGTGCATATGAAATTCAATAAAAGTTTAGAAGCATGTATGCCTAGAGGGTATAATAGAAAGCCAAAAGGTATAGTTGGAAACCAACCAAGGTATATGACTGCCACCATGCCTAGTCATAGCTGGGCAAAAAATGTCCAATCGTGCACGACAACATGATATTGAGAAGGTCGCCTGATACCTACCATGTATGATGGTTTTCAAATTTTCAAATTTTTAGGCAAACCAATTCACTAGGGTGAAAAAATATGACACATAAACCATACTCACACTAGCAACAACCCTCAAATCATGCAACAACATGAAACCTATGACATTCAACCTATTTTGAAACTACATGTATCAATAAAAGTCAAACAAAATTCCAAAAACCATTACTTAATAATTTAACACAAAAAATCCTAACCAAGATACCTGTTTTATAGACATAAGGTGTTTTAGGATTATACCTGCATTGATGGCTCCTTTAAACTTCACTTGGCTTGAGAAAATATGTTATCCAAGCTTAGGAGGTAGCACCTTGGTATCCACACGGAACATGAACACAAAAGAAGCAAATCTAGTCGAATGAGAGAAATGAGAGAAACAACTGCTAGGTTTTCTCTTTGTGTTTTTCTGTATTTTTTCTATGCAAATTCATGCCTTTATATACTAGGTAGAGTTTGTGCATGACTGAAAGTCCAACCATGCATGTCTTTCCTTTCAAACATATAGATGGCTTGCACCACTTATGTGTGTGCTAGTTAGCACATCCTTTTTTGCATGTTATTGGTTGGCTCCATGTATATGGAACGATTAACACATGTTCTATCAAGTTTCATGGTTGGCTTACATCATGCATGGTCATGTGTTTGGTCAAGACGTGATAAAAATCGAGTATTTCAACCTAATGGGCACACTTAACCATTTGCAATCTCTCTCTCATCTCTAAACACTAGTATACCAGGATTATCAATAAATAATCCTTGCCTCTGAGTTCAGATCAACTTATATGTGACCTATGAGCTCTCTATCGAGCTGATAGTATCTAGATTCAAGTCAAATCTAGACATAAATTAAGATTGGCCTCTAGTAAGGCGTTATGACAATTTGGATGACAAAGTGTCAGTGGGCATTTATTTAGCTTTTACAATATCACATTTACGTGCAACTTAATCTTTTCGTCAACCAATATCAATTTTTTAAATGGTCTCTTTAGCTAATACATACTTTGAAATAAATTAATAGTCGATTTTCTAATTGTTATGGGACTAATATCTATCATATTGCTTGATGACTTATGCACTTGTGAACGAGACATAACAATCTCATAACTCTCTAGTTGAGTTATTACTTGCTCGACTATTAAGGGGTCATTCCCTAGATACTTAACTAATATGACTATATCATCTCTAAGGTCGATTGTATCTTGCTCAATCATTAGGAACCACTCCCCGAATCCTTACTAATGTGGCCATAACATCTCTTGGTGTTATCAAATATAAGGATTTGATGCCTTGGTCATGTAAGCATTCACTGATCCTTTACACCTAACCATAATATTAATTAGACTCTACTGTGAGCAAGTACCCTATTATGGGTATAATATCTTACTACAGATGTGCCTTACTACATGTAGTGTAGAGAAATATGTACTCATGGTGCCTCCTTGTAATGATCCCAAGACATCTAGCATACTTGCACCTCAAGCCTTATGACATCTCTGGCTCAACTTAGCTCTTATATTAATCATACCCAATGCCTAAATATTAACTTATCTTTTGGAAAGCAATGCACTATTATGTACCCAAAATATTTGTAGTATCTCTCAAGATTGACCTTAAACCTCCTGTTTAGTTTCTTTTTTCTTTTTTTGTTTTACCCTTTATACATGAACATGTTATCGGCGATACATAGGCATGTATCTTTTTGGTGCACAAGACACAATTATCCCCACCATAATCCAAAAACCCGTTTTTTGTCCTTCTCAAGTACTTTAGGATATTTTAAACAGCTATCTAGTGTTTTCACCTAGATTAGATTAATATCTATTATAAATGTTCATGGTGTGTAAGACATCAATCCTCATACATAGCATAACGTACCTGATTGATCCTATAGTTGAGGCATATGAGATCCTACTCATCTTATCTATCTCAAATTATGTACTTGGACACATATCTTTTGAAAGATATACACTATAGGATATGGGTAGAAATCTTTTCTTGGGTTCTTTTATATAGAATGTGGTTTAAACCTTGTTTATGTATGTGTTTTAACTTAGACCCAATAGTTTATGCTTTCTATCTTGGTGAATTTTAATCCCAAGAATATAGACTACTTCCTCTAAGGCTTTCATGAAGAAACACTTGGATAACCAAATCTTTACTGATTGTAGACTTATATAGCTTTTGTATACGTTGAGATTGTTCCACCTGAAGTGGAGAAACTTCCTCATGATGATTAACCATCTGTGATAACACATCTTTCTTTTTAATATCATTGGGACCTTGTGGTTTAGGAACTTCATCAAGTTTTACCTTTTTTCCATTAGTTTTCTTAAGAATTAAGTCCTTCTCAAGGAACATACCAATCCAAGTAGTAAAGACTTTTTGCATTTCCAAATGGTAAAAGAAATCGCCCTTAGTAACCTTTGGGTACCCTATAAAGATACACTTTTCAAACTTAGTGCTCAACTTGTTCAAAGTCAATCTCTTGACATAAGCTTCTTAGTATCAAATCCTCAAGTAATCAAGATTGGGCTTTCACCCATTCCACAACTCATATAGAGTTTTATCAATAGATTTAGATGGGACATACTTCAGTGTATAGATAGTAGTTTCTAAGGCATAACCTCAGAAAAACATAGGTAGATCGATAAAACTCATCATAGACCTGACCATTTCTGTCAAGGTCATATTCCTCCATTCAGATACACTATTATGCTGTGAAGTACTAGAAAAAGTCAGTTGAGATATTATCTTATATTATTTCAGGTATGGTCTGAATTTAGCACTTAGGTATTCACCTTCTTGATCACTTAGAAGGATTTTGATCTGTTTCCTGAGTTGCTTAATAAAGGCATCATATTAGAAGACACTAATTAAATCTTAGACTTAATATTTAAATTAGGTCTTACTAGTTAGTCTTATCAGATTTTAAGCCCTATGTTAGGTGAAATTTGTAAAATAAAACCAACACATACATTCTACACCATAAAATAAAAACATGCTAGCACACGATCATAATTAATGTCAAACCCCTTGAGCCAAAAGTAATATAATTGGTCAACTTAGGTGAATCTTCATCTTTGAGTTTTTGTAGTTTTCTTTTCGTCTCTAGTATTTAATTATTACAAGTTTTGTTCCTAGTTACAAATTTCTAAAAAAATAAAAACAACCTAATCTAAAGAAGAAATGGGATAAAGGCAGGGCGCATAAGCCCTATTTAAGAATTACAACCCTAAAATGAAAAATAAGATAAAACATCCACAAAAGGTTTTTTGTTTGTGTACTGGACACCATGCATACATACTTCCATACATATATAAACCAATTAAAAATAAAATTTTTAATGATTATTATCCCAAGTGTCAAATTATGTTTGTTTCATGAAATTTTACAAAATTGTGATACAACCCTAAAGCTTAAGAAAATCTCAATTCAATCCAAATTCAACAAAAAGAGAGAGAATACAAAACCAGTGGCTAAGTTTTTTTTTTTTTTGTCTGCTTGTTTTTCTCTATCTCTTATTATATAACAAAAAGAAAATCTCAAATACCTACACGTATATAAAAGCATGTCTTTTTATATATGTGCAAGTATTTGAGAAAGACTGGAATTCCAAGTGCACATGTCACCTTCAATACGCATGCATGACTGGCTTGTAAAATGCATAATCGGTATTCCTAAGCACTTGCAAGGCTAGCACACATATATGTTCAGGCCAACAAGTTCAAGCACTTGCATGATTGGTACACATATGTGTGTCGATCGATAAGTTTAAACACTAGCATAGCTGGCACACATGTGTGCCAGTTGACAAGTTTAAGCACTTGGATAGTTGGCACACATATGTGTCATAGTCAACAAGTTCAAGCTTTATTTATGGTATTGGTCAGCATAATGCATTTGCATGGCTGACACTATCACACCGAGTACATAACACACAATTGGTTAAGGCACAGTCAAATCGAGTTCTTTTAACCCAGTGGGCAAACCCGGTGTATTTGTGATCTTTTTCTTAGCCCTGATCACCAGGATTGTCAATAAACAATCTATTTCTCTGAGTTCAATTCAACTTTTTTATGCTTGTGACCTATAAGCTCTTTATTGAGCTAGTAATGTCTAAATTCAAGACAAATCCAAACACGAACTAAGATTGATCTCTAGCAAAGCATTATAGTCACTTAGATGATAGAGTGTCAGTAGACATCTCTTAAGCTTTTACAACATCATAGTTACATGCAATTCAATCCTTTTGTTAACCAATATCTTTTAAGGTTGTTACATAGAAATGTGTCTATCTCAGTGATTCCTTGGTATGAACTAACACATATCAATGACTAAAACAGATTAGACTAAAATCTCATCCCATTATAGCCACATATTCAAACAATCATAGATGTTATTCAGTATTTTCATGTAAGATATCTTCTCTTGTGCTAAAAAATGATGAATTATTTATTAATCAACCATAGCCTCCATATATCTCATGATATGACTAATTACCATTTTTATAGTTACTTAATTATAATGACATGTTAGATAGTATCAAACCATACTGATCCTTACATAAGACAGTCTAGTGACCTCAAGTCAAAGGATCACATGCACCCACAGTGTTTAAATGATTTATTCCATAGACATTGGAGAAACCATCTATATAGATATCCTTTGGTTGGGTCAACCCGATGAACACGTCTACAACATGCACCCATATGTTACACCGAATTATCTACAACAACTTCAATATGTGAGAACTTTCACTATTTTTGGTAGGGTCACTCAACACTATGATAATTTTATCATCATTGTGTGTGCTCTTACTCATTGCAATGTTAGGATTATGGATGTTTCTAGAATGACTATTTAATATGTACAGAGGGTTTTTATTATCAGTTGTTTCATTACCTCGTCATAGTTCTGCCGTTTTAAGGGCATGTTATTTATACAACCATATAAATAGTCAACATATGAATTGAATAATAATGAATCCTTTTATTAATGATTAATTTATAATTACATCCATAAATGCCAAATTTGATTGGTTCTAAGACACCTGCCTTAACAACACAGTTGTGTGTCGAATCTAAAAATCAGAAAAACAGACCTAAAATCAAACCCTAATTAAGTCTTTAGGCATATTTCACGATTCAATATTTTAACTAAAGCGTTTATGACCCTTTCTTAATGTTTTTCAAACATCAAACTGCCTAAAGTATGAGCAATCATAATAAAACTCAAAATACAATCGTAACTCGGACCTAAAATCAAACCCTAATTAGGTCTCTAGGCATCTTTCATGAGTCAATGCTTTAACTAAAGCATTTCTAACCTTTTCTCAATGTCCTTCAAACATCACAAACTACATAAAGTATGAACAATCATAATTAACTCAAAATATAACTTAGTTGATTGTATTATTGCATAAAGAACAATGAATTAAATTATTCATAACACAATAAAGTTCATAATCCACACTACAAGCCTCTGGCTAAACAGCTTATTAATATAAAATAAACATAATGCCATCAGCTCCATAACATATATAATTCGACAACACATCATTAACAACTTTGCCATTAATAATTATAAGATCTTTCATACTATCTCTTTCATTGATTCACAATAACACTTACATATTTATGTATATATGTATATAGGAAAGAAAAAGACTTCTTAAACCATTATACCGTGCATAAACAGTGCTCAAGAAGAAGGGTAGGGTTTCTAATTCCTTGAAACTTTCGCTTCCAAAAATCAAGATGACTAAAAGCCTTCATTTTCACAATAATTGCCATTGCCCTTTTCAGTGGAAATCATTTTCGGAAACTGGCAAAGTAAGGTCTATGAATCAATCTCAAAATACTTTCTCTCACTTTAGAAATTGCATGCATTTGGATAGGGAGAAATATCCCTAAAATGTAACCATCATACCTTATTTAATGTGAATCCATGTAATGTCATACACGGGCCGTATGCCTTATTGCATACGATCATGTATCGCTCAATTCAAATTTCATGCGTCTTCACCTTATCTAACTGATATGGCAAAACAACACACGGGTATGACCTCTTTATGCATGGTCATGTATTACCCAAAAATCTTACTTTAACCTTGAATTCATTTTAACTCATTCATACATCAGTTATACTCATATAAAATGACTATTATGCCCTTAAAACGTATTTGTTTACATAGATAGGATAAAGTCCATTGATTGGTGTCTTTAGATTGAGAGATATATCATTGCTAGGACTATAGGTCTGTTGATTGGTTTGAATTTTCTAAAATGTAGATAATACATTGATTGGGAGGTCCGAGACTTAACAAAACGCAAATAGTCCATTGATTGAGGGTTCATCAATTGATTGAGTCAAGACCATAAGTTTGTTGAATGATGATGGGCGATTAGACAACTCGAACTAGAGAGAGATTGCCTAGAGAGGGGTCACTAGAGTGAGTATGTTGATTCCCTGAGATTTGGGTAAGATATTGACTACCTAAGATCAATATAACCTAGTTAGTAAATAAAAGAGATAAAGTGAGATTTGAGATTGTCAGATTGATCATCCCTACTTATTGATTTCTATACTCATCCTATTTTTTCGTATTTTATAGGTGATAGGATTAGAAGTGATAACGGTGACAGACAATGACTCAATGATGGAGAAATATGCGAGAGATAGACTCATAGACGTAGATAACCATGATTATAATGTGATATGACTTTGATGGATTTAATTAATATTCTAGCACATGGATTGTGGCTTTAGAGATATTATTATTATGCCTAAAGATTATTTCGTGATTATTAGATTACCAGTTTTTATTTTAACAATAAAGACTTGAGATGTTATTAAGATATTAATGAAAATTATACATGTTTGGATTGAGAATATTTGATTTTTAAATTGATATATCATTCGTGCACCTAGAGATTTTAGCAACACTATCTTAAAGAATATAATATTTGGGGTGGGGTGTTACAAGGTTGTTTTATTGACATGACACATTATCCACATTGTCCATGTAGCACAACATGAATGAGCATACACTTTTCATATATGACCGTTTAGTAGCCTTAATTTCATATTCTTCAACACTTAGCCAAATATTATATTCATCAACATCAAAATGAACTCATATGCTAATTAAAAGACAAAAGTAACCTTGCCATGCATTTGTGAGTATTGCACTTTCCTTCATTGCCACCACCTTTCCTTGAACTCATAAGCCTCGTTTAAAGGAGTTGAAGCATACTCAAAAGTTGTGGATAAGAAAGGACAACAGTCAAGCAAACATTTGGGAAAAAATAAAAAAATAAAGAACGAAGAGAAAGCAAACTACCTTGAAGTCGCGCTCAATAAACCATTTGAGCTTGACATATGTTGCAATGTCCCAGAATCAAGCCCAAGTTTCTTCTGAGATGCTTTCATTCACCATTAAGGCTACTGAGGTGAAGCTTGGGCATGATTCAATGGTTTATTTGGTCCTTAAATCGAGAATAATTAGGAGGAGGAGCACGTGCCTCTCCAACAAGTAGGGTAGCCGACATAAGGCAACCTTTAATGACCGTGAAAGGATTGTTGTCCAGATATGATCTTTTCTACTGTGGGTTCACTGTATTATTTCTTTTATCTGTATCAAGATAAGGAGGCCACTTTCCCTCTAGCCTTTTGTGTACTTGGCATAGAAGGGGTGGATAGGGGTGTCGGTTGAAAAAGTGGTTTCATCAGGGTGTGACCTAGATAGTGGTCTTCCCGCTTCCGCCTTTTTGTTTAGTTGACAAATGTGAAAGGTTGACGGTCTCATGTCTGCAAGAAAAAGTAGAGCCATCAAGTTCGTAGAAAATTCATTGCGAAAGAATAATAACTTTGAATCTACTTACAAATTCAGACTGAAAAGACTGCCTAAAAGTCTTTCGAGCAATTAATTTAGCCAACACAAAAATATTCTAACTGTTACAAATATAGGTGGCTTTCCACCAAAGCAAGAAAAGTGGTGGGAAAACATTTATTATTGCAAGAAAAAAATGGAGAGGCTGACGCAGGAGAAGAAACTGGAGAGGCTGACGCAGGAGAAGAAAAATTGGCCAAAGCAATGTGAAAACATTAATGGCCTTAGAAATTTTAATTTGAAAATAGCATATGCTTGTCAGGAGGGGTGGCCAATATTTGTATAAATACCCCCTCCCTCTCCTCACTTCGATATACACTCTTCTTCTTCTTCTCTTCACCCGGATCTGATATAAAATTATTCTCTCAGTTGCTTTCTCTCCTTCTCAATTCTTCTTTAATCATTTTATATTTGTGTATTAAATTCATAACACGTTATCAGCACGATCTGCTCAGGTATATTATATTCTTTTCATTATGCCGTTATGCTGCTTATATATTATAAATACGGATATCATAATGATGTCCTAGTTAACTTTTAATTTCTGTTATGTTTCTATTTAATTTTCCATTATAATGGTACCCTATTTGCAACCTGAAGTTTGCAAAATATCATAAATTTGGACCCGAAGTTCTGAATATTATTTATAACCTGAAGTTACAAAAATTATGAACATGGACTTGAAGTCCTAAATATGATTATGATATATGATTTGTAACCTGGAGATTATAAAATCATGAGAAAATATATATAGGCCTGCAGTCCTATATTTCACTAAAATATTTATTATAACTACATCCCACTTGCAACCTGAAGATTGCATAAGTGATGAAAATAATGAAATAGAAATCTAAAATATTATGTAAGTTTTACATAATATAAAATTATGAATATAAATCATAAGAACCTGAAGTTCGCACATAATTTTTCTTCATTATATCACTAACTGTTATTTCTTTCATCAACCTGCAGTTGGTGAAAATGGCAAATCTTATCAAACTTCAATATGTTGCCCTTCGATTGGATGGAGAAAATTATTCTGAATGGGCATTGGACACAGTTCTCCATCTACAATCAATAAACCTTGGAGAAACATTAAATGAAGGAAATAATGTATCCCAGCAGGATAAATCTAAAACTACTATTTTGCTTCGTCATCATATCCATGAAGGGCTACGAGCAGAATACGTGGATATTATGGATCCACTAGAATTATGGAGAAATCTGAAAGAAAGATTCGATCATCATAAATCAATTACATTACCAATGACCCAATATGAATGGACTCATTTACGCTTACAAGATTTTAAATCTGTAAGTGAATATAACTCTGCTATGTTCAGAATTGTCTCCCGAATGAGACTATGTGGAGAAAAAATAACTGAAGAAAATATGTTAGAAAAAACTTTCTCCACATTTCATCCCTCAAATATGCTCCTGCAGCAGCAATATAGGGAAAGAAGTTTTAAAACATATTCTGAACTGATATCCTGTTTACTGGTGGCTGAATAAAACAATGAATTATTATTAAGAAACCATCAGACTCGCCCCACTGGTACTGCACCGTTCCCTGAAGGGAACACAACTACTAGTAGTAATCGTGGGCGTAGACGAGGTCCTGGACGAAATAAGTTTCGATCCAGAGGTGGTCATAATAGAAAATCTTTCCACTTTCAAAGGACCAGAGATGAAGCAAAACAGGATAAAGGGAAAATGATGCAGAATAAACCACAAAACCATGAAAATAAATGTTATAGATGTGGTTCTAAAGGTCATTGGTCACGTACCTGTCATACGCCAAGACATCTAGTAGATTTATATCAAGCATCTATTAAAAATGCAGACCAGAAGATCGAATCAAATTGTGTTGAGAATCCAGACCCTGTCGATCTAGCAAACTTTGATCTTTCAGAATTTCTTCAAGACTAGAAAATTATGTATATTATACTGTGTAATTATTACTATATGTTTCTTCCTTTCAAATTTTGTAATAACTAATGTAAATTTTAAAATGAAAGGAAATGGACTCCAAACTTGAAGCGTTAACTTCAAAAGCTGGTGATGGAAACCTGTGTTTGGTCGATAGTGCAACCACGCACACTATATTAAAAGAAAAGAAATTTTTCTTAACTTTATCACCAATAGAGGCTAAAGTAAATACTATATCAGGATCAATCAATCTGATTGAAGGCTCCGGAAGAGCTACAATTATGTTAAACAATGAGACCAAAATAAACATCAATGATGCATTATATTCAAGTAGATCCAGAAGAAATCTACTCAGTTTTAAAGATATAAGAAATAATGGTTATCATATTGAAACCATGAGTGAAAATGGTGTAGAATTCATTTGTATAACTAGTAATGCCTCCGGAAGAAGGCTTATACTAGAAAAATTGCCTGCTTTATCATCTGGATTGTATTATACAATCATAAAGGCAATTGAAAACTACGCAGTATCGAACCAGAAGTTCGTTGATCCAAAAGCATTTATGCTTTGGCATGATCGTTTAGGCCACCCAGGATCTACAATGATGCGTAGGATTATTGAAAATTCACATGGACATACATTACAGAATCATAAAATTTTATTGTCCAGTGAACAATTCTGCGCCGCCTGTTCTCAAGGCAAATTAGTAATAAGACCATCTCCCTCCAAAATTGGAGGTGAATCCCCATCATTTTTGCAAAGGATTCAAGGGGATATATGTGGACCCATTCATCCACCAAGTGGGTCATTTCGTTATTTTATGGTCTTAATTGATGCATCTGCACGATGGTCTCATATTTGTTTATTGCCTAGTCGAAATGTTGCATTTGCTAAACTGTTAGCACAAATTATCAAATTAAAGGTACATTTCGCAGATTATTCAATCAAGTCAATACGACTAGATAATGCTGGTGAATTTACATCTAAAACGTTTGATGATTATTACATGTCTATGGGGATTGAGGTTGAACATCCAGTCCCGCATGTCCACACACAGAATGGATTAGCTGAGTCTCTTATTATTAAAAAGTCAATTACCTACTTCTATGTGGGGACATGCTATATTACATGTTGCAGCGTTAATTTGCTTGCGACCTTCTTCTTATCATCAATATTCTCCCCTACAATTGGTTTTTGGTTACCAACCTAATGTATCTCATTTGAGAATATTTGGTTGTGCTGTATATGTCCCTATTGCGTCCCCTCAACGCACCAAAATGAGACCCCAACGTCGTTTGGGAATATATGTTGGATATAATTCACCATCAATTATCAAGTATCTGGAACCATTAACAGGTGATCTTTTTACTGCACGATTTACAGATTGTCACTTTGATGAGACAACTTTCCCATCTTTAGGGGAAAAGAAAATGCCTCCTGAAGTTAGGCATGAACTTACTTGGTATGTACCTACCATGTCTCATTTAGATCCTCGCACATCCCAAAGTGAAACTGAAGTGCAAAGGATAGTGCGATTACAAATTATTGCCAACCAAATGCCTGATGCATTTGTGGATACAATAAAAGTGACAAGATCACATGTTCCAGCTGCTAATGCACCAGCAAGAATCAATGTGACTGCTGAACAGTCCATTCGAGCCGTGACTGATCCACCTACCTCACGCCAGAAGCGTGGTAGACCTGTTGGATCAAAGGACACTGTTCCTCGAAAAAGAAAGGTAAATAATCAAACAAATATTCCTCCAGAAGAGGTTACAGTCCCTGAAGAGACTCAAGCCCCTGAAGTGACACAAACCCCTGAAGTGGTACAAAATCCTAAAGAACAGGAAAATGAGAATATTGAAATATCTTTAAATTATGTTCATACACGAGAGGTGTGGAATCGTGAAACATTTATAATTGATGACATATTCTCATTTGCAGTAGCTACTGAAATTCTGAATGATGATGATTTTGAGCCATGTACTGTGGCTGAGTATAAACAAAGACATGATTGGCCTAAATGGGAAGAAGCAATTCAAGCAGAATTAGCTTCTCTAGCAAAACGTCAAGTGTTTGGGCCTGCAGTTCCAACACCTTAAGACGTACAACCCGTTGGATATAAATGGGTATTTGTAAGAAAAAGAAATGAGAAAAATGAAATTGCTAGATACAAAGCCAGACTTGTAGCCCAAGGCTTTTCCCAAAGGCCCGGTATAGATTTCGATGAAACATATGCACCTATAATGGATATAATCACATTCAGATATTTAATCAGTTTAACAGTCTCTGAAAGCTGGATATGCGTCTAATGGACGTAGTTACTGCTTATTTGTATGGAAATTTGGATACTGAAATTTATATGAAACTCCCTGAAGGATACAAATTGCCTGAAGCAAAAAGTGTTAATTCAAGAGGCTTGTACTCAATTAAATTTCAACGATCATTGTACGGATTAAAACAATCCGGACGTATGTGGTACAATCGCCTCAATGAATATTTGAAAAAAGAGGGCTATGTGAATGACCCTACATGCCCATGTGTCTTTATTAGAAGGTCAGAATCGGGATTTGCTATTGTAGCAGTTTATGTTGATGACATGAATTTAATTGGGACTCCTAAAGAGCTCTCAAAAACTGCTGAATATCTGAAAAAAGAATTTGAAATGAAAGATTTGGGGAAAACAAAATATTGTCTTGGCCTGCAGATCGAGCACAATTCAAATGGAATACTTATCCATCAATCAACGTATATTGAAAAATTATTAAAACGTTTTAATATGGATAAGGCTTATCCTTTGAGCACCCCAATGGTTGTTCGATCTCTTGATCCAAAAAAGGATCAATTTCGTCCCAAAGAAGAAGATGAAAAGATACTTGGTCCTGAAGTACCATATCTTAATGCCATTGGAGCCTTATTATATTTGGCCCAATGCACGAGACCGGATATATCCTTCATAGTCAATTTATTGGCCCGATTTAGCTCTGCACCAACCGTCGTCACTGGAACGGAATTAAACACATACTTCGTTACCTATGTGGAACTAGAGATTTGAGATTATTCTATTCTGTCAAATCCCCTAAAAATCCTAGTTTGGTTGGATATGCAGATGCTGGTTATCTTTCTGACCCCCATAAGGCCCGTTCACAAACGGGATATGTTTTCACTTATAATGACACAGCTATATCATGGCGGTCCACCAAACAGACCTTGGTTGCAACTTCTTCAAATCATTCAGAAATTTTAGCTCTCCATGAAGCCAGCCGAGAATGTATATGGTTACGGTCTGTCATCTATCATATTCAGAATGCATGCAGTCTTCCTTCTACAACAAACACTCCTTCCATATTATATGAAGACAATGCAGTATGTATAGCCCAAATTAGAGGTGGATACATCAAAGGAGATAGAACCAAACATATCTCACCGAAGTTCTTTTACACTCATGAGCTCTAGTAGAGTAAAAAGATTGATGTCAAGCAAGTAAGATCCAGTGAGAATCTTGCAGATTTGTTCACTAAGACACTACCGACATCAACATTTGAGAAGTTAGTGTATAACATCGGTATGCGACGGCTCAACAAGCAACCAAGTTAATCCTACTACAAAGAGGGGGAGCGTTCATCAGGGGGAGCATTTATCAGGCAAAAGTATGAAGTTTATCAAATATGGGACAAAAGGTGCACTGTACTCTTTTTTCCTTCACTAGGTTTTATCCCACTGGGTTTTCCTAGTAAGGTTTTTAATGAAGCAGTTTAAGCACGTCCAACATCAACTTACAGGACATTTAATAATTATATTCCTCTGCTTTGGTTTTTATCCCACTGGGTTTTTCCTTAGCAAGGTTAATATAATTATCTGTAAGTGGTGGAAATCCAAGGGGGAGTGTTACAAATATAGGTGGCTTTCCACCAAAGCAAGAAAAGTGGTGGGAAAACATTTATTATTGCAAGAAGAAAATGGAGAGGCTGACGCAGGAGAAGAAACTGGAGAGGCTGACGCAGGAGAAGAAAAATTGGCCAAAACAATGTGAAAACATTAATGGCCTTAGAAATTTTAATTTGAAAATAGCATATGCTTGTCAGGAGGGGTGGCCAATATTTGTATAAATACCCCCTCCCTCTCCTCACTTCGATATACACTCTTCTTCTTCTTCTCTTCACCCGGATCTGATATAAAATTATTCTCTCAGTTGCTTTCTCTCCTTCTCAATTCTTCTTTAATCATTTTATATTTGTGTATTAAATTCATAACACTAACAACATGTTTTTATCTTAAGATAAACCATAAAAGCCACCGAGAAACCACATTACATATCATGCTTGGAAATTACATTGAAACCAAACAATTTGGTTATGATGGTGCAATGCAAAGTCCGTAAAATCCACTAAAGAAAACACTTCATATTCATTTAGGTACAAAAAGTGTTCACCTAAAGGCCAACCTGGTCTTATGTGAGGGTAGGCTCAAGCCCACCCTCAAATTAGAAAAAGTTGAAAAAAAATTATATAAACCTAACCTCACTTTAGAAAAAAATTAAAATAAGTTACTTAAATCCACATTTAATTGTAAACATTTTGGACAAAAAAAAAAAATTCAATATATGTTACTGGTGGGCCTTAAATTATAATAAAAGGATAGCCCTAAGGACTTATTCCCACCTAAATATTGTTGTTTTTGAAACTTTTATTCTTTAATTTTGAAAAACATTTTTACTCACTTACGACTTGTTAAAGTTAACCAAATCCATTAAGTTTAAGATTTTATCTCATTTTGTCTCTTTAAACTCTATAAAATAACAATTTTCCTCCTAAACCAAGTTTTAAAAATTAATATTTTCCCTCCTAGGGTCTCTTCGGTACCATCTCTGACGGTCTCTCTCACCCAACGTTTTCTCTTCCTTCGGTGGTGGTCTCTGTCTCTTCATCTCTCCCTTTGACAGCCCATAGAAGTCGAGAAGATGAACATCTTCCTCTATGTTGGGAGAGATGAAGAGAGAGAGACCACAATCGAAGGGAGAGTAAGCGTCGGGAGGGAGAGACCACCAGAGAAGCGACTTGAGATTAAAAACAAAACCCTTGGAGGGAAAATGTTTTATCTAAAACTTAACCTAAGGGAAAAATTGTTATTTTTTAGTTAAAGGAAAAGGGAGATAAGATTTTAGTTAATTTTTAATATTACAGGTAAAATAATGATTTTGTCCTTAAAACTAATAGACTTAGTAGCTCATAAGTAGATAAAAAAGTTTTTCAAAAGTTAAAAGAGTAGGAACTTAGGAAAATAACAATCTTTGGGTGGGAATAAGTCTTTTGGCCTAAAGAATATAGTTATCTTGATGTAAAATAAAACTCTAAATCTAATGTAAAATTGAAATAAGTCATCACCCAAACAGCACATTTGTATACAAAACCAAAGTCTATGTCAATTAAAATCATGAAAGCTAATTTCAGAAATCGGATTTCTTCCTCTAAATTGTTTTTTCAGCAACCATACCTCATGATTTAGTTTCCAAAGGCAAGGTTTCTCTTTTTTGAAAAATAGTGTTAAAGTAAATAATTGGTATTCATAAATTCAAATTTCTTAAATATGCTATTCTAAATTGATTATTTTATTAGTATATAGCGAGATGTGTAGATATATAATTTGGACAATTAATTTTTGATATAATGAGTGGATTTGGAGTTATAAAACCTGAAGATAAACTATTTATCTAATAAATTAATCAAACTTTTTATAAACTTTTATGTATTTCACTTGTATTAGAATTGTAATTGAACTTTAAATTTTTATGAATATTTTTTATGGATTGTAACTGATGTAAATATTTTTTATTATTTCATATGTGAGTCGAACGTTAGATCCCGTGGTATTTCTATTCTCTCTTGACATTGGAAAATGTTTTCCCACCTAAATAGTTATATGTGTTATTGTATTATTCTTTTATATTATTTTCTTTACTCATAGATTGATAGTATTTATTTTTTAAGTTTTCACTACTTGATTGATAAACAATAATAGAGTCATGAAGGGATGATTGGATCTAAACTGAGCTAGCTCATTTTTGAAAGTTGGTTTAGCTCAGTTCAGTTTAGTTCAAATTTTTTTAATTTGAATTCGAACAAAAAGATTTGACTTATTTTTTAAATTGAGTCAGACTCAAGTTAGAAGATGTTTAGTTCAATTAGATTTGAGTTTGGTTTGAATTGATGATTCAATTTTGTGACTTGGTTCAATTCGAATTAATAGTTCAAATTTATAACTTGGTTCTGGTTGAATTTGATTTAAATTTATGACTCAAATAGGTGTTTTGAATTTGTGTCTTGATTCAACTCAAATTGGGGGTTTGTATATATGGTTTGAGTCGACTCAAATTCATGGGTTAAATCAATGGTTTTGCAATTACTTATGTAAAGTGATGATGTTTTGTCAATGAGTTATAAATTCAAATTATGAATTTGAATAAAATCGAGTCACAAATTCAAGTCGTCGATTTAAGTTATAAATTCAAATTAAATTCAAACTAAATTATTTTTTATTCGAGTAAACTCGAGCTATTATTAATATAGGTTTGACAAATTTGAGTTGAGTTCAAAATGAATTATTTTTTTATTTAAATTAAATTTAAATAAAAATATATTCAAGTTTGATTTGATAGATATTAACCTCAACGAGAAGACTTCTTCTTAACCATAATCGTGGTTTCGCTTAAAGTCTCAAGCAGCCAAGAAAAGTCATTTAGACGAGTTCAGAGTTTGCTCCACCAGCTTTAATTTGGTCAAATAAATTAATGGCCGAAAGAGTTGTACCGACCCAAGGCTAGGTGTAAAATCCATGTTACAACCTCAAACTTTAAAAAACCCAAATGTGATAAACCTATAACTTTTTAAATTTTTTTATTAAATAATAATTTTATCTTTAATTTTAACAAAATTTTACTTATAGGTAAAATTTTAACAAAAGCTTTCAAAAAGGCCAAATAACTATTTCTCTTCCAAGGTTTGATGCAAACCCAACTTCCCACCTACTAATAATTGAAAATCTAAATACCCATCAATCTGTTAAATTTTGTTATTACTGTCTGGGGTAAAATTATCATTTAACAAAAATATTTAAAAAAAACTAAGGTTTATCACATTCCCCCCTAGGTTTAATTTTCTAATAAATTCTCTACACCTAAAGTTTAAAAAATGAACAATCGAAAATCCAAATATCGACCCATCTATTGAATTTTGTTCTTATTATCAGAATTAAAATTATCATTTAACAAAATCTTAAAAAAAAACTAAGGTTTATCACATTCCCTCCACCCCCCCCCCCCCCCCTCCCAACCCTAGGTTTAGTTTTCTAAAAAATTTCCTAGACTCAAAGTTTAAAAAATGAATATTTTCCTTATAAGGTTTTTCAACTACCACTACTAGCGATTAGAGAGGGGACGACTGAGTTCTCTCCCCCTCTTGGCTTATCTCTCCATCTTGGTCTACCCACAACCATCATTGACCGATGAAATCGATTGAAGATGATTATTCTCTTCATCAATTATATCTTCATCAGGATGAAGAGAACTGCCGTCTTTGGTCAGTGATGGTTGTAGATGGACCAGGATGGAGAGAGAAGCTAGAAGGGGGAGAAAACTCGATCATCACTATCTTTATGGTGGTTGAAAAATCCTACGAGAGAAATGTTTATTTTTTAAACTTTGTATTAGGAAAATTTTATTAGATTTTTAAATTTAGAAGAAAAAATGATATTTTTCTAAAATATATTGATAAATAATAATTTTATCCCTAATAGTAATAATGAAATTTAATAGATGAGTGAATATTTATATATTTGATAATTAATAAGTAAAAATGTATTACATCAAACTTTGAGTGGAACACAGTTATTTGGCCTATTGGAAATTCAAAACTTTGAATTTGGGATTACACTTATCCTAAATTTTCCATTCTTAAATGTGATAAGGCATTTTGTGTCCACTCACGTCACCATCTGCTTTGCGGTCCATTTTGTGTCAAATTTTTTGTCCTTTTCCTCCATTAATTGGCTTGACCTTACTTTATTGACTTGCGTATGCGACTTTTCTTTGCGGTTCATCATCATTAAATTTTTATAAATAAAATATAATTTATTATAATAAATAATTAATTAATTAAAGGAAAATTTTTTTAATTCTTCTACACATTTTCACCGGACATTTTATGCGTTATATGGGTATAACGAAAACTCTAACTTAATATCTATTTTATCGTCAATCTCTAACATTTAAAATACTGGTCCTCTTAATTTTTTTTCATCACAGTCCCATCTAAAAATTACATCAAAATCAAAGAATTATGGCATTAAAATCATTTTAATTTAAGTAAATAGTATTTTATTATTTTGTTTGAAAATTTGAAGCTAAAATTTTTAATATTTCATTATGTAGCAATAGGATCCCATTTTGTTAATTTGTAAATTACTGTTATTTTTTATTATTTTATATTTAATTTAGTTATAGAAATATCAATATACATCAAATTCACATTAATGCGAAAGAATATTTGGATTTTGATAAGTAAAATTGATGAAAAACCGATCGAAGAAGGCTTGTTTTATTTTTCTACAGTTAGACGAGGGGCAAGCAAGATTTTTTTTTTAAATTCAATTTTTTTAAACTGTTTGGGTTTATTACAAAATATATAAAAATTATAATAATTTATAAATATAAATTTTATCATGTGGAAGGTAGTAAATACCTAGAGATGTTTCACAATATAATATACTCGTAATTTATCCAGTCTATAATTGTGGATTTAGGTGATTGTAGACCCTCAAAGTTTACCGCAAATATTTATTGGGTGAACTAAATAAATAAATATCTAGAGATGTTTCTTTACTCTAAAATGTTGTTTTAACCAAATGTGTTTCTCT
The DNA here is from genome assembly GCF_011075055.1 of Mangifera indica. NCBI lineage: Eukaryota > Viridiplantae > Streptophyta > Magnoliopsida > Sapindales > Anacardiaceae > Mangifera > Mangifera indica. The sequence goes on along the minus strand of NC_058142.1, from coordinate 11,252,618 downwards.
AATGCCATAAATTTTCAATTTTTAAAAATAGTTGAAGTAGTATTTGTGGATGAACGTGAAGGTAAGTAGATATATAAAGATGACAATACGAGTGGATACGTTAGTGAAAATCAAAGAATGGTAATAATTGAACAAGAAATTATTTACGAAGAATTGGTTAATGTGATTTTTCTTCCATCATTAAAAAGGAACATCAAACAAAACATTTTCGTACATGTGACCTCTTCGGTTATTATAAGTAACTTAAGTTAGTAGTTGACATGAAAAAACTAATATAAAGTTTGTTTTTTGACAAAGAATTTGAAGATTTACTTTTTTATACTAAGTGATCTTTTTAGTATCAGTTGACCTTTTTGATTATCATATTCAATTTTTAAGAGTTTCATTAACTACCGTAAACTTTACTAACATGATAGTCATTTCTAGGATTTAGGTTACAACCTAAAGCTTTGCTAATATCATATCAAATGCTAAAAATGGTTACAACGCGGAAAAAAAAACAATATTTCAATATCTAATAATTAATTAATTGAAGGTAAAAAAGAAAAACATCTCATCAATACACTGATAAAACTTTTAAATTTAAACCCTGCTGACGGAAAATCGATAGTTTGTATAAAAACGTCACCCTTTTTACTATTGAATCACATGTTGAACTATTAAACAAACAATTTCCACAAATTAAGAAGCAATTTCAAACACAAAAACATGATTTTCAAGTCAAAAAATGCACATTTAAACCGTACCAAAATCATTGACAAAAACGAAGACAACCGAACGGATTACTAGACTGGCAACTCATCTCCGTGACTATTTTGATTGAGAAAGTGAAATAAACCAAAGCCGGTGGGTGGGTTAGAAGGGTAGGTGTTTGAAATGAAAAAAGGTGTGCTGAAACCATTTTTATGTATAAAGGTAATTTTGGCAAAAAGATTTTTTTATTCATTTTTGTATAATAAGTAAAAAAAAAATTTTGACTAAAAATGTATAAGCTAATTAAAAAATGATTATTTTAAATAATTTTCCTTAAATAAATTTAACGATATTTAAATATGATCTAGAAAATATCCAAACATATTAAGATAAAAAGTCTTAACTATATGTATTTTTCATATATAAAATGATTAATAAACAATTTATATAATAAATTTTAATTTATCATTATGAAGTTGGCTGTTGGAGATATTTATACCCCGTTGTTCAGTACACTAAGAAAAGCTAAGAGCCCAAGACCTAAGAATCAAAATGCCTTCCTCAAAATTCTTCATGTTCTTTCTTGTTCTCTATCTTGTAAGTTTTGTTATTGGTTTATCAAGTGCAGCTGATCCAACATACGTTTCCCACGATTGCACAAACATAACATTTTCTGGAAATAGCAGCTATCAATCCAACCTCAATTTTCTCCTCTCTTCCCTTGTCTCTAACGCCACTCGCCTTAATGGATTCTCCAGCGGTTTCTACAACACCACCAGAGGCCAAGACCCTGACAAGGTCTACGCTCTCTTTCTTTGCCGCGGTGATGTTACTCCCACCACTTGTCGAGAGTGTGTCAATTATTCTACCTCAGATATTGTTCGACGTTGCCCTACTCAAAAAGAAGCTATAGTATGGTACGACCAATGCCTTCTACGCTACTCAGGCGCGTATATCTTTTCTAACATGACCACTAAGCCCGGTGCTATTCTGTTCAATACTGATAGTATTACAGACAACAGTTTTAGCCAGCTAGTAGGGACTACAATGAATGAAACATTAAAACAGGGAGTTGATTCACCTAAAAAATTTTCGACAAGAGAGGCAAATTATACCAATCAAACACTGTACTGCCTTGTACAGTGCACACCAGACCTGTCAAATGTTGACTGTAATAGTTGTCTTGAGCAATCTCTTCCTAGTTTGCGGACTGCCCAGGCAGGATCAAGAGTTTTGTTCCCAAGTTGTTCTAGCAGGTTTGAACTGTACCGGTTTTATTATTTAAACGAGACTGCCGCACCACCAGCGACGCTTCCTGCTCCTAGAGGTAAAGCTGATCAAACCCAGTTTGAATTGATTATTGAAAATTACTATTTACTAGATAGATATGTTTGTTTTTGTTTTTGTTTTTTTTCTCTAATTTGAGTTTTTTTAACCTTTAATAAATATATAGACACATATATGAGATGTTTTGTTTATATAAAAGATTGACATCATTTTGTTCAAAATTTAAAAAATTTTGTGGCTTTTACCATTTATTATATTAGAAAATTTCTAAAGATGCTTCGAGTGGGAATACAGAGATTGTAATTTTGTGTATTAAAACATTCAGACTGTTTTACAGCTTGTACCAAGTTTTGAGTTTACACTAAAGTGAGTCTGAATACAAGTGTACAAAATAAAAATGTTACTGTTCTTGCAGGAAAAAGGAAATTTTCATCTTCTATAATCATAGCCATCGTTGCTCCAATTGTTGTCGCTGCAGTGCTTTTCATAGCTGGCTTTTGCTTCCTAACTAGGAGAGAAAGAAAGAAGAATACTCCTTCAGCGGAAGATATTGGTAAATCTTTAAAAGTTATTTTATTAACAATTCAAACAATCTTTTTCTTCCCATTGTCTGTACAATAATCCTGTGGTTGCAATCTTTCGTTGAGATTAAATTATTTACTATCTGGCTGTGCAGTTGAAAACGACGACATTTCATCTATGGAATTTGATTTGGCGACAATTGAAGCAGCCACAAACAAATTCTCAACCGATAACAAGTTGGGTGAAGGTGGATTTGGTGAAGTTTATAAGGTATTGCAGTACAGTCATTTCAACCTCTAGTTGTAAAGGTTAAAAAATTTGTCAGTTTAGGGATTCAAAAAGTTTCAACAAATGATCTAACAATTGATTAACGAACGTTTTCAGGGCATACTTTCTAATGGGCAAGCAATAGCTGTAAAACGACTATCGAGAGGTTCCGTGCAAGGTGCAGCAGAATTTAAGAATGAGGTTGTATTGGTAGCAAAGCTTCAACACAGAAATTTGGTTAGACTACTGGGATTTTGCTTGGAGGGAGAAGAAAAGCTTCTTATCTATGAATTTGTGACAAACAAAAGCCTCGACTGTTTTCTATATGGTCTGACTGTTTGTTTGGCTTCACACCAAGTGGATTCTTTTATCCAACCCCTGTAGATTGGCAGAGTTGCTTCATTAAATGATTTAATTTGAGATTTTGATTTTGACATATGCAGACCCTGAAAGGCAAGCAGAATTGGATTGGTCAAGACGTTACAAGATTATTGGAGGCATTGCTCGAGGAATGCTTTATCTTCATGAGGATTCTCGATTGAGAATTATACATCGTGATCTAAAGGCTAGCAATATATTGTTAGATGGAGATTTGACCCCCAAAATTTCTGATTTTGGCATGGCAAGGATAGTTGGAGTTGATCAAACTCAAGTGAATACAAACAGAATTGTTGGGACATAGTAAGTTTTGACTACTACTTGTTTTGGGGAAAACAGATAAATGAATTGATTCATTAATTATATAATCCTAACCGTAGAATCATTGGAAAAGAGGAAAAGATGTTGCATGATGGTATACTAATTTCCACTTGAAATTCACAGCACAAAGTTACAATGTGTCTTTAAGCTTTCTTACATCGCTAATGCACTCTTCATTTGGTATTAGTAAATCCCTATAGGCATAACATATAGAGAACCTGTTAGTTAATCTTAAATAAATTAATGCATCAATTTTTTTGGTTAATTTTAAAATGTTCCCTGCTTTCTTTAATATTAACACAATCTCCACTGCACAGTGGTTACATGTCTCCAGAATATGCTATGCATGGACAATTCTCAGTGAAATCCGATGTGTATAGTTTTGGTGTCTTGGTACTGGAGATCATTACTGGCAAGAGGAACAGCAATTTCTATCAAACAGACGGTGCTGAGGATCTCGTGAGCTATGTAAGCAAAATATGTGTCATATTTCCCCTTTGATGGAATTAGTATCTTTAAGTTGCGAAGGGAGAGTGGAGAAAAAAAAAATGAGTTACTGAAAATCATTAATTGTGACTAATTTATTATTTCAGGTTTGGAAACAATGGGTGGATGGGACACCATTGCAATTGTTGGATTCAACTTTGATGGATTCTTACTCTAGAAATGAAGTGATTAGATGCATCCATATGGGGTTGTTATGTGTCCAGGAAGATCCAGCTGCCAGACCCACAATGGCAACAATAGTTCTCATGCTTAATAGTTATTCTGTTACTCTTCCAGCACCTGAACGACCAGCATTTTTCCTTGGTAGTAGAAGGGAGGCTACCACGACTACAAAGGAATTGAACTTTGATCAATCTAAAAGCAACTCAGTGCCATGGTCTGTTGATGATGCATCAATTACTGAAGTATATCCTCGATAATAGGGTGTTTTAGAATTCACTCGTTCAATAAAAGAGGGCAAAAATGCAGGTTTCTATGTGTAATTTAGTGAACTGGAGGATCCTTACTTTCCTATAGTGATCGGGCAAATGTAGCCATTATTTTCATGTTGAAGTAAAAACTTTTCGTTATGTGGTATCATCAGCTTTAATGGTATGCTCTATACTATAAATGAGTACCCTCTGTTACTCATCAGTTATGTGGTATCATCAGTATTTTCAAATTGTTAATTTGTCACTTCTTTCCGTTGATTTTGTCAACTGCTGCCTTTTGAGTATTTGGAATAATCTTATTGAAAAATGAGTACCCTTTTATTATACTTTAATTATTCGTCAAATACTTCTTTTAAAAATAAGATGGCTCTAAAAGTTAGGAGCAGAATTGGTCGTGCTGGAGAAAACTTTACGCATCTTGCTTCAGTTTCGTCACCATCCATTATGTGTGTTTTTCTCTCGTCCAACCTTAGATTTGACTCAAATTTTTGTCCTTTTCCTTAAAAATAAATCTGTTTGAATCAACTTTTATCAACTTGTGTCGACATGTCTTTTCTGCTAATTGAAATGTACACTAAAAGAACAGTATGTCCACGTTACATATCTGCTCCACAATCTCAAGAGATAATACTGATATCTAAGAAGATTAAAAACACCACTAATTTTTTCTTTTGGTAAGTAAGAAATTACATAAACACAAAAACAATGAGTCTTCAAGCGAAGGCACGGCTTATCCTAACCCATAAGTGAGGATAAAAAACCAAAAAACCAGGTTAGTACAACTCACAGCAAAAGAAAGGAATACATATGTATATCAACTCCTCTTTAAGGTCTCTCAAGGTTCCTATAAAAATAGGGTCTAAAAGGAAGATAACTTTAGAAGATATATAGACTAAGATAAGCCTATTACAGCCACAAAACAAGATAAGCCTATTATGAAAAGACAATGAGCAAGCCATGCATCTCTATATACAACCACAAAACAAAAAACTAAATTTACAAGATATATAAACCGACTACTCAAAGGGAGACAAGGAGCAAGGAGCAACAACCTTGAAACCATATCTAAAATGTACTGAGCCTCCTTTCTAGGATTTTGATGAGTTATAGTAGTATCCAAAGGGAACTAGGATTTAGATCAAGAGGCAGTGGGCTGTATCCACCAGAAAGCAAAAGGAAAACACTGTACAGTCCAATAGAACAGTTGGCAGAAATAGTTGATACATAAATTGATAGAAAAATGTGTTTGAACAAAGAAACATTTGAAGGCTTTAAGGCATGTAAATCACTTTCTTTAAGGTGATATTTGCCCCTCTTAGTTATATGGTGTCACAGGTATATGACAAATCACCTTCAAAATACAATAAAACCCCTAGAGTAATAACCAATACTACTAAATACTCTCTAAAAAAATATAAGAATGAATAATCTTGATGTGATGATGTTGAACTAAAGAGAAAGTAGAATTGTATGGAGAAATTGGAATTAATTAAAAAATCTGATTTAAGTCTTAATTTATAGACTTGAAACAAAATGTCTATTGACACTAAGAGTCATGATTTTTTGAGACAAAAGTTATGTTTTAAACATAACTTTCCGATTAGATATCTTCAATCTTGAATGATTACAACTTTTAGTTTAAGTTAAAACAACATAATGTTTAAGAGCAAAAGTTACATCTAGTTTTGTAGAGTTATGTCTAGTGTTAAGAGTCATTACTAGAGTATATGTAAATTTATGGCCTCTTAAATTTTCCTTCCAAAATTTCTCCAAACTAAATACAACCTACTAACAATCCCCCACTTAGGTTGTATTTGTTAACCAACATCAACACATATAGATTCATGCATAAAGAAAGTCTTTTTACTGTTAAGCTTTCTATAGTAGTTTAATATTTGCTTTAAACTAAGATTTTATCGTATCAAAATCGAAAATATCACATACGTGAACCTCTTTTTTATTCATAATGTATTACTGGTAGTTTAGCACTGTTATATGACATTGTGCTACAATTCTATACTCATGAATATTTACAAAAGTTATTCTCACTTTTGCTAAGAGATGCACCACTCTTTATGTTCACTTAAGTGAGGCACTTGTGGTTTGTTATACAAAATCCTTGTTTAAACAACTTTTGCTTCATTAAGAGTAATTGTTACTCAACCTCATTTTTTAAATACTTTATTAGTCTAAGTATTTGCTCTAGTTGTGAATCTTAAAATAGAAAGGTTGGGTTCCCATTATTGACCACAAGTTATCTAAAATTATTTTAAACCCATTTATATCATTGTATTTTTAACCATGTCTCTCTCAAGTGCTTTTGTCAATGGGTCAGCCGAATTATTACTAGACTTTACATAAACAATTGTAATAACACCATCTGAAATAAGTTGTCTTATGTACTCGTGTCTCAAAGCAAAATGTCTAGATTTTCTATTGTAAACTTTCCCAAAGGCCTTAAACATGGTTGTTTGACTCTCACAGTGCAAAGATACTGTTGGCATTGGTTATGGCCACAACTCTATATCAATTAATAAATTCCTTAACCACTCAAGGCCTTTTCCCACAGTTGCTAAAGTGAAGAACTCAAATTCCATTGTAGAATGAGTAATAATCGTCTATTTCATAGTAGCCTAAGAAACAATTCCCCTACCTAGGTGAATATCCAACCAAACGTTGACTTATTGTCACCTATACTTGCAATCTAGCTTACATTAGTGTTTCCTTCCAATACTGCTGGAAAACCATTATAAACTAGACCATATGATTTAGGATGTTTAAGATAATTGAGTATCCTACCAATAGCTTTTCAATAATCTTTGCTAGGATTACATGTGTATCTTGAAAGTTTACAAACTGCAAAAGCAATATCTGGTCTAGTGCAATGCATGGTATACATTAAACTTCCAATGACACTAGCATATTCTAGTTAACTAATAAACCTTCCATGATTTTCAATCAATTTACAAGATACATTTAATGAAGTGTTAGCTTCTTTAATACCTAAATGATTGAACTTTGTAATTATTTTCTCAATGTAATGAGATTGACATGTGAGTTGAGATATTTCTTAGTATCATTTATCCTTTGTAAATTAATTCCTATTATCAACATGTTATCCACATAAGGACGTTATGACACCATATTCTTTAGTGAAATTTGAATATATGCATTTATTTGCATTATTATGCCAAAAAACATGTGATAAGATCACACAATCAAATTTCTCATGCCATTGCTTAGGAGCTTGCTTTGAGTCATACAAAGATTTAACTATCAAACAAACAAGCTTTTATTTCATTGCCAAGCAACACAAAACCTTTCGGTTGTTCCGGATAAACTTCTTCATTTATGTTTTCATTTAAAAAAACCATTTTAATATCCAGTTGATGTATGTACAATTTATAAATTGAAGTTAGAGCAAATAATAGTTGTTAACCTTGCCACTGGTGCATAAGTATCAAAATAATTAATGTCTTCTTTTTGCTTGATTTCTAGTATCTTTTACCAAGAAGACTAAGGCTTGAGAGGAGATGAGATCTGAACCTAGAGATTTTTCTTTCCTAGTTCTTTGACTTCTCCTAAGAGGTTCATTAGGAGTTTTAGAGACTTTTCTCTTATTAGATGAAGTACTAACATTTGAATTGTTATCTTGTGTTATTTCTTGTTATGCAAAATCATTTCTTAGATATACTATGAAATCATTAAAAAAAGTATTCTTAATGAATTTTATGTCCCTTGATTCTATAATAACATTGGATTCTAAATCCAACAATCTATATGCTTTTGGATTTTCAGTATATCCAACAAACACACTTTTAATAGCTCTTGGTCCCAATTTAGTTCTCTTAGAGTTTGGTTGCCTATAATATGCAACACATTGCCATACCCTTAAATAATTTAATCTGGGAATTCTACCTTTCCATACTTCATATAGAGAAATTTTTGTTTTCTTTGAGGGTATTCTATTATGCACATGACAAATAGTAAGCAAAGATTCACCCCATAAATTCATTGGCAGTTTTGCATTGAGTAAAATGACGTTAACCATATCTACTAATGTATGATTTTTCCTTTCTACCAAACAATTTTGTTGTAGGGTATATGGTGCAATACTTTGATGTATTATGCCATGTTGTTCACAAAACCAATTAAACTCACTAGGAAAGTATTCACCCCTTCTATCACTTCTTAAAATTTTAATTTTCTTTTTCTGTTGATTTTCTACTAAAGTTTTATATTTTTGAAACATCTTAAAGGCTTGATCTTTTGTTTTCATTAAGAAAACTTGTGTATATCTAGACGCATCATCTATAAAAGTTATGAAATATCTATTACCTCATCTAGTTAACACACTATTAATTCACATATATCTAAATTTATTAGTTCAAGCAATTCTGTATTGCTTTCACTCTTAGGAAATGACTTCTTAGTCATTTTAGCTTGTATACATATATAGCATGTTTTTTGTTATTTATTATTACAAGATATTAAGTTATGTTTTGACATAAATTCTAAGTATCTATAATTCTTATGTGCTAATCTAGCATGCCACAAAGATATAAAAGAATCAATAATATAAGCATAAGAAATAGTTTTTTTATTATTATTATTGATAATATTGAGTTTAAACATATTGTCACATGAATAACCTTTTCCAACAAATATACCATTCTTGGATAGTACAAGTTTTTTTGCCTCAAGAAATGTTTTTATGCCCTTCTTACAAAGTAAACTAGCAGAAATTAGGTTCTTTCTAACATCAGGGACATGTAATACATTTGTGAGAATCAATTTCCTATCAGATATAAAGTTAAGTTCAACCATTCCTTTTTCATTCACCTTTGTAGTGTCATGATTCCCTATTAGTACATTTTCATCACTAGTTGCAACTTCATAATTCTTCAATTAATTTCTATTATTGCATACATGAATTGTTGCACTAGAGTCATACCACCAATCATCAGACTTTGATGATATGGCCATGTGTAATTCAGTAACCATGGCCACAATTTCATATGGTTCCTTTTCAACCATACTAGTTTTGTTATTAGTAGTATTTTCTTCAGTTTTAAGCTTTTTCTAAACTTGGAATCTTTCTTAAAATGCCCTAATTTACCATAGAAACAATAATTTTTCTTTTTGTTGTTGGAAAAGTCATTGGTAGAGTCAAACTTTCTCTTGTGACTACTTTTTCCACCAATATTATTCTTGGTGTTTTCATTTACTCCAGAATCAATATAATGTACATTAAAACCAAACTCTGAAGCAAAGTTTTTCTCAGGGTTTCTTGACTTCTTGTCAATTCTAATATGTTTTAGAAGTTGATCTAGAGATAATTCTTCAGTACTATGTAATAATTTCTTTCTATAACAATTCCAAGTTAGTGGTAATTTTGCAATCACAACAACAACTTGCAATGGTTCGTAAATTTCTACTTTTAAATCTTTTAATTTTGGAGCTAAAAATTGCAATTCATCTACTTGATTCATGACAGATTTATTGTCAATGATTTGAAATTCAAGATATTTCATGTAAGTAAACTTGTCCGTACCTTGTTTTTCAAAAGTGTATTTCGCCTCAAATTCACTCCGAATTTCCTTTGAAGATTGAATTGGCTTGTAGAGATCATATAACCATTCGAAAAAGAGTTTAGGATGTACCCCTACAACAAACCTCATCATCTTCTTTTTGTCTACGAGTGGCCCTTGTCTCATCACTGTCTTCATCACTTAGTAGAGGCAAATCTACCAAATTCAAGTCCAACATATAGTAGACACTTAATTTAGTGAGGAGATAGATAATTTTATCTTTTTAGCGAGTGAAGTTTGTGCCATTTAAACACTCCAACTTGTAGAAATATAGATTAAGGAATTTGTTACAAGCAAAATTTGATTTTGTTGAGGCCATCAAAGCAAAATATCACTTTAAAATTGTTAGAAAAATGTGCTTGAACAAAGAAAAGTTAGAAGACTTTGAGGTGCGTAGATCACTTTCTTTAAGGTGATATTTGCCCCCACTGGTTATATGGTGTTGCAGAGATATGAAAAATCATCTCGAAGATACAACAAAACCTTTAGGATAATAGCTAACACTACTAAATACTCTCCCAAAAGAACACAAGAATGAATGATTTTAAGAGAAACTAGGATTGTATGGAGAAAATGGAATGAATTAAAAAAAAAAAAACTGATTCAAGCCTCAATTTGTAGGCTTGAATCAACATATCTATTAACGTCAAGAGTCATGATTTTTTGAGCCAAAAATTATGTTTTAAACATAACTTTTCAATTAGACATGTTCGATCTTGAATAATAACAACTTTTAGTTTAAGTTGAAACAATGTAACTTTTGAGAGCAAAAGTTATGCCTAGTTTTGTAGGATCATGTCTAATATCAAAAGTCATTACTAGACCATATATAAATTCATGGCTTCTTAAATTTTCCTTTTAAAGTTTCTCCAAACTAAATACAACCTATTAACATAAACTACTAGAAAATGAAGACTAGAAACTTAGGTAGCAAATAAAATTCCAAGATAACCGATCTGTAGGCCAAGAAAGAGTTAACACTCCTAAGAAATATATAGAATCTAATAGCATTTGGAAATCTGTGTAATAAACTGGACAAGACAGTTGGGTAGATAAGAGTGTTAAGTAAGATAATTTCCATGTGGACAATAAGCTTGATACTTGGGCAGCTACAGTAGACTTGAAAAAGGAAAAATCCAACCTTGTAGAATTTTCTAGGATTACAGGAGAATTTGAAGATAAAATTTGGCATAAAGCAGATTGGAGTCTTGGGAATAAGCAGAGCTTGGAACAGGCTTCAGTAGTACCAACCTAGTTCCTAGAGGCAGAGAAAACTGGGCAGAGTAGAGTTGAACTATAGTAGCACTCAATTAGTCTGTTAGGAGCTTTTATAGGCAGGGCCTAAAAAGTAGCTTATGTGCAAAAAAACTTTATTTGAGGTAGAACTCCAATAGTAAGATTGATATACTATGCACCTAAATGTGCAAAAACTATCTCTGCAATTCCAAGGATATAACTACTTACAAGAAAACATTAAACAACAACAACAATTAGACTAGAGCTTCCTGGAGGAACTTGAGCAAGATTAGCCAAGGTTAAAACAGCAAATTAGGCTGGCACATCAACTTTTTGTCTTCAGCGTTTGGATTTTGTCATTTGCTACTAAATGCAGTAGACTTGGAAAAAGTTAAAAAATAGAACAACACCAGGAAGAGGCTAGATTCAGGATTATAGAGAGGGTAAAAAAGACATCTTAAATTCACCACAAGTATAACTGCAACGTTCACCACTGAAGGAAATATAGCAAGATACTGAAAATTGATTAAACTATATTTCCATATCATGAGAAATATAAATTTCCACTTGCAAAACAACACACTGTTAGTAATAAAAAAACTTCAACTGCCTCAATTGTTCCCCTTCTTGAACATGCATGTAAGTAGACTTTATTTTCAAATAGTACCTTCATCTTCATTACACAACCTCATATTTGACATTTGAGAAACTGTTTCCCTCATTGTATTTTTAATACGTTTAGTTAAGCTCTTTAGATCCATAGTCTCTCTAGAAAATAATCTTCTATTTCTCTCTCTAACCAAATGTTAGAAAGAGGGTGCAATTATAAAATTTTTGTCCTTTTACCTCTTGCATATATCAATTTTATTGTTGGGAAGAAAACAATCAAACTAACAAGACTAAATTCAAAATCTCCACTTCTTGATTGAACTATGTGGTAGCAAACAATTAACCAAAATATGATTCTATCACACCAAATAATCAAAAGCAAATATAGTAGAAAAACACTACAATTTAATATGGAAATCTCTTCAATGTAAAGAGTAAAACCATAGGGCCTTGCCTAATTAAATCAATCTACTATATCAAAAAGACTAGTACACCTTTTTCAGCCTATGAATGAGCATACAACTCTCCAAAGCAAATAAATAACACAACTATAGAAAATAAAGAATATCATAGCAAACTTGAAAGCTTATATCTCACGTTCCACATATCAATGACAAATCTTCACCATCCAAAATATAGCATTAGATGTTCTTAAAATACTATCAAAATTTGAGATCACTCCAGTGGTAGATTAAATAGTAAGAGATGTTTTTCTAAAAGCCATCTAAATAGAATTGTATCAACATCTTGTCACATTTCAACATAGATAACCATATACCTAAAAAACAAAACGTGATCTTCACCGTTTAGAATAAAGAATAATATGTTGTCTACAAGTAGTCTATAAATCAGAGCGATCCAACGGTAAATTGAGAGAAACTGCAACTCAATCATAGATGCATACTAAAAACCAAAACAATGTTTTTCTTCTTTTCTCTCTCTTTTATTCTAACTTTAGTGTATTATTTATATTTATATACTGACTTTTATTTACCTTAATTTATGAATATAGTGGGTTAGGCTTTATACTTAAAATAAATTTAAGTTTCTCCATATAAGAAAGGACCCAAAAACCTAACAATTCTCTTTCTTTGACTATATAGAGAAAGATGTCAATCTGATGATTATGCGACAAGTCTCAAACTTCCCTCTTAGTAATGACTTCATCAACATGTCGAAACCATTATCATCAGTGTGAATCTTCTTAAGTTTAATCAACTTGTCATTCATATCTAATGATACCTCACATCAATGTGTTTTGACCTTGTATGAAAAGTTGAATTCTTACCTAGATGAATAGCATTTTGGCTATCACAAAGTAACACGTATCTCTTTTGTGTAAAGCCAAGATCTTGCAGGAATCTTTGCATCCATAACATTTCCTTACATACTTTAGTTATAACAATGAACTCTGACTTAGTAGTAGACAATGTAACACATTTCTATAATATGGATTACCAAGATATTACTCCACTTGTGAACATAATCAAATAACAGAAAGTAGACTTCCTAGAATCAATATCTCTTGCCATATTTGAGTCTGTATATCCAATAAGAATAGACTCTCACTCTCAAAACAAAGCTTCAAATCGAAAATGCCTCAGAGATATCTCATGATCTACTTCACTATATCCTAATGTTTCTTCCCAAGATTGGAGAGGAATTGACTAACTATACCAACAACATGAGCTATATCTAGACATGTGCAATTCATCGCATACATCAAACTATCAATCGCTGAAGCATAAAAAACTTTATGCATATCTTCTTTTTCTTTCTCTATGGAAGGACTCTGATTAGTACTCTATTTAAAATATGTAGCAAAAATAGTGCTGACTAGCTTCGACTTGTCCATATTAAATCTTTAAATTATTTTTCTTAATATACTTCTTTTGTAATAACCACAACTTCTTGTTTTTCCTATCACAAATTATCTGCATGCCAAGAATTTGTTTTGTTGGCCCCAAATCCTTCATGGAAAATGACTTAACTCACGTTTCAACCTGTCAATATGAGAAATGCTATGACTAGTAATTAGCATGTCATCAATATATAGCAACAATATGATAAAATCATCATCTAACAACTTCTACACAAAGACACAATGATCACAAGTAGTCTTCATAAAGCCTTACTCCCCTATAATAGAATCAAACTGCCACTATCTCAATGCGTGTTTTAAGCCATACGAACTCTTTTTCAACTTACAGACATACTTATTTTTTCCTAGTGTCTAAAAACCTTCAAGTTGCTCTATGTAAATTTGTTCTTCAAAATAGCCATAAAAAAAAAGTGGTCTTCACATCTATCTGCTCAGTCTCTAAATCAAAACTAGAAGCTAATTCAAAACAACTTTGATGGAAGACATTTTCACAACTAAAGAGAAGATTTCCTTAAAATTAATCCCTTTTTTTTTAACTGAAGCCTTTGATAACCAATCTAGCTTTGTACCACGAAACTGAAGTATTTGTATCTTGCTTTAACCTATAAACCCATTTGTTTTCAAAGCTTTTTAACCTTGAGGAAGCTTTACTAACTCAAATGTGTCATTATCATATAGGGATTTCATCTCATCATTCATGGCATTAACCCAATGTTGTTTTTACTCACTCTATATAGGCTCTTCATAACATTATGGTTCTCCCCCATCAGTGAGAAACATATACTCATTATAAGAATATCTCATAGATTGTATCCTTTGTCTAGTTGACCTTTGAAGTGAAACAGTTGGAAGACCTAGAAGTGTATGTTACAAATCATTAACATCATTTACAGGAGCATCCAAATCATTTGTGTGAGCATTATCATGCATACCATGTTGAATGCCATCATTAACTAAACTAGGCAAAGATGTTGAAGTAGTCAGATCCCTATTAATTAGCTTGTCACTACCTTGAGGAATACTATTGTCTACCTTCTCAATGTCTTCAATAGTTTAATCCTTAACAAATATCACATCTTTACTTTTAACAAATTTTTTCTCAATTAGATCGTATAATTGGTACCTAAACTCATATGGACCATAACCAAGAAAGATGCATTGGCGAGTCTTGACATCTAACTTTGACCTTTTATCTTTTAGAATGTACACAAATGCCTTATAGCCAAAAACACACAAGTGGTCATAAGAAACATTTTTGCCAAAGCAAACTTTGTTAGGAACACCACATTTTAAAGAAATGGTAGGAGATAAATTGATCACATGTGCAATTGTATTTAAAACTTCACCCCACAAAGACTATGGTAACTTGGCCTCTGAAAACAAACATTTGATCCTCTTAATCAATGTTCTATTCATCCTTTCACAAAGACCATGCTAACTTGGCCTTCTTATGTCTGATACCCTATGATTGGCAATACTAATCAAATTGACCTTGATATGCATTGTCATTATCAGAGCAAATGCATTTTAGTTTCTTTCCTATCTGTCTCTCTATTAACACCTGAAACTATTTGAATACATCAAGTATTTGGTCTTTTGTCTTAAAAGCTTAAACCCATACATTTCTTGAATAATCATCAATAAAGATGACAAAATACAATATACCAACATGTGATTTTTCTTTCAATGGACCACAAACATTTGAATGTAACAATTCAAGTAAATCAGATTTCTTAGAAGGTGGATGACTATTGAACGAGACCTTTCTTTGTTTTCCAACCAAATAATGTGCACACCTATCCAACCTTAGACTTTTCACTCCAGATAGTAGATTCTTCTTTGTAAAATAGTTAAGCCCTTTTTTCACTTATATGACTAAGCCTCTAATGTCATAGTCTTAACAAATTTTTATCTTTTATCACATTCACTATGCCTTAGCAATACAAGCTTGCATCAAGTACAAATTAGAAAATTTCTTATCTCGAGTCATAACAAGAGAACATTTATTGAACTTCCACTAACCCTTACTAAAAGGGTTGTAATAACCCTCTTCATTAAGTTTACCAATTAAAATCAAATTCAGATGAATCTTAAGTACATGTCACATATCCCTAAGTTCCTATACCAATAACATGTGTTTGACCATCATTGCCCATCTTAAACATGCAAAAGTCACCAGAAGTATAAGATGTGAAAAATTCCTTTTAGGATGTAACATGAAAAGAAACACCACTATCTATCACCCAAGTAGTCTCTCGGGAAGAAATATTAACTACATTCTCATCATAAACAATAATGAGATCATCAAACCCAATAGTAACAACATAGTTTTTATTCTTTACATTCTTCTTTTCTTGTTTATCATCACCTTTCTTGCCTTTGTTCTTTCTTTCCATTTGTAGCAAAATTTCTTGATATGTCCCTTTTTGCCATAATGATGACACTCAAAATTTTTGTACTTTAATCTTTACTTGATTCCACTTTTATCTTTAGAAGTTTGATCTTTTTGTTTGTTTCTCCCTCTATTTTTATAAGCCAGAACATTTGACTACGATGATGAACCTTGAGACTTTCTTCTCACCTCCTCATTTAAAATAGCACCCTTGATTGATTTCATATAAATAACCCCATTTGGAGCTAAATTACTAAATGAGACACGAAAAGTTTCCTAATTATTATAAAGAGCCACAAGTAACCATAACCCAAGAACTTTATCATCAGATTTAATATTCAAGTCAGGTAATTGATCAACAATCCCTTCACTATATTTTAATTGCATCATCTTCTTAAGAAAGAACAACTTGTCGTTACCTAATTTTGAAGCATACAAAGATTCAAGTTTATTCCATAAAGAAAAAACATGTGTCTCATTGCAAATATGGTTGTAAACATTATCATCAACATATTGCCTAATGAAACTACAAACTTATTCATGCTCAAATGTCCACTCTAAATCACTCATAGACTCAGGCTTTTTAAAAGCAAATACCGAAAGTGCAACATTTTCACTAACACAAGATCTTTCATCTTATTCTTCTATATATGATAATTGGTGTCATTCAAACAAATAATCTTTATTAAAGATCAACTCTATCATTTAATCAAGTCAATAAATCACAATAGAAAAAACGTCTCTGATACCACTTGTTAGGAAGAAAGTAATCAAACTAACAAGACTAAAATCAAAATCTCCCTTTTTTTATTGAACTATGTTGTAGCAAACAATCAACCAAAATATGATTTTATCATACCAAACAATCAAAAGTAAATATAGTAGAAAACACCGTAATTTAACGTGGAAACGTTTTCAATGTGAAGAGTAAAACCACATGGCCTTGCCCAAATAAACCAATATACTATATCAGAAATAATAATACACTATTTTTAACCTATACACGAGTACACAACTCTCTAAAGCAACAAAACAAAGCAATAACACAACTACAAAAAAATAAAGAATATCACAGTCAACTCAAAAGCCTATATCTCAAGTTAAAAGCATCAAAAAACAATCTTCACCATCCAAAATATAGTTCTAGATGTTCCTAAAATACTATCAAAATTTGAGAACAATTCAACAGTATACAAAAGAGAAAGCAACATTTTTCTAAGAGTCATCACTAGACAACTAGTCTTGTTTCAACATATGTAATTGCTTACCTGAAAAACATAATGTGATCTTCACTGTTCAAAATTAAGAACAATATGTCTTCTACTAGAAGTCCAAATATTAGGGCGATAAAATAGTGAAATTGAGATAAAACAAAAATTTACCATATACACATACTAAAAAACTAAAACGACATTTTTCTCCTGTTCTTTCTTCTATATTCAAACTTTTATGTGTTATTGCTTTGTACTAAATTATGAACATAGTGGATCGGGCTTTTTACTTAAAATAAATTTGGGTTTCTCCACATAGGAAAAGACCCCAAAAACCTAATAGTAATAAATTTGGGTTTCTTCACATAGGAAAAGACCCAAAAACCTAATAGTTACGAAGCATCTCAAGAAAAAGAAACATCTCTCCAGGGACTTTTGGCAATTTGGTCTGACTTATGTCAAAATCAACCATGTGTTGTGCAAAAGTGGTTATGACACCCCCACATATAATTCTTGGCTTTTTGTTCTTTTCATCTAATGCGACTTGCATTAGATGCACACATAAGAATGTTCTAACGTTAAAATGGGTTTTACCTATTAGACAACTTAAAACACACAAGTTAGATTTTGAGATTGCGATATTACTGATAATTTTAGTGTAAAAGCGACGGGAGATAAACCTATAAAGGGCTTTAAGGATAAGGCTCTTGAACATGGAGGACTAGTCAAAGAAATTGTTCTTAAATTCAAAACTAGTAAGTTGGTTCTACAGTCAGGCATAATCTAATATGGGTATGGTGAAGACAGTTGGCCTTTCATCAATAAACCCAAAGAGTTGATTAACCTCAATGATAATCACAATAAAGTTATGATTCTGAAGGCGAAAGTGTATCAGTTGGTTATCTAGGTCATAATTAAAGGAACTGGGGAACTCTACGGTAAGGGATTCATAGCTAGGAAGGCTTAGTTAAGCAAACTTATTGAGTTTATAGTAAGCAAACACTTCAAAAATTTCATCGTAGACATTAAGGTACTTTAACACCTCAAAGTCCAAATTGGTTCAACTATAAACTTCATAAGTTTGAGGTATTGGTATTTCTGGATTAGGTTCTTGAAGGTTACTATGATGATTGCTAATAGGATGGATGAGTCGAGAATGGTTGTGCTAGGTTTAGACATTTAGGTTATTGATCTAGTATGTCTCTTCTTTGGTGTGATCTTAGTGTTAAAAGAGGAGGGATGTTTGGGTGCTACTAATTTCCTAACCATTTTGTTCGTTTGGGGTGAAATCAAAAGAATGAGGAGGCATGGGTGAAATATGGATAAAAGTGTGTTTATATATTGGTCGTATTAGAGGGGGAAAGTATGTTCGGTCATTCCAATCGTTAAGCAACGAGAGCACCATTCAAGTCACCAAACAGATCTTTATTCCTTTTTTTATTGGTCAAAAGAATGTTAATGAGATTGTTTATGATGTGATATCCATGGATTCATGTCACTTATAATTAGAGAGGTCATGGCAATAAGATAAAAAGGTTTTACATGATGGGAGGAAGAATACTTACACCTTTAAATAAGAAAGAAAAATTATCACCTTAGTGCCCTTATAACCTTTCCAAATGCAAAAACCACCCTCTAAGACCAAAAACTCCATAGAAAATATATTCTTAAGTGGCACTTAAGTTGAACACACCTTATGTAAACACCAATTAGTGTGTACACTCTAAATAACCAAGAGGAGGAAGGCTAAAAATATGAGTGAACCATACCCTTCACTTATGCCCTTACTATAAAAGTTTGATAGTGTTTTCTCAAGTGACCAACCCTATGGTTTGTTACCATTGAGAGGGCTAGAACACCAAATTGATCTTTTACCTAGGCATCCTTTCCAAATAAACCAAGTTATATATGTACTTTGGAGGAATCTAAAGAACTACAAAGACAAGTGGATGATTTGGTAAGTTACGACTTTGTAAGAAAAAGTATGAGCCTTTGTTTTATGTTGACCTTATTAGTGCTTAGAAAAAGGAGTTTAAAGACCATTTGATCTTTAAAGTAATAAGCAAAGTGTATCCAAAAGAGGTTTTAGGTAGTTAATTAAAAGGGAAACACATAAAATAGGGCTTTCTAGACATTTTAGAGTTTCAAAGATGTTAAGGATCATTAAAGAACATTTATTTTGGTTGAAAATGGATGGAGATGTTCAAGCCATTATTTCACAGTGTAGTGCATATTAAAGAGCCAAAAGTCATTTTTGTGTTCGTAAAGTTCTCACGATCAATCGTCTGATCTCCTCGTCATGATTTTATCATTCTAAAGGCAAAATATTTGTATGAACATATTATACACATGTTAATATGAATGAATAACAGATGGCTTTTATTAATAAATAAATATATTACATTATACATATGTACAAAGTGATTGGCTCTAAGACACTACCCTAATAAAGACACCCCAAGATTATCACACTTTAGTTCTTAGGTGCAATAAATTACACTTTAAGTCTAAAGACATTTCAAGACTTAAAATCACCTATTTGAATAACATATTGGATTCATCTTGAATAATCTTATACCCGTAAAGTTTGGTCAACTCCTTTGGTTATAACCCAGAAACTCTTCGTTAGGTCAATAGTAAATAAATTTATGTCAAGCTCTCAACTTGATAGCCATCCGTACATGAACTAGATTGGTCTCTAGTAAGGTATCATGACCACTATATAATGAAATGTAAACAATTGGCTTTTAACTTGTCAACAATATAACTACTTGTAAAATGTGATCCTTTCATTATATAATCCTCGCACAAAATGGTCCGATAATCTCAAGTCTAATGATCATATATGCCATTGTTTGCTAATATTAGACTTATTCCATAAATATTGGAGAAACCATCCATTTGGAATTCTCTTAGTAGATTTGTCCATTTGACACGTTTACAATATGCACTCATGTGTTATACCAAGCTGTCAATGAACAACTTTTACACATGAGATCTTTCACCAAAATTTGATAGGTTAATGTAACACTATGATAGTCCCAACTATTCCACTTGTGCCCTTGGTCATGGAAATATCAAAACTATCAATGTTTCTAGAATGGTTACCTAATGTGAACATTAAGTCCTTACTATCAATTGACATGCACTGATTCTCTCGTTATGGTTAAATTATTCTAAAGACATTTTCTTAGCATACACACACACACACACACACACATACACATACACACACACACACACACACACACACAGAGACACAGACACTCACACACACATACACACACACTCACACAACATATGTGTGTGTGTGTGTGTGTGTGTGTATATATGCTCGTATGGGCAAAGAATACCACAAAAAATTACATGTACCTTTATCTATGAACTTGTATCGTCAGGAGAATCAAATATAGAGTACCAATCCCAAAAATATCTTTATAGTTCCAAAACATCACTTTTGGATTTAATCCCACAACAACGTGAATTTAGGAAAACATTACTCAACCATGCACAACAATAAATCCTCTTTATGGATACAACATCTCTCTACGGATGTATAACCTATGTCATGAATGCCCTCTAATGAAAACCCTCTATAAAACATTACAAGTTAGTTGTGCTCATGTGGGTGATATCACTCTATCTCTATCTCGATATTTGTATGTTCCACATATGAATTCATGGGATCATTGGGTCCTATATGTGGTCTACAGGAATTTTTTATCTCATTACCCTACTTTTGGGTAGTCATGACTACTCTAGCTTTTACCTAACATTTACATGGACATCAATCATGTGCCCTAACTTAATCGCTATCATGGGCACTTCTTGGTTCTTCAACATGCCATAAACTTCTTTATCTATCTCTTAGGTCATCTCTACCAACAATTAGAACATATTCTAGTAACATGCATATGCTACCTTTCACTAACATCTTTGATTGTGACACCATGTATGACTATGTGTACTTTCATGCACAGGCGTACATCCGGTGTCATGATTGAATTTAATACATGATCAACCCTTTATCCTAGCAGATTGTTGATTAGCAAATAGTGACTTGTAAGGAGTGATTTTGAGTTTAAAAGGTCAAAAGTTCGAGAAAGCCCAAGCCTCATAACAAAACATTCGAAACCATGTATACTAGGACCTCTATAATACATAAATTTTCTATGATCACAAAATCATCCTCTTAGTATTTAGCAAAAATTGGCAAAAGTGTATTTACTATTTCTTACTTTTCAAGAACCATTATCATATCATTATTCATAATTATTATTTGTATTTCCCTCACTATATATAGGGATACAATAAAAAATTACAAGAGGGAGAAAAAACACAAACATAACATTAGTTGCGTTTGCCATACACTAGTGAGTTTGCCATGGACTTAGACATTCCAATCAACAAGACGAACAATATCAAAATTTTGGTGTCGCATCTTTTTCTTTAAATTGTCTTAATTCATCTTCATAATCATTTCACATAACTACAACAACTTATCTAAGTCTTCACAAATTCTAATTGGTGTACCAATAACTTATTTTATGTAATACTCTAAATTTGGTATACCAGTTGGGACTAAGAATGGCTTCAACACTTTGAAAATTCTTGGAGGATCGCTTGCCGACCTTGCGCTATACTGACTCAGCCTATACTGATGAAGTATTACATTAATATTTATAAACTTTCATAGTCAAAATTTCAAACTCAGACATAATGAAAACTGAACTAATTTTATACTAAACATAAGTCATAAATTAAAAAGAATAAGGAATTGAATCATTCTGTGACTTCTGTCACCCTTAATTTGAGGCTAATCAAAGTATAATAAGATTCCTAAATTGTTTCTTTGAACTAATGGAGATAAATCAGTTCCCAATACCTTTTAAGGCCCGTAAGATAAAACTAAATTTTAACTAAAAACCAAATGAATTTAAATTTAAAAGTTTTATGAAATGTTTTTTTATTGAAGTGTAATTTCGCAAAAGGAAATTACCAATAAAATTTTCGCTAAACGAATTTTGAATTCTTGAGTATTGGTAACATTTATATATAGATTTATTTTATTACTAAATGTTTTTAATTGTTTTTTTTTTTTTTTTGTTTCCTTTCACTTTTATAGTTTTTTCTGAATCAGGGAAATTTCATTTGTGAAGTAAAACTATAATGTGTGGAATTAATTTAACTGTAGTAATAATTCAAAGTATTCCAGCAAAACACCAATGCCCTTACATTTTTGCTGCCCTTTTGCGTGTAAGATTAATAAAGTCTAGCTTGCTTTGATTTCTTTGAAGAGAGAGCCGCAAAAAGTTAAAGGATGTTATGTTTAAAAAATATTAACTTTATCTTAGAAAGAAACAAAATTAAGCCACTTATTCTTTTCTTTTTCAATGGCAAATCCCACATTCCTTTAACTTTTGTATTTGACGCTATTCCAAACGCATCAACTCAATCAACTCAACATTCTCTTCCCAAGATATACCGCTTTGGATTATGGAAGAAACCTCTCCCGCTAAGCTGATATGTTCCATTGTGTTAACTCCAATTATTGTTCTTAGCCTAATTTTTCTCCTTTTATGGCTTAGTCTACATCCACATAGACCCACATTCCATATCCACGAATTTTCGGTGCCGGGTCTGAATCAAACAAATGGGTTTGAAAATGCCACTATAACTTTCAACGTGACAGTCCGAAACACGAACAGAAATTCTCGGATAGATTACGACTCTCTGAACGGTTCGGTTTACTATAAGGATGATGAAGTTGGATCAGTACCCCTTCTAAGTAGTTTCCATCAAGGGACAAAGAACTCAACTATATTACAATATGAATTACTTGGCAGCATGTCAATGTCAACAGTGAATAACCAGCGTTGGGTGGAGTTTGTGAATGATCGTACGAATGGAACGGTGATTTTTGACTTACGCTTCACATCAATCATCCAATATAAGAAGACGATGTGGGACAGAAAGCACCACCGAATGCATACCAACTGTGACGCTGGGGTAGATTCTGATGGCTTCCTGCTACCAAGTTTTAAAGATAAAAGATGTATCGTCCATTTTAGCTGATTAATTTAATTTTACGTCAAACTTGTACTGAATAGTTGAAGGGTATCTTGTTTTTTATTTTATTCTGAATATTTTGATTTATTGTTAATAATTTTATTTAATTTGCAATATTGCAAGCCATGATGTTGAAAAAATGCTGCAGTGAAGTAGTAGCATTGACAATACAATATATTCAATTTTTTTTTTTTTGTAAGTTATTATATTCAAATCTTTGTAAGTCGGCAACCGATTATGTACCTAAATTTAGTACTTACAACTATTTGAAGAAGCTTGATAATCTTATTTTCAATTAGGTAATCCTCTTAGCGTGAGCTGTAAAACCATTTTAAGCTTAACTTGTGATTATTGTAACTTTTCTCATAATCATTTATAGGTCAATTTTTGTATTTTCTTTTTTCTTTTTTTAAATACTTTCTGATTTTGAGAAATGATATATAACTTATGCAAAAATAGCCAAATAGGCATTTTAGAATAATATGTTATATTAAATATTCATTATTTTTATTTAAATCTTCAAAATTTTCAAAAATTGAAAGAATTCTTTAGTGGTGAGTGAGTTCACAATGCTGGCTTGGTTGCATGGAATGTCATTCAGCAAGTGCAACTTTTTGGACAATGTCATCAAATATTACAATGATGATCCTTTCACGGAATTTCGCCGGACCATCGTGGCCAATGTCAACAATTTTGGCGACATTATTGGCATGATTACAAGGGTTGCCTGTTTGAGATGCAACATTGTCAGCCTACTTGCCGTCTATCTAATATCTAAATCGGAGACTCTTTATAAACTAGATTACCCTCAAGCTTCATATTCTCTACTTTCAACACATGAGTTGGGTTATTGATATATTTATGCAATAATGACACATGAAACACATTATGAATACAATTCATGCTCACTGGCAACGCAAGTTGTTCGGCGACTTTGCCTACACACTATAGAATCTTGAAGGTCTTTCTGTTCAATCTCATCATGTGATTGTACGGGGCATCTCTTATAAATACCATATCACCCACATCAAACTTCAAGTCATGCCTCTTCTAATCTGCATAACTTTTTGGCGATCCTAAGCATGTTTCATCATCTCCTTGATTAGTCTCACATCCTCAATCATTTTTTAGGTCATTTTTGGTCTTAAGGCCTAAGTCAACATATCTTTTTCACCTGTCTCATCCCAATGAAGAGGTGGTCTGCATTTTCTCCCATAAAAATGTCGTATAAGGAGCCATTCAAATAGTTGTTTGATAGCTATTATTATACGCGAACTCTATCAAAGGTAACACATTAATCCAACTCATTTTTTAATCCATACAACATGCCCTGCACATGTCCTCGATTACCTTTTAATCTATCTATCAATTTGAGGATGATAGACAATATTGAATGGCAATCCTATACATATAGATCTCTACAAACTTTACAAAAATATTTAAACAAATCTTTTGTCTCTATCCAAGATAATTGTTTTGGGCATACCATGCAATCTCACAATCTCCTAAACATATATTTGACTCAATTGATTAGTACTAGTGTTGTTTTTAACCAAAATAAGATGAGTTGACTTGGTCAAACAGTCTACAACCACTTATAAAATGTTAAAACCACCTTTGACTCTTAACAGTCTAACCAAAAAGTTCATAGAAATGTGTTCTCATTTCTACTCAGGAATGCTCAAGGGCTGTAATAAACCAGATAGTCTCTTATGCTCAGCATTAAGCTGCTAACACACTAAACACTTAGCAACAAAATTTGTTATCTCTATTTTCATGTTAGACCACCAAAATGATCTCTTTAGGTCTTGATATATCTTTGCACTCTTAGGGTAAGTAGTGTAAAAGGGATTGTGAGCCTTTGTGACGATTCTATACCTTAAATCAACAACATAAGGAACACAAACCCAATCACAAAACCTTAACACATCATCAATCCATTAAACTCAGCGTTAATACCCTTGACAACGCTCTACCTTATTTGTACACACCATTTATTGGCCACCTGAGCCACATGGATCTCATTTAATAAAGTTAATTGAATTTTCATAGACTCAGGCTGAAGCCAACCTATTTATAGTGACTAGCTAGTTATCTTTTCATTCTTGTCTACTATATGTATTAATTGATTCTAGTGCTACTCATAGTTTCATTTCCTGAGAGATTGTAACACCGTTCCAAAATATTAAATACAATACATTAAAATCAGACCCACTATCTAGAATATACACCCTGAAAGATGTGACTTATTAGACTTCCATAGTCTGCTATTACAATTATTAAATACAATATATTGAAATTAAACCCACTATCCCAAAAGTGTAATAAAAATGTAATATGATGATTCAAACACTATTTGGATAACATAAATGAATACATCTAAACATAAGTATGGGTCCGTCCAAATCAATGTAAAATAAATATCTATCAAATCCAAGTGCATCAATATATACGAAAGAGTCCCTCATACATCATATCGAGCTGTACTACTAGTCTTCTCGTTGCCACCTTGTTGCTCTAGAACCCTACTTATAAAATCACACAACAAACATATGAGTGAATTTACAGTTAGTAAGTAGCAAAAGTAATACATGAAGTAATTTTATTTCCTTTATATGGAAACTCATTAATGTTTTCCCACTATCTCAGATACTTATCTAGATTATCTCACGCTTAGCACCTTTCTCATATAACAAGGTGTCATCCTAAACTACTACCCTTTATGATGTATGTTAACATCCTAAATATCATGTGAAAGCTTATGATATCTTGAATGTCATTCTTACGTGTAATTCATACACATAACAACCAGATGTGGGTTATTGAGATAATATTACTCAATGGTGGGAACCCAGGCCTCTCTTATCTTTGCACATGAATCCCAAATGCCACAACACCTATTATCAATACAGAGTCACATAGATTTGTTAGCCTTGTTGCTTTTACAATCACTCTACACATAGTTTGGTGGTTTATAGCATTATTGTACATTGTATCCAAATTTTTGATCTTGATATGATCCGATTAAGGTACGTGTTATCATCTACATAATCAGGCACACTTCATATTAATTTCCATCACCAACAACTTTTATTATAATCTTATCGTTGGCTTTCTTCCATTACATATCCTATATATTCAAATGTTTTCATTCATAATAAAGCTTCAAACATTCTTTATCAATTTCAAGTATTTTTGTTTCCACGTTTCCCTAAATCTGCATAAGTGTGTATCTTTCACACATGGGCTTGTATTACCCAATCTACACGATAAGCGTCCTAAGCACACGAGAGTGCATTCTTGATCTAGGGCATACGATCGCGTGTCCCATATCACACGAGCATGTGTCTATTTCCAATTTCACACCCCCGTGTACTCAACTTACATGGGTAAATTTCCCTAAATGCACATAGGCGTGTGTCGTTGAAATTCTAGAAATTTCAAAATTTCAAACCTAAGTTTTTTGCACTTTCCATGCATCCACATACCACCAAAACACTTCTAAGAAAACATATTTCATAACCAACACCTTACCATATAGTCATATTTCACACTATACCCATGAATCAATAACTTAAACATAATCAACCTAGCATAACATATACCTAATATGTCTATCCCATCCTACACTATCCAAAGGTTCATTCATCCACATACAAATATAGGTAAAATTTCCATTCTTTAACCAACCTTTAAAAACCATTAGTATCAATTTAAATAACTCATACATAAAGAGAATCATTGCTTAACCAAGAACAAAAAAATTCTAACTTAATCAATCTCTGCTTCCACTATATATATATATATATATATATATATATATATACACTAAGCAATCAAATATCAAGTACACATTTGATTCAGAAGTATTAGAAGCAACACAATAAGAAAGTTGCTAGGAATCATATCACTTACCTTGGTATAACAATGGTAATAGTCTTCTCGTTGCTTGAAATGGTTCCAAAGGGTCCTCTTCTAGCAAAATGTGACTTTGGCACTCTCCAATTCTTTCTTCTCTCTTGTTTGGTTGAAAAAAATTTTCAAAAAAAGTCATTATTGTGCAATTTGCAATCATTTTTATTTTCAAATTAATTAGACATACACGAGCATGTATGCTAGACAAATAGGCATGTACGTCAATTATGAAGCGTTAAAACCATGTTGTGTAATTCCTAGGAACATATCCTTATCCCAAAATTCAAAATTCATTGATTAGACATGACTGTGTACTCTACTTACATGGGTATGCTTCTTGGTCAATTTTAACCAAATCATATGATAAATGGAAAGACCTTAGTTTGGTTAGGTGTATGTCAAAGAGATAATGAGTATCTATGAGGTACCCAAGACAATTGTGTCAGACAGGTACACGAGATTTATTTTGACATTTTGGTAGAGTTTACAGAGGTCTATGGGTATAAGTTTATCATTTAGTATTGCTTATCACTTTTAGACTGATGAGCAAACTAAGGGGGTTAACCAAATGATTGAAGATATGTTAAGGTCATGTTACCTAGATCAAAGAGCAAATTGGCTGGATGTGTTGCCACTTATAAAGTTTGCTTATTATAATAACTATCAGACAACCATCCAAATAGCTCCACATGAGGCATTTTATAAGAGAAAGTATAGATCACATTTTCATTGGGATAAGATAGACGAGAAAGATGTTTTGGCATAGGTATTAGGGTCAAAGATAACCAAGAAAATAGTTGAGAATATGAGATTAACTAGGGAAAGAATGGAATAGGCCCAAGATTGCTAGAAAAGTTATGTCATTAGAGGAAGCGAGTCATAGAGTTTGATGTCGGTGATAAAGATTTTGTCAAAGTTATCGTTTCCTTTCATGTGATGTGATTCAGTCAAAAAGGTAAGTTGGCTTAGAGATTTGTAAGATTATTCAAGGTTTTAGAGTGTGTAGGTATAGCTGTCTATAAACTTACATTACCTGCAAGCATAAATTGAATTCATAATGTATTCCATGTGTCATTGCTATGTAAGTACGTTAGTAACCTAACTCATGTGCTATCAATGGAGGATTTTGAGCTCGTAGATGATTTAGTTTATGAGGAGCACCTAGTTCAGATATTGGATAAACAGGTGAAGCAACTCAAAACTAAACAAATTCTAGTGGTTAAGGTGCTATAGAGAAATTACCAAGTCGGGAAGGCCACTTGAGAGATGGAAAAAGTACGAGGCAAGCGTTCCCCTAGTTGTTTGAATGAATTTCTAGGAAAAAATTCTTTTAAAAAGGGGAGACATGTAACACCCACAAGTATGCCCAAGGTTATTTTGTTCTTTTTGCTTGAATTGAGTAGTAATGTGTAAGAATTTATTATGCATGAAATGTGAGATGCATGGTCATATAGAAAGGCTACACGTTCATGTGTGTCATGGTAAAAGGGTAAAATGGTCTTTTCTATGTGATACATGTTATTTGACCAAGTCTGGACATGATACATGCTCATGCATAGGGTATGTACACTTGTGTATTGCTAGCATGTTTGAATATTGGATAAAGATATGTTTCACAAGGGTTTTGAAATATGCCTTTATTAAGTAACGACGCGTATGCCCGTATCCTTAAATATAAGCCCATGTACTATTGCCTAGAAAGAAAATAAAAAGAATCATGTTCACATTTGGTTCATAATTTTACCCTATTTCTACAGCTAAAACAGAAGGAAAAGGTGATGTTTGAGCACTTGAAAGTAGAAGACACATAAGGAGATTAGAAGTGATGATTCAAAGCCATGTAGAGGCTAGATTATATCACCAAAGAGGTAAGTAACATGATTTTCTTGTTGTTTCATTTGATGAATTCTAGATTTTGCTTATATGTTGACTTGATGATCTTAGCCACTTGTTTGTAAAGGTAAAAAAGAATTGACAAGTGCTTAATTATTGTATATGAAAAATATGAATGATGATGTAAGATTATATTAATTATATGAGAACTTAACCTTGAATGAGTACAAACTTATGTGTTAATGGATGATTTTGTGTTAAGGGAAACATATTGATCTAATTAGAAAGTAAAAATGTTGATAATTGAGATGTGGATGTGTTTTATGTTTATATGTTTGGAGAAGTGTAAACTGAGAATAAGCATAAGGATCTTCTTTGAATTAAATTGTTGATATATTAGTTTTCGTTAGGAATTTTTCTATGTATATATATAGAGAGTCTTTCAATATTTGGTTGATTAAGATATGAAATGACTAGTAATGGAAGTAGGGTTGGACTCGAACTGAGCTCGTTCAAGCTCGAGCTTAAACGCAGCTCAAACAAACCTGAAACAAGCTAGCCCTAGTCGAGCTCGGTGGAGCTCAGTTCGCGCTCGGTGGAATTCAGTGAAGATATTAAGGAGCTAGTATGTTCAATGATGTTGAGTTGAGTGGTTGTGGATATATATATATATTAAAAGGTGATTTTGGGTATGTGTTATGCCTTACTAATGATGCTTGAATTATGAGTATATGAATAAGTTATGAAACAGGGACACATGATAGGATGTTGGTTATAAAATATATGTTTGTTTTGAAGGATAAAAGTGGTATTTAGTGGTTTGGAATATGCTGAGGAATTGTTGCTAAAATCTAGGAAAAGTTGATGCCATACGCCTATGTACAGGGAATACACAGTCATGTGCTTTTAGGTAGAAATTCTACCTATGTAAGTTGAAGTCATGAGAGTGTGGATTTAGGAATAGACATACACACATATGGTATTAGACACACATTCGTGTGCCTAAGGTTTTCATCATGTGGATTAAATCACACTCTTATGTATATATGGGGAAATTTTAGAATAAAGGTATAAAAAATTGGTAAAGATTTTATAGAGTTTTTAAGGTGAACATATGAGCTTAGAAATGACTATTCTACCTTTATAAGGGTAGATTTTGGTGAAAGAAGATATAAGGCCCTAAAAAAGGCTAACATGAGTATGTCTGACTATGTGGACGATGATATAGACCCTGATCGTTTTAGGTCCAAGTTGAAACTAGAAAACAATGTATCACATATTTAGAACCATTGAGCTATGTGTAGTGTGGTAGTGAAAACATCAAGGCAAGTTTGTGTGACACTGATACTTTTAGATTATTTAGGACTAATTACGAGTGTCGAAATATCTGCCTCATGATATTATATCCCTAGCTCTAAGCCTGACCAACATGTATAATAAGTACACTTTATGATTGACATTTAAAATGTCTTATGCTTTCACCAAGAGTCTGGAAGGCTATTATACATTATGTAGTATTAGTCATCTGAGATGACACCAATATTATAGATTAGGCGCTAGTGTCATGATATTTTGAATAGGCATCAAGGATGCTGGTTAAACATCCATACCGACATGAAAATGATAAAAACATGACATATGATACTTTATGATTATTCAAATGTACATTATGGGATATTATAAGATTGTCTACTTACTGATTGCATTCCATTTATGTGTTCCATTCTTGTGGTTTTACAGGTAGAGTCATGAAACAATAGGGTGGCGACAAGGAAGCCAATGGATCAACTCATTGAGGTGCATGAAGGTAGGGCATGATCATCATTTTATTATCATGATTGAATATGCTATGTATTTAATTTATTCATCTCAGTTCATGCACATTTATTTGATTTGACATTTTGGTTATTATGATTTATATTTATTTATTATATACACTGGATTTTTATATTAATTACTCTAGACTCTGTCTTTTAGAATTTATGAATTAACAAATGCACTTTTGGGAGGTGGATAATGCCTAATACTATTGCATGTTGTTTTAAATATTTATGCATGGCAAAGTTTTAACTAGACACGCCTATTTGGTTACATAATCCATGTAGGAGTTTATGTCTAGATGAGGTTTTACACACCACAAACTCATAATGCCCTTATCTTATCTTAAATATAGTCTTTAGAATGTCTTTCTCAGCCATGCGAACTTGGTGGTATCGAGATCTCAAGTTAATTTTTGAAAATATTGAAACATCTTTCAATTGAACAAATAAGTTATTAATCCTCGATAGCAATGACTTATTTTTTATAGTCACATTGTTTAACTCTTTGTAATCAATGCACATGTGCATCAACATATCTTTCTTTTTCACAAAAAGGATTGATACTCTTCAAGGTGAATGGCTTAGTCTGATAAAGCAATTATCTAAAAGTTCTTGCATTTCCTAAAGTTCAGTCAAGGCTATTTTGTATGGTATTTTGGAAATAGACGCAGTTTTAAGAGCCAACTCAATGCTAAACTTGACCTCCCTCTCAGGTGCTAACCTAGGCAGATAATTAGGAAACACTTATGAAATTTACATATAACCTAAACTTTTCTCACATCACGTGCCAAATAGCCTATACAACCCTGACGTAGCATTTTCCTTATTTTTTAACACTAAGTACATGACCTTACCAAAAGTGAATTCACCATCATTATCTAGATGAAACTGAACTTTCTTCTTTCTATAGTCAATCTCAGCTCTATATCTACTCAGGAACTCTATGCCTAAATTCACATCAAAGTCAAACATGTCAAATATAATAAAATCCATTGCCATTTCTCAACCCCTCAAAGTCACTATGGGAACTAAAGCCAAGAAGTGCGTGCTGCTCAAGGTGGCAATTCAAATATGAGGGATTCATTGTACATACAAGAAGGCCTAATGACAAAGCAAGAGCTAAAAAAATGGTAAGACATTTAATAGGATGATTCAAAACATGTTTACTTCAAATGTATCAAATATTATAAAACAAGCAATTTTGGGCTCAAAAGAGAATCAAAGCTTGTAAACATTATCCAAGTTTATAAAGAGTTTGAAGAAGCTATATAGGTTGATAGCGAGGCTAGACCAGGCTTGTACACGCATGAAGAGTGAAAGGCCCATGCACAAACATTGAGATTATATGGGCCATGTGTTATTTACTTTATTTAATGTAATAGGTTGAACTTATGTTAATTACTTTAAATAACCTAACCTTTTATTTATTTTAGGATTATTATTTTTCTTGATTATCCTAGTTAGATTAGGATTATTGTTATCTTATTTAGATTAAGATTATTATTAACTTATTCAGATTAAGATTATTTTTCAAATTAGGATTGTTATGATATCCTAAAGATTAAAATTGTCATTATCCTAAAGATTAGAATTGCTATTATGCTAGAGATTAGGTTTATTATTATCTTATTTAGATTAGGACTATAAATAAGTATGTAAGCCTTAAGGCAGATTATTCACATTGGCATAATGAAATTGTGAGATATTTTCTTCTAATTCTTTTGAGGACTCATGAACTTACCAAGAATATTTTCTTGTGACATTCAAATTTGACTTATCATTTTATTTCTCTTCTATTCTTGAGTGTGACATCAACTTATACTTTTGGTTTGTGTCTATTATAGACACTGGGTCTATATTTTCTTTAATTTGAAATTTGATTTAGCTTTCTAGGGTTCTTAGCTTCCTTGCTTATGTCTAAGGTCTCATAGTTCTTTTTGAGATTTGCATCACATTATCTCACCTAACAACATTTGATTACTTAATATTTTATCCCTGTCAAGCATCTCAATGCAAATATTAACAACAAACGTAAGCTCTAACCCTAGCCTCTCAATAATCCCTCGTGAAATAAAACTATGAGTGACATTATAATCAATAAGCACATATAAATGACAAGAATGGAAAATCAATTGACTTGTCATTGGAAATGGGCTAGCCTCAACCTAGGTCTAAATGGGTATAAAAATTTGCTTGTCCTTCCCCAATAGTCTACTCGATAAGGGTTGGTGTTACTGTAGTGTACTCATAGGTAAAGTGATCTGGTTGCTTGCATCTGCAAAACAACCTTTGCTCACTAGTGTCTCTATGCCACACTTCAGCATATCTCTTCATCATGGTTGCTCATCTCGTTTTGGTCTTTTACCTTTTAAGTTCCTTTTGGATCATTTGGATTAAAAGCTTATCTTGCCTTTAGAATCTCAGTTGGCTCTCTCACAGCTTCCATCTGATACTACTTAATCATGTCACAAGTCTTAGACCATTGATTTAGGTTGCTCTATTATGCCTCTCTCTCAGGCCATTTTTTATTTTATAGCCGTTGATCTTTGGGCTCTACTCAAAGCCTCTAAATGGGACTAGGAAGGATTATGTCTCATCAACACATCCTTAGCAATGTCAAATATCAACCAATTGATAAAAATCTTCATCTTGCCTTTGTTAGTATTGGCCACCCTTAGGGCATAATAGGCAATTGAGTTGAAATAGGTGGAAAATTATTTAATAGTCATTTGCTCTTGTCTTAGATTGATGAAATCCTAAGCTTGAACATATAGAATATCTACAAATAGGTTCACTTTTTCAAAAGCCTCCCTGAACTTAATCCATGTTATCACATCAATCTAGCGGGTATCACTCAGCATATACCACCAAATTTGGACATCAACTCTCAACAAGTAACTGGCATACCAGCCCTCTCATGGTCCATCATTTCAACAAGTCTTGTATCCTCCTTAATAGCCTCGAGCCACTACTTGGTTAAAACTAATTTGATATCTACACAATTATAAAACTCTTGAGGTTGATGTTTGCTAACTAAACTATAATGTTCTGATTGCATCTGATGTTATAATTTTAATTGTATATTGCATGTTTAATTTTATGTAATTTATCTATTGGGTTTTGTAAAAATTTTAATGTATTGATTTTTTATGTTCAGACTCTTACATGTACGTGATAGCAATGGATCAAAATAGTATAATAGAATTACCACAACATTTATTTGTTAGCCTATCATTTTATGTATATATTTGACTTTTTGTTTATACCATACATCAATAAAACAATAATAAAATACATCAATCAAACAATAATAGAATACATCATTTAAACAATAATAAAATGACATTTAATTAATATGCATACCCATCTACCCACACCTTAATCGAATTCCTCGAAACTTGCATTTTCACAATCCAATTAAGTAAAGTCTAGTAACATATAAATAAACCCATAAACCCTTAATACTTACTGAGGGCATTTCCTCAGAATATGGTTGTAGTCACGCGATTTCTTAACCTCTTAGAATATTTCAATGTGAAATTAAATAATCGATCTTAGGCAAGGTATTCCATAAACATAAGTAAAAAAATCTCACAGTCTTCGCCTCCTACATCTTGTTTTGGCACATCACGAACATACTTGTATTATAATGTTGGTGGAGTATCTGGCGGTTGAATCCCTTTTGATGTATAGAAATTACTCGTCTTCATTAGGTGTGTTAATGTCCTATATGACATCATTAACTTCTTCATCCTCTTTAAGCTAGTGGTATATTAGGCAAAGTCGTATACATACAACTTCCAATCGTTGATATCCAATGCGCCACACACCCAATGTTGGTTGTTGATATTGAGGGGAATGAATACCTGCCAAACAATGAAGAGAAATAAGTACCAATAATCAAATATATCGTAAACAACTTACAATTATACACCACCTTGTCAAAACTACTTCATGGTCGAAAGAATTTAGTTGACTGTTGACGTGAGATGCCATTGATTTGATTTAGGAAAAATGTGGGCCACTCCATATTTGCACCCAACCGTTTATACTCATCGTATCACTATGAGAGAAGTCTAACGAATTGGGTCGAAATAGTCATCCAGTTATCATCTGGAAAAGATTTATGGAGTATTCCCATGAACGCTTCGATGTGTTATGTACACAGATAAATTACATCAAAAGTTGAAAGTGATAACTAATATGAACTAATACAAATAAAAGGTACATATTGTGTTTTCCAACCATTGCCCTGATGTTACAACTTGGGTTTACCATAGTTTGTGCATATAAGCGGTCATTCTGATTGGTTCCCCAAAGAAGACATGTTGAGTGTCATTTTTTTATGCATAACAGTACCATAATAAGAACTCTAAATAGGCCTCAGCCAATCACAAGTCTAGATGACGGTCCTCAGGTATGGGTTGTTTATCCTTTTTTGCCTTTGTTGGATCTGTGAATGGACTGACCAACTATCTCCCGTTTTATAGCACAAGTCTGAATGTTGATACTTTTTTAGTTCTTATCAGCTTCTGAATAGTTGTCAGTTGGTCCTGCACTTGTTGTTGGATATTATTGTCTGATGAGTCATCCAACTGGAAAAAAAATTATGTTTATCATTATTTTATAACACAACTAATTGAAATAAAAATTAAGTATGGTGGATAATAATCTGTATTGATCTTGATGTTTGAACATAAGAATCCTCAAGTCATGTAATTCCATTATTTACTGATGTATGGGTAATGTTGAACATAATACTGATATTTGTTATAGATATCCTTCCGTATCAATTCAACTGTTTTATTCCATGTCACTGTTCCCAATGGGTATTAACTAAATACATCTAAATTGTCCATTAAATGCAAAAAACGATCAGTTATTTCGGTTTTGTTGTCCGCCTCTAATAATCTTGTAAACGTATAATACAACATCGTGAACATCACTGCATCATCATCATTGTCTTCCCAAATTTCATTGTCGTATGTTTGCTCGATCTTCTCATAGGATAACAACCTGTGAATGTCTGAGAAGTATTCTTTTCTCAATCGAGGAGTCTCCATGCAATTAATGTAATTAG
This sequence comes from Mangifera indica, assembly GCF_011075055.1. Classification (NCBI taxonomy): domain Eukaryota; kingdom Viridiplantae; phylum Streptophyta; class Magnoliopsida; order Sapindales; family Anacardiaceae; genus Mangifera; species Mangifera indica. Next base: position 11,216,574 of record NC_058142.1, on the reverse strand, counting down.
ACACGTCCATGTCCTCCTCAAAAATCAGACTAATGACTAGTGCAAACTCAATAGGGCTAAATCGGAATTCAACACCATTTATTCTGAACCACATTTCTTTGTTTGGGTTCCCATAGTTAATCATGCGAAATAACATCGCTTGAATAAATATGACACTGAACCGTGGCTCCGCCAAATCTAATAAGTGTCCAAAACAGGTTGTTCGAAAAATGGCTCTCTGAGTGAATGTTAGTTTATTCCTAATTATAGTCACAGTATCTATCTTTGTCCGAAGTGACATTTACACTCGAAATCTGTATGCATCATAGAATATGTACGTCCCCTCTTGGTAGTTGATTACAAATGCCTGAAAATATATATTAATTCGTTAAATTACATTAATGAAAGACAATCATTTTAATCATAGATTAATCAAACAAACTGGATTAGCTTTAATAAAATAACATAATTGGCACTAGCTAATGCAACATTAGAATCAAAAAAATTAGATTATCAGTAAATTAATATATATGACATCATTTTTCATAAAAATAGTTAAATTTGAGTGTTCATAATATTTGATGTCATATAAACTACATTTTAGATTTGAATCACCAACAAACAATAATAAAATCTATTGAACTACAAACAATAATAAAATCACCAGCACATGGATGACAAATGAAATGGAGTATCTACTTTTTAGTGAAATATTCTGCCTGACAAATGGCGTTCTCGCCATGTGTTGGCGTTTCCGCCAACCATGGTACGCCACTCACCTATTGCAATTTAAAATTAATTTGAATTTGAATTTCCAAATTAATTTGATCAATTTCATATTAATTTTAATTTCAATTTCAAATTAATCCAATCAAATCAAATTAATTTAAATTTGGACTAAATTAAAATTCAATTTACATTGAATTTGGATCAAAATAAATTTGATATGATATATTTCTACTTTCATTTGATATAACAAAACCTAGTTTGTCTTCCTTCCATTACGTCAATAGTACTGATGATCAATGAAGCTGTTTGTTGAATTTTCTTCGTGAACGAGAAAACAATCCGATGATCTATGCGGAAGCAAATACTTTTAGAGAAAATATGGAAGCAAACAACCAAACACTTTTGCTTTTATATTTGCCAAAACTTGCACATATATATGGAAGCAAGCAAAACTTCCACTTGAAAGGTAAAAAGGAGCAAACAAGAGCATGAGGAATATATTCTCCTCTAGTTGTTAGTGAATTATTCAAGTAAATGCACTATTTATATCAGTTAATTATTGAAGGTGCACTATTCATGTTAGTGCATTATTCATATATATTCATTATAATATTCCATCTTGATGCATTCTTCAAATATATTCGTTGCACTTGCTGAAAACATAACATTTTTAAAAGCTAAAACCAGAGGAAATGGGTTGGCATCAATTATTAATGGAAAAAGCAAGGATTGACGTTCACATCCTGTGTCAATGAAAAATAATTGAAACATTGAAAAACTTTGCAAAATTAATTGAAGTACTTGAGATTGATGCAACCTATGCTATTTTTTAAAAATTATTTATTCACAACAAAAGGGTTGGCATTTAAAAAATTAATTGAAGCACTTGAGATTAAAAGTTATTCATAGTAAAAAGGTTGGCGTTGGCGTTGACATCAACCTTTGGCGTTGTGCAAAAGTCTACGCAGAGGGTTGGTGTCAACGCCAAGTAAGGCCAAACTAAAGGCCTCAGATTTTCATGAAAGCCATTGATAATCATCAGAACAACCAGATCCTTTATTTCTTCCAGTTAAACCCCACCAAATGATCTTCTCAATTACATTTGTCAATTATTTATTTGATCATCCTAGTAGGTAAGGTTTAATATAAGGTATTAAGTGGATTTGGTTGAATTCTGGTGCGTTGTCATTTTGTTTTATATCCTTACTTCGAAGAATTCTTAATCTGAAATTTGTTTCTTAGATTATCTTTTCATATGAGATTGACGCCAACAAAAATTTTGGCAGATAAGATCAACTGAGTTTATAATTTTTGCACATTTAATCTAAAAAAATTAAACTCAATAATTTTAAATTCACTTGATCTTATCTAACATATAGATATAAATCTTGTTTCAAATACTGATACTAAATATCTATACATGTTCACTTTCTACAGTGCATTAAAAGCAAGTAATACTGTAAATTTTGTTTTGGTTTCTCAAGGTTGAAGATAAGGACAATTTAGACATCTTATCATATAAAGTGGTAAAATTGTTTAGAGTGTAAAAAGTGTGGTATAAATGTATATGTAGGCCCAAATGAGGGTAAAAATTTCAATTTTCTTTATTTATAACTCTCAATCATGGTCAAATTTAATAGTAATGAGTAATTTTATGTGTACAAATATTATATATATAATTTAATTTATAGATAATATATTATCATATAATTAAATATTATTTTATTTTCAATTCAAAATTATTAAATCTTATAATAATACATTATCTATATAAGTAAATTATATCCAAAATATTTATATATATGATTTTATTAAATAATAATTTATCCTTAGTAATTTGTATAGAGAATTTATCTTTTATATTAATTTTTTAATTTTAATAATAAAAAGATGATATAAATAAAAGGTACAATGATACTTTCCATCTCCATAAGAAACGTAATATACATTCCTTGCGTGGACGAATTAGCGATGAACAGCCTAGCTAAAACTCGCTGCTGTATATGTTTCCCTGACCAAGTGATGACACGAAACAAATTATTTGAGGCGTAAATAATTCATTTCAAATTATAAAATTTAATTAAATTAAATTATTAAAAAATTATAATTTATTTGATTTGTTTTATAAAATAATTTAGTTTTAATTAAAAACTTTTTAAATAATTTTTTTAATTTAAGTTATAATTTAAATGATTTTCAAATCAAATTAAACTGTAAATTTTTATATATATATATATACAAATATTTAATAAAATTTTTTAAATGAATAGCTAGGTGTATAATTTTTTATATTTATTAAATATGTCTTTTAAAAATAAAATATTATAATATTAATAAAATAATAAAAAATTATAACTGACACATCATTATTTTGAAAAATATCATAAATATCCTTAATATTTATAAATTGTTTATATACATTCCTACTACATTATTATTTTCTCTTAAAAAATATATTGATTCATATTGATAATATATATCATATTGTATAATACGTTTACTATATCATATTAATTTGATATATTTTATGATATCTATAATTTTTTATAAATAAAGTATCGTATTATATTATAGGATACTAATAATTATGATTTATACCATAATTTAAATTAAAACAACCTATATTTTTTAGTTTGATTTTATTTGATTTGACATATAAAATAATTTAATTTGATATAAAAGATTTTCAAACTGTTTTTAATTTAATTTTAAAAAATTTTCAAAATTATATTAAACCACTATATATATCCGTACAAATTATAATTTGATCAATTATCAATTTGTATAAGTTCGTCACTAATTGCCTGTTACTGCTTTCAGATGTTATTCGAAAAAATTGGATAATGTGACATATACGACGCCATGGAAGATGCACACAATGCAATGCAAAGCAAAATGATTCATCCTCTGCCTTCTAGTACGGAATGAGAATTGCTACAATTATTGAATGGAATTAAATTAAGGTTATTTTAGAGGTGAAAAATTTAGAATTACGGTAAAACTCAATTTTTTATCTTCTTGTAATAGTATTAAAAAGAGGTTTCCTCTAGATATCTCAATTGAGCCAGAGTGGCCTGCGACTTGAACCAAAGTATATTGAAAATATCCAGTCTGGAAGAACAAAACGTACTACCATGGTAACTGTGCCAGGTTCGTGGGTCTTTCGAACCATGCCACAGACCTGGCCTTTAGGACGTAGACCAATCCGAGCCAGTCTAACACTGTCCATGCCCTATAGAAAAAAATAATCAAATTTTTGCTTCTTATTTAGGCTGCACGAGGCTGCACCTTGCATCGTTACTAGCCGGCCTGTAGTCATTAGGCTTTTAAATTTTTTAATTTTTTTTTTATATAAACCCATTTTCTGCTACTCTCTAAACAACACATATTTAATTTAATTTTTCAATCTCTCATTCACTCTTTACATTATGTTCTTTTAGTCCATTATACATTAAAAATTTTCTTTATTCAATTTTAATATTTTAATTTCAATTTTAATTTTTCTCCACATTCTATTCTTTCAATTTTTGTATTAATTTTTTTATGTTTGGTTTTCTAATAAAAATACATTAAAAAATAATTATTTAAATTTACTAATATAAATTTTCTTTCAAATAAATACAATCGATGATTGTAAATTACAAATTGATCCTCTAAATCACATTTTATTTATATTTTTAAATGATGTAAAATCATTTTCTATTATTAATTATTATATCTAATTAAAGATAATTATTTAGTTTATCGATATTGTCACAATAGATTTATTTTTTCTAACTATGTTTTTGTGGCTTATCCTATATTTTAGTCATGACAACTATATTTCATATGTTGCGTTAGTAGGAAGAATCAAGTAACTCACTCAGCATGGCCTTCAGTAGTTTCACTTATAATTTTTGTTATATCTGTTGTTGTTAGCATTCTTTTAATGTCTATTAACATCGTAATTTCTTTTTTGGTTTTTCCAATTACTCTCCTCCTTAGTTGGCACTCCCTTACCTAGTGGGGACCGTCACAAAGAAAACACTTAGAAAACTTCTTCTTTGGTAGCTCTTGCCCACTCCTGACTGTAGCGTCTCCCTCTCTGTTTTGGTCATTTTTCTCCCTTTCCTTGCCGAAATTTGATTCTGTCTTCCACTGTTCTTCCTTTGGACAGAGCTATTTTTTTAAAAATATTTCATAATAAAAAAATTAATCTGCTCTAAGCAGAAAAGATGTGCAAACAAATGAGACAAGTTCACTTTTATAGACTCAATTGATTAGGAATCGATACAATGCAAACACTGTATCATGATCTTATATGGCCTCTGTTACAATATTTACATTGCACTTATTCTTGATCAATTTATTCTATAAAAGTAAAGTTGACATACTCGTTTGAACACTTTTTTCATTTAGAATATATTAAGTATTTTTGTTATCAAAATATTTTAAAGAAAAATAAAAATAAACAAAATTGTAAAAGCAAATTAGAAAATAAGTTGTTAATAGATATTAACGAAATAGTGGTAGTAGCAGGAATAAAAAAAATTTGAGAGACACTCTTGGGCGACCACCCACAAAAGGTATTGGATTCTTCTTAGTACTTTAGCGTATAAAAAATTGTTGTCTCAGCTTAAGTGTTAGGTAAGTCAAGAAGATATAATTAGAGAAAAACAAGTTCATTATGACATAACCGATAAAATAAAAAATTTCTTTTAATTAGATACAACAATTAGTAATAGAAAATAATTTTACATCAATTAAAAATATAAACAAAATATGATTTGGATAATTGACTTGTAATTTACGATCATTAGTTTAATTTGGAAGGAAAATTATATTAGTAAATTTAAATAATTATTTTTTAATTTATTATTTTAATAATATAAAAATGGGCTAGCTTGCGTGGCGGCCATTTAAGGCCCGACACGACATAACTCTATATATAGAGTTGTGTTGTGCACCTTCTTGTTTATGTGGGTGGATCTGACATGAAAGCCTGTTGTTCGTATAAGCCTTAGACCTTGCACGACCTACAGGCTGGATGGACCGCATCGAAGCCAGCCTAGCACGGCCCACCGCTGTGTCTAGTTTCCTCTAATCACTTTCACAGGAAAAATTTGAACTCTTAATTTCTCTATAACCTTATATAGTTTTCCTTTTAGTCCTTAAATGTTTTAGATTTTCATGAGATTTAATTCTATTTGTCAGATTAAAATTATGGTGTTTCTCTAGTTATTTCTTCATTATTGTATTATAGGAAATAGACGTAATTCAAATTTTTGTATATCCGAATTAAGGAGAAGAATGTGTTTTAAGTAAACTGGGCGTTTCATAAGCTCAAACAAATAAAACAATGCGTATATGGAAACTTCAGTTTATTATAAATTTTTCTTACCGGTATTTGGCTTATTTTATGGAAAATTCTGCTACTCTCGATCTTGCGTCGGTGTGCTATTGTTTTAATACATTTGTATTTAAATTTTACTGATTACATATGATGTATTTGAGAATTAGTAACATAAATCTTATTATCAGAAACTAACAAATAAAACAATGCGTATATGCAATCCATAAAGTTTCAACGACAGCAAAGAATAGATCACATGATCACCCACAAGAGCACAAAGTATTTATAGAGCCTCAATACAAGAATTTATTCTCTTTTGTCTGCATTTTTAAGCTATTAACTTTGTTCAACTCAATTTTCTTATTATTAACTTGAACTCTTTTTTATTATTTTCATACTAATACTGTATATGAGTTTTTCTTGGGTCAGAAATCCAACCCAAGAGCATAATACCTTTGCTTGCACAAATAACATAGGACCTTTGCTTGCACAAATAACATAGGACAAGTCTTGGCTGGTCGATTATTCTTTTCTTTCTCCAAGTAAACTTCCCAAATATCTTTCAAATTAAAAACATTCTCACAAGTTATATATTCTGTTCATCAACATATTCTAGGCAAAGCCTGGCACATTAAAAAAAAAAAAAAAAGAAGAAGAGCCAATGCACTCCCCTGACAGGTTACCAATTCGCCAAGGAACCCCGTCACAACCTCCACCCTTTAAGCGCCGCCATTCCGCCCACTACTATGCCCGCAGGGTCCGTGAAAGCCTGACCACCAGGGTTTTCAAAGCACTGTGTGTCATATTCTTGTCACTTCTTTTAGTTGTTGGAATTATCATGTTCATTTTATGGCTCAGCATACGCCCGCATAGGCCCAGATTTCATATTCATGAATTTTCAATTCCGGGTTTGGCTCAAGCCAACGGCTTTGAGAATGCAGAATTAACTTTCAATGTCACAGCAAGGAACCCCAATCAATATATCGGCATATATTATAACGCAACGGAAGCAATTGTTTATTACAAGGACCAACAGGTCGGGGCAACACCGTTAGCGGAACCCTTTTATCAAGAGCCCAAGAATACGACTGTGTTGGATGCCACATTAAGCGGGGCAACTCTAACTGTGAACAGCCAGCGATGGACAGAGTTTTTGAATGACCGTGCACAAGGGAGTGTTGCATTTCGCCTGGAAATAAAATCAAGTATCAGATTTAAGGTGTCCACGTGGTGGGAATCTAAGCGCCATACTATGCATGCCAACTGCGATGCAATTGTGGGCCAAGATGGGGAGCTTTTGGCAACGTCACAAAATAAGAGATGTGCTATGTATTTCACCTGATTTTATAATTTCTGTAATATTTGCTCTAAAGCACGAAGGGGATGTGTATTTTCTTTCGGAGAAGGGTGACTGATTTCGTCTTTATTTTGTTTGTAACAAGGGAGATTTAATTGCTCAATTCTTTCATAAGTTGTGATTTAATTGTGATTTCAGTATTTATTTTCATATAAACGGTAATGAATATTTCGGTCCCTCTTTCTCAAAATAAAGGTGGATTTAGCAAAAAAAAAATTAAGAAACATTAATGGTAATATTAAAATAAAGGTGAAAACTTTTAATTTCAAGTTTTATTTTTATTAGGTTTGAATTCACCTATAACTAGTTAACTCGATCCCTTTGCATGAGCTGCCATTGGGCAGTTGAAGAATAGGAGTTGTTAGCAGTTGGACACATAAAATGTCCTAAAATTGGCGCATTAAAAACTTAACATAATAGTTTTATTTTTCTCCCAAAAAAACCAAATATAGAGTGTTTTACAAAGCCTCCCAAAATTACACAAAAACTTCATAGAATCCAGAAAACAAAGTATAAAGGCAAATCATATTGTGAAAATAAATAAATTAAGATCGCTTCAAAGACGCTTTGGATCAATTCAAGTAGAGCAATAAAATCCGGGTATGTTTGATGTGTTTAATTTATAGAATTTTCCTGGATTTTTCAACATCGGTATTAGAGCCTAGGGTTAATGTCTATGCTTACAATTATGTAATTTCTGTAATTTGGAATTTTGATTATTCCATTAAAATTGTTCAAAATTCGAATGTTAAGATTTGAATTAATTTGAACAAATGGCATGAAATTGAGACTTAGACACATGTAGGATGATGCCTACATTTATGTGCATGGATTAATCTTCAAATCACACCAAAATATGCCAAGAATTGATGAAAAACTGAGACCCAAAATTGTGACCTCTTCATTGCGATATCGCTAGTTTCTAGCAACAATATGTCGAAAATTTCATCGTTTGAGACCATCGGCATGGGCTGATCAAAAGCCTTATGCTTTCACGCCAAATAGATGCTCGAAAGATGACAAATTGAACAGATGAATAACTAGAGTTCTTCAACTAATTTTGCATTGGGAAAACCCGTTTGGTCAACTGGGTGACTTGAACCAGTCAATGCCCACAAGTCAATTCATTGGTCAATAGTCTAGCCCGACCAGGTAAATAGTCCAACCATATTTGACTCGACCTGCACACCAACATGTGGAGGCACGTGAGATCATTGTCTTGGTGAGTGAAGGCACTTGAGACACTATTTTGAAGAGTGAAAGTGTGTGGGACACTTTTTAGTGCATGAAACCTTATTCTAGCTCGTGAGAGCATGTGGGGCCATGCTCTAGTGCGTGAGAGCACATGGAATGCTCATCTTGGCTCGTAACAGTGCATTGATACTTAGATAGATGCATTGACACAAATCTAGTGGGTCTTATGGCTTATAAATGTATGTGAGACCTCATTCTAGTATGCAAACAGGTTACAGTGTTTCAAAACACATGTTTCTAAATCATATAAACATAATTACTAAGGACCATTATATGAAGTATAAAATGAGACTATCTAACAATCCAATGGTGCATGATGGGACTATATATAATAAATATTTAGACATGAAAGAAAGTCACATACTCTTAACTGGAAAGAGATGATATATGGTATACTTATGTCCATGCATTATCATTGGACTCTCGTGATAAATGATCTTGTTTAGGATAACAATGTAAAGAATTTTTTGGATTATGTGAATGGATTACAACTTACTGAGGAGCAACACGCTATAATGAATGTGATAAATTCCACTATTTTATCGTTTTTTCCCAAATCAACAAAGAATGAGTCATGTAGACTATCACAAACAATATAAAAACTTTATCATTGATAAAACAACTCAAAGAATTGTATAAGATGATGAAATAAGGTAGTCATATTAATGATACGTAATTTTTTTGTATCACATATTGTAAATGTTAAGTATGGGAATTCAAATATTGGTAGAATTCAATGAAATTCTCATTCAAAATTAACATAAGCACAACTAGATTGAATTTTAATATATCAAACATTTGAATTATAGAAGATGTTCTTAAATATCTTCAAACTTATAGATATTTATTAATGACTCAAATTTGGTATTCACAAGTTATTTGAACCTAAAGTAGTCATTATCAAATGTCTACATTTATAACCTCATATTGACTTATCATCAAGTAACATTTCGACTTTAATAATTTTTTCTCTAGAAAAATGTCTCATCTTTACTCGAACTTTTAGTGTTAAAGGTGATTGCTTGTGCTCAATCTCTTAGTGTTAAAGGTCATCTTAATTTTGTCTCTCTTTTTAGCACGTTTACCTTTCTTTCATTTGAATTGCTTGTTCTTGTTCTTGTTCTTAGGGCCTTGTACAATCTCTTTCCCTTTCTTGGACTTATGCCACTTACATTCGATTTATGTTTGTACCAACCACAAACCTTCAATAACCTGATTTACGGCCTCCAAGGCTTCTTTCTCATCTAAGACATAATGCATCTTTTTAGATGCCATATGTTATAGTTATCCTCATTTAGTTTCTCTCCCTTATTCAAATCAACAATTATATTTTTAGATGTCGTGGTTAATCAGACTGCAAAGACATATCTGACACAACATTTACTAATGCAGTTATATATATATATATCAATTGTTGTAATTGCACATTAAAATTTAAAATATCTTATATCAGTTATCCCCATTCAGTTTACTATGTTTCCAATCATCTTTTATGATTCAAATTATTGATATTTTAAAATTCAATCCAATTGCATCTATATTAATTTTGGACGAGAATTTCATTAAATCCTACCAATATCATAGTTCTCACATTTAACATTTATAAAATGTGATACAACAAATGCATTACTACTATGACTAGGACCATTTCATCATCCCGTACAATTCTTTGAGTCACTTTATCCATGATAAAACTTTCATATTGTTTGTGATAGCCTATATGCTTCACGCTTCGTTGATTTAGGAAAAGTGATTTTCTCACATTCATTATAATTGCCACTCTTCAGCAAACTATAATGTATCTATATAATCCCAAAAATTGTTTACATTTTTATCCTAAACAAGATCATATATCATAGGAGAACAATGGTTAGGCATAGACATAAATAGACCATATATCATATCTTTTTCGATTAAGAATATGTGATTTACCTTTATGTCTAAATATCTTTGTTATATAACTTTAACATGCACCATTACTATTAGATGGTGTCATCTTATACTTCATTTAATGGTCCTAAGTCATCGTGTTTGCATGATTTAGAAATATGTGCTTTGAAACAATATTACGTGTTTGCATAAGCCAAAATGAGGTCTTACATGCTTTTATGTGTTGTAAGACCTACTGGATTAGTTGTATATGTTGATTCGAGCATCCATGTGGTGTCACGCATCGATAGAAGTGTTCTACAAGCTCTTATATATTGAAAACAACAATGCATGCACCTCATGTGTTACAACAAGGTCCTACACACCTTAACAAGTTAGAACAATGTCTCACATGTCTACATGCACTAGAAACAGTGTCCCATGCACCAAAGCCATGTCATACGAGCCATAATTTGTCGAAATTAAGTCTCATGCACCTTGTAGCCTATGGCTCACAAGTATACGAGTGAATCAAGTAATATAGAAAGATGTCGATCCCACAGGGATTGGTTGTCAAGTACTAGTTCGTTTTGTAATTTAAATTAGCTAGAGAAATGAAATGTTATGAATGAAAATTGAATTAAAATGAATTCAAATGCAAACTAACTAAGTTGAAATTAATAAAGGGAAACAAATATCTAACAAATTAAAAATGAAATATTAATATAAAAAGGCCTAGGGTTTATGATTTCACTATCAATTACTCAAAAATCAATAATTAATCCAACTAAAATCAATGAAATGAATTATTGATGGTTGACTATCCTATTTTACCTAATTCCTTTCTCAAGGTTAATTAGACGTGTTAAGTTTAAAAGTTTACCTATTTTCATGGTATGATGTTAATCAAAACTTATCAGTTTCTATGATAATCAATTTACCTACAAATGATTTATATTTATCTCTAAATAAAACCTTAGGTTTAGCAAAGATATGAACTAATTGGGTATCTATTTCTCAATATCACATTTCAATCTAACAACAAGTATGGTATTGGGCCCAATACCAAATAAGAAGTTAAAATCACAATTACTAAATCAAACATTCATCATCATTAATTAAAAATCAAAACCCATTACATAATGTTTGAGAATTTATAGATTCATCATAAACCCTAGCAAAGGAAATTAGCTATTCATGACTATAAATTCAAACCACAAGATAAAATTAAAGAGAGAGACATTTTGAATCAGTGAAAGAAGATAATAAGAAAGCTAGGAAAAACTCTAACATTTTCAAATCTTGATTCTCTTGGGTCTTTTAACTTTAATCTTTGATCTTCACTCTTCTACTTATTTTTTGAAGCTATCTCTCTTTAAAAATGCTTTAGGTTGCTATATTTTTTCTTTTTATATGCTGCCACTTAACCCTATTTTCATTTTTTCTTTTTAAATATTAGTTATGCCTAATAATTATGGGCACAATTATGGCCATAAGACTACCATAATTGAGCTCTGTCTCCTGATATAAAGTCTTCTCATTTGCTTCTTTAAGCTTCTATTTTTACTCCAAAAGGGCTTGAATGCCTCCAAAGCATCTAAAAATATAATTCAAACTGCAAAATAAGATCAAACCATCAAAATTAAATAAATCTTGAAGAATTTGACAAAATGGACCAAAATTCACTTTAAGAACATACTATTTTAACCCTATTTGTGTGTATTTCATATACACATCATGCCTTCACATGCTGATTATGTGTACCACATGTTGGTGGTTTGTTTGACTCATTTACTTGATTGGATTGAGCTATTAACCTGCTAACCATTGATTGTTGATTGGTCGATTGACCTAGTTAGTGTTAACTGATTTGGGTCACCTAGTTAACCAAACAGTTGACCCATTAACCAATAGGTTTGGTTAATGTGTTAACCAAACGGGTCAAACAATCGGGTTTTCTCAACCCAATCATAACCCAACAACACCGAAGAACCCTAATAACATAACTGTTTAATTTGCCCTTTTTGGCCATCAATCAGGCCAAAAACCATGAGGCTTTTGATCAGCCCATACTGGAGGTCTCAATTGTTGTAATTTTTGACATTAGCATCATCATAAACTAATGAAATCAAGGCAAAGAGTTCAAGATTTAAGGTCTTAGATTTTGTTTAAGTTCTGGCAAAATACGATGCGATTTTCAAATCAATTCATGCAACACATATCTAGACATTATCTTAATATGTTTCTAAGTCTCAATGATGCAATTTGGCTTCATTTAACTCAAATTTCAATTGATTTTAATCTAAAAACCCACAGAATTTAGATTAGGCCAAAAGACTTATTCCCACCTTAGGTTTAGCCTATTCCCAAAAATACATCTATAGGGTTTTAAAAACCTAAACACTTACCCATGGATTGTTAAACTTACCTAAAACAGTTGTTATCTTATCACTAAACCCTAAAAAATTATATAATTTCTTCTCTTGCTTTGGAAAACTAATAATTTTCCTCTACCTAAAAGTTTGAACTTTTTCCTCTAGGGCTTTTTCTTTTTTTCTGGTGATCAAAATTTGTTTTCATTATCGACCAGCCTTCATACCATCTTCTTCTCTCACAATTAGCTTTTCCACCATCTTCTTCTCTCACTGTTAGTTTTCCCATTATAATAATTTTGTCAGACAAAAACATACCATTCATCTTTACCTATTGAGGCATCGATATCAGAAGATTTGTTTAATGCTAATTTGTCAGCTAAATAAAGATGAATCATCTTCATCTAGCTAAAAAGATGAAGATGAATTGTCTTTATCTAGCTAAAAAGACGAAGATGATGAATAGTTTTCATCTCTTTATTGGATGAAAACGGTTCATCTTTATCTAATGAAAGGTAGGAGAAAAAGATAGTGGAAAGGTCGACCGATAGTAGGAACATATTTTGGTTGTTGAAGAAAGAAAAAAATACCCTAGGGAAAAAAGTGAATTTTTCAAAACCTAATCTTGGGGAAATATTGTTAGTTTTATAAATCAAAGGAGGAAATGATATAAACTTTTATGTTTTAATATTTAATGGTTAAATGATAATTTTACCTCCTATGACGGATGGTTTTGGTTAAGTTTAATAGCCCATGTGTGCGTGTTTGGGTTTTGAAACCTCACAAATGTGTATTTGGGAATGGGCTAAACCTTAGTTAGGAATAAGTCTTTTAGCCTTCAAATTATAATATTCACAGAATCATAGGCACGATAAATACATCAACCCTAGGCTTTGGTACCAATATTAGATACTGCCAGAAATTCTAAAAATTCAAAAATATAGTAAACATGCCCAGATGTCGTACTCTTCTGTTTCAAATTGAATGCAATTTGAAGCTTGATTTTTTAATTTCCATAACACGATTTTTTGTTGTGTATTTTATTTTTGGATTCTATATACTTTCTTTTAGTTGGCTCTGTATTCTTGTTTTTTGCAATATTGTTAGTTTTGTGGTAGTTTTTGGGACATTTAAATATATGCTCTACTTCCAAGCAACTGCTTCCAACTGCTACAAACTCAACTACCTAGGGTAGTTTAATTATAATATAGGTCAAGTCCAAGCCCAACACTTCTCAACACAATCTATTATTTCATAGAAAATAGTTAATTTTTACACTCAATAACAGTTCTTTTCTTTTAAGAAAATCAACTTTTACTTGTAACAAAAGATTCTTAATAGCAAGTCAGGTCGAGTTAGGCTAGTTTCGGTACAACCCACCATGCCTACAAGTCATGCTAGGCCAAGGCCTACTACCATACCGACAAGGTTGACTAACAAAAATTGTAAGGCCCACGACATAGCCTGAGGCCCTTTAGGTCCTCCCTTCACGAGCCTTTAGTGGGGTAGTTCATGTGCTTTTACAAGGCAATATGCTAAATTATATAATTTATTTAACTTTTTAATTTTTTACTAATACTTAATTAATATTTGATATTTTTATTTTTTTATAATTTTTCATGGGTCATACTAAAAGAAGGGGGTTAGGTGGTGCCATGAGTTGACCTAACCCTGTGACATGTCTACACCCAAGTAAGAAGACATACATGTGCTTAAAAGTTGTTAGAGACATATCAAATCAAACTCTTGATTTATTTTGTATAATGTTTATGAAGGTGGTAATTAAAATGAAGTTTATTGCTACTTAATATAGTTGGTTGAGGTCCTAAAAGGTGATATGATTCAAGTAAACTAAAAAAAGATTTTAATTTATGAATAGGCATTACAAAAAGGAGTAGATTAGACTTGCTTACCATTAGAGGTTTCAAAGGGGTCGGGCTACCTTGAGGTCAGACCTGACCACCTTTATTTTAGCTCACTCAGGGCAAATACAACCAATTACTGTAGCAAGCTATACCAGACTCATGAGTTGGTCAGGCCATGCTACTAGCCTGACTTTCAAGCCGACAGGCCAGCCCAACTTGTTACAACTATGCCCAAAAATTAAAAAAATTAAAAAATGTAAATAAATAAATAATAATTATAATATAAAAAATTATATATTTTTATAAGAAATGAAAATTTTAGACTTAAAAAATAAGTTAAGTTCTTAGGATCAATCTCACATATGTGAGATAACCAAAATTTATGTTTGATTGAAACATAATATTGAACTTTTACTTATAGTGGATGAAAGTTGTAAGTGTTTGTCTTCTTTTAGATGTAAGACACTTTTGTAAGAGTGTAAAGTGCAAAAGGGTAAATGTAAAAGAGTCCCTCATCTAAAAGAATACAATCACCTATTTCTTTCACTCACTACAAATAAAAACTAAGTAAAGTGTAAGTTTTAACAAAACTCAAGTTTTGGATCGATCCCACATTGGTGAGATTGATCATGAGAACTTAACTCACTTATTATAAATAAGTTTGTTTTCTTACTAATCACAATTCAATTTCTTAATATGTTTTTTTTAATTAGAAAACATAATTTAATAAAAAATCTATTTTTTATTAAAATTAACTAGTTGGCTCGATAAAGGCCAGCAGACCAGCCCATTACGGGCTTGGCACGATAAGACCATATATATATATATATAGGGTCGTGTCATGAGCCTGGTAAATTTTGCGGGTGAGCCCAACATGAAGGCTCGCTAATGTGTGAGCCTTAGGCCTGGGATGGCCTGTAGACTTGGTGTGCCATGTCGAGTCGGCTTGACCCATTTCCATGTCTACTTGTCTTGAAAGAAATCTTCCAACCTTTATTCTAAGAGTAGTACTATGTATATAATTTTATGCACAAATAATAAAGTATCATAATGTAATTAGATAGTTGAAAATAAAAAATAAAATAACACCTAATCATATGATGATATATCGTTGTTTGTATATAAAAGTTATACATATTATATTATTGTTATTGTAAGAGTAAATATAAGTTAATTGTTAAATTTTTAAAGTTTGTTTTTTCCTTAAAAACAATACAAAATGAATTAATCAATGCTTAGGTACATAAAAAATGTTTATTTATTCATAATAACATGTTTAATTATTAGTGAGTCACCAAGTAACGTGAAAATTATTTTTCATACTACTTTTTATTCAATAAAAATATTATTACGTATTTAAAATTATAAAAGTTTATATGTTAAAACTTATTTTATTGTTTTTATAATAATTAGAATGTAACTGAATTCTTGAATTTGTGAACCAATCGACATTAATACCCTCTTCCATGTATTTTCTTTAAAATAAAGTACAAAAATATGTGGAAAAAAAAAAAAGGTTAAGTTTTCTATCAAAGATCTATGTATAATACTAAGCTAGTTCTGTTATCTTGAATTTTATCTTAGTAGGACGTAAGCCATAATAATTATATTCATGAAAAAGTAATAAAACATCAAATTATCATGTAGAGATAGATCAAAATTTCATTTATGATAAAATAAATAAACATCAAACTATCATATTCATAGATGTTAAACTTTATGTTGTTCACATAGTTTGAAGCTAGAAAAATATACATTGATTTATGGTATTTTAACATGTACCAAATATAAAGAAAATTTTTAAAAAATTTAGAAGAAGTTAATTTCTCTCACTAAATAAAGAGAACTTAAGTTTTTTCTATCCATATGTAAGTCTATAACTGTATGAGGTAAAGAGAGGATTAACTTTTATTTATAGAATTAATTGTAACTTCTCATAAAAAATCACATCCTTATAAATAATCATATCATTTCATCATAAAGAATCAACTTTTTTAATAAAGAATTACATCTTTTTATCAACAAAAAGTTACTTTTTTTCATTAACAAAAAATCATCTTTTTTTATCATAAGGAATCACATCATTATATTAATTAATAGAATTTAGGTATAAAAAAATTTATTGAATAATGATTATTTTATTAAATAAATATTATTATATATGATAAAAATAAGCTTTCAATGGACTATGTAAGCCATAAATCTTATATTTTTCCATTTTGCTCATATGATACTACTTTCATAATTTAATAAAAAGGACGTAATATGTACAAAATTTTATACCAAAATCTCTCTTACATTGACTATAATACTTTATCATTATTAAGTTCAAATATCAATGTAACTTATGGTGGTATTGTATGTGATTTTCTTAACAAAGTCCCTTTCATATACCATAGTATCAACTTCCAACCTAACATAATATTTAATTAAGATGATCATTATGGTTCAACTTTAATGTCTTTATTAAGACTATTCTTGTCAGTATCATAAACACAAAAGTCAGCTCAGAGTGTCAAATGTATAAACTTAATATAAACATAATGCAATATCACTAATGACGTCAAATAATTCCCATCATTTTAACATGTTCATTAAATGTTTTGGGAGATAATCCTTTTCTTTAAGGATCTTGCATCATAAGATCATTGTTAATGTGCTTAATTGGCACTATTTGTTTCTAAACTTCTTCTTTAATCATAAAGTATTTTATTTCCATATACTTAACACTTTTAGATTACTAGTTATTTTAAAAGAAGAAAACTATGATAAAGTTAATTTTCAATAGCCTGACTATAGTGTCAATAACCCCAGGTGCTGAAATAAAGTCTCATAGTCATAATCCATGAATAACAAGAAACAACAATTGTAGAAGTTTTGGGTATAACAACTTCCATCCTAACTTCTTGAATTCTATAATTATCCATTCTCTCACTCCTAATGTGATCATTTTCAATGAACCTAACATTTTCAAATTCAACAATTCTTTTATCAACACATCCAACTTAGTCTGAATCTAAATATCCAATCATTTCAAGATGATCGGATCCTCAAAGAGTAAACATATCATCCTTAATTAGTTCCTTACTAGTATCTTAGAACTTTCATTTCAACTTATAAATAGTCATCTCTTTTCATTATAAAGTACATCTATTTTCATAAAGAATCACATCTTTTTATCAATAAAGAATTACCTCTTTTCATCATAAGGAATCATATCTTCATATTAGACAATAGAATTTAGGTACAGAAAATCTTATTAAATAATGATTTTTCTTTTTTTACCAAATAAATTCTATTATACTTGATAGAATAAACTTTCAATGGGTCATGTGAGCCATAAATCTTACATAGGAACCTAGATAGACTTTCAAGATTAGGGATGGGTAGTTTTGGTTCGAATCTTTTGGGCTTGTTCTATGGTTCATCTTTTCTTTCTTTGCTTGTAAGCCTTGCTTGCTTTCATTGCCTTGTTTTCTTAAGGTGAGCTTAGGTTGTTATTTGTCTTCTTGTTGAGGTCTAGGCTTGGTTTCTTCTAATATACATGCTTACTTTAAAAAAAGAAAAAGACATAATTGCCATCATGCTGCTTTAAGCCTATTGATCGTCGCTCACCTCACAACTATCATGATCACTTGTACCTACACACATAATAAGTAGGGGAGTAAGTGAAAATTCACTCAATAAGTAGGAGACTCTACTACTATCTTTTACATAATCTCCAAAATGCCCTTGTCATGACCAATTGTAACTCTGTCATATGAAGTCTATCTCTCAACTCCCATTAAGATGATAACAAGTCATATATCTCATAATTGTAACTTATATCTATACTTGAGAACATTTATGCTAAATAACATATCTCTCGAGGTCAATTATGTCTCATAGGGGTGTTCAAAACCGGTTAACCGAACCGCTTTGCCAATATTTCGAACCGAACCGAATTTTCGGTTTGGAAAAAATCATGAACCGAAACCGAATCGATTTAAAGATTAACCGATTTTAAACCAAACCGAAAATATCAATTAACCGAACCGAAATTTCGGTTAACTGATTTTTGAACCGAATTTCAAAAAATTATCATATTTTATTATTTTTTTCTAATTTTTTGAAAATATATTCAATATTTTATTAATATTTTATTCAATTTTTTAAAAACCGATTCGGTCCGGTTAACCGGTTTTCAAAATTAGGCAAACCAGTAACCGAACCGAAAATTCGGTTTATATATATTTTTGAACCAGTATCCGAACCGATTTTTCAAATAACCTATTTTTCGGTTTGATTTTCGGTTTTAAAATCGGTTCGATTCGGTTACCGGATAATTTTGAACACCCCTAATGTCTCACTCAATCATTAAAGAATCATTCTAGATCCTACTCTTGTGTGATCATATCATCTCTTGGTGAAAGTATTATCATCTGTAAACTATAATTGTATACTAAGTCGATGAAACTATATCAATTTATGGATTTAACGTTTTGGCCATGTGAGCATTTGTTGCTAGTCTACCCACATACACCATCATTGGACTATCAAACTATAATTATAATTGTGTTTTACCACAAATAAGTACCCTATTACAGGTTCGGTGTCATATTATGGATGTTCCCTAATTCGAGTAGATTAGCAAATATATACTCATGGTATCCTCTTATAACAATCCTAGAATGTGTAAAATAACCTATTTTGTAACCTCTCCTAACCATTGGGTGTGTTACAGAAAATCGGCATGAGTTCCCCTATTTTAGAGGGCCCGGGGAAATTTTTTTTCTCTTTTCCATTATGCCCTGTAACACTCCCAATTAGCAATTCATATAAAACAGTCCTACCAACCGACTGGATTTTCATCAACTTAATCACAATTAATAAAATAAGTACATAATAATAACAATTATAGAAATTATCACCCACAGAAACTTTATAATCAATTTTCATAACTAGCTGTATATATATATATATACATATCTACCAATATCTACATCAAGTATATATATATATATAGACATATATTCACATATACATCAAAACATATATATATCAATAAAAATATGGTGCCTTCCTCCCTTAGCCTCATGTCTCATTAGTGCTCCCCGGGAACCTTTGCTGCATTTCTTTACCTGTAAAATATTAAATTAAACGGAGTGAGTGATTATGGCTCAGTAAGAAAATCATACTCAACACTTAAAGCATTTTATACCAGTACTAATCTTTTCCATACTCAGCGTGTCTGAACTATTTACAACAAAATAATTGACACAGAACACGCATTTAACACATATCATAATTCTTTTCTTTCACACATTTATTCATTTTCTTACTATACTGATATGATTCACTCATTATGATTTATGCATGTATGAGTGCCATGACATTTTTATTTTCTGATCGTACATCTTTCTCAACTCTTTATCAGCCACACAGGCTTGTATGCATAATTCTAATGCAAATGACTTTCATAAAATATTTACTAATTTGTTTCTCTCTCATTCTCATTGATCAATTTAGACTACATATGATAGTACTTGCAGTCACCATACAAAGTATAATTCTCTCTTACACGCATATTTTTTTTTCTTTGTTGTCCACACAGTACAGCTAATATTTTTCTTTGTTGTCCACACAGTACAACTGATATTTTTCTTTTGCTGTCCACACAGTACAGCTGATATTTTTCTTTTGCTGTCCACACAGTACAGCTGGTTGTCCACACAGTACAACCGATTATTTTATTTGCTGTCCACATAGTACAGCTGGCGTGTAAGGATTTTTAGTATGTTTTCTGCTTTCCTGTATCATATGAGTCATTATAAAAGCATGCATGACTTAGAAAATATTTTTCCTCTTTCTTTATTTTTTCTAAATCATGCATATGTTATGATTCCTCATGTATGCATATATAACCATAATATAAAATATGCTCATTCATTGTTTTCTCTTATTATTTTCATTCCTTATCAAACATCATATTCTCCTCTCATGCATCTATATATCTCATACATTTAATTAATTTCAAAATATACAATGTAGGCTTAATATAAGGGTTATCACACATTTTATGCACATAATTAAGCAAAATTAACCTATATCACATAAAATGACATTTTTGCCCTTATGGCCAAAATTACCTTTTTACCCTTATGGCCAAAAATTACATCCTGAATCCTAATGAATTTTTTTATCCTTTTAAGCATAAATCATCTTAATTCTAATACCTTACACACTTATATAAGTAAAGGTTATTTAAATAACCTAACTCAAATTTACTTCAAGTATGTAAAGTATGAAATTCTTACCTTTTCTTTTCCAAATAGGTGATTTAAGCTTATTCACCTTCTTTTCTTCTTCTTGGCAACCTTAATCAACCAAAAATATAATCATCCATCAAACTCCCAAATTTCACATATCTTAAAAATTAAATTTCTTACCTTAGAACTGATCAGAATTGACAGATCTACACTTTTTATAACTGGGGCCTCTGGAAATTAGGTGGTTTAGCTAGGTTTTTGGACGAATTTTGGTTAAGGGAAAGCTTTAGCTTAATTTCATGGAGTTCTCGGCTAAAAATGGAGAAGATGAATATATTATATATTTTATAAGCCTTTTGGACCATTTTGCCCTTAACCTTTTTCATAAATTACTATTTTATCCTTAGTCAATTACCAAAAACCCTTAGCACCACCATATAATTTCAAGTGTGCCCTTCAATTTTAATTCCCACTTTGTCCCTTGAATCTTTATAAAATGACCATTTTACCCCCTTTGAAAAATATTGCTCATTTAGTAGTTTTCTATAATTCTTTTGCAATTTCTTTACACAACAAGTTATAAAATCAACTCTAGGGGTAATTTTGGAAGTGGAGTTTACTGACACACCTGAATTCGGATGTTACATATTTTCTCACCTTAAATGGTCTCTATGAATTTCTACTCAACTAAATTGTATTCCTACAAGAAACAACCGATATGCAAGAATTAAAGTCTCAATTCATTGTCTCAATCATAAAAATAAAATTAACTTAGACATGGCAAGCAATGCACCAACATCCCTACCCTATGCACATTTGTTCATCATTTCAAAATTATAAAATTAACTTATTTTCTTTCCAACTAAATCACAAACATAATTTACATGAAAATTAATGCAAAATAACTAAATTACCCTCAAGACATACCTGTGGGTGTTACACGCCTGAGACTCAACCTAGGAGTGATCATGCGCCAAAGAGTGGCTATGTACGCCATGCCTTACCAAGTGTAGGCCAATATGTGGAAGAAAAAGTATGATTATGACTTTGTTACGTATAAGGCATACATAAAATATGGATTTGATTTGACACCTGCAAAAAAAAAAAAAAAAAGAATTTGATGACTTTGACTAAGATTTAAAGTCCGTTGAGGTATCAAGAGATACTCAAGGCAATGATTATATATGATCAAGAGAGAAACCCAAGCAGAGATAAAATAGACTAGAAAGAAGTCCTAGAGAGTTTTGAGAGATTAGGTATCTATAAGGATTGATTATCTTGATGAGATATGAGATGGATTGATACCTAAGGGACATAAATGATAAGACAACATCCTTATTAAAGAAATACCCATGACATAGGCAACTCGTCGGTAGGGTGAAGTCCATCGATTGGTGTCCTTATAGTAAGAGATACTTGTGAGGACCACATGTTTGTTGATTGGTTAGGACTTACTAGGACATAAAGGCTTAGATGATTGAGTAAGCTAGGACCATGAGTTATCAATTGACAATGAGATTAGATAGTTAGGGCTAAAGAGAGAGAGCCTAGAGAGTTGTTACTAGACTAGGTACACTGATTCCCTTAAATTCGATTGAGATTCTAACAAGCTTGGATTAAGATAAAGATAACCTGGATTGGTAAAGGAAAGAGAATAGAATCAATTAAGAGATTATAGGATAGATCATTCCTACTTACTCGGTATTTTGTACTCATTTAATTCATTTGCATTTCGCAAGTGAGAAGACTAGAGGTGATGGTGATAAGGCGATGGATCAATGATAGAGCAAAATGTAAGCTATGGACTCATAGTCGTTAGATAGTCTTATCATGATTTGATGATTAAACACTTTATTTAATATTTTAGTACATGGATATTGAGATTTAGATTTTTATATGATGCTTGGGATGATTTTATAAGGTATTGCTTTTTATTTTCAATAATAATGACTCTCAAAGAACTGTTCAGAATACTTGCATATGCATGTTTGATTTTAGATTACTTGATTTAAATTGAGATAATCATACATGCATGTTAGATTTTAGTAGCATTTTTACCCTGAATGATAGGATATTTGAGGTGGGGTATTACAATTGGTATCAAAGCTCAGATTTTGGAAACCCAAACATATGGAATAAATTATGTGTACTAGAAATGAGTCCCACATGCCACATTGATCACCCACACCTACTTGTCACTGTAAGTAAAAATTTAAATTCTTGCAATTAGATTGATCACATATTGATAGATTAAGAATGAAAAACGCACAAGGAGTTGCTAGGAATCCTTCTGAGTTATAACAAAGTGCACTAGTAAGAACATATATTATGAGTTATAAATCAAATTCACTACCTGCTAATATAATTTTGTAACTTAATTTCAATTTAAGTGGGACTGTCAAGCAAAATTTGTATTCTTTGCCACAGAAAGCTTTCAAGAATGGGTACCCGAATGGATAAAAATGTTTAAAAAGTTTCTCCAACTCAAATAAAGAGTATCATGCCTCCAAGGAGTTGCTTGAGTAGCAATAGAGGGGGTTTCCATGCATAAGAGTGTATAAGTTTAGATTCTCCCCAACGATATTTTAAAATTAAATTCTTAACTTACCTAACACAGTGATTGTAAGGTCAATCACTATACCTAAGATTTTATCTATTCAGTATGGTTAGTTCAATCCCCAATGATGATCTTGTTACAAAAATAAATAAATAAACAAATAAAAAGTATTCATCAGCAAAATATTCCAGGGTATAGACGAAGGAGTTTCCATGTAGCTACCTTATGTGGCCTTTAGGCCCCAAAAAAGTGAAAGTGCTACCACCCCATCCCAAAGAAAAGCATTTATTTCCTTGTCCTTCAAACTTTGGTAACTTGCAAATGTTATAATATGCCTTTTCTATTGGCACCATAAAACAACAAGCGCTACGCCTTTCAGCCTTTTTTTAGCTTAATAATATTGCCTCGCTAGGTAACCATTTCTCAATCAATCCTTGAAAATATCTTCCTAACCATTCCACTAACATAATCATAATGTGCGAAACGAAGAACTTCTATCTTTGGCTTCTCCAAATTATTGGCCTTTTGGGCCTTCTTGCCCTCTGTTTATGGCTGGCTTTACGTCCTCAGGATCCAACCGTCACCGTTATCGATCTCTCGGTTCCACCCATAGATAATAGCTCTTCACCAGCCGCTGTTGGGAATCAAAATGGTTCCCTCACTTATAACCTTGAAATTAAAAATCCAAACAAAGACTCTGTTATCTTGTTTGACGATATTTTTTTGACATTTCTCTATGGCCAGGATAAAGCTGCAACAGATAGAATTTCTTCTTTCAAATCAGGTAAGGGTAGCACTATATACAGAGTTAATCATTTGGCTATTGACGGGCGTGTTTGGAAAGCTATTCGCAAGGCACTATCAAATGAGATATCTGAACTAAAAGTGAGGTTTGCAACTGGAATTCGGTTTAGGACTATAGGCATTAAGAGTAAGCATCATAGGAGTCACATTCTGGAAGGTAAAGTGATGCTTGGTAAGAATGGGAAGATCTCAGGTAAGAAGAAGAAGATTAAGCTAAAGCGTTCATCCAAGAAATGGAGAATAAAGCTGCGTCCTAACTTTAACTGATAAGAACTGTAAACATATATGTGTTATCTTATTGTGTGTTGAGGCCATACTACTATGTATAATGCTTCCTTTTTTTTTTTAATTTGTACATTGTTCGTCAATATTGAATACAAAGAATCAAAGCATTTTAATTCTGTAAATTAAAGATGCTAGTATGTAATGTTTGTTAAAAAGGATTGCTAAATTTGTTTGAACTCAATTGTGTATAACCAAAACAAATTGAAAATGTTGTGAGCAATGTAATAAGGACAAATAATAAATAGAGAACTATTGGGAGGTAAAAAAAAAAATCCCCCAGTTTCGTAATAAAAACAAACTGAAATTCACACTGCCAAGTTTCTGAATTAAATTGTTGTTCTCTTTTAGATTACCCAATTCAGCTCACTTGTAATCATCTTAATGTAAAGTTTGAAATTTATTTGTTATTATATTAATTTGGTTTTGGATCGAATAACCAAAACATACATTCCACGATTCAGTTTGTTTTGATCAACTTTTACAGCAACAATTTGTATGCAACGGTGCCATTAAAATTCATGGTGCCAACTTTGTAGGCAATTTTAGCAAATCATGGATTTTGTATTTATACCTAGTTTTGTCTGTAAACATTTTTCTCTTGGATATATATGTGACACATTATTCTGATTGAACTTTTTATGTTGGGTTTAATTTTGTACCTGTAACAACTAATTGTTTTATTTTTAATTAATTTGTGTTTAGTAGAAACGTGTACCACTCATATTTGCTCATACAAGATATTTATAACCAATTGTTTCAGATGGGCAAAAGAGATACATAGACCAAGTCGCGGTGGGCACCCATGTAGTAGGTGTGAACAACCGTTCACAAATAGAAAGACAAAAATACCTTTAGAAAATACACGTCCAAAAAGGAAAATTGGAAATTCTTAGGCAAATTTATATGCCTGTGCATTCAACCATGCACCCTCATGCATTCAGTAATGATGACGAATGTTTGTGAGAGCTAAGCAATGCACTGTACAATCTCTTCTCCAAATACATACTCTTATTTGGAATATATACCTAAAGAGATATGTTAACTTAAATTTTTCCACAGCATATGCTAGTAAATAATAATAAATGTGTATGATAAATAAAACACTCTCACAATCCCTAAAAGTGTATTTATTATTCAAGCTCATAACACAAAATTCAAATGGTTGTAATCCAACTCATGTAAACCATAGTGTATAATTAAACATAAACAAACCCAAAATTCATAAATATAATCCAAATGAATAAATGACCAAAATGCCCCCGCTTCATGTGTTACTCCAAGTTGACCTACCAGTTCCTCCTCTACTGCTCCACTACTCTACAATCTTACCTGAAAAACTACAAAAGGAACATAGTGAGTGAATTACACTTAATAAATAGGAGACCTATCGAACCAAATGCACGATAATAACAATAACAATCATGATCCATAGTGGTGTCCCATGTCCAATCATATCGTGGTTTTTTGGATGCTTCTCTAACATCCTAGATATCCATCTAAATTATTTTAGCACCCAACACCAAATCTCCACTGGCGGTGTCATCTCGGATGACTAATATCAAACAATGTATATCGGTGTCTCAGATGCTTGGTGAAAACATGAGGTATCCCATATGTCAATCATAAAGTACACCTAATACACTTGTTAGCCAAGCTTCAAGCTATGGATACCATGTCACAAAAGGAGTAAAACTTCAAGCCTTTCTTAATATCACACAAGTATATATCTTAGATGTTAAGATGCCCAACATCAGTGCATACAAGAGCATTTCAGATGCTAAGGCATCTAACGTCAGTGCATGATAATCGAGTAGGTAGGTCACACAAACTAGCCCTAAAGCTTTCATAGAATAAAATAATACATTGTTTTCAGTTTTCTACTTAGAATCACTCCAATCGAGGTTTGTGTTGTCAAACACTTAGTCGAACACCCTTAAATCTTCGTCGTGTAATTAAACACACAGTTGGGCACATAAAATGATTTCCACCTTATTTCGCCTTCGTTAGGGTCCATGTATCTTTAATAGCCTTCCTTAAGGCTCATGTAACTTTAATAGCCTTCATTAGGGCCTTAATACTCATATTCGTCTTGTTATTCATTCCTTTTACATTCATCCTTCATAGGGGTAAAACAATCATTTATATAACCCTATAAAAGCATAACAACTCTATACAAGCATAACTAACTTTCTCCAAATTTGCTTCCAAATTTCCTTAAAAATTCATACTCAGGGGTGTATTTATCTTACTTACACAGCCATGCAAATTTCATATGTAGGGGTGTTACCTGGGGTAGGAAACATAACCGTGTGTCTCATACCACATGAGTGTGAACTTGATCTCAAATTAACAAGTCTATGGATCTCTTCTACACAAGAATAGTTCACCCTCAAATATATATGGTCGTTTAACTTAACTTACACGGGCGTGTGGAATATTTCTACTGAATATCACCTTTGCTAAATTCTAGAATTTTTTACCATCTCAATGCACTCTAACCAAATATAATCAACCTAAACACATCCATAACCATAACAACATGTTCTCTCAGCATCAATAAACATCAAACGCAAAGTAACTTAATAGAATCAACCTCTTATCACATTAACAGGCATGTTCTTCATATCAATATAACCACATTATAGATTTTGTAAACCTTAATCAATTAACTATTGTATAGTGACGACTCCTAATCTGTAGTAAGATAATTGACACATATATACTTATTCAAAATTCCATATTATAGCTCTTATTTCTCATAGTAGCATAATCTACTCACATGAACACTCATCTTCAATTTGTTCATAAGATTACAATCTCGCTCAAACACATAGATTTAAACATATGTTATTGGTCCACAATTCATAATCCATGTATAATATCATGATCACAATGAATAAAAAATGGATATAAGTTAAGAGTCATCCTACATACCTTTCTTCTGATGCTAGCAAGGTTTTCTTATGGCAAGTTTAATTTCACAAGTATGTATGCCAATACCTAATAATGACAGTTTCTAAAATAATTGCCAAACTGTTCCTTATCCAAAATTCAAAATCTTTAACCATACACGAGCATGTACTCCATTATACACTAGTGTATATGTCTTCCATACTTAACCATTTTTTTGCATCACACAAGAAAAGACTATTTTGCCCTTGCTAATATATACACAAGCATGTAGCCTTCCTACATAGTCAAGCAACTCCAAAAACATTTGGATACTATTAAATAAACATAATCAAAAGGTAAAAAAGCCATATTAACCTTATACATAATTGAGAGTATTACATTTCTTCCTCTTAAAAGAATTTGCCCCCAAAATTCACTCAAATAATTGTGGGAACCTTTGCCTTATATATTACTTTGCCTCCCAAGTGGCCTTCTTGATTTGATGGTTCCTGTAAAAAACCTTAACCAATAAAATATGCTTATTCATGAGTTATTTAACTTATCTATCTAAAATCTAAACTGGTTGCTCCTCATAAAGTAGATCATCTTCAAGTTCCACATCCTCAACTCTCAATACGAGTCGAGTCACTAATATACTTACATAGAAACAACACATGGGACATATTATAAGTCTTGTCTATGTTTGCTAGCAACACAAGTTGATAAGCAACTTTACTTGCATGTTTTAGAATCTCAAAAGGTCTCACAAACCTTAAAGCCAATTTTTCTCTCTATCCAAACCTCATCACATGACGATAAAGGGTAACTCTTTCAAAAACCTAATCACTTACCTTAAACTCTAAGTCTCATCTCCTTTGATCCATATAATTCTTTTGGTGATCTTAGGCTTGTTTCATTTTCTCCTTGATTAGTTTGACATCTTCAATCATTTTCTAGGTTATCTTTAACCCTAAAGTCTACACCAAAGCATCTTACTCACTTATTTCATCTAAATGAAGTGGCGATATACACTTTCTCCCATAAAATACCTTCTACAAAGCCATCCAAATGGTTATTTGATAGCTATTATTATAAGCATATTCCATAAGTGATAACACATCAATCCAACTCATTCTCTGGTCCAAACAACATGTCCTCAATCACTTGATTCACCCTCTGAGTCTACTCATTAGTCTGAGGATAATAGTGGTACCAAATGTCAATCTTGTACTTATAGACCTCTATAAATTTTGTTAGAATGTTAAAACAAACCTTGTGTCTCTATCCAACACACTTGTTTTAGGTACAGTATAGAGTCTCACAATCTCTCTAACATATATTTAACCCAACTAGTCAGTACTAGTTTTACCTTTAACTGGAATAAAATGTGTCAACTTAGTAAATATGTCCACAATTACCTACAAAACATTAAATCTACCTCTGACCCTCGACAATCCAACTATGAAATCTATCGAAATGTGCTCCCATTTTCACATAGGAATACTCAAAGCTACAACAAACTAGACAGTCGCTGATGTTCAGCCTTAACCTATTGACATATGGAACATTTGACAACAAAAACTATCATATCCTTTTTAATGCCAAAACACCAAAATGATCTTATCATATCTTGATACATATTTATACTCTAAGGGTGAGCAGTGTAAAGAGAACTATAAACCTTTATGAGGATCTTACTCCTCAAATCATTAAACGAATAACACAAATTTGACCTCAGGACCTCAACATATCATCGACAATACTAAACTCTACCTTGGTACCCTCAACAACTTTTTGCCTTATTTATACAAATCACTCATCGGTTGCCTAAGCCATACATATCTCATCCAATAAGATCAACTGAATTTATAACCCAACCATTAACTTAATAACCAACTCTATATGATCACTTACCAAGTCCTGTTGTAACTCTCAACAAACACTAATATGAGACAACATTACCTTTCTACTCAAGGCATCAACTACAACATCAGCTTTCCTCAAGCAATATCCGATATCATAATCATAATCTTTTACCAACTCTAACCACCTCTTTTATCTCATATTCAACTATTTTAGGTGAAGAAATATTTTAAACTCTTATGATCCATGTAAATGTTACACTTGACTCTATATAGATAATTTTGCTAGATTTCTAATGCAAACAAAACCACAACCAGCTCTAAGTCATGAGGAAGGTACCAAGTCTCATAATCCTTAAGCTATCAAGAAACATATACAATCATAGTTCCTCTTTGCATCAACACAGCTCCTAAACCATGGTGAGAAGCATATGTAAGCAAATAATATCCCTCACCTTCAGTAGGTAATTCCAAAATAGAAGTAAAAATCAACCTCTGTTTCAATTCATAGAAACCTATCTTACAAGCATTAGACCATTTGAAAAGAATGTTACTCTTGGTCAGTTCAATCAATAGTCAAGCTAACATAGCAAAATGCTTCACAAACAGTCTATAGTACCTTATTAATTCAAGAGAACTCGAAATCTCTTTAGTTATCTTAGGTCTCTGCCACTCCAACATAACCTTAACCTTACTCAAGTCTATCAAAATGCCATCAACTAACATCATATGTCTAAGGAATGCCACATGATCTAACCAAAACTAACATTTAGAAAATTTGGCATACAATTACCTATCTCTCAATCTCTATAACAAAACCTTAAGTACTGCTCATACTTTTCCCAAGTCTTGGAATGCACCAATATATCATCATTGAAGACCATAATAAATTTGTCCAAACAATCTTGGAATACCTTATTCATCAGGTCCATGAAGACTATTAGAGCATTAGTCAACCTAAAGGGTATTACCATAAGTCAATTTTTAAGAACACCATGGTAACTTTCAATTGGTCAAACAAATCATCAATCCTTAATAGTGGATACTTATTTTTTACTATCACCTTATTCAACTCTCGATAGTCAATACACATGTGCATCAACCTACCCTTCTTTTTTGGAAAATGGATTGGTGTGTCCCAAGGTGAGTGACTAGGTTTGCTAAAACCACTATCCAAAAGCTTTTGTAACAATTTCTTTAATTCTTGGAGTTTAGTTAAGATTGTCCTATACGAGGCTTTAAAAATAAGCACTGTTCTAAGAGCCAACTCAACTTCCCTCTCAAGTACCAACCCTAACAAATTATCAAGAAACATGTCCTAAACTCATATACAATGAAAGTAGACTACATACTCAGAACTGTCTTATCTAATTTATTTACCACATACACCAAATAACTAGTTTAACCTTTACTCAGTATTTTCCTCATTTTTACACTATTGATAATTATACTCGATAGACGACCCTTATCAAAAATAAACTCATCACCCTTATCTAGATAAAGCCAAACTTTTTTTTTCCTATAATCAATCTTAGCTTCATACCAACACAAGAAGTTTATACTGAAAATATTATCAAAGTTTGAAATGTCAAATACAATCAAACCAACGGTCATCTTTTAGCCTCTCATAAATATTGTCTTACCTAATAGTATCTAATCACTCAGTATTTTATTCTTATTAGGCAATTCAATAAAATAACCATCAACCAATGTAGGCTCTAACCCTAACCTCTTAATAATCCCTTGTGTAATAAAGCTATGACTAGCACCATAATTAATTAGAATATATAATAGACAAGAATGGAAAGATAATTGACCAGTAATAACATATGGGTTTGCCTCAGCCTGGGTCTAAGCCATTACATATACTCTCGTTTATCCTCCCCTAATAGTCTATTCAGTGGGGGTTAGTATGACTACCATGCACTCACGGCCAAAACGACCTGGCTATTTACACTACAAACATAACTTCATACCAACGCACTCTCTAACATGTCTACACCTATACTTATAATGAGAAGGAAAGTCATCTTACCTCAACTGATCCTCTTGTCATGGGTGTTTATCTTTTAAGGGGGCTAATCCTTATGCCATGGCCTCTTGCCTTTCTAGTTCCTCTTAAATCCTCGAGACTAAAAACTGTGTTTGCCCCTAGAATCTCAACTACCACTTGTGACTGATTACTCAAATCTCTACATTAGAGCTTTTGATCGAGGCTGTTCTAGAACACCCTTATCTTGGCCATCCTTTGCCTCATGGCCTTATATTTCTAGGCTCTATTCAAAGCCTTTGAATAGGAACTAAGAGCATGATCTCCTATTCTTACATCTTTGGCTATATCAGATTTTAGCCTATTCACTAAGATTTTTATCTTGTCTCTATTAGTATTAATTATCCCTAGGACATATCTAAAAACTACATTAAGTCTTGTAGAATACTCCTAAACTGACATCTGACCTTACCTTAGATTAATAAGCTTTTAGGTCCTAGCATATAATAAATCAACAAATAAAAGTCCTCTGTCATATTAGTTATCTGATAGGTATCATATAGTGTCTACCACTAAACTCTAGCATCACTCTTAAGCAGATTATTAGCAAATTAAATCGACTCATGACTGATCGTCTCAAACAATCTCATGGCATCCTTTATAGACTCTAGCCATTTTTAGTTGGAACAAATTTAGTCCTTGAGCTACCTCTAAACTCTAGAGGTCGATGTCTGTTAGCTAAATTATAAATTAAATTGAGTTATCCTCTGCTACCACCAGTTACAGATGTCCTCTAAACCTCCTTGTCCACTTGATCCTACTAGGGTGATAAATCCACAATCAATGGTTGCTCCTACCGATAGGAGAAACCTAAACTAGATGACTCACACTTTCTAAAGCCTCTCAATTCTCCAAGAAAACCTCTTGAACAATTTGTTGATTAATGAACTATGAATCTATAATGTTGCAGCTATACTATAAGCTTGTCTTTCTACCACACCCCGATTACCTTTCACAATAAAGACATCATTAGCAATACTCAAAAACCTCTAAAATCTCTTCATCTTGAAATCATATAGATAAGCTTAGACAAATCAACCATAATTCAAATATAAGTTAAACAATACTTATAGTAGAAGTAGTCAGGGCTGCATTAGGGGCTACTTAAACACTAATGTATTACCAGACACATAACACTTTTTTGGTTCTCAAAACTATGTTCTGATACCAAAAATGTAACACTCCTCTCTAAATATATATTGCTATTTGAAATATGCACTTAAAAAGATGTGTTAACTTAAACTCTCATATAATAGACATAGTAAATAATAATAAACATGCATAGTAAAAAACTACTCCCACAATCCCCAAAAGTGTATTTATTATTCAAGCTCATAACACAAAATCCAAATATATGTAAACCATAATGCATAAGTGAACATAAACAAACATAAAAATAATCCAAATGAGTAAATAACTAAAATGCCCCCACTTCATGCCTTTCTCTAAGCTAACCTATTGACTCCCCTACTTCTGCCCTGTTATTCTACAGTTCTACCTGCAAAACCATAAAATGAATACAATGGGTAAAATACACTCGATAAGTAGGTGACCTTTCAACACCAAATACACAACAATAATAATAATAATCATGATTCATAGTCATGCTCCATACTTAATCATATCATGTTATTTTGGATGTTTCTATAGTATCTCAAATACCTATCTAAATTATTCTAGCATCTAGTGCCCAATCAAGGAACACAATGAGTAAAACACACTTAACAAGTAGATGGCCTTTCAATACCGAATACATGACAATAACAATAATAATCATGACTTATAATGGTTTTCCATATCTAATCATATCGTATTATTTTGAATGTTTCTGTAGTATCTCATATACCCATTTGACTTATTATGGTGCCCAATGCCTAATCTTCACAAGCGATGTCATATTGGATGACTTGTGCCAAATGCTAAACAATGTATATCAATGTCTTAGACGTCTGGTAAAAACATAAGACATCTCAAATGTCAATCATAAAGTACATTTAGTACACTTGTCGATCAAGCTTTGGGCTATAGATACCATGTCACAAAGGCATATTTTAATATCACACAAGCATCCTAGATGCTAAAACACTCAACATTAGTACATCCATAAGCATCCCAGATGTTAAGACACCTAATGTCAATGCATCATAATCGAATAGATATCAAGGCTACACAAATTAATCCTAAAGCTTTCACAAAATAAGATAATTTTTTTTTTCAATTTTTGACTCAAAATCATTCTGGTTGGGGTTTGTGTTGTTAAACACATAGTTAGACACCCTCAAATTTTTCTCGTATCATCAGATGTATAGTTGGGTACATAAAATGATTTCCACCTCATTTCACCTTTGTTAGGGCCCATGTATCTTTAACAACCTTTGTTAGGGCCCATGTAACTTTAACAACCTTTGTTCCCTCTACATTCATCTTTCATAAGAGTAAAATAGTCATTTATATAACCTTATATGAGCATAGCTAACTTTCTCCACATTTGCTTCCATTTCTAAATATACACGTGGTGAATTCATCCTGCAAACATGACCATGCAAATTTCATACATGAGGGGTGTAACTTAGGGCAAGATACACGATCCGTGTGTCCTAACCATACCAGCATGTACCTAATCATAAATTAACACTCATCTGGATTTCTTTTACACAAACTATTCATCCTCAAATATAGACAGCCATGTAACTTACCTTACATGGGCATGCAACGTCTTTTTACAAAACATCACCTTAGTCAAATTTTAGTGTTTCCAACCATCTCAATGCACTCTAACCAAACATAATCAACTTAAACACATCCATAACCACAACAACATGTTATTTGAGCATTAATAAACATCAAATTCACAAGAATTAAATAGAATTAACCTCTTATCACACTAACAAGCAAGTTTTTCATATCATTATAACCACATTATAGATTCTATAGACCTCAATCAATTAACCATCGTATAGCAACTACTCCTAATTTGTAGTAAGATAACTGACACATATATACTTATTCAAAATTCTAGATTATAGCTCTTATTTCTCACAGAAGCACAATCTTCCCGCATGAACACTCATCTTCAATTTGTTCACAAGATTACAATCTCATTCAAATACATAGATATAAACATATGTTATTGGCCTAAAACTCATAATCCATGTATAACATCATGATCACAGTAAATCAAAAATTGATTCAAGTTAAAAGTCATCCTAATTACCTCTCTTCCAACGCTAGCAAGGTCTTCTCATGGAAAGCTTAATTTTACAAGCCTCCTTTGTGTTTTCCGACTTCAAAGACTTCAAAATCCTTGTCTTTCTCTTTATTTGGCTGAAAGAAAAATACCAGAGTAGTGAGTCAAAACACATTTGGATTTTTTTTTATTTTTAATTGTTACACATAATACACGATCGATCGTGTAGTCCATAGACATGGGTGTGTATGTCGTTACCTAATAATGACAGTTTCTAAAATCAATGTGATACTGCACTTTATCTAAAACTCAAATACGTTGATCATACACAAGCGTGTATGTCTCCCATAGCTAATTTCTTGCATCAAAACAATTTCTCTAGTGTGTCTACTGTTATGTAATGAGAATTAAATAAAATGTCGATATAAGGAAATAAGACACTTAATTTTAAATATGGTTAGGGCTGATGATTAAAATATTTATGCTTATAGTAAAGTTATTGATAGATTTATATTTCAAACAAACTACTATATTAATTTCATAACTTGTAAGGACTCACTTGTATGGAATTTTCCCTTTCTCCCTCTTTTTTAAGTAATCCTTCATATATCAAAGAACCTTGGAAGGGAAAATCACGTTCAAACTAGTAGCATTAGGTTTTTAAATCCTAGTAGGAATATAATTGATATGTTCCTATATCAATGTGAACAAAAAGGGAATATTATAAATATAAAAAATATTCTGGTTATTAAGGTGAAAATAGCTTCATGTTTGTTGGAATTTTTGAGAGAGAGAAAAATATTTATTGAAGATTCTGGTGGATTTCTCTTTTAAGAGAAGTTTAATCGTTATCTCTACTTGAGGAGACTGTCCTTTTCTTCTCAAAGCGTCAAGTAGGAATAATTTGATCATTAGTCACTTGTTAGGATTACTCGAGCTTATTTAGATATAAATCTTCACCCAACTTTGCTACTAGAAGCACGGATCGCCACATAACATGAATCTTCAGCCAACTTTGCATTAACAAATCAAAGCTCTTGCATCAACCAACCAAGCGCCAATAAGCTTAACAATTCTGCAATGAAAAATTACTCTAGGAAAAATAACTCACATTAACTATCTAAAAATATTTTGTTCGGATTAATTTGAGACTCTTATAATTTATCTAATAGTTAATAACGAGTCAACTTTATGAGTAATCAAGTTTAAACATAATTTATGACATGTTTAGTTTTTGTTTAATTTTATGAATTGTTTTTACATTTAAGAAAGGAGATATTTCACAAGTATAAGATAATAAGTTTTTTTTTTTTTTTTAACTTATTTTTTCATATTTTGAGACTTAATGCCACCCTGACGTGAATTTGGCGATAACAGGTCATTTCATCATAACAAGAATAAATACATATAATTATACAAAGTTCCTCGTCAAGTTTCATGGTTGGAGATTTTAGAGTGGTAAATTGAAAATTGGCAACTTGAATCATATCTGCCACCCACTGCTTCTCGCCATTGATTTAACAAGGAATCAAATACAAAATAGGTTTTTTGGCAATTGCAATCATGCTACGTCTTCGCGGATTGGATGAAGTTAATGTGGGAACATGTATTTGGTCTTTACATTAAACTTATTGTGGTAATGTATTCTACAACCTTCGCTAGCATAAATGACAGAAATATATGAGAAAAAAGTATAAAAGTTCAAATGTTGCAAAGAATTTTTTCTGGTATCCAATACATGTATATTTGCCGAATGAGATGGGACTGGGTAAAAGTTTCTACCCCCATTCTTGCCCCACAATAAATTTTGGGTCAAGAGATTCTAACTCATACATGCTCCACACCATGATTAATTTGTTAACCAAATCCATCCTATTGGCACAGGACTAGACGGCTCCAATCATTTGGGACATTTGGCATTACTGATTCCGACCAAAAACACGTTCTATTGGTTTTCATGAAGCATGTGATTGCAGTCAACAAAAACTACTATCTTCTGCGCTTAGACTCTTTACGCATTTCTGCCATGTAAGTCTCCAAGTTGGATTTCTCCCATAAACGTCTCCGAACAAGATCTTCCTTTGTTGATTCATCTGACAAACATACCACACAGCTTCAGCAACGTCTTTAACTACAACAGTCGAGAAAATAACAAATGTCTAGCATTTCATGTTCTGGATCCAAATAAAAAGTTTTTGGCTAATACTATAGTCCAATTTCTACAATACATAAATATACTCCCTTTAAAGCCCAAAAAAGTGGGTCTTGTTTAATCAGGAAAATGAAATACAGAATTTCATAAAAAGTTACCAATACTCATCCAAGCATCAAGACGAACTGCAAGGGACTTTTGAGTCAGGTAAGAAGCATCCTCCCAAGAATATGGAGCCTTTTTCACGTTGTATCTCCAGTACCAATGCCCAGACCAGAACAATAGCTGGTGAAAAGGATAAGTCAGGACCCTTGTAGTCTTAAAGCACCATGATCAAATTCAAGTAAAGCATTACTTGAAGACAACAAAATTAAATCAGAGAAAAAGATATAATTATTTTTTCCCTACCAGTTACATTCAAATAAATGCCTATTTCAACAAGCAAATCAATTATCCTAACCTTGCCAATAGTATAAGGTAACAGAACAAAGCGGACACCAATAAGTTGCCAGATGGAGGGTTTTTCAGCTCCTTTTATCTGCAGATCAAGTTCTTTACTGAGATCATCCTCCATTTTCCTGCCATAGAAAGCTTTTCAGCCATATTTTGAGAATTGTGGAATGGAGTATATAACATCACAGAAGGGTGATGCAGGACAATCAAAGCCACGTAGCCAATTTCTAGTCAAAATTAGGTACAAACTTGTCCATTTGCTTGTTACTCTTCTTCTTATTTGTGATTCCCCCGCTACGTTCAAGTTCCAGTGCCCGCAGTCTATTTCTGTAAGCTGGTGTCTTCTTGACCATGGCTACAGCCTGAATGAAGAATCCACATTTTAAGAAGGTGATCAAAATAAGCAACTGTAAAGTCCATATAATCTATATAGCCGGTATGCAGTCAAAGTATGTAAACATTAACTCTTAAAATTCAATGTAACAGAGTTCATTTCAACTATGGTACGTCACATAAAGGTCTAGCCATTCAGATAATTCAAATAATAACAATAAGGGAAAAAGGAATCCTGTGTTATGAGCAACCAAATAAATCCAACAGAGAAAAAAAAAATGATTAGGTAACTAGAAAAATGAATACTTATAGTCAAGAAGCATTTGCCCATAAGCTATTTACTATTAATTTTTTATTCAAGATGGTCGCTAACCCATAGAATAAATATAAACTTGTACCAAGACTCAGGTATCAAGCGCACTCACCAAAATTTTATAATGATAATACTAATAGTCAGATTACATAATGTTTTAGTTACTAGCAAACCAACTTTCAGCCATATTGTGAAACACAACCACATCAAGGATCAAACATAATCATGCATTAGATATATCATGGTACCTGATTATACCTCGTCCATTGATTTAGATACTGAAATCCTGAGAGAATTAGAAGAAGACCAACCAACACAGCACGAGGATCCTGGAAAGAGCATACATTTTTTTTGTAAAAGAAAAGAAAAAATTCAAAAGGAGAGACTTTTTTTTTTTCCTTTTCTGCTTTTCCTTATAAATGAATTACCAAGTCTAGTCTACCTATTCCAAGAAATATTTAAAAAAAAATCATCACTTAATTAGGTGCACAATAAATAAGTTCTCTCACCGTCTTGTGTCCATAATAAGCATGATAGTAACGAGCTGTATTGTAAAAGACCTAACAAGAAAAGATATGGCAGGATTAGGACATTTTATTATAATAGTCTTATAAAATTACAGCTTAAGCCTAGGAATTTTAATGAATTCCTAGCCTTAAGAAGCCAAAATAATCTCATTGAAAATAATAGCACAGATGTTTGAGAGTAAATGTGCTTGAAAATTGCAATACAGAAATGTGTCATGATATCAGAGCTATAAACCAAATAAGTTTCAAAGATGTAGTTGCAGGAAAATTGCAACCATGAAATATAGTATCCAGAATGAGAGGAGTCAAATAACCAAACTTACTTATCAAATATAAATTACAAATGCATAGAAAAAGAAGTTAGAAAAATCATTCAATCAACAATTTGAATATTCATTGACTACAGCAGTGAGTTGCTAAAAGTTTAATCAACATGCACGGCAACATAAAGCCAATTAACCTAAATATGTCCCTCCCATTTACTATTTTCTTTTTTAAAGGAAGTGCCACAGATTAGATTCGGATAATGTAACATTTTATCTGTGCGATGACCAACATAAGTTATAGCTGATGTCCCATTCTGTCACGGGGAATCCAATTTTAAAATTAAAAAACCAAACTCAATAACACTTCTTTGACCCCAGAATAGCGCTAGGCATCTAGAATGATAATCTTTCGCCAACTATTCAAGACTCTGAAAGAATTAATATAGAGTCCTCATTGAAAAGTTAATTCCAAATTAAGTTTAAGCATTCCTTTTCAAACAAATTCCAGAATCGCAGCATCATTTATTCTTCCATAAGCTGCTAAGAAGAGAAACTGATTTCAGATTTAAGAAACCATAACCATAGAGATGAAATTACAAAACATTGAAAAAATAGAATGGCTTAAGCAATTTTATTGTCTTAGTGAAAACCCTAGTTCACCTCTTCGGGATGTTCAATTGCATAATCATACTGCTCTCTCGTGGCTTCATCTTTTAAAATCTGCAATCCCAAAATGGTATATAACACAAGTTGTATGTCAATCAAAAGACTCAGATTAACATCAAGGATTGACAACAGTTAAAACAATTGATGCGATTAAATTATTTAAAATCATATTACCTCATAAGCATTTGCAATTTTCACGAACAACTTTCTTGATTCCGGATCCGGATTTTTATCGGGATGGCTAACCACATCAATAAAAACAAAAATATGAATCAATCAGTAATTAAAAAAAAAAAACTTTTAATTCATATATAATTAAATTAATAAACATAAACTTACTACTTCAAAGAGAGCTTATAGTAAGCTTTCTTGATTTCCGAGGCATTAGCATTTTGAGAAACCCTATGAATTCAGGATTGAAGAAAAAAGGTCAAAAATAGATTGAAGGGGTAAATTGGGAAAGGAGGTTTGAAGAAATTGAGCTGACCCTAGTAGATCGTAGCAATCGTCCTCATCACAGTAAATGGCGAATGATGGAGAGATAAGAAGTAACAGCATAAGACATAAAATGATTGGGCGCCAAGGAAATGGGAGCGGTGGCGCCATCGTCTCTGGTCTGTTTTCTTCCGCAGATGTCCCAAGCTTCAGTTAAAAAACTGATATTGACCAAATGAAGGTCGAACGTAATGGAGGTTCAACAATATGGAAGGTTGGATGGACTTATTAACCAATGGGCTATGATAAATTGGCTTCCCCAGCCTCTGTCTTCGGAAAGAAAGCCCAACTGAATTGAGTAAAGGAGAAAGAGCCCAGATCGGATAACGTCTATACTTGGCTCAGATCTGGTCCAGAATTTTGATAAAGCCAACTTGTATAATCCAAAAGATATGGTAAGATCTACATTTGATAAAAGATTTTTGAAGGTTTACAATAAAAATTGCGCTAGAAGTCAATTCTCAAAATGCAACAACCAATGGATAATGATTAAACAATTCTCTAGCACGAATCCATAGTTAAAGCAGATTAAGACTTGAACATTCTAACAAATGATGAACAACTAGGTCATTTAATTCTATAGTCTGTGAAGTATAAGACCTTCTTCAAAACAAAGCTGCAGTTACAATTTTATTGAAGGAGAGATTTATCCGAATTCTATAATATGATGTCCTTACCAATGTTTTTAAAACTGGACTAACCAGATTGTTCCAATTTGTTAGATTGTGAATCAATTTATAATTCGATTTGGTTTCACAATTCAATCCGATCTATACATAAATATTAATTTGTTTAAAATTTGGTCAAACTCAATAAATCAATTAAACTTGAAAAACTAGTTAAAACCAACAAAGCCAAGTTTACATAATGTTGCACAATTTTTATCTTATTAAAACTTAAAAGAGTTACAATTTACACGATTTTAATTAAATTAATGATAAAATTTGTAATTGATTTTTTTTAATCTATGTAATAGAGACTCAATTATTTAATTAACATATTTAAAATTATGTTTAATATGTTTTATATTTTAAAAATATGATAAATGTTTGATATTATTCATGAAATATATATTAATTTGGCAATAGTTGAACAGGTTGATTGTTCGATTAAACTAATCAAACCATAAATTAGTGAAATAACCAATTCAATTACTGATCCGATTTTAAAAACATTGATCCTCACAAATAATAATCTAACAAGATGTCAATTTTCCTATGTATAAGAGGTAATTGATATCGGTCAAACTCTCTCTTATTCAAATTCAAAATATATATTAACATCCTAAATTAAGGAAACTTTAATTGTACTTTTTCTACAAATAACTTGTATATAATTAAATAGAGTTCATGAGGTTGAGGGGATAGATAAAAAAGACAAAACATAACCCCAATCTCTTTGTAGTATCCTTGCACTACACTCAAGACTGCCAAACCACATTAAAAAATTTATCTCTTATTTGTTCTTTTATGTATCTTAATTTATCATCTTAAAAATTTATAATAGATTAATTTGAGTTTTCTCATATTTTAATTGTTATAATCGTAATTTATCGTATAAAAGATTGTAAATTACATATATTAGGTGGTAATGTATTTGCATAAAACTTTTTTTCCAATTTAAAATTACAAACTTAACCTTTTTTTTCTAATTTATCTTATTATGTCATTATTTCTGTAGTGTTTTAGTAATACATTTACATTGAACAATCAATTATTTAAAATAAATAAATACTTAAATAATTATGAAAATATAGTTTTAAGGTTTATGTAATAATCAATATCTAATAATTTTCTTTATTGCTAAGCCGGTCAGAACAAAAAGCACTTCTAATTAATAGTGAGGTGCAATTTACATTATTATATAGTTGGCAACGTGCAGTGATCCGAAGAGCATAAGCCAAATTCTTCACTGTGTATACTGGTGTAAATTTTACCCACCTATTATTCAACTCCCGTTAAATTTTATTATCAATGTAAAATATAAAAATATTATTTAATAATTTTATTTAAAAAAATTATCTCTTTTTTCCTTTTTTATTTTAATAAACGATACTTTTTAATTTAGCTTTAAAAAGTTATTTTTTCATCCCACCATTTAGGATTTCAATATTTTAATATTAATAGCTATCTCCTCTTATACACAAAAAATTTGCATTCTCTCTTTCCGACAACTATTCTTCTTGACAATTTACTCCGACACATTATCAACCCCCACCACCGACACCCTATCCATCTCTGGTGGTTTTTTCACATAGAAACAACCCAAAATCTAACCGAAATTGATCGGCCATCACACTGATGGATGTGACATTGAATTTTGGGTGGGTTCCACATCAAGAATTCATCAGGGAGAGACAGGGTGTCAGTAGTAAGATTAACAATATGTTAGAGTGAATTGCTAAGAAAAATAGTTTAAAAGAGAATACATTTTTTGAGGGTGTAAGTATAATATTTTGAACTTTGAGAACGATAATTGTTAACACTAAAATATGAAAACCTTAAATTGTTAGAGTGAAAAAATAACTTTTTAAAATTAAGTTAGAGAGTAAATTGTCAGTTTTAAAAACAAAGGTGAGACAAGAGAATAAATTTTTTTTATAAATAAAATTATTAAATAATATTTTTACTCTTCATGTTAATAATAAAATTTAATAAAAGTTAAATAATGAACAAATATTTAAATTTTTTTAATTTAAAGAAGGCCAAATGACTATTTCCCACCCAAGGTATGCTGCAATATCAAGTTTCCATCCTTTAATTATGGAAACACCAAACACTCACCCATGAGCAGTTAAAATTAATGGTGGTAACGGTAAAATCATCATTTTCTCTATAATATTAAAAATAAACCAAAATAGAATCTACTTTTGCCCCCATAAACTTTAAAAACTAAAATTTTTCCCTAGCCTAAGTTTTAAAAAATCGTAGTTTCACCCTAGGGTTTCGTTTTGAAATCTCCAGTGACATCTCCGGTTCCATTGCCGACGGCCTCTCCCTCCTGAAGCATCCTCTCCTTCTGGCGATCTTTTTCCTCCTATTTGGATGCCCGATCGGCATTAGAAAAGTCGTGGAAGACAAAAAACTTCGTCAGGTCTTCGTCTTCCCAGTCGTCGTCATCTGGGAAGACGATCGTCTTCCCAGATGAAGACGAGACGACTCGTCGTCCTCTGGAAAGATGAGTCGTCTTCATCTGGAAAGATGATTTCTCTTCTTAGACGACGTCTCTCTACGCCAGACGGGTTGAAGTGGAGTTAAGGGGGCCGTCGATGGAAGAGAAACCGTCGAGAGGGGGAGACGGCTGGCGATAGGGCCAGAGAAAGTGAAAGGGTTTGGAAACTAAACCTTAGGGGAGAAAATGTTATTTTTTCAAACTTAGCTTAGGGAAAAAATGTTAGTTTTTAAACTTTTAGGGGGAAAAATGAGATTAAATTTTTAGGGGTTAGAGTTTCGTTAAATTTAACTGGTCATGAGTGGGTATTTGATATTTTTATAATTAAAGAGTGAAAATTTGAGATTACAACATACCTTGAATGGAAAATAGTCGTTTGGCTTTTAAAGAATGAGAATTTGAAAAAACACTAAACGTGGAATAAGAATAACTTACCACCGTTATATTGGTAGGCCCGGGCCTTTTTCATATTTCCCCCTTTGTTTCCAGAGAAAAATAATATTGTATTGGTAACGGCAACAGGGCATATCGCTTGGTCGAAATGTTTGTTTCTTCTCAAATCACATAATTTATGTTGTCTAGGAAAACTAACATCTAGTGGCTTTTAAAATTACCATCTGATATATATTTTGCATAAAAAAAAATTATAAGTATAAATAATATATATAATTTTATACATAAATAATAATATATTATTATATAATTAGATATATTTTTATCTCTAATTTAAAAATATTTAATTATATAATAAAATAT
The DNA here is from genome assembly GCF_011075055.1 of Mangifera indica. Classification (NCBI taxonomy): domain Eukaryota; kingdom Viridiplantae; phylum Streptophyta; class Magnoliopsida; order Sapindales; family Anacardiaceae; genus Mangifera; species Mangifera indica. Next base: position 11,172,800 of record NC_058142.1, on the reverse strand, counting down.
TATTATTTATTTATAAAATTATATATATTATTTGTATATACAATATTTTTTAGTTTATATAATATAAAAAAAATTCTACAATGATGATATATTTTATCGATTGTAATATAATAATATTATATTGGTAAAAGCGCTAAGACATGTTGATTATTATAAGGTATGTAATCACATTTTTAAATATATTAAGGGGAACATGGCACTTTTGGCACATGACAAGGAAAGTATTCATTTGCCCTTATGCGCGACAACGTGAATGAGATGATGTAACATGAATTTCCATCTTATCCTAATAACAATCCTCACCAAGTACAACAATAGTATAATGAAAGCAATTTTGTGACACACAACCAAACAACTTTAGTTAACAAAAAATTAAAACGCATCACTTAACAATCCACGAACACATTTATGTCTATATTGGTATCAAACATGCATCAACGTATGTCAATCAATTAATAGATTATAAAACATTTGACGTCAAAACAAGTATATACACTTAGTTAATTGAATAAAACAGGTACAAGTTTTATGAATCAATGGCTTGAACATGTCTTTTATACCATTGTAAATGTTTACGACTTTTTACATAGGAAAACAAGGAATATAAAATTTTAAAAACAAACAAAAACCACAAACACTTCCTAAGATCTCATTCATATGCACATTTATTCACAAACTTAACAATTCGACCATAAGGGGTTCTAGGAACTCATACTTGCGTTTAACGGCTTTTTTCAGTTTGAGAGATGGTAGGACACATAGGTCATATTTAAAATATTACATCATACATTCCTAAAAATAAAACATTCATATAGGTCAAATGGATGTATATCGGGCACCATGCATATTCAATAAAACATGGATAAAACAATTAAGATAATATTTAAAATTATTATTACCAAATTTCTAAATTGCATTTAGCCCCTTAAATTTAAAAAAATTAAAGCAAAATCCCAAACATCTCAAAATTGCAAACCAACTCAAGTTTTGGTCAAACATGGTCAAGAAAAATTTAGGATGCATTTACGGGGTGTATTCAACACTTGTGGGTGTACGTGACCTCAAAATACAATGCCTATATGCCCAAGGAGTCACACTCATACATTTGAGAAAAATTACATTCGTATGGGTATGAAAATATGAGGTATACTTATACATCTTGCAACATATGGATTTATGTTGCTCTCAATTTTTACTCATTTTACAACCTAGATTTGCACATTTATAACCATTTGAGATAGAAATATTAGGGTTTAGGATAATTTTTATATAATTTTAATTTATTTTCTTGATTTGATATTATTTTCTTTCTCTTGTATGAAAAATGGAAAAATAAAGGAAAAAGAGGACAAAAATGAGGAAATTAGAGAAGTCCGAATTGCATTAGGAGAAAGACTACCTTAGCACAAACATATATTAGACAAATTTGAAGAATTCAAATAAATATAAGATTCTTGATTTTGCGTGGGCTATAAAAAGACCACTTAAACACTCAGGGAAACGTTCGCTTTTTGACAACTTAGATAACAGACCTACACTTTTGTTTTTAGAAATTTCACAAGCTAGCAAGACTTGGTTACAAGAGATGATGGTTAACAATATCAAACCTAAGGTTGACAACAAGTTAATTTGTGTAGTCAAGACGTGCAATCATCAAGAATTTTCTAAACCTTCTCTCTCAGATTTATTTTCATGTCTTTTGATTATTATTGTTGTGTTCTTGTAAAAAGATTGAGTGGCTAAACTCTTATTTTAGGGTTTAAGAGGGATCATTTGAACCTGATGAACTTCTAGTATTTATTTTATTATTAATATATTTTCATTGATGTTTGATTTAATGAATGAATATATTATGTCTTATGTTAAGTCAAGGGCCCGACTTTGTACATGCCAGTAGGTGAATGTAGATTATCAAAAGGTAGATGCAAAATTAGTTCATGCATTCATGAAACCCAATTACTTAATTATAGAGATGGATTAAGTCCTTGTGGAGCCATTGGTGTCATAGAGCTTCAGGAGTTCATTTTAATTGAGTACCATGAGAGTGGGTGACCCTTTTTAATGCTTACACATATATTCAACTTTGAAAGGGGAATTAAGGTAACATAGGATAACCATCCATCAATGTATCACACATAGAGAAGGCATATATGATTATCGACAAGTTTATATAAGACTGTCGATGAAATCATAACTCTTACAGATTGTTATTACAGAAGTTCGGTTAACAATAGAAGGGTTGCATTAGTTTGGTAACTTAGCCACATGTTTGTGTTGGTTGAGATGGTTATTACTTATGGTGCCAGTTGGCATCATCATTTGCATGGTCGACACCATCTTACCAAGTGCATGAGTCAGAAGTGAGTCAAACTTGCCTTTACTAATTTTACTTTATATATTGTTGGACCTAGTTAGCAATTAAATAATTGTTGCATGACCCTTGCAAATTCTTAATTTAAATAATAACCATGCATGTATATCATACATATACATTAGTGAAGGCAATAACATTCATGTGTTAAAGCAATGTGCAACAATACGCCTCCATGTGTTAAAGCAATGCATGCACGCACGTTCATGAGTCGAGAGTGAGCCATACTTGTCTTCACATGCTAGAAGAAGACACTCATGTGCTTCCACATGCTCACACACATCAGTGAGCACATTTGATCATTGACCTCTATTGACATTACTTTGATTATTGATCGATCAATTGACTTGAGTAGGTGTTAACTGGTTTGGGTTCAACCTGGTTGATCAATAGGTTTGGATAACCTATTGAACAAATAGGTCAAGGACCAAGCAGTACCAAGGCAATGTATGCCCAATCCATGCACATGGATTAGGCAGGCAAAGCCAAGACCACCTAGCCCTTACACATAGATTGAGTGGGCCTTTTGGAATATGTATAAGTACACACGTTTTCTCACGTATTTTTTATATATATGTTACAACTTGAATAGCTTAGGTGCTAACACCTGCACCTCTCACCTACATTTCTAACTATCCTTAAGTCCTAATAGACTTTAAGCATGGTTTCAACCTTCATTCAAGTTCATGCTTCATGTGGATATCGAGGAGCAGACCTATTCTTAGTTCTAAGAGCGACTTTACAATTTTTCACCATCAACAACAGATGAAAGGGCCATTTATGAAGGAATATTGATTAAACACCCTATTCATGTTATGATGTATGATTGTGAATTATCTTACTAGGGTGATCAAAAGTTAGGATTTGTGGTATGATTGTTAAAAATTTTTGTTGTTAATTATTTTGCTAAAGGCTATCAATCCCTACACAAAATAAAAATTTTAGTATCTTTATTCATGCTCCTAAAACTTGAAGACATTTGTTATGTGATCAAAAATCTTGCTCAAGCTCAACTCTTGAAATTTATTTTAGCAAATAGTTTTTTAGCAACTAGTGACTGCAAAGCAACAATATCAAGTAAGGGTGTCATGACCTCTTACACGACTCAACACAACATATCGATTTTCTACTATTATAGATCCATTACCCTAGAATTCAACTATGAATCGATAAAAGTGTATTTATTTTTCCTTATGCTTTGGAAAACACTACCTTATCATAACAGAGACACTTTCGTAGAATTTCGTCGAATATCGAGGGAAACACAATGGATATATGTAGGTAATAATACCAAAGTTGAAGTAAAAGGAATGGGCACATACAAATTGGTTTTGCGTGGTGGTCAAACGTTATACCTACATGATGTTTTATATGCTCCAGAAATTCGATGAAATCTGGTCTCTATAATGGTTCTGTTAAAACTGGGATATTGTTTTATTTTCTCTGAAAACTTGGTTAAACTTTTTTATAACGATATGTTTTATGGATGTGGATTTATGTCTGAAGGTTTTATGGTGTTGGACACCTTAAATTGTATTAATGATAATACTGTTAGTTTTTCTTTATTTGTAACTCCTAATAGTCTAGATGTGAATGCAAATAAATGGCATGCTAGATTAGGGCATATTGGCCAAAAGAGAATGAACAGGCTGGCCCGTGAAGGTTTATTAGGACCTGTCACGAAAGTAAATTTGCCTATTTGTGAGCATTGTCTAGCAAAAAAAACTACTAGAAAACCTTTTGGCAAAGCTATTAGAGCTAAAGTTCTTCTACAATTTGTACACTCAGATATTTGTGGACCTATGAATGTTAGAGCTAGAAAAGGAGTATTCTATTTCATCACTTTCATAGATGATTATTCACGTTTTGGTTATGTCTATTTGATCTCCCATAAGTCAAAAGCAATAGATTGCTTTAGACATTATATGAATGAGGTTAAGAATCAGTTAGACAAAAGAATAAAAGCCTTGAGAACTGATCGAGGTCATGAATATTTATCTACCAAATTTAAGGAATTATGTAGTGAAAAAGGAATTATGAGGCAATTAATGATTCCCAGAACTCCGCATCAAAATGGTGTAGCAGAGAGACGAAATCGAACACTATTGGAAATGGTTAGGTCTATGATGGCGCAAGTAAATCTTGCAATTTCGTATTGGGGAGATGCTTTATTGACTATGACTTATATACTTAACCGTGTGCCTACTAAGTCAGTAACTTCTACACCTTATAAGTTATAGATAAGTAGGAAACCTGAATTAAATATGATGCGCCCTTGGGGGTCTGCTGCATATATCCATAACACATTCCATAAATTCGGAAAATTGGGTCTAAGAGGTAAGAAATGTATCTTTATAAGATATTTTGAACACTCCAAAGGGTACATGTTCATAGGAGAGGACTCTGATGGAAGAATGACTGAAATAGAATCTCGAGATGTGACATTCATAGAAAATAAATTTTCTGAAAAGGGTGATATCGATAAAAGTCTTCATCTGTATGAAACGGAAGAAGAATGTGGAGATGGTTCGTCCCAGCGACCATTAGTTGTGTCACAAGAGACGATGTCTCTACCTGTTCCAGATAGTAGGAGCAATGAGGTTATACTTCAACCTATTTCGGATAGTGGGAGCGAAAATCCTCAATTACGTAGGAGCGAACATTCTCGAATCCCCAAGAGACATTTCGAAATTGAAAATGAAGTTTTCATAACTACTCCTCCGGAAGACGATGAGCCTAAAAATATCAAAGAAGCTCTATCATCCTTTAATAAAGAAAAGTGGCAAGAAGCATTAGAGGAAGAAATGAAATCCATGGAACTTAACCAAGTTTGAAGTCTAGTGGACTTACCGTCAGGTTGAAAACCTATTGGGAATAAATAGATTCTCAAAATTAAACGAAAGGCGGATGACTCAATAGATAGATACAAAGCTCGCTTAGTGGCAAAAGACTATACTCAATAAGAAGGTATAGATTATGAAGAAACCTTTTTGCCCGTTGTGAGATTTACTTTAATCCGTGTCATTCTAGCTATAGTAGCACACTTAGATCTAGAATTGCATCAGTGGATGTCAAAACAACTTTTCTTAATGGAGAGCTTGGCGAAGAAATCTATATGGATCAGCCTGTAGGTTTCGTGGTAAAAGGCCAAGAGCGTAAAGTGTGCAAGCTCCAAAAATCTATATATGGCCTAAAACAGTCATCAAGACAATGGTACTTAAAATTTCATAAGGCAGTATTGTCTTATAATTTTAAGATGTTAGAACAAGATCATTGTGTTTATGTGAAAAAATCTGATGACAAATTTACAATTCTATCTCTTTATGTGGATGATGTGCTGATAGTTGGGAGTGATTTGGAATATGTGATAATCATTAAAAATTGGTTATCCGCGAATTTGACATGAAGGATATGGGTGAAGCAGATTATATTTTAGGTATAAAAATCAAAAGAGATTGTTCAAAGAGACTTTTGGCTCTGTCACAAGAGCGTTATATCCAAAAGATTCTAGAACGATTCAACATGAGAAATTGCAAGCCCATAGATAATCCTGTGTCAAAAGGCGATTCATTGAGTCAAGACTTGTGTCCAAAGACTCAAAACGAAAGAAATGAAATGTCTCTAGTACCTTATTCAAATGCGATTGGAAGTCTCATGTACACGATGATGTGTACTCATCCCGATATATGTTTTGCTGTCGGATTGGTCAATTGATATCAATCAAATCCAGGAAGGGAACACTGGAAGGTTGTAAAGAGGATATTGAGATATCTGAAAGGCACTGTGGATTATTGTTTATGCTACCAAGGAAAGGATTTGCGTATCGTTGGCTATTCGGATGCTGACTGGGGTGGTGACTTGGACCAACGCAAATCAACTTCAGGTTATACTTTCTTACTCCAAAATGGCGCTATATCTTGAAGCAGTAAGAAACAAACGTGCATAGCCTTATCCACAATGGAAGCAGAATTTGTAGCATGTTCTGCTACTGTGCAAGAAGCTGTTTGGTTGAAAAGATTTTTTGAGAATTTGGGTGTAATGGATGCATCAATTGGTCCTATAGTTATGCATTGTGATAATCAAGCTATGATAGCTTTCACAAAAGATCCAAAATTCCACTATAGAACCAAACATATTGACACCAAATATAACTTTGTCAGAGACATCATTTCGAAAAGGGAAGTGATGACACAATATATTTCTACGCATAACATGATTGTTGATCCTCTAACTGAACCGATCTCAAAAGATGTATATCTTGCACATGTTAAGTCCCTTGGCTTGCGTAGAATATGATAGATGACTTGTTGAGTATATATTGTACTTGTAACACAACGTTATAACATCAAATAATTTGAATTTATTTTATGTGTTTGAATTCATGGTGTTTATGAATATACACATAGTTTATTTTGAAATCTCAACAAGATGATAATGTCACACAAGTTTGATTGGCTCTCTCACCCGAGCAATCGCCTTTGACGCTGAGGAGAGCGTGCAAGGATGAGACATATTTCTTGAGGTTGATGTCGTTTAAAGAGCGCACTTAGAAAATGAGAATTGTTCAAGAAATGAATTATCTGATATGTCGCCTTGATGATTAATCAAGATGAGGTCATGCCTTGATAGATTTGAAAATGACCGATTTGGATTCCCCATGTCCAAATAACTTGTGAATGCCAGATGTGAGTTCTTAATAGATAAAGATACCTGTAAGATTGGAGAGATGATTAAGAACTCAGGTTAAGCGCTGAGTGCAGCGACTGAACTAAGATCAGTACAATATTGGTAATGACATTTTGAAAAGATACATATTGTAGCACATGATTCATACCATGTGTGCTTGAATAAGACGATCGCTTGAAGTAGTGGAAGGATGAATCCCTGCTCTTTCACTGTGTGAGACTTTATGAGGATTACCTCATGATGGTATCATTTGACTCTTTGCTGTTATTTGATGTTTATTCTTAGTGTTGCTATCTTAGCTTCAAACCTATGACTATGAATGATTCGGTTTATGGAACATGACTAGAAAAGCAGTTAAGTTTAAATTAAGAATTTCGAGTAGATGAGGAAGACTTAAATATTACGTGTGTTCATTGGCCGGCTGGTCATGTCACTCATACAAGAGATTGGACTTGATCATGGATATATAAGAATATAACATAATAATAAATGAGGGATTAAAGGGAGCTAGTGTTATCGAGTAAGTCTAGGGTGCTGCGAGACTAACGCTTTATTTTATTTTGGGTTGAAGCGACTATGTTATTCCTAACAGATGCATAGTAAATTAGCTCTCAAGTGCAGGTTGCTCGCAAGGTCACACGACACATTTGTTAGTATGAATTGCTCTGTTCTGTAAGATTTCTGTAGAAGAGTATTGTGATTCGGATCACCCATCATGTGTGAGTGGGAGATATTGGATCCGATCCACCTATAATGGGTTGACCCGATCCATTAGGGTTATAAGACTAACCCATGTAAGCAATATTACAAAATTGCCCTTGGCAGTTATTTTTAATAACTGCGACTCCCCCTCTTATTTAAATAGAATGTAACTTCCATTGGAAAGTTAACTGAAGCAAAACAGAAACAGAAGAACAGTGATCAATACAGTACTCTTCCAAATCAATTCTCTGGAAGAATTCTTGCAAAAACGAGAGAGAAAATCAGCAAATTGTATTATAGATATTTCCAAGAGTATATCAAATCACTGAATCATCATCAATTGTCAAATTCAGGAAACCGAGTATGCTTTCTGTGATCTTGAAATAGTTTGATTTATGCTTACAAATCGATAAAAGTGTATTTATTTTTCCTTATGCTTTGGAAAACACTACCGTATCATAATTACTGTATTAATTCAAATATATTACCCTCGTCGTAAAAGAGAAAAATAGAACCAAAAGAAAAAAAAGGGAGAAGGAAGAACTCTTTTGTAATTCTTTTCAAATATATTAATAACTACACCATGGTCATATGCTGATATAGAGTTTATTTGATTTTTTTGCCACATCACGTAAAAAGTCACTAGTCTTATCATTCTCAATTTTCAACTTTGTCATATTTTTACACTCAAATCTCATTGATTTAATATTCTTGTCATTAGTGAAATTTTCAACATTAACACAAACATTATTCACCACCGTATAACAAAGACAGAGAAACTAAGGGACCCTTCTCCGGATGCCTAGTCTTTTCTCCTTTCTCCATCAAACCCTAAGTTTTCTAGTAAGTTGTCAATCACAATTCATGTTAGACCAAACAATGTTTTCCCCCTCTTTTTTTTTCGCAATTTTGAAAATTTATTTTTCTTCAATATCATTATTCTGATTGGAATGTTTCTTAAACGAAATTTTTACAAACTACTTGGATGCTGGCTCCCAGACAATTTCCTTACATAATTTTCCAGCTGTCTTCTTTTTTTCAACATTAGTGATGGCCAAACTACAAGTGGATGTTCCTTAGAGTGGACTCCTGTAAAGAGGTCGCAGGTTGCTTCAGGCGTTTAACTTACTTTGGACCATATAGACGTAACTTATTACTGCGTTATGCCTCAATTCATTGAAGAGTATACGTTGGCCCCAAACGTATCGACCTCTTGTCTATTATTTGTTAATTTTAAAATTGATCCGTCACATTTTGGAATGTTAATGAAGGCCACAGTTATTGAAATTAGTAAATGTTGAATACAAGGATTTTGAACAAAAACTTTGAGTTAAATTCATCTATTATATGTGTATTATATATTTTTCATATTTTATTATTTTAAATATATTCAATAATATCTTTGAATTTAAAATATATAAAACCCGTATTTTATATATTTATCATATTAAACACGTATTAAATATTATTATATTTTTATTTATTTGACAAAAGACAAAAACGACTTCATTTTACAAAACATAAAATAATATCGTTTTACATGAAATATATAAGACTCAATCCAAATAGTGACAAGTTTCCTTCATTTTCTTACAAAATGGAAATTTTCTTATAATTTTATATTTTTTCCTTTTGATTTTTATCTTACTATCAACTTATCATTTTATGTTTCAATTTGTTGATACATAGAAACGACAATTCATATTGGTGATCCAATCAAGAAAAAAAACCTATTATTTTATCGAATTTATACTAGATTAGTCTTACATTGATAGATTTAGGCCCTATTATTTTGAATGTAAAGAAAACTAATGGTTTGGTAATTTCTTTTATCATATCATTTGACAATAAAGCCTAATCTTGATCTAAAAATAAAAAAATATAGGCCTAATTAATCATATTTTGTAACATAATCATTAAAAATTAAAGTTCTTTCTAATTAGGCCAAATGACGTAAGATAAGATAGTAGAGTTTTTTTTTTATTATTTACTTTTAAAATGTTTTTTTTTTTTTCAAAACTCTGGTGGGTGATATTTACATGAATTCAATCTAATCCAGCTACAGAGCATAAAGGTAGGATATAAATCATATGGTTATGTTAAATCTTTTCATGTAAAATAGTTAAATCAATTCTTACTATATTCAATTAGTTATGTTACATATTAGAGAGATTACAATTGAAATCTTAGTTATATATTATGTTTGAGAGTATTAATACTATAATTTATAAATCAATTATTTATTTTATTATTATTTTAGGTCTAATAATCAATTAAATAATTTGACTTGAAATACTATTCTGATTTTAAAAGGAAATATATTTTGAAGAGCAATACTATGTGTACCCACTTTGGGTACACAAATGTATACACATTCATATGTGTCATCATATGATTGGTTATTATTTTATTCTTAATTCAAAATCATCCAATCACATGATGACACATATAAATGTGTACACATTTATGTACCTAAAGTGGGTACACATAGTTTTATTGTATTTTGAATAATGAAATACAAAACAATAATGGCCAAAGATTTAGGACACGTCTTTATACTCATCACAAAATTGAAAGAATTAAAAGATTGAATTTATTAGCGCTCTAGCTCATCAATCCCATGGGCTCAATGAACACTCAGCAAGCAATGTTGGGTATCTTTCAGTGTCCTTGCAGTAATCATATATAACAAGGTTTCTCTGAACCCACGCATAGTCCGTTTTCTGAGAATCGGACAGGTGCCAAGCTTCGTATTGATCCCACCAATTGTTAGTGGTGGTTGATACACATTTAGGAAATGGATCTTCCCATTGGCATCCATCAACGCTGAAATCTTTGTAAGACGATACAAATGGAGCCTTTTTCCAATCTGTCTTCTCCAATCCACCACGCGTTGCCCAATCATCTGCGTTCCATATGCTGGAGAACAAGTACATTGGCTTCTCATTGGGGAAGAAATTATTTTCTTCGCCATTGTTTTTGAAAACCCTCAAAGGAACTCCGTCCACAAAAAACCTGCATTTGGCATATTTAGTTTAGGGGATGATTCAATTCAACAATCTGTTTGCGCAAAGTTTCTTACACAATCTGGTGATTGTTCCAGAGGAGAGAATACGTATGAAAGTCCTCAGTGGGGTCAAACCAAAGCATGTGCCTCATTTCTCGGCCACCAGTTCCATTTTTGTAAACGTTTGTTTGAATAAGAAATGGCTGCCCACTTCTATTCCCCAAGAACTCGAAATCCAACTCATCTCTCGTCGGCCCAGCCCCATTTTCTGTGCACATCTGCAACAATTTTCATCTTTTTTAGCCTACTTTGTATAGTAAAAACTATTGCGACTTCATGAATTGTTAATATGAACAACTTACATAATAAGCTGTGACCACACCGGCAGAGTCACCTTCAACCAACTTGAGTTTCATGCTAAACCACCCAAATCTGTATCTCTGCTTGGTTTGAAACCCACATCCTATATTCAAATTTTACTTCAAGAAATTAGTTCTGATATACTTCTCTCAATATATTCTAAACAAGAACTTCAATATGAAGCAATGTGAAGTACCATAAATCATTAACTTGTATGTGTACCTGTTTCTTTGTCTAAGGAAAGGTACCAGATCTGCCCATCTTCGGACGTTTTAAAATGATCTTCAGACCACATTATACTGAAGTTATCTTCAAAAGATCCTTTCGATTCAGCGGCTACTGATGAAGAATAAGAACCAGCTATTAGAGCTGCTATGCAGAGAAGAGTGGCCATGGAAGAGACCATTCTTTCTAATCTCAGATGCAGAAAATACAGAGCTTTCTCAGCTGAATCTATGAGAAGATTAAAGCTTGTTAAATTCAATTGAGTTTGAAAAAGGATTGTTCGTATGAAGTGTATAACTGGCAACCAATGAGATAATTTTAACCCAATAAACCAAATAAATTGCATCAAGGTCAATTCTGAAGTTACCCGACATGGGCATTTTGGGAAGGAAGAGAATTAGGCCAGGCTGCCCTCCAATTGGTTTTAACAGAATAAAGATGGAGGTGGGGACCCTGAGTAATTTTGATTGGCTGTAATAATAGGAAAGTTCTTGGATTTGACAACAGGATTTGGCGCGTCGGGTACAACGTGTAGATTTAAGCTCAATGTCCACTAGTATTTAAAAAAAGTTTAAACTAATCAATAATCACTTTAACTTTAATCATCGAAAGTAATTAAAGTACTTTATTACAATAATATTTGCCCTAATCAACTTTTGCCTTTCTCTGTCTCTTTGTTATAAACATGACCAACATGCCAGTCACAGTCACCAAGGTGGTGTGATTAAAACACAAAAATTATCTTCTATTAGATAACATGAAAACTTGAGGTAACAACCGACTGATGGAGGGAATGCATGAATCATTGACTAAGAGAAGTAGAAAGCTCCACATGCTATGCCTGGATGTAAGAGATTTAATCCTCTTGATCATTCATTTTAGGTGTGTTAAACACGCGAATTCTAACTTTTGTTTTGTCATCCGTTTTATGACCTGGGATTTTCTTAATTGCCTCGTATTGCTTAATATGAACATAACTTCAAAAGATCTCATGCAAATGATCAATTATTTCTTTATTAGTCAAATAATTAGTTTGCATCTAGAGTAAAAAATAAATATGTTGATTGATACAAGTTTTACATCAGCTTCATGTATCTCAAAAGCATCAAATTCTCTTATTACGGCATCATGTTTGGACTCAATAGGTAAATCTTAAATAACAATATGCTAAATTTTCTTCTTTTTTAGTATAGCCCAAAAATATTGATACCAATCGAGATACTTTGATTCTAGCCCAAACTCCTTTTCGAGCATCTTTTGAAAAACTAGATCATAAGTCAAATTCATCATACAAAAAAATTTAAATAAAACCATATTTTAGTTTGCATTTATTTAATGTAGTCTTTTGTTAAATAAATTCTCCCATTATTTTCTACAAATCAATAACCCTTACCATTGAACTCACAAAGTCCTGATGGACCTACTAGTGGACCAAGATTTTATCAAATCAATTTCAACCTTCATTTTGATGAACAAGCCAAAATTGACTGATTATGTAGGTTAGCAAACCAATCACAAAAGTCCATGATATCAAGTTTAGTAGTCATGTATAATCAAATCACGTGACATCAATTATGATTCTTGGTATCAGTAAGTTAGATACTTATCTTGATACATTATATATCTCTACTAAGCCTCTAACACTCTCCTCCACCTTCGTCTTGGCAAACAAATTTTGTATGTTAGTTTAGTCAAACTCAATACAGACAAACACTCAATTTTTTATCTAGTAGAAGTGTACCATTCATTTTGATGAACAAGGTTCAAAAAAATAGAGGCTTAATCGATATATAGTATTAGAGGCTACAAGTTGTCTTTGACTTAATATTTATTGAAGGATTTTGATTATTAGGTCAAACTAATATTTAGGTTTTCATGTGAGGTGATTATTTAACAATGTTAACCTAACATGCATTCTATAACATAAATCTAAATATACCAATACACAGTCTTATCTAATGTCAAGACCCTTGAGCCAAGAGGGTCAAATGGTCAACCTAGGGTATCGCTTCTCCAAATCCTCAGGATTACAAGTACTATTTTTTTGGTTAGCTCGATCTTTGAGTACATTACAATAATCTCCTATATACATTTTATTCTATCAAAATAAGATATTATTATTCCAATTTTACATATGAAAAATTAGAAATTTCAAGTTAAATTTAGGAAAGAGAAGGAAGAAAGAGATGAGAAGAGAATGCATAACAAAAAATTCAAGAGGAAGTAGGGCATATGGACCTTATCTTGATTACTAATATACATTCCCAAAAACATAACAAACCATAGGCTTAAAGTTGTGCATCAAACACCATGCATATCAACCAATCATGACATATATAAAACAATTAATATTAATATTAATTATTTACCAAGTCGTTAAATTTTTTTACACCTTTAAATTTTATAAGATTGTATTTAAACCCCAAAAGTTCTAGATGTTGCAATTTAGTCCCCATTATGTTTAGTAGAGTTAAAACTACATTTTTGAACTAATGCATAAGCATACACTCAGTAGTGCATGATTGTGCATGATGCCAATGTTTTGGTCCCGTGCATGGTGAGGGATTCATAATCATACACAAGCAATTTTGCCTAACATGGGCGTATAGGTTTTGTGCACAAGCATGAAATCCATTTGATATAAAATTCATCAATGTTCTAGATCCATGTACAGGGATGCAAGTCATGACCTGTGCACTTGTGAAATGTTGCCTATGCACGACCATGCAAGGTGGCATGGGAGGAATTTACAAGTGTATGAGCAATGGAATGACATTAACGTAAAGGTGGCACTCATGGGTGCATGACCGTGAATGGTGTATTTTCTAGAATTCCATTATGAAGTGGAACGCTAAAAAACCCTTTGTTTCTCGATGAGCCATTATCAGAATGAGATGATATAACATGAACACCTATCTTATTTCTGTAACAACCTTTATTATGTGCAACGACGTAGAACAAAAGTGATTTCACACAACAATATGAAACCAAAGCCACACAATCAAGTTTGTTTCATAACCTACATTCAACAAAATTTAAGTGTGCATAACTCAACAATTTAACAACACAATTTATGTCGTTTAATATTAAATGAGTGTATGACAATATGATCATTAATCATTATAAGATTACATGTATTCAAACTCAAAATAAGAAGCAACAAACCTACTTATTCAATTGAATTCACGTCATTACATAGTAAAAATTTGTATGATTATCACTCAAATGTATCTTTGTACCACTATTAGGGTTTACAACACTAAAAAATGCAATAAAAGTATTATTTTAAAAGTTTTAAACAAACAGTCAAACACCATAAACACATATTTGTAGCATACGTAGAAGAATTATCATACAACATGCATAGAAAACAAAAGGAAGTATTAAGAATCACACCTACGTTTGTAACTCTTTCAATTTAATTGTCTCAAATCTTGGTTGCAATCACTTCGCACCCAAGTATAGGGTTGCACCTCAATATCCACACGAAGCACAAACTCCAAAAGGCTTAAATGTACATAATCACACTACTAGGATGTCTATGAACCACTAGGTGTTTAAAAGGCATAGGTGTGCACTCTATGTATGGGTTAAAAATTTGTTAAATTGTGTCGTTTTGTATAAAGTTGATGCACAACCATTCATAAGGACATACGATAATGCTTCTGATGTGTATCTTACTAGTACAATGTGTGATTATTCGATTTTTAGGTGGATAAGATCATGGATAATCCTTATCAAAGGATAACATATACCTGTGCATGATCCATTCATAGTTGTGGATAGGCCAAAATTATCCAGGCGACTTCTACCTTATCAAATTGGATAAAATTCATCCTTCACAATTCATATCACATTCAAACACCTTAGAATTATTACACTTTAGTTCATATGTGCAATAAACTACACTTTGAGCCTAAAGACATCTCAAGACTCGAAGTCATCTATCCAAATACCAAACAAGATTCATCTCAGATAATATTGTACTTCCAGAATTTGATTAACTCTTTTTTTTGTGTGATTCATAGGCTCTTTATCAAGTTGATAGAGAATGGATTCATGATCAGTCTACAATTTAACAACCATCTAAGCACATATTATAATTTGTCTTTAGAAAGGATTGTGACCATCCAACTGTTTAAATGTTAACGATTAACTTGTTAACGTATAATAATATGGTTACCATGCATTTTGAATTAGATTAAGTAATGAATCAATCCTATTGTGATCATATATTTTAATCAGTCATTAATATCCATTAGTTTAGCCTATTAGAGACATTTGCTACTGTGCTCAAAAGTAACAAATCCTTTATTCATGTACTATAGTTTTCATACATATCTTGGTATAGTCAATCATCACCTTTCTGACAACCTTCCATAAGGATAACGTTGAGTTAACGTTAAACTATATCGATCCTTGTACAAGATGACCTAATGTTCTCAAATATAAAATCACATGTATCACTATTTTTTATGAAGATATATTCTACATACATCGAGGTAACCATCCCTTGCACTTTAGTCCCTTTATATATCGATTAAATTCTATCAAATAGGGATAATTTGCCCTTTATATATCTTTTTTAGTATTACACCTAAGTCTCCAAATTATCTAAATTGAACTTTTTAACCATCTTATAAATTTAGATCTTTATTCTTTCCCTTAAACTTAATCATTTAATACTTTCCTTCCTCTTCTTTACAATTTCATGCATAACTTTCTTAAATTACACATCACCCCCAAAGTTATAAATAACTTTAATTTAGAATGACCTTGTCTAGGTGGTATTTGATCTCACAATCATAATTTTTAACAGGCTCTAACCATTTTTATTATCTCATATTTAACTTCTTCTAAGTGAAGAAGTACTTAAAACTCATATGATCAATGTAGATGTTGCACTTAACCCCATATAAATAATTCATCCAAGTTGTCAAGAAAAATACTATAGTTGCAAGCTTTAAGTTAAAAAGAAGGTATCTATTCTAAAACTCTTTATCTTAAGGTATATTATAACACCCCTTTTTGAAAGCATACACCTAACAGTAATCATCCCGAAATGGCATGGCATGTATGAAGAAAAGTTTAAATTAAAACACATATTTAATGTGTATGAATAAGTAACATCATATTTTTATTGATATTAAATAACTATGCCAAAAGGTTTCCCAACAAGCATAGTTTTGTGAAATCTTAACTAAGACAATGTAATAACTGTAGCTAGATATGTAGCTTAGTGTATCAATCCACTTACCTCCCTACTTTTTTGGCCATCTCTCCTACCTATAAATATAAAACAAAGAACACGGTGAGTAATAATACTCAGTAGGTACTTATGAATTTGATGGTACTCCTTATTAACTATTCCCTAACAAAGTCTCACTATCGAATGCGCCTCAGACACACACTTTTATTCCACTTTCAAGGACTATGACATCTTATCAATTGGCTCATGCACTCCCAAGACCAAGATTTCTCATCAACTGGCCTCCAACACAACTCGTAATTACAAATGCTCATAATTATGCCTACATTTCAGGGTTTGGTCCTTTGCAAACCTTATAGACACTAAATGCGTCCTCACACTTACGAAAGGAGCTATAATTACTTTTCTAGGATTTGATACAGTTGTTACATGTTTGGCATGGGTGTATTATGGGTTGTAAGAATGTGTTATAAATGGTGTAGGTGCACCCTAACGTGTGTGGGTGCCGTTAAGGTCCACACAAAGGATACAAGCCTATAAAAATGTAATATATATATATACATACATACATATATGTATGTATGTATGTTTATATAAATACATAGGCATGCCAATCTCATATTACGACACATGTATATAACAAAAACCCAAAATTTAAGCAATAAGTTATAATGTTGAATTGAAAGGAAATGATTGAAATATCCCTCAAATAGTTAGGGAAAACTTTATCTCGTGTGTTTCTCTATCTTTTAAGTAGCCTTCTCAACTTAATGATGTCGCCACTGAACCTTAACTAAAGGAATTTACCAGAGTCTAAGTATCTTGATCTGTTAATTTACAATTCTTACTAGACACTCCTCATATACCAAACTATCCTTTAGTTCCACATCTTCGTGTCAAATTACTTGGGATGGGTCACCCAGACATATGCATAGCAGTGACACATAGAATACATTATGAACACACTTCATGTTTGCCAGTAATGCAAGCAGATAAGCCACTTTGCCAATCTTTTCGATGATTTTGTATGGCCCAATATATCAAGGTGTTAATTTCCTTTTTCTGTAGAATTTTATTACCTACTGGTATAAAGCAATTTTCACAAACACATGGTCGTTGACCTCAAACTTTAAGTCACGTCTCTTTTAATTAGCATAGCTCTTTTGTCGATCATAGGTGTATTTCATCATTTCCTAAATCCACCTCATCTGTTCAATCATCTGTTGGGTCACCTTAGGCCTTAAAGCCGTGGCCAACTCATTTCTTTCTGTAATCTCATCCCAATGCAACAGTGATCAACATTTTCTCACATAGAGTGCCTCATAAGAGGTTATCTGAAGAATTTTCTGATAACTTTTGTTATAGACAAACTTCATTAAAGGTTAAATGTTAATCCAACTTATCTCATGATCTAGACAACACGCCCTTAGCATATCTTCAATCATTTGATTGACTCTTTCTATCTAACCATCTAATTAAGGGTAGTTTCTCGTATTGAAATATAACCAAGTACCAAATGCCTTATATAGTCCTTACCAAAAAGCTAAAACAAATCACATATCTCTGTTCGACACAATCTTCCTTAACACCATACGGAGTCTAAGTATCTCTCTCATATAGATTTATTCTAGTTGATTTGTACCCATATTATCTCTAACCGAAATAAAGTATGCCGATTTGATCAATTTGTCCATAATGACCTACAAGGCATTAAATCCATCTTTGACCTTTATAATCCAACCACAAAGTCTATTGTTATTTCCTCCCATTTCTATTTAGGAATGGTCAAAGGCTGTAATAATCCAGATAGTCACTAATGTTTTGATTTAATCTGCTGACAAACTATGCACTTTGACACCCAATCTATCACTACCTTTTTTATCCTAGATATCCAATAAGTCCTTTTCAAATCTTGGTACATTTTTACACTCTTGGGGTCAACAATATAAAGTATACTATACACTTTTGTTAGAATTCAAGTTTTCAGTTCATCATCCTAAATAATACATACTCGATTCCTATTAACCACTTAAAAGTCTGGTTTAAGTTCATTAGCAACTTTTTGTATCATTTGCACACACCACTTATCAGTAGTCTATCTTGCTCTAATATTATCTAATAAAGTTGATCTAATGTCTAATCTAGTTAACAACCTAGTAACCATCTCAATCTACTTGCAGAGGGTATCCCATTATAACTTTAAAAATGCGATAATCTGAGACAACATCACTTTCTTACTTAAAGCATCAACCACTACTTAGCTTTACTCTAATGGTATTTGATATCTATATCATAATCTTTGACTAATTCTAATCACTGAAGCTATCTTATATTCAATTCTCTCTAAGTGAATAAGCACTTCAAACTCTTACGAATAGTGTACACATTAGTCTATATCACATACAAATAATGGCACTAGATTTTAAGAGCAAATACCATCATAGCCAATTCTAAATCATGGGTTAGGTACCTATTTTAGTAATCCTTTAGCTGGTAAGGGGCATATGCAATTATCTTTCTCTTAAGACAACTGCAAGTCCTTGATGTGATGTATTTGTATATAGGTTATATCCCTTACTGTCCATCAATAGTGTTAAGACCAAAGTCGTAGTTAATCTCTATTTCAAGGTCTAGAAACTATCTTCACAATTAAGGGACCAATAAAATGGAACATCTTTATAAGTCAATTTTATCAATGATCAAGCTAACTTGGAAAAACCCTTAATAAACTGTAAATAATAGCCAGCTAATCCCAAAAGATCTTGAACCTTTTTAACCGACCTTGGTCTTAGTTTTTCCATTATAGCCTTAACCTTAATTGGGTCTATAGAAATACCATCAAATGAAACTACATGTCCTGGAAAAGTTACACGACCTAACCAGAACTCACATTTGGAGAATTTGGCATACAATTATCAATCCTTTAGGCTTTACAACACTAATCTCAAATGTTGCTCATATTTTTTTCGAGTCTTGGAATACACCAAAATGTCATCGATAAAGACCATGGTAAAAAGATCCAACCAATCCTAAAACACCTTGTTCATAATATCTATAAGAACTACTAAGGCATTGGTTAACTTGAAAGGCATCACTATGGACATATAAAGTTCATACCTAGTTCTAAATACAGCTTTTGGGATATCCCTCTTGGTAACTTAAACTTGATAATAGCAAAACCTCAAGTTCATCTTTGAGAACATTATAGTTTCTTTTAACTAATTAAACAAGTTATTAATTTTTGGTAGTGGGTACTTATTCTTAATTGTCACCTGATTGAACTCTCTGTAGTCAATACACAGACACATTAATCCATCCTTCTTTTTGACAAAGAGGATCGATACACCCTATGACGAATGACTTAATTGAATAAACTCATTGTCAAGTAGTTCTTATAGCTACTTCTTTAATTTCTGAAGCTCCATTGGGGCTATAAGGTAAGGTGCCTTCAATATCGATGTTATTTCTAGAGCAAACTCAATCCTAAGCTCTACCTCTCTCTCAAGGGCTAGTTTTAGCAAGCTATCTAGAAATATGTCTACAAACTCATAAACCACTAACATTTTTCCCACACTTGAAGTTGACATAAAATTGGATTTATTCACCACATATGCCAGATATCCAATACGTCTCTTACTCAACATTTTATGAGATTTGACAATGTTAATCATCATGTTGAGTAGTCACCTCTCACCGAAGAAGAACTCGTCCCCATTATCCAAGTTGAACTTGACCTTTTTTCGTTTATAATCAATCTCAGCTTCATACCTATTAAGGAAGTCAATATCCAAGATCATGTCGAAGTTAAGCATATCATATACAATCAACTCAACTGTTGATTCTTGACCCCTTAACTCTATTGTCTGACCTAATAACATAATGTCACTCAATATCTTATCTCCATCAAACATTTTGATATTAAACAATATAAAAAGGTTTTAAATGAAATATTAGGAATATAAAAAGATATTTCAATACAAGACAACATATAGAGGTTAAATGAAATGTTAGATAATTATGGGGGTAATTTGACATTAAATAGTGTAAAAAGATTTTAAATGAAATGTTAGGAATATATAGAAATATTTTGATAAAATATAAGGGCATATTAATATAATACAATATTTGAGAGGGTTAAATAAAATTTTAAATAAATATGGGGGATATTATAAAATTAGACAAAATATGAGAGTGCTAAATACAATACATAGACAATGATGGGGCATTTACGATATTATAAGAATATCGAGTTTGTATATGTTTTAAAAAAGGGGTGCATTTTGATATTTTATAATATATTAGGGAGTAAAAAAAATTAGAAAAATATAAAGGTCATTTGGATATTAACCAATATGTGAAATTAATATTTTTTTTCTAGATAATGTATAAGGGTATTCAATAAAATGTTGAAAAATTAGATATGGTATATCTATCAATAAATGTTTATTATGGATTTTTTTATAAATATTTAATTTTTCCCTAAAATTTTCTGTTGTAGGATTGATAATTAAAATAGTTGATTATGTTGTTCTTCGTTTCCAAGGAGAATGGATCTAACATAATAAGAATACAATGAAGTTTGTTGGAGGTTGTAAACAATTGGTTAAAATTTCCTCTAAAACAACACTTGAGGGATTTATCCAACTTTTGAGTAAACAGTATGACATTGATCCAATCAGAAACTATATTAAACTATGTATAAAACCAAAAAGAAAGAGTTTGACTGCCCTATAAAGATAAAAAATGATGAAGATGTGCAAGACTTTATTAACATGTCTCAATACTTCAAAGAATGTATTCTTGTTTTTGTTACATGTAATGCAAATAAAGGACAAGAAGAAAAAGAATGATGTTAGTGAAGTGAAAAAGGAATCTGTCTGGGAAGACATGATTGATTTCAATAATAATGCATTATATATTGCTACTGAATGAGTTTGTGGAGACAAAAAGAAGGTTTCCGACTGGGGTGACTTTAAGGGAAACAAGATAACTGATATTCTTTTTGATAAGGCAGACTTCTGGGATATGCATCTGTTAGCTATGATATAAATAGTCTATAGCTTCAAGATCCAATTATGGGTGATAGAAATTATTCAAGACCTTTTTTTTATAATATCTCCACTAATTTGTTTAAGTGGCTTCCTGATTTTCCTTCATAGTCTTTAACATTATTAAGTGGTGTAAGGTCAATCCGTGAGGGAAATGTTGTAAAACTTGGTGACATTTTTTATGACAAAAAATACTTAAAAGATGTTGTAGACCAATTTGCCTTAGAGAAAGGATTTCAGTACAGAGTGTTTAAGTCTGATATAGGGAAATAAAAGATTAAGTGTTATGATGAGAAATGCTAATGGTTTCTATTGGGAAGAGGAGTCAAACCTAGTCAAGTCTTCAAAATGGTAAAATGAATCCAACCACACATGTTCAATTGATTAGATAATGTCAGATTATAGACCAACTAGGCCCTAAGCTTTAGGTCAATTAATGAGGTCAAAATTTGTGTTAATTAATTGTATTTATCAACCTAAAGAGATCATTATCAACATCGCTAACAAATATAAAATTGACATTTTATATTCATAGGCATGATAGGCAAGAAATTGGGCTTTAAATTCATTGAGGGGCTCACCAAAAGAATCATTTATAGTCTTTCCTGATTATTGCTGCAATTTAAAGTGTGCTAATTCGAGAACTATAATAGATATAAAAGCAGACAATGAATATCGTTTTAAGTATTTTTTCATGGTATTAGGATGTTTCATTCATGTATTTAAAAAATGTCTCTAACCTATTATTTGTATTGACACTATTTTCCTTAAAGGTCAATATTTGGGGCATTTATTTCTTACAGTAGCCCTCAATGGTAATAACCATATCTATCCAATTGTTTTTAGTGTCAGTGAAAAGGAAGATTATAAAATATAATGTTGGTTTTTGACGAAGGTTAAATAATGCATTAATGAAATACTAGAGTTAGCAATAATCTTAAATAGACATCATGCTATATACTATGTAAGGGGTGTTATCGTCATCACCTTCTTTGTAACATACGATCAAAGTACAATCACAACTCACAAGTGATGTGTTTATATAAGACCTAAAATTTTTATACCTATTAACCTTTTATAAATTTTGATAATGATGTGCTCATATTATTTATAAACTCACAACTTATGTGTTTATATTAGAAAGCCCAAAGTTATATACAGAGATAGATTTTAAGGCTATGATGAGATCTATTGATATGGTGCATTTTCAAGTCAGGGATTACCTATGTAAGGTGGGGTTTCACTGATAGAGTAAGACCCATTTTCTAAGACATTGATACAACATAATGACAACTAACATTACAGAGTCATTTAATGTCCTTGTCAGACATACATGGGGTATGCTCATCATGATACTCATCGAATTCATTTGGGACACATTATAGCAATGGTTTTATGAAAGGAGAAACTATGCAAGTACGTATGAAGTTAAAATTAATTATCTATTTGAGAATGACTTTCTATCTTTATGCTTGTTTATTAACGATATGTTGATGTTTTTTTTCCAAATTGTAGATGAATGCCCAACTATGTTACACCATAAACAGAGGAGAAGCTTGGTCGCCATGTGTTGAAGGCTACGCACTTGGAGGTTCATCCAATTACAAATGTTTGGTATCAAATTATAGGTAGTGTTGGATACATGGGCATTGTGGACTTTCATGAAATGTCTTGTATGTGCAAGAAGTTTTAGCTTTCATGTATTCTATGTAAGCATGTCGTTGTTGTTGAATGACTTAGGAGGCTTACAAATATATATGCATGGGTTCATCATTTCTTTACCACCAATTACTACTATCAATCCATTCAAGAACCAATTGGAATGGTTACATGCCTTCGAAAAAAGAGTTATCCTACCCTTTATTCTTAATCGTCATTGATTAAGTTGCTCTTCAAACAAAAATCGACGTCTTTCACAAGGGGAGATTGTTACACCTAAGGTTTGTAGGTGGTGTAATCAAACAACGCATGTCCGAATAAAATGCAAAAACCTAGCATCGGTTCCAAGTTTTGTTTCACATGGTTCATCCAAAAGAGATAAAGGAAAAATATCTTCACAATCACTTATTTAGTTTGATTAATATGTGATTTATGTTTTTATTAAAATAAAATGTAATAGATAAAGTCTGATTAATGTTTCATTTGAGTACTTGTTCATATACAAGTGTGAATAATGTTTTAAATATATAATTTTGGAATGACCATTATTTATGTAATTGTTAGAATGAACATTTTGTAGTTTGATTATTGTATGATTTACTTATATAGTTGTTGGAATGAGTATTATATTAGTGTTATTTATGTTCAAAAACTTATGTTCATATTATTTGAGTTCGAATTCATACTTTATCAAGTATGTTGCAATGAAATTGATAAAATGGAAACAAAATGAAATCAAATGCTTAGCTAATAAACCATCATAAGTAAATATATACATAACTCAAAAATCATGTGAATAAACAATGATAAATACAAATATAATCCCTTATTTACTCGATGCAGTGAAAGTACAATTATGAGGCCAAACATTGGTGCATAGAAGTGGACAATTGGCGAGGAAAATCCAAGCTTCATGAAAGAGTTAAACACTCTATAAAGCATAACATGAAAATACCGCAATCACCTAAACCCTCGATTTACTAAGGGAAACCTCTACTCAACTCAATACCAAGTGATTTTCTTATGGTATACGTTTAGAGGTGGCCCAAAAACTTATTGCCTTTACTAATGTTGGTATGAATGTCATGTAAGGTTGCATCTATTATGCAAGCCTATCATATCCATTTGTGTAAGCTACCTCAGAGTCATATACAATGATTAACCAATCACAAAAATCAAGGACTCCGATGACCATAATTAAAGTTTACAGGGATGAAAACCTATAAACATTGAAAAATTATAATGTATACATATGTTGTATATAAGTTAATTCAAAGTAAATTATAATGGAAACACGCATATACTATAACCATATTGACCTCCCCTTAAGGCTTGTAAAACAAACCGAGGGGTAATCCACCTCCACTATCTTTATGAATAGCTCAGGCCACTGGTATGCCTCTAGTGGCGTGGCACTCTAACTGTCATATGTCATTTTGATATGCTCTATGAAGAAGGTATGGGTTATCATCCAACTTTGTGGAACGATGGCCTGCTGCTCGTACATTATTAGCCAACCACTCGCGTAGCTTGATAACAATCTTCCAAAAAGTGGCATTGGATTGCACTCCAATACAATAAACCTCCTAGTCGTCGAATGCTATAACTTTGATGTACCACATGAGGAAAGATTCATCACTCTCTGCAGTAAAGGATGGAATGGTTTGTATTTGTCATTTTGCCCTTAGTTTGATTGGATTTGTATAAAAAGTGCAAACAAGTGGACCCTTCTAGATGACCTTACCATGAGCAGTCTGCACTAATTGAAAAATAACATAAAATTGTTAATTCAATATTTAATCTTAATTAGCAAATATGATTAAATCAGTTAATGTTACCTTAGTGATGTATGATGGAAGAGGTTTGACAGATGAATCCTCCATTGTTGTCAACCATCTATGCCACTAAGATGGACTAGATAAGTAATTTTATATTATCAATGATCAATATATTTAAAAATATACAAATTTAATGGATATACCTTATCTTGCACTCCCTATGAAATAACCTCTAGTAGGTCGACCCTCTATGAACTAATTTCAATGACCCTTTACTCAAATTAGGGATCTCAGCAATTAATCATAAACACTCATCCTTAGAAAAAGGAAAAAATAATTTAAATATATATAGTAACATTAATAACAAATTGATCAATGACATTTCATAAAAAATACGTAACCTCTACAATTGGGGAAAGTGTATAGGGAGAACTCTCAATCGATACTCCTTCATGGCGAGTACCCTATACAAATACTAATAAGAAATTAATCAATGACATTTCATAAAAAAATATAATAACAACAATAAATTAAAAACCTTAGGTGGGTAAGGTAATGCAATTGAAGGGTCAATCGATACCCTCTCATGGCCAGTACTCTATACGAATATATAAAATAAATTGACCAATAATAATTCAAAAAAAGTATAGTACCAATAATAAATGACAAGCCTCGGATAGGAGAGGTGATGTAACCAAAGGGCTTATCGATACCCTCTTATGGCCAGTACCCTGTATGAATAATAATAACAAATTGATCAATGACATTTCATATAAAATATAGTAACAACATTTCATATAAAATATATTAAAAAACAATTAATTACAAACCTTATGTGGGGGGCATGATGGAATTGAAGGGTTAATAGGTGATATCATCCCAACATCATCGTGGGTAACCTACATGAAATTAATATACATGTTAGAGAAACGAATAAATACAATTTATAGAAAGAATAAATTAGATGTGGTTTTGTCACATGATCGACTATAGCTAGTCATGTACGTGTGACAATATCTTGCAAACTTGTCATATGATCCTCTAATCAAGATATCTACTCTCACAAACAAACATCTCATCCCGCAAACAAAAAATCTAACATAATATCATATTACCCAAACAGGCCAATGCAACATCTAAAAAGGATAAAATGGGTGATGCAGTCAATGGACATTAATGTATAGGGTGATCAGTAGTAGGGTCCTATACCCTAGGAAGATGTGTGGTCTCGATGGCTGGGGTTTCAATGACAAGACATGTGGTGTGCTCTATAATAAGGCCCTAAACATTGTCAGATGCCTCAAGAGTAGTGGCTTGTATGTCAACAGGTGGTATCATTGGAGATGTTATATCTCTTATCGATGAGGGCACTAAGGAGGATGTGGAAGATTGGGGATCCAATATACTCGTGTACGTAACAATATTTGCATACCATAGTGTAGCCTCTTTAATCGGTGATGGTTGGAGTAGGAAAGTAACATCACCATACTTATTTAGATATATAATTTAAACCTATTTGCATTAATCAAGAAATCAATTAACTATTACATACATTATCAATGGTGAATATAGTTCCCATATAGCTTCAACTAGGAACATCTCGTGTATGCCACTTGAACATTTATGGAGAAACATGGACATCAACCAAGTCCACCCAATTATACAAAGGTGTCGATCGTCTCATATATCCGATATTATAATATAAACATGAATGATTTCATTTAATTAATTTTTTTTCCTTGCCAATCAATATATTAAATCAACAAATACATACTTACTTAGAATGCAAAAGGGAATCTGTAGATATCATATTTACACATGTCGATCATTTGGCTAAAGTAGATCTTATCTGTAACATCCGAATTCAGGTGTGTCAGTAAACTCCACTTCCAAAATTACCCCTACAGTTGATTTTATAACTTGTTGTGTAAAGAAATTGCAAAAGAATTACAGAAAACTACTAAATGAGCAATATTTTTCAAAGGGGGTAAAATGGTCATTTTATAAAGATTCAAGGGACAAAGTGGGAATTAAAATTGAATGGCACACTTGAAATTATATGGTGGTGCTAAGGGTTTTTGGTAATTAGCTAAGGATAAAATAGTAATTTATGAAAAAGGTTAAGGGCAAAATGGTCCAAAAGGCTTATAAAATATATATCCTATTCATTCTCTTCATCAATTGCTGAGAACTCCATTATTTTTTAGCTAAAGCTTCCCTTAACCAAAATTCACCAAAAAACCTAGCTAAACCACCTAATTTTTAAAGGCTCCGGTTATAAAAAATGTAGATCTGTCCATTCTAGTCAGTTCTAAGGTAAGAAATTTAATTTTTAAGCGATGTGAAATTTAGAGTTTTGATGGATGATTATATTTTTGGTTGATTAAGGTTGCCAGAAAGAAGAAAAGAAGGTGAATAAGCTTAAATCACCTATTTGGCAAAGAAAAAGTAAGAATTTCATACTTTACATACTTGAAGTAAATTTGAGTTAGGTTATTTAAATAACCTTTACTTATATAAGTGTGTAAGGTATTAGAATTAAGGTGATTTATGCTTAAAAGGATAAAGAAATTCATTAGGATTCATGATGTAATTTTTGGCCATAAGGGTAAAAAGGTAAATTTTGGCCATAAGGGCAAAAATGTCATTTTATGTGATATAGGTTAATTTTGCTTAATTATGTGCATAATATGTGTAATAACCCTTATATTAAGCCTACATTATATATTTTGAAATTAATTAAATGTATGAGATATATAAATGCATGAGAGGAGAATATGATGTTTGATAAGGAATGAAAAGAATAAGGGAAAACAATGAATGGGTATATCTTATATTATGATTATATATGCATACATGAGGAATCATAACATATGCATGTATTAGAAAAAAAAATAAAGAAAGAGGAAAAATATTTTCTAAGTCATGCATGCTTTCAGAAAATGGAAAATAAGTATTTTTGGTTTTATAATGACTCATATGGAACAGGAAAGCAGAAAACATACTTAAAATCCTTACACGCGAGCTGTACTGTATGGACAGCAAAGAAAATAATCGGTTGTACTATGTGGACAACCAGTTGTACTGTGTGGACAGCAAAGAAAAAATATCAGTTGTACTGTGTGGACAGCAAAAGAAAAATATCAGTTGTACTGTGTGGATAGCAAAAGAAAAATATCAGCTGTACTGTGTAGACAGCAAAGAAAAAAATATGCGTGTAAGAGAGAATTATTCTTTGTATGGTGACTGCAAGTACTGTCATATGCAGTCTAGACCGGTCAATAAGAAAGAGAGATAAACAAATTAGTAAATATTTGATGAAAGTCATTTGCATTAGAATTATGCATACAAGCCTGTGTGGCTGATAAAGAGTTGAGAAAGATGTACAATCAGAAAATAGAAATGTCATGGCACTCATACATGCATAAAATCATAACGAGTAAATCATAGCTGTATAGTAAGGAAAATGAATAAATATGTGAAAGAAAAGAATTATGATATGTGTTAAATGCGTGTTCTGTGTCAATTATTTTATTGTAAATAGTTCAGACACGCTGAGTATGGAAAAGATTAGAAAAGATTAGTACTGGTATAAAATGCTTTAAGTGTTGAGTATGATTTTCTTACTGAGCCATAGTCGCTCACTCCATTTAATTTAATATTTTACAGGTAAAGAAATGCAGCAAAGGTTCCCGGGGAGCACTAATGAGACATGAGGCTGAGGGATGAAGGCACCATATTGTTGTTGATTTATATGTTTTGATGTATATGTGAATATATGCATATATATATATATATGACTAGTTATGAAAATTGATTATAAAGTTCTGTGGGTGATAATTTTTATAATGGTTATTATTATATACTTATTTTATTAATTGTGATTAAGTTGATGAAAATCCAGTCGGTTGGTAGGACTGGTTTATGTGAATTGTTAATTGGGAGTGTTACAGGGCATAATTAAAAAAAAAAAAGAAAAAAATTCCCCAGGCCCTTTACAATAGGGGAACTCATGCCGTTTTTCTGTAACACACCCAATGGTTATGAGAGGTTACACTATCACTTACCTGAGATATCAACTTGAACGTCATTTCCTACCTTGGAACAAACCACGGGTAGGAATTAAACCCATCCAAGTGATCAACCAAGTGGAGATGCTCTAGAAATATCTTTTGTCGTCAGTCATTCCCCATTAACACCATATACAGACAATAAAACAAGGCTACTGGTGTATGCTTTAGAAGCTATTCATGTTATCGGTTTCAAAGTATTTCATCTTGTATATAATATTTTAAATAATGTATATAATCTTGCATGTGTTATTTGTATATGGAGAAGAATGATAGTTAAGATGGGATCAATTAACTCAAAAAGTATTGGGTTTTGATATCCACTGATTCCATCCAAATCTGAGTTTTAAGGCGAACATTGATAAATATTATAAATCAAATCTTTGGCCAGAGTATAATGTAAGTCATACAAAAGATATTCATTATGATATGTTTCAAATATTTAAATTGATGATTTGTAAAAAATCAAAATTAGAACTTTGACAATCCATGAGTCTAAAATCGATCTAGATTGGACAACAGAAAGATATTACCTGCATAGAACGTACGATTGGAGATTTTAGGTCGATGAAGTATCTTTTTGCTGTGGTTTAGAGGCTATGACACATTGTTAGATGTTTATAATAGTCGTTAAGTTTTCAGATACACTTTTGAATCATTTAAAAAGAAACTCATGGCTATGCCATGATGAACCTGAAGGGTCACACCAATAAACCAAGCTTACGAAAGGGAGAATTAATTATTCAGGGTTGGCTAGCACCTTCTGAAGAATAATAAAAATCATATAAAATGTTATATGAATGCAAAGATAACATCTTAAAAGTTAAGGTGTTAGTGAGATGGAATTAATATGGCTAAAATATATTTTATATATATATATATATATATATATATATATATATATATGCATTACAAATCTTTAAATCAACATTTTAGTGGGCCAAAAGTAGAATTTTATAAAACTACAACTAACCACCATTATAAAAGAATAAAGTTAGTTCATTCAAAGAGAGTTAGTCCATTTTAAAATAAAAATTCTTTCACTAAATTGTAAAACTCTCTCTCCTCTCTCTACCTCACAACAAAGGTTACCTTTTAGCTTGGTGGTGGACTTTCTTTGGAGGTTTTGCAAGTTAAGAGACTCATTCCATCATCCTATATCTATATAAGAGGCAAAGGAGTAAGTAAAATCTTTATTGTTTTTCTCTTTTGCAAATGCATGTTTTGATTATTTTTCTCTTGACATATACATTTGTTTTGCGTTTATTCTCTTCACCCAACTTTCAAAGGCCATTTTGACGGTGTCGATATTGTTATCCCCCCATGGCCTAGTCAGGAAAACCTGCTCTAAATCATGATATTGCACCTTCTTACATCTCTAAAAATAGGTATCACAAATCCTATCTTTGGATTTGCATGGAATATATGATCAAAGTGCAATGATCAACTAAATGGTAGGCTGATCATGAGAGCAAACTTGAATGGGCTAAATCTCATGTCAACCCCATTAATTCTGAATCAAAAATCATCTCTATTTAAGCCTTGATATAACTATCGAAGCATAAATGAGTGCACCGACACTTTACTGAACTTGGTATCTAGTAATCGAAAGAGATGCCCAAAACACGTCCTATCAAACAACGACAATTGCTCCAATGTCAATATAGATTTAATCTTCGATATGGTAGATCACTAGACATGATATGTAAGCTCTACTCAAAAGTGTCATATCTTATCCGAGATTCTCAATGCACTATTGTCACATTTTCTTTTATGAGAAATATCTTGTAAAAAAATTAAAGTTTATAAGAATTTCATAAAAAAATATATATAAAATCAGTGGCAAAAAAATAGTAGACAAAATTAAAAAACTATACACTGAAATACCCTAGAATTAAAAAGATCGAAAAATCAACTTTAATTTTGATAATTAAATGGCGAAATACCCTAGAATTTAAAAAAAATTGAAAAACTGAACTAAAATATGAAAACTATATGTCTAAAAACCTTAAAATAACAAATATCGAAAAATAAATCTAAAATTTAAAAACTACACATTGAAATATCCTAGAATGACAAAAACTAAAAAATCAATCAGAATTTTGAAAATTACAAG
The DNA here is from genome assembly GCF_011075055.1 of Mangifera indica. Classification (NCBI taxonomy): domain Eukaryota; kingdom Viridiplantae; phylum Streptophyta; class Magnoliopsida; order Sapindales; family Anacardiaceae; genus Mangifera; species Mangifera indica. The sequence goes on along the minus strand of NC_058142.1, from coordinate 11,141,569 downwards.
TTGAACTATCATAAAATAACAAAAATAAAAAAAACAGATTTGAATTTCAAAAACTAAATAACGAAATACCTTAGAATGACAAAAATGGATAAATCGATTTAAAATTCTAAAATTATATGTTGAAATACACTAAAATGACAAAAATAAAAAACTGAATAAAAATTTGAAAATTGCATGTCCAAAAATTTTAAAATGACACAGATAAAAAAAAATCTGAAATTAAAAAAACTATATGTTGAAATATCCTATAATGATAATGGCAAAAACAAAAAAAATTGATCAAAATTTTGAAAATTACAAGTCAAAATATCCTAAAAGAACCAAAAAACTGATTTGAATTTTGAAAACTAAATGACAAAATACCCTAAAATGACAAAAATCAATAAATTGATTTGAAATTCAAAAATTACATGTCAATATATCCTAGAATGACAAAAATCGAAAACATGAATAAAAATTTAAAAACTACTCGTCCAAAAACCTTAAAATGACAAATATCGAAAAACAAACTTGAAATTCGAAAACTAAGTGTTGAAATATCTTAGAATGACAAAAACCAAAAATTCGAATGAAATTTCAAAAATTACAAGTTGAAATATCCTAAAATGACAAAAATAAAAGAAACGAACTTGAATTTCGATAACTAAATGGCAAAATATCCTAAAATGGTATAAATCGATAAACCAATTTAAAATTTCAAAATTACATATTGAAATACCCTAGAATGACAAAAATTAAAAAACAGAATAAAAATTTAAAAACTACACGTCCAAAAATCTTAAAAAGACAAATATTGAAAAACAGGCCTAAAATTCGAAAACTACACGTTGAAATATCCTAGAAGACGGAAACTAAAAAATCAATCAAAATTTTGAAAATTACGAGTTGAAATATCCTAAAATAACAAAAAAATGGACCTGAATTTCGAAAACTAAATAGTGAAATACCCTAAAATAACAAAAACTGATAAATTAATCTGAAATTTGAAAATTGTATATCGAAATACTCTATAATGACAAAAATGGAAAAATTGAACAAAAATTTGAAAACTATACATCTAAAAACCTTAAAATGACAAATATAAAAAAATAGACCTGAAATGTGAAAACTATATATTGAAATACCCTAGAATAACAAAAACTAAAAAATCGATATATTCTAAAATGACAAAAATAAAAAAAATGAACATGAATTTAGAAAACTAAACGTTAAAATACTCCAGAATGACAAAAACTAATAAAACGATCTGAAATTCGATAATTACATGTCGAAATACATTAGAGTGACAAAAATAAAAAAACTGAACAAAAGTTTGAAAACTACACATCTAAAAACCTTAAAATAACAATAACAAAAAATAGACCTAAAATTCAAAAATTGTACATTGAAATACATTAAAATACTTTAAAATTACAAAAACAAAAAAATTGATCAAAAATTCAAAAATTACAAATCAAAATACCTTAGAATGACAAAAATAAAAAAACAGGTCTGAAATTCGAAAACTAAACATTGAAATAGTTTAAAATGGCAAAAACCGAAAAATCCATATAAAATTTAAAAATTACAACGAAAAAGGGGCTTAAAAAATATAAAAATCAAAAAACAAACTTGAAATTTGAAAACTATACGTTCAAAAACCTTAAAATAGGAAAAATGAATATAAAATTTAAAAACTAGAAGTTGAAATAGTTTAGAATGGAAAAAACTAAAAAATTGATCTAAAATTCAAAAAGTACATTGAAAAAAAGCACAAAAATAAAGAAACAGATTTCAAATTTGAAAACTGCACATCGAAAAACCCTAAAATAGGAAAAACGACTGTAAAATTTGAAAATTACACATCCACTTACCTGTTTAATGAAAAATATTGTTTGCCCCCTTATATATTTTCTACTCTCTCATTGGTTCTATATTTTTCTTTGTCCCCTTATCGATTTTTTTATCTCTCACAAGTCCTATATTTTCAAAAAATTAATTTTCCTCCCACCCCCCAAATTCCCCTAGGTTCTCCAGACCACCCCTCAGGTTTCCTGTTCAAAATGTCGTTGTTTCCCCTGATCTCCCCTCAGTCCTTATTGTTTCAAAAATCATATTCCCCCCCCCCCCCCTTCTCCCACATGGTGTCGTTCCAACTCGTAGGAGATTTTATTTAGCCCAGAGAATCCCAAGGTCCTCTAGAGTGGATCTTTGGCAAATCTAAGCTATTTTTCACTCAAAAATCGTCATTTCAACCTCAAATTTCAACAAAAAACAAATTTACACATCTTATAACACAATAATTCTTAAACAATTTAACCAAAATAAACAAGAATAAACACATTTTATGTATTATTCAAAACCAAAATCCTAGCTCAAAATCTTTATCGAATCGGAATAATCTTAACAATAAAATTATTCAAATAAGAGTAGAGATGATGTATCAACCTTTTTTGCCATTTTCGTCTTCGGAAAACACGAAAAATATCGAAAAGATTCCGAAAAAGAGGAACAGATGCTGAACTCATGGGAGACTCAAGATTTTATTTAAATTTTAACAATGACTTCGGAGGAAAAATGGGGAGGAATATGAAAATTTTTTTGTTTATAGATAAGAGTGTTTTGCTCGTTGTAACAAAATAAGATATTTTTACTTAATCTTTAATATTTTAGACAATTTTGCTTAGACTCCTATGGTTTAGTGTGCTTAATTGAATTTCCCTAAATAAATAATGCATTCCAGTTACCAGCAACCCCAACGCCAACAAATTGTTTTGTCTCTTCTTCTTATCTGTCTTAACTAAACCCGCCTTTCTTATTATGGCTCCCCACTTTCTTTATCTTAAATCTATTTATCCTCATAATATCTTCTTCATTTTATTGAATCTTCGCACATAATACTCACTCTCACATTCTCACACCATCATTTTTGTTTTGCCTCCATTTTTTTGAAGAAGGCTTTTGCATGTCAAGTCTTTTAGCACATAGTTGACGGAAGGTGCCCCTTCGCATAATTCTTCTCTATTCATCCTTTCTCAACCATTTCAATCTTCAGGTATCTTATAAAATCATTAATATTGTTCTTTCTTCTTTTCTTTTTAATCTCATGCTATGCTACACAGTAACTTTGTCTTTTTTTATTATTTGCTTTTGCGTCAATAATTGTTAAAAGCAAAAGCAAAAATTCTGTAACTCAAGTAAACACAACTCAATCGATTACTATTCTCAATCGATCTCTGCACGTTTCGTAGCTGTTTCCTTCAATCTTTACCATGGGAACCAAAATGAAAGGCATTTACAAAAGTTTCAAATACATTTCCCAAATTTTTTGTAAGTCTCTCTGCACATGAATTTCTATTGGTTGCTTAATTTGCCTTTGGTTTGAAGCTAATGGATGTTTGTTGCTATAGTCGTGAAGGACCGAGAAATGGAAATTGGTTATCCAACAGATGTTAAACATGTGGCACACATAGGTTGGGATGGCCAATCTGGTACTGCACCCAGCTCGGTATGTCATATAGTCCACATTTTTGTGTTTATTTATGCTTGGATTTGAATATGTGTTTTGTTTACATATTAAACAATTGTTTTCCTGGATGGGTAATTTATGCAGATGAATGAATTCAGGGCAGCTCCTGATTTCTCATCATCATTTGGGAACCCAATGGACTCCAGTAATATGGCACTTTCGGCATGGTCCTTTCAAGGCATGTTAAGTTTTACTCTAGATTTTCTCTGCTCTCTTTACATATGTTTAATAGGTTAAATCATAACAAGATTATATTCAAAAATCTAAATTATGCTTTCAATAAGTTATAATCATGTGAAGTTTTCTGAGACAAATGAAATAGGCCCTCTTCACGGGTTAGACTATTAAGGGAATTTTGTATTATTGTTTTCATATAATATAGCAAGTAACTGAAAGTCATAAGATTCTTTTCCTCCAAACCAGGAGAGTAGTTTTGGCTGTTCTGTCACGAGATAACTACTTTTTTGTAACAAAAGGGGAATCTATGGAATTATAGCCGAAATTAAAGGCATATTTTGGCGTTCCAATCACAAAAAGACATGCTTGGGAGAATGCAATTCGGATACTTGTGATAATAGATCAGTTAGAACTTCCTATATCAAATATTATATGAGGTTCTTAAGGGGTAACCATGTGTTTCCTAGACACACTTCTGCTAATGAGCTTCAGTCTTGTTCTCCTATGGCTTACTGTATTTTTCTGATGTTATTATTGCAAACAGAACAAAAGGGTGTACAATCAAGGATCCAGAATATTATATGTGATCAATACCTGGCTGCAGTGGTGAAATTTTAATATACTGCATACTCATCTACTGAGTGAGATTTATTTTGTTGGTGGAAGTGGTTCTAGGGAACTGTGTCTTGTCATCCCAAAATTTATCATATGTACAATAATGAACTTACAAGGAATCTGAGACTCTTTGAGCCCTTGGTTGGATTTTCAGTGATATCTTTATGAAGCCTACTCAAGAAAGAATTATGATTGTAAACTTTTATCAATGTTCACTGGAAACAACTCCGAAATTGTCTTTCAAGTTTTAAGTATCATGGAAACACAAACAATAGTATGCACATAATATTTTTCACGGTAACAAGAAATACTCACAGCCTTTTGTTTTGCTCTAACAGATTTTGAACAATCAATGGGAGGAAAACTGGGATCTGATATATTTAAAGACATTGCACCTACAGATCTTCCAAATATTCCTAAGAAACAGAAGCAGAAAAAGAAATCATCAACTTCTTCTCCCAAGTGTGGGTCCTCAAGATCATCTCGATCAGTGAAGTCTAAGACTACATACAATGAAATGGGGACAACAAACGTGCAAGTATAGAATTGGTGTCTTATTGTTAGGATTTACAAAGACCTGGTAACTAGTCATGTGAGGTTGCGAGATTGTTGCTTAAATCAATCTAATTCCCTAGTTGTTATTGCTACCATTTTATTAAATTTAAAGATCTTGTTTTAGGTTGTTCAATGGTTAGATTCTAATGAGAGTTTGTTCATTAGAAAAGAAATTAAGGGAAATTGCAGGTAATAAAGTCTGTTGTTGCTTAGGATTGATAATTTCCAAGGTAAAATAATGTTGCTATTGATTTAATTAATGAGTAGTGAGGGCGAGATTGAACCAAGAGCTGAATTGTAATATATTGATTTCATTTTAATTTAATTTTAGTGTTTAAAGTTTTTATTAGATTAATTTGGAATTCAAACCCCCCCTATTTCAAGACTTTGTTGTTCTTAGTCAATTTAGAAATTAACAATAGGATTAAAATTAATTGCACTTCTATGTGGGATCGACCTCTATTTGCCCTAACTATTGTCTTGTAGGAAGTTAAAATAGAGTAATTAATTTTTGGTGTATTTAACAACCATCAGTGTCCGACTATATGAAAGATGACATAGATCTTGACCGAATCAAATCTAAATAAAAAAAAAATAATTAAGGGAAATGGTTCACATCTAGATAGTCACTAGTTATGTGTGAAAGTGGCGAGATACTGAAAGGAATAGGGTTTGATACCTATGAGATGCATTATACACTCGATACCAAGACGCATTAGCCACATAGCTCAGTTCAGTTTAGTTGTGCATGGTAAGGGATTATGCCCTTTCAATTAGTTTCTCACATGGTCAATAAGATGCATCACATATATACCCGTGATATAGGTCATCTAAGAATAGTTTTCAGATAATAGTATTATAATTAGTATATGCAGTAATAGAGGGACTACAACAAGATATTCTCATGTGTCCAAGGTATCACAGTTAACTAGCCTACTAGGTCATATGACATATTCACAAGGCATAATAATGAGAAGACACACAAGGTGTCATTTGTTTTCACTAAGGTATTAGATATACCAAGATCAGCTTAAGCCTTACTAGTATGTATAAGATGACCTATGTATTTAGGGCATGAGGGGGCAAAGAATAGACAGATGGGCAAATGAGAGAGTCCAAAAAACATCTGCTTCAGCCACATAAATATTTAGTGATGGAACGCCAATATTTTAATTTTATGTTTTGTGTAGGGTACCGAGATGTCACTAGCTTACTGAGTGTTTTCACTCATGTATTGCTTTTTATGGTTTTGCAAGTACAAGTGAGTAGCGAGGGATGCAAAGGAGTTAGCGGTCCAACCAAGTTGTTGCATGAAAGCGAGGGACAAAATCATTATTTTCAAAATTTATGTCATTTATGTGTTTGTGCTTTCAATTACGCTTTTTATGGATTTTCAGTTGCTTTCAAATACTTGATTTATAATAATGGAGAATTTTAATACATGTTAAAGTATTCATTCAATTGTTGTAATAATGAAGAATTTTAATGCATGTTAAAATATTCAAGTAGTGCACATCTTTTCGGGTCATATTCCATATAGGGGTATGTTCATGGAGATCGGTGCTAAAATATAGAGCCATGTTTGGAACTAAACTCATAATATATATATTGGACTAGAGCTCTATAGTATATGGGTAGGACTTAATCCTATAGTACACATGTAGATCTAAGATACATAGTGTACATATTTGAGACATGTCTCATAGTTTTAGAATTTCTTAACAACCATGAAATTATGTTTTTTTTTTTGGTAAGTAAAATTATATTACTAAGACCAAAGCAACAACTTAAGCTCATATTATTAAACTATCTCCACAAAAGCAAACTAGGGAACAAGATAACAAACTATATAAAAGAATTTCCTATCACTATACAAGGATCTTAAAGGCACCTTATACATCAAGACACTTTTTATCTATGTGTTTTCATGAGAGTTATTATGTGGGGTCATTTGTGAGATTCTTCTTACACACGCCCACAATAGGGCATTAATGATGCATTACAACCTAATAAATGTTTGTTGAGAAAAAGATTACATAGTTGTGCAACTTATATGGTCAAGGTGTCTAATTCATGTTTCATCCCAATCCGATCAACATAGAAAAGAAGTTTTAATAAATAAGTTTTAAAAGAATATGATTTCACCATAGTTTTTACAAGCATTGTATATAGAGTGTTATCACATATTAGGATCCTAATATGCATCCTAAATGATCAAGAGATTGTCTAAGCCATGTAATTTATTAAAGTTCTAGGATCAAAGATAAATCTGATAATTGAGTTAGTTAAATATTCTATGTCATGAAAATTTAGAGCCAAGTTCAAGTGGAAAATGAGAATATTTATGGAAAGCGATATGAGATAAATGTGTAGGACTAAGGTCTTCTACACACTCACTCACCCCTTCCCATTTTTGATTTTGTAGGTAACAGTTAGTGGTTTTGAGGTGGTAGGTTAATGAGCGAACAAGGCATGAGGGTATTTCAGACTTTCTACATATTTGTTTATGTTTACCATTTGAGATGTTATGAGACTAATATTATTGTGTTTGTATGTTATAAACTACACACTAAGGTTTATTCTTTTATGATACACATCTCTTGATGTTTCTGTTGTTGGAGCATTTTTTCAAATAAAAGGACATTTTAGTGAATTCATGCAAAATTTTTATATTCTGTGATATTTATAAGTATATCATGCTATGTTAATAAAAAATAGTAGCACTTTTCTCTTTTTTTTTTTAGCTTTCATGCTTATGAATGAGATATATTTATATTTTATCTTTCCATAAAATCACCAATAATTTCTTTTTGGCATGTATATATGATCCACCCTTACAAATAGCATTTTCAAGATTTGTCCTACTAAACATGCATCAACCTATATGTAATAGGGTACAATTTCATCTCTAGGACATGTGTAGCAATTATCTATACATTAAAGTTGAAAATACTCGTAAACTTCCAACCTTTTTCCTTTCAGGTTATATACATAGTTCATGATGACATTTAATCTCTCATCTAGACTTTGTTAATTTATAAAATTCAACTGATAGTCATACTCTAAAGCATACCCCTTCAATCCATCTTGCAAGACCTCTTTATTTTTTAAAATATCCATGACTCAAAAACATTGAATCTTCTTGTCTGCCAATTATTAATAGGCATTGTCGGTTAGTCAAGGAATGGACGTAGCCAATGGATTAGATCACGAACTCTGCCTATGTCTTTGTGTTTTCAATAATGGTACTTCATTCATAAGCTTAGTGTCATGTGCAATGTAATCAAACTTTGTTATGGAGAATATTCAATCCCATTTTTTACCCAAAATAATATTCATTGTCTCTTCAAACTTAAATTCATTAATTGAAATATCATCAATTTCAACCACGATCAAAGCAACTCTATTTGGTACCTTCTCATTCTTTCAAAAATCTAATCCTTTATAGTTTCCAAGAAGTCTGAACCATGCACATCCATAAGGTACATTTCATCAACATCTACATTAGAATTATCCTCTTCATGTTCATCCTAAGAGGGTTCATTACCCTCCTTTGTATTTGAAGGAGCTTAACTTCAATATTGGTCTTTAAGAGAAATCATTTTTGTCCTCCAAACATTGGAATGAAAGGTTCACCGGTCATATATGGTGAGTTGTTATGCAAGTTATAATCATTTTTAAATTTATATGCTCTAAAACAAAAAGAAAATTAGAGATTGTCTTATCGAATTTGTGATAATGGTCACAAACAAATGAATAGATGAGTTAACGTTATTTAAACAAAAGACAATATAACAAGCAATATCATATTCATACACGAAGTTGTAAGGCATCCTATTGATTACATCATTAGGTTTTATATCTAGATAATATTTTATTTATGATTAATACATAGAAGATAACTCAGCAACTCAACAAATCTCTTAGATGTCTTATCAAGATAGATTTTAACTATTTTTTGTTTTCTTTCGATATAATTTATTATGTTATCTTTTGTCATTGTTCACTGCTCTTCGTAGTCAACCAAGGGAACTGTATGTCCTATTTGAGTAATCTTGCAATAGTAATAGATAAGATATAAAACATTTAAATAGCAAAAAATCAAAATTCTATTAAAAAATATGAGTTAGCATGATTTTCTAGGGGTCTGGTAGAAGGATCATGATAATTAATGGGGAATTTTCTGCCAACTGCATGGTTTCCTTCTTGTTTTTATGTTATTTTCCTAATTTTTGCATCCCTAAATACTTCAAATTGTGTTTCAACTCAAAGTAACATATATCACACCATTTAAACACCCTAAACATTACACAAATGTGCGCATTTGTAGTAAATCATCTCAATGACAATACACAATTATTCTAATTATTTATTTAGGAATTTAAAGTTAATATTGATCTTAATATCTAGGTACAATGATTTTTCTTGCTTGATTTCAAGTTTTATATGTTAAATATTGTAAATTAGGGATTGATAGGATAATGTATTTGAAGGTTAGGGACAAGGGAAAATGGCATTTAATTTAGTTATATTTTGATGTAGGGTTACAATTGTTGATTATTTTAATAAACCCCTAAAATCTGGTTAATTTATTAAAATCCCATATGTTAATGGTAAATTCCTAGCATTCACCCAAGAGATTGTAGGCTCAGAGGCCTTCATCAGTCTTAGATCAACCTTAATCTGGTCCATGGAGTTACTGGATGTAGCAAACAAGCTTTCATTTCGTCTTATCATTTTTAGGATAATCGATCGCATAAAGAGATAGTCCCAGATCAAGCCTATTTCGCTTAAGATAGCAAAATCCATTTTAACTTGGATAAGTTTAGGAGGATCAATTATAGCTTCTTGAATACAAAATTATAAATAAGGCTATCATCATCATTCACAAGGCTTTTCATTAAAATAGTTAATTTGTAGTCAAGCCAAGGAAAAAAGAATAGCTAGCTAGAGCTTCACTCCAATTGTTTCAACACAGTGCTTTGCACACATACACACTAATCATTTCATAACTGATAAACCAGAAGCATGGTAGTAACAGCCTGGAGGCATTAATTCACATATGCCTTGCCCTAATTCTCCATCTTCATTCTCTTGCTTCAAAATATGCAAAAACTTCACCACTAATTAATATCAAATCCTCTGCTGCATTGATTAAACAAATCTGACGTTGGACATTTCTCTTAAACTCGCCCTGTAATTAAATCCATCCATATCAACTACATGTCTTACGTTAACTACTTCTGTATGAAAAGGAAAATTTTGAGTAAATTGACAACAGTGGCGTTCTTATTTGTATTAAAATTATATTTATAAATCATGTGTTGCTCAAAATGATTTATTAAATCCTATCTAAACTAGTTGTTAGCTTATCCCTCTGCTAGTAATGTCTAAACTTCTAGGATGGTTTAAAAGGCTTAATTGCTCCCAAAGTCTAATTGTTTGTGTATGAATTTAACTCAAGTTAAAATTAACCAACTCCCAAGTCTGATATATGGTGGCCTTGTTTTCATGCTCCCTCTTTTCTTCTATAGACCCATTTGCACCTAATTAGCTTTTTTCCTTTTGGTTGCTTAACCAACTCCGTAGTCTAATATTTTGTGTGGAGACTCCATCTCTTAAGTCATATGACCCTTCCATTTCTCTTTTTCTGAACCAGATATAGCTTCTTGAAAAGAAACTGGTTCTTCATTACTAGTTAGTTAAACAAAATAAGCATACTCATCGTATAAACTATACTTAATTGGTGGTCTAATTGTGCGTCTAGGTCTATCTATGGCAACGCTGCATTTATGTTGATATTCTCGTTGCTCTATAATGTTTGAATCATCACTACTATCATCTAATTATATTATTAGTTGGATTGCCCTTGATTTTGAGGGATTGCCAATATCAAATATCTATATCCTTACTATTCATAGCCTCACAGTCCTGTAGGTATGATTATCTCCTAAAACAAAACTCACTTTGTGTAGCATAATATGAAGAGCAAGCTAAATCTAAAATTTGATTATGAACTAGATAATTGTCACCTACCATCACAAGCACCACTAGATTTTCTTCACCGGAAGTCTTTGATGTAACACTAGCAGAACTAGAAGCAATATTGTTCTACTTATCAATATTTTGACTCTTCAACAATGGGAAATTTTTCTTCCATTGCCCCTTCTAATGGAACTTAAAACATTCTCCTTTCTTCACCCTCACCTTAGATCTTCCTTTAGACATTCCACTTCCTTGTCTCTTATCTCTTCCTCTACCCTTGCCACATTCTAAACTTGCTGACAAACCCTCTTCCTGAGAGTTTCATGTCTCTAACTTTTGCATTGTTTGGTGGGATCTTAAAACTGAAACTTCTTTATAGTCTAGTATTTCATTTTGAAACATCAATGTGGTAATTAGATGATTCAACAATAATCGTAAGGAGCAGATAAGCATGACAACCTTGTCCGTGTCCTCTAATTTAACATCCACATGCATTAGATACTGACCTTCTGATCGAACTCGGTCATGTGCTCTCATGGTGTCCACCTTTTTCTATTTTAAACTGGAAGAGGTCACACTTCATAAATAACTTATTGGTGATGTTCTCAGACATGAAGAGACTCTCTGACCATAAATCTCATGTTGTCTTCTCATTGGTCACATCATACATTACTAAATCTAGCAAACACAAACTTCATGGTACTAAAGGCGACTACTTCCGTGTCTTGTCATCCATTCTCAGCCATATTGGTCAACTTTTCTCCCTATTCTGTGTTAATAGGTTTGAAACTCTCAATTGCCATGATGTGAAATTTCATTTACTATCGAACCTGTTGAATTTTGCATGTACATTCAATCTACTCAACTTTGCCTAGCTCTAATATCGCTAGATGCAGAATTTTACTTCTCTCAAAGTGACTTTCAATTGAATGGGAATTTAAATAGGGAAAACTATGACAAAAGTTAATCATAAAACACATGCAAAAGCTATGTTATTCAACAGCGTGCCAACGTCAATAAAGTAACTGTCAATGCTATTAATCTAAAGAAATATCTTTGAGCAATATATAATGTAAACTATGATTTCCCTTATATAGTAATGGCTTGAGTAACACAAGATTACAATTGTATCCCAACTAGATTTCTTCAAATCCTAAAACCTTTAAGTGAATAGTTCTTCGAATTTGGGCCACATTTTAACACGGTGTGTGATGTGTACAAAGTGTTGAGACCCCTGATTATTTACTCCACTATTCAATGACAAATAATTCCAACAATTTTAAAAGAAAAAAGAAGTGTTTCGACCCCCAAAATTAGTAAAATTAGTGGAGTATTAAAACTTTCAAAATAAAAGTTTGAGTTCGAGCCTTTGTCACACTTATAAAACCTTGACTTATCTAATATAGTGATTGTGAGTCCAGTTATTATACTCTGGGTTTATCCTTCTAATAAATACGAACAGGTCCAGTTATTAAAAAAAAAAGGGTGTTTCCCTATTAAAGAGATGGGTGATGTGATACAAGGGAGGATGGAGATTGATTTACAAAAGGCTTGAGTAATAACTACCAAGTAGGCTTTGCCAGAAATGACACGGGCATGAGGAAACTTATCCACTAAACAACCCGACATGCAGTGAAGAGCAAGCGTTGCGGCAAAAGCAAAGAACAACTAGAAAGGACTCATGAGAAGAGGAGCAGAAGAGAGAACTCATTGGTTGAAGACCTGAGAATGCTGAGGAAAGCGACTAGCTTATATTAACGAGTATTAGCTTATGGATAATTTTGTGAATGTAGAACGTACCTTACTTAGGAGTTATGAAACTGTTATTTCCATGCTGCCTAAATATATATATATATATATATATATATATATATATATATATATATATATATATATATATATATTTCCCTTCTTTCAAAGAAGAGATATATAAATCTTATTGTAAACATTCATTTGGATATATGAAAAAGATTAATCTCACTTTGTCATTTCAATAAAATACTGGAGAAAAAAACTTAGTTGAATCATGACGCTTTCTATGTTAAGAGAAAGACAAATGATTTTAGAAATAAAATTAAAAGTGAAAAAGAAAATAAGATTATTAAAAAAAATTTGGTCTTGCCAACGGTAAGTTTCTAGATAAAGCAATTACTTCTGTCTTGTATCTGATAAGGCTAAATGGTTCTATATTGCAAGTCAACCAGGCTACATTGGTACTGACAAGGGAAGAGGCTCATTTTAGCAGCAATGGATGGAACTGGTGGACACTTATTTTTATCTCAACTGGAAAAGGTCTTAGATCAATAGCAGAGGGATTCCATGACTCAGTACAAGTACATGCATTTGTACTCCAGTAATATATAGAAAGATAATTAAAATATCCCTGTTCACTCAAATAAATGGGAGCAGTTGCAAATAGTTTTCTACATTCCCTTTTGAAATAATTCCGTACTTGCTACTGTGTAATTGAAAACAATGGAAACAAGGAAGAATTAATTGAAGGGAAGAAAAGGTATAGATCTGTGTAAAGAGTAATAATATTTATTACTCTCGCTAAAATTTATTCAAACCATTTCGTACCAATACCGAGTCAATTGCCCGGATACCAGTAAATCTTTTATTAGACATTTCAGTGTCAACAAAATAGTCATAAAAACCCTAACTAACGCGTTGCTTGCCGTATCCGACAGTGCGCCGAATCATTGCAATGTGGTTTGAGTGTAGAAGGCAGAAAATTGATTGGGATTCTAAAGCTTCCAAAATTAAGCTGTTGAAAGTGAGTTTGTTTTAGTGACTAACACGTGGCTCAGCCTCAGGGAAGCTAACAGATGGCACGGACTCACAGGTGTTAAGGCCATTATGTTTATGAGAACAAACAAGAGACAAGCAGCCGATCCTATTCGGAATCCAAAAAAAATACGTGACTGACACCTATAAAATATCTGTCCAGTGGTTAACTGGCTTATGGTTCCCAATAAAGCAAAACACCGCTTCATGGTAATATGCGCAACACATAAATCCAAAACAGCTAAATCAAAATAATCCATTTCAGTAAAAAACGCCCATTAAATTAAAATTGAAATTCAAATATTAGAAATCAGGTGCTTACCAGAAAGCAGACATCGGCAAGAAACAATCATCAGTTCTTACCTTTCCCTGTTTGGTCTAAATGCCTACTTCCATTGCCATAGTAAAGGTGCAAGCGGCCATCAAACCCAGCTGGGAACTGGTGATGTTGATGAGGATTCTCCACAGATGGTGGTGTAGTGCCAATAAGGAAAGGTATATTTGATCCGTCTATAGGAGATGTACTAAACCTCTGAATATGAGGCAAAATAGACGGTGACGAATTGGACTGAAGGGTCCCCCTATTAAAATTAGAAAGGCCAGGAGAAATTGTGAAGTTGCGATTGTAGTCGCCGCCAGGCCCCGGTTGGCCGGTTGTGACTGAGATCAGATGGTCTGCAGCAAATGGAAAGTGCTGCTGAATTTCTTGATGATTTTCATTTGATAAACTAAATGGTGGGATTGACGCTAATTGAATTTGTCCAGAAAAATTATGTGGACGAGAAGAAGATGGCTCCATTAGCTCGGTGTTAAAGTAGTCCATGGAGATTGCAGACCATGGTCTTGCTGTTGTTGGCTTGTGGAAGAAGGACTCGCCGTTTGGCTCTTGATGGGTGCCCGGCCTACTGTTGTTGTTGACATTGCCAATACCACAGGTAAGTAACTCAGTAAATGAACTTTGCGAGATGGCATTCACATGATGATGTGAAATACGAGACTCATTCTCCCTCATCTTCTCCTTTGCAGCTGATCTTTCTTTTGCTCTCTCTCGAGCAACTTTCACTCTATTCACCCGTGTTAAAGAACGTGAGACAGACAAACCTGAGCCTTTGCTTGTCTCAGAGTTACTGCTACAAGCAGATTTACTTAAGGAACGATGCTGACAATTTGGATCACCATCTAATTCAACTGAATCAAACGCTTGTTGATCAGTTTCTTCACTTACCCTCTTTTCATCTCTAAATTGCTTTGGTGTGTCAGGAAAAGAACTACTGAGAGAAGGGAGCTCTGAAATTGCATCTGCAGCAGCTTCGATCAACCATTCAACGGCTTTACTAGGCTGATCATAACCCAACCGATCTTGTAGATCGTAGAATTGAATCGCAGTGGTAACAGATAACCGAACTCTCCGGTCTCGAAGCCCTTTTGAAGTCCAAACTTTGCTGTGGCGATCTTTGCCACCGAAGGCTCGAGAGACTCTAATGATCCGCGATGAGTGGTGCCATCCTCGAAGACGATTAGCACCAGTACTGCTATTATCATCACCATCTAGACCAGCAGTAGTACCAGTGCTAGACCTCTTTAGCTGATGTTGATGCTCTCCATCATCTTCATCATCTAGGTATTGGTCTTTTTCATCTATCTCGCTAGATTCAATTCTTCCATTTCCAATTCTTGGGAACTTAAACGGTTCTGTTTGAATCTCCTCCACCTCCATAATAGTTTCATGCCTTTTTACTGTCAACCAAAGAAACTGTAAAACGTGACCCTTCTGCCTTTGTGTGTTTTCTTTTTTTCCTTGTACTTTGACAGATAGAGAGAGAAAGTGGGTATGGTTTGATTAGAAGGTCATGATAGTAGGAAGAGAGCACAGCAGTAGGGGTTGCTGTGTCCTATGCATTGATGAAGATAACACAGAGAAGTAGCAATAAAAAGGCATCTTTTTACACTTCGATATATCATGGTCTACGTCAGGAAGCTAAGCTTAGCCCGACGCCTCTCTCTTGCTTTCTTTTTTTTTAAATATTGCAAGTGCACTGCGGTGCCCTTCAAAAGTAAAGCCTGAAAATACCGCAACCTGCAAAAACAAACCACAAAGTAAAACATGTAAGATAGAGAAAGTTCAAAAAAAAAAAAGCATCTAATACTAAAAACGTAAACATTCAGCTGATTTTAACTTTTTCAACAAGTCAGACACAATAACCATTTATTTCAACAACTTATACACTATAACCATTTACATTGTTTGAGATCTGACTATTCGTTGTTGTTGCTATTGTGATACAGTCAAAGCCCTTAGAACCTTATAAAGGTTCTTAAAGATGATAAGCTTTAACAAAAGTTGGAGTAAAAACCTCACAAAATTATACGAACTTTGATCTAATTTAGTTAAACAAGAAGCAGTAATTGCATAAGATTAACCGACCTGAGCAAACCCCTTTTTTCCTTTTTTATTTCCTTCTCGGTATTTAAAGCTCTTTTCTGACCCAAACAAATGGCAGAACCATCACTAACACCGCTATTAAACTGATAAATGACAAAAATCATTAATTAAAGACTCTTTCTATTTCACCACCAGGGAATCAAATTAAAATGTTGGTTTCAACTTGCTTACTCTGAACAGTGGTTTACAAATGTAATGCTGTTACAGGTGTCACGCTCCCAGATGGTAATCGCAGTTTGATGTTAAAACCCCAAAAGCTCGCAGATCTGTAATCTTGAGCTCGTTCAAGAAGATAATTATGGCTGTACAGATCATCTTCTGTAAGTGAAAACAACAAATTCGACAAAATCCCACGTATTTATTTACAGTAAATGCTAAACATAATTATATATACATAATTACATATAGTTATTGTATAACCTTTTTATTTTCAGCTCATTGTAAAGAAAATAAACTTGCCAGATCAGTTCATGAATCATAAAGCTTAAAAAAAAAAAATGAATAGAAAAAAAAACCAGAGCTAACTATTTTTCCCGGAAAAGTACTTGAGCTTTCCATACAAATGGTGATGAACAGAAAGATGTAGAGAAGAAAAATAAATAAATAAATAAAAATCTCTTGTCCTCCTATCACTGAATTATCGCTCAGAAAAACTTCTTTTTTTTTTTTTTTTTAAGCCTTTTCAACTTGTAGAAAGAATATAAGATAAACAAATAATAATTTTTTAAGCTGTATTGAAAAAGAAGATTTGACACTTACATTACATGTATGAGATTGAAGTGGAGACAAATTGATATTATGAGATACATGAAGAACGAAATGATTTAAGTGAAGGCTTCAAAGTGACTGAAGGGAGAGAAGGGGTTTTCTTTGTTTCTTCATCCTCATTGGAGCAAAATAACCGGGTTTATCGGGAAAGGAGAGACCCTCCGCATTCCCCACCTTTTATTTTATGTTACCCCTCTTTCTTTCTTTCCTTCTTTCTTTCTTTCTTTTTTCATTTTTTAACAATAATATGGATAATCATTTTAAATAGGCCAATAGAATATTTCCCACCAAGGTTTGGTGCAAATTCATTTTTCAATTCGATAATTTTCAAAAATTCAAATACTTATTTTTTTGTTAAATTTTATTGTTATTGTTAGAGGTAAAATTATTATTTAGTATTTATATTTTAAAAATTATAAATTCATTATATTTTATCCCACCAGATTTAAAAACTAACAATTTTATCCAACCTTTCTCAATCCAAGGTTTAAAAAATCAACATTTTTCTTCTAAGATTTTTGCAGCAACTACCGATGGTCAGAGACGATAATGATAACAACATTCTCTCTCCCTCTTGACTTCTCTCTCAACCACTGTCCATTTTCAACCATCATCAGTCATCATCGACTAGTGCACAAAGAGATCTAGATTTAGGTCTCTTCGTCGAGCAACGAAAAGATCTCAGTCTCTTTGTCGAGTGACGAAGAGATCTCAGTCTTTTCATCATGTTGTTATGCGATGAAGAGATTTGGATCTTTTTGTGCTCTAACCCATGAAGATCAATGATGGTAAAAAATAAACAATGGTTGAGAGAGAAGTCGGGAGGGAGAGAGAATATCACCGTCACCATCACCATTGTCTCCGATCGTCGACAACTATTACAAAAATTCTAAGGAAAATATTGATTTTTCAAACCTTGGGTGGGGAAAGGTGGGGTAAAGTTTTTAGTTTTTAATCCTGGTGGGGTAAAATGTTAGTATTTAAACTTGGTGGTTAAAATGTGATATATTTATAGTTTTTTAAATATTTTAATTAAATGACAATTTTAACCATGATAGTAATAGTAAAATTTAATAAAATAGTGGATATTTAGATTTTTAAAATTTATTATACGAAACTTAAAAGTATATCATTTCTATGAATAGCTCGCTAGGTAAACTTGAAGGGGAAAGAGACATAACTTTGGGCTTTGTTGATTTACTACGTGATGATTTTATTGAAAAAGATCAAAGTCGTGTTATTTATTTCACTCAAGATTGGGTCTCTTTACCAGGTGTTTTGCCCATGGCTTCAGGGGGTATTCACATAATTAAATATTATTTTATTTTTCATTTAAATCAATCAATCACATGGTAACACATAAATGTATAGTTATTTATATACTCAAAATAAATGAGTTTGAGATGGATGGTACCACATACAGTTGTAGCAAAAGTCATCAACTAGTCTAAGGAGATGTTTGAGTGACAATAGAAGATTTTTGTATAAAAGGGTATGAGTTTAATTCTCGAATGACGATATTTTTAAGATTAAATTTTTAATTTATCTGATGCAATAATTATGAAATTGATCAATATATCTAAGATTTGATTTATTCAGTGTGGCTGGTTGTTACAAAAAAAAAAAGGTCATGAATTAAGTTTTTGATATTTTGTCAAGAGCAATATAATATGTACACATTTTTAATATAAATAATTAGGTGGATATATGATATATTATCATATAATTTGATTTTATTATATTTTTAATTTAAAATCATATAATAACATATCATCTATCTATTAAAAAGTATTGATACATAATTGGATGGTTTTTGCAATATGTAATATAAAATACTTTCATTATTTTTAAAAAACTTTCAACGCATATACTGAAACACATTATTCATCATTTTAAAACTTTTCCATCTCTCTCTTTGTCCGACAAAAAATTCTAAAGATTGGTTTTGTTTCTTTTCAAATCTCTATACCTTAGTTTAGGTAAAGTTGTATTATATACATCAAATTTTAAAGTTTATAGTTACACGTTTGCTTAATTCTTAGTATCATAATGACTAATTGATCTAAGTATTGAAATTATGTAATCACCTATCATAAGTTAAACATATCAAAATTGATTAATTAAATCTATTAACTACAAAATCAAATTAAACAAACTAAACTAATCAAATCCACCCTATTTCAAGATTAAAAGATGAGTTTGAATCATTATCACACATGCACTAATCTAAATATGCAGTGTAAGTTATAAATCTTAAGTAATTTAAAAAACCCTTTAAATGGCTAAAAGAAACTTAGAAGGGGGTGAATGGATTCTTTAAAAATTTTAATGCACAAGTAATTAATTCAACAACCAACAATAAATAGATGCTTAAATATAAAGAGTAAGGCTAAAAAGAGCTCAGTTTATAGTGATTCGAAACTTTCTTTTACAAGTCTTCTACGTTCACTTCTCCAAGTAAACCGCATTAGATTTTCACTATCACTTGTAAATCTTTTTTACACTTAGTTGTTCTAGGATTGTGCCTAATATAATAGTTTATAAGGATTTTGCCCGCAAGTGTTTTGTAACACCTGCAAGTAAGTCCAATAACATTTTAGTTTTTTTTTTTTTTTTGCTTTAATTAAATTCAACAAAGAATTGTCTTAAGGCAAGGAAGTCATTTCACGTTGGACTACCAAATTGACTGAGTACAAAAGCATGCACGAGGCCCATGGTCGTGCTTCATCAGCGATTTTTGAATTTTCAAATAAGGTTAGTCACACAAAGATTTTGTACGGTTTCCACGTTAGTACAGTGTTGCACACGCCCATGCATGGGGAAAGCACACTTGTGTGTGGTGTTTGGCAAACTTTATAAAAAGGTGCTCGTGTTGTTTTCCTTCATTCATTCGCTAACCCTAAAATTCTGCCCAATCTCAAACAAAGAGAGAATGAGAGGAAGTTGGAAAATCCTAGCCACCAGGGAGAAAGTCTTGATCATTGAAATCCTCTAGCCATGCTAAGAAAAGAAAGAATTGTGGAAGCCAAGTAAGTGGTTTCTCTCTTTGGATATTCATAGCCAATTCCTTATGACTTGTAAATTGGGTATATGGAACGCAAATCGCAAATTCCAATCATGCTAATATGTTAAGATGTTCAGTATAAGCATATAAGAGTGCGAATAATGTTCAATTATTGCCTGAGACTTGTTCTTGTTGTTCCACCTTTACATTTTGAGTTCCATTTTCTTGTGTTGAAAAATCTTTCACAAATTAATCTTTATCCACATTTGATGTATATGAATATTGATCAAATTTTCTATTACATAAAGAATTTTCACTATTTGACATTTTTTGAGAATAAATAAAATTAATTATATAATTCATTATGAAATATAATAAGAAATGTAATAATAATAGATATGAATAAAATTAATTATAGAAATAAATTCAATAATTAATTATGAAATTGTATAATAGAAAGATTATAATAATTAAATTATAGAAATTAAAATTGGAATTGATAAAAATAAAGAGAGAATTTAATTGAATTTAAGTGAAAATTTGAAAGAGTATTAAGAATTGAGAGAATGAAAAATAAAAATAAATAAATGAGACAGTTGAAAGAGCAGCCTTTGCAAAATTTGCAAACCGATAGTTCGATGGTTCAAAAAAAACCTAAATCAAATTGTCAGAATCTGGTTCCAATTTTAGTTCAGCTTAGTTTCAATTCTAGCAGTTTTAGTTTTGGTTTTGTACGAGCCAGTTCTAATATGGTTCATGGGTCAAACCAGCCTGTGGCCAAAACTATCGTGTGGTATGAGACGCACACTCGTGCTAAGCTTCTTCAACAGGGCACAAGCGTGCCTATAGAAAGCAGCCTCATACTTGTGTACCTCTCAATGTGTGGGGTGCATAAGTTAACATTATCATCTTGTAGGTGTGAAAATGTCATGCACAGGAGTGCCAATCCTAAGCATGCCTATGCAAATATCAACCTAGGTAGAAAGACCTTTTTACCCTTAGACCTAGAGCAAGTAAAAGATTAAAAAGACTATCTTACCCCTAAGCTAAGTACAAAGGAAAACAAAGAATAAAATGATAAGAATAAGAGATTATTGAAAGACAATTAAGGAAATTAGAGATATTTAAGGTGTCCAACTATGTGGATGACAACGTAAACCCTGATCAAATCAAATCTAGGTTAAAAATCAAGAAAGTTGGGTGAAGTGGAACACACCTAGATAGCCACTATTTGTGTGCATAAGTTGCAAGATATGTGAAAATAGTAAGGTTTGATGAAAGATAGATACTTATGAGATGTATCATGCACTCAGCATTAAGGTGCATTAGTCACATAATTCAATTTAGTTTAGTTCAGATGTGTATGATAAAGGATTATAACCTTTCAAATAGTTCCGCACGTGATCAGTGAGATGCATCATATACCTATCTATAGCAAGGGCTATCCCAAGATGGTTTAGATAGTAGTTTTGTAGCTAGCGTATGTGATAAGGAAAAGATTGCAATCAGATTCCTCTATAAGACCAATGTATTACAATTAGCTAGTCTAATAAGTTGTATGACATGTGCACAAGACACAACAATTAGTAGACAAACAAGATGTCATATGTTTTCATTAGGATATTAGATATGCCAAGTTTAGCTTAGGTCTTAATAACCTATATGGATGGCCTACATCAGGGTATAAGGGTGTCGAGTTGTTACACATCGAGAATCACAAATGGAATGCCAAGTTTATCAGCCTTATGTACTATTCAAAATGACCGAGAGGTTATCAACTTATTGAGTGTTTTCACTCATGCATTTATTTTTTGTGTTTTGCAAGTAGAGGTGAGTAACGAGGTATATGGTTAAGCCATCAGTCCATTCAAGCAACTACATAAAGGCGAGGGTTGAATAATCTTTTCGCAAATTTTTTTTCAATTTATGTATTTAGTTATTACAGTTATCATTCTATGAGTGATTATGTGCAATAATTATTTGGATTGAGTTTCAAAAATTTTAATTTATGTAGTTTAATAAATGAGGTAGTTCAATTAATTTTCCTATGTTTCACCTTTTTGTACGTATTTAAGTTTGAATATTTATTATCATGCTATTTTTTCACTGTTTTTAAATTAAAAAGTCAAGTCATACAAGTCTCTTTGGATACTATTTCGTGTAGGGGTATATATCTGGAGAAGGGTATTACATGTTTGAAATACAAATATTATATGTTTTAAAGTCTCTCAAAGACATACTACACATGTGTGAGTACAGTGTTTCTCTCAACGATTTGAGTTTGACTTAGTGAAAGAAATAAAGTAAAAAAGCAATGAAGAATATTTGCTTAGGATTTAATCAATATTTTTATATCCCTTCTTTACTTCAAACTTGCTCTATTTATAGGCTTAGTGTGGCTAGAATTGCAATAATATCATTGGAATTGAAAAACTAGTTGTTTGCCTTCTGAAAATGATGTTTTGCACTTGACATGGCATTAGAACGAGCAAGTTCTTTAAATTGAATACCAGGAACCAAGTTTTACAGATAAAGGTTAACCTCGGTTAAAGTTCCAATGTAACACCCCTCTTCAGATACAAATCTTTCTACAGATTATGTACCCAAAGAGATGTGTTAACTTAAATTTTCTTACATAAAATATACAATGAAACCATGCATGATAATTAATAAATGGCCAAAGGACTATTTCCCACCCAAGGTATGCTGCATTCTCAAGTTTCTCCCCTTTAACTTTGATAATCCCAAATACTCACCCATAAACAGTTAAAATTAATAGTAGTAAGGGTAAAATCATCATTTTCTCTATAATATTAAAAATAAACTAAAATATAATCTCTTTTTACCGCCCCAAAGTTTAAAAACTAAAAGTTTTCCCCAGCCTAAGTTTTTAAAAATGACAGTTTCCCCCTAAGGTTTCGTTTCGAGATCTCTAACGTCATATTCGGTGCCATTACTGGTGACCTCTCCCTTCGACGGTCTCTCTCCTCCTATTTGGATGCCCGATCAACGTCAAAGCATCCGTGGAAGACGAAGCTCTTCATCTTCCTAGACAAAGCTCTTCGTTTTCCCAAACAAAGCTCTTCGTCTTCCCAAATGAAGACGAAGTTGTCATCTCTATTGGGAATATGATTATCTTCCCCGAAGAAGACCTCTAAGAAAATGACCGTCTTCCCAGACGAAGATAACAACTTCGTCTTTGTCTGGGAGGATGAAGAACTTCATCTTCCATGACTCCTCCAACACCGATCGGATGTCCAAATGGGTAGAGAGAGACCGTCAAAGAAAGAGAAAGAGACTATCGACAATAGAGTTGGAGATGACACCAGAGATCTCAAAACGAAACCCTAGGGAGAAACTATCATTTTTTAAAACTTGGGCTAGGGAAACTTTTAATTTTTAAAGTTTAGGGGGGCAAAAAGAAATAAAATTTTAAGGGGTTAGGGTTCCGTTATTTTTAACTATTCATGGGTGAGTATTTGAGATTATCAAAGTTAAAAGGAGGAAATTTGGGAATGCAACATGGGTGGGAAACAGTCATTTAGCCTTAATAAATTCCTACAATTTCAAAAGTGTATTTATTCATAAAACAAACTATAAAAGTCTGAAATCAAACCACAATAATGACAATCACGCATAAAATAATATAAATAAACTAAATAGCATAAATATGTCCAATCATGCACTACTACGAGCTGACTTGTTGGCTCCCCCTTTGCCATTCTGCTGCTACATAATCCTACCTACAACACCACAAAAAAGAACATGTTAGTAAAACACACTCAGTAAGTAGGTGATCTCATGACACCAATAAATATACATATACATGACAGTAGTCCTTAAAGTCACAATAAATATACATATACATCACAATAATCCCTAAAGTCATGAATCTTTTACTAATCTCTTTATGGTATCATGAATATTTTTCTAGCATCCCAGATACCTATCCAAATTATCTCAGCTCCTAACACCTTATCCTTAATGATGGTGTCATTCTAGATGATTAGTGTCAAACAATGTATGTTGACATCCCAAAAGTATGGTAAAAGTATGAGACATCTCAATGTCATTCATAAGGTGTACTTTGTACACATGTCGAGTGAACTTCAAAGGTAGATACCATATCTCAAAAGAAATGATACCCCAAATCTTTTCAAAAATCGCATAAACATCCTAGATGATAAAACATCTAACATCAATGTGTCTACAAACATCCTAGATGATAATGCCCAACACTAATGCAGAATCATCCAAAGGTATCAAGGTCATATAAACTAGTCATGTTGCTTTCACGATTACATTACAACTCAATGGCTTAAACTAATATAATTCATCGTTTCTAGTTTTCAACTTGAAACTATTTTGATCAGGGTTTGTGTCATCTTCCATATAATTGGGCATACTCATAATGATTTCCATCACATACTACTTCCGTTAGAGTTTTATTATTTGTTTTCCTCATATTCATCTTTTAAAGGGGTAAAATAGTCATTATTATTATCCATAATAATTGTTAACCCTCTAAACTCTCTTTTCCATTTTCCCTAATTATACATGAAGGTGTGTCTTCCATACATCAAGGGTGTGTAAATCCTATCTATATGGCTACATATTTAGCTAACATAGACATGCAATCTAGAGTGGTATACATGGTCGTGTGTCTTATACCACAGGAGCATGTATCCATTCCTAAATTAGCACTCTTGTGCCTAAGCTTAACATAGGGAGAATTTCTCCCAAACATACATGATCGTGTATGTAGGCATACTTAGTTGTATAGTGTGAAATTTCCAGAATTCTAATATGGACTAAAATCACATATTCCAACTACCAACGTCCATTTTCAGGTATCCCAAATTATATTAGCCAATCAATTAATCAGACTATAAGCTTCTCTTCACATGTTCAACCCAATAATCATCATTATAAGCAACTTCATCCAATTTAATCACATACAAGTTATCCTTAATCTATACTTCAAAAAACTATATCATTTAACTTCATTCACATACAAACCATACACGCAATTCTCAATGTCAATGCTAACAATTATATTACCAGATAACATTTTTACATCATCAACCAATAATATTTCCAGCACTAACACCACACTTATTTATATAAAAATCATAATACATGTTTGAATTACTCAAAACACACTATCATGATATAAGCCAACTAATCAACCAATCAATTATTAAATAATAATTCTTTAGCATCCCTTTTAACCAAATAACAAATCAGAATCAATAAAATTCAAAAAAATCTTTCAAGATCAATATAGGAGAGGAAACACTATGCTTACTTTTCTTTTGTCAAATCACTTAACTTCACGTGGCAAGAATTTCCCTTTGATGCTCATTTACACTTCTAGGCTTTAAAGGCACTCAAACTCTCACTTTTTTGTAACAATGAAGTAATGCCCCCAACCAAATGCAAGTATGTTTTTTTTTTTTTTCTAGAAATAATGTCATATATAGCATGTTTTGTGCATACATGAGTGTGCATGTTGTGACACAATAATCACTGTGAAACACATTCTTATCCAATATTCAAATGCATTGACCATACACGGGTGTGTAGACCAATATACCTAAATGTGTATGTCTACCATACTTAACCAATTAGCATACATCAAACAAGAAAAAATTATTTTGCCCTTGCCATCACATATAGAGGTGTACAACCTTCCCATACAACAGTGCAACTTAAATTCTAGAAACATTTAATTAATTAAGCAAAATTAAACGCATGTAAAGCTAAAAGACAAAAACACCCTTGGACGTACCTACGAATGTTACATTTATCCACTTTAAAAGAATTTTGTTGTTAAAATTCATTCAAACAATTGTAGGAATCTCTGTCTTATATCCTGCTCTACCTTGTAGGTGGCCTCCTCGATTCAATGGTTCCTCTAAAGAACCTTAACAAATGGAATCTACTATTCTTGAACTACTTAACATGTCTATCCAATATCTAAATTAGGTGCTCCTTATAAGTCAAATTATCCTTAAGCTCCACATCATCAACTCTTAACCAATGAGTCGGGTCACTAATGTACTTACGTAGCAATGACATATGGAACACATTATAAAGCTAGTCTATGCTTTTTAGCAATGTGAGTTAATACCTAACCTTACCTACATGCTCCAAAATCTCGAAAGGGCACAGTCTTGCCTTTTCTGATTTGTATAACTTTTTTGGCAATCTTAGGCTGGTTTCATCCTCTCACTGATTAATCTCACATCCTCGATAATTTGTTAGGTTACCTCTAGCCTCAAAGTCAGTGCCCAAACATCTCTTTCACTTATCTCATCCTAATGAAGTGGTAATATACACTTTCCATTACAGAGAGCCCTATACATCAAAATCTATGTCAAAACATCTTTCTCACTTATCTCATCCTAATGAAGTAGTGATTTATACTTTTTCCTATAGAGTGCCTTATACGAAGCTATCTAGATAGTCACCTAATAGCTATTATTATAAACAAACTCCATCAACACATTGATCCAACTCACTTCCTAATTTATACAACATTCTTTCAATATATCATGGATCACTTAGTTTACCCTTTCAGTTAGCTCGTTAGTTAAGGATGATAAGTTATGCTGAATGCTAATCTCATACCTATAAACCTCTGCAGACTCTCCCAAAATGTCGAAACAAATTTTATATCTTTATCCAACACAATTGTCTTAAGTGCACCATAGAGCCTCACATTCTCCCTAAAATAAACCTAACCCAATTGATTGGTGCTAGTACAGTCTTTAAATAGAATGAAGCGCATCAACTTGGTCAATCTATCCACAAGCACCTATAAGTTTCCCTTTTGACCCTCGTCAATGTCACTACAAAATCTATAGAGATGTGCTCCAATTTCCACTCAGAGATACTCAAAGGTTGTAATAACCCTAACAATCTCTGATGTTCAGCCTTAACTTGTTGACATACTAAACACTTGGTCATAAACTTTGCTATATCCTTTTTCATTGCTAACCACCAAAAGACTTTCCCAAGTCTTGATATATCTTTACATTTTCAAGGTAGACAATGTAAAGGGAACTATAAGCTTCTGAAAGAATCTTATTTCTCAACTCATTAATGTTAAGAACACAGACTGACCTTTCAATTTTAACACATCATAAAAAATACCGACTTAGCATCCTCGATAACTCTCTACCTTATTTGATTACACCACTCTTCCACTAATTGAGCCATATAGATCTTGTTTAACAAAGTTGATTGAATCCTCAGTCTAGCCATCAGCCTAAAAATTAACTTTATCTAATCCCTCACCAGCTTCTATTGTAACTCCTGACAAGTAGTGATCTAAGATAACATTACCTATTTATTCAAGGTATCGACTATAACATTAACCTTTCTCAGATGGTACCTAATGTCACAATCATAGTCCTTTACCAGTTCCAACCACCTCATCTTTCTCATATTCAACTATTTTTGAATGAATAAGCATTTCAAACTTTTGTGATTGTGTAATATTACACTTGACTCTATAATAATGTTATCAAATTTTTAATGCAAACACAATTGTGTCTAACTCCAAATCATGGGTCAGATATTGAATCTTATAATTTTTTAGCTAACGGGAAGTATAAGTAATCATCTTCCCTCTTTGCATTAATACAACTCCTAAACCCTATGAGAAGCATTTGAATATAAATTATAATCCTTACCTTCAGTTAATAATGCCAAAACCAATGCAGAAGTTAATCACTCCTTCAACACTTGGAAACTTTTTTCACAAGCATCATATCATTTGAAAGGAACATTGTTCTAAGTTAGCTTAGTTAATAGTCGAGTTAACCTAGCAAAACTTTCCATAAACCATCTATAATAGCCTTTTAATCCAAAAAAACTTTACATCTCCTTGGTTGTCTTGGGTCTTTACCATTCTAACACAACCTTAGTCTTTCTTAGGTCTATCAATATACTATCAGTCGATACTATATGTCCCAAAAATGCCATGCGATCTAACCACAACTCACATTTAGAAAATTTAGCATACAATTACCTATCTTTCAATCTCTATAACACAAACCTCAAGTGTTACTCATGTTCTTCTCGAGTTTTAGAATGCCTTAAGATGTTCTCAATGAATACCACTAAGAATTTATCAAGACAATCCTAAAATACCCAATTCATCAGATCCATAAAGACTACTGAAGCATTTGTCAACCCAAAGGGCATCATTGCAAACTTGTAGTGCCTATATTTTATTTTGAAAGCAATCTTCAAAATATCTCTTTTGGCAACCTAAACTTGATGATACCCCAATCTCAAGTCAATCTTAGAAAACACCAAGCACTTTTTAGCTAGTAAAAAAAAATCATCAATTTCAATAATAGGTACTTGTTATTTACCATCACCTTGTTTAATTCTCTATAATCAATGCACATGTGCATAAATCCATCATTCTTTTATATTAACAAGATTGGTGCACCCCAAGGTAAATGACTTGATTTGATAAAACCACTATCTAGAAGTTCTTATAACTGTTTCTTTAATTCTTAAAGTTCAATCGGGTCATCATGTACAAACTTTTTGAAATAGGTGTTATCCTAGGAGCTAACTCAATACTAAACTCAACCCCCCTCTCAGGTGCCAACCCCGACAAATTATTTGAAAATATGTTCTATAATTCACAATAGGAATATCTCATAACTTTAGGACCGACTTATCAACCTTATTCATAATGTGCGCCAAACATTTCTTACATTGTTTACTCATCATTTTTCTTGCCTTCACATCATTGATCATCATACTAAACATAAGACCCTCCCCAAAAATGAATTCCTCGTCGTCATCTAGATAAAACTAAACTTTCTTCTTCTTATAGTCAATCTCCACTCCATAATACCTTAGGAAATCTATTCCCAAAATGATGTCAAAGTATGGCATATCAAACACTATTAAATCCATGACCAACTCTCAGCCTCTCAAAAATACAATCTCACCTAGCAATATCTGGTTATTCAATATTTTATCACCATTGCCTCTCAATAATCCTCAAGCAATGAAACCATGAGTAGTATTAGAATCAATCAAAACATATAATAGACAAGAATGGAAAAATAATTGATCTGTAATAGTTGATAGGTTGGTCTTAGCCTAAGTCAAGATCACTACAAAGACTCTCGCTTATCCTTCCCTTATAGGTTGATCAGTGAAGGCTAGTGTTGTTGTCGTACACTCATATGTAAAATGGTTTGGCTACTTGCATCTGAAGCAAATTCTTTGTCTAACAACACATTCACCAATATGCCTATGCCCACATCTACAACAAGTAGGAATATCCTTTCACCTCGATGGCTCATCTTTCTTAGGCTATTTCTTATGTCTTGGCCTTTTACCCTTTTAACCTTTTTTTGAACCTCTAGATTAAAAACTCCTCTTGCTCTTATTATCATGGTTACCTCCCTCTTGAATACTTTCCAAAAATGTTTGATCATACCTCAAGATTAGGGCTACTAGCTAAGGTTGTTATCCCCTCTCTATAGTCATCCTCTATGTTATCACCTCTGATCTAAAGACTCTACCTAATGCCTTTGTATATGACCTAAGAGGGTTGTCTCTTGTCGACACACCTTTTGCAATGTCTGATCTCAACCCATTGATGAAAATCTTTATTTTTCCCTTATCTATACTAATAACTTTTGAGGTACATTGGGCTAACAAATTGAGTTTGGTGAAAAACTCTTTAACAGTCATATGATCCTATCTAAGGTTAAAATACTCCTATGGTCAAACATAGAGGATACCAATGTCATAAACTCCCTATCAAAAACCTCATTAAACTATGCTCATCATCACATCAGTCTGACAAGTGTCACACAGTGCTCTCTACCAGATCTTGGTATTAGTTCTTGGTAGGTAAGTAACATATCATACATTCTCATAGTCTATTATCTCAAATAACTTCATGGCCTTCTTAATGACCTCAAGCTAATAATCAGCAATAACCTATCTGGCCTTTACACAACCAAGGAACTTCAAGGTTAATGTTTGCCAACCAGGTTGTAAATAAGATGTGGTTGTCCTTTACTACCACAAGCAATCATTGTCCTCTAGACATCCTTACTCACTTTTTCATGCTAGGGTGACAAATCAAAAAATGATGGTTGTTGCTCAATGATAGGGGAAGCCTAAACTGGGTGGCCCATATTCTTAGAAGTCTCTCAATTCTCTCTGAGAACCTTTTGAACAATCCATCTAATAATGGAACTATTAATCTAAAGTGCTACAACTATGCCAAAAGTTTGTCCTTAAGCCACTCCCTAGCTACCCTCATAGGTTAGGACCTCATTAACATTAGCATTACCTAACAATCTTTTGGATCTCCTTATCTTAAAGCCATACACATAAGCTTACCAAAACTTAATTGCAAATTAAACAATATTTACAATGGTCGATGCGTGACAACGATCAATGTTGCATAAGAGGTTACTTAAATACTTATGCATATTTAAACACTTTTAGGTTCCCAAAACCATGCTCTGATACAAAAAATATAACACCCTTCTTCAATATATACTTTTACATAGAATATGCACTCGAAGAGACATCTTAACTTAAAATTTCTTACATAAAATATATAGTGAAACCATGCATGATAGTTAATAAATTCCCACAATCTTAAAAGTGTATTTATTAATTCACAAAGCAAAATATAAAAGTCTAAAAGCCAACCATAATAACAATGGTGCATAAAAGAGTATAAAGAAACGAAATTACATAAATATGTACAATCATACAAAATTATAAAACTGCCCTTACCCTTATGTGTTGCCATGAGCTGATCCACTCATTCCTCTCCTGCTTGCCCCTCATTCTATTGGTCCACAATTTTACCTGTAACACCACATAAAAGAACATATGAGTGAAACACACTTAGTAAGTAGGTGATCTCATGACACTAATAAATATACATATACATCATAATAGTCCCCAAAGTTATGTGTCTATTACTAATCTACTTGTGATATCACGAATGTTTTTCTAGTATCTTAGATACCTATTTGGATTATCTCGACACTCAATGTTTTATCCTTAATAACAATATCATCCCGAATGACTAGTATCAAACGATGTATGTCAGCGTCTTAAACACTGATAAAAGCATGAGACATTCTAGATGTCATTCATAACGTGTACCTTGCAAGCATGTTGTTCGAGCTTCAGGTTATGGATACCATATCTCAAAAGAAGTAAGACCCCAAGTTTTTCCCGTAATCGCACAAACATCCCAAATGTTAAGATAGCCCGCGTCGATGCATGCACAAGCATCTTAGATGCTAAGGCACCTAGTGTTGGTGTAGAATCATCCAAGGGTATAAAGGTCATACAAACTAGCTTTATTGCTTTCATGACCACATTACATACAATTCAGTGGCTTAAATTAATATAATTCATCGTTTCTAATTTTTTACTTGAAATTGTTTTGATCAAGGTTCGTGTTGTCATCTACATAGTTGAGCGCACTCATAAAGATTTCCATCACATATTGCCTTCATTAAGGCCTTATTGTTTGTTGTTCTTATATTTGTCTCTCATAAGGGTAAAATAATTATTATCATTATTATCCATAATCATTGCTAACTGCTAACCCTTTAAATTGTTTCTTCCATTTTTTCCAATTATACATAGGGGTGTGTTTAAGATAAAGATGGCTATGGAAGAGATCAAGAAGGAAAGACCAACTAAGAGGGAGAGAGAACGTGGTTGAAGATGGTGAACTTCACCATTTCTAATGATGGAAAAAATCTTAAGGGAAAATAGTCACTTTTCAAACTTTGAATGAGAGAAAAATTGTTACATTTTTAAACTAAAGGGGGGAATTGTGATAATTTTTTAGTTTTTTTTAAAATATTTTTAGCTAAATAGCATTTTTACCCTTAACATTAATATTAAATTTTAATAGAATGGTTGATATTTTAATTTTTAAAAGTTAACAAATATGAGTTTGAGATTTTACCAAACCTTGGGTGGGAATAAGTGTTTTAGCCTTATATTTAAGATAAAAGTGTGTTTTAAGACCAAGTAATCACCTATTTTTTAATTAATCCCAAACTATATCATACGTCTAGCTAGTAAAAACACATTTAATTCGCGTTCCTATTTAATTTATGTATTAAACACGTTGAAAAAAATATTTGAACTCAAAACATATTAAACGCGTATTTTATACTCTTACTGTATTAAATGTGAATTATTTGATCGTATTTTATGTTTTCCATATTTTTTAATTTTTGGCTAAGTTTAAAGTAAAAACTTGTCCCTTTCATTTTCAATTATTTACAATAATGTCGTAGCCATTAAAAAAAAAACAATTTGTTCCTTCTTAATCCCTAATTTTCCATTTTCTCTCCCTTATACGAAGATTCATGCTTCACAAAAATACTCAAACACCTAAACCATTTTCTTAATCCCTAATTTCACATTCTCTCTCACCTATACGAAGGTCTTACAATTAATAATCAAACAAATATGTCAATCATGTTATACATATACATACTGCTCATAATTTCCCTTTGGGCCTATATACGATTTTTGAAATAAAGAGTTGGTATTGCTCCCTGTTATTTAGTATTCCCCTTGTTGATATCTTCTGTTGTTTTATTCTAAAGGCTCTATATGTGAAAGATTTTGATTGTAGCATAATACTATTTTTTGGTGTAGCAGATAAAAAGTCACCCCTAATTTCATTGTGCGGTCATATTTATTCCTTAAAACTGACAAACATTTTATGTCTTATGAAAGTTGTGAACTTTTTATTAATTATTATTTTTTGTTCTATTTCTAACATAAGAAAGTACTTCTAATATTAAATTGGATTTTACTTAAATATCTTTAATTAAATATTTTTTTAGATGCAGTAACAACTTGTGCATGAATTTTTACTAATCTCAGTGTTATTTATGGTTGTTTATGTATTTAGTTAACAACTGTTATCTACATGTTTTGATGATAAACCATTTAAAGTGCTTAAAATTGTGCTCTTTAGGGTATTTCATCTATCATATAGGGTTGTTTGACATAAATTTAGGATTTATTTATGTTAGCTTTGTAATGACTTTAATATTACTTATATGTATCTTGAGCTTAAGTCTCAATAGAGTTTTTATTGAAAGTCTTGAGATAATAATTTAAATTTTGATTATACATTATATTATATAAAGTTTAATAGTTAATTAAATATTCTATATTTAAATTGTTATATTAATTTTTATTAAAAAATTTATAAAAAAATATTTAAATTATTATTAATATTATCATTATTAATAATATATCCTATTAAACTTATATATTATTTTATATTTTTTTTATATATAAGTTTTATGAATATTCTTTTATATAAATATTTTTTATCATTCGTTTGTAAGTCGGCATCACATTCTTCAATATTTGAGTTTAAATAATTTTACTTAAATATGGACATTCACCAAAAAGCAACCCCTTGGAGCGTTAAGAGAACTCGAACTCTCACTGGTGGATACTTGCCATTGTCGATTCGAGCTGGAAAAGCAACAGCATAAGTACGTTAATAACTCTCTCGTGTAGCTTGTCGTTGATCACAGACACCAATTTTTCTGAACCAAAAACCCTTCTCTCAGAAGATTTAAATTCGTTGTTTGTTCAGCGTTTTGAGAATTGCTTAAAAAACAAAATTTCGAGAAAGTTAGAGAAGATAAATGGCTCAAGCTGTAGAGGAATGGTACAAACAGATGCCAATCATCACCCGAACCTATCTCACAGCCGCTATCGTCACCACCATTGGTTGCTCTCTCGATGTATTTCTTTCTCTCTCTCTCAATCTGATTTTTTTGTGCTTTTATCTTCAATAAAAAGGGCTTGAATTTGCGATTTTTTGTTTTTTTTTTAGGGCTTTGGGGGTTTGATGGTGTAATGCGTGATGATTTTGTTTCTGGGTTGATGGGTTTGTTTGCTTTTACAGATTTTAACTGGCTTTGGTGCAATTTGAAATTTTTTGGTGCTTTTTTTGAACAATTGATACAAAGTTTTAGTTTCGTATTAGTATTTAGCATGAAAATGATTGGATTTGATATGTTTATTGAGATTATTATTATTATTATTGTTAGATATTTTGTTTTGAGTGGGTTGCAATATTAAGGAAATATTGTTTTATATTTTCATGTGTTTGTTGTTTTGTGTTACAATTTCGTAGATAATATCGCCTTTGAATCTGTGCTTGCATCCAACGCTTGTGGTTAAGCAGTATCAGTTCTGGCGCCTGATCACTAATTTTTTTTTCTTCCGGAAAATGGGTAAGTTTGGACTTTGAACATGGTAAAAATTTTTATTGTCTTTGAGTGTTTCATTTGCATATCAATTGGACTGCCTGAGATTTACCGTGGAATTACCCAAATGCTTTACTCTGACAGCAATGAGCTATCTTGTTAAAAACCTATGAATTATCTTTGAGTGTTTCATTTGCATATCAATTGGACTGCTTGAGATTTACTGTAGAATTACCCAATTCTCTACTCTGACAGCAATGAGCTGTCTTGTCACAAACCTATGAAATGTTGATCTACTGCGGTTACTAGGGTTGGAAATGATTTGCGGATTTTCTTCATACCTATGGTGTCTCAGTATAACTATTCGAGCATCTGTTTTCACAAATAGCTACATTACCAATTTAGGTTTGTTTCTCTGTAGAAGTCTTGATGGTCAAGTTAAGTCATGCTGGTAATGTAGGTTTTGTTTCTTTGTGAAAGTCTTGATACTCAAGTTTATGTTTAAGAGATGCTGACTTATGACTTTTTCACTATTCAGCAACCTTCTTGTCCTGCCTGATTTTAACATGGTGTGGGGTTAGATTTTGTTTATCTAATTACTATTTTGGGATTCTGAATTCTAATTTTCTCACTCTCAAATGCCCCTCTTAACAAAGAAAAAGTTATTTATATTTGATCACTGGACTTGACTTTCATGCTGCAATATGAATTGTATTTAGTCCAAAGGGGTGTACTTGATTCTTGTCTATCAGTTAAATTTCATTCACCAGTGTTGAAATATTTAACATGTTTATTTCTTGGTTATGCCAGATTTGGACTTTCTGTTCCATATGTTCTTTCTTGCTCGATACTGCAAGCTTCTTGAGGAGAACTCTTTCAGGGGAAGGACTGCAGATTTCCTTTACATGCTTTTATTTGGAGCCACTTTTTTAACAGGCACTGTTCTTACTGGGGGAATGATACCTTATTTGTCAGAATCATTTGCAAAAATCATATTCCTTAGCAATTCATTGACACTCATGATGGTTAGTTTGCATTTTTTTTTTTTTCAAATTTGCAACATTATTTTATTGGTGATAATGTTGTTGACAATCACCTGGAGGCCATCTAATTTTCTTAAATTATACAGGTTTATGTGTGGAGCAAACAAAATCCTTTCATCCATATGAGCTTTTTGGGTTTGTTTACATTTACGGCAGCTTATCTACCATGGGTGAGTAATCTTCTATTAGTTCTTGGCAAGGCTACAATAGATTCTGGTTTTTATTCTTTCACTGTTTGTAACTAATGCATAAAAAAGTTTTCCCTGCTTGAAAGTACTAATATTTTCTTCGTTTGTATCAGTTTTATTATTTGAAAAATAAAATGTATTAATTTTCCTGTTGCCTTTTTTCTAGAAATTGGAAATTTCCCTTCTCAGCCTGTGTAGCTGTAATTTCAACCTCTTGTCCTTTCTATTGTAGAACGTAATGCATATCTATGTTCTTGATTGCAGGTGCTTTTGGGGTTCTCCGTCTTTGTTGGTGCTAGTGCTTGGGTGGATCTGCTGGTGCGTTTTCTGTTGAAAAGAAGTTTCAGATTGATGTGAAAATTTTGAAATAATATTCAATTTTCAATGAACATTTTTGCATGGTCTAATTATGTGCCCCCAACAGAGTCTTATTAGGTCACATTATTTAACTAAGAATATTGTGTGATGAAATTCAGCATGTCATCACTGTATGATGAAATTCCCATTATTTAACAAATTAGGTGAAGAATGAATTCTTTGGTAGACTCCTGTTCGATAATGTGGGTGCATTGGGGACATTGATTGTTGACCTAGTAGGAGGCCTCACTTTTTGATGTAAATGCCTTGCTCCTTTTCTCTATTTTCTGTTTTATTGATGACTTAAAAACTTGATATTGTAATCTAGGGAATGATTGCTGGCCATGCCTACTATTTTCTTGAAGATGTGTATCCACAAATGACTGGTCGCCAACCATTGAAAACTCCATCCTTTATCAAAGCATTGTTTGCAGACGAAGCTGTAGTGGTGGCACGCCCTGTAAATGTGAGATTTGCTCCACCAGCTGAGGAAATTCACCAAGATTAAGCCAGATTTTTTAATAGAGTTAGGAGGAGACTATGTATTGGTTAGATTGGTTTATCACCCATGGGAATTTTGGGTCCTGCAGAAAGTTTCATAGACCCCATATCTTTATCACAACCAGGGTATGCTATGACTCACTGAGATTAATTTTGTATACGATGTCGCTGTTGCTAGAACTGTGAGTGGATTTAAGATGAATTTTGTAATTTATGTAGAGATAACTGACTCCTGCTTGTCAGTATACGGCGACTGAGCGCTTTAGCAAGTATAAAATATTACTAAATGCTTCCCCTTTTCTTCGTCTGAAACATTTTTAGCTATTTTTACTGCCATTGTCTGCTCTTAGTGATTATCATCATGGACATTAACGAAAGACAAAATGCCGGGCTTATTGCAGCATTAACTAACACAGACCTTGATTACTGGAAAAATGAGGTCTTTAAACATGAAAATAAATTACATTTCTATCGTTATTAAAGCACGAAAACAGTACAAGCTGTCAATTATGAATAAAATTTCACTCGTTCTTGTAAGAGAACATAATAACGTAACAGTAAAAAAGCAGATAAGTTGTTAAACATTAATTCAATTTTTACTTGGAAGGAAACTAACAATCAATAAACCAAATGTTACCAAGGGGCAAAATTTTGCCCCAGGGATTACTTAAGTGACAAAAGGGCACAGGTTTAAAACCCGCTGATGACATAACAAAAACTAAACTGACTTACACACCACAATCAAAATCCTTATATCCTTAGATCTACCAACTAAAAGCTGACAGAACCAACTATCAAATTAACAAAAGGAAAAAAAACAAAATTTCAAACTGCATACCAAAATAAAGTACATCAAATAACCAATTCTTCAGCCTGTGCCATGAAGATACCGATGAAACAACTCCCCTTCAGCAAGCTGCATACAACTTCCTTGTATGCATGCAAAAAAATTGCCGACAACATGAGCCTCACCAGAATAATACATCTGGAATGTCCATCTGGCTCTGCTTCTTTTGTTCAATTGTCAAAACATTACAAACTCCCTATTCTTTGGATGAAGGAAGAAGAGGAGGCTTAAATGACAATAGAGAAAAGGAACGTCACCGGATAGGATGATATTGTGCAGAAATTCTCTTGGGAGGCAACTTGCGCAGAATGTACAGGACCAGAGCCGAAGGTAGGACCTCAACCAACTGATATTTGGAACATGATCCCATACTTAGACAAATACATAAGAGCGAGGAAATACAAATAAACAAGCTAAAATGAATACCATGTAGTAGATCAAATTCAAAACGGGGTGATCCAAAACATCCAGTGATGCATCCGCATCAAAAGCAGATAGAACAACCTGCAATTTGAGAATTGTGTTAAAAATACATCCAAGTTATCTAATGTGCATTCAAGGAAACAGCAATTTCCCAGAGAGGAAATGAAGTAACAGTACATTATGATGTGACCTATTTTTCTGATTCAGACAAAACATTAAATCAAGATTTGAATCTTGCTTGGGTCAAAAAATAAAAACAAGTACAGAAAGTTTATGTTGAGATAGCTAGGAAACCCCTAAAACATATTTAATTTTACAATCTAAAACTCTCCTTAGGGTAATCTCATACTAAACCAGGGAAATGAACTGTTTATGAAATATAATTAAGAAAGTCAGTCCGTGATTTGCATACATTATCTCTGAAAGTCAAACCGGCCAAACTGCCTAATAACATTTCAAAGCCAACATGAGTGAAAAATTATATTTTTGTTTTATTGTACCAAATTAGCCAATTGTTGAAATTATTAAGTGGCAAAGCTCACACAATTAAGTGGTAAATGACAAATTAACTCAAAAGAGTGATTTAAGCTACCTGCTACTTGGGGCAGGCACTAAGCCCATGTAAACCCAGATCGTCAATTTTCCTGTCAAATATAACACTTGATCGTTGCCTATTTCAGTCCTTGAATTCTGGTCACTAAAATCATTAACTGACTGGAGGAGCCAGGCTTGTTCATTGAGGTTGAATAAACCAGCTCAGGACACTACTCAACTTCAAATCATGTTGTTATAACTTCTAAATGAATCAATTTAGGTTTTATCATATTTTCACTTCACTACCTCAGATGAAAACCCTGAATTGTATCCTTATTCTGTTTTGGCATCTTTAAGGAACAAAAATATTATCATCTTTTCACATAAAGATTACTGGTTCAACTTTTCATTCTTAACCATAAAATTAGAACAAGGTATAAGCAAATTGTTATTTTTCCCAAGTATGTGCAATCAAACTGATCAAACTGCCGCAGTTAAAACTGAACTATACTAAGAGTATGACAGGTATAAGAAGAGTTAAAAATGCAATAGTTTCTTAAGCACTAAAAGTTGAAAAAAATTGTTAAAGCATGAGAAGATATTCATTTGACATCATAGGTGCAATAGTGATTGAAACATACCACAAAGCACCTTATCAGGAAGCAGGTGAAACAAATGGCTGTAACAGATCCAACCTACAAAAAAGCAATTACCACATAAATGATACACTGATACTCCTTTAAGCTAAATGTTTTTCCAAGGTAATCTTGTAACCACCAGTCTTTCCATGTTTCCTAAAAGAAAGGCTGTTGCAGTCCACTTTTGTATCTTCATATTGTGATAAATTAACATTCATCTGACCCATTTTGTTACCTTCCATAGCTATGGTAGTGTCATAGCACATTCCTCCCCAGAGACATAATGCATGTACACTAACAATGGACTGCAATGAATACATCTCTTTATAGCTTCCCCTTGAATAGAATTCATGCAAACCCATACAAAATGCAAACTTATATGACAATGGACAGAAATATTCCCACAACTATCATGTTCATAACTTTAGCTTTGGTACCATCATGAGAGACAACACACAACTGCATGAACACTCTTCCAGATTGTCATGATAAATGTCTTCATAAATTCTACTGAATAGACATACAAGCACGCAGAAAATGTAATTCCCAATCAACACCTAACTGTCATGGAAGAAAAGTCAGACCATGAACAAATCTCTCAACAACAATACAAAAAAAAAATTTTTGCCGGACTGCCAAATACGAAACCAAGTATCCAAGAAAACTCATAGAAACTAGTAAATCATTTTCAATGATCCAGAATATGAACTGCGAAGAAAGGGAACAAACCTCATGAAGCTTCTTTCTTCTCCCTTTTGATTCAATAGGGAAGCGTCTCAGCATGAAAAATAATCTAAAAGTGCAGTATGTAATGATCCACAAGAAAAAGATCCACAAAAAAAACAAACATATGTTACACAAGTGAGAAATTTAATTGAAACTGCTTCAATGCTTTAACCATTACATAGCCTTTTAACATGTGGAGACTCACCTTCCTCCATATAGCAAGAAACCCAGTGCAGCAATAAATGATACCACTGAAGAAAAGATAATATATTTTAGCCGTTAAATGGAAAAATGTTTCTTAGAATGCAAAAAATAATCCAAGGAAAAAAAGGACAAACTAAGGTGCTATTTCCAGCAGTGGACATCTAAAAATTAGCAGATAATATGATACCAGACTTTACCTGCAATAAATAACTTCCCAATTAATTGTACCACCGTGTTTTCATCTATCCAGAGATATACCCATATGCAAACCTGGTACAAACACCTCATTGAAGAAATATCTTACAAAAATTACCAAGGTAAAAAAACATTTCAGAAGTTGATTGTATGGGGCTTCATCAGAATTCTTGCAAAACCTTAGACTACAACTTATACTTCCAAGTTAAAACTTTCAAATCAATCAACACAAGACTGCAAGGAAGCCTCTAGTAAATAAAAATAAACAACAGCTACTGCAGTAGATTTAAAAATATCAACCAGCTATAAAATATACTTTTATGTTGATGCAGTAAGAAAGTGAGATAAAACACACCTGTAAAAAGTATATTGCAGCATTGATTGAGATATAAACAATCCGTAGTTTATCAGTTGGTAAACTTCTAGCCTGCCCATCAAT
This sequence comes from Mangifera indica, assembly GCF_011075055.1. Classification (NCBI taxonomy): domain Eukaryota; kingdom Viridiplantae; phylum Streptophyta; class Magnoliopsida; order Sapindales; family Anacardiaceae; genus Mangifera; species Mangifera indica. The sequence goes on along the minus strand of NC_058142.1, from coordinate 11,101,350 downwards.
GAAAAATGTTGAATTCTCAAAAATGTTAAACACAAAACAGCTTCCACATGGATGCAGAAATCACTAATAAAGCAAGGCTATACTAACAACAATAAAAGAAAAACACCTGTAATGCAATATGATCATGAACATTTACTTGCCTGGTGATATATCTCAGCCCAAAAGAGGACAAGTAGTGTGTATGTAGAAAAAAACAGAAGTCCAGGAAGATCCAATAATACCCATGTCAGTACCTAGTTAAATATACAGCAGGATTATGTCAGTACAAAAGCTGTATGCATTATTGATTATTGATGAATATGATGCAACTCTATATATATATATATATATATATATATATATATATATATATATATATATATATATATATATATATATTAAAGTATCATCACATTCCAGTTTAACAAAGAGGTGCACAATTCACTGTTCCTAGAACTTCAATCTACCGATAGTATAGTTGGCTAGGCCGATCAGAGAAAGCAACTATAGACACAATTAATCTCCTTTAACAAACATCATTTTCACGTTGCTTGAACTTTTCTCTTACAGCATTCAAAACACAATTTGAGCTAAAATAGATCCAAGAATCCCAAAAAAATATAAATGGTAAGGAATAGTGTACTATGATGTTCAGATCATGTACATAAGGCTGAACAAATTCAATAAAGCTACAAGCCAATGCATAGGTGAAAAATAAGAATTTGACATACACAACCAACTGACCTTGGGATGCAAATTAAACACTTCATGATGAAATCCAAACACGATAGCACGTACTATAACGGAAAAAAATAAAATTAATTTCTGACAAAATGATAAGCAAAACTCTTTACATGTCAAAAAATACAGATTATCACCTCCATTAACAATAAAATTCATAAGATGGAAAACCTTCTGTGTCGTCCAACCATACTCAGGCACTCTTAACTCGATTCTTATTAATTGTATCTGCACATCATGAACACTCATTTAAAAACCTCATAATTTTTCGCTATCAAATCCCACCACAACATCATAGCACAAGAATTTCACAATTTTTTAACATAGTAAAAAGTAAAACTGAACAACAATGTGAACACCTAATAAAGCAAAACGGCAATGAATTAATTCAAAAGTTATATATCATCGCATAACTGTAAATAAGAATCCATGATTAAAAGAAACAGTTGAAAAGAAGGAGAAGGAGAGAAATTGCAAAGATAACCAGAGCAACAGAGGAGACAAGCGCGTAAGCAGCACAGAGAGTGTAGAAGATCCCGTCCTGCCACTCCGAAGAATCGTTGATCTCGTCCCACCAGTTGCCAGACAGAGGGCCTAACTCCACAGGTGTTAAGCTAAGTGGCATTTTCGTAAATCTTCTCATTATATGCAAACTTTCTCGAGAAGCTATTTTCTTTCTCGAGAAAGTCAAAATCCTTGCACCAAACAAGTACCAGCTAGCTGTGAGAAGCAGAGAAACGTGACAACACCCCAAAGGCAAAGGAAAGAGAGAGATAGCGAATTTGGCTATAACTCTCGACCAGACGGTCTTGCTCTGTCTCTCACCTAAGCTTCTACGAGATTAACTGGTTGTTACCATGTATTATTACATGCTCACGTTTCTTATTGGTTGGTCATGATTTTGACACGTTATTATTTTTTATTTGTTTATTTGTGTCTTAGAATTAAATAGTATTTTTGTTAAAAATGCAATTTAATTTAATATCATAAATCTTCTCAATCTTCACCCTCTCTAATGATGGAAAATTTTAAGCAATGCCATAAAAACATGCGCTGTGAAATTTTGTAAACATAAATGCGAACCTAAATTTTTAATTCTATTTGTGTTATTAATTTGAATGCGTTTTTAGGGTCTAAGATAAGTCAACTTTCACAATCTTATTTGTCTGGATACTGTAATCCTGAGGAGACATGATCTCTTTGTTTTTTGTGCATTTTTGGGTTTGGAAGAAGAGAAAGAGAAGAAAGCTTTTTGCTTTCTGTACAAACGTTATTCTCCTAGGGAGATAGTTTTTGGAGATATTTATAACAGTTTAATTACCTCTCAATTGTTCTCCAATTGTCTTTTGACGGTTTTTTTTTGTCTTCTGGTCAGATCAACCTATTATAGGTAAACTCAAATCTAAAATCTCTTACTCACATATGATAAAAAATTTGAATAAAATATTTAGCCACAAAAACCTTATATAATAGTACATTTTATACTTGTAAATGTGTCATACAATCTCATGAGTAATTTGTACTTGAGAGTTAAATATTATACATTTGTTAGAAATAGCATAATCGCTTCAACCCAAATATAACATAATAAAGCGTTACGCTTGTAGTATCCAAGACTTATTCGATAACACTACCTCTCTTTAATCTCTCATTTATCATTATGTTATTTTCCAATATATTCATGATCAAATCCATTCGCCCATATGAGTGACATGATTGGTCAGTCAATGGACACACATAATATATAAGTCTTCCCTTCTACTCAGAATTCTCAATTTAAACTTGGTTGTTTTTCTAGTTGTATTTTATAGATTGAATTGTGTGTGGATATAAGTGTCAAGCTAAGATAACAATACTAAAAGTAAATATTGAATAACAGTAAAGAGTCAAAGGGTACCAATATGAGGTAACCCTTATAAAGTCTCACATAGTAAGGGAGTAGAGATTCATCCTCTCACTTCTTCAATTGGCCCTCTTACTAATGCACATATGGTATGAATTATGTGTTACAGTGTGTATTTTCTCAAATTTGATTACCAAGACTGTACAGATCATAGTACCCAACGCCTAACCTACATTCTTAATTATCTTCTCACTTGCAAATATTTATTCACGTTAAAAACTCACATCTAACATTTACAAGTTATTTGGACGTGAAAAATCCAAATCGATCATTTTCAAATGTATTTACCTACGACCTCAGCTTGATCGATCATCAAAGTGACATTTTACTTTTGACCAATATTTTGTTGAGAAATTTGTCTCCCATTAGCATATCTTCTCAGTAATATATTTATCAAGAATAATGTATTATCTTTGCTTGCTTTTTCAACTTCAAAGGGGATTGCTTGTGTGAATGAGTCAATTTCTAACTTGTGTGAAATTATAATATTGTTAAACTAAAAACAATATGTAAGAATTTCATAATACAAGTTTAAAATAGAAAAAACTTGAATTCATGGTTTTCGATGTTGTGTTACTAATACAATATATAAGCGCTACAACTTACAAGTCACAGTCTATGCAATCAAGAGATTTAACATGTTCAAGATATATGTCTCTTGAAGCAAGTTCAGTCAAAGAATCGTGACCATACACTGCATATAATTATATTGTACACTTATTTCCCTTTTGGAAATAATGTCTCTCAAAATATTGTGTCTAATGTCAATATGTTTGGTTATTCTACAAAACTCAAAATCTTTTATGAAAGTTATCTTATCTTGATTATGTCAATGGACAACTATTGCCCTAACAATATCGTCCTATTTTTCTAGATTCACTAATAATCTTCTTAACCAAATAGTTTCTTGCATAATTACTAAATAGGCTATATACTCAGTCTCCATTGTGGATAAGACTATGCATGTCTGTTTTTTATCGCTCCAAAATATGAGTGGTCCTTTTAGAGTAAGAAAACAAAACCAGAAATTGATTTGCATTGGTCTAAATTACCTCCCCAACTAGTATCTTAATAACCAATCAAACACAAATTTGATTTTTAATCATATGAACAATAATCCACACAACCTTCTAGATAAATCAATATCCTCTTGACAACCTTTCAGTGCTTTTTTAGTGTTTAACTCATATCGACTAACCAGTTCGACAACAAAGAACAAATGTCTAGGCATGTACGCACTATAGTATACATAATATATTTGATGACATTTCAATAGGTAATTATTTACATTTCTGTACTATCTACTTTCATTTTGAGTTTTAGGACATATGTTTCAGCTGAATAATTTGTAATTTGATATAAGAGTATCAACGGGTTTGTAATTTATTATATTGAATCATTTTGAAATCTTTTTAATATTATATTCTTGTGATAGAGTCAAAAACTTACTTGAATAATCCCTTTGGATTTTAATTCCTAATATGTAATTTGCTTACCCATATCCTTCAGGTCAAAAGCATGGAAACCATCATTTGATGCTTATCACTTACTTTAAATCATTTCTAGCGATCTACACATCATCACACACAGAAATAGAATTGCAAATTTGTCATTAGACTTTGTCACATAGATATAACGATCTTGATTAATCATCTTAAAATCATAAGATATTAAAATCTCATGAAATTTCAAATCCCATTGTCTGGATGATAGTTTTAGGTTATATAACGTTCTTAAAGCTTGCACACTTTGTGCTTCAGACCTATAACAATGAAATCTACACATCGTTTCATGTAATTTCTTTATCAAGTTCTCCACTAAAAAAAAAACTGTCTTAACATTTATTTGATGCAACTTTAAAATCAAGTGCATTACTATAGTTAGAATCAAATAGATTGAAGTAAATATTATGATTGACGAAACTTTTTTTTTTTTTTACAATCTATACTTTCTTATTAGGTATAATTATTCGACATAAGACAAAATTACATCTATTTAATGAGTGATCTGTCTTACGATTGATTCAAAGAATCCATTTGTTCCTAATGAGTTTTCGACTTGGTGGTGAGTTAACCAAAACCCAAACTTGGTTTGTTTATATGCATTTCATCTTTTCTTCCGATGCATCTTACATTTTTCCTTATCAAAGGATGAAACAATTTCTTTTATGATTTTAGGTTTTTTATCATCTTGGGGAGTGTTTATGAAAACCTTGTTTTTAATTTAAAAAATATTGCTAAAGTACTTTTGAACATCCACTCCTATACAATTGAGGATCATTGCTTCTATTATTGGAAATAGATTGAAGTTTAATCTCAATGCTCCCACTTGGTTAAAATGGATGAAACAAATAACTGAGAATCATTGCTCCTACTATTTAAAAATCGGTTGAAGCTCAGTCATATTTGATCCTACTATCTAAAATGAGTATAGGTGTTATCTCTTAGGACTTAACTAATAATCGTTAAGATGTACCTATCCTCATTCTTCTCTCATCTTATACAGATGAAATTTTTATCAACATCGTCTCTATTAGAAAAAAATATCCTCTATGAATATAACATCTTTTAATACAATTTTGGTTAATCTTTTAGTGAAATTCTCACTAATGTACATATATACTTTGGAGTGTTCAACGTATCTTATAAAGATAAAATCCTTTCTTCTTGGTCCTAATTTTTCAAATTCATAGGAAAAATTATAGATAAACACTACTAACCATTGAGGTTGCAATATTTTAATTCATATATTCTATCTGTCTATAACTCATAAAGAGTGGAAACAATTGATTTAGTAGGCACTCAATTAACTATATAAGCAATAGTTAGCGTTACATCATCATAAAGTGATGCTAAATATTTGCATGCACCATTATTAACCTAATCATTTCTAATAAAATTCAATTTCTCTTCTCTGCTACACCATTTTGTTGCAAAGTTCTTGGAATTATTAGTTGTAATAACATTTTTTTTTATTACTCAGTTTCTTGGACTTTTCAGACAAATACTCAAGACTTCGGTCAATTCTTAAAACTTTTATCTATTTTATCTAATTTATTTTTAATCTCAATTATATATAGTATCTAAAGTAGTTTACTGTTTTTAACTCATAAAAGATCAAGTAGACAAACCCTAATCGGGCACAGTAGTCAACACAAATAATGAAATACGAGACACCTTCTCAAAATTTTACATTCATAGGAACATATATACCTAAGTATATAAATTGCAAAGAAAGTCAAACTATTACAGCTTTGTCAAATGGTTTTTCGAGTAGTTCTTTTAGTTGAGCAATGCTTACTATAGGTACTTTTATTTATGTGAAAGTTTTTAATAAACTCTCATGGGCTAATTTATTCAATCCATCTTAGTCAGTTTGACCTAATCTAATATATCATATATTTGCATTCATATTCATATATATAAAAGAAACAAATAATGAAAAACTAACATTATCATAATAAAAGGTGAAAAACACCATATAACCATTATACCCTAGTTTAAGAAGAATAAGTACTTTAACTAAGATTCGTTGAATATTTAGAATATATTAGATTTCATTTATGTATAAGATTCGACCACCTTGCAAAACTTGTTTGCTCATGTCCATCCCTCTTACTTCAACCTTTGAATTGTTGCCTACATAAATCCAATTCACCTCATTTGGAATTCAACAAAAATCCACTAAAGCTTTTTTATCATGAGCTACTAGATCGATGGTTTTAAGTCTATAACATATATTGGATAATACTCAGTTAATATCATAGTATTAGAAACTAAAGTTTCATTATTTTATGTAGAATAATTTTCAACTTTATTCATTGACCAATAACTCTCGTTGTTTCTATTGCAATAATTTATCTTGTTTTCGCCTTTTCTTCCAGTACATTTGTCGTTCTCTTGTTTTAATTCCTTATTCTTATTCTTTAGGCATTATATGACCTCCTTCTTTATTCGGACTTAAGCCAATCATTTTTTAAATCATAAATAACTTTTGGAACTTGACTTTGTAATGTATGCATGAATACCTAGTTCAGCTACCTCATAGGCGCTTGCCTACTAGTTCTATGTGATGCAAACTATCAACAAAAGTCCTTATATTTTCATTGTATGTACTTTCATGCACTTTCACTCTCGGGAAGAGATCATTCTACTATATGAACTGATTATTCATTTATCAGATTGTGCCTAGCTAACTTTAGTTTCATAATTATATTTGACATTCTATCAAATTTAACAATCAATTACCTTGATTTGGAGACTATAATTCCTCCAAACTTTTCTATCTAAAACCATACTTATGGCATTTACAATTGAACATTACTGGTACTCGTATACTAAATCAATATTCATGGAATTAGTTAAGATATCATACGAAGTAAGTCTTGCTTCTTACATGTGTGATATTCGTCCACATCACATTTATGTAAGACACCATTCGAGTTTCTATCCCTTAGTCAACTGCAACTTTATCATAACCTGATTTACAGCCTCTAAAGCCTTTCACTCATTTAGAATATTGTGCATTTTTAATTGTCATATATCTAAATTACCCCTATTTAGTATCATCTTCATTCAAATCAACCATCATGTTCTAAGATGTTATAGTTAATTAGATCACAAAGGCATATATTAGACATAACTCAATCAATGCAATTAAATACATATCAATTATTACAATTATGAGTTAAAATTTAAAATATCTTACATAAGAAACAGAATCAAAAGTTCATTACGTTTCAAATCATCTTCCATAACTCAAATGCTTGATATTTTAAAATTCAATCTAATTGCGTCAATATTTATTTTGGATGAAAAATTCACTAAATTTTACTAATCTTAGAATTCTCACATTTAACATATATAATATGTGATACAACAAATATACCACTTATTTTGATTAAGACCATTTCATCAACTCGTATCATTCTTACAATTACTTTATCCATGATAAAGTCTCTTTATCATTTGTAATAGGCCAAATACCTTGTATTTAATTAATTTTGGGAATAATGAGAAAAGAGTGGATTTTCTTATGTACATTACTATGCATCATTTTTTCGCAAGCTGTAATGTATCTACTCAGTCCTAATAACCTTTATATTTTTATCTCGAACAAGATCATTCATTACGGGGGCTAATGGGCTTGCATGAATATGATTAGACTATATGTCATCTTTTTTCTAATTAAGAAAGTATGAATTATCTTTTAAGTCTAAATCTTTAATGTATATATATAGTCTCTACATACACCATTAGATCATATACTTAATGTGATGGTCCCTAGTTAACAAGCTTGCATGAATTAGAAATATGTGTTTTTAGAAATTGGAATGAGATATTATATGCCTTTACACGTCGAGCATCACACAACTACTACACGCTAGAAAAATGGGTTTCATGTGCCCAGACACATTGAAAACAGTATCTCATAGGTTGTCATATGCCAGAACATGCCTCTACGTACCAAGACAATGTCACACACACCTTTATACATTAAGACAACATTGCACATGCATCCACACACCCAAATACATGTATGTGCATTCATGTGTCGAAGATAAGTCACATGCACTGCCATGCACTGGGTGAAGTCTTTCACATATTGGAGGACTACTATTGACATTGACAAACAATAATCGATCATCATTGACCATTCAATTGATTATCGACCAAATTTTGATCGTTGATTGATCAACTGAGCCAGATGGGCATTGACAGGTGTGGGCTTAACTCGGTTGACCCATTGACCAAACAAGTCAGGCAATTAGGCTTTCCCAACCTAATTGCAACCCAATCACGCATCAAAGAACCTTAAAACTACCATGGTCCAATTCACCATTTTTAATCAACTACTGACAACGACATCATAGGGGTTTTGAAGCTGTTAGGCTAACTGTCCTACTCGAACCAACATCAGTCGCCAATGTTATCAGATTTCGATGATGCAACGATGAGAAGAAAACCACTTAGGTGTAATATCCTCTGGTACTTTTCAAGAGCATTTATTTCTTTTGGCTTTGCTTTGAGAATTTCCAATTTTAAATATATATATATTCAAATATATATGTGTGTGTGTGTGTGTGTGTGTGTGTATAAAAACTACAAAAATACAAAGGTATATAAATATGTTAGTGTGTTTTGGTGTTGATTTAAGGTGGTTTTAGTAAACAAAGAAGAAATACAAAGAAAAAGGAGTCAACTTGATAAGTATTGGCTTGAAACAAGGTAAGTTAAACCATTCTTTATATGTTTCAGATTTTATGCTTTTGATTCCTTGCTACATGTTATAAATGAAAATTTTGAAGTTGAGAAATGTTGTTTTGCCATTTGAGGTATCTATGTGTATGATTTTGTTCATGCCAAAGAGTTGAGAAATATTTACAATTTTGCCACTAAGTTCGTCCCACATTTCGATTGTCCTATTTGATGAATCATGAGTGTTATTATAGCTTGTTGGAAAGCTCTTTGAATCCTCTTTTCAATTATATATAGTTTGTATGAATTGGAGACCGTTTGGACTATTAAATTGCTTGAATAAAAAGACTACACTTCTCCCACATTTTGACTACCTTATTTGATGAATTATAAGTGTTGTTATAGCTTTTGAATCCTCTTTTCAATGATATATATTTTGTATGAATTGGAGACCGTTTGGACTGTTAAATTGCTTGAACAAAGACTGCATTGCTTACATAAATAGTAATTACAATTTTTTACCACTGATTTTGTCCCACATTTTGACTACTTTGTCTGATAAATCATGAGTGTTGTTATGGCTCGTTGGAAAGCTCTTTGAATACTTTTTTCAATGATGTATAGTTTATATGAATTGGAGACCGTTTGGACTATTAAATTGCTTGTTCAAAAAGACTGCCCTATCAAATGAATAGTAGCTATAGTTTATGGAAGGAAAGAAAGAAAGGAAAGGAAAGAAAAAAGAAAAAAGAAAAAGAAAAAGAAGGGAAATAAAAGAAAGAAAGGAAATTTGGGACTCAGAAGTCAGGGGTCGTGTAACATCCCTCCCTAGAAGTACTACCCATCGAAGGAGAAATGTTACGAATTAATATTTGAAGCGTCTATTTTTTTTTTCTTTTTAAAAATACTTTAAAATAAACACATCATTAAAAGTGTTTAGGAAGTATTCCAAGAAAACTGAAAATCTGGAAGCGAACAAAAGATGTATATACTCATATGAAAACTTATCTGAAAGTATCTGAAAATAGGGAGTAATTATATGCAACTGTACCATAATCTCAAAAAGTCAAAAGTCAACAAGAACATGTCACTGTATACATGTAATATAAACCAGAGATAACCTACTACAGGCTGATCTACCTACACTGACCTGACCCTGCCTCGCAGCTACCTCGATCACCTGTACCTGTAATCAGGAAAGAAAAGGGAGTGAGTGATAAGAACACTCAGTAAGGGAAAAGAATCAAGTAAACTATCTTTTTTTTCCTGTTCTAACTGACTTTTGGGACTCAACCTCACATTCTAACCTCTATAAAAGATTGGAGGGGTAATTTAGTTCACTTTTTACTATTTGGGTCATACTTTGTCTCATCTGGTGTCTATTTGATACTTTCTGGAAGCTAACTATAGGGATTTGACACTTTTCTAAGCTCGAGCTCTCTTTCTTTTTTCATTACACCATTTCTGAATCTGAATTGAGCTCTATTACGAGCATGCTCTACTGTGAGCAGACCCTACTGGGGGTCTATGTCCTACTACGGACATGTCCTACTGCGGACGTGCCCTACTACGGACGTGCCCTACTACGGACGGTGTAGTGTAAAGTGCCCCCTCATAGTTTATAGCATGCATGCGAGTCTTATATCTTACTAATTTTGCTTCCATCTAAATTTATTCATAACTCACCAGACATTACTCTTGGGACGACCCTTGAATCTTGAGTCCCAACCTTTTCTTGCTTTTCTTTTTCTCTTTTTTTTTTTTCCTTTCCTTTCCTTTCCTTTCTTTCTTTTCCTTTCCAAACTGTGAAATACTGTTCATAACCCCGTTTATTTGATAGGGCAGCCTTCTTTTTCATACAATTTCACAGTCCAAATGGTTCCTAATTCATACAAAATATATATCGTTGAAAAGAGGATTCAAAGAGCTTTCTAAAAAGCTATAATAGCACTCATAATTCATTCAATCAGGCAGTCAAAACAGCAGATAAAGTCAGTGGCAAAAACTGCCTCCTCTGTTTATTTGATAAAACAGTCCTTGTGGTTCATGCAATATTTAACAATCCAAATGATCCCCAATTCATACAAGATATATATCACTGAAAAGATAATTCAAAGAGCCTTCCAACAAGATATAATAGCACTCATAAATCCTTATATAAGACAGTCAAAACGTGAGATGAAAGTAGTAGCAAAACTGCCTCCTTTGTTTATTTGGTAAAGCAGTCCTTTTGGTTTATACAATATTTAACAGTCCAAATGATCTCTAATTCATATAAGCTATTTATCGTTGGAAAGAGGATTCAAAGAGCTTTCCAAAAAGATATAATAGCACTCATAATTCATCAAATAAGGCAGCTAAAACATGGGACGAACTCAGTGGCAAAAACTGTAAATATTATGCAACTTTCTGCCATGAACAAAATCACATACATAGACATCCCAAATGGCAAAACAATATTCCTCAACATCAAAATCATCATTTATAACATAGATCCAAGGAACCACAAGCTTAAAACATGTCACATATCAAAGATGATATCTCTTACCTTGTTTCAAGTCAAATCTTTGCAAGTTGGCTTCCTCCTCTTTGTTTTGCTTCATTTATCACCAAGATCACTTTAAATCAATACCAAAACACACTAACATATTCACATAACATGCATATAAACATAGATAAAAGGAGAAGGAAAGAGATCTTTGGTTACCAAAGCTTCCAAGGTGCTTCTCTTTTTTTTCTTTTTATTTTATCTTCCAATATCTCTTTAATTTCTTCCTTTGGCTTCAAGAAAGCAAAGAAAAGGCATGAAAAATGGTGGCTGCTGGAATATGGACGAAAAATGATGGAAAAGTCTTCTCTTTCTCTTTATATATAAAGCCTTATCTCTTTCTCTTTTTCCTTTTCTTTTTTTTTTTTCTTTTTCTTTAGGTATATATATATATATATAAACACACATATACACGTAAAACAAATATATGTACTTAAAATGGAAAATATCTCTAAATAGAGTCAAAAGACATAAATACCCCTGGAACATACCTGAGGGTATTACAGGTCGTCCCAAGAGTATAGTCTTGTAGGTTATGGATACGCAATAGTATCCCATATGCCTAAAGAGAAAGAAAGGGCTTGAGCATGAGTTTTACTTTTAGATGAAAGCAAGATCTATAAGAGATAATGCATGCATGCTACGAACTATAAGGGGGCACTTTACGCTACACTGTAGTCTGTAGTAGGACAAGTCCATAGTAGGATATAGACCCAAAATAGAACATGTTCGTAGTAGAGCATAGTTCAGAATCCAAGATAGTGTAATGAGAGAAAAAATAGAGCTCAAGCCTAGAAAAGTGTCAAATCTCTATAGTCAACTTTCAGAAAGTATCAGATGGACTCCAGATAGGACAAAGTATGATCCAAATAGTAAAAGATGAGTTGAATTATTCCCACAAAGGGAGATAGTTCACTTATTTCTTTCCTTTACTTGGTGTTCTATTCCCTCCCTTCCTTTCCTTTCATGATTACAGGTACAGGTGATTAGGGTAGCTGCGAGGCAAGATCGAGTCAACAAGGATAGATCTAGACTAGAATAGTTTATCTCTGGTTTATGTTACATATGTATGGCCTTTTTTAGATATAGTTTTCAGATAATTGTATAGTTGTATCTAGGGGTATGTACATGATTTCTCCATAATCTCAGATGCTTTCAGATGAGTTTTTTTATATGTGATATATACATTTTTTATTCGCTTTTAGAGTTTCATTTTTCACATAACAATTTATAAACACTCAAATGAGTTTATTTTAAAGTTTTTGTAAATAGACGTTCCAGATATTAATTAGTAACATTTTTCCTTTGGAGGGCAATACTTCTGGAGAGGGATGTTACATTGAGTCTTAGTTTTCGTTGGATTTTCATCGATTTTGACATTATTTCGATGCAATTTTGAATCCAATGCATGTAAAAGACATCCAGGCTTCATCCTAACATGTTTCTAAACTTCAATTTCATGTAATTTGACCAAACTTAATTTGAGCCCAAAAACTAATTTTAGCGAAAATTTTCAATTAAAAATCACAGTATCCATAATTTAATTGCACAAAATACTTGACATATACACAACCTAGGCTATAATACCAATGATGGAGAATTTTAGGCATGTTATAAAAACACATTTTGTGAAATTTTGTAAACATAAATGCACACCTAGATTTTCAATTACGTTCGCTTGTTGATTCAAATACATTCTGAGGGTCTAACGTGAGTCAATTTCCACGACCCCATTTGCTCGAGTACTGCAATCCTTGGAAGACATGGTCTCTTTGTTTTTTGTGCATTTTTTGTTCTGGGAGAAGAGAAGAGAAGAGAAGAAAGGTTTTTGTTTTCAATAAAAACATTAACCTTATGGGGAGATAGTTTTTAGACATACTTATAATAGTTCAACTGCCTCTCGACTATTTTCCAATTGTTTTTTGATAATTTCTTTTATCTCTATGTCTGATTAACCCATCACGAGTAGACTGTGACCTAGTATCTTTTTTTTTTTTTAATTTTAACATTTTTCCAACTATACATCTCTATATTCATTGAATTATTGTTAATGTTCTTGGCTACGTATGTTTCTGGTTTTCCAATTGTAGGCAATAGAGTTTGTAGGATAAAATCGCTGAAATTTGAACTGTATTTTGTTTTTGATGTAAAGTTGGAATTAAATTTGGTTTTAATGTATTATCAGGATTGGGGCTTTGTGTTTCACGTCTAAATTTTTATATGAAAACATTCAATGACATAACAAAATAATATATATTCAACAATTAACAAACCAATTTGTTATTTTTAGTAATTAGTAAAAAAAAAAAACTTAAAATGAGAAAAATAGTTTGTAAATAACAGTGTGGACCAAATGTCATACTATAAATGGGCGTAGTTAACATATGTTACCATCATTGCTTAGCTTTTAGATTTATTGGCTTCACTTAGGGTGTTTTCCAACAACAAAGAAATGAGGAAAAAAACCATCGTATTGCTCAATTCTCTCCTCTCTATCTTAAAGATGATAATTTCAATTTGAATTTAAAGTTTTTCACCCTCTCCAACTTAACAAAGAGAAAATTATCTGATAAAAACGAAAAAAAGAGATAAGAACGAGGATAAAGCTACAAAATATCTCTACAATCAAAGACAGACCAGAGATATAAATACACGTGTTCTTTTCCTGTTTCACTTCTGTCCTCATCTTTGTTCCTTTATATTAATATCTTTGTTTATAATTTTAGATTATTTATGTTTCAAATTTATTTATATTTTTGTTGTGTATATTAATGTGATTAATATATGATATTTGTGACATTTTAAACAGTAGACTGAGTTTAATTTTAGTTTATTTTATTATTTAATATATTTATATTGTGTTTAGAATGTACGAAGAGGAGATTTTTTTTTTTGAGAGGATGGGAATGAGGACAATAAATCATTTTCATCCCCGTAATAGAGATAGAGATTGAGATCTTCTTCCCATCCCTCCCGTACCCTCCCAATTTCGTATATGAATTTCCATTGATGATAACTAATAAATTTTGATACAAATTGAATCTTTGACCCATTTTCTTTTAATTATTTTGTTTCACGTATATTTATATATTAAGAAATAATTTTATAATAATATAATATAATCAGGGTTAAAATGTTGGAGATGTAATGGCATTTGACTATTTAAAATCAATGTATAACTTTGACAAATGACTGAAAAAGTAAACTTTTTAAACTTATTGAGATGGAAATCTCATTGCGCAAAGTTTGTGTGAGAATTCTGATTTGGCCATTTGTTTAACCGCTTCAAATTTTGGCTAACATTGTAATTTTTTATTTTCTGATTTATATTTGTCTGAACCCTAAACCCTAGATTACCGTAAATTATAAAAAAAAAAAGATCTGAAGGTTCAGGTAACTTAAAAACCCTAGCTCTCCATTTCTGATTGTCAAACAGCAATGGCCTTATACTCTCGCCTCCGCACAACTCTCAACCTTACCTCACTTAAAAAACGTCACTTCTCGGCGTCGTCAGTCCTCGCCTTTGGTGATTCGTTGCCGTTGACCGCCAAAGAAAAGACACGGGCCGCTCTTTCTCTCCTCAAGTCAGAATCCAATCCCGAACGTATTCTCGACATCTGCCGAGCTGCCTCTCTCACTCCCGACTCTCATCTTGACCGCATCGCCTTCTCAATCGCCATCTCCAAGCTATCCCAAGCCAATCACTTTAACGGCATTGCACAGTTCCTTGAAGAACTCAAGACCCGACCCGATTTGACACGAAACGAACGTTTTGTTTCTCACTCTATCGTCCTTTATGGTCAAGCAAATATGATCGAACACGCCATCCGTACATTCAAGGAAATGGAAAACAACGGCTTTTGTTATTCTGTGAAGTCATTAAACGCGCTGCTATTCGCCTGCCTAGTGGCGAAGAATTATAAAGAAGTGAAACGAGTATTCGTTGAGTTCCCGAAAATTTACTCAATCGAGCCAAATTTGGAGACATATAATACTGTGATTAAGGCCTTTTGTGAGTCAGGCGATTCGAGTTCAGTGTATTCTGTGTTGGCTGAGATGGATAGGAAATCGGTTAAGCCCAATAGGGAGACGTTTGGGACTTGGTTAGCTGGATTTTATAAAGAGGAGAAGTATGAAGATATTGGGAAAGTTTTGAAATTGATGGAGAAATATAATATAAAGTCAGGGCTTGGTGTGTACAACATAAGGATTCAGAGTTTGTGTAAGCTGAAAAAACCTGTGGAAGCCAAAGCATTGTTTAATGGTATGTTATCAAGAGGGATGAAGCCGAATTCGGTAACTTATAACCATTTGATTCATGGGTTTTGTAGGGAAGGGAATTTGGATGAAGCAAAGAAATTGTTTAAGAGTATGATTAACAGAGGGTGTAAACCGGATAGTGAATGTTATTTCACTTTGGTGCATTTCTTGTGTCAAAGCCGGGATTATGAGATGGCACTGAAGGTGTGTAAGGAGAGTATGGAGAAGGGCTGGGTGCCAAATTTCACTACAATGAAGTTGCTTGTGAATGGACTGGCGAGTGTTTCCAGAGTTGATGAAGCAAAGGAAGTTGTTGGGGCGGTAAAACAGAAATTCTCTAAGAATGCTGATATGTGGAATGAGGTTGAAGCGGGTTTGACACAATAGAGAAATTAAGGTATGCAAGTTTGTTAGATGAGTATGGAGATGAATTAATAATACTAAATTTCAGAATTTTGTATGAAAAATTATATTTTCATTTAATTTTATTGGCTTATGGAGATTTGATGTTAATTATCTGAAGCTCATGTAGTTATTAATTTGATTCCTGATTCAATTGACACAATGAAGTAAATGGAGTACATGTAATTAAGTATGTGATGTGATATTTTTGGTTTGATTGATGTTGGTGAAATTCTAGATTAGCCAGTATAATCTTCAGAAAAGTTCACCAGGAATTGTAGGACAATTTGATTGTTAAAAAAACTTCACTTTTATCTGCTGTTGGTCAAATCTATTGCTACACCACAACTTTCAGTTTGATAATTAGTTGATCTGTGATATTCAAAATATTCTTGTCAGTGTTATTCCAGTCAGTATTTAGATGAGGAGAGAAAGCTTTAGCCTTTATGGATGGATGTAACTCGTTTATCACCTATAAACCAGTTTTGGGAATAATTAGTTTTTTTACAGGTAGAAATATAAATTTTAGCACATTTAAAATGAGTAATGTAGGTATTTATAAACAAATATTTACGGGAAAAGCTAAGTAATTCTGAATTAGGGAGTAAAATCAATTATCCCCCTATAGTTATCGAAATTAAAGTTATTTGGGTAATCATGACTATTTAACCACCTTACCTCCAAATGTTTCATTAATTAATCAACAATCCCCCTAAAATTGTAATTGTGTCCTATATTTGTTAAATGTAAGAGGGCAAGATGGTTTTTTATCCTCTTCTTTATTTTCTCCTTTTCCCCCCTCTTTCCCCCTTTTCCTGCCCTCTCTTACATTAAAATTTGCCACCAATAACCTATGGTTGAGTGGTTATGTGTCTCCCACAAACAAGAACAAAAATCCACAAATGAATCTACAAAACATAACAAATATCCAATCTTCCACAGACCCATAAATGGAAACCCACCAAAAGCATCAATCAAAACCAAAATAGAAAGCAAAATACCAAACAATAGGACAACAACAATCATTTCATAATGATGACGGCCAAGAATTCTGTCTAGTCCACACATGCTAGAGGTCACCACTCCAAGCTGTGTGTGGGCTAGGAATATTGGCAGCTCTAGTCAAGTGTAGATAAGGCATGTTAGCCATGTGAAGGTTGTTGGTAAGGTGGTGATTGTGTGATGATGGGTGGTTATCTAGTTTACGGGATTGTTCTTTAGATGGCTTTTAATTGTAGATAAAAAGGCAGGGAGAAGAAAAATAAAAAAAAGAAGGAAAAGGAGAAAAGAAAAAAAATAAAAAGGGAAGAAATTAACTTTTAATTAATCAGAGCATTAAAGATCTTTGACTTTGTTGTAGTGGTCTTTGGAATAACGTTGTCTTGCTGAAAAGTTTTTCAAGATCAGAAAGATAAAGCAAAGCCTGAGATAATTTTTTGTAGTTGGTGTTGGGTGTTTTGTAATTTTTTGTAGTGGTCTTTTAATTGTATAATAATGTCTCTCCTGTTTTTGTTCAATTCTTTTTGTAGTTGGTTTGATCCATTTAAGATATATAATCTAGGCAACAACATTATGGGATTGCCAATTAATAAGCTTATGGTGATTGATTTGTTCTCTATATTTCCATCTGCTTTGATGGTGTTGGGTGTTTTGACTTTCCAAGAGTGTTTGATATTTGTGGTAGGGTCAGTATGTGTTACTAAGGGAGAAAAATCAATTTGATTTTGCAACCCTAGTGGTTGGTACATGGCTATGGTAGGAAATAGGTGATGTTAAAGTTGTTTGAGAAATATGAGGTTGTTGCTTTTAGGTTTCTAGAACATTGGTTGTGGTTTTTCCTTTTTTCGGAGTCACAAGGTCTTATGATAGTGAGGCTGGAGAGTTACTGAAGGATTATGTTTTGGAGGATGAGTATCATTATCATTGACCCATCCAGTGGGTGAAGGCAGTGAGGATGTTGAAGGATAAGCAACGAATCAGACATTTGATTCTCCAAGTAATCCTGCAAAAGGATTTTCATCTTTCTATGCTTCGTAAAGCAAATTTCTTTTGCTTTGAGGAGAGAAGTGATCTCGTGTCATCTTGTGAGCAGGATTGTAAGGATCAACTTGTTGAATGCAGCAAACGTAGACAATCCGGATTTTCAAGATCATGAGATTGTAATAGTTATTTTACTGTTTATATTAAAAGTTATAAAGTTTATTATCCCCCCTCCTCCCTCAAGTTTTAGAAACTAACATTTCACCTTTATCTAAAGTTTTCAAACTTTGAAAAGTAATATTTTTATCTTCAAACCTAGGGTCTTTATATTTTTCAAAACTCAGTTGCCCCTCATTGCTTTAAAAAACAATAGTTTCACTTCCACTTTTTAACTTCATCTTTTGGTGTCGTCTTCGGCTACCTCCTTGTACTGGTGTAGCGACGGTGGTGTGATGAAGAGATCTCTCTTCGTCGCACAACCCAAGTGACAAAGGACGACGCTTTGTCATCCTTTGTCGCTTGTCGCGTCTGGACGATGCGATGACGAAGGACGACGAAACATCGTCTTTCATCTGTTCTCCTAGATTTGGACGATAAAGGTTTGTCCTGTGGTCATCTTTTATAGCCGGAGAAGAGAGATCGATAGAAAAAGTCGATTGTCGGTGGTGGCCAGAGAAGGAAGCAAACCCATGGAATGTGGTTCTATTTTTGTTAAAATATTATAGCCTTTTTATGATCCAATGCACCATAAAATTCTTTATTTTACTGTAATGGTATTTATGTGAAGTTATTATTAAACATTTTAAAATTTAAATATCAATATATCATAAAATTTGTTACATTGATATTATATTTTTCTGAAGTTTTTACAATTGATTATTATTTTTTTGATTGACACGTATTCAATGTTATCCCCTTACTATGATAATTTATTAAATTTTGTTTGAAATGTTAAAGAAATAGTGTAAAAAATTCATTTTAGAAAGGCCTAAGGACTATTCTTGCCCCCCTCTCCAAAGTTTTAGTACATTTACAAAATCATATCTATAGAGTTTAAAAAATCAAAAGTTTTATTCATGGGCTAACTTTTGTTAAAAGAAATAAGGGTAAAATCGTTATTTCATTAATTATATTAAAAAAATATAAAATTCATTATATTTTTCCCCCACAATTTTAAGAACTAACAACTTCATATGTATTTAAAAATTTTTAACTTTTAAAAGTAACATTTTCTCTTCCAAAACTCAGAGTTTATTTTTCAGAGGCTCTTTGACCACCATTTTCATCCACTGGAGAAAATGTTTCAACTCTACCATCTTGTCAGCCACTCTTCATCTCTTCAAAGCTTCCATATGACGCAACAAAGACGCATCTTCATTGATTTCAAAAGAAATGACAAAGACGAGTCTTCGTGGACTCTGTCGATTCTTCTGGAATCGACAAAGTCTTCATCGCTTCTTGCATTGGAGAGTGAAGATTTGCTGGTCAACGATATGTGGGTTGAAGCGTTGTCGTTGGTGGTCGAAGAACATCTAGAAAATAATCTCTAGGTTTTTTTTTGGGAGGGGGGGGGGGGGGAATGTTACTTTTAAAAGTTAGAAAATTTTAGGTAAATGTAAAGTTATTAGTTTTTAAAAGAGAGAGAGGAAAACATAATAAATTTTATATTTTTTTAAGATAATTAATGAAATGACGATTTTGCTTTTACCTCTTTTAACAAAAGTTAGTGCATGAGTAAGACTTCTGATTTTTCAAACCCTACAAGTGTTATTTTGAAAGCACACTACAACTTGGAGGGGAAATAGTCCTTTGGCCTTTTAGAAACTTAAACATAGTGGTGTATTGGTAAATAAGGCTAAAATATTAAGCATATTAGACATTTTAACACAAATAATCAACATTTTAGTTAGATAAGTGAAGTGGTGTGGTTTTTAGGTTTGGCAATTACTCATTTATGGGGTAAGAAAATTCAAATATTGATCACATTATAGAGAACACATCTCGTTTGGAAAGTTTATAGGTCAAAAGAACTAAACCCACATTGTATCACATTACTGGCATGCTTGGAATATTAGGCATGAATGGGCTTCCTTAGAATATTTTCTTATTTAGACTTATATTGTTTTAGAAA
Source organism: Mangifera indica (assembly GCF_011075055.1). NCBI lineage: Eukaryota > Viridiplantae > Streptophyta > Magnoliopsida > Sapindales > Anacardiaceae > Mangifera > Mangifera indica. Next base: position 11,081,209 of record NC_058142.1, on the reverse strand, counting down.
TCTAATTAATTTCAATTTCTTATTTTAGGAATTTTAATTAGGTTTGATTTATTATTTTAAATGTTTTCCTCGTTAGAATAAGATTTGTTTCAATTAATAGATTTTAGAGTCATTCACTTTTCCCCACCCAAGGTTTAGCCCAAAACACTTTTCCACCTTTTCCCATCCAAAAATCCAACTCTATTAGCAGGGATTGAGCTCTGATACGGTAAATGACCATGATAACCCCCATATAAAATCTCCCTCTTTCCTTTCTCACCCATCTCAAACATTCTCATTTCTTCTCTCTTTCTCCTCTGCCACCTTTTCTTTCCAACTCTGACTTTTCATCTGCCATTTAATAACATATTGTTCTTATTACTTTACCCAATCCAATAGTTTGGCCTCTCAAGGAATGATGGAGTTTTTGTGTATTATCTTTCACTTGGCTGCCAAGAAAAACTAGGAAAGAAATATAAATCTTTCATTGTTATTAAACAATAACTTAGAGAGAATTGGGTTGAATTAAGAATTGAGAGAAGAATAATATTTATGCAAAGAGAATTGAAGTAAATGAAGAATTGAGAGCAGAGTAAAAACTTATATAAATTCAAATGATCATATTACAAAGGGAATGAGGGTATTTATAAGCATTATCCGCCACCACCACCCTATAAACTCAAAATATTGACTTGCCTTTAATTGCCTTAAATGTGTTCACACATATTTTGTTCTTATTGTCTTAAATTGAGGCTTAGGCAATAAATGCAATGCCTAATCTTCTTTCAATTTAAACAAGTGGAAAGCCACAATTTTACGTCACTATCCTTGGTATTTTTACCACTTATAAATAATTACATTAATCTCACTAAAAAAAAAAACTCAGTGAGATAAAAACTAAATCGAAAAAACGTAATTATTTAATGTCCTATAAAGTAAGGTTATATGTGTTTTAACCGCTTCACTAAAAATCTTACTAAAAAAACTTAGTGAAAAAAAAGAGTATAGTACACATTTTGTGTAATATGTGACATGCTTAAACAATTTGTTTCCTTTGATAAGTGCTCCTTCTAATTAATACTACCCCTGATTGTAGTGAGATTAACTTGATTACCTATTGAGTTGTTGCATATTGATGTTATGCACTAACTTTTCAAATATTAATATTGGTAATGTTTTGGTGAACAAATTTGCAAAGTTGTTACTAGTTTATATTTGTTTGACATCAATCATTTAGCTTTGCTGGAGCTTATGAATATGAGAGAACTTTAGTGAGATATGTTTGGTTTTATCTCCTTTAATGTATCCTCCTCTAATTTGAGTAATACATGTTATATTGTCTTCATATAATATGAAATAAGTGTCTATTGTAGGAAAAATATTATATGCATTCTGAATATAATGGATGAAAAACCATAACCGTATACATTCTTGGCTGACTTTACAGAAAGCTAGAATCTCTGAATGATCTGAAGATATTGCAAGTAAAGTCTATTGGGTAGAGCACCATAATATTAACGTGTCATTATAAGTGAAAATATATTTCATTTATGAGTGAGCCTTATAAAGGTTAGAAAGGTACTAATATTTACGTATCCAACTAAACCAGAGTTTCTAGAGGATTTGACTAAATGGAATAATCTCAAATCTTTAGTTTCACATAGGTAACGAAGTATATGTTTGATTCTGTTCCAATGATGACGAGTTGATGTAAAACTAAATCAGACTAATAAATTCACTATAAATGATATATTCAATCAATACATTGAGCTAAATATAATAGGACTTCAATGACATTAAGATACAATACTTCATGATTGAGTATCTTTTCATCTTCTTCTTTACGACAAAATAAGTTCTTTTTCTGATTGAGAGATTGAACAACCATTAAGGTGCTCAAAGGATAAATTTTATCCATATTAAACGTGTTTTAACAAATTTTCAATATACATTTATTTATCAGTAAATATTTCATTTGAATTGTGCTTATCTATAAGCTAAGACAATATTTTTCTCCCCAAATCTTTCATTTCAAATTCTTTTTTCATATATTTGATAGTTTTTTATAGCTCTTTAGGAGTCCCAATTAAATTCATGTCATAAACATAAACTGCTATAATGATAAATATAGATTCTGACATTTTGATAAAGACATATAGACATATAGAGTTATTCATATAACCTCATTTTTTCAAATATTCACTAAAACGATTGTACCATAGTCTTTTAGACTGTTTTAATTCGTACAATGATCTTTGTAATTTAATTGAGTACATGTATTTTGAATTGACCATTTTTACTTCAGACAATTTAAATCCTTCAAGAAGTTTCATATAAATTTTAATATCCAAATTTTCATATAAATTTTAATATCCAAATTTTCATATAAATAAGTAGTAACTACATATATTAAGTGCATATCCAGTCCTTCTGAGACTGTTAAGCTAATCAAATATCTGAATGTGATTATATCCATTATATGTACATATATTTCATCAAAGTCTATATTAATCTTTGGGAAAACTCTTGGGCTATAAGCGTTACTTTTTATCTAGTAATTTTATTTTTCTCACAAATACTCATTTGTATCCAACGGGTTGTACGTCATTGGGTACACTTGACATTTTACAAGTAAAGCTAATTCTGTTGAAATTACTTCTTCTCATTTAGACCAATCATATCTTTGTCTACACTCATTCACAGTATATGGTTTAAAATCATCATCGTTCATAATTTTATTAGTTATTGCAAATGAGAATATATCATCAATGTTAATCGTTTCACGATTCAATATCTCTCATGTTTAAGCATAATTTAAAAATATTTCCATACTCTCATTTTTTTTAGGGATCATAACCTTTTCTGGAGGAATATTAGAGAGTAAATTTTTCAATCCCTTTAAGATTATCATGATTGATATCTGTTTGATTATTTATCTTTTTTTTTTAGAGACAATTTCCTTTGATCTAATAGGTCTACTCCGTTTCTAATGCATAGTAAATTGATTAGTCACAATATAAATGGACTGTTCAGCAATTACAATAATTCTTGTTGGTGTGTTGGCAACTGGTACATGTGATCTTGTCATTTTTACCATATCTATAAATGCATTAGGTATTTGGTTGACAGTAATTTGTAAACATACTATTCTCTGCACTTCAGATTCACTTTAAGATGTGTGAGGATCTAAATGAGATATGGTAGGTGCAAACCAAGTTAGTTCATGTCTAACTTCAGGAGGTCTTTTTTTTCTTGTAAAGGTAAAAATGTTGTCTCATCAAATTAATAATTTATAAATCGTGCAGTAAAAAAATAATCTATTAATGGTTTCAGATACCTAATAATGGATGGTGAATTATATTAAATATAAATTCTCAAATGATGTTGGCATCACATTTTTGTGCATTAAGAAGACGTAATAGAGACATATACAACACAACTAAATACCTTTAAATGAGATATATTACATTGGTGATTAAAAACCAATTGTAGAAGAGAATATTGATAATGAGAGAAAGGTCACAAGCGAATTAATGTTATAGCATGTCCCTGCATAAAAGTTAATAATTAAGTTTTAGTAATAAGGTATATGCAATTACTTGAAGTCGTTTGATAAAAAACTCAGCTAATCCATTCTAAGTGTGGACATGCTGGAGTGGATGCTCAACATCAATCCTCATAAACATGTAATAATCATCAAATGTTTTAAATGTAAATTTACTCACATTATCTAGTCATATTGACTTAATCAAATAATCTGAAAAATATGTCTTTCATTTGATCAATTGTGTTACCAGTTTAGCAAAGACAACATTTCAAATTGATAATAAACAAATATAAGACCATCATGCGAATGCATCAATTAAGACTATGAAATAACAAAATAACCCACTTGGTGGATGAATTAGACCACATATATCCCCTTGAATTTTTTGTAAGAATGATGGACATTCAATTCCAACTTTAAAGGGAGATGGTTTGATTACTAATTTCTCTTGTGAACAAGAGGTGTAGAATTTTTCATCGAACAATAAAATCTTGTGATTGTTTAGTACATGTCTATGTGAATTTTCAATAATTCTATACGTTATTGTAGATCTTAGATGGCCATTATTTCTTATATATTAAAAATTAAGTAAATTTCTTATAAATCTACTTGAATATAATACATCATTGATGTTTTATTTGGTCTAATTTTTCAACAAAATTATTGTTCTTTTAGAATATTAAACAAGATTTATTGATGCTAAAATCATATTTACTTTCACTTCAATTGACACTAAAGTTAAAATTTTTTTTTTAAATAATTGTGCGCATTATTGTATTGTCCACCAAACATATGTCTCTATCATCAGCTTTTGAAGTTAATGCTTTAATTTTGAAGTTCATATCCTTTCATTTAAAAATTGCGTCAATTATAATGTACAAAATGGTGAAAAGAAAGAGAACATGATAACAAAACATAAAATAATATTTGTGACTTCAAAATAATTATATATGATGAATTTTAATTATAAAAATCTTGGACATTCATGTGACCTATATTTTATTCTTAAAAGAAGTTTTAAAATATCAAGATTCATTAGATCAATACGATCTAAATCATTAACAAATTCAATTATATTATCTGGATACTTAATATAAACCCACCAAATGTTTGTGTGTACTACAAGTATGCAACCAATGACATTTACAACCACACTTATTGTTTTATGGTTTAGTCTGTATTATTTTTTATTTTGATTCAGTCTTAATCCACTAACTATGATTTTTTATTATAACCATCTTTAAATCGAAAATTATTTCATTTATGACCTTACTCACACCCATAATAATTGTTATTGGTAGTTACGTTCACTTCAAGGAACGATGCAGTGTTTACGAGGCAAGTTTGATAGTTTTTCATTAACAAAAAAATATAACACCAATTCAAAATTTCTTTTTCTAATATCGTTACTACAAAAGCATATTATATATAAAAAAATGAAAGGTGAAAAATATTTTCTTTTCTATATTATCTTAATTAGAAAAAGATTCTAAACATTGCAAAGTTATACTAAGTTACAGAGCTATTAAGAGTATTATTAAATCTAATGTTCAAATTTATTTTTCAAATTTTTTCATGAATTTAATGGATCTATCATTATATCCACATATTCAGCTTGCAATCTTTCAGGGATGTGATGCCGATAAAATAGTGGTCTAGGATTTGTCATTTTGGGATATTTTATTTAATCAACTTTTCAAGACCCATACATCATGATGGATAATCATGTCAAAACCTATTTAATATTATCTATTGGGTTACTCTTTAAAACTTCAAGTTCAAATATTATTTCATATTTACAAAATAACTGCTTTTGTAGAGGAAATGTTTAGATTAATTTTTAGAACTTCATGTTCAGATATTATCTCATATTTACAAAACTTTTAATTTTATAATTAGTATTTAAAATATTATAGTATTTAAAACTTTAATTCTGATTATATTTCAAACTTCAAGTCCATATTTTTCACAATTTATGCAAACTCTAAATTACAAATATGATATAGTTAATATAAAACAAGTAAATATTTTGATGAATTTGAGACTTCAAACCCATATATATATATATATATATATATATATATATATATATATATATATATATATATATATATATATATATATATATATATATTTCACGATTTTGCAAACTTCAGACTGCAAATAAGATATAATTGTATTTTGCATTTATAAATATGAAACACTATGAAAATTAACATAACTATACTTTGCTTTGTGCAAATAGAAAAATAAATATAAGGAATAAAATTAAACCAAGTAATAATTGAAGCACGCATAATGTGTATTTTGCAAATACGGCAATCTTATAATTGAGATTACCATATTTGTATTATACAATCAAAATAACAATATGAATAGTATTAAAGATGTATTTGAATGGTGCTGATAACATGTTGTAAATATAATAATAATAACTTAAAAAGAATTGGGTTAAATTAAGAATTGAAAGAAGAGTAATATTTATGCAAAGAGAATTGAAGTGAATGAAGAATTAAGAGCAGAGTAAGAGCTTATGTAAATTTGGATAATTATATTACAATGGAAATGGGGTATTTATAAGCATTATCCACCGCCCTATATGACCAAAATATTGACTTGTCCTTAATTGCCTTAAATATGTCCACACATATTTTGTTCTCAATGTCATAAATGGAGGCTTAGGCAATAAATGCAATCCCTAATCTTCTTTTAATTTTAACAGGTCGAAAGCCACCATTTCACATCATTCATCTTAAAATGGTATTGAGTTGAACTTTTGTTTCCCTTTCTCACAACGAAAAACCTTTAACAATTTTTCTGATAAGTAAACTTTTACAAATTAAATATGTAATTACAAACTTGTTCAGTAACTGATGATTTAGTAAGCAGAGCTGCATAACAATCTGTATAGAGAAGGTGTAGAGGGTGGTGAAGCTTTTATTAGAAGCCGAAATTTTTGAGGGAGTCTGGGAACTGGACTTCCTGAATTGTTCACCAGAGACAACTCAGGAATGTTGGTATGAATCTGATGCTACCTCACTGAAGACTGAATTAAACATCATCACTGGTTGACGTGTGCAACAATAACTTGACCAGATTGCTTAAACATGAGCATTTACCAGAGCTCATGCTGATGCGAAAACATTCTCATGATAATAATAATGATAGGACCGCAATCAAAATCCTGCAGCAACCATAAAGTTTGCGACTTGAATAGAAAGCTTTAAAAGCACTATTAACTTCAGTCTCAAACAAGACCAACTAAATATGCACATCACTTTTGAGGATCACGTAATTGAAGCCAGCTATGGCATTCAACAGATTACCATCTGCAACTTCAACAGGAGAGCAGACTCTCTGCTGCTGCTACCCTTTAGCTTCTTCCTTTTCGAGCTTGTTATCATGAACCAGAAACTCTGCCTTGAATGGCCAGAGTAAATTTGCCCCCCAGTTTTCCTAACTCAAATTTACTGAAATACTCTATTTCCCTTCTGACAAGGGATCCTACAGTGCCCCATGTGCCTATAGCAACTGGAGGAGTAGAAGCCATTTTCTCAGTAAACTCAGGCTTTATATTGTATGTTATAAAATTAATATGTATAAGTGATATGATCTAGGAGGCCTTCTGGATGAAGAAAGTGGATGCCCCAGCTCATTATCTCTGTGGGGCAATTTATTTTAATTTATGTTTATACTTTCGCAACCTATAAGATTGTCTTATAGTTTGGAATTGATTTGAGGGTCCCTTTGCTTTTTAGCTTTGGTGCTTGTTATTTAGTTCTTTTTAAGAAACAAACCAAAGTGAGCTTCTGTTATTTTCCGTAACCTCTTATTTATTTTAAAGGCTTCCATTTTACTTTTGTTAAGATATACTACTTAATTCACTAAACTAAATCACTAGACTAATGAAGATGTTGATTTCTCTTTTATTTTCTAAAAATTGAAATGATTTCGTTATGTGTTTCATGATTGAACATAATCAAGACAGTAAAAAGAAATCATTTTTAAATATGAGGATTTGATATGATAAATCGAGCAAGAGCTTAGTCCAATTAGTGGTCATGATGGAACCATCCAACAAATTTGTATGCGCGCACACGTAGAGTAAATAACAATTTCCTATCCTATCTAACGCTTGATCTAAAAACACTTTTTCAACCCTAATAAAAGTAAAAGAATAATCTTACCATATATAAACAACAATTGTCTTTCAATAAGATCCAAACAAACATTTGTATCATGTTTTAATGTGGTGATCTCTAGGCTAATTAATACATTTGTATCACAAACAACTTGTCTACTCAAGAGAGCAGAAGACTTAATATACTCGAGTTCATATAATCAATAACAAATGACTTTTCTATGCGCCTCAAAATTGGATGTTCCTTTAATTTTTGTAATTTTCACACTCATCTGTACTCTTATTTCCTTTCTTTTTCTACATCCATTTTTTAGTGAATGAAACTATTCATATTGACTACTGTATACCAGGAAGATGGCAAGTATACCTCTGCTTCCGATGCAAGGCAAGAGCATTTTGTAGAGCAACATCTACTCTCACACCTCGAAACAATGAATCATAAAAGTGACAGATGAACTTGGACAAATCCTCTTCATCATCATCCCAAAGACCCGTCGACCCTACTCCAGTCTTCTCAGGTTCACTATCTTCCCAGTCACTTATTGGACTATTAGGTTCAGCATCTTCATCCTCTGCCTCTTCCTCTCCAATCTCAAACCTTCCATTTTCCAGTGCACTGAAGTCTCCTGATTCAAGAGCTGATGTCATCAAGGTTTCCTGTGGTTCAACTGAAGGACATATGATGGCTTTGGCACCAGAGTCTAGAAAGGCCTTAATTAAAGTACGGGTGGGCCCATAAGTCCCTGTGCAGATTATGATCCTATCCCTCCAAGCTCCAATCTAGAATTGCACAAGACATATCAGCTACATTATTGGGGAGGATGAAAACAAGAATCAACAGTGGAACTGCTCATCATAACAAAGATTGGAAAGTTCAAACTAATGGGACAATGTTCCTTCAAGCATCAGCCATGGAAAGAAAACTGAGAACAGTTCATGATCATGATATCTTTCACAATAGTGACTGTATATGTTAGAGCTAGTGTATGTCTCCCAAAGATGAAGCAGCAACAAAGGGAAGAGTTGCTAGGTACAGGTGGCAGATTAATGAGAATAACAGATGGCAAACTCACAGCAAAACACCAGGGGACAACCAAGCTGCAAAGTGAAGATATGCAGGAGCAAAGAAGGTTGGACCACCAGGATATTCAAGGGGGGATATGGCAAGCTGAGAATGGAGAGATATTATGCAAAAGAAAATATGTAGCAGCTGAGGAGAGGGCTGGAGGTTCCTTAGGCAGAAAATAGAAATTAGTTGGGGGGAAAAGGAGGGAACCAGCCTCTCAAATGTTGGATGTAAGGGAGAACAATAGGGCACTGTTCTATCAGGTAGAAGAATGATTTTGTGAAGCAACTTGTATTGAACTTGGCTGGAAATCATCATCAATCAATACAAAGTAGTAATCTTTTTGTTTATACAGATATTGGTAACATAGTTCGTGTGTGTATTGTGCTGCTGATTGCTGTATCATTGCGTTACAGGGATTGAATTGTAACGGAGGTGCTCAAGTGAGCAGAATTGGAAAACAGAAACAAGCTCATCCCAGATACATGACAGTGTTGAATAATTATGAGATGTCAAACTTGCAGTGTTTAATAAAAATACATACCATCCAACGAACATCATCTGGTGTTAAGTGCATAGACGGGACAGTCCTGCAGAACATATATGCAGCAATTTCTTGATCATCTTCCATAACCTTCCCGAACATCACAACATCATTATTAGTATAATAACTTCTGTTAGATGGCATAAGAAATAATCTGAAAGAGATAAAAAAAGTAAAGGATGCATACTTGGGTTTGGCGTCCTATATAACGGTGGACAACGTTGCCAACTTGGAAGTATGGTCTGCAGCGAACCAAATCAGCTATAGTTGATATACTAGCAAGAACTGATGCAGCATTTCTGCGGTTACTCCGCATCACTGATAACAAGCTTAGTTTAACACTCTGCAAAAACTTGTCAGCATGTTCTCCAGGTTCAGCAACCACAAAAACATCATTCTGCCAACTAAATAAATAAGCATACAGCAAGTTAGGACTAGAACCGTAACCACACTGATACAAAAATTATAGTGATTAACTAATAAATGAATAAAACCTAAAACCATAATGTTGACCTTAATATTGAGCCAACTGTGTCATTTTGAAGGGCCAAATGTATCACGCCAACTTGTGGTAAATTCTGTAACTTCTCATGTAATGATCGGACATGTAAGGAGAGCTGCCTCTGGGCCTTGGGCGATAGAGGTGGTGATGAAAATGTCTTTCCAGATTGGAGTCCATCCAGGCTTAAAGGTGGAACCATATCTATTCGACCAATCTTCTGCAGGCCAACATCAGGACTATATAAAAGTGGGCTTGACGGGAAAGTCCCAGTGATCAAAGGTGAGGTAAATGGTGTTGGAAATGTTGTTCCTGGAACTTTTTTCCACATTCCAGATGCCCCATGCATGAGAGATAACCTTATTCCCTTATGTGCACAAAATGACTCAAGTGCTCTGGCATGGTGTCCAACTCTTCCTGAATCTGGACTATGCATAGCTTCAACAAGTAGTATGCTATGCCTCCAACCTAAAGAGGGACTCTTATCATCTAGAAAAGAATAAGATTAAAAAAAAAAAAAAAGACTCAGTGTTAAGATGAAAATAACAATAAACATAAAGACAGTACTGAACAAGTAAAGAAAATGTAAACAGTTGTACCTGCTTTTGATACCTTTGCCCCAGGGAAATGCTGAGCTTTCAAATTCTCTGACCACTTCTCATCGTGTTGGAAGGGCAGAAGCAGTCTCTCACATACATCCTTGAAGGACTGTGAATTGTTTTGGACATAATCATCAATTGCACTTTCCAACTTCAGCCAGATTGCTGGATCAGTCTCATCCAGTTCCATATCACAGCGTTCATCAACTGCAGGGCAAACCATATGGAATACTGACTGAGAACTATGACTACTCAAACTGAAAATCTTTATGAATAATGTCCAAGATTAATAGAATAAGTCCATGAAAAAAATAAAATAAATGCAAACAATTTAGGACTTCACATGGTTTGTGCTGTATCTGAAGGTCAGATACCGGAGGTCTTCACATGGGAACCTCATGAAAACTACTTTAATTTAAAATATATATATACATATATATATAAAATACCTGGATTAAACCGAAAGTACTGTATCTCAGGAAGCATTGGCAGCACCGTGCTTAATGCTTCCTCAACCCTATCCACAGAGCATGCACTCTCAATCAATACCTGCCCAGTATCCAGATAACGCCAACCACCTTTCCGCACCTACAAAAAAATTTACAAACTAATACAAGTCCTATAAAGATTTAAAAGAAATCCCTAAATTGTAAAATAGAATGAGTCTAAATATTTGTTTTCAAGATTAACTAATGAAAACAGAATTTATAGTTTCCTTAAATGCAAATAGAATGTGCCATAATGAGAGAAAAAGCAATTGCAGATGACTAGTGTTGAAGTGCATCAGAAGCTATTTCTAGGTAGTTATTTTTGTCAAAAATTTCTCCAACAATGATACCAACCACTGCAACTGCAGACTAAATGAAGTAAAATGTTCAAAAGAGTTCAAAATTTTACTTCGTAAAACCATCTGAATTTAATTCTTCATTATCAGTGAGATGTGCCTCAGAGGTATTCAGAGGACCTCATATAAGAACTCTGATGACATTTGATTTTGTTAGAGCCCATGTTTATGTGTCCTGTAGGAGGAAGAAGAGTAAGCAAGGCAACAAGCTGCTCAGCACCAATGAGAGGAGTCAGCAAGACAGAGCTGCTAGGCACATATGGCAATCTGAAGAGGGTGACAAGCGGCAGATCCTCAGCAAAAGAATAGGAGACAAACAAGCACCCAAAAGAAGATGCACAGGAAAGAAGGTTCGACCACCAAGATATTCAAGTTGTAGATGTGGCAAGCTGTAGTTGGGAAGACAACTTGCAAGAGTATGAAAAAGGCTGGAGAGGGGAATTAAGGGTTTATGCAAAATTTTTAAAAAAATAAGAAGAGTATGGAGACCATCAACCTCTCAAATGTCAGTATTTTGGTAGGGAAGTTGTATTGATTTATTGAAATAGTCGGGACTTTGATGTTATCTTTTGGGACTCCATTATATTCGCTTGTTATCATTCAATGGAATTGGAGTTTTGATTCAACTTGTTCTAATATATGTTTATATTCTGTCATTCCATTCAACAAGTGCAGTGTTTTGGTCGTTGGTTGTGTACTAGAAAAGGACAAGTCAGTGTTAGATAGGAAGGAGTAAGAACCAGATTGAATGAAGTGCAGGAGGCAAACAACCTAGGTGCGTAACAATCTGGTATCAGAGTATGATGAGAATAGAGTTGAGAGTGGACAAAGTTGAAAAGGAAATGGAGATGGTTAAAGAGAGGTTGGACAGTTTAGAAACAAAGTTTGGAGAAATGAACAAGAAGCAAACAACCCAGGTACATAACAACCGAGTATTAGAGCATGACGAGGATGAAGTCGAGAGTGGAAAAAAGTTGAAAGGGAAATGGAGATGGTTAAGGGGAGGTTGGACAGATTAGAAACAAATTTGGATAAATGAACTCTAGGATGAAAAATATGAACTCTAAGATGGAAATTGTGGAAAGAAGAGGTGAAACAACAAAGGACTATCTCTAGGAGCTTTAAGAGTTGATAACAAACAGGGAATGAGGCGTGAAAAGAGACAGGGGAGTCGATGGACCAACATCTATCGATGTCCCATTCTCCTCCAGTGAGAGAGATTACCCCTCCACTATTGGTGAGAACAAATGAGTCGTTGCAAAGGATGAGATGGCCAACAAGAGGATAAGAGGAAGAGATAACTAGGGAGGGGTTCGACGTGACACACCCCATGGGTGACTTGAACCCCTAATCTTCATCTGAGATGATCTTATCAGATGGGTATTTTAGGCTGAATGGTACTTGCAAATCAATCGATTGATAGAGTCGAAACCATTAACTGCGACAGCTATGTGTATTGAAAGTGTCACCTTGAACTAGTTACAGTGGAGGGAGGGCAGCCAATCGTTCATTGACTAGAGGGAGTTGCAACAGAGTTTACTGAACCAATTTTGGCCATCCCAAGATGCAACATCGTATGAAGAATTACTATCATTACAACAAATGACATTTGTGAACGAACTCAAGTGTCGGTTCGAGCTATTGTCAGTGCCAAAACAAAGTTTCAAAAGAATTTTAATAGGGGTCTTCTTGAATGGCTTGCAAGAACGGAAATGTGTTGAAGTCAAGTTTTTTTCTCCCCAAACGTTGAACAAAACGATGGAAAAAGCTCAAAAAATGGAAGAGAAGAATTGGGCAATAGATTCCAGATCCATACCCAAGCTGGGTTGATATAACCCGAAGAGCCAAGTGAAAAGCCCAACCCAAAACCCTTATCAAGCCTTCAATCCATGCCCAACGACTACACCCCACTATCTTATCCTCACCGTTACAAATACTTGCCATCACTTCACATTTCTTGTAATTTTTTTAGTAATTTTTAAGATAAAAAACTTTAAAACATTAATTATTTAGAAAATTGAAATATTTTTTATACTTTTTGGAATTCATGATTTATAATGCAAATTATAAATCCTTTAACATTCATTAGGACATTGATGCAAAATTACTAGATTTCAAATGTTTAAAATTCATAAAATAAACACTTAATACTTATAATCTGTTAGGATCTCAAATGCAAGGTATGAGACTTGGATTCCATATTTGAAAATATGAGCTTCTAGTGTAGAATTTATATGGCTTAGGCTTTCCAATCTCAATACCTACCTTTTGAGATGTGGTTCTCCTAAGATTCATATCATTTGCTATCAGAGTCATCACCACGTCTCCCAGTTATAATTTGTTAGGATCTCAAATGCAAGGTATGAGACTTGAATTCCACATTGGAAAGTATAAGCTTCTAGTATGGTATTTATATGGTCTTAGACTTTCTAATCTCAATAGGTAGCTTTTGAGATGTGATTCTCCTAAGATTCATATTATTTGGTATTAGAGTCATCACCTCTCTCAGTTGCAATCGCACGACGCGGATGGTGATGTCTGCATTGCCATATTCGTGCATGGATAGCAAGAAGCTAGCACACAACCAACTCGCGTGGGCGCTAGGGCTGCAGAGTGTAGTGATATGTTAAGATTCCAAGTGTAAGATATGGGACTTGGATTTCACATTGAAAAATATGGGCTTCTAATGTGAGGTTTATATAGTTTTAGGCTCTCTAATCTTAATAACTAGCTTTTGAAATGAGGTTCTCCTAAGGTTTGTATTATAGTCAAATATTTAAAAATTAAAAAAAAAAAAAAAGACATCATTCCACACCCAATTATAAGACAAATTAATGACCAGAGATATTCAGTTATTAGACAAATTAACAAACACCAACCAAGACTTACAGCCAAAATCTTGTGACTAACTCTCAAAAAGTAAAACAGATAAATGCAAGTGATTGTTTACCTTTGTTGGAATAGAGCCACACCCAATGGAAACTAAGCAATCTATTCTTGTGTCAGGCCATAGAAGTTGTGCTTCTCTTATGGCAAATACAGTAGGATTATTTGCTACTATTGCACCATCTTGCCAGCGATACACCTCTGCAAAAATTGTTTTGAGAATATAAATAACACTAGAGCAATATCGTGGTAATAATTCAAAATATTATACTTAAAGAGATACAAATAGGCATAACAATGGCTAAGCATTGAGCCAAAGATAAATGAGAACAAGAAGAAAATACCATCCGAAAAATCATCAAGATAATATGGAGCAGCAGAAGATGCTCTTATAGCTTGCCATACATGATGCTTACAACTTCCAATGAAAGCACTGCGTTTATAGCCAACTTGAGCACCAGTTGTTGGTGAACCTAGTATAGTGATTCCAGAACTTTCTGAAATTGAAAAAGGCACTTCTGGTGTTCCAGCAGGGTACTGCATGTTGCAACCATAAAATGAGATACACAAAAAAGAATTTAAAAGATTCATCCAGCTATTCTAAATATTTATCATGTTTAACATAAGCATTCTACATCTTTGCAACAAAACAAAGAAATTTTGACAGTAATGTGTCCATATTAAGAGGAGAAAGAAGTACTGCTATCAAACCTGATAATTGCGGAATATGAAAGGCTGAGCTGGCATCACACTAACCAAAGTTGATACAACAAAGACTTTGGGAACATTCTTCACAGCTGACTCTATCAACAAATATCCATCCTCATCAGCACACATTTCCTTCAACAATCTCTCGAACTGATCTGCACTGTGCTGCAAGATGACATATGAGCATCTACTTTCAAGGAATCTGGTGTTTTATATGGTGAATGGTATAAGTATTTGAACTACAACTTTGTGTTATCAGCTAAAGCTCCTCTTTTTCGAGAAAATAACAACAGACAGGGGACATCTACGAGGCTTCATAGACCAGAATAAATGTAAGATCAACAATCAGATTATCATATTTGTACAACAAATGCAGATTACTTATAGAACTAGCAACTTCACAGATCAAACATGAAAATAAAAGACATTCTTGGTTTTTTCTAAAGGAGATATTATAAATTATAAGCTTATGCATGCCTCTATCTATGTGAGTGGACAGTAAAATTTTTAAAGAAAACTGGACAGCATCCATGGCTGAATTGAAGAAGGAAAAGCAAATAAAAATAATAATCCGTACTTTAGATCCATGTACAACAACTCTAAAACTCTGTGATGAACTTTTATAAAGTTGATCCAACTTTTCTCTCCAAGTAGCAGCTTCATTGTCCTTTGGAAAAGGTTCAGCGAAGACGAGTTTTCCTTAAGAAACATAATTACATTATGAGATAAGTGAATCAAGCCACAATAAAGCAATCTGATTACTAATTCTTGGAACACCATACCCACCAAGATTTTTGTATATTTCTTCACACTGGTCCAGTGTCATTAACTTAATGCCAAGAGCAACAGCCAGCATGCCACCTGTTGATGTGCCACATATAAGGTCAAACAACTCATGTATCCGCTTTCCGGTTCCTTTCTCAATTTCTTTGAGCATCTGCACTGTTGCCAATCCTTTCATTCCACCTCCATCCATTGAAAGTATGCGCAGTCCTTGTTTTGGAACTTGTCTCCCTCTTATTGCACGCCGCAAATTTTCATTTTCTCCTACGAAGGCACAGGAATCGACTCAATTAGGTTAAATAATATATGTACAAAATGAAAAAATACTAATAATAACAAAAGAAATGGATCCATAAAGCATACCAAGAATTGCCAGAGCTCTTGCTGCAGCTCTATTTACACGGGGTTCAGGCACAACTGTCAAATGCAATAAAAGATCCCGCAAACTTTCAGAAGTAACAAGAATACGCCTATTCTCCAAACAGAAGGCCAAATTTCCAACTGCTAACAAAGCTAACCTTTGTACCTAATGAATGGTAAACCTTTCAGCATTAGATGCTCCATGCAAGGAAAGCAATTGACACGGTAAGGGGGGAAGGAGAACTTGCCTCTGGGTTTTTGTGGGCACACAGAGATTTTAACGACTTCAACACATCCTTAGTCAACATCTTCTGAGCTGCAGTATCAGATGCAAAAGCCAATTGGACTACAACATGCAGAACAGAAATGACTTCTTCTGGAGAAAAAGACTTGAGGACTGCTTCAATAGGCTTCATAATGTCACATTTCATCAGCTGCATTGCCAAAGAAATATCTCCAGCAAGATATGATAGAGCAGAGCAGGCTTGTTCTACCTGCAAGAAGTAACAGTATTTAAGAAAGTGCCAAGCAGAAGAGCAAAGAAAAAGTTGAGGTTTTATCCACTATAGCAAGGATGAAAAACATACAACATGACGGTTGTCACTACTTATCATACTGATAAGCTGCCGGACTGCATTTTCATCTTTGCCAACAACGACACGGTTTCCTTGGTCATGCATTATCTTCCCCATTGCAGATGCAAGCAAAGGGTGGTGGCAAGAAGAGAAACGGAATATAAGAGAGAAGAAGGCACTAAGCTTGTGTCTAGATGCACCAAAATATGAAGTGTTCTCCATCTGCAATCAAACCAAAAATGTAAAATCCAACTTAATAATTATTGCTTAGTCTAAATGCATAATGCCAAATATTTGCTAAAATATCTTCATTAATCGGTACCTCAATTTGAACATTCACTGATCTTAAGTTTTCATCAGCCACAATTCTAATATTTGCTAGAGACAAATGGCGAAGTTTACTTAGTGGCAAAATTTCAGGAAGGAACTCAAGAGGGTTACCAAACAGCCTAAGAATTTGTAACTCTGCCATGGCCCTGTCATTCAACTGAAGAGTAACATTAGAAACAGAAAATTATAGATTTTGCAAGGTTAATTGAATAGGAAGCAAACACAGTATATATTAAACAAAAATGTTAAATTGTTATTAAATGACCTGAAATCTAAAAGAGGTCGAACAAGCTTGTTGTGTTCTAATGACAACTCCACCAGTCTCACACACTCTCTTAGTTCCACTGCTCATGATTTTGAAACAACATCAGTTTAAGCAAAAAGTTGCAAAAAAAAAAAAGGAAACAACATATCCAATCAGGAGAAGAGTTCTGTCTGCATCCTTGGAACTTATTTAGTTAAATCAGTCATAGAAAGACAGAGTTAGATGCGTGAAATATTTCCATGATTACCAGGAACAGAAACAAGTATGTTGTTGTCAACAGTGAGAACTTTCAAACTCTTCAGCTCACCAAGCTCAGGTGGCAAAACCGATAGCTTATTGTTATCAAGGTACAGTTTCTCAAGAAGTGGCAAATGGGTCAATTCAACTGGTAATACCTGCCAATAAGCAAGTGACCAGTTTATTAAAATGCTAACCATGCGCCTATTGTATATGTAGGAAGAAAAGCCAAGCGCCCATTCTGAACAGCATCCTACTTAATATTGTCATTAACACTTAGTTGTGGCAATCATCAGTTTTACATATAACATAATAATTTGGATTACTAATTAAGGACACTCTATGAAACTTGAAAACAAGATAGGAACTTATACAAGATAGTAACTGAATAATGACACAGTGACCACAACATTCAACTTGATAATGTGAAAATTCAACAATAATAATAGATTCACATAACAATTTTTCTAAAATCTTCACACAGGTCCCGAAATCTACGATCACCAAAGGGATAAAAGAAAAGTTAAAATTTAATATTTGCCTCTGAAACATTATATTTTCAAAAATTGTGAGGTTGTTTTAAAAAAACAAAGCTACATTGTGAATATTTATACAGCAAATTAATCAGCTTCTGATAAATGAATAATCAACGCCTTACAATCAAACTACTTGAGTAAAGAATCGTGTTTTCTTAAATCCCAAATGATTTAAACATACAAAACAAAAAGTAAATTTATTCATTTTTCAATTTAACATATCTTTTCAACTCCCAAAAGCACCTAAACATTAATAAAAGAGAAACAGAATCAATTCAGATGAAACGAAATCAAATTTTTTTAATAAGAAACTGACCGACAAACCAAGACCGCAGATGCTAACAAGAGTGAGAGTCTTCCAATGGTCACCGCAGGGAGGTCCCACCCGATCAGCGGACCCACCAATGGCAAGGTCAGATCTCAAAAGCCGAGTCAGAACTCCGATACCATCGCTGTGTTGGCCTGACCCGGCCCCCTTTGTTAAGATGACAGATCTCAACGGTTCCCTCCTCTTCATCACCTTCATTTCCACCCCAACATTTGTCATGTCACTATCCTCCACCATTTTTGGCACCAGTTGAACCACCACCGAGTCTTGAGGGACGGGCAGCGCCACCATCACTTGTGACTGCAGCTTCAACGCCACCTGCTCCTCCTCCTCGCCACCTGTCCACTCTAGCTCGATATGAAAACCTGATTCGCGATCTCTCGCCAATGTACGCTTAAGATCATCTCCAGATTCTTCGCTACCGTAGTTTAGTGTGAGTTTAAAGATCTCTAACGGCCGTTTCCATCCCAATCCCCAAGACATTGTGACCAAATGATAAAATTTTCGATCTGATGGGTTCGTTGCTGGGCTAAGCTCGGATGATCATTGTAAGGACGACGATGAATAAGGATTGTTTTATTGCTGTTTCGATATATATTGTTAATGTGTGTACCAAAAAAAAAAAAAAATGAATTGAAAGCGATTAAGCGAATCGCAAAATGAGATTTTGTAAAGGGTTAGGGTTTTAAGGTACAATGAGATTTTACTGGCGGGAGGAAAACAAATTGAAGGCTTTGCGTAATTCCTAGATGGTAAATATGGGAAATGAAGAAACAATACCAAATAATAAAATATGTAACGTCCATCTCAAGACACATATTATTTATGCGATATTTCCAATGACTTATGAAGGTATATTTGAATGATATCTCATATGTCTATAGGTAATGGTGGACATAGCACCATGTTAATTGGGCTTAAGGTTGACTAATGTCAAAGCCTTAGTTACATGAGGAATTTGATCACAATTCATCTTTTTCATGTATGTATAATTATATGATTATTAACTAAAATCATCCTCTGAATGACCCCTATGAGTTGTACGACCATGTACACTAGGAGTGCATACTAGTTTATTAGTCAAGAAAGCCAAAATTTGTGCATGGCACATAAGTGTTTATGTCTATGCAGTTAACAAAGTTGAGAATAGTTCATTGACACTTTATCAATAGGGTGGCCATTACATCTTACTAGAGATCAATCTTGATTTATGTCTAGATTCAATCCGAATCGAAGTACTTCTAATTTGATAAAGAGCTTATAAGTTACACCTATATAAGAGTTGATTTGGATTCTGAGGCATTAGATTATTTGATGATAATCTTAGTGTATATGGGTTGGTATAATTCTAAAATGAATTTGGTTTATCCAGTAGGATTAAATTGTCTCAGTTTAACTTTTATTAAACCATGAACGACTAATCATGTAACATGAATGATCATTCTTGTTAAGTAAAGAGGAACAATCATGCATGCAATTCATGCACAGTTGTTCATGAACTTCTTTTTTTATACAAGGGAAAAAGGCAATTTCCCACCCAAGTTTTGTTGAAATGACAAATATATACCTATAAGAGATAAAAAACTCAAATACTCACCCATAGTTTTATCTGTTAGGCCACACCCACATATTTTCTATTAAGGTTAAGGGACAAATTCTTTATTTTATTAGTAATATTAAAATAATTAAAATTTAATCTCATTTTCACCCTTTAATTTGGAAAACTAACATTTTCCCCCTAAATTAAGTTTTAAAAAATTCACTTTTTTCCCCTAAAATCTAGTCACTTTCTCCGATGATGATTGACCAACGACAGATGAGTCTTCATCCAGAGGTCATCCTCTAGACAATAATTATCATCCAGATCTAAATTATGTTTCATCGTTTAGATCTCTAGACAACGGAGAGTAGTCTAGACTAGACAACAAGTGTTGTCCTCACTAGCTGACTCTACATCGTCTAGATCTGACTGACAAGGGTTATCCAAAATGGATGACAAGTGTCATCCTTATCATTTAACCTTCTGCCACATTAGTCGCATGTGGTTGGAGGGAGAAGTGAAGAAAAAAATACAGATTTGGGGGGGGGGGGGGGGGGAGTCACTTTTCAAAGTTCACATATAAGGGTTAAATGTTATTTTTTAAAATTTGAGGAGAAAATGAGATAAAATTATATATTTTTTAATCTTATTGTTAAATGATGTTTTTATCTTTGTACTTAACAAAAAATTTAACGACAGTTTAGGAATGGGTGGGTTTTTAGGTTTTTCATCTACTATAAGTATATTTTTAAGATTGAGCTAAAACTTGGGTAGAAAATAGTCTTTTACCTTTTATACAAACATGATTTCAAAATTTAGAAGTATATTGTGCAAACCTCAATCATCAACCACAACCCCAATACGTATATACTATATTCACAGAGCCCTAATAGCCTCTAGTGAATAGTTCCAATTTCTCTAAGTTTGGGCATCACCTGATACCAAGGCACCGCCTTGTTATGGGTTGGATAATAATCTCATAGCCAAATAAAGATTTGAAGGAGTTGTCTAATGTAGGCATGGTATCTCAAACACCTTATGCTTGTTGAATAACATGTTCATGAAATTATTCACTAAAACATGATCCTTAGTAAGGCTTTTGGGTATCTCTCTGATTTTTTTTTTTTGTTATATATTTTGTTGCCTTGTCGGTTTCTAGTGACCAAAAAACCTAATATGCATAGCGTTAGAGATGTTACATGGCTAAAATAAAAAGTTGATCATGGTTGATGAGGTTATTAGCCTTTGTCATATTTATCAGAAAAGTTAAAGAGACTAGTAAAGGTCTGAGAGCATTTGAGTGCCATTAGAGAAGTTGGAAGTCGCCAACAAATCTTTTATAGCCATGTGAAGACCTTGCTTTGTTGAAAGAAAAGTATGTAGATTGACTATCGGTTTTTCAGGTTGATTGGAGGAACTTTTGGATATGTTGTGCAAGACAAAACAACGATTCAAGATAAAACAAGCCATGATAGGAATTATATGTCAGTAAATAGGCAATTCATAGAGGCATGTATAGAATGGATTTTTAAGAATCTTTATTTGATGTTTTGGTGCAAAAAATATGTTTTAGGTTGCTTAGAGACTTAATTTGCATGGTTTAAGATATAAAGACTATATTGTGTTCATTAAAAAACACCAAAATAGTATAATCAAATGATTATGCACGATTGAGATGTATAACCGTACATACCTAGAAAGAAGATGACTTGCCTATGCATGAGTGTACAGTCGTAAGTGTTGTATAATAAGGTCATGTAGTGTTATACATTATGGGTGTAAATTCATATATGGTTTATGAGGATGTACAATTGTGTGTTGGTGGAGTGTATGACCGCGATGAGTTGGATTAGGGTTAATAGACATCAAGCAAATGTTAGGGTGTCATTATTCAAGGATTGCAATACACGACCATGAAAAGAATAGGTGTCTAAGAGCCTTTTTAGATTGAATTTAAGGTAATTAGTGATGAAGGCATCGTGGAAGCATCAAGCTAGCAATGAGATCTAGTACACATTCTAGTTGGGCCAATTACGAGGAGTAAAGCTAAAAAGATGCAACAGGCCTTAGTTGGACTCATAGAGGGCTTAGAGACTAAAATTAGCTCACTCAAGGATGATTGGATGTTTGAAGGAGCTAATAGAAAGGTCAACTTGATTCAGGCCAAAGCTTATGGACAGACAAACTTTGAACACCATAACTTTTGCTCTAGAAGGATTAACAGGGCTTGTAATATATCAACACAAAGCTTGTTTCAAACTCTATAACAACAACTTGCTTTACTAGTTGTGCCCAATTTGGAGGCCTAAATAAAAACCATTCAGTGTGCATTATGCATTTTTTTTAACCAAATTTAAGATTTTGATCTTATTTGTGACCGAACTAGACTTTATTGAGCCCAATTGACATATTTTTTTAAATTTAGTTAGTATTTTGGATAGTTAATTAGGCAATAGGTTTGGGAAATTTGGAAGTCTATCGAGTCATGGGTAGTTTAGGGTTAAGTTGACATTGTAATATAAAAACTAAAATTTTCATGATGAATAAATCTTCTGGCCGACATTTTGCACAATTTTGCTTCTTGTTAAAACTATCAATCCTTTAAACTTATCAAACTTTGTCTTGTGGTGTTCACCATTACGATTCTGAGGTTTGTTTGATTCCATATCGATTCGAGTCAAGGGTCATCAATGACGAAACTGGTTCAGTCTTGGAAATAATATCTTCTTGAACGTTGGATTTTGCATCAAATCGTCAAGGTTCATGTCAATTAGTGAATAATTATGTTCGACTGTATGGTAAATGAAACAAAGTCTAACCAAAGCGAATTCGATTTAAATTTAGAAAAGTTGAGAAAATGGAAAGTAATGAAGTACATTGAATTAGATATGTGAAAGAATTAGGGTTGTAATTGGATGTCAATGAGATGCATCATATATTCAACACCAAAATGCATAACAGTTCATTTATATTCAAGTATGCATGGTAAGAGAGATCTGCACTAGTTTATTTCTCCCATGGTTAGTGAGATGTTTCACATCCACGCCTATGGTAAAGGTAATTTAAAGATGGTTTTTGTTAACAATCTTGTTGTAATGTTCACATGGAAATTGATGGACTGTGATTATATCCATCGTATGAGCAGGGTGTTGATAATTAGTTAACTTGAAGCCCGACCAACATTGTGTTATGTGCACCAATAGTAGTAGACATCTAAGATGCCATTCACTATACTTTCATAAGACATTTAAGATGCTTGAAATCAAGAGATTGATATCTAATTGATCAATAATGTTGTAGAATCGTTGGATAGACATAAGAGAATCTAGAAAACATCTTAAGGTAAACTTGAGTACAATTATCTTAGGAATGCTTATTTGAGATTGTTAATTTTGAGGTGCCCAATAGGTTACCTACTTATTAAGTGTTGTAACATTTGTACATTCTTTTGTATGTGATTTTTAAGGTAGGCGAGGTCAGTAGTTGAGCATACAGGGAACCAATGGATCAACTTAAGGAGTGCTTGCATGAGGAAAGGCATCAATGCTATGTTATCAATTTTCATACTTATGTATTGTGTTATGATTTCAAGGATATTTGGGCCAAGAGTCATACACAACACGATTTGGATAGCTTGGAGGAATCACGAAGGCTTAAAAGCATCATTCAAGTCCACGAGAATCAAGATTGAGGGCAATTGGGCCAAAACACAAGAGAGGATGCGTGATTTGGCCTAATTTGTTACAGGTCATGTGATTGTAGGAATACTAATTATCTCCATATGGAGGCTAGGTTTTGGGCTTTAAATTATATTTAAATTATGTTTAGTTTTTATTTATTTCAACTTATGTTTTTTTTAGACTAAAACCTTATTTTAACTTAAGATTATTATTTGATTTTAAGGTTTTGTTAGGATTAATTATATCTCAGTTGGTTTAGGATTATTTTTCCTATATAAAAGTTGTGTAACCTTAAATATAGCAGCCATTTTTTATTATTGAATGAAAAAAAAAAAAACTTTTCTCTTTGTTCTTTTACAAACTATGTGATTTTATTAACACTTGTGGCAATCAAACTTGACTTATATCCCACCTTCTCAACTTGTTCTTGGGAGTGGTGTCTTTTACCTTTGGTTCACGATTGTCCATAATCATTAGGCCAAAGTTTTTTTAATAAGTCTATTTTAATCTTTTTGGGGGTTATGATTTTGAATATTGACTGTGGGTGTCATATTTGTATATGGGGTTCACATCAGGTAAACATCAAACGAGTACCTAATTTTGTTATACTTGAATAAAACTTACCCTTTACATTTTATGACTCTAATGACTCCAGAAGGATTTGGTCTCTAGTATCAAGCTTCCTAGTTTAATGAAGGCATGCACTAACTTCGTATCTATCTTTTAATAGTCTATGTAAACCTATTGACATATGTAAAGTTGGGCCTTAAACTTGACACAAGTAAAAAATACAATTCATTAAATTAAACTTTAACAATATTATTAAATATAAAATAAAAATACTACAAATTCATAAAGACTGTCAAATCTTTCGTAATTCTTAGAATAAAGAGAATTAGCCACTCATATTTGTAACAAAAACATGAGAACAAATATATGAAAACATTATAAACTTGAGGCAAAAGTAAAGATTGTATTATTGTTTTTGTAGGTGCGTTTGAGTTATTAGTTATTGCCTCTGATTGTATTGCTAACGTGTTTTGTACTGGTTATTCTTGGTGGTGTATGAAAGCTCAGAGAAAGTGATCATTGTGTTGTTAGAGAATTAACTTATTGCAAAAATTGTAGGAATGTCTCAAAGCTTCTTGTCTATTGCTTCAATAAGGTTTTTATAATATTTTTTCCTAGGGTGGAAGTACGAATATTAGATTTTGTCTAGATTTTCTCAATATCAGATTTGCTACTTCCTTATCTGTGTTCGATGTTGACTACTTGGATTTTGTTTCCTGTTGCGTATTAGTTTTTCCTAATGCAATCAATAAACATATTTACCTTTTCCCTCAATTTTGCATTCTCTCTTTTGATTCTTCCCGTTTTCTCCTACAAAATAAAAATTAGGTAAATAATAAAATATTCTATTAAACTTGAAAATTTTATTTCTAAATCCTAATTACTTTATACCTAAAATATGGAAAATGACAAATTTAGACGCAAAAAATAGACTTAATTTCTAAGTGCAACACATGTCTATTGCTATAAGTATATTATAAACCTACATTAAGATATTAGTACACTTGCTTGAATCTATGTGTTTATTTTAGGATGAAGAGATCTAAGAGATTGATCAAAGAGGCTCAAGATGCCCAACCCCTAAGAGGAGACAAACAACGACTCTAGGATAAGCCTGAAGTGCAGTAGTTGCACCTACTCTTGATAGTTCAATGATCAAGCATTTATGATACGTGTCGAGCGTAACCAAAAATTAAATTTCTCTACTTAAATTTAGTAGTAACAAAAGTAAAGGTTGATCTGTAGAGACTAATTAATAAAATTATCTAATTAATTTCACAAATAACTAATGAAAAAGGAATGGTGGTTTTCTTCTGTAAGTTGATGAACAAGAACAAAAATTTCTAAAAACTGAATTGAGTAATAAAAATTCAATCAAAGACAATCTTAATTCAAGGAAAATTATCACAGTTGCAAAATGATCACTGACCTATAATATATAAATTTTATTCTTTATTCAAATATTTAACCTTATATTATCAAAGCCAGACAATCTATACATTCCATAATTTCATTAATTTGAGTTCAATATACAAATTAATTCGTATCAATAAACCATTTGGTATTAAGCAATTGTCATGAATTTACTGATAGCATTACAAACCAAGAAGGAATTAAAGATGAATAAAAATCTAACAAGCATCAGATTATTTAATTTATTCTATGTCTCTTTTAAACAAGCACCAAAATTTGAATCATAATTGTTCTTGCTTAATTGCTACTCCAACTAGACATCAAAACAATTACGAATTATAGATTTAGTTTAGCTATAGATCACACAATTCAATCAATTAATACACTTTTTAATTAAGTAAATCATGCAATTATTAACATGTAAAATAAAGAAACATAGATGTTTGAATAGAAAAGTAAATAAGATTACAAATAGAGTCTCAAAAATTTGATAACCGGAATGAAGTTCCTTTAAATCAAACTAAAGAACTTAGCCAGACATTATAAAATAAAGAGCACAAAAGAAATAAAAATTATGTTTTCCCCCTCTCTCCCTTAACCTAGCACTCTAAGAGTTATATTTATAAGTCAAAAGAAACGTACAAGGGTTGCCTAAACAACTCCTAAAATTAGGGCAAATAAAATTTCAGCTAAGACACAAATATTTCCAACATTCTAGACCTATATTCCTCTCCCTCTCGAAGGTGGACCAAGTCTTTTATGTGAGCCATGTAGAAATAATCCAATTTAGCTAAGGATTAAGGCTTTAGAATTCTAGTAATAACTTCCAATCCAGTTTCAGATAGGACAACATTCTTTCTAAACTTTGACCCCTTCATAAGAATTGTAGCTTAGGATATGTAGATGAATTTGAGCTTTTGAATTTGGATATTGAAAGCCTCAGATATGCCTTTTTAAATATTTAGCGTTAAGATAAAAATACTACTTTGATTAGGATAAGAACCAACTTTTCAGATCTTTCTTTGAAGTAACGTTTGGTAACCTAAACGAACTCATATTTTGTCCCATAATACCATTCCAAAAAGCTTAGGATGTCCTCTACAAAAACTTTGAGGCCTCTTCCTTATTTTAGAACTCTAAGTTGGTTAAATACTTATAAGAAGCACAAAAGGTTGAAATTACTAAAATGTTAGAATTTTCTAATAAACTCAATTCATTCCAACCTATCCAACCATGCCTTGACCATATAAATAAACATAAACAAGCACAATAGGGCATAAAATACTCCCAAAAGATCAAATGCAAGGGAAATACATAAATAAAAATATGCGTTCATCAATATAGTATAAGAGGTTATCTAGGAGAACTATAGGGCATCAAAGAGCATAGAAACCAATCAAGGTTCCTCAGGTAGCTAAGTAACCACTCTAACAAGATATAGTGGTCAAGAAGGTAATAAGAGTTGTTATGGGTGGTAGTTGAGGGCAACTTTAACCAATATACAGTCTAGCAAGCAAACATCAACCTTTTGGGTTTAAAGGTGGCTTAGGTACAAGTTTAGTGTCAGTCGAGAAGTGATTGGAGATAGTAGAGGATGCCATGGGGTTGTTTGACATAGCAAACCAAGATCAAGTCTGCTATATCAGTTCTCTACTCAGAGAAGATACTTAGGTTTGGTGAAGGATGATATGTGAGACCCATCAAGCTTTAAAGATGTCATGGAAATTGTTAGGAGATTATTTGAGAAAGAATCTCTATTTACAAATATCATGTACGTCCAAGCCTAAAAGTTTATTAATTTGAGGTAAGGTTTTATGACAGTTACTATAACACCCCTTTTCCACATACATACCTCTACATGTAATATGAGTTAAAGAAACGTGTATAACTTGAAATCTTAACTGATTATAATGAAACAAGGAACTGTTTTTGTACTTAAATCCGATCAGTTTGTTATAGAGGGTAAAGTAATCAACGATTGGAATATAGACTGATGCAGGTCCACCCTATAAGAACTGAAACATATTATTAATTTTGATTATAGTCATGATCAGGTCATGATTATGAAGTCAAAAATGGAATAGTTGGTGATTCAAGTTATAGGTGATAGAACTTAGGAACTCTAGGGTTAGTAACTCATAAGTCAAAAGAGTCATTTGAGCAAATTTGGCTAGTTTGCAGTTATATAACATTTTTACTATCATGTCATGATTTGAGGTGTTAGAGTGCCTCGAAGTTAAGATATAAAGTAGGCTATAAGATTTGTTCATAAAGTTTGGCATAACAAAATTCCTAGATAGGATTTTCAATATTGACTATAATATTCTTAATTGGGGATAGTCGAGTCAAGCACGATTGTAGTTGGGATAGGGGTTGACATAGTGGATCAAGTCATTCTATGCTTAATAAGGGTGGTTTTAGTATCAAATGAAGAGGGTCTTTTAGGGGCAATGGATTTCTTAACCATGGTGAGTTAGTTGTGAAAAATGGTGAAAAGAAACATATCATCATTATATGTCCTGGTACTTAACTCTACCTCTTGAATTCTTGATGATTTCTTTGACACTGTATCATCATTCTAGCAAAAGCTACTTGCGACCATTCTTTCAATAAGTTGTAATGCATTCTCTATAATTAGTCCCATAAATGATCTATTGGCTACTACATCTAAAGTTGTCTTTATATGTCTTGGTACTCAACTCTAAAAGGTCTACACTAGCATTCAATCTTGTAAACTATGATATGGATAGTGTACTCTAAAGGTCTTTGTGTCTTTCTCATGCTTTGTAAAAGGTTTCATCATCCCTTGTAGTGAATGTGGCTATGTTGTTCTTGATTTTTGCTTTTTTTGCTATTAGGAAGAACTTGGTTAGGAATGCTCGTAATAGAGCTTGTCATGTAGTGAAAGATCTTAAAAGTCTTGATTCGAGCCATGTGGTTGCTTTTTCCCAAAGTTAGAAAGGAAATAGTTATAGTTGTATTGTTTCATTTGGTACTTTGTTCAATTTGAAGGTGTCACATGTCTAAATGAATTTGACTAAGTATGGGTACAAGTCTTCAGTTGTTACTCTAAATTGGTTCTATTAGATTATGTGGATTATAGACAGTTTTATTTCGAAGTTATTGGCATTGACTAGTGGTCTGATAACACTTGAACTAGTATCTCTAGTAGATAGAACTACATAATCTTGTAATGTGCGTGATTAGTTTATTATCTCAACTGTGTTCGAATTAGGAGTATTCTCTGGTTCATTTATCTTGATCTTTTGTTCTTGCTTATTTTTCCTTAGATTATGGATTGTTCTCTTGATCTTGAGATCAAAATCTAGTCTTTTTGTCACCGTTGATCTAGTCATACATGAGGTAAGCTTACAAAAAATGACCAAGAGAGATCAACTCTTTAAAGTAATAATATGCGAGTAAAAGTAAAGAAAATTTTCTTAGTCTAGTAAGACCACAAATTATATTAGTATCAATTTAAGCACTAATCCCTCATAATGATGCCAGAAACTTGTTATATCTTACTCATAAGTGTAGGAATCATCAAGTAATTCTTAGGATATCAATCATACAAGGATTGGGAAACCAATTACTAGGAATTACCAATGTATCCTAATCTAGCATTCCACATATTTGTGTCTACATCCAAACTACTAAAAGTTCCAAATAACAAAAAAAATAACAAAATTATCATAATTATATAATAAGGTGCCTAGCACTATAAAACCTTCTGATAGAAATCCAGATCCATAATATATAATATCATAATAAATTTTAACCAAGTTTTAAGAGAAAAATAAATTGTATCTTAGCTTTAATAAAACAAGTACAAAGACCAAATTTCATCGAATTTCTAGAGCGTATAGGACTTTATGTAGGTATAAGGTTTAACTATCACATAAAACCAATTTGCATGTGCCAATTCTTTTTACTTATACTTTTGTGTTATTGCCCACATAAATCCATCATATTTCCCTCAATATTTGATGAAATTCCATGAAAGCTCCTTTATCACCAACTACATGGTTTGTGGCTTCTGAGTTTATAGTCCCCATAGGATAAGATTCAATTAATAAAACGATGCTAGAAATATAAATCTCACAATTTGAGACAAGATAAGATAATATCTTTTTTGGCTTTGTGGACTCACTAGGGAAATGACCTTTGTTCCCATAATTGTAATAAGTCAGATTGGTCTTATCTATTTTCCCAATGCACTTGCCTCTTTTGCTCTTGAACTGTTTGTTCTTATTCATAGATCCTTGGGTGATCTTTTTCCCTTTTCTAGATTTTTACCATTTTTGCTTATAGCCAGAAAACTTCTTAAAATTAGACTTAGTAACATATGCGTGAGCACTCAGTCTAGCAACCTCTAGGCACTCAACTTCCAACTTAAAAAGGCGAACAATGTCATCAAAAGTCTTAATATTATTATTGTGAGTAACATTGACTTTCATTTGCTCCGAACTATTAGGTAGAAATCGTATAACAACCTAACTTATCATTCATCATCAAGTCATGCCTAACCTTCTTTAGCTTAGTTATTATATTCGACATTTCCCTTAGATGTTGCTTCATTGGCTTGTTGGAAACTTTCTTATACATGTCAAACTTGATGGTCAACTGCCTAAGTCTAGAAATAGTAGTTCCTTCAAATTTCTCCATCAATACCATTCACATGACATTTGCAGTTTTAAATTGCTCATATTGATAAACAATCTTATCATTCATTGAGTTGATAAGGATTCCTTTAGTAGTTGAATCTTTCTTTTTTCAAGTATTATAAACATCCATGTCACAATTATGTTGGGCATTGTTAGGATTCTGTCCCTCGGCCAATTGGGGCTCTTCCATAACCTGATTAACAACCTCTAAGACCTCCTGTTCATCTAGGATATAATGCATTCTTATTCTCCAGATCTTATAATTATCCCTATTCAATCTTTCCCCCTTATTCAAATCAACAATAATATTTTTTAAAGTCATTATTTATATAACTGCAAAGACAAACCAACACAACACCAACAAAATAAGATATATACATATTTTATTATCACAATTATGCATTAAAATTAAAATATTTTACATAAAACATAAAGTCGAAAGTTCACAATCTTTTCAATCATTATTAATGACACAAATGTTCAATATTTTAAAAAATAATCTAATCGCAAAAATGCATATTCTAGATGAGAATTATTAAATTCTACAGTCTTAGAAGTCCCACCAATAATCAAGACAATTATTGAATAAACAAATAGTTCAATATATTCATAATTTAAAATGAAGTTTAATACAAAAAAATATTACTAATATAAAAGATATATACATGAAATTCAAAACATTTCAATAACTAGGACCAAAGCAGGGCATCTTAATAATCAATCACTCTTCATATTTATAGAAGGTTGATCTCTCCCAATTGGATTAAGAGAAGACATTTTCTCCATCCCTAACTATAGTTGGAGTTACTTTATTTGTAATAAAGTTACTATATTATTTACGATAACCAACATGCGTCGCACTCCATTGATTTGGGAAAATGAAGAGAACTGTGGATTTTCTTATGTTCATTACAATTCTCCATTCTTCAGTAAATTGTAATTTGTCCACATATTACCAATAATTCTTGAATTTCTTGTCTTGGATAAGATTAAGGATTATTGAATTCTAATGATCTAACAATGACATCAGTAGTCCATATATTCTCTCCATTTCGATTAATTTTATGCCCTTATATTTTTAAATCACAATAAATCTCATTCATGACACCAAGGTGTTTGAATTACACATGCATAACAATACAAACAATATATGTTCACATGTTTAGTAATGTATAATTCAAAACAGATCCTAAAAACACTGATAAGTGTTTAATTCATATAAAAATAGGTTGCACAAGCTCTTGCACAACATGAGACCCACGTGATCCAAGTCAATGCACCAATCCAAGCCTGTACAAGCTACAATGGCCAAGAGAAACCCCACACGCATTCTCACTCGCTAGAACAAGTTTTCATAAGTCGAAATAATGCCTCATGCACCACCACGCACTAGAGAAAAGTCTTCATATGTTGTCATGCACTAGGACGTGCCTTCACGCATCGGTGCCAAATTTTTTTTAGTGTCAATCAAACGTTGACTATTGATTATTGACTATTGATTGGTCAAGCATTGACCATTGATAGTCATTTAACCCATGGGTTAAGACCTGGGTTGAGTTGCTCGGTTGACTAAGTAGGTTGACTCATTGATCGATGGATTTTTGACTAACCCATTGACCAACAAGTCAAGCAATTGGGTTTTCCTAACCCAACTACAACTTGTGATGTTGAAAAACCCTAAAATGATTGTCGACAAAATTGGTCATCTTCCAACCAAAGATTGATGGCTAAACGATGGGGCTTTTGAAGCCCACAACAAGACAATTCTATTGGATGCATTTTTCAATGCTAAAGTCATTAGAATCTAGCAAATTTGGGACATGAATGTCATGGTTTTTGGGTGAACATGAACTTTTGTAATTTGATGGTTCGATGCATTTTTGATGTAATTTTTTATCACAGAGTATGCATATCACATCTAGAAATCACCATAACATGATTTTAGGCAACAATTACACTAATAACATCAAATTCATCAAAAAAAAATTAACAAACAGGTTATCCTAATTAGTAAATTTGTGTTTCCTTATTATTCATATATTAAACACATTCAAAAGAATTGTTAAACCCAAATTGTATTAAACGTGTATTTTATGCCCTTCCCATATTAAATGTGAATTATACATCTTATTTTATGTTTACTATATTTTGAATTTTTTGCTAAACTTAAAGTACAAAATTATCTTTTCTATTTTCTGTTATTTACGAAAATACCATTGTCATTTAAAAAAAAACTCAACAACATTTATTTCTTAATTTTCAACCCTAATTTTGCATTTTTCTCTCCTATGGCCTGTACAAAGATTCATTCTGATATGAAATCTGAAATCCAAGTTGATTAATTTGTTTATTTTTCCAATTGATTGGTACGCTATTTATTATACAAAGAATTTTGATTATTTATTATGTTATATTATGTTTTATAGTTAATTAAATATTTTACATTTAAATTGTTATATTGATTTTCAATAACAAATTCATTAAAAGTACTAAAATTATTATGATATTATCATATTTTTATAAATGTATTATTAAGGATGTGTCGTATTAAACTCATATATATACATTCTGTATTTTTCTCGTATGAAAATTTTAAGTACTTTTTTTACAAACGTATTTTTTATTATTTGTTGTATTATATCTATATAATTCGCATACCCTTTTTTTATCGTTCCTTTATTTACTAAATAGGCGGGTTGTAGAGCATATAAACAGGTTTATGCTTTTTTCTCAACAATTAATCATTGTTCATAACATTCTAAAGCCAATTAATTTTTCAAAAATATTATTGCATCATCAACATCACAATAAACCACATAACGAGGCTCTTATACCAATGTAAATGGAAATTAAATAATTCCAGGATCAAGAAGATGCATACTTGGATTGTCGTTCACGTAGTCCTGGCCACGGTTCATGAATTGGTGGTTTCAGTTTGAAACTGTCGGTTCACAATTCGAAAAAATAAGAACCTGAACCGAAATCATAATAGAACGGTTTGTAACTGTTTCAGAACTGACTGTTCTGGTTCATGACCCCGGTTCGGAACTGACGGTTTCGGTTCGAAATCGACATTGAACCGTCAATTCTAATACATAATCTTGATTTAATTTTTAAATTATTAATTACAATAATTGAAAATTAAAAGAAAGGCTTGGACTTAATTTTTCAATTAAGTTTCCTACGTATCTTCTTGAGGTTTAGAAGAATTAAAGTCTACGTAGTTCTCTTATCTTTGCATATTTAATAGCTGACAGTACCTTCTTACCTTATCATTCACCTCCACTACCTTGAGTATTATTTCTCGTCATCGAACTATCCGTAGTTAAATCAAGCGATTTTATAAAATTAATAAATAAAATTAATTTTATTATCGGAAGAATTTTCACTACTTGTCATTTTTTGATAATAAATAAAATTAATTATATAAATAAATTATATGATTAATTATGAAAGATAATAAAAAAATAATAAATAAAATTAATTATAAAAATAATTTCTATAATTAATTATGAATTGTATAATAAAAATAAAAATTGAAATTAATAAAAAATTAAGAAAGAATTTAATTAAATTTAAGAGAATTTAATTAAATTGAAAGATTGAGAGAGTATTAAGAATTGAAAGAATGAGAATGAGAGTTTGAAGGATTGAGTGAGAGAGTGGAGAGATTAAAATTTGAATCGGTATATATATAGGAAAAATATTTTTTTAAAAATATTAAATAATAGCGGGTGAAATGCGATTTTGAAAATTGCAGGGACCAAATGTGTAGGGGACGGTCCCCTGTACATTTTGCAGTGAACCAACAGTTCCCTGTGCAGGGAACCGTTGGTTCTTTAATAAATTTTAAAAAATAAAAAAATTTAAAATTTTCCTGTTCAGCACAGGTAAACCGTCGGTTTACATGTCGGTTCATAAACCAGATGTGAACTAATGGTTTCATGGTTCAAAATTAGATAAACCGGAACCGAACTGCTAAATTTCGGTTCTGGTTTCGTTTCAGTCCAGTTTCGAGTTTACCAGTTTCTGTTCCGGTTTAAGGTGGGCCAGTTTTAGTCCGGTTCATGGGCCAAACCGGCCCGTAGCCAGGTCTAAGTTCATGTATTCTTTGATAATATTCGATGATCCAAACGTTTCGAATAATACTCTACAACACAATTTGCCTTCTTGCCTTTTTGGATTCTATATTTTTCTAGGTTCAATATTTTCTATATATTATGTATTCTGCAGAGGAGAGGAGAGGAAAAATAGCCAACCTATTTTTCTTTATGTAACTTCAAATATATTATAGTGACAGTTGGAATTTCAAACTTTAAATCCCAATTTTTGCTAGCTCCTATCCCATAACTATCAAGGGCAAATGGGCAATTTTAATTACAGAGATTATTAAGATAATTCAACCCTATTAAATCGGGTTAACCCATTATGAGTGGGCTAATACCAATACTCTTTGGCAAACCAGAGTATTTTTCACAAAGTACCTGGCTTGAGGGAAAACGTTGAGAATGAAAATAATTGTCGTGACTTTAGGCAGTTGCACAACCATGCCAACAGTGTTAGACTAGAGTACAAATGCTGCGTA
The DNA here is from genome assembly GCF_011075055.1 of Mangifera indica. Classification (NCBI taxonomy): domain Eukaryota; kingdom Viridiplantae; phylum Streptophyta; class Magnoliopsida; order Sapindales; family Anacardiaceae; genus Mangifera; species Mangifera indica. The sequence continues at coordinate 11,046,530 of NC_058142.1, read as the reverse complement.
GCAAAAGAAGAAATAACAGAGAGCAGAGATTATTTTTTTACGTTGAGTGAAAAAGTAAGATCAAAACGATGTGTTTTGATAAGTGAAGATATGACGATTTACATTTGCTGGTTTTGTGTTTCCTTGAAATTGAAATCAATGGTGGTGATTGATTATCACACGAATCGCCATATCAATCACTTTTTGGCAAAATTAATGAAAATCAAAATATTTTTTAATTGCTTCCTCTCTCTCTCTTGAATTATCTAAGATTTATTCACACTCTTCTTGATTTTCTTGTTTCAGTCTCAATTGATTGTTTACAGCCATTACAACACGGTTCTATTTTATCCGTCTCTCATGGCACAGCCACACGTCTATTGTTTGTTATTTCTTTATGGCCAAAAGACTTATTCCCACAGCCCAAACTGATACCACTAAGTATTTTTATTTTTATTTAAAAAATTAATTTTTTTTTTTTCAGATTAAATTTTAAAATGTTATATACCCCATTAAAGTTCTTTTTTTTCTTCATTTTTAATATATTAAAAATTCCCACCCAAGGTCTGTCTCCACCCAGCTTTTCTCACTTTTTTTCACTTTTCAGAGGGGAAGATAAAACAATTTTATCCCAAATTTTAAAGTTTAATTTTTAAAATAATTATTAATTTTTTAAACTATAAAAAAATAAAATAAAATTTTATTATTTTTAATATATTATTAATTAAATAATAATTTTACTTTTAAAATTAATTAATTTTATTAATTTTAATAATTTATAATTTAATAAGTACCGTTCAGGGTTACAAGAAACCTTGGGTGGAATAAGTCTTTTGGCCATTCTTTATTTATAATAAATTTACAGTATCATTATTAGATCATGATGGAGAGGATAACAACTCAAACACAAAAGACAAAAGACAAACCATCTCTTACCCAACCTATTAAAAAGTAAAATCCAACTTCCTTCCTCTATCTTCATCATCTTCATTTTGACATAACCATACACAAATTTTGTCATTTCTTGTATTCAATTATGTAGGTCCATTGAATGGTCATTTTCAATGCCATTTGATTCTGTAGAATTTAATTTCATTTCTCAGATTAATTTATTCACCAACTTCAACCACTGTCTACGCAACATTAATTATCTTATGTGAAACTACGGAACGACTGAGTTTAGAAATGCATAAAGTTAAATGTGCATTACAAATTAGCCTCAACGGAAAATAAACATACTACTAGTATTACCCATATAAGCTCCTTCAAAATCATACATCCAGTTTGTTTTCAGCCAAACAGAAAATGTCTTCCAAGTCCTGCTTCACTTCACCTTCGGCAAATATAAAGTTGACTGCAGTTTTTGCGAGCTGAAACAGTTCCCTCTTTCCTAGATCTTAGCAAACAATAAAATGACCAATTTGACAAGGCATTTAACATTTCAGTCACATGCAGTAGCAAAATAACACTTACCAAATGCTGAAGCAGCGAGGTGATACTCCTGAGAAAGGGTGGTGGAGAAAACCCCTGAATCATCAGTGCACAGGACTATAGGATGTTTTGCATTGTATAGATCAACTGCATCACCAAGAACCATGTTACAAGATAGACAACAACACAATAATCTCAAGCAAAGAAAAAGGTTTCTAGAATTACAAAGTGCGTTATAACAGTTTGCCTAAAGGTAATCAAGTGAACAAAAGAATTTGTTTATTTAAACCTGACATCACTAAAAATTGAAACAAATTATAGATGAGTCTAACCAAAATGATGAATATCTATTGAAGAAATTGTTTCAGTCCTGATGTTGGACGTCAAACAGATCTCAACCTGCAAAAGGGTATATATACACAAATCAATTTATCAAGTCGAAGACACGACAAAACTAACAATGACCTGCTTTATTAATTTTAATGTTAATTAGAAAGATGTCAGAACACAACAAAAAAGTTATGTGCCTATTATTTATAAGAAAATGTGAAAAGCCATGGCAGAAGTTGAAGTCTTCAGTTTTTAATAATATGTTAAAATAACATTCAGAGGGATTTATGAACAAAAAACATTCAGAGTTAATGAAGAAATTTACAATCTTTGCTGGACAGAAAACTTATTGGTCAATAATCTATAAGTAAACAAGTACAACTATTGAACCTATCAGAATTTGCTGTTCCCCATCATTTAGAAGTTGCAATAATATATGGCTTTTTTTTTTTCATTCTGTTGCACTGAAACAATCAATAAAAGACGCGTTCATAAAATCTAACCGGGATTTCAGATGATTTCAACTTCCTCCATTCTTCCTCTTCAAAGCAACAAGCATGCCCAATTCTGTGGGGAAGAAAACCTAGCATACTTTGGATCTCCTTCTTATTAGGTACCTAAAAGCACTAAGTTAAGAAATAAACTGGTCAGTATCTATAAATATCTAAAAAACACAGATGAACTAAGTAACACAGTAGGCCTTCAAAAGGCGAATGCACCTCTCCACAATGAAGAGTTATCTGAAGGCCTTGTTCCTTAGCAAATTCTAATGCTGGCAAGAATGTATTCCTGCCTCAGATACAAAAGCCATTTGCAATTGTAAACGTTTTTGTACTAAATAAAAAGCCTAAAACTTGTTTATACACAGAGTTAAGTTTTAATGAAGCACCATTGGCCCATGATAGGATTTCCAGAGAGGTCAATACCAACTACCCCTAAATCCCTCATTTCCAGAGCAAGCTTAACCTGAGAAAGTGAGAGGCAAGAGAAATTAGTTGTCGTACCCATGGAATTGGATGATATACAACTTTAAAAATCGCATACCAAATTTTCTGAACATACAGTTTCTAAAGCAGCTTCAGTGCTCTCACGACGGTCAATGCTGAGAAGAAGTCTAACATATATCTTTTTCTTAGAAGTACCATTAAATGTATTATCCACATTCATATTGGTCACAGGAATGCTAACATTCATACCATGAGGAACAAAATCAACATCAACCACAGTGATAGTCCTTAAACCCTCTAACACCGCTTCCATGTAAGACCGTTTGCTCATTCCAATAGAATCATTTTTCTGGATAAAATAAAAAACCCAACAGATAACAGCTCTATCAAATTTCTTGACACTAACAAACATTTAAGAAAAGACAAGGATACTGAAAAAAGAAAAAAAGAATGTTGAAAACTCAAGTAAAGCACCTTTGGAGTTGTTCTTAACTCCAGATATACAACATTCTCATAAGCAAAATCTTCAACGACCTGATTTTCAAGAAGAGAAAAAGTGTATCAAAAGGTTTGTCTACGTGACAAAAGAACTATAAATTCAGAATCGTTTGTCATACTTCTTTAGTAATTCTTGTCACCGTTTTGTGATCGGTAGTGATCACATGGATCAGGTCAAACAACTTGAACACTTCATGTAAAGTACGATCACCTGAGTTAAAAAAAAAAAAATTGTATAAATTCTTCATATGTAGCTTTATAAGCAACCAGATCGTAGCATAAGACAGAAACAGAATATTGATGTAAAAATCATGCCCGCTCGCACGATCGTAAAAGAGTAAGCTACAAATGTGTAAGTTTTTGTTCCCGAGGAGAACCAGTCAATGCGACTCAAAAATTTTAACACTTCAAAATGTATTTTATTTGTTTCTTCCCTAATTTAACAAGAAAATAGTAAACTAAAGACGACATTAAACAGTCAAGAGCACAAGATACATACTTTTTCTGATAACATGCTCCACATCTGAGAAAACTATGACTCCCTTTTCACCCAAGCCTCTGGCAATTTCTCTGTTAATATGGAAATATAGTAGGAGAAAAAATCATAAATCAACCTTAACATAACTCAAAAAAAAAAAAGAAGAAAAAAATTTAAAATTATATACATATAAAAGAAAAAAAAAAAAAAAAACCTTTCATACACCTTTACAGTGAAACCTGAAAATAAGATTTTGCTAATGTAAAGGAGAATAGAGAGAAAATGGAAAACTTACAGTAAGGTGGAGTCTCTAATGGAGCCATTGAGGTGAGCGTGGAGTTCAATCTTTGGCATAGACACACACCACTCCATCTTTCTTTTTCTTAGAGACTGATCTTCTTGTTGATGTTTTTGAGTTAGGCTAGGCCCTTTTTATATATATTGTACTTTCTCATCACTTCACTCAACCAAATGGTCAAACCACACTGTTGCGACTTCCTGGCCCATTGATTTTTTTAACCCATAGCGTACCCCCAACTTCGTTTTGTTTACTCCCTCCCCTGTAATTTCCTTACTATAAACACCGACAATTTATATAAAATAAATAAATTAAATTAAATTAAATATCATATCTTACTCTAAAATACGTAAAAATACCTTATTCTCTATTTTCTAGGTAAAAATACTTCATTTTCAAAGCTTCAAGTAAAAATACTTTAAAAATTTTAAAAATATCAATACCATCTTTCACCATTTCTATATAAACTTTCATTTTCATATTTTTCTCATATCATTTAAACTCTCACTTTCACCTTCATTTTTATTTAATATTTGATACTATAGTTATGTTTGAAAGAAAAAAAATTCGTATTTCTAAATTCAAGTAAAAAAATCAACTCGTAAAAATAAGATATTTATATAAATTTTAACCTAAAATTTAATTTTATTTGTTAAATCAAATTCATATATTATATAAATGAGACATTTTGATATTTGATAATATATTAGAGTGTTAAAAAAATGTTAAAAAATTATAAGAGTATTTTGATATTAAATAATGTATAAACGTTTTAAATGAAATGTTAAGAAAATATAGGGTTATTTCAATACAAGATAATATATGAAAATATTAAATAAATATGTAGGGCATTTTGAAATTAGACAAAATATTAAGGTACTAAAAAATACGCTTAAAATGACAGGACATTTCAATATTATATGAATATCAAGTTTTTATATGTTATAAAAATATAGAGTGCATTTTGATAATTTGTAATATATCAAGGGGTTAAAAAAATAAGGCATTTAGATATTAACCAATATATGTAACAAATATTTTGGTATCAAATAATGTATAAGAGTTTTTATTGAAATGTGGGAAAAGTTAGAGGGGATATATGATATTTGACCATATATGAGGGGGTTGAAAAATTGTAGAAAAATATAAGGATCATTTTAATATTAGTAAATGTTTAATGTGGATTTTTTTATGATAAATGTTTATTTCTTTTAGGGCCAACAACTATTTTACACCCAAAACATGTTGATCTCTCAAGTTTCCCCCCTTAATTTTGAAAATCTCATTTACCTACCCATAGATGGTTAAAATTAACAGTTTCAAGGAAAAATCACTATTTAATCTATAATATTAAAAATAAACTTAAATTTGATTTTATTTTCTCCCCTAAACCCTAAAAACTAATAATTTCCCCCAACCCAAGTTTTCAAAAGCAACATTTTCCCCCCTAGGGTTTCCAAACTTTTAGATTGAATTTTTCGACAATGACCGACGATCTCCAGACAACTTCTCTTCCTCTCCAATGTCTCTTCCTTCCGATCGTACTCCTTTCGTCCTTTTCATAGTTGTCCAGAAATGAAGACGACGTCTTCGTTGATGATGATACCAAAGAGGACAGGAAGGAGCACAATCAGAAGGAGGAGACGCTAGAGAGGAAGAGACACAACTTAGAGATCATCAATTGTCACCGAAAAATTCAATTTAAAAATTTGGAAACCCTAGGGGGGAAATACTATTTTTGAAAGCTTGGGTTAGAGAAAAATTATTAGTTTTTTGGGTTTAAGGGGGGAAAATGATATAACTAACGGACTTAGATAATTTTAACCACCCTATGTATGGGTAAATGAGATTTTCAAAGTTAACAGGGGGAAACTTGAGAAATCAACATACTTTGGGGAAGGGGAGGAGAATAAGTCCTTTGGCCTTTTTTTAACCAAAATTGTTCATTATAAAATTGATAAGTGAAATGATTGGCTATGTTGTTGTTCATTTCAAAAGAGAATGGACCCAACGTGATTAAAACACAATGAAGTATATTGGAAGTTTTAAAAAATCGGTTAAAATTCCATTCAGAACAACACTTGAGGGATTTATCTAATTTTTGAGTGAAAAGTGTGGTATCAATCTAATCTAGAATTATATTCAATTATGCATGAAACCAAAAAATATCGAGCTCAACTCCCTTGTAAAAATAAAAAATGATAAAGATGCGGAGGGTTTTATTGGCATGTCATAATACTTTCAAAAATGTATTCCAGTTTTTGCTACATGTATCATAATCCAAGGACAAAAAGAAAAAGAAATAGGTGGCAACAATGATATTGAAGTGAAAAAGGAATCTGATGGAGGAAGACTTGATTTATTTTCATAATGATACATTTTATATTGTTGCAGAATGGGTTTGTGGAGATAAAGAGAGGGTTCCAAATTAGGGTGACCTTGTTGAGAATGAGACTTCATGAGCTAGATTTCGGAGATACATCACTTGTCAACTATGATGTAAATAGTCTCTAGCTTGAAGATCATTTTCTGTTGTGGACCATTTTTTGATAATGTCCCCACTAATCCATTTAAATGGCTACATGATTTTCTTCCATAACCTTCAACAACATCAAGTAGTGTAGGATTGGTATGAGAGGGGGAATGCTGTAAAACTTGGTGACATTTTTAATGATAAAAAACATTTAATAGATGTAGTGGCTCAATTTGGCTTGGAGAAAGAATTCCAGTACAAAGTGATGAAGTCAGATACGATGAGATGAAAGATTAAGTGTTCTGATGAGAAATGCAAATAGTTTCTAACAAGAAGAAAAGTCAAACCTAGTCAAGTATTTTGAATTTGTAAAATGAATCTTATGCACACATGTACAATAGATCAGGTAAAGTCATATCACAGATAAGTTGAGGCTCGAGCTTTAGGTCAATTAATGAAGTCAAAGTATATATTGATTGATCATATTTATCGGCCTAAAAAGATGATTATCGACATCGTTGATCGGTATAAAATTGATATATCATATTCATAGGTTTGATGAGTAAGAAATTGGATATTACATTCATTGAAGAGCTTACCAGAAGAGTCATTTATGCTCTTACTCAATTATTGCTATAATTTAGAGCATATTAATCTAGGAATCGTGATGCATATAGAAACAGACGATGCGTATCAATTTTAGTAACTTTTTTATGGCATTGGGTTGTTTCATTTGTGCATTTAAACAATATCTTTGACCAATTATTTGCATTGATGTTGTTTTCTTAGAAGGTCAATATCTAGGGCATTTATTTATTGTCATAGCCTTGGATGGTAACAATTAGATCTACCTAATAGCTTTCAACGTGAATAAAATGGAAGATCATCAAACATAGTGTTGGTTTTTGACAAAGCTTAAAGATTGCATCCATAGTCTTATATCGACATCACGTCATATACTTTGCAATGGTTGAGGTTTTTTTAGATGTACATCATGGATGTTATTGCCATTACCTTCTTTGTAACATGCAATCGAAGTACAAGCATAACTCATAGATAACGTTTTATACATTTGAAAAATTTATAAATTTTGGTAACAATGTACTCATATTATTTATAAACTTATAGGTAGCATGTTCATATAGAGGCAAATTTTGAGGCTATGATGAGATTTATTGATAAGGTGTATCTTCAAGCGGGGACTTACCTACGTGAAGTAGGGTTTCACTAATAAAGCAAAACACATTTTCCAAGCCACAGGTATAACATAATGACAACTAACATTCTATAGTCATTTAATGCCTTTGTTAGACATGCATGAGATTTGTCCATCATGATACTAGCGAAGTTCATTTAGGTCATATTGCAACAATGATTTTACAAGAGGAGAAACCATGTAGGTATGTATGGCGTTAATACTAATTATCTAATTGTCCATGACTTTTACACTTATGCTTATTTATTAATAGATGTGCCCATGCTTTTAAAATTGCAAATGAATGCCCCCACCATGTTGCACCATGGACAAAGAAGAAGCTTGGTCACCATATGTTAAAGGTTGTGCACTTAGTTGTTCATCCAACTACAAATGTTTGGTATCAAGTTATAACTAGTGGTGGATACATGGGCATTGTGGACTTTCATGAAATGGCTTGTACATACATGAAGTTTTAGCTTTCATGTATTACATGTAAGCATGTTGTTATTGTTGTAAGACATATGAGACTCACTAATGTTTATGCATGGGTTCATTCTTTCTACACCACCGAATACTACCATGCAATGTATGCGAAAGCTATCAATCCACTTAGGAACCAATCAAAATGGTTACTTACTATCGAAGAAAAAGTTATCCTACCACCCGTTCTCAAACATTGTTGACTGGGTTACCTTTCAAACAAAAATCGACATCTTTTATAGGGTGAGATCATTATACTGAATGTTTGTTGTCACTGTAAATCAACCAGGGTATGTGCAAACAAATTGTTAAAGCCTAGCACCAGTTTCAAGTTTTGTGCCATCGTGTTCATCCAGAAGAGAATAAAGAAAGAGATTTTCACCATCTTAACCTTCTAGTTAGATTAATGTATTTGTTAAAATGAGTTATAATTTATTTAGTTTGATTAATGTTTGATTTATATAATTATTGAAATGAGATGTAATTTATTTAGTTTGAGTAATGTTTGATTTATGTATTTGTTGAAATAAGATGTGATCCATTGAATATTATATCAGTATTATTTATGTTCCAAACATATGTTAATTTCCTTTAATCAATTATTATATTTCATCCATTATTTGAGTTCTGATTCATACTTTATTGGGTAAGTTGCAATAAAACTAAAAAAACATGAAATCAAATGCATAACTAATAAACCATCCAAAATAAAATATATACATAACACCTCTAAAATGATATGAGTAACCAATGATAAATAAAAATATACATATGTGATCTACTTGATGTAATGGAAATAAAACTATGAGGTTAAATACCTATGCATCAAAGTGGAAGACTCTGAGGGAAATTCACGCTGCGCGAAAGCACCATACACTCTATGAAAAGTAACATAAAAATATCACAGTTGTCAGAACTGTCACCTTGCTAGAGGACATCCTTTGCTCGATGCAATGCCAATTGATTATCTCATGGTGTACACCTTGCAATAGTCTAAAAACTCATGCCTGCCAGTAATGCTGGGATGAATGTGGTGTAGGATCGCATCCACCAGGCTAGCTTATTATGGCTGCTACTTATATAAGCTATCTAGGAGTTATATACAGTGATTGACTAATCACATAAATCTAGGACCTCGATGACCCAATGGATATAGTCGAAGTTTTTAGGGATGAAACTTAGAAACACACATAAAAATATAATAGAGACATATGTTGTATATAAGTTAATTATAACGGAAGCATTCATATAACAATACCTCATCGACTTCCCCCTATGGTTTTTAAAACAAATTGGGCGTATAATCTGCCTCTACCACTTTGTGAAGAGCTTCGACCACTCGTACTCACCCAATGGGGTGGTACTCCAACTTATATGTCATGCCTATATGCCTCATGAAAAATGTGTGGGCCATCGTCTGACTCTATAGGACGATGACCGACTGCTTATATTGATGCCTACATAGTAATGCTAAGAAGGAATCTACATGTTGAAATAGACACAAAACATGAATTGTTTTATATTTTTATGAATATATAAAACATTTAAACAAAGTCAATGGATAAACACTACTTAAATTGTTGGTTAGCCACTGACGCAGCTCGACAACCATGTGCCAAAAACTCGCTTTGGATTTCACTTCTATGCAATATACGTCATGTTCATTTGATGTAAACCTAGTCGCGGTTCATAAACCAATGGTTTCGGTTGAAATTGCCAACCTTGAATCGATACCATTATAAGTTAATTCATAATCGATTCAAAACCGACATTGAATCGTTGGTTCTGATTTATGGTCCTAGTTCAAAACTAACATTGAATCATTGGTTCTGATTCATGGCCCTAATTTATTTTAGATTATGAATTAAACATAAAACATATGTTAGCTTGAAAGTAGATAAGTTTTAGTGATTAGACCGAGTGAAAACAGACCTACATTTTTCCTAAAAAATGGTAGATGAGTAGAAAGGTAGGTGGTAGGCATGTAAATGCGATATATGATAAAGATGGATAGGTGGACAAATGTGCAGGATGTAGGTAGGTGTGTTTGGCTAGAAAATCAATTTTTCTTTAAACTATTAGGGTATTGATTAGAATGTAAAATTATCTAGAGGTAAAACATGAATTTCATATGGGAAATTAATTATTTATTCTAGGTTTTTTTGTGGATGCTACTTAATTATGGTGTTGTTTTATCATTTAGAAAACCTAAATTGACCATGTTTCTTTCTATAGTCTCAAGAATTTCAATTCATTTAGAAAATGGATGAGGTGGTATTTATTATTAGATATGGAGGGCAATGGGTTACTAGAGTTGATAATAGTTGAAAGTACAAAAGTGAGGAATAAAGATTGATAAAAGTTAACTTAGAACCAATTAGAATGGGTTGATAGACATCGTGAGTTCTTGGTTGATCATCGATCGTATTTGTAATGATGTCCACTTATATATGCAAGGTGCAAGCATACTAAATGATTTGCCTTATGAGGCTCGAGATGACTATGATGTTCAGGCTCTTATAAGGTTATCTAAGGGATAAAAGGCAAATGACAACTTTGTCATGTCTGTGAGCTATAAAGAAAAGGGAACCAACTGTGAACATCATTCTAAGGGACAACATAGGGTAGAGCCATTCTTGGGCTTAAATGAGGTTGACTCTTTAGATGATCTAAATTTTAAGATACAACCATAAAATGTGTCCAAGAAAATGAAAGAGGTCATGTGAACTTTGATAATGGTCTTGAAGTTGGTGCAAGGTTGTATAAATAGCTAAGAAATGGGTTGGAAGTTAAAGGGATATATAATCAACTCGATGTGTATTCAATATAGGTGACTAGAAGGATGATGTTCTAGTGAATGATACTAAGTTGGATAAAGCAAAAGGTGTTTATAGTGTTCAAGAAAAAAATAATAATGTTGGGGTTGATTCTAGTGAGGTAATCAGGGGTAATATAAAACATGATGTTACAATTCATCATGGGCCAACTTATATAAATGTTCATGTTCCTAATTCATTTTGTTAGGGTCTGGATCTTGTCATTGATATTTAGAATGAGGGTATTAATGATGCTGTTACACACTGTAAGGGTAGTTTCAAAGTGAATGATATTTTTTATGGTAAAGAATCATTAATAGATACATTTCATAGGCATGCATTGAAAAACGACTATTAATAAAAAGTGTTACATTCAAGCAAGTCTCGTTGGGAAATACAATGTTTATATGAGCATTGTAAATGGAGAGCATGAGCTACCAAGCTAAACAGATGTGTGTAACACCCATCTTAAGGGTAATTTATTTATTTTGATATATTTATGTGTTTAAATGTATTTGTGGTTGAGTTAGAATGAAATAGGTTGAGTATGATGAATTTGTAATGTTGAACTATCATACATAGGTAGACGTGCCCATGAATTGCTTACCAAGTCAGTAGAGTGGATAAGCATCATATCAAAGAAATTTAAGTGATGAATGATCATCCCTGTGAAGCATGAACACTTGTTCATGACATTATGTTAAACAGTTTAAATAAGACACATTGTTAAGATGTAGTGATTTTATCTCATCCCCTTTAGTGTGTTTTGATCCAACAAAAAAAAGAGATATAAGATTGAGTGTTCATATGCATTTGTGAAAATTTCCAATAGCACAGTTCAATAGGCTGAAAAAGTAGTTAGGAGGAGAAAAGAGAAAAGAAGAAAAAGTGTTAAAACAACCCCGAATCTTTAAGCATTGGAATACAAGTAAGTAGGACAATTCTTTATAATTTTGTGATCAAGATTCTTGCACATGGATTAAGAATTTATGTTTGTCTCAAAATATGAAAAGTCCTCTGGATGTATGTTGGAAAGATTTAGTCATGATAATTAATGGTAAGAATAGTTTATTGTAATTCATAAAGCATGATGTTGAAAATTATTCTCAGTTGTTATGGTTTATGATGATTTTGGGTAGGTATATGTACTGGTATAACTAATATTATGAGATGTTGAGTTATGAGTAAAAGCATTGTAAATTAGGGTTAGAAGATTTTTTGTGATTGATGATGCGGTAGTATAAATTTCTTAAAATTGATACAATCATCTGTAATTTGATGTTTTGGAGCATTATAATGTACTGAATAAGTATAGGATTAATAGTATTTGTCTAGAAATCATTTAGGATACAAAATATACTTGTTTTATGCATTTCAACTGTTATGAACAACCATCCCTGACATAGGAATGATCGTTATGTGCTTGGAATGAATTAGTTATAGGTCATGAACGGATATATTGTATAGGATACATGCTTGATCATGTGAAACTCAAATTTAGGCTAAAGATTTTCATGTATTCTAAAAATTGTTGGATGTTGTTGATCAATAATAGTTTGACTAGGGCATGAAGTTCATCAGTTCATGTAAGAACAACCGTACATAGTGTGAAATGACAAAAATACCTTAAGAAGTACATAGGTAAAAAATGGCTAAGTGTTGAAACGTTTATGTCCAAACAATGATAAATGCCTATTCGCTTATTAGGTGAATGTTCATTCTTGTTAGATGAAGGACGCTAGTTCATATGAAAAAAGGACACCATTTCATAGTGAACAAACAGAGGCATGCTTATAAGAGGATAGTCGTGCATGGTGATAAAGAATATGAATGTCAATGCACCCCATAAGGGATGCTAGTTTATAAGAAAAAAGTAAAGAAAGTTGAAGAGAACTAAGCTAGATTTTTATGCGGTTGTTATAACAGTAGTATAGGTTTTCCAGGTACGTAGTAGTACACAATATGCCTAAGAGATGAGATAAAATTAGGGCACGAGTTATGTGTAAGGTAAAAGCTAAGATAAATTTAAGATGTTTATGTGGCTCAAGAGATGCATGCATACTAGACATATCTAGGATCATTACGAAGAGGCACTGTGAGTATATACTCTCTGCACTGGCCGTAGTAGAACATGTCTGTAATAGGATATCGAATCTACAATAGGGTACTTCGTCATAGTAAAACTCAATTATAATTCATCAATTTAATAGTGGTATAGGTGAGTCGACTACATATTGAAAGCTCATATAGACAAGATGTCAAATCCTTGTATCGGTCTAGCCTGGTCGACCTAATATACAACTATGGTACCCTATAACATTGTTTTCATTAAGAGATGATGTAGTCATACCAGTTCAAGATCTGAAGTGATTCTTTAGTGATCAAGTGGGACTCAGGTAACCCTAAAAGATATGTTTACAGCTTAGACATTCCCAAGTTTATAGTTATGAGTTACGAAACTCATGTTATCCTAATGAGAGTTTAGTGATAGACTCTGGATGATTAAGTTATGATGGGTTAAGCTAAGGGAAATTTAGGAACATGTAAAAGAGTAGTAAATTCTTTTACTTATTGAATGACTTTTCACTCACTGTCATACTTTTCATGTGTGTAAATATAAGTGATTGTGATAGATATGGGGCAAGCAATGGTCAACAAGTATAGAGTTAGAATGAGGACATTTGTGTTATTCTAGTTATTATGTATTACATTTAGTTTATGTATTCAGTTGAGATACCATGTTGATATTCCACTATACACTATGTAATCAATTGTGATGATGATGTTTTTATTTTATAAATGACATCCTTTGTAGGTTTTGTAGTTTTATAAAATAATGGCATTCTTTATAATTTAATGGGATGAATGAAATGTTTAAAGTTTATGTATGCTCAAATAGTGAAAGATAATGGTATTATCCTTCGGAAGACAAATACTTCTAGAGGATAAGAGTGTTACAAATTAGTATCAGAGCTAGGTTTTGGTACCTAAACGATGTCTTAAGATGTGTATAGATAGTTTAATTTAAAAAAGTATGACCCTTTTTTAGAATCACTTTAGCTATTAGAATGTTTTTATAATGACATAAAGGTAAAATAATAATTTTATCATTTATTAATTTTAAAACCTTTAGAAAAAAAAGGATAACTTTCTATCATGCTTTAAATATTTTAAACGTGACAATTTAATTTTTAAAAAGGTTTAAAAACTCACAAATCAATCTCTAAAATTTTTTCAAACTTCTATATATTTTAAAACTACTATATGATCTTAATAGTTGTAATATGATATTTATATTTATAATTTGTTACTTTATGTACAATTCTTTTTTAGTTTAACTATCATTTTTAAAACTATTGGAGGACAAATTGATATTTCAAAATTTTTTAAAAGACTCTTTAAACTTATTTAATTTCCAATAACCCCTAAAAATTTCAAAAGACGATATTTTCAAAAAACATAGTTTCCCCCTGATATATAATTATACAACAAAGATACTTCTATCTATAAGAAGAGATGAAAAATACATGAAAGTGAAAAGAAAGGGAAATAACAAGCTTTCTATATAATTTAGATATTTAAATGATAATTTTTAATTTGGAGTTATATGATAATTTTAAAAAATAAAAATAAAATAGAAAATTCACTTTCTAATTCTTTTGTTTGATTATCAAAGTTTAATATTAGATGGAAAAGTGCTATTTATGCTTAATCTTGCGTGAAAAAGTGTTATTTATACCAATTAGTGTGAAAAAGTGTTTTAAGGCCAAACCATGGGTGGGAAAATGCAATTTTAATATCTCAATCAAATGTTATCACATTAAGTTGTTTAAATAAAATTGTACAATTTATTTATACATTATTTATACATTTTATATATATATATATAACTTTTTAATTATTAATTTTCATACAATGGAAGTTCTTTTAACACAATCAAAACATAGATATAAATCTAGTTAATAATTATTGAGTAATATTATATGTATAAATACATTGTACAATTTTATCTGTACAACTTAATGTTATAACATTTGATTAAGTAATTTTAAAATAAAAGAAAAAGTAAATAATCACATCATTTAATTAGAAATTGTTATCTTAGTTTTATTATTTGAAAGGTTGTTTTAAATTTTTTTAATTTAGGGTTATATGATAATTTTAAAAAATTAATTAGTAGGGATAAAATAGTAAATTCGCTTTCTAATAGTTTTGTTTGATCATTTGAGTTTAATTTTAGATAGTAAAATGTTATTTATAGCAATTAAGGTTGGAAAAGTGCTTTAATGTCAAATCTTGGGTGGGAAAATGTAATTCAGCCGCCCTCTATATACATCTATTTGTTTATTAGTTTCAATAAAAAAAAAAGTTTTTTTTAATATAACTAATATTACATTTACAAACAAATTATACAATCTTATTTATATAATTTAATGTAATGACATTTTAATGATTTTTCAGTAAGAAAAAAATAAATAATTATATTACTTAATCACATACTATTATATTAATTTATATAAATAAGTTAATAAGATTTATTTATACTTACAATTTTACCCATAATAATATGAATATGTTCTGTTGTTTCTTTTTTTCAGAAAATAATAATGAATTTTGAAATATCATAACATTATATATATATATATATATATATATATATATATATATATATTAGAATGAATATACAAATCTAACTTTTTAAATGATATTTCAAGAAGAATATCATATTAGTTTTTAATTATTCATGTGTGAAAAAATATTATAGGTATAATATAACTCATTTTACAAC
Organism: Mangifera indica; assembly: GCF_011075055.1. Classification (NCBI taxonomy): domain Eukaryota; kingdom Viridiplantae; phylum Streptophyta; class Magnoliopsida; order Sapindales; family Anacardiaceae; genus Mangifera; species Mangifera indica. The sequence goes on along the minus strand of NC_058142.1, from coordinate 11,030,813 downwards.
TATAAATTATATTTTAATAATGTTTGCATCGATATTCATGTTACTCCTAAAATGTAATTTCCCGTAATTAATCAAATTAACTATGTCCATCTAGAATCGAAACATTTACTTGCAGACCTCCTTTGCAATTACACCTCTCACCTGCCATAAATAATATGTATGCAGTCTCTCAATACGCACAGCAATAACAACTATATTTCTTGCTGCAAGCATCTACATAGATATACAATAAAGTATATGGCTGAAGGTATGTTTACAATTACAAGCTTTACGTACAAAACATATACATTGACAGAGATACAGTGAAAGAGTTGAAATTTAAGTGTGCGTGAATACCATTGACAGCAACAATTCATCTCACCAATCACCGTATCAACTCGAGAAAGAAAATTTTAAACCATAAAATGCGCTCTCTCTCTCTCTCCCCTTCCCTAGCATTTACACCTCTTACCCACCATAAATGTTATTACATCCGCTCAACACGCTCTGCAATAACTCCCTTTCTGCCACACCCTCTACACCTCGTCCTTTCCATCTCCCCATTCTCACTATTTTCAAAGCGCTCCCTTCCCATTTGGCTTTATTTTTTCTTTTCCCTCCTCCCGTTTCTTTTTCTCGTATTGAACAACCTATATAACTACGTGGTTTTCTGCTTAAACAAACGTGGAATAGAGTTAGATTTATTGTAATATCATTTTTTCTTTAAGCGATTCGCTCAAAAAATCGAAAGGGTAATTGGCCTTAAATTTTTGAAGCGTCAATATTAGTAAGTTAACTAAAACAACTCTTAGAAGACGTTTAGTTTGAATAATATTTTATTATTAAAATAAAAAGATTATTATTACTTATAAGATTACTGAGTATAAATTATTACTGTGTTTGATAAAATTTGATACGTATAAATAATATAATGTTTGGTTAAAGATAATAAAAAATTACTAGTAAATTTTTTATTTAAATACCTTGAATATAATTATTTTTAAATATTTTTTATATTATTTATCATATTAACTAAAAATAAATTTATTTTTGTATCCAAAAATTAATAAATAATAATATAATTATAATAAAATCAAGATTACCTTGCTAATATTTAAATACCTAAGGTGAATGTGAAAATCAGATTATCACCTATATTACCTATTACGTTAGCATTGGTAATAGAAAATTACTGTAATATTTTATTATTGACAAACCAAATAAAGGAATAAAAGATAGATTATCAAAGTAATCTTTAAATACTGAAACCAAACGTCCCTTAAATCTTTTCTTATGGCTTTACCTAGTGACGTTGCTTTGAAAACCTCCATTTTATTTGCTTAACAATGTATGCTAAAACAATATACTGTAATATCTCTCTTTTAGCTTATCTTTGAAGAAATAGTTTACGTTATTATTTGGTTGAGAGAGAGAGAGAGACAGGGAGGGACGGAGGTGGGATACTGCAGGATCTTAGTGGGCGTTATAATCTTTGCTATTCAAAGTTGAAATTTATGCGTCAAAGGGTCTTTTAGTGTCAACTCTTGCAGGTACATTTCTACATCCGGTCTTTTGGAATGTAGGAGATTAAGGACTTTAACGTTTTTTTTTTTTTTTTAGTCTTTTCTGCTACTTTGCAACCTCCTGGAAAATTCTCATTAAATTGTTCAATGAAAATCAGGGAATCTGTTGAAACCAACCCTAAATGCATCAATCTTAAGGAGCCATCCAAAAAACCTAATAATTAATAATAAGAAAAAGTGAGATAGAGATGTGCTCAAATAATGGTTTGAGGGTCAGTGAAAATGCTACAACCAGTTCAAGGAAAGAAATGAATCTCTATTAACCTTTTTAAGGTAGTTTTGAAATTATTTTCCTGTTTTCCTTCCCTTTTAGAACCTTCCTTTTGCCCTTCTTCTTCGTATACGCGCCTGTTCCTGAGAGTTATCGATTACTATGGATTTTTTAGTGTTATTGTGATTATATCTTCAATCAATATTTTTGGTAAATATATCATTTCTGTATGTTCGTGTTATTATTTTTTCTTTTTTTCACAACATAACATGTATTTGTAGAATCAATTAAATTGGATTTTGGGTTTACGCATGTATACATTGAAGAGAGTAGGTTGTACATAATATAGCCAAAAGCTCTTTCTTCTACTTGAATAAGTAAATACCTTCAAATAAGTGATTTCTTCTAAACATCTTCCAGTAGTGCATTTTTTTTTTTAATTATTGCCTTCCACTAATGTCGTATACGTTAAGTGCTTAGTCTTCTTGATTGTGTTTGCAGATTAAGCGTCTGTAGCGTCGTATATTTCAGGATTGGTAGAAATGTTTCACCCAAACATGTTTGAGAGTCCCCATATGACAAAAAGCTCTGAAAGTGATTTGGGGAAGCTCAAAGACAATGATTACGAGACTAAATCTGGTACCGAAATGATTGACGTTCCCTCTAGTGAAGATCAATATCCAAGTCAACAAGCTAAAAGGAAGCGATACCATCGCCACACTCAACGACAAATACAGGAAATGGAAGCGTAAGCATCAATATTATAGCTTTCTTGTGCACACTTGAGTTTGCGTGACTGAGTAATTTGATTCTTCAAAGGTTTCAAGTACCAATCTTTCATCACTTCATTGCATTTTCGACTGACCACCACCTTTGATGAATTGTATGATATTCTGCCTTGTGAAAACACCTTCAAAATAGACACTCTGCTTTGTCTACTTCAATTGTTGCTATGACTGCTTCTTGATCCTCTTCACAATCTTCAGGCTAATCTAAATCCGTTGGTAAGCATAACTTTTGTGGTAAAAATAAAAGTGGGCGTGGGCGTGGGCGTGGTCTAGGGATGACAACGGAGAGGGGTAGGGAGGGGATCTCAATCCCCTTCCCCATCCTCGTAGGGGATATCAATCTCCGTCCCCACTACGGGGATAAAAATGATTCCCCGTCCCCTCATTGCAGAGAAAAATCCCCTCTCCATCCCCGCAGAGAAAAATCCCCTTCCCATACCCGCAACAAAAAATCTCTTTTTTTTACTTTCTAAACACAATATAAATATATTAAATAATATAATTAAGTAAAATTAAAATTAACCCACTATTTCAAATATCACAAATATAATATATTAACTATTTTAATATATACAACAAAAATCTAAATAAATTTAAAAAACATAAATAATTTAAAACTATAAAAAATATATTAGTATTTTAAATAAATATATTAATATAAAGGAATGAGAATGGAGGCAGGGAGGGGAAGGAGCTAGGTGGGGAGGGGACACATGATCCCCATCCCTGGCCCGTCCCACATTGCGAGGATTTTTTTCATCCTCATCCCCTTCCCTGTTTCTATCAGGAAATCCCCTTTTGGTTAGGGTCGGGGAGGGTCAAGATCCCTAAAGTTAGACCCAAATTGCCATTCCTAGCGTGGTCATGGCAGTGGTGGTCCATTTACTCTTCCTCACTGCTAACCTATGTATCAATCTCCTTTGGTCTCCACTCCTACTGGTGTTCTTCCTCAAGGTGCTTGTCAGATTTGTGATAAACAAGACACTTCTCTTGTGTTGGTCCACAATGAGGAAATTTTGCATACATAGTCGATTTGGTGACCATTCCTTTTGCTGCTATGTCCATGTGTGATCCATTTAAGTCCAGTTGGATTCTAGATTCTGGGGCTACAGATCACATGACTCCCGATGCTTTCGTCTTGTCCTCTCCTCAACCTTATATTGACATGTCTTTTGTTATTGTTGGAAACATTTATTCACTATTGATTTCACATAAAGGGTTTGTGTCTCTATCTAAATCTACTCATTCTCTAATTATCTTATATGATGTGTTGTATGTCCCATCATTATGTAAAAATTTGTTGTCTATTCATAAATTCACCTTTGATACTAATTCTGTTTGTCTCTTGACTCATCTGGTTTTATGATTAAGGACAAATAGGCATGCCAAGTCCTTCTCTCTAGTCGCAACAATAATGGCCTATATCAATTGATTGCTCCAGTCATTACAATCTATTCGTTTATTCATGTCTCCTATAATGTTTAACATTGTCGTCTTGGTTATCCATTATCTAAAGTGCTCAAGATTGTACTTGCCTCTGTGTATGGTCTAGTCCCTTGTTCGTAGGATCTTCCTTCAGTTTGTTCCATTTGTCCTTTTGGCAAAAGTCATCACCTTCTTTTTACCAAATAGATTTACACAGCTCGTCGACCTCTCAAGCTTCTCCACCTTGATGTTTGGGGTTTTGGCTCTGTTTTATCGTTGTCATCTTTTAAATATTATCTGTCTATTGTTGATGATTTTAGCTGGTATACATAGTTGTACCTTATGTTCAAAAAGTTTGATGTTACTGTTGTCTTTGCTAAATTTAAATTAATGATAGAAAACCTTTTTTTTTTGTTCTATTCAAATTATCTATTTTGATGATGGTGGTAAATTTGATAATAACTTGTTTCGTTCCTTTCTTGAGTCTCACGACATTACACATCAATTATCTTATCTCCACACCCCTCCATAAAATAGTGTTATTGAGGAGAAATACTGTGACATAGTGGAAAAAGGTCGTTGTCTCTTATTACAAGCTAACCTACCCCCTACTTTTCTGGTGGAGGCTTTTTCTATTGTTGTGTTTTTTATTAACAGGTTGCCTACACCATTGCTCAAGAATAAAAGTCCCTTTGAAGTTCTTTTTCAGTGTTCCATAAATTATGGAGTTTTACAAACCTTTAGGTGTGCTTGCTAACCCCCTGCTTACTTTGACTGCTCTATGTAAACTGGCTTCTCTATATACTATTTGTTTATCTTTGGGGTATGATATTTCACATCATCGGTATTAGTGTCTCCATGTGCTAACTAGTTGTGTTTACATCTTATGTCATGTGCTATTTCATGAGATCGTATTTCTTGGGTATGTTGTTGATCCTTCTTTCTTAAAGCCTTCTGCAAGGTTTTGCTTGTTGTCATTTCCTTCTGCCAGTCATCTATGGCCTTAAACAGATGAAACAGATGCCTCGAGCATGGTATCATTGATTGTACTCATTTCTACTTGATTTTGGGTTTATCAACAATCAGTTTGATCCTTCACTGTTCATTCACTATACATCCACCTCAGTTGTGCTTCTTCTTATTTATGTGGATGATTTGGTTATTACTAGTACTGATGTTTAGGCTGTTATAAACTGTGTCTTGACATTATGTTCTGCCTTTGCTTGTCGAGATTTGGGTACCTTTGGTTTCTTCCATGGTTACATTTGTCTCATTGTCGTTACATGGTAGATCTATTTTGGTGTTTCCAACTTGATTCATGCCCTCCTTATGCTACTCCTTTTGTTAGTTCTAAGACATCCTTATTTGTAGATGATATCTCTTTTCCTAATGCTACACTTTATTGTTGTTTTTACTGTAAATCAAGTCGCTTAATGTCTATTTACTCCTACTCACAGAGATATGTGTGCAGTCAAATGCATTTTTCACTATATGAAGGGGGACCCTCACATTTTATCATGATTCTAGTCCTTATCGAATTGCTCATTCAGATGCTCATTAGGTTTTTGATATTTTAACATGATGCTTTATCATCAGTGATTGTGTTTTCCTAGGTCGCAACCTTATTTATTGGACTGCTAAGAAATAGGCTGTTGTATCTTGCTCTAGTGCAGACTTTAAGTATTAGGCACTCACACATGTGATTGCTGATTTTCGATGGTTTTGTTATCTTCTATAAGAGCACGACATTCCACTATATTCATCTCCACTTGTGCTTTGTGGCAATCAATCTACTTTGCACATGGCTACTAATCTAGTATTTCATCCTTGTAGACGACATATCAACATCGACCTGCACTTCATCCGTGAGTTGGTTTCCCATGGAGCCATTCAACTTTGACATGTTCCTACTATTTCTCAACTTGTTGATATCTTCACAAAGGGATTGTCTCGTGAGCGCTTTCTTTCCTTGTGCCTTTAATTACATCTTTGTGAGCTACTATTGCAATTACGGGGGAGTGTTAAATAATATTTACTTTCATCTTTGGTTGAATTCTGATTGTATCCAATTTATATTTGATTTGATCTGATTCTAATTATGATTTGATTTTATTCTTATCCGATATTATTCTGATTTAGTATATATTATTTTTTCTGCTTCATAGGATTATATTTCCTTTTTAGATTATATTATAATACTATAAATTGTACAATATTTCGTCAATAATACTCATTCACTTTACAATCAAATTCTTAATTCTTTCATTAATTGTGACATGGTTTGATGATTCTTTAGGTCATATGGGTTGACCATGTTGAAGTAGATGACAGATCTGTTCACAATATCTATAGACCTCTAGTTAATTGTGGCCTTGCTTTTGGAGCAAAACGCTGGGTGGCTACATTAGATCGACAGTGTGAGCATCTAGCAAGTACAATGGCTAGTAATATTCCAGCAGGAGATCTCTGTGGTAAACATTTTTTTTATTTTCTATTTCTGAACTTAAGTGACATGGATTAATAAAATGAAATTCACTTCAACCTCTCAATTTTTTTTGTGCAGTGATAACAAGCCCAGAAGGGAGAAAGAGTATGCTGAAGTTGGCAGAAAGAATGGTGACTAGTTTCTGTAGTGGTGTTGGCGCTTCCACTGGACACGCTTGGACAACACTGTCAACAACAGGTTGTGATGATGTTAGGGTGATGACCAGGAAGAGTATGGATGATCCAGGCAGACCTCCTGGTATCGTTCTTAGCGCGGCAACTTCCTTCTGGATTTCAGTTCCACCAAAGAGGGTCTTTGATTTCCTACGCGATCAGAACTCTCGAAGTGAGGTATATATATTTATTAGCATTTATTAACTACATGTTAGGAGAACTGAATTACTATGTAATAGCCTAGATATCACATGGTCATTGCCTTAGGTCAGCCTGTTTTTGGTGAATCAATTTGTATCATTTGATTATATGACATTCTTGTTCCACTAAGCTAAACATGTGATGCTCATTTCATTTTGCAGTGGGATATCCTCTCGAATGGTGGTCTGGTTGAAGAAATGGCTCACATCGCAAATGGGCGAGACCCAGGGAACTGTGTTTCTTTATTGCGCGTGAATGTAAGTTACTTGAGATTTGGCTTAAAATCATGTCTCAACAGCAGAAGTTCAGTAGTTAATTACCATTACCATTATATTTACTTGTGAAATGAAATGCAGAGTGCAAATTCAAGCCAGAGCAACATGCTGGTCCTACAAGAGAGCTGCATTGATTCTACAGGTTCATATGTGATTTACGCTTCGGTTGACATAGTCGCAATGAAAATGGTGTTAAGCGGCGGGGACCCAGATTATGTTGCTCTTCTGCCACCAGGGTTTGCTATACTTCCTGATGGTCCAGGAGGAGGAAGAATTCTTAATGTTGGTTCCGGTGGTTCTCTTCTTACAGTTGCATTTCAGATCTTAGTTGATTCAGTTCCAACAGCAAAACTCTCTCTTGGATCAGTGGCCACGGTAAACAGTCTAATAAAATGCACAATTGAAAGGATCAAGTCTGTAGTGACATGTGAGAATGCACAATAAATACTTCTAACATGCAGTGAGGAAAGTTATCACTATATATCTCGCTTTCTACAAGGAGATAACTTCGAATTATGTTTTTTGTCACATTTTTATATTGTTTTGCAGCCAAAACAAAAGTAGAGAAAAAAGGAAACAAGCAGGAATTGGATTTGCTTTAGAAGTTGATTAAGAGGAGTCAAGAACGCACCTTCCTTGATCCCTCGATCGTGGGCTTTTTTATGCCTAGAGAAGTTCACTTTAAAAGGGTAAAAAGGTTCGGGTATTGACTTCGGCAACAAATTAAAATTAGATGAAAAGTGAGCTTAGACCTTGTTAAATTTTTTTACAATAACTTTGTTTTGTTTGGTGTTGTTAGTAGTCCTAGCGAGGAGCAGCAATCTAATTTTCATGCGTTTTGTTAGATTTGCATCACATCTTTGTTGTGCTTCTTGCTTATTAAATGAGTCATAATTTTCATGGGTTTTTAACAAACATCATTTGCACTGATCAAACATAAAATATGATTTTTCGAGTTAGTATAGAGAAAAGATCCACTGGACACTAGGCGCTCTTGCAAAAGATTTATTCACTTTAATTTGAGCATTAGATCTACAGGTCACCACATCAACACTGGAAAAGATAAAAGGTGAAAGAGCAGAAAATTTGGCTGGCCTGTTCATTTAATATACCCTGAATGACTAATTCCCACTCAAGGTATCATGAAATAATATAAAATGCGGCAGTATAATGCCACACGAGAGTGTGCTTCACCACATATGGTTGTGGGTCACTTAATTTCAAAAGTACATGACGTTTATCTTTATTATGTGTTAGACCTTTAGATGTTTTAATAATGATAAAAACATAAATAAAAAATGCTAATATAAACATTACGAAATGGACAAAATGTAAAAATTGAAAGAATAAACCCTGAGAATGACCGACACATCAAGAGGCACAATTAACTCATAAAAAATTGAAAGAATAAACCCCAAGAACTTGTTCAAGTTCAATATGGTCATGCATGAATGTTCTAGTCAAGTAAGTTGATTGTTCCTGATCATTTCCAAGTAAAGCACAAAGAGAGCATCCAGGCACTGAATAAATGTCTAAAGGGTTCAAGTTTGGCCTACATGTGAAAAAGTCAACCATATCATGCTGGCCATTCTTCAGGGCTTGTGCCACTCATGCTTCTAATCTTATGAAGTGTATTGAGGTTGATATGTGACCAAGTATGTCGTTCTTGGTCAAAGTCAAAAGTCAAAGGCACTAAAAGACAAGAAAAACATACCAATTGTGCTTAGTGTAAAAATTAGGTGTTAAAAAAGTCGTTCAGTATCCCAGTTGTAGTGTCATGTATTCATCTAAAATTTTCAAAAGGCCTTAAAGAGGATTCCAACCATTCTATTAGTCATGTCAACATTATTCAAGTGGCACGAGCAAGTAAAGTCAACTATAGGAAACTTTGACTGAAGTTGACATTTAGTCGTAAATAGCAGTACTGACCATGCCAACTAATGGTGTCACCCGTTTTGATGTAGTTTCAAGAGCGAAATCTCATTTTTGAAAGTCAATGGCTAGTTTTTCAAAACCAATAAAACTATTGAGTTTTCAAGCCTATAAATTGAGCGCATTTGAAGCAGAGAAAGGTTTGAAAACATATTGATACATTCTTGAGCAAAACTTCTTCAAAGCTCACTCATTCTCTTTCTCTCACTAAGTTAAACTAAAATTATTGAGAGAACCTTTGTACTTATATTTGTGTATTATATCTTTGAGAGACTTTAAAACACAAAACATTTGTATTTTAAACACTTGTTGGCAAAATACTGTATCAACTAGTGTATTGAGCGTAATCCTAGATAAATTAAGTGTAAAGAAATTGTTCAATTGATAGTAAAACTCCAAGGTGGTTTGCTTGGAGAAGTAGATGTAGGAGGCTTACAAAAGAAAACATTGAACCATTCTAAATGCTAAGCTCTTTCTAACTCCTTAACTCTTAATTTTTGTGCTTATTTATATTGTTGCTTCTGAGTTTATAATTTGTACATCAAAATCTTTAAAAGAACCTATAACCTCTTCTAGGTTCCTTTTAGCCATTCAAAGGGTTTTTCATTATGGTTTTGGATTAGATATTAAAATGCTTGGGATTTGGTATTGGATAATGGATATTAATTTATTAGTCATTAATAAATTTTAGAGGTATTTTCAATATCTGATTTGTGTGCGTGATTATTATTTTGGGAAAAAAAATATTTGCACCAAATAGAATTTTATGACACTTTACCCCAAAAGATAAGATATTTGAGGTGGGGTATTAGAGTCAAGATTTTAGAAACCCATGTATTTAGAATATGATTATTGTGTACTAGAAATAAAGTTCTTATCACTATGAGAATTTTATTTCTTGAAAAATGGATTGATTATGTGATAATTGAGTTATGCGTTTTACAAATTTAAAGACGAGGACAAGGAGAAATACTAAAAACCTTTATAAGAATAACCCACTAGAGGCATAGAATTTGAGGATAGCTACCCTTGCACTGGGTGTTGAAGACATTCAAAATATTATCTGAAAGGTATTAAAGGAGTAGGGAGGTGCTTCTAAAGATATGAGTGAGCCGATTTAGGCACAATTGGCACATGGTCAGACTAAGAGACCTTTTGAGGCCAGAAATGAGGCAACAACTATGAAACAGATACAAATTGCATCCAATTTATTGACTACTAGAATCACATCGACCATAGAAGTTTTCTAGCACTAGTGACCCTACAGTAACTAAGGAATGGTTGAAGGTCATAGAAAGTGTCATGTCTATATTCATCATGACAGATGTTGAGAAAATTTTATATGCCATATATCTATTGAGAGTTAATGCAGAGTATGGTGAAAGATGACCTTAAAGCTTACTAATGCATCGAGGTTGAACTAGATGAAGTTCCAAGTGATGTTCGTTTGATCAAATAGAGAATAAAACAAGCCAAAGATTTTTAGAAGAGTTACTTAGACAAAGGAAAGAAAGATCTAGAATTTGTCATGGGAGATTGAGTATTTATCAAAGTAACTACCTACTAGCATATGATGAGATTTAGAAGGAAAGGTAAGCTCACCCCTAAATTTAATGATCTATTTGAGATCCTAGAGAGGATTAGTAAGTTAACTTATAAACTTGCTTTGCCAGTAAACATGGATCGCATTTATAACATGTTCCATGTCTCATTGCTTTGCAAGCATATAAGAGACCCAAGCCACATGTTGAGTATTGATGACTTAGAGCTAATTAAGGACCATGTGTATGAAGAGTGATCGATCAAGATACTATATTAAAAAAGAGATTATCTAAAATAAGTGAACCCGTTTAGTCAAAAGTTTTATAAAGGAATTAGAAAGTTAATAAGACTACATAGGACATCAAACAAGATGTGAGAGATTGCCACCTAGAGCTATTTGAGTCAAATTTTGAGAACAAAAATCCAAATAAGAAGAGGAGAAATGTAACACCTTCAAGTAAACTCCAAGGGCATTATTTCTTTATGTTTAGAATTGAATTTAGATTGAATCAGGCTAAAATCAAATATGAGAAATCTGTTTTAGCTTGATGTATAATTGTGCATCCAAGAAATGTACACTTGTAAGTCTTGTGAAGAAATGAATGCCTATACATTTTATGAAGTCTTAATCGAATGAGAAGTCTTCTATATGTATGTATGTGTATATTTCACTATGCCCTTTATATTATTCCTTTCTTTGAATTGGATTTGTGATGATCTTGAATCTTTGATGAATTTTTGAATGAGTTTGCATGAATATGATAAAATAATATGTGCATATTTAAAGATTCAATAACCTTTAGAATGTTGTTAGATTCCATGATCTATCTTGAATTAGATTTGGCTAAGACATATGAATGTTGGATAATGTCGTTTGATGATTGGTTTCAGAAAATAGGGAAAAATCCAACCAAGAATAGCTAAAATTGTTGTAGAATGCCATTTACGGTCGAGACTCATAGAGTTATAGGTATACATGGGTTGGAACAATAACATTAAAAAAGGGCATATACTTATGCATGCCTTTATGAATGCTTGTATGTCTCTTATGTGAAATTCGATTTCATTGGTGAACAAACATGCAACAAGCATGCATAACCTTCTATGGCTTGGATAAATTTTCAAATTGCAAATAAATGCCTCCACCAAGTTACACATAAACAACAAAGAAGCTTGGCCACTATGTGTTAAAGTCTGCCAACTTAGAGATTTGTCCAATTACAAATGTTCAGCACCACGTTTTAGGTAGTGGCAGATATGTGGGCATTGTGGACTTTCATGAGCATACATGTATGTGCATGAAGTTTTAGCTTTCATATATTCCATGTAAACATGTTGTTGTTGTCGTAAGACATATGCAACTTACCAATGTTGATGTATAGGTTTATCCTTTCTACAACACCAAATTCTACCATGTAATGTATGTAGAAGTTGTCAATCCACAAGAGGATCAATTAGAATGGTTACATGTCAAGTAGAAAAGAATTATCCTACCACCATTTCTCAATCGTCGTTGATCAGGTCATCCATAAAAGAGGAATCAACGTCCTTCACAGGCTGAAGTCGTTATATCAAAGGTTTATAGTCAATGTAATCAATCTAGGCATGTATGATCACTCAGCAAGAGCCCAACACTGATTCCAAGCTCCATGCCATCAAGTTCATCAAGAAGAAATAAAGGAAAGTGATTTTCACAACCTCAACCTTTTATTTCATTTGATTTATGTAATTGTTGAAATGAGATATAATCATTGGAATTTTATATCAATACTATTTATGTCCTAGACATCTATTAATTAGTTATTACATTTGATTTATGTTTTTATTAAAATTACTTGTGAATTTCTAGTGTACTTGTTTTAGACATCTCATAAAATAAATAAAACATGAAATCAAATAAATAAAACATGAAATCATATGCATAACTAATTAAATATTATAAATAAAATATATACATAACAACTCTAAATCCATATGAATAACTACGGATAAATAAACATATATATATATATATATATATATATATATATATATATATATATATATATATATATATATATATATATATATATATATATATATATATCTATGATTTGCTCAATATAATAGAAATACAACTTTAAGGTTAAACATCTAAGTAAGCACCAGACACTCTATGAAGCTCAATATAAAAACATTGCAATTGTCGAATCATGTGCTCTATTTGGGACACCTTTTGCTCGACGCAATACTAAGTGATTATGTCGTGGTGTATGACTTGTAGTGGAGCAATAATTCATTAACGCTAGTAATATTGGGATGAAAATGGTGTACTACTGCATCCAATGAGCAGGCCTTTTATGACTGTTTGTAAAAGTCTTTTGGGAGTCATATACAATGATCCTCTATTTGCATCAGTCTAGGACCCCTATGACCCAATAGGTACAATCAAAATTTATAGGTATGAAAACCTATAAATATTGGGAAATTATAATAGAAACACGTGTTGTAAAAAAAATATTATAATGGAAACACCCATATATAGTACCAAATCAACCACCCTCTATGGTCTACAAAATAAACCCCGACGTATAATTCATCTTAACCATCTTCATGAAGAGCTTTAGCCACTCTAGTCACCTTGCAAGGTGGCACTCCAATTGTCATATGTCATGTCGATATGCCCTATGAAGAACGTATAGGTTATCATCCAACTTTGTGGGACAACAACCTGATGCTCATTCTAATGTTGATGCATATTGTTAGCATTAATGATCGACAATAAAACATGAATTGGATATATAACACAAATTGTTTTATGTTTTCATGAATATATAAAACTTTTAAACAAAGTTAATGGATATAGACCGCTTACATTATTGGTCAATCACTAATGTAACTCGACAATGATATGCTAAAATATGGCTTTGGAATTGGCTCTTATACAAATGACTTATGTTTGTTCAATGTTCCAACTTCATCATACCATTTTTTAAAAGCTTTCCCACGCTCTGTAGCAGAGGAAGGAATTATCCAAATCAGTTGTTTTGCCCTCATTTTGAGTAGGTTTGTGTACAGAATGCATTCTAGATAACCCTACCATGAGCTATCCATACCAACAAAACAAAATACATAAATTTGTTAATTCAATAATTCATTTTAATTAACACACTCGATGAAATGGGCTAATATTATCTTCTCGATGTACGAAGGATGAGGTTTGATGAGGGAATCCTTCTGTGTTGTCAAGTTAACCATCTGTACTCCCAAGATTAACTAAGGAAGGAATTTAATGTTTTCAATTATCAATGTATAGAAGAAAAAATACATTTAATTATGGATACACCTCATCACCATCTTTCTATAATAGGATATCAAAATACTCATCTTTATGCGAATCGATGTTAATCACCCTTTTACTCACGTTGTCAAAGAGGTATGCTAAAAAGAACAATTGTTCATCTTGAAAATACGAAGAATAAAAATTTATCATCCTATTAGATTTAATTGCATTCAACCAACTTTAGAACAATAATGTACATGCCTCCATGATGAGGGACTATGTACGTGGAGAACTCTAAACCAATACTTTCTCATGGCTAATGCCTTGTATGAAATTTAATAATAAATTTTTTGATAACAATTCAAATAAAATGTCAAGAGAACCTTACCAACACTGTCAACTAAGGGAGGAGATGGAATCATAGCTCGTACGAGCAAAGACTTAACAACACTATCGAGAGAACCCACCATGTACAAAATTTAATAATAAATTGTTTAATAATATTTCATGTAAAATGTCATAAGAAATAATTACTAAAATTTACAAGGGGAGAAGATGAAATCACAACACGTATGGGGGAAGACCTATTAGTACCGTTGGGCAAAAGCCTACCAGCACTGTTGGGAGAACCCTATACAAAATTTAATAATAAATTGTTTAATAACATTTCAAATAAAATTCATAAGAAATAATTATTAACCTCAATAGGGGGAAGAGATGGAATTATAATGTGTACAGGTAAGGGCCTACTGGTACCATCATCGTTATGAGAACCCTATACAAATATATACATGTTAGACTAACGAGTAAAAAAATAATAATAACGAATAAATAAACATGAATGTATACATGTGACATTTTCGCCTAAACGATTATATTTAAACAAATTTGTGTCACGATGTCTTCCCAATGACTCATTCGAGCCTCTAGACAAGACATCTCTCGAAAAAGAGACATCTCATGCTGTATCCCATCCAATATAAGATTGCCCTATCTCGTCAATGCATCATCAAATGTGGACATTATGGGGGCCATGCTAGCAGATGCAGGGGAAAAAGGTGCTTCCTTGTAGGGGTTATGCTAATGAGCATGAGTAATAGGTGTTTTATCATGGAGGCACACCCAAGCCCTTGTAGGGGTCATGCTAACAAGCACGAGTAATAAGTGCTTTATCATGGGGGCACACCCAAGCCACTGACAATAGTTGGCTTAATAAATAGAGAAATAAGAGTGGGCTCAATTGAGGTTGAATATCGACTGGTGTCTTAGGGCTAGGGGGTAAAATGCCCACATGTGGCAAGCGAGAGAAGTTATATCTCCTGATAAGAAGAGCACTAAAGAGGATAAAGATGATAGGGAATCCAACATACCCATATAGGTAATGATGTCAACATACCTTCATGTAGCCTTATTGATCTATGATAGATGGAGCGGGAATGTAACATCATCCTACTCATTAAAATATATTATTAAACATATTTGAATTAATCAATTAATCAATCAACTAATCAATTAACGATTAAATACCTTATCACCTTTGAATATAATTCCCACATGACTCTATCTAGGGATATCTTTCACATGGCACTTGAACATTCACAAACACGCATCAAGGGAAACCAAATCTGTAACACCCCAGGTCCAATAGCCCGGCCCACTGTCAAGATATTGTCCACTTTGGACACACAGTCCATCATGAGTTTGCTAATGGGCTTTGCAACCCAAAACGCGTCTTAACAGTTAAGGAGCTCACAGACTATTTAACCAATTAAATTCTCCCACCACTAACCAATGTGGGATACATAGACAGAGCACACACAGACCCAGCATCTCTCCCGTGCTTTGTCGATGTGGGATTCGCCTAAGGGTATCACATACACCTCCCCTTACGGGACTCAGCGTCCTCGCTGAGGTTTGCCCTACCATCGTTCAAGAGGACACGCAGAGCTACTCTGATACCATTTGTAACATCCCTGGTCCAATAACCCGGCCCACTGTCAAGATATTGTCCACTTTGAACACATAGTCCATCATGGGTTTGGTTCTGGGCTTTGCAACCCAAAACACGTCTTAACAGTTAAGGAGCTCACAGACTATTTAACCAATCAAATTCTCCTACCACTAACCAATGTGGGATACATAGACAGAGTACACACAAACCCAGCATCTCTCTCGTGCTTTGTCGATGTGGGATTTGCCTAAGGGTATCACATACACCCTCCTTTACGGGACTCAGCGTCCTCGCTGAGGTTTGCCCCACCATCGTTCAAGAGGACACACGGAGCTGCTCTGATACCATTTGTAACATCCCTGGTCTAATAACCCGACCCACTGTCAAGATATTGTCCACTTTAGACACACAGTCCATCATGGGTTTGCTTCTGAGCTTTGCAACCCAAAACGCGTCTTAATAGTTAAGGAGCTCACAGGCTATTTAACCAATCCAATTCTCCCACCATTAACCAATGTGGGATCCATAGATAGAGCACACACAGACCCAGCATCTCTCTTGTGCTTTGTCGATGTGGGATTCGCCTAAGGGTGTCACATACACCCCCCCTTACGGGACTCAGCGTTCTCGCTGAGGTTTGCCCCACCATCGTTCAAGAGGACATGCGGAGCTGCTCTGATACCATTTGTAACACCCCAGGTCCAATAACCCAGCCCACTGTTAAGATATTATCCACTTGGACACACAGTCCATCATGGGTTGCAAAGCCCAGAAGCAAACCCATAATGGACTGTGTGTCCAAAGTGGACAATATCTTAACAGTGGGCCGGGTTTTGGACCTGGGGTGTTACAAATGGTATCAGAGCAGCTCCACGTGTCCTCTTGAACGATGGTGGGGCAAACCTCAGTGAGGACGTTGAGTCCCGTAAGGGGGGTGTATGTGACACCCTTAGGCGAATCCCACATTGACAAAGCACGGGAGAGACGTTGGGTCTGTGTGTGCTCTGTCTATAGATCCCATATTGGTTAGTGGTGGGAGAATTGGATTGGTTAAATAGCCTGTGAGCTCCTTAACTGTTAAGACGCGTTTTGGGTTGCAAAGCCCAGAAGCAAACCCATGATGGACTGTGTGTCCAAAGTGGACAATATCTTGACAGTGGGCCGGGTTATTGGACCAGGGATGTTACAAGTATTCTCAAAATTTACTATCAGCTCAAGAACCCATTGAAATGGATTAGGATTATGAATATGACTTATATATGCTCTTATATTTATGGAGCCATGACGTCCCGCGCTAGCCTTAGCCCTTTTATTGATTTGACTTCTCACAATGTTTTCGCTCGATTTACAATTTGTGTCATCATCATCATATAATCTTGGAAATTTGTCATCATCATCGTCATTATCCTCAGAATTGTAGTCCTCATCCACATCATTATCATTATCTCTATCACCATGATTCATAGCATGTTCTTGGAAAATTTGTTGTTTTGCCCAATCATATAAGCAATGATCCTCTCTTTCTACCATATAGACCTTTTCATCTAGTTGATTGTCTCTTCCTTCAATAAGAGTTTGGGTAACATAAAGTTTTATCGATCATCATAAACTTCTTGCTTCTATTATCACATATTCAATATCATCATCATCTTCAATCTTAATAGGACCCATGATGCATCACTCGTGATAAATACGTGGACATTTGCCTGACTACAATCAAATCTCAAACAATTGCATATTTTTCCCACAAATCCTTCGGAATCAATATTTGTGTTAATACAGACCGATTTCTCTTTCTTACCGATATAATTCACTACATTATCATCACTTGTAATCTAATTCTCTCTTAAACGAATAATAAATCCAGCCTTTTCCATTTTTACCTACCTGCATTGTTAAGCAAACATTCAAAGCTTTTGTTAGAAAAAAAACAGTTGAGATTGCCTACAAGTTGTAGGCGAGATCGCATACCAAGCGATCCCGCCTAGGTGATTATGCCTACTAGATAGGATCTCACCTATGTCATGGATCCCATCATTATTTTTATTCTTTCCAGCATATAGAAAAACAAACTACAAACTCCGTTTTCAATGAATATCCATGTCCCATTTGACCTACCAATAAGTACTCTAACTCCTTTAACATACACATATAACAACATTCAATAAAAAAAATATAGAATAAATGTTACTATTTTTATAAATTCTCTAACTACATTACTTACTAAATTTTATAGTATACAATCTTTGATTTGCAATTATTATGCTAGCAAATAAGAAGAAAATGGTATAAATTAACACTAACCTTGATTAAGATGAATTATCTGTAATATCTCTGAAAATATATTTTGTCTTTCCAGTGTTGAAAAGAACATCTATTGTTTGTGTTTATAAAGATGAAGATATGAGTAGTTTTGGTATTTAACTAACAAAGTAGTATAATTGTTTAATAAAACAATGTCTGATAAAAATGTGTAGGTAGGCCCAAGAAGTAGTATTTTTTTAATATCCCAATAAGTTGTGTCAAGGGTCATCAAACCATTTTATACATAGTGGACATTGTTTATAATTTTCATTCACCAAAGTAAAACATTGTTCCTCAAAGTTGTCAACGTCTTGTTCAACCACACTAGAGGAAATTGGAAGAACTCTTGGTTGATTCAGCTGACTTAGGTAAAGCAACAAATCTAAATTTTGAAATTTATACATTTTTGACATAATGCTAGTTTGGAAATTATGTCAAAACTCTTGGTTTTAAACTTCACATCCCAGGGTACAATTTACTATAGTAACAAATCATGTCCCACAGGCCAAGCCAGAAAAAAAGGGGATGGACCGAGCCAACCCACCACCACCCTGACACCTCTAGTTTTGTTAGTAAACAAATGAAATTATAAAATAATGCAATCCATTGGCCAGTTAAGAGTGTGAATACATTGATTCGCACTTACTATTATTAGATTATGTGTATTATTGAATGTGTTATTTTTCACTAGCTTTTCATCAAGTGTCTAAATTAGATCTTATTCACAAAATAGTTGAAGGTGAGTTCGATCTATCCATGAAAGCAAATATATGTTATGATGTAGAAATTGTATTAAACCAAGAAAGCAACTACACATGAGAGCAAATATGAAACTTCAATCTTCACAACCTAACCAAATGTGTATATTGCAATCTCAAAAAGCAACTCTGCACAACATAAACAAAATTTTAAAGAAACAGAATTGTATTAAACCAAGTTAAAGTATTTCTATAATATCCAAACAACAAAGTTAGAATAAACAATTTGCTACTGAAATTCTAAGGTGTACAATAACCATGTTCATAAAAAATAAAGTTTTTTAAGAGTTGCCTCGACAATCACTGTTGGTTCCATCAATCCATCTGTTGAAACAAACTGAGAGAGATCCTCGCACAGAATCTTCTAACCAGATTAAGTTCTCTGTACATCCCTACACAATGTCAGAACAAAACAACCAAAACATATTTTGCAAAAACCTCATTGAAACCCCATCCCCGCCGCAAAACAAACCCCCTCCTCCCCTCCCCCCCCCCCCCCCAATCTTTTTCCTTTTCTTTTCCACCTAAATAGTTAAAAGTGCAAAGTACTTTCCCCGCCAACCCTCACATCAAATGTTCGTTTTTTAAAACCCAACAATAGCTAACACAATGAAGAATGGTCAATATTTCCTCTAGAAATTTTGACAAAAAGACAAGCTGAAAAGCTAAGAATGCAAGAGAATTTATAAGCTTTGCTGCATGGTAATGTGCATGATACTAATCCAACTATACATGTACATGATTCTGGCGTAGAGCCAAGGTACTTCAATCTCCAACTAATTCAAAATAATGAGGTTACCACTACCAAACTCAACAAGTTACAAAAGATTTTGAAGCCATCTAATAGAAGTTAACTCCGCATTCTTTTTCTCTGACTACCCTCTTCAGTATTTCCCTGCAAGTCATATGTCTAGAAAATGTAAGAATAACAGAATTTTGCATCCAAGCTTTTAGTTACAAGTGTCTCAACAGCATAATTAAATGTACTGAAACTAATAAGCTTGCAATTAAAGGTATTCTAACATAAATATACAGTAGAATGTAACAATAAAGCATAAAAGATAGTCAAACCATCAGATTAAATGTCCAGTTTATGAATAATAAATAAAGGCCCAGTACCCAATTGCCCAAAACAATTTTTCCACATGCACAAAAGTTCAGTCATTTGGACCAAGTATTAAATGTCAACAGCCAAAATTTAATCTACTAATCCAAACCATATGCCATAATCATTCTAATGATTCTAATTATGTCCAAGTGCATCTCCAACTTGACACTAAAAGTTCAGTTGCACGATAAATTTTTATCTACTCATCCTAAACTAATTGCCATAATCAATCTAATTCTTATTCATCTTCAAATGGATATGAAATCTTTGGGCATGAAAATTCAGCTCCACAACAAATTCTCTTCAGAGATAAATGAGAGATGAAAGCATTCTGTGAAATAAATTTCATAAGCCACCAGAGAACAAACAACTGTAGAAGATCTGGCAGGAAAAACTATTTGCAAATCCAAAAAACTATTTATTCATAACCACATAAATCAAGGGAGATATATAGTAGTGATGCCGTAGTCCATCAACCAAGTCCATTACTAGTTACTGATTCACTTTTATCACCAAGAGGGGACGCAGATGTATCTCAACATAGAAAAACACTGGAAGAATAATACTATAGCTGAAAATAAGAAATTGTAGTTATCCAGAGTATATGATGAACATTAATAGATACTCCAATACATAAAAAACATTCAATGGAAACAAAAAACTCCATTCGATAGTGATGATCTACAGGACTTTCCAACAAATACGAATGATTAAAGCAGTAATTAGAAGCATACCCCTTCATCATGTGTACATCTTTCAGGGAGAACCACAGTAGATTCCGACCTGCATTTAGCATGCACTATAGGACCTAACTGAGACCTATCCATGCCAGCTGCAGACCCAGCCGGTGCATTCATGTAGACAGCCCCCTTGTACATCCATTCCTCTGTTTCATCACTATAAAAATCATCAAATTTCTCTCCACATAATGCACACACATTCTGGTCTTCATCAGCAGGGACGGCCATTTCTTCATCATCCTTCTTTTCCACAACAGTCTCAGAGGGTACAAATCCAGGAACTGCATCAGTTCCCAATGCCTCAGCACTACTAAGCCACATACTAGCGCTCACAAGCCACTTGCGAGAAGGCTTCTGCTTTCGATTCTTGGACATCCGGTTCTTAGTCACATGCCAATCCATATGACTACTATGCTCTTCTTGGCACTTGAACCGTAGGCCACAAGTGGTACACTGTCTTGGAAGATTGCCATATAGGGCACTTATTGCAGACTCATGGCGCATCTTAAGAAGGTCAACATTAAACTCCAGTCCCACAGAATCCTGGACATTAAATTATTTTCATTTACAACCTTATGTTGCATAAGGAAGCTATTTTAAGGGGAAAAGGATCAAAACAAAAAGGAAGATGCATTATAATGGAAATCAGATAAATACCTGTACAGGGGTTTGTTTTGTCGATGAGATCAATCCTTGAACCATGAGAGAATTAATCAAACCAGAAAATGCAGTGCTTTGTGGTTGCCCAGGGGTAACAAGGCCTGTGCTTTGAGGCATGGGTATTATTTGAGAAGATGGATGAGGACCTGGAGGAAGAGGTGGCAAGGTTCCCCTCAGCAAATGCAAGGAGCTGTTCGGAAAATCTTTGATTGATAAAGGTAATTGCACTGCAGGAACAGGATTGGCCGGAGCCATACTCATGACAGCATTGTACCCATGGTTCACCGGTGCTGCCAGTAGATGAGGTTGGACTGAAGCTGGGACAGAGGGAAGAGAGTTGTTGTGAGCCTCCTGAGAAGGAAAAGACTGTGGTTGGGCGTGGTTTTGCTGATTCAAATTAGCATGCTGATCATGCAATTGTGGTGGCTTCATCAAACTTAGATCCTTGCCCTCAGAACTAAAATGCTGCTGAGGCATATACATCAACTTATTTAGACATTGATTCATGACATTACTGGTAGAATTTTTCAAATCATATTGACTCCTGATCTGTTTCTGCAGTGGATACACAGGTGGTGGATGAGATTTATGTACATTTGCTGGAGGCCATACCCCAGCTGATGATGGTATGGAGGCTGACCATGCCTCAGCACTAACTGAGTCCAAAGCAAAAGAACCTATCTTAGATGCAACTGCTGGGGGCCTGATGACTTGTGATTCAACATTCGACAGTTTGTCAACAAGTGGAGCCATTTTGTCATCACCCAATGAAGATACAGAACCTGATGAAAAAGGAAACCGGAAATCACTTCCCCTCCCGCTGCTGGAATTCAGAGGGTGTGCTGACCGTGAGAAGTGATGTGGCATATTCCATGGTTCATGAGGATAATGTGGACCCAAATTCTGATTTGGCTCAGGTTGGAAGCTAGACATCTTAACTGTCAATCCATGGCCAGACTGCATGAAACAAATAATACCTTTAAAATGCAAGATAGAAATCGCAAACTTAACAACTAATTATAAAACGCTTATTTCTTATAGAAATCAACAGTGACTTTTTCCATGTTAAATATAGAAAATAGAATTGGCAAGACCCCCAAGGGATAGCTAAAGTGACAAAAGTGAGAGCACCCAAGCAAGAGAGCATAGGTTTGAAACCTGTTGATGACATATTAAGATTAAATTTTTAGTTTACTTGATACAATAGTTGTGGGAACAGTTATTAGAATGGGATTTTACCTATTTGGTATAATCTATTCAGCCCCGAAGGGGCAGTCCGATTCAAGCATTTAAGTAGCCAGTTTAGTTTCAAAGAACTGGCAAAGGGCTTTCTTGAATAGCCACAACAGCAAATGAGAGACACCCATAGCCAGCATATCATGTCTTACACTTCTAACATACAACAGTTAGATTCCTATACATTATACTTATGGTCATCTATAATAAACATAATGACAAACATGTACAATTTAGACCCACCTAAATAACAAACTTTTGCAAGTAAAAACATTCTACGGAATCTGTATTAACAAAAAGAAATATCTGCAGAACAAAAGGGCACAAAAACCAGATTAGGAAGCATACACCGAGCAAGGAAACTGCCTCGTCAACATTTATAGAAGAATCATTAATCAACGGTTGCTGTGCCTGACTAGAGTGATTGCTCATAATATCAGATTCCAATGTGCCAGTGCCTAATTTTCTTAAGTCAGGCCTTGTACCAAAGTTTTTAAAAGGTGGAACAGATGATGGCAAGAAATTATTTTTCTTGCCACTATCTGCTAACGTAGGGCTCATATCTTCCCAATCAAACTCTTCCTCTTCAGTATTCTGCCATGACCTTGGCGCTGCCTTCTTGCCCATTCCTTTAACATATAGGCGTTCAACATGCAGAGGCTTATTATTGGAAATTCTTTTGTCACTTCCATATGCGTTTATCAAAGCTCTAGGCCCCTGGTGCTCAAGTCCATTGCTAAGGTTATAAGATGAAGAAATTTCAAATGTTTTGTTAGTAACATCAGAATATTGCTTTCTCCACCATTCACTTAACTCCTCATCTCTGCCGGTTGCTCTCCCTAATCCATAATCAAACACAGGATGTGATGGTGAGGCCACCTGAAGCCTTCTAGGAGAATTTTCTACTGTAAATTCATCACCGTTAGATGATAAAATTCTATCAGATCCCATTCTTGAAGGCGATGAGGCTCTTGCCAGTCTAGAAGTAGAAGGATGTGGCTTGTTAGCTCCAAGGGCAAAAGATGCAGCACAACCAACACTGCCAGTAGAATTCAATCTTTGGGCTGCAACATGCGATGATGTAACCTCTGCAAGATCAGCATCAAATTCATCATATCCAATGGCAGACCTCTGACCATAAAGTTTCAGACTCGAAGAAGTTTCTCTCAGATGTTGAACATTCTGCAACAGGTATAAACAATTTTCAAATTTTAAAAGTCAAATGTGGTCTAACCTATGCTCATTTGGATAAGCACAAACAGATTAGTGAATAGCTGAAAAAATTATACAAAAACTCTAAACAGGTTGGCACTTTGGCAAAGCAATAAAAATAAGATCACTGACAGGAAATAGGCATACCACACCAATTTCCCTTCTATCATGGACAAGGGGGAAAAGAAAAAGAAACAAATGCATAAAAACTGTTGAGAAAATGCACACAGGAAATAAGAAATACCCAACCCACCCTTCTAGGCTTCCAGAAGGCTTAGTTTGCTCTTTCTCATTCAAATGTTCAATAAGCATTGTCTTATTGAAACCTGTAACATGCATCTATAAGGAGAGAGCTTGACACCAAGAAGCCCAGCATAAAACTAGTGTTACCAACAGCATCCAATCCAGCAAGTGTTCTTAATATAGTTTTCTTTCTTTCTCTTTTTTTTTCTTTTTCATTTTCCCTTCTCCTTAAATCTTTCTAGTGGAAAAGAAATGCAAGGCATGGCAAACACTCCCAAAAGAGTAAATCATGCTAATTTGGCAGTATGTGTAATTGGGCCATTTAATGGTGGACCTCAAAATTCTGAATATGAGAATTCACATCAATTGATGTCACAGTATAGACACAAAAACCTGACCAATTGCACCAGAGAACGGCAAGTTTACAGATTATCTTTCAGAATTGGAACAATATTTTTCAGAAGAATTTTCAATTTTTAGCAGTATCTAACATGAATAATACCACAAACAAGCAAAAGACAGATGTAAATTAATTTCATCAATAATACCTTTTTGTTACAAAAGACAGTAGTTGTAGTCCCAAAAAAAATGAATACAAAATGTGATCTGTAAAATGATGCATATATAATCCAATTGAATAATATAACCGATGTATGAGGAATGAAGTAATTTTAAATCCTCAAGGCTTTACTTTTCCTCCTAAATCAATAACATAAAAATCCACACTAATAAACAGATTCTGCAGCTAACACTCATGAGCTTCTGCAAGAGATGCGTGAGAGAAGAATTTAATTGAAAAGGCTTACATTATCTGGAGCTGAATTCTCCAATTGACGTATATATTTAGGATTAACATGTATGCCATGTGTTGGTCGAGATGAATCAGAAGGCTGCAAAGAGTTAAAGCCCGTTGATTGTTTGTTAACTTGCCGAGAAAACTGCAGCTGTGTTTCAATCTTCTGGAGGACTGAAGGTGGAAACACAGTTGACCAAGTCCCAAACAGGTGTCGCATGGCAGGATAAAGGTTAGGATGAAGTTGCCTGTATGCTTCACAAAATATCTAGAGAAATGATAAAATAAACTTTTCTAATAATCATGTTCTTTAAAAGAAATATGAAAAATTTAATGTAATATATGTTACAAATAACTCACCTCAGGTAAACGAGAAGAGAAATACTTAACATAGTCTTTGCCAATGTTCTTCACAATACTATCAAGAAGATATAAAGATGGCAGTTTCTGCTCAACTGGGACCTGAGCACCCAAAATAACAATGAGAACATAACAATCTGACTCCCCACGAAAAGGAATTAAAAGAACAAACAAAAAAAATTTAAAAACTGTTTGAATTCCCAGATATACTGATAGAAAGAGCTATTTATTTTCAATTTCAATTATATTCCCAGCAACCAACCAAATCATTCTAAGTAAAAATAGCCAATTCAGAATAAAACCGAAAATGCTGAAATTGTTATATCGACTAACTTTAAAAAAAAAGAAAATCAACCATCTAAATTAAACCTTGATAAAACTTGACCAAAAAGAATAGAATCAAATCAAATAGAAACACCTAAAATTAGCCATACACAAATTGAAGTTGAATTAATTATTTATAGCGCATATTGAACAATGCAAACATAATACCTCGACAATCCTGTCGCAAATTGCATGAGCAATGCCTTCCCCATGGGCTCTCTGGTCGCCAGCAATTATTGTGAGATCAGTAATGATAGGCTTCGAATTAAAAGTAAGTTCCGCTAACATCATCTCGTAAAGTTCCACAATCTCGTCTGTCCCGAGAGCCACAGCGTCACCATCCCCAACCGCCAAAGAAACCCTAGCTTCCCCCTCTCGTTGCTTCAAAAGAGCTTGAAACTTATCCATTATGGTTGGCGGCAGCGGCGGCTTCTGCGCCAGTTCATTTGGCATCGTCTTGCTGTTAATATTGGCACTGAAGGCAACTGAAGATGAAGCTCTAGGGTTTTATAAAAATTTCTCTGATACCATTCAACTTCATAAAAAAATTAATAACAATGGAAACAAATTACGGTTAGCGTTAGGGTTAGGGGACAACATTAGAAATCTCTTCTGTTAGCATCGAACATTAACAACCTTTTGCATGAGTGCTGTTTTCCTGTGGCACGAACAAACTGCTGTAATCATCTTGAGACGGCAAAATTTTTTTTTTTTTTTTTTAAGAAAATCAAAAGGCAACAACATTGTAGTTCAGATATAATCAACGGTTGGAAATGTGATGAGGTGGAGCCAAGTGGATCTTTGCAAGACAAGTAACTGAAATTTTTGTCTGAATGTGTGAATACGTGGACATCGATTCCGGCCGTCTCACTTTTTTCTTTTTTAATTTATTTGTGATACTATTAAAAATAAGGGAAATAATCAAAAATAGACAAAATACCCTCCCACTAAACAAAAATGTCCAAAATCACTATTTTCAAGTAAAAATGCCCAAATTCACTATTCTTAAGAAAAAATGTCCATTACTTTTTCTAAAATACCAAAATTACCCCTCCTCTCATTTATATAAACCCTCCTCACTCACTATGAGGGGTTAAATGAAATTTTATTAAAATTATGAGACATTTTAATATTTTACATTATAAGGACATTTTGATATTTCTTTATCATTTCGTAACTTTTTCTAAAATACTAAAATTATCCTTCTCCTCATTTATATAAACCCTCATCACTGGCTATGAGAGGTTAAATAAAATTTTATTAAAATTAGGGGGCATTTTAATAGTTTACATTGTATGGCCATTTTGATATTTCTTTATTATTTCATAACTTTTTCTAAAATATCAAAATTACCCTTCTCCTTATCTATATAAACTCTCCTCACTCACTTTTATTACACATACTTCTCATATCACTCAAACACTCACTCTCACTTTTATTTTTATTCAAGATCAATTACTAGGGATTCGTTCGGACATAAGAAGTTCATATTTTTGAATTCGATTCGAAAAAAGACTATTCATCAAAAAAATGTATTTATACCAATCTTAGCCTAAAAGTTAATTTTATTTGTTAAGTCTAGCTTTTATGTCGTAATATAAGGGTTAAATATAATGTTTAACAAATATGGGGGGTTAAATAAATTTTAGATAAATATGGGGGGTTTTGGATATTTTACATTGTATGGGCATTTTGATATTTCTTTATTATTTCATAACTTTTTCTAAAATGTCAAAATTACCCTTCCCCTCATCTATATAAACTCTCCTCACTCACTTTTATTACACACACTTCTCATATCACTCAAACACTCACTCTCACTTTCATTTTTATTCAAGATCAATTACTAGGGATTCGTTCGAATAGAAGAAGTTTGTATTTTTGAATTCGACTCAAAAAAAACTATTCATCAAAAAAATGTATTTATACCAATCTTAGCCTAAAAGTTAATTTTATTTGTTAAGTCTAGTTTTTATGTCGTAATATAATGGTTAAATGTAATGTTTGACAAATATTGGGGTTAAAATAATTTTAGATAAATATAGGGAGTTTTTGGATATTTTACATTGTATGGGCATTTTGATATTTCTTTATTATTTCATAACTTTTTCTAAAATGTCAAAATTACCCTTCCCTTCATCTATATAAACCCTCCTCAATCACTTTTATTACACACATTTCTCATATCACTCAAACACTCACTCTCACTTTCATTTTTATTCAAGATCAATTACTAGGGATTCGTTCGGACGAAAGAAGTTCGTATTTTTGAATTCGACTCGAAAAAAGACTATTCATCAAAAAAAGGTATTTATACCAATTTTAGTCTAAAAGTTAATTTTATTTGTTAAGTCTAGTTTTTATGTTGTAATATAGGGGTTAAATGAAATGTTAGACAAATATGGGGGGTTAAATGTAATTTTAGATAAATATGGGTTTTTTTT
Organism: Mangifera indica; assembly: GCF_011075055.1. Classification (NCBI taxonomy): domain Eukaryota; kingdom Viridiplantae; phylum Streptophyta; class Magnoliopsida; order Sapindales; family Anacardiaceae; genus Mangifera; species Mangifera indica. The sequence continues at coordinate 11,002,824 of NC_058142.1, read as the reverse complement.
ATATTTTACAATATATAAAGGATTTATATAACATGTTAAGAATAGATAGGTATTGCTTTGATACAAGACAACATACAAGGGTGTTAAATAAAAAAGAGATAATTGAGGGGTCTAATGAAATGTTATTAAAATTAAGGGGGCATTTTGATATTAAACATTGTAGGCGTATTATAATTGAAATTTTAGATTTTTTTGAGTTTCACCGTTTTATGATATATCAACTCGTATTATCCAGATTTCTGAAGAATTTTTCGATTATTGCCATTCTAGGGTTTTCAACTTTTAGAATTCGAATTTTTGTTCTATTTTTTCGAATTTCAACGTTTTAGGATATATCGACTAGTATTTTTCAGAATTCCAAAAAAATTTTTAATTTTTGCCATTCTAGGGTATTTAAACTCTGAGAATTCGAATTTCAGTTTTATTTTTTCGAATTTTACCGTTTTAGGATATATCGACTCATATTTTTCAGATTTTCGAAGAATTTTTCGATTTTTGTCATTCTAGGGTATTTCAACTTTTAGAATTTCAATTTCAGTTTCATTTTCTGAATTTCACCGTTTTAGGATATATCGACTTATATTTTCTAGATTTCTAAAAAAAATTTTGATTATTGACATTTTAAAGTATTTCAAAGTATAGAATTTGAATATCTATTTCAAAGTATAGATATTATAAAAACGTTTTAAATGGAACGTTAAAAATAGATATATGTATTTTGATATAAGATAACATATGAAAGTGTTATATAAATTGTTAAATAATTATATGGGGATAAATAAAATATTAGAAAAATATGAGGAGTTTTTTTTTATTAATAATTGTACGACTGTTTTACATAGTTATTATAGATTTTTTTATTATAAATGAATAATTATCTTCAAAAACTTGTCATTGCAGGGTTGATAATTAAAATGGATGGTTATGCATCGATTCGTTACTAGGGAGAATGGATTCAAGGTGGCAACAACACAATGAAATATGTTGGAGGAGCCAAATAATTGATTAAAATCCCTTATGGAACAACATTCGAGGGATTTATTGAGCTTTTGACGGAGTCTTGCAGTATTGATCCAATGACAAACTACCTTCAACTATCAATGAAGCCAAGAAAAATTGAGCTCGACTGCCCCATACAAATCCAAAATGATGAAGATGTCCAGGGTCTTATTGATATGTCTCAGTACTTACAGGAATGTATTCCCGTTTTTGTTACATGTACCTCAATTGAAGGGCAAAAAGAAGAAGATGAAGATGAAGAAGAAAGTAGTGGGGTCAAAAAAGAATACGATTTGAAAAAGTTGATTAATTTCAGTAATGACCCGTTGTACATTGCAAACTCATGGGCTCATGGAGAAAAAAATATAATTCCTGATTGGGGTGACTTTGATGGAAATGATATGCCCGATATTCCTTTTTCAGAAGATGTAGAGCCTGAGTATATGACATCAGTTACCCAGGGTATGGATAGTTTGCAGCTTGAAGATCCTATTTCAGGTGGTGGAAATTATTCTGGGCCATTTTTTGACAATGTCCACACTGATCCATTTAGGTGGCTTCGTGATTTTCCTCCACAGCCATTAGCATCATCAGGTGGTTTCAGATCGATCCGAGAGGAGAATGGTGTAAAGGTTGGTGATATTTTCCATAATAAAGTCCAATTGAAAGACGTCGTGAAGCAATTCTCCTTACTTAAAGGATATCTGGGGCATTTATTTATTGCGGTGTCTCTTGATGGTAATAATCAGATATATCCTATTGGTTTCGGTGTCGGCAAAAAAGAAGATCACGATACATGGTGTTGGTTTCTCAGTAGAATTAAAGAATGCATCCATGACCTCTCTGAGCTGACAATAATCTCAGATCGACATCATGTTATCTACTCAGCAATGGCTGAAGTCTTTCCAGATGTCCACCATGGATGCTGTTGTCATCATCTTCTGTGTAACATGCGGGCAAAGTATAAATGAGACTCAAAGGTATAGTATTTAAACAAATAATTAAATTTATAACAATTTATCCTTTTCATATATTTTGATTATACTCAGTTTTCATATTTTCTCCCACCGTACAGGTTGCAGGTGCATATTGGAAAGTCGCAAAATCATACATAGAATCCGAATTTGGGATGATGATGCAATCCCTTGACTCAATGAACCCTCAAGCTGGCACTTATCTACGGGATGTCAGATTTGAGCGTTAAAGTAAAGCGTACTTTCCAGGACATCGATACAACATCATGACCACAAATATTGTTGAGTCATTTAATGCCCTTGTCAGACATGCACGGGGCCTACCTATAACAATGCTCTTGGAGTTTATTCGTGGTACCATACAACGATGGTTTTACTAGAGAAGAACCCATGCAAGTAAGTATGAAATTGTTATTAATTAAAAGTTTTTTCTCATGTTCTTTTTTCCCCTTTGTTGTGGTTATTACCAAAAGTGTCCTTAATATTTTTTCAAATTACAGATGAATGTCATAACTTTATCACCACTTGGGCGGAGAAAAAGATCAGTAATCGTCTATCAAAGTCTGCAAGTCTAGAGGTTCGATCGATTACACCTACTCGGTATTAGATTGTCGGATTTGGTGGATTCATGGCTATTGTGGACTTCGGTGAAATATCTTGCACGTGTAGAAAGTTTCAGCTTTCACATATTCCGTGCAAGCATGTCATTGTTGTTGCACGACATATGAGGCTCATAAATGTTAATGCATGGGTTCATCCATTCTTTCATACCGACATCTACCGTGTAATATATCAGGAACCGGTCAACCCTTTTGGAAATCAATCTGATTGGTTGCACTCACCAGAAGAAAGAGTTATATTGCCCCCCGCCCTCGATGGTTGTCGTCCAGGTCATCCATCCAACAGAAATCGACGTCTATCCCAAGGAGAAAATGTTACACCGAGGATTTGCAGTCATTGCCATGAACCGGGGCATACACGAACCCAATGTAAATCCCCAGCACTGGTTCCGAGCTCTGTCCCGTAGCGTTCTTCTAATAAAGTCAAAGAAACGAGATCTTGACATGCTAATACTCAGTTTTATTTCTTATATGATTTTTTATTGTTGTACTTCATTTTTTATGTAACGGATGTATTTTTATTATTGTTTCAAATGTGTAATTGTATTGTCATGTCATTTAATAACTTTAGTGTAAATAATGAGTTGTTTCAATATTTCTTTATTTCATCTAATTATTTCAAATGTGTAATTGTTTGAGTAAACTTACGTTTTTATTGTTTTTTCGTAACAAGATTATTTAAAAAATAAAATCAAATACGATACATATCCATATATAACCACAGATAAAGTATATCATACACATATACACATACAATAAATATATACATCTAAACATATGAAGAACAATAAATATCCAATGAGTTAACTAAATATACATCCGTGAGCTACTCGATACAGTGAAAATACAACTGTGACGCTAAACGTCGACGCATAGAGGTAGACGACTCTCGGGGAAAATCGTAGCTCCGTGACAACGCCAAAGACTCAAAAAAACGTAACATAAACATGCCATAGTCACCGGAGCCCAATCCCTGCTGAGGGACATCTGTCGCTCGATACAAAGCGAGGGAATCACGTCGTGGAGTCCTCCTAGAAGCTATCCAAAAACTTGTCGCATCTAATAACGCAAGAATGAATGTCATATACGGTCGCATGCGCTGCTCAAAAGACCCTATATTCCCCGAATATGATACCTCTGAATCGTATACCGTAATCGACCACTCACAGAGATCTATAACTCCAACGACCCAATGTGCGTTGTCGAAGTTTATAGGGATGTAAACCTATAAACAGTGACAAATTTTAGTTAATTATCGTTGTCGTTAACCAATTCAATGTAATAGAAATATATATATGTTATACCTGATCGACTATCCCCTATGGTTTGTACATCAATCCCGGGGTGTACGCTGCCTCAACCATCCTTGTGAAGAGCCCCAAAAACTCAAACTCGTCAATCGGTGTAGTCTGTCAACTCTTCCAGGCCATCTCAATATGGTCTCCGAAGAATGTGTGGGCAGTCGTCCAACGCTGGGAAACAGTCGCACGGTGCTCATCCTGGTGCCAATGTAATAAAGCCAAAAAAGAATCCACATGCTAAAATGGTATAAACAAGTTCACATGTGTTAGTTATTAATAAATATACCAAACTTTTTCCCGAATTATATAGTATAGACAACTTACATCGTCGGTCAACCACTGGCGTAACTTTACCACAAGCCGCCAAAAATTGTCCTTTGACTTCGACCTGATGAAGTAGATATCATGTGTGTCGGAAGCCACAGCTGTAGTGTACCACGTGAGGAAAGATTCCTCACGCTCTGAGGTAGAGGATGAAATGGTCCTAAGTTACTGTTTCACCCTCCCTTTGAGTGGATTTGTATACAGGGTGCGAACCAGTAGACCCTTTTGGACGATCCAACCACGTGCTGTACGAATTAGCTGCATGATCCCAAAAAATAATTAATTCATCATTCATCCTACGTAACAATTAGCATTAATCGATTTATTTTACCTTCTTCATGTATGCGGGAGGAGGTTTAACTGGAGAATCCTGAATCACAGTCAAGTCCAACACGCGTGCTCCTTCGACAGACTGGAAAATTGTAATTTTGAACATCTCAGTGACCAATATATACGAATATTTATATACTAAGTATATAAATATATACCTCAATATGGATGGCCTCAGAAATGTCCCCTTGAAAGTTGTCCTTCTGGAAGTCCTCCTCCTGTGAACCAATATCCATTATCTTTTTGGTTGAGCTCGGGATATTAGCAAGTAACCATAATCACTCATCCTGAAAAAGAGTCAAAACATCATTAAATAAACAGTATAATTGAAAAGACAAATCGATCAATGACATTGTTTTAAAAAAGTTAACCTCAACTTCCGAGGAAAGTGTTCGAAGAGAACCCTCCATCGATAATATATCAATGTCGGTTCTCTATATGCATGAAAAGGGCCAAATGGTAAGTGATATTTCATATAAAATATAATATCGTTAATAATTAGCATACCTCAAGTGGAGGATCTGATGTAACAGAAGGGCTAACCGGTGCCTCCTCATGGCGACTATCCTAAGATAATAGTAATAATAACTTAATCAGTGACATTTTATATATAACAATACTATAATATAATAACGACATTAAATATAAATTTGAAATGTCATACGGACCTCGTGTGGTTGATGGGATGGTATTGCAGTATCAATGGGGGATGTCGGCCAAATATCATCGTCCCTCTCCTATACGAATGTAATAATAGTTGTCAGAATAATAACAATGTAGGCATTTTTAATAAGTAATAAATTAGAAGTGGTTTTATAACTTGAGCGATGGGGGCTGGATATGTACATGTGACGATGTCTTCGAAACGAGCCATACGATCCTATAATCTAGTCATATCGTCGCATAATCGAGTCAGCTGGGAAGAGACATTGTCGCGTAATCGAATCATCTAGGAAGAGATATCGTCATGAAAACTTGATATCTCACGTAAAATCATAGCACCCTAGTGCGCTAATGTAGAAATACTGGATGATACGGATGAGGGACATTGTTCGATGGCATGATGGGTAGTACAGTCCTCTACTCCAGGATGGTCTGTCGTCCATGGACTCTAAACTACAGGGGAACATAAAGGCTGCTCCATAACATGAGGCTGAATAGGCTCTTCCAATGTCTCAGAAGTGTCGACGGGTACATCTGAAGGTCCAGAGGCTGGAGAAGCCCCATCTTCGATCTGTGGAGGAACCGAAGAAGATAAGGAGGAATCAGCATCGGGTAAACTAGTGTACTTGCGAATCTCAGAATACCATGGTGCACCCTCCTCGATCGATAATGGACGAAGAGGGAATGTGACATCCTCCTAATAATGAAGATATATAATTCAAAATAATTGCAACATCATATGAATTAATCGACTTATTAATTAACGAGTACATACCGGATTACCAGTGAAAATTCGACCTATATGAGTCCAACTAGGGACGTCTCGTGTACAACACCTCAACATCCGTGGGGACGCATAGGGATTAACAAGGTTAATCCAATCGTATAACGTGTCTAAAGTCTCATATATTCAATACTGCAATATAATCATTTACGATTTAAATAAGACAATTTATATTTTTGTCAATTAATATATACAAATAATAATATAAAACTTACCTAAAATGCGAAAGGAAATTCGTAAAGGTCGTATTTATAGATTTCAGGCATCCGTCTGGAACAGACTCTCTCACTCGCCTGTGACATAGACTCGTATGTTATCTGCCACACAGCAATGCCCTAGGGATAGGAATTAAACCAGTCTAAATGATCAACTAACTGTAAATAATCTGTGGACACCTTCTTTCGTCGATCATTCCCCAAAAGAACCATGTGAAGAATATACAACAAGGCCATCTTGACAGCGTCAATATTGTCATCCCCCCATGGCCTCGACAAGAAAACACACTCTATGTCGTGATACTGTACCTTCGGACAACTGCGAAAGTACGTATCTCTGATCCTATGTCTGAGGAGCGAGGAATATATGAAGAAACATCAGTCCGTCGGCTAAACGAAAGACCTGTTACCAACGCAAACTCAAACGAGCTAAATCCCACATCAACCCCGCTAACCCTAAACCAAAACTCGTCTCTGGTAAAGGGTGGATGTAGCTATCGTAGTAGAAATGCATGAACCAATATCCCGAAGAATTTGGTTTCGGGTAAACGAAGGAGAGACCTGAAACATGTCCTCTCAAATAGTCGTAGCTGATCCGGGGTCAATGTAGAAGTAATCCGAGATAATGCAGTACGCTGTGCACGACATATCGCATCTACCCAGAAGTGTCTAGACTCGTCTGGGATTCGTAGCTCACTGTCAACCCATCTTCTTTTGCGAGAAATATCCTGTAACAATTTTAAAAATTCATTAGAAATTCATAAAAACAAATATGTAAACAAATGTATTCGTAGAAAAAACATAAAAAAAATGAAAAATATCAAATAATTAAAAAGGAAATGACAAAACTTAACAAATAAGATATAAGTATCTTAAAACGGTGAAATTCAAAAAAACGGAGCTGAAATTCGAATTCTACACGTTCAAATACCATAGAATGTTAACAAACGAAAAATCGTTCGAAAATCTAGAAAATACGAGTCGATATAGCCAAAAAAAGTGAAATTCGAAAAAACTGCAATGAAATTTGATTTCTATAAGTTAAAATACCATAGAATGTTAACAATCGAAAAATCGATCGAAAATAAGAAAATATGAGTTGATATATCCTAAAATGGTGAAATTCAAAAAAACGAAAATGGAATTCGAATTATATACTTTGAAATACCTTAAAATGACGATAATCAAAAAATCGTTCAGAAATCTTCAAAATATGAGTCGATATATCATAGAATAGTGAAATTCGAAAAAACGAAACTGAAATTTGAATTTTATACGTTCAAATACCCTAGAATGTTAACTAACGAAAAATCGTTCGAAAATCTAGAAAATACGAGTCAATATAGCCAAAAAAGGTGAAATTCAGAAAAACTATAATGAAATTTGATTTCTATAAGTTGAAATACCATAGAATGCTAACAATCGAAAAATCGACCCAAAATAAGAAAATATGAGTTGATATATCCTGAAATTATAGAATTCAAAAAAACGAAACTGAAATTCGAATTCTATACTTTGAAATACCTTAAAGTGACGATAATTGAAAAATCGTTCGAAAATCTAGAAGATACAAGTCGATATAGCCAAAAAAGGTGAAATTCGAAAAAACTATAATGAAATTTGATTTCTATAAGTTGAAATACCATAGAATGCTAACAATCGAAAAATCGACCGAAAATAAGAAAATATGAGTTGATATATCCTGAAATTATAAAATTCGAAAAAACGAAACTGAAATTCGAATTCTATACTTTGAAATACCTTAAAGTGACGATAATCGAAAAATCGTTCGGAAATCTTCAAAATACGAGTCGATATATCCTGAAATGGTGAAATTCGAAAAAACGAAACTGAAATTCGAATTCTATACTTTGAAATACCTTTTAATGTTAATAATAAAAAAATTGTTCAGAAATGAATCAATATATCCTGAAACGATAAAATTAGAAAAAACGGAACTGAAATTCGAATTCTAGAAGTTGAAACGTCGAAATTTGACAAAACGAAAATGAAATTCGAAATCTATACGATAAAATACCATAGAATGTGAACAATCGAAAAATTGTTAGATAATTTGAAAAGAATACTTGATTTATCCTAACACGGCGAAAATTGAAAAAACGGAATTGAAATTCGAACTCTATCAGTTGAAATACCTATGAATGTCACTAACCGAAAAATCATTTGAAAATTTGAAAAATATGAATCGATATATCATGAAAAAACAAAATACGAAAAAACGAAACTGAAATTCAAAAACACGAATCAATATATTCGATAAATAGAAAAATCGAAATATTGAGTTGAAATTACGTCATTACATCGTAAAAAATGTCAAAAATCACCAAAATTCGGAAAATCGAATCTCAAATTTGAAAATTACATATGGAAAAACCCTAAAACAGAAAAAACGAATATAAAATTCGAAAACTACACGATCAGAAACCCTAGATAAGAAAATTCTCAATTTACCCCCTCATGAAAATTCCTTTTCAAAAAAGGTCAATTGTTAAGTGGCAAATATCAGAAAAACCCGCAGTGTTCTAAGGAATCTCCTCCGGTTCCCCAATATTTTAAAAAAGCAAATTTACCCCCCAAACCCACGGCAATGTCTGCTGTCGTGGGAGAAATCGTTTGATCGTGGGAAACACTATTCCCACGGTCGGACTGCCGACCCTTTCAGTAGCCATTTCGGCCAAATTTTGGTTGTTTCGACGTCCGATTTCCACATAAATCAAATCTACACGTTGTATAACACAAAACCCCTCAACCAATTCAACGAAAACAACCAAGAATCAAAACATTTTAAGCATTGTTCAAACCCTAAACCCTAAAATTTCAAATCTAAAAATCTCAATCAAATCTCAATAATATGAGTAATAACTTGATTCAAACAAGATTACGGGAGATATACTAACCTTCTTTGCCATTTGCGGTTGCCAGAAAGCAAGAAAATCAGCGGAAATTTGGTCGACCGTGGGAGAATGGGAAGTTTTGAAATTTCTTTGAATTTGCATAGTAAAATGACCGTGGCAAGTAAGGAAATTTGTTGTGTTTATATATGGGGGCAGTTTCATCATTTCACAAAATCTGGGCATTTTTGCTTAAACCTGGATATTTTAGGCAATTTCGCTTAGACCTCCTTAATTTTGGCTATTTTTTATAATTTCCCTAAAAATAATATATATAATTTTATGTATATATAATAGTATATGAGTATATAATTAAATAATTTTAAATTAAAAATAAAATAATATTTAAATATATAATAAAATATTTTTATTTATGAATAAAATTATATATATAATTTTATTATTTTTTGATCTATACATAAAATTTAATCCAACAAGAGTTGTAGTGGGGTTTGAGAGAAAATAAATACAATTATAAGTTAAAACTAACAATTACACTTAAAATTAATTAAATTAATTTAAACAAAGGTTTAGACAATATGAATCGACACTCCAAGATTATATAAATGTAACCAAAAGAATGAAATATGCACAAATACTCAATCTAACCTCTGGTAAATCTTAACCTTTTCATCTCATTTCCATCAAAATTTCACTTGAAAATCAAAATATCCTAGTAAGTAACTTTGTTTTTTCATTGCTTCTGGTTTTTATTAATAATTATTATGAAATCCAGTTAAAATTTGTGGAAAATGTTAACAAACCATAAGTAAGCACTAATTTTCTTGGTAGAATTTGAAGCATGTTTTTACGTTAATTCTACATTTAATTAAGGATGGTTAAGAATTTGAGTGAAATGTGTAATTTTTAACATTGTTATAATGTTAATTCTCTATTTTTATTAACTAATATTATGAAATTGAGTTAGAATTTATTTGAAACCATTGACAGACATGAGATTAGCGTAGATGTGATCTACGCTAAATAGAGTTAAGTCTAATATTAATCCATTTTTTCACATCAATTCTGCACTTTTATTTGTTAGGATAGTGCTATAGATCTAATTAGAATTGTGTAATTTGTAATTATTTCATTTATAATTAATAAAAAGGAATTCTATTGAATATTCATATTTGTGCATTTACAATATATTCGTAAAATCAATATATTTTTAGAATTATAGAACCACCATGAGGAGTTGTAGGAATCTCATTAGATGGTCATTCTAAAAACGTTCATAATTTTAATATTACCTTGGTAAAAAATATAAACAATGGTGATAAGATTATCATAGTACTAATCGACTCCGCTGAAAGATAGCGATGATTCTCATATGTTGAAACTATTGGCTGATAGCTTAGTGCAACATATGAGTGCACATTGTAAATGTGCTCATTAGACTAACCTAACTTGAGGATTTTCATATAGGTGGTTATTCTAGTGTTTATGAAATATATCCTCTAACTCACATATACATGTGAGGTGTTATTTTGCGAAAAATAAAACTTTAAACATGCATTCTACAACATAAAATAAACATGTAAGTATACAACTTATCTAATGTGAATCCTCCTAAGTCATGAAGGGTTGACTAATAAATCTAGGTCTTACTCTTTGTGTGCTCAAGACTTCTCCTTCATTTTCATTTTTCAAGTGCACAAGGTTTTGTTTCCTAGTTACATACTTTATAATGAAAGAAAATAAGACTAACTCTAATTTTACATTTGATAAAATTATAAACCTTAAGTTACATTCGAGGGAGTTAACTGAGAGAGGAAGTACATTCAAAATAGTAAGAGAAGACAGAACGCATAACCTTATTTTAAATCTTGCAAACATACATTCTCAAAATGAAATTGAAACATCCATAGGTCTATAGTTATAGACTAGGTACCATGCATGTACATCCATGCATAAGGTCATAATACAAATTAAATTGAATTAATTTTAATTATTATGTAAAGTATCAAATTACAATTTAGCCCCTCATATTTTGCATAATTGTTCAACCTTAAAGGACTAGAGATTTGCAATTTGGTCTTTCTTTTTTGAAATTGGATTAAAATTATAATTTCTACCTTGAACAAGCATGTAAGGCATATGGACAGCTATTCATCATCTCGAATCTAAAATTTGACAAAATTCTAATACCTTGAACGATGAAGCAAATGAGCATGTGAACGAGTGAATTTTCTATTGATGAATAGATGTCCATCTACAAAAATCTTATGGACGAGAAGATTCCATGCTTGTCATAGACACAAAATGCATTGATGAACAAGCACTCACCATCACAAGAATGGTCATTTGTAATGCATTTTCTAGATTTTGTTGTGAAACAATCATAAAAAAAAACTTTCCAAATCTAGCACACCTTCGTTGGGATGAGATAATATGGCATGAAACCCTATCTCACACCACCAACAACCATAACAACGCGAATCCTAGTCAATTTCACATATCAATTCGAAACCGTTTAGTGATCAACTGAATCAATAACCTGAACTTTCAAAAAATTTTGCATAGCAAAAAAAAAAAAATTCAACAATTTTTATGAAACAAAACAAAAGGATAAAACTCAATAACCTAACATATAATTTACATTGTCAAAATCACTAACAATTGTGCTGTAGGGACTTATGGCCTTTAATAATGGAATTGATTACAAAAAATTTAAACAAACATTACCACAAATCCTACTTTGGATCATCCTTATAGAAAGTTTAATTAACAACATGACATAAAACATAGGGTTTTTATATGATATACTTGCATTGGTGGCTCTTTCGTCTTTCTTTGATGGTAGGAGGTTACAAAGTTGTATTTGCAAAACCAAGCATAGGTTTGCTCTTTAGTATCCACACGAAGTAACAACTCGAATGACTGTAAGAATTGTGCTCAAGGCTTGCTAAAATTTGAGGACAATTTGTAGTTTTTACAAAGAAGGGTGAAAAGCTCTATATGCAGCTAAGGTATGTTTATGTAAAAGAATGTGTGAGAAAATTAGAGAAAATGAGTGTATAAAAAATATATACACATGTGCACTAGATCCAAGTGCAAGGCCCAGTGTACATTGTATAGTGCACTTAGTTTAAGTGTAAAACTCAAGTGTACATTGTCATGTACACCTGGGCCATGCACCAAGCCTAAGTGTATATCTCATGTACACCTCATGTACACTTGGGCCATGCTTCGAAACTAGGTGTACGCCTTTATTTTCTCTCCCATTAATGTTTGGGAATGTTTCCTATGCATGATCTATAGTGCTTAGTAGGGTGTACACCAATTAATTCCTTTCCCTGATTTTAGGCCATCAACCTAAATCATAGGCATGGATAAAGATAGGATAAAATCTTATCCTACACAATTTTAAATTTTAAATTAATTAGATTAGGTTTAAATTTATCCTTTTGGATAAATCTATTTTATCTATTCTTACAAACACCCCTAACCTTTCAGGATTATTCAACTAAAGTCCTTAAGTATTATAATATATACTTTTAGGCCTATAGGCCTTTCCAAGACTTTAAATCCTCTATCTATAATTTGAAGCAAATCCAACTTAGACAATTTCACGTCTCTAGAGTTTATCAACTCCTTTTATGTGTAACCCATAAGTTTTCCACTTAATCAATAATAACTGGATTTGTGTTAAACTTTTGACCTAACATTTATCTGGATAAAAACCAAGATTGCCCTTTAGTAAAATAGCATGACCACATGATTAATGAAGGGTCAGCGTATGACTTCTTAACCTATCAGTGATACGGTTACTTGTTCAATTGGATCATTTTGTCATGCAATATCTTTTTTAGGTTAAGGTATAAATAAAGTGTCTCCCTCAAGGCATCTCAAATAACATAAACTGACTTATGCCAATGAACTGATAATATTAAATCCAACACAACCTAATCCCATTATGGCCATAAATTTAGTTAGTCATTGTTATCTACTAAAACACCCTAACAGAGATATTAACTTCCATGTTTAGGAGTGATAAATCATTTATTGATCCACCATAACTTTCATACAAATCACAATATAGCCAATCACCACATTTCTGGTAATCCTTTTATCAAACTATGTTGGGCTAATGTCAAACCATATCGATCGTTGCATAAAACAATCTGATAACCTTAAATCTAAGGACCACATGTACATCCATTCACTAAGAGGATATATTCTATAGACATTGGAGTAATCATTCATATGAAATCATTTTGGCAGGTCAGTTTGGCGAACACGTTTACAACATACACCCATGTGTTACATCAAGTCATCAATAAACAATTTTAACACATAAGAACTATCATCATATTTCAATAAACTTGTTCAATACTATAATAACTTTATCACTATTAGTCTACCATTAGTTATACTAATATAAGAGTTATGAATGTTTTAAGAACAACTATCTAATATGCACATAAAGTCCTTATGATTATGTGTCATACACTGATCCCCTTATCACCGTTCAACTATTCTTATGACATTTGTTTGAGCATATATTAATAAACTATAAGAAAAAAGATAATCATAGGAAATTACAAATATGACTTTTATTAATAAACTTTTATTGTCATGGGAATTGGTTTTAGGGCACCAACACCAAAGCGTGCTTTAATATGATGCAAATTACAATTACAAAATTATAACATGATTGATATCAAAATATATATGAACATCTACATATTCAATCAATCAAAGAAGTATTATTTCAAGAATAACTACTTAAACATTGGCTCTTGTACCATTGTAGTAGTTTTCAAGTTACCAAAATTGGTGAGGGTAATGAAATATAATACAAATTTCTCATACAATCTGAAAACCTCATTGGGTCATATTTTAGGGTTAGTTATTCAAGAATCATGACATAACAATAAGGGGTTTCTAAGAGAACTATACTTGCATTAGTCGATTCCTCTAATCTTTATGTGGCAAATGAATTACTTTCCAACTTGTAACAAGGTGACACCTCAATATCCACATCAAGTACGGATAAATAGAGCTAAAACACATTCACAAAAAGCTTTATGAATAAAAAGAGTATTGGGACAAACAAACGTTCGTTTGTGTATTTTGGCAAAAAGTTTGAAATTATGAATTGCATCTATATTTACAAGATGCCATGAATGACCGTTCATAGGGTATGAATGGTCATTTATCCTTGATCTATATCTTATATGCTTCGTGATTTTTCTGGATCCTCATGCTTAATTTGAATAAAATTTGGATAAAGTTAATTCCAAATCTAACTCACCATGAATGATCATTTATGTTTAAGGAAAAAGTCAAACTAGACTAATTTAATCCTATCGAACAAATGTAATCCATTTCTAATTTCATTGCAACCTAAACACTTTAAGATTATCACCAAATAACCTTATGCCTCTAAAGTCTAAATTAACTTCGATATGCTTATGCCTTTAAAGTCTAAATTAACTCTTATTGTATTCAGATTCAAGTTAAATCTAGACACATACCAAAATTGGCATTTTGCAAGGCGTCATGGCCCCTGATCAATAAAGTGTCAATAAACAATTATTAAGCTTTGTCAACTTCATGGTTATTCATAGTACAATTCTTTTGTTAATTGATATCTCTCGAGGTTGAAACATATATACATGTCTATCTTAGTAAATCCTTCAGAGAAACTAATACACATCAATGCCCATATTATTTGGATCAGGTTTAACCTAATCCTATTGTGGCCACAATTTTGAGTGGTTATTAATGTTTTTTAGCATTCTCATTTGACACATCTTCTAATGTGCTTATTAAGAGGCGTTAGCAAAAGTGGTAAAGCATTAAAATTTCTATAGAGAAATCCTAGGTTTGAGCCTTTATCATGCTTGTGAAACTTTCTAATTAATTACTTAAAAAAATATTCTTATGTGCTCAGGAGTGATAAATCTTCTATTGATCCAGCACAGCCTCCATACAGATCCTAATATGACTAATCACAAGTTTTATGGTTACTCCTATTATGACAATTATATCAATTTTTATACGAGATATTTAAATGATCTCAAGTCTAAGGATCACATATACCATGAGTTAAAGGATATACTTCATAGACACTAAAGCAACCTTCAACATGAAACTCCTTAAATCAGGTTAGTCCTACGAACATGTCTATAATATGCATTCATATGTTACACCAAGCTATCAACTAACAACTTTGACGTGTGAGAAATGCCATCATCTTTTGATGGGGTTGCTTAACATTATGATAATCTCATCTCTATTACCTGTGCCTTTGGTAAAAGTAATTTCAAGATTATGTACGTTTCTATAATAGTCACCTAACATGTTCATAAGGTTTTGATAGGGTTGCTTAACACTATGATAATCTCATCTCCATCACCTGTGCCCTTGGTCAAAGTAATTTCAAGATTATAAACATTTCTATAGTAGTCACCTAACATGTTCATAAGATTCCTACAATCAGTTATTCGGTCCTTTTGTCATGATTTTATCATTATAAGGACATATTATTCTTACAAAAATATTAAATACATGTTAATATGAATGAATAATAAAAACCTTTTATTAATAAATGAATAATTACAATATACACAAATACATTATGAGGATTTGCATGGTAATATTAGAAACATCAAAAATAGGTTTCTAGAATGTTCTGCACAATCATGCTTTGCATGTCATGACTATGCATAAGTATAGGAAATCCAAATTTTGAATGAGTGTGTGCCCATGCATTATCGTGTGCATGTATGTACACTTGTTTTTGAAAACTTTATTTGTTAATGAATGAATGTGCAACAAGTATGCATGGTTGTTCATGGTTGAAACATGACTTTTTGGTGTCATGTACACCCATACATCAGATCATGCATGACTATACATGATTGAATGAATTAATGATTTTGACCTAAGAGTTCTATAGAGAAAAGATGAAGACGATGAACAATATATATGAGAATGTATGAATATGCAATCAAAAGAGGCACGCTTATACATTGAGTTATATAAAATGTATACTTGTAAGGATAGAAAACAAGAGCGTACATGTATTTAGAATAGGTATGCCCATACATAGTCACACACAAGGTCATGTATAGTGAAAAAACACATGACCGTTGTTGGACTTCTTGGTGTTTTAATGATATTAAAAACATAAGTTAGAATTGTTAGGGTAGGTGCCCTAGAGCGAATTGATTTAGCACTTGTAATTGTAATTTTACATTCATTAATTAATAAAGGATTAATTATTATTCAATTCATATGTGTTCTTTTATATGATTGTGTAAATAACATACCCTTAGAATAGTAGAACTACAATAAGGGGATTAGATGATTAATCGTGAGAACCCTATGCATACTTTAAGTGGTCATTCTAGAAATTTTCATAATCCTAACATTACAATGACTAAGGACACGTGTAGTGGTGATGGGATTATCATAATGTGACTGACCCTATCAAAAGGTAAAGACAATTCTCACTTGTAAAAGCTATTTATAGACAACTTGGTGTAATACACTTGTGTACATTGTAGACGTGTTCATTAGACCGACTTTACTAATGGATATCTTTATGAATAATTGTTCCAGTGTTTATAGAATAAATCTTTGGAACACTATAAATGCATGTGATCCTATGACTTTAAGTCATCAGACTGTTTTGTGTAAAGATCAGTATGGTTTGACTCTATCTAACATACCGTCATAACTAGAGTATCAAAAAGGTAGTATACGGATATATTATGAGATGCATGAAAACTATTGTTAATCAATAAAATATTCATCACTTTTGAGCATAAAAGAAGATATCTTACATGAGAATGTTGAATAACATTCATGATTACTTGAATCTGTGGCTATAGTGGGATAAGGTTATAACCTAATTTGTGCAAGTCATTAATGTATATCAGTTCATACTGTTGAACTGTTAAAATAGACATGTTTATATGTCTCATCCTTAAGATATATTGGTTGAAAAAAGGACTGAATTGCATATAACTATGATATTGTAAAGGTTTAAAAGATATCCACTGACACTCTGTCATTTGGGTGGTCATGATGCTTTACTATAGGCTAATCTTGGTTTGTGTCTAAATTTTTTGTGTCTCAATTCAACTCGAATTTAGAAACTATCGGTTTGATAAAGTGCTTATAGGTTGCATGCATATATGGGTTGATACAAACCTAAAGGTAATGATCATTTTGGTGACAATCCTGGTGTTTAGAAAGAGAGAGAGATTTTGATTGACCATGCTTTGACCAAGCTTGACTTGGTATGTATAGTGTATTTGTCATTATGCAAAATTAAGGTGTATGGCATGGTTGGACCACTTTTTTGATCAAGCCATGCAAGGCCAACACGTGGCACAACTGGACAACCCTCGTCTAACTATGTAATACAGGTTAAATGTTAGGTGGCATAATTTTGTGCCACCCATGCAAGTGTGTTGATAAAAATGAGTTTGGATAAAATTTCATTAGAACCTAAATACTTGCATAATAAACAAATATAAACATGAGTTAATTAATGTTGACTTGAGGAGTCATTATGCTCTTATTTTGATGATAACAAACTAATATGTCCCTTAGCATATTGACTAATGATTTTAATTGAGTGTGAACTTAGATTGCAAGGATTTATCTAATGCACTTGAAGGAGTTTCAAGATGGAAATGAAAGAGAAGAGTCAATTGAAGAGTTATTGAAGATTTGAAGAAAAACTCAAGTGTTAGGTAGATATATTTGTAATTTAGAGCATTCATTTTGATTAGAATATTTATTTGCATAACATAGCTCACTTGAAAACTCATTTTTATATCCTTCACATTTTGGGTTAAAATGTCATTTTTCAAACTTATTGGGTTAAGCCAAGTTTGTCACTAAAGTTTATTAATTCTTTTAAAGTGATGAAGTTTTGTGAACTATATTATCATATCTTAAAGTTGGTTTTGAAAGAATTTTCAAAAATGGGTTAAATTGTCACTTTTCAAAGTTTTAGGGGTCAAGTTGTGATTTTTGAAAATTTAGGGGGTAAAATGCAATAAAATTCGATCGACCGAATTTGACCGACCAAATCAGCTTCTGAATTGTCCAGAAGCCATGTATTTTGGCTTCAGAAATTCGGTCAATCGAATTAAATTCGGTCGACCGAATTTTGGTTTGAATTTTTCTAACGGCTAGTGCCACATAAGCTACACGGAAGTGCCACGTCACATCTGGTTGACCGAATTCCATCCGGTCGATCGAATTGTGCGTTTTCTGGAAAACTAAAACAGCTATCTTTTTGCACAACGGTAACTTTCCTTATTTTCCCCTATATAAACCCAATCAATTTTGTTCGAAAAGAACTTTTGCCACAAAAAACTTTCATATATTTGAGGGCAAATTAGTTTTGAAATATTTTGACTTGCAAATTATTCTCTCTAATCAAAACCCTTGCTTATACACTTTGTAATTTCATTTGCTTTGGGTTGTACTAAGCTTTAACTTTCATATACACTTTTGAGAGAGATCATATTTCAATATTCATACTAAAATTCGTGTTATAAAAGAGTGAGGTTCACTCTTGGAGAGATTAGAAAATTTCTTGTGAGAGAAATTGTGTTTCAACATTTGTAAAGGTTAATAGCACCTTGGAAGCTATTTTGGTTGTGAAGAAAAGCTTGGTTGAGGTTTAGTCAACCAAGGATTAGTGGAATACTCCAAGGGAGAAAGCTTGGAGGGGTGGACGTAGGCCGGGTTGAGCCGAACCACTATACATCGCGTGTTTGATTTTCTCTTCCCTTAAACTTATATTTTATGTTATGTTATTTGGATTGTATTGATTGTTTGAGATATTTTAGTTATTTTCATACATTGGATTAAAAATAGGCAACATTATTTGATTTGAATAAATTGCTTTAATTCACAAATTTGGTAAAGATAGTTTTAAAATTACCTAATTCACCCCCCCTCTTAGGCCATTCGATCCTACAATTGGTATCAGAGCTTGGTTGCTCATTCTCATAAACTTAACCGTTTAGAGCAATGGCTATGAACCTAGGAAAATCCCATACCGTTAGTGAAGGGCTTGCCCCTAATAGACCGCCATTGTTTGATGGCACCGGTTATGCCCATTGGAAAAATCGTATGTCGATTTTCCTTCAAAGTGATTATGAATTGTGGGATGTTGTGCAAGATGGACCTTTTGTTCCTATGAAAGAAGTAGATGGAAAACAAGTACCCAAAACTAGGGAAGAAATGACCCCTCAAGATAAGAAAAATATTGCCATTAATGCTAGAGCTATGAATGTGTTATATTGTGCATTAAATGAATATAACTTTAACAAGGTACAAGCTTGTACCTCGGCTAAAGAAATTTGGGAATTATTGATGGTGTCAAATGAGGGGACTTCACAAGTCAAAGAGACTAAAATTAGCATGCTCACACACTCATACGAGTTGTTTAGGATGAATGAAAATGAAACCATTAGTGACATGTTTGATAGATTTATTACTATTGTGAATGAATTAAAAAATCTTGGTAAAGTTTATACTAACCAAGAAAATGTCAAGAAACTTCTTAGATGTTTGCCTCCCTCTTGGGATCCCAAAGTGACGGCAATCGAAGAAGCAAAAGATGTCAAGACTCTACCTCTTGAAAAACTTTTAGGTTCGCTTCTCACTCATGAGCTTACTATGAAGCAACGACAAATTGAAGAAGTGGAAAAGAAGAAAAAGAGTATCGCCTTCAAATTATCAATCAAAGAGAATGAAAAGTTCCTAGAAGAGGAAGAGGAGACATCAAATGATGAAGATGAAGACATTGCACTCTTAAGTAGAAAGATTGGAAAACTTCTAAGGAATAGGAAGCTAAGAAGAAATGGTAACTTCATAAAAAGGGATGCTTCTAAAGGTGAAAGGGGAGAAAGAAAAAGGAGAGAACAAATTGTGTGCTATGAATGCAAGAAGCCGGGACACATCAAATATGATTGTCCTCTCCTCAAAATTGGTAGATCAAAAAAAGAAAGCAATGAAAGCTACGTGGGACGATAGCGATGAAAGTGAATCCGAAAAGGAGGATAATGAAGTGGCTAACATGTGTTTCATGGCAACTACAAATAATGAGGTAACTAACTCTAACTCATCTAATACTTTTGATGATTTAGATGACATAGATGAAAACCCCTCATATGAAGAGTTATATGATACACTTGAAGAGATGAATGAAAAACTTGCTATTTGCATGTCTAAAAATGCAACCCTTAAAAAGAAAAATTTTAATCTGGAAAAGGAAAATGAGTCCTTAAAGAAAGAAAATGAAAATGTTAACCAAAAAATCCTTAAGCTTAAAGGAAAAGAAAATGAAGAAAACAAGTATTCCATTTTTGAAAAAGAAAAACAAAAGTTTGAAAATGATCTTTGCATAGCTAAAAAGGAAAAAGAAATTATAGAAAATGAAATTGAAGCTTTAAAAAGGGGAGCAAAGGATTTAAGTGAAATAGTTTTAAAATTTAAAAATGGAAAAAATATTCTTGATAAAATGCTTGGTGTACAAAGAGGAGTCTTAAACAAAAGAGGACTTGGCTATAAACCTTTTATTAAGGCAAAATACTTAAAAAATTATTTTGTTAAAGCCTCAACTTCAAGTGAATCAAATATAACTTGCAATTATTGTGGAAATAAGGGTCATATCTCATCATCTTGCCCAATTCAAAAGAAACATCATATGGGCACTAAGAAAATGTGGGTTCCTAAGGGAACACAAACTAACCACCAAGGACCCAACATGATTTGGGTACCTAAGTCAAATTCTTGAATCTTCTATTGTGTTTAGGAACCGAAAAATAAAAGGAAGAAAAGCAAATGGTTCCTCGATAGTGCTTGCTCAAGACACATGACCGGAGATATCTCACTTTTCTCGACAATAAGCAAGAAAGATGGAGGTCATGTCACCTTTGGAGACAATGCGAAGGGTAAAATTATTGGCATTGGAGATATTGGTAACAACTCTCATATTATCATTGAAAATGTTCTTTTGGTAGATAGTCTTAAGCATAATCTCCTTAGCATTAGTCAACTATGTGATAAAGGATTTAAAGTCATTTTTTAGCGAAATAGTTGCACTATAGAAAATATGAATGATGGAAAAACAAGTTGTGTAGGAAATAAAGATGGAAATGTTTACACTATAGATGTAGAAAATGCATCTCATGAAAGTTTATGTTTCTCCGTATTGCATGAAAATAGTTGGTTGTGGCATAGAAGATTAGGTCATGCTAGCATGGACTTGATTTCAAAAATCTCTAAGAAGGAGCTTGTCAAAGGTCTTCCGAAAATAGATTTTATTAAAGATAAAATTTGTGATGCATGTCAATTTGGTAAACAAACAAAAAATTCTTTTAAAAGTAAAACTCATATTTCTACATCTAGACCTTTACAACTTCTTCATATTGATCTTTTTGGTCCTTCAAGAACCGCAAGCCTAAGTGGAAAACATTATGCTTTTTTTATTGTTGATGATTTTTCAAGATTCACTTGGGTACTTTTTCTTGCATCAAAAGATGAAGCTCTCCATGCATTTTCAAAATTTGTCAAGAAAATACAAAAAGAAAAAGAAATACATATTTCTTGCATTAGAAGTGATCATGGGGGAGAATTTGAAAATCATTTATTCGAAAACTTTTGTGATGAGCATGGTATTGAACATCAATTCTCTTGTCCTAGAACTCCCCAACAAAATGGAGTTGTTGAAAGAAAGAATAGGACAATTCAAGAGATGGCTAGAACCATGTTAAATGAAAAAAAATTACCTCAATATTTTTGGGCGGAAGCCGTAAACACCACATGCTATGTTTTAAATTGTGTTTTAATAAGACCATTTTTAGATTTAACTCCATATGAACTTTGGAAAAACAAGAAACCAAATATTGGTTATTTTAAAGTTTTTGGATGCAAATGTTTTATCTTGAACACAAAAGAAAACTTAGGAAAATTTGATTCAAAATCAGACATTAGCATTTTTCTTGGATATTCATCATCTAGCAAAGCATATAGAGTGTTTAACAAAAGGACACTAGTAGTTGAGGAATCCATGCATGTTATTTTTGATGAATCTAATCCTTTAACTAGTGTGTAAATTGATATCGATGATGATCAAGTTAAAAATGGAGACCAAACGGAAATTCTTGATTCACCAAATGATGATAAGGATGAAGCAAACCAAGAGCTAAAACATGAAGAAGATAAAGATAAAGATCTTCCTAAGGCTTGGAGGTATGCAAATGCTCATCCTAAAGAATTAATTATTGGTGAGGAAAATCAAGGTGTTAAAACTAGATCATCTTTTAATCTTTGTAATAATTTAGCATTCCTTTCACAATTTGAACCAAAAACATTTTATGATGCATTAAATGATGAATTTTGGATTTTAGCCATGTAAGAGGAACTAAATCAATTTGAAAGAAATAACGTTTGGGAACTAGTCCCTCGTCCGGGTCATCAATCCGTTATTGGCACAAAATGGGTTTTTAGAAACAAAATGGATGAATCCGGAGTGGTTGTTAGAAATAAAGCTGGATTAGTGGCTCAAGGCTACAACCAAGAAGAGGGAATAGATTTTGAAGAAACTTTTGCACTGATAGCTAGGCTAGAATCCATTAGGATGCTTTTGGCATTTGCAAGTTCTAAAAATTTTATTTTATATCAAATGGATGTCAAAAGTGCTTTCTTAAATGGATTTATCATGGAAGAAGTTTATGTTGAACAACCTCCCGGGTTTGAAAGTCATGATTTCCCAAACCATGTTTTTAAACTTCAAAAAGCTCTTTATGGTTTAAAACAAGCACCTCGAGCATGGTATGAACGTTTGAGTAAATTCTTGCTTGAAAAAGACTTTTGCAATGGAAAAGTAGATACTACATTGTTTATTAAGAGAAAAGAAAATGATATTCTTTTAGTTCAAATTTATGTTGATGATATCATTTTTGGATCTACTAATGTCTCTTTGTGTGAAGAATTTTCTAACCTTATGAGCAAAGAATTTGAAATGAGCATGATGGGAGAACTCAAGTATTTTCTCGGACTTAATATCAAGCAAAGCAAAGAGGGTATCTTCATCAACCAATCTTCATACATCAAGGACTTATTAAAGAAGTTTGGCATGGAAGGACTAAAAGCTTCAAGCACACCAATGAGTTCAACTATCAAGCTCGCCAAAGATGAGAGTGGGCCAAATGTTGATGTTAAAATGTATAGAGGTATGATTGGCTCTCTTTTATATTTGACGGCTAGTAGACCCGATATTATGTTTAGTGTATGCTTGTGTGCTCGATTCCAATCGTGTCCCAAGGAATCTCATTTAAAAGCCCTAAAAAGAATCTTCAAATATTTACATGGCACTAGATTTTTAGGGTTGTGGTATCCTAGAGAGACTTCTTTTGACCTAGTGAGCTATTCGGATGCCGACTTTCCCGGAAGCCAAGTCGATAGAAAAAGTACAAGTGGTACTTGTCATTTTCTAGGTCATAAATTAGTTTCATGGTTTTCAAGGAAACAAAACTCCATAGCTTTATCAACCGCGGAAGCGGAATATATTGCCGCCGGTAGTTGTTGTGCTCAAGCCTTGTGGATGCAACAAACCCTTAGGGATTATGGAGTTGGCCTATCTAAAACTCCAATCTTGTGTGACAACACAAGTGCTATTAGCTTATCCAAAAATCCCATTCAACACTTTCGAACCAAGCATATAGAAATTAGATATCATTTTATTCGAGACCATGTTTAAAAGGGTGATATTTGTCTTGACTTTGTATCCACCGAAAATCAACTTGCGGATATTTTTACAAAACCTCTTGGAGAAGAACGTTTTTGCAAAATTAGAGGTGAACTTGGGATCATGGAATCACCACATTAGCATTTGCACTTAAATATCATTGTGGTTGTGGTGTTTTGGTGTTTTGGTTGAATCGAAAGTGTCAAATATGCCTTGTGTATCATTTCATGTTTGACCATATTTGATAGTTTCCTTGAACCAATTATTCTTGTATTGATTTTTGATGTGTTTGATTTAATTTTTTCTCATATTTAGCATCAAATTTCGTTGTATTTTATGTTATTGAGTCAAAATTGCATAGTTGGATCATTTTGGGTTGTTTATACTCAATATGGGACAACAAAGTGCATAAAATATACACCAAAATTTTACAGAATTCGGCTGACGAATTGGAAAATTCGGTCGACCGTTTGCTACAGTGATTCTGCAATGTATAAGGGCAAAATGTTTCTCCACCTTTTTTCATCATGTTTCTTCAATTTTTTTTTTCTTCAAATTGGTTCCCAACATTTTTTCTACACTTTCTAAACAAAATTATCTTTCAAAAACATCATAGTTCACCTAAATTTTTAATAAAATCTATAAAGATTTTAGACCCTATTTGCTCCAATTCATCCAAAATTCGGTTTTTGTCTTAAAATACTTGTTTTTTTTGGTTATTCTTTTTGGATTTCAACTATACCATTGGATTTGTCTCACCATTTTTACCTTAGGTATGTATTCAAATTTCAAATGTGTGAATCTTCATTTACATTTTTGCCCTTGTACATACATTTGAAGCCATGGTGCATTTCATCTCATTTTATTGCACTCAATATGACATTTATACTTCTTCTCTATTTTCCATTTGAAAACTTACTCTTGTGCTTCATTTTATTTAAGTTGATACTTATGTGATTAGTTTGTGCATAGTTAAGCACTTGTTAGTTTATGTGATATACATGAACTTACACTTTACATTGTCTAAGCATTAGTACTCTTACTTGGATGATTATGATTGTTTGGATTTTTTTTTTATTGATTTAACCTTGATAATCATATCTTCTATGTATGTGTTAAGGTATTTTAGTCTTTCTTTGCCTTGTGGATATATATCTTGCTTATTTTCCTTTTTATAATGACGAAGGGGGGGAAGTTATACATGTTATATTCTATATTTGATTACGGATACATTTGATTATAATTATGGATGTGATATTTAATGTCTATGGATTTTCCACATGTGTTGATGTTTTATCTTGTTTGAATTGTTAATGCTCTTATTTTGATGCTCATACTTATTTAGACATTATATTCATGCACTATGTCTTAATGATTATTTTTGGCCCATTTTGGTGGTCATTTGCTTTCACATTCTTTTGTCTCCTTGATTATGTTATTTTATCCATTGCCTTATTCTTTTTGATAATGACAAAGGGGGAGAAAAGTTTAATTGATGATTGATACTTTCATTTCTTTAATATTGTGGATGTTTTGATAAAAATATATGTTGTGGATATTTTGATGAGGATATATGTGATTGATGAGATTAATGTTGATAAAAATATATGTTTCTTTGATATTGTGGATATTGTGGATGTTTTGATAAAAATATATGTTGTGGATATTTTGATGAGGATATATGTGATTGATGAGATTAATGTTGAACATATTATTATTTGCATATATTCAGGGGGAGGAAACTTGATTTTTTAAGGCGAACTCTTGCAAAATTTTTTTTTAAAATCAAGTGTTTCTTAACTTCAAGGAAATACATCCATTGATATATTTTACTAAATTCCTTGAAGTGCATATGTGTTTGTCATCATCAAAAAGGGGGAGATTGTTGACTTGAGGAGTCATTATGCTCTTATTTTGATGATAACAAACTAATATGTCCCTTAGCATATTGACTAATGATTTTAATTCAGTGTGAACTTAGATTGCAAGGATTTATCTAATGCACTTGAAGAGTTATTGAAGATTTGAAGAAAAACTCAAGTGTTAGGTAGATATATTTGTAATTTAGAGCATTCATTTTGATTAGAATATTTATTTGCATGACATAGCTCACTTGAAAACTCATTTTTATATCCTTCACATTTTGGGTTAAAATGTCATTTTTCAAACTTATTGGGTTAAGCCAAGTTTGTCACTAAAGTTTATTAATTCTTTTAAAGTGATGAAGTTTTGTGAACTATATTTTCATATCTTAAAGTTGGTTTTGAAAGAATTTTCAAAAATGGGTTAAATTGTCACTTTTCAAAGTTTTAGGGGTCAAATTGTGATTTTTGAAAATTCAGGGGGTAAAATATAATAAAATTTGGTCGACCGAATCAGCTTCCGAATTGTCCAGAAGCCATGTATTTTGGCTTCAGAAATTTGGTCAACCGAATTAAATTCGGTCGACCGAATTTTGGTTTGAATTTTTCCAACGGTTAGTGCCACATAAGCTACATGGAAGTGCCACGTCACATCCGGTTGACTGAATTCCATCCGGTCGACCGAATTGTGCTTTTTCTGGAAAACTAAAACGGCTATCTTTTTGCACAACGGTAACTTTCCTTATTTTCCCCTATATAAACTCAATCAATTTCGTTCGAAAAGAACTTTTGCCACAAAAAAACTTTCATATATTTGAGGGCAAATTAGTTTTGAGCTATTTTGACGTGCAAATTATTCTCTCTAATCAAAACCCTTGCTTATACACTTTGTAATTTCATTTGCTTTGGGTTGTACTAAGCTTTAACTTTCATATACACTTTTGAAAGAGATCATATTTCAATATTCATACTAAAATTCGTGTTATAAAAGAGTGAGGTTCACTCTTGGAGAGATTATAAAATTTCTTGTGAGAGAAATTGTGTTTCAACATTTGTAAAGGTTAATAGCACCTTGGAAGCTATTTTGGCTGTGAAGAAAAGCTTGGTTGAGGTTTAGTCAACCAAGGATTAGTGGAATGCTCCAAGGAAGAAAGCTTGGAGGAGTGGACGTAGGCCGGGTTGAGCCGAACCACTATACATCGCGTGTTTGATTTTCTCTTCCCTTAAACTTATATTTTATGTTATGTTATTTGGATTGTATTGATTGTTTGAGATATTTTAGTTATTTTCATACATTGGATTAAAAATAGGCAATATTATTTGATTTGAATAAATTGCTTTAATTCTCAAATTTGGTAAAGATAGTTTTAAAATTGCCTAATTCACCCCCCCTCTTAGGCCATTCGATCCTACAATTAATACAATTAGATATAGAATGCCACATACAAAAAATAAAAAGAAAAACCTTAGTCGCCACCTGGGTTTTCTCTGATTTTCTCTTTTTTTGTGAACACATTCTCGTCCAATAGATGAAGCCTTAGTAATCTTCTTGGATAGCCTCCTGTGCTCGTGCTCCATATGGATAACAGGGCACCGCTTCACTAAGGTTGGATAACGTTTGTTTCTCTACCACATGAAAACTTGGAGGAGTCATAGATATAGGTATAAACTCTAAAACATCATATGGTTATTTTGTATGTTTATGTTAAATATGTTTTAAAACAAATATTTTGGTTTTGGGTTTTAGGATTATTTGATTTTTATGAATTTTTAATTCAACTACATTACCAGTTATTGATGCCTTAAAACCCTATAATGGTATCAAAGACACCGTTTAAACATATTTTCATAAAAACAATGCCTGGTTGTTTTGATTATTTTACTTATTATTGTATGTAATTGAATTAATGAAAACCCTAAATTGGGAAAGATGATTTTTAATCGTGTTGTTGTATAATTTATAGAGTTTCATGGACAACATAAATGTGTGTGAATTATTGAATGATGTTCTCTGATTGTTTTGTTTGAGTTTATTATACAAGCTAAACTTTGGTTGAAAGTTATTTTTGTCGATATGAGTAGGGTTTATGTGTTGTATTTTCTCACCCTGGTTGAGGCTTATCGAGAACAAATTTTCTGGATTTCCTATCACTAGAAAATCTAGAAGACTTCTCTGAAAAACTGCCATGAATAAAGGTGTCGTTTGCAAGGGCTTTGCACTAAAAGAGGTGTCATGACTGGACCAATTTTAGTTTAGGCCTTCTGAGAATGAATTTTTTGGATTTTCTATCACTAGAAAATTCAGAAGACTCATCTAAAAAACTACCATGAATGAAAGTGTCATTTATAGAGGCTTTGCACTAAAGAATGTGTCACAGTTGGACCAATTTTAGTCCAATTGTGACACGTCACTTGGTGCTTAGCATTATAAGAGTCTTATAATTGGAGCATTTTCAAATTTGTCCAACCATGGCATGAAGACTTCCTACCTTTAAAAATTGTCACAACTGGACCATTCTTCAATTTGGTCCAACCATGATATGTCATAGCTGTGACTCCTAATATGTCACGATTGGATCGATTTTCACATTGGTCCAGCCCTAACTCATCATGGCACCATATGCTCACTTGTGAGAGGATTATGTGTCATGTCTAGACCTTTTCATATTGGTCTAGTCGTGCATCAGTTGCACAACCTGTTGAAATTTTACTGAATTTCAAAATCATGACTAAAATCACGATATAGTTGAAAAATTACAGTTTGGTCTAGTTTTGTAGAATTTAAGTCAAATAAATTTTTCTTAAGCTTTGGGTTTGAATAATAATTTTGCAAAAGTTCAAAGAGCATAAATAATTTTACACTTGGATAAATAATAATTAAAATTTAATTTTAATTGGTTGTATATGTATTGATGTATGTATGCATGGTGCCTAGTACACAACCAAAGAACCAATGTGACTGTTTTTTTTTTATTTGATTCTTTTTGGGTTATAATTCTCAAATAAGGCTTGCATGCCCTACTTTAATCCCTATTCTTCTTTAGTTTAGGTTTTTATTTTATTTTCTTAGAATTATATAAGTAGAAAACAAAACTATGTAATTATTTGAAGGTTGTAGGGGAAAGGACAAGTGCAAAAACCTGAAGACTAAGATTCATTTAGGTTAACTAGTCAAACCCTCTCTCTTGGCTCGAAAGGCTTGACATTAGTTATGACTGTATACTGACACGTTTATTTTTATATTGTATTATGTATGTGGATGGTTATATTTTGCAAATATCGCCTAACATGCGACTTTAATATGATAAAACTAATTAATTAAAAACCCTTGAATTAAATATTAAGTCTAAAATTAAATTGGTGCCTTCTAATATGATGCTCTAACTAAGCTTCTGTTCTCCAAAGTGAAGGGTAAACTTCTACCAGGCATAAAAATTAGGAGATAGTTATATTGGGTTTGACTTAACTAGTATACTTTGCTTGTTTGCTAAAGTAAAGGTGAAGTGTATTAGAGACATGAGTAGGAAATGCATTTGTCAATGCAAAGAGATATATAGTATCCACCTTACTGATACCAAGAGTCATATTTAATGTCACATGATTTGTTAGGATAAAACCTAGCTTGAGATTATAGGCTTTATTGATTAATTTGAAATTTATTTATTCGATTAATTTGGATTTGTTCACCAAAGTGAAAGGAAAAATTAATGCGATAGGATCTTTGTCTACTAGAAAGTTCACCAAAACTTTTTGAGTACAATAGTAAGGGTTATTGGCTTTAGGAAAATAGCGTGAGCATTTTTATTAATTAAATAAGTAATTAAAATTAATATTAATTAAGAATAGAATTACTAATTCCCTTATCTTTAAATTATAGATGAAATAATCACCATGTCAAACTCAACATATTGGTTAATTCTTAAAAAAGAAAATAGGCTCATTAGAAGCAACTTCGCTAATTGGCATATAAATCTTCAGATAAGTTTATGTCAGGAAAAGAGGCTATACATCTTTAAAGGGTTGTTGCCTTGTGAGCTTAGTCTTGATGCCATCTAGGAGGAAAAAAATACTTTTAATAAGTGTCTTGATGACTCTATGAAAGTTTAATGCCTCATGTTGACTTTCATGTCATCTGAGCTTAAAAAACAATATGAGGAAATAGATGCCCTATCCATATTTGCACACCTTTGAGAGTTATATGTTACATGTGTAAGGGTTAAACGATATGAGGTGTCAAGTACGTTATTTGATTGCAAACTTCTCAAGGGAGGGCAAGTTGGCCTTGATATGGTTAAAATGACTAGCTATATTAAGCAATTGGCGAGCTTGGGCTTCATCATAGACAATAAGCTTGCCATTGATCTGGTGCTAAAATCCTTCCCTAAATTGTGGGCTTATTTTGCCATAAACTTTAGCTTGAATAAATAGGAGAAAACCCTTAAAGAGTTGTTATATATGCTCAAGTAGGTTGAATAAGGGGTATGAAAGGTAGCTTCGACTAATATGCATGTATTAAAGGCCCATGCACCTAGATCCAAGGCTAAGGGCAAAGATAAAGCCAAGGCTAAGCCCAAGCCCAAAGCGAAGAAGCAACCAAATACTATTACTTAGCTAACAGGTGGTGTGAGGAAGGGAAAGGTTATTTTAGTCACTAGAAGAGACATTGTAAGGCCTTCCTAAAGAACAAGAAGAAGAAGACGGTTGAAGCCTCTACTTTAGGTATGTTTTTCATTAAGATAAACTATTTTCCTTATTCATCCTAGATTGTAGATACAAGATGTGGTTTTCATATTTGTTTTGATATGCAAAGACTATGACATAGTATATTGCTTGCCAATGGAAAGGTTGACCTACGTGTTAGAAATAGAGTACGCGTTTCTGCATTAACTGTAGGTATTTATTCTCTTAGGTTACTTATGAGCTAGCTTTAGAATTAGTTAATTGTTATTATATTCCTTTTATTTCTAGAAACTTAGTTTTTATGTCTATTTTAGACAAAGAGGAATATTTATTTTTTATTATTGGTAGTACTATAACCATTGGCTTAAATAATATTCTCTACGAAACAACTGAATTATATAATATTTTATATATTCTAAAACTGGATAATGAGATTCTTAATGTGCAAAGTAATAAATGATTAAAATCAAATGAATTGAATACCACATATCTGTGGCATGGAGGCTAGGCCATATAGGACTGAAACATATATCAACACTTCTTGAACTAAAAGTCTTGCAATCATTTGACTTTCAGTCTTATGATGAGTGTATATCATGCCTATTAGGTAAGATGACCAAAGTACCCTTCACAAGGCATAGTGAAAATGATGATTGAATTGTTAGGGATGATTCATAGTGATGTGTGTAGGCCTATGAAAATGTATAGTAGATATGGGGAAACCTACTTTATCATATTTACTAATAATTTCAGTAGATATGACTATGTGTTTTTGATGAAACACAAGTCTAAATGCTTTAATAAATTTAAAGAATTCAAGAATAAGGTAGAAAAATAACTTAAAGACTAAATTAAAATCCTTAACAATGATCATAAAGGTGAATACTTAAGTGTTAAATTCAGAGGATACTTAAAAGAACATGGTATTGTCTCTCAACTCAGTCTCTTATTACACTATAACATAATAGTGTATATGAACAGAGAAACATAACCTTGATAGAAATGGTCATGTAAATGATGAGTCTTACTAATCTACCTATGTCTTTCTAGGGTCATGCCCTAAAGACTACTGCTTATACACTAAACTGTGTCTTATCTAAATCTATAGATAAAACTCTATATAAGTTATGACCTAGTCCAAATTACTTAACGATTTAGGGTTGTGAAACTTATATCAAGAAATTGACTTCGAATAAACTGCATGTTAAAGTTTGAAAAGTGTATCTTTGTGGGATACCTAAATAACTAAAAGATACTATTTCTACCATTCGGAGGAGCAAAACGTTTTTGTTGCTCAGACAAAGTATACCTTGAGAAAGAATTCATTCTTAACAGAATTAGTGGGAGGATGTTAAAACTCGACGAAGTTCCTATTCCATAAGATACCACAGATATTAGATAGGATGATGTGCAATTACAAATGGTCAAACATGATAAGGAAATTCCTTTTTCTTGAGATGAATAACCTTACAACATATAAGAGTTACGTAGGTCTGCACGAGTACGTCACAAGCCAGAAAGTTTTGTTTTCTTATGACTTAAGATGACAACATACTAGTCATCTTTGATAATGAGCTGAAAACTTACGATGATGTTATCTCAAGTCTAGATTTTGATAAATGGTTAGATGCCATGAAATTTAAAATAGACTCCATATACTAGAACCAAGTACGGATTCTAATGGATGCACTTGAAGGAGTAAGACCCATAGGGTGCAAATAGGTTTTCAAAAAGAAAACTAACATGGAAGGTAATGTGCATACCTATAAAACATGACTAGTTACCAAAGGTTTCATATAAAAATACGATATTGACTATAATGAAACCTTTTCACCACTTGTTATGTTTAAATCTATTAGGATTATGCTTACTATTGTTGCATACCATGACTATAAAATCTTTCATATGGATGTCAAAACTATCTTCCAAACTGGTAACCTTGTAAAGGACGTTTATCTGGTGTAACCTGATGGTTTCGTTCTTATTGGATAGACAAATAAAGTATACGAGCTACACAAATCTATTTAGTAGCTTAAGTAGACTTCTAAAAACTAGAATATTCATTTTGATGAAGTTATATGAGAGTTCAGTTTTATCAAAAATGAAGATGAACTATGTGTGTATAAGAAGGTCAATGAGAGCGTGATAACATTTCTACTATTGTATGTCAATGACATCTTAATTGTTAGAAATGATATACCAAACTTGCAATTATTAAATGTTTAGTTATCTAAGTGTTTTTCTATGAAAGATTTAGGAAAAACAACCTACATTCTTAAGATTAAAATTTATTGAGATGGAAAGCATAGACTGTTGGGTCTAAGTCAAAGAACGTAAATAGATAAGGTGTTAATAAGATTCTTTATAAAGGAATCCAAGAAAGGATTTCTACCTATGTCTCATGGCATATATCTTTTGAAAGAAATATGTCCATATTAACATTTTGACAGAGACAAGATGAGTAGGATCCTATATGCTTTGGCTATAAGATCAATCATGTACATTATGCTATGTATGAGATTTGATGTCTTATACGTCTTAAGCGTTTGTAATAGATATCAATTTGATTCGAGTGAAAAACACTGGATGGCTGTCAAGAACATCCTAAAGTACCTGAGAAAGACTAAAGATGCATTTCTAGTTTATAAAAGGGATTTTGAACTTACTGTTAGAGGTTACAGTGATACTAATTTTTAAACTGACCGAGATGATTTTAAATCCCAATCAGGGTTTGTGTTTTGTTTGAATAGTAGTAAAACAAACAATATGGATTAAAAAGTTCGTTACTAAACTTAGAGTGGTTTCAAGTGTTATCGAGTTGATTGAGCTCTATTGCAACAATGATGGAGCGATTGCTTAGGTAAAGGAATCGCAATCTCATCAGAGGTCCAATCATATACTAAAAAGATATCATTTGATCAAAGAGATTATTCAACATGGTAATTTACAAATAGAAAGACTTAATACAAATGACAATTTGGTTGTTCCATTGATAAAACCTCTATCGCAATAAAAACATAATAGGCATGTAGCAGGATTAGGCATTAGATATATGACTAATTGGCTATAGTATAAGTAAGAGATTGTTAAGGTAAGTGCCCTATAACCAATTGATTTAGCACTTATAATTATAATTTTACATTCATTAATTAACAAAGGATTAATTGTTATTCAATTCATATGTGTTCTTTTATATGATTATGCAAAAAACATGCCTTTAGAATGGTAGAACTGTGATGAGGGGATCAGACAACTGATCGTGAGAACCCCATAAATACGTTAAGTGGTCATTTTAGAAATGTCCATAATCCTAACATTGCAATGACCAAGGGCACGTATAATGGTGATGAAATTATTATAATGTTGAGTGACCCCATCAAAAGGTGGTGATGGTTCTCATGTGTCAAAGTTGTTTATAGATAGTTTGGTGCAACATATGAGTATATGTTGTAGACGTGTTCATTGGACTAGCCCCACTAAAGGATATTCATATAAATAGTTGCAACAGTATTTATGGAATAAATCCTTTGGACGCTATGAGTGGATGTAATACTATGGCTTAAGGTCGTTAGATTGTCTCGTGTAAAGATCAGCATGGTTTAACTCTATCTAACATACTGCTGTAACTAAGATATTATAAAGGTAGTGTATGGCCATATCGTGGATACATGGAGACTATGGTTGATTAATAAAGGATTCGTCACTTGCAAGCATAGGAAAAGATATCGTCTGGGTGGCCATAATGCTTTGCTAAAGACCAATCTTGGTCTATGTTTGAATTCAATTCGAATTCAAACACTTCTAGTTCTACGGAGAGCTTATAGGTCATATGCATATAGGGGTTGATATAAACCTAGAGGCAAAAATCATTTTGGTGACAACTTGGTATTTAAAGGGAGAGAGAGAGATTCCAGTTGACCATGTTTTGACCAAATTTAACTTGGTGTGTATAGTGCCATTTGGCATTAGGAAAAATTAAGGTGCATAGCACAATTAGGCCACCTCTTTGGTCCAGCCATGCAAGGCCAATACATGGCACAACTAGACAGTCTTGTCCAGCCGTGTAATACATGTCAAAGTCATATGGTATAATTTTGTGCCACCCATGCACATATGTTGATAGTACATTTACACCCGTTTTTGCCGAAAGCTAATACACCACTAGGCCTCCTTTGTTTAATTGAACCAATTACACCCAATGGAAAATTAGAATGAGACTACATGTTAGGTTTATTGATTTTAAATTATGAAAAATTATCAAACATGGTGATTTAGTGCCAATAGACCCTAAAACTAATGAACCAAAGAATGAAATAGATTTTAATGATAAAGGTAAAAAGATGATGAGTTTAAATACTAAAGTTGTTAATATTTTATTTTATGCTCTTGATGCTATCGAATTCAATATGGTATCGACTTGTGAGTCCATTAAAGAACTTTAAACCACACTTCAAACCACAAATGAAGGAATAAACCAAGTAAAAGAGTCTAAGATCGAACTTCTCTTTTAGGAATACAAATTGTTTGAAATCAAGTCCAGAAAGAGCATCATTGATATGTACAAGCAGTTCTCCAACTTGATAAATGATCTTAAAAGACTTAAGAAATGATTTGAGACCATTGAGTTGGTAAAGAAAATTTTGAGATTATTACTAGATTCATGGGCCATGAAAGTTACGGCGATTGAATGGTCCAAGGATTTTAGCAAAATAAGAACGAACAAGCCTATAGGAAGTCTTCTCACCTATGAGATAAAGAGAAAACCAAAGGAAGAAGAAGTCAAGGCAAAAAAGGATATTGCCTTGAAAGTTATTGATAAAAAGGAAAATGAAGGAAACTCTTCCATGGATGAGGATAACTTAAGTATCTAGTAGGGAAATTTAGCAAATTCCTATCAAGATCAAAGAGGAACAAAAACAGGGGAATTGTTAGACAAAAAGGAATAAAAGAAGATAGTAAAAAGAGCAACAATGAGATAATTGCTATGAATGCAAGAAACCATGCCACATTTGCCAAGATTGTCTATTGAGAAAGAAGAAGAATGACAAAAAGGAGAAAAAGGTTCAAGAACAAAGTGTTTACTATCATTTGGAATGGAAATGATGACTCAAGTTATGAGAGTGAGTTAGAGGGAAAGAAAGATAACCTATGCTTCATAAAAATAATGACTTGGAGGATGAGGTAAATGATTCAAACTCATACTCTTTACATGAATTACAAGATACATTTGAATCTTTGATGAATGAGTATGAAAACATGAAAACAAAATATAAATTATTAAAGAAACAACTGATTTGCATTAAAAAGGAATATGATATACTTTTGCATGATCATAACATTTTAACTAAGAAATATAACATTGTCACAAATTGTAACACCCCTTTCTAGATACATACCGTCTGATAGGAATATACCAAAAGAGACATGCATTAATGGACTATTTGCAAACATTAATGTATGATCATAACTATAAAGCGTGCAAAAGGTTAATGTAATAAAAATAATTGCTTTATTAATTAAATTCATAAATAAAAGTATCTAAAATGTCTGTCATAAAATGATTATATAAATCAAGAGTAAACCAATGTGTTTGAAAGTAATAATGATAATAATAAAAATTCTAAATATATGTTTGGTAAAAACTGGAATAACATAAATGCTCCTCTCCTTGTGTAGCTGTTTGTTAGACTGTTGGATCGCCACTTGCCTTGCTACTCACCTCTACCTACAAAATATACAAATCAAAATGCATGAGTAAAACTCAATAAGTGGAGACCTTTTGACATCCCTGGATATTAAATTATCTAGCAGTAAAACTTGCATTTCATTTGTAAGCTAAATGTTGTCACACTACAGCACTCTGGTGCCCTAACATAGATCATACATGAAATCTATAGAGACTTAAGTTGGAATTGACATTTCTAATGCCTTAGTGAAAGCTGTTATAGTGCCTCACACAATTGTCAAATGACTTATTAGGTTATTTAACTGGGACATCCTAATCACACGGGAAAATCTTTGATAGTAACTCATTCCCTTACCACATAAGCTAATTGAAACTACTGACTAACTATTTAAAGATGACCCCTATCTCAAGTACATATGTGGTACACCTCACTAATCATGTGAGAAATATTTAAAAGCCATATCCTTATCATGCACACTTGAACTAAATTGGGTGGCTATGTGCCTTGGCCTCTAGTGTATGATATATCTCATAGGTGTCTGGTCTTACTATCATACTTACGTACACAGTTGGTGACTATCTAATTATGTGACACTAGCCTTATGTATATATGAATTTGTTCTTTCCATATACTCTAATGTCATCTTAGACTAGTTAGAAATGATTTCCTCAAATGAAGTCTTTTTCTCCTGTGCTAGCACTTCATATGGTGGTCTTGCTTTATTTTGATAATTGGACCAAAACAATTTTGGGTGATTCCTCCACCCTAGATTATATGTGTTCGAATAAGGATTATTTTGTGCTCTTCCTTGATTCGAGACATAGTTGATTCGTTTTATATCATTAGGTGTAAATGGATTTCTCTCTTAGCATTCGCTTGTAACATGACGATCCCCACATAATTCACACACCTACACAAATTGAACAACTATAAGACTCGATTGATCTAGCTTAGTAAATAATTTATCTACCTTTACATTGATTGTTGTAATAACATCAATCTCATGCACTTTAATTGTTCTTCTTGGAGTTGATATTTTTCGGACCATTAATGATTATTCATGGCCATCTTCTTTGATAATTCATATGCCTTCTCAATTGACTTATGCATAAAATTCCCCCCAATTAGTTGCATCAATAGTAATCCATGTAGAACGATTCAACCCATTACAAAATGTCTATACCACCAACCATTGAGGAAATCCATGTTAAGGGTACTTCCTTAAAAGGTCCTTGAAGAGCTCCCATGCTTCATACAATGTTTCCATCTCATATTGTCTAAAAGTGTTGATGTCATTAATTAACTTTGCTATTTTTATAAGTGGAAAATATCTAGCTAAGAATTTTTTAGCTAACTCATCCCAAGTTGTTATGGTACCTGCACAAAGAGAATGCAACCAACTCTTAGCTTTATCTCTTGTGAAAAAGGAAATAATCTTTAACCTAACTACATTGTTTGACACCCCAATGTATAGGGGTGGATTCGAGTCGAGCTGGCTCGAGCTCGAAATCGAGCTCGGCTCGATCGAGCCCGAAACGAACTAGGTTTCAACGAGCCCGAGCTCGAGCTCGAGCTCCAAGTTTCAGAGAAATCGAGCTCGAGCTCGAACACGAACTATAGAGCGAATAGCTCACTTTGGCTCACGAGCCAGTGCTCGTCAAGGCTCACGAGCCGGTCAGCTCGCCTTGGCTCGCGATCTAGTGCGTGAGCCAATTAGTTCGTCAAGGCTGGCGAGCCGAGCAGCTCGTCTCGGCTCGCGAGCTGATTCTTATTTAACCAAAAACGGTCTTTTTTGGTTAAATATGAAGTTTCTTTCGTTATTTCATTCGTTTGTGACTTGTTTATGTTTTCCACTGCGTGTGCGTGCAGCTGCTCTCCAGTTCCAGTTCCAGTTCCAGTTCCAGAGTACATCCCTCCGCAATATGAAGTTCCGGCCTATTTTCTCCGTCGACATGGGTTTCTCAGGCGTTTCAGTTCAAGTCTTCTGACGTGCCAACAGAAGATTCCAG
Organism: Mangifera indica; assembly: GCF_011075055.1. Lineage (NCBI taxonomy): Eukaryota > Viridiplantae > Streptophyta > Magnoliopsida > Sapindales > Anacardiaceae > Mangifera > Mangifera indica. Next base: position 10,964,727 of record NC_058142.1, on the reverse strand, counting down.
CGATCGGGAGTTCTACGGCAAGAAGTTTGACGACGACGGCGATGTGGATGACAGAAATATATTTCAGGTTTGTGTTTTTCCATTTTTTCACTTTCAATTTTTTAATTTTTGGCTTAAATTGATTGAACCCTAACTTTGGAATTAGGGTTTTTGAATTGGGGGTTTCATTGGGCAACCATAAATTTGAAGAGAGTTAGTTTATTCATAGTCGTTGAGTATTTTTATATAAAATTCGCTATGTTTTGCATATTTAGGAAGCTCCTTTTGTGTTTTTTGGCGTTGCAATTAGAGATTTTATATATGTTTATGTTAAGCTTTTCTGGAAATTAATATTGTAGAAGAGCTTACGAACCGTATATTTTGATGATATTATTGTATTTTGATCATATTTGTGGAAATTATTTTTCAGCTGAACAGATTTTATCTCATTCATACACCACTTGAACGAATTGGTTCTGAATAAAGTATTGCTTTATGCAATATAAATGCAGCCCACTGAGAATATTATTATTATTGGTGATTGGTGTTAACTTATTTAGTGTTGTATGGCAGGTGTTTCAAATTGTTATGTATTCAAGAGTCGATTACAGGAATACGCTCAGAAAATGGGACTTCAAACGCCTGTTTATGAGACTACTAAGGAAGGCCCATCTCATGAGCCTTCATTCAGATCTGCTGTGGTAGTGAATGATGTCAGATATAAATCTTTGCCTGGTTTTTTTAATCGTAAGGCAGCGGAGCAGTCAGCTGCTGAAGTTGCACTTATAGAATTAGCAAAACTTGGTCAAGTGAATCCTTCCATCTCCCAACCTGTTGTAAGTATATATATCTAATTTGCAGATTTGAATTAACAACTGCAGTTATTGGTGGTATTCAAATTGAAAATATTCTTTATGTTCATAATGCCTATTTTTGATGTTTATCATAAGCCTTTCTTTTCCTTCTGTTTCTTAGGAAGCCAATTGTGTTTCTTTTTTGTCTCAGTCACTGCTAACCTACTTGATTTTTTTTCTGGTACTTTTTTTTCTTGGTTGAGTGCATGATGTATTCTCTGAACTTAATGATTAACTAGGAACTAGTGGGACAAATCGTTAGTTGTGTGGAACTTACAGTTAGTATTAGTGTTAATCATGTAAAAGTTGTGGCCCTTGACAACAAAACTTATTAAGACTAAAACTTGATTTTCATCTTGAGAGGTGTCTAGTTATGATGATTGATATCACTTGCTTATAATTATTATACTGAAGGTCAATGTCCGATCCAGCTGGATGCTCAACTATATCCTAATTTAGCTTTATTAGGATTAAGTACCTTGGCCATGTGAGTAAATTTTGATAAAAAGGTTGTAAAGTGCTTCTATGGAATCATTTTTATTCATAAATGCTTTTCACAAAATCCTTTTTAAATTCACCCTAGCTAGGTTGTTTAAAGCTTTTCAGGTTTGATTTGGTACCATTTATTGAGTTATACATGTAGGGTTAATAGTTTGATCCTCTAAAACACTTTATATAATTTCATAGTTTTGTAGCTCTGCATAAAAGTGTTCCAGTTTTTGTTTTGGACTCACTGGATTTATTTAATAGGTTCCTAAGTTTCCATCCAAGCTGTTCTTCTTCTGTGAAGTGGAGCCTGGAAGTGGAGGTGAAACTCCGATAGTCCTGAGCCACATTGTCTATGAAAGGATGAAACACAGGCACCCTGAATTTGTCGAAAAATTAGAGCAACATGGATTGATTTATACAAGGGTGCTAGGGGAGGAGGATGATCCTTCATCACCTATCGGCCGTGGTTGGAAATCCACGTTCTTGACTGATGACAAGAACCTGGCTGTTATTGTAACCTTGTGTAGCCATATTCAGCCAAGTCGAAACTGGAAAAGTTAGAACATGTAAATGTTGACATAAAATTCGTGCTTAATGCCATCCAAATGTTGTTGAATTTGATCCATAATTCGTAAATATAAAGCTGCTGGTTCATCATTATCTCTGAGAAGCTGCATGGCATATCTAAGTGGATTGATGTTTAGCACTCTTCTTCTTTACCATTATTGTAAACAAGTTCTCAAATTCTACTTACTGTTGTAGCTCTTCACAGGATTGATGGTTACATTATTAGACTAACAATATTATTAAAAAGATAATATTCATTAGATTGAAATCTTGAGCCGTCTCAAGTGTACTTCTCAGCTTTTGTTTGTCACCTCCTACTTGTTAATAGTACACAAACAACGAATTTTGAAACCCTTTAACAAGTCTTAATGATGTAGTCCCATGTCAAATAATTATTTTTTTCTATGTTTTTGTGGATTCTGCAACTCCTGGAATTTATTTAAGCTGAGCAATTCTGTCTTATTCAGCCATCTCTCATCTCATGGGCATATTATGATAACGAGGTTCAAAAATGTTATCGAAATGATTTGTTGGTTTAAAACAAGATGGATGATCAGTCTTAATTTTGGAGTGCTGGAATTAGGTGCTGGCAATGCTTTTAGCCTAAACATATGATGAATCTTATTATCAAGGTCTACCGAAAAACAGTAAGAATTCATATTCTTTATAAAAGTGTTTATGATCTCGTATATTTTGAGCGGTGTATCAATCTATTGCTTCTTCGTTTGGGTTATCTTTCAAGAATCATACTTCATTGTTTTCTTTTCTCTCTCAAAATATATAAATAGATTTATTCACAAACAATGAAAATATATTAAACAATGTTTAAATGAAAATAACATTTTGAAATTGAAACTGTGATCCTGTGAACAAGCTCGTTAGGCTTGGCTCGATAGCTCGGTTCGATGGCTCGGCTCGACAACTCGCTCGATAGCTTGGCTCGACAGCTCGCTCGATAGCTCGACTCGACAGCTCGGCTCGGTATGTGTTACGAGCCAGGCTCGTTAAAGGCTCGCGAATAGCTCGCGAGCCAACGAGCTTGAACACGAGCTGTATTTTCATTACGTTCGACGAGCTCGAGCCGCGGCTCGGCTCGAATGAATAGTTATCGAGCTGATACCGAGTTTGCCTGTGTTCGAGCTCGGCTCGGCTCGAATCCAGCCCTACCAATGTATTTAAAAGTGTCACAAATTCCAGAAAATTGGCAATAGTTGATCGCATGATGCACAAGGTGGCCCCATTGATTAAAGGTACAGTAAAGTCCTAAAATGCCCTTGCATTGGCATTAGTAACTCTAGCATTTTCGGCTCTAATTCCTTCTTCCTCCAACCATTGATGTTGTTGTCTTTGTTCATTTTTATCCATGTTTGCTCATCAGTCTCTTCTTTCAACTTATATTTTTTTCCCTTCTTTCTCTATTCAATCTCCTATAGGTACGTTCAGTTTCTAAATTCATAGGTAATGGTTCTAAGCTTTGTGAACATCTCAAACACCTATATTTAAAAAATTATTGCAGAAGATTAAATAGCTACATATAAACTCATATGAAAATGTATTTTGATTTCACTTACGCCAGTTCTATTCAAATTATTTTACTGACATTTATATAAAAAGATAAAATTCCTCATATTTAAGTGTTTAACATAGTGCTTAAATATAACATTAGAATCCTTATTTTTCTTCCCACAAAACTGTTATGTTGGGCTTCTAGCTTTAACCTTCAATCCTTATTTTTCTTCTTTTCACACATAAGTTTCTCAATTTGCACAATTTACACATTATTTTGTTTCCTTGATTCACCTAACACAATAACAATAAAACTAACTCAAACAAACCAATTTATTGAAAACAAAATCATAATTTAAGTGAAAAGATATTAAAATTATATATAAAAATTCACTATATCAGCAGGAAGACTCTTGGAGGTGAATGGTGCCGAAAGAGGCGGAGGAGGAGAGGTCATACAGGTGGTTTGTGTTGCTCGTGGAGCCAGAGGCCATGGCGCTTCTGGCGGTGGCCACGATGGTGATGGGGGCGAGGGGGGAAGGGTAGGAAAAACTCATGTTTATTGTTTCTTCTCTTCTCTTCTTCTCCGAGTAAAATTGAAGAAGAATGAGGTATTGCCAGGGTTTAAGGAAGATGATCAAGGTTGGGGAAGGTAAACTGAACCACAGGATCAAAAACAGGGTAAAGGAAGGTGAAAGGAACACAAGCTACTGAAGCAGTTGGAACAGCAATGGATGAGAAATCATTGCCAAGAACAATAAAAACAGTGGCTAGAGCACGCAGCTAGGGAAATCAATAGTTGTTTGCTGCAATTAAACTCATGTTTATTGTTTCTTCTCTTCTCTCTGTTAATTTAACGAATAGAGCACGCAGCCAGGGAAATCAATAGTTGTTTGTTGACGAGAGCGATGGCGTGGCTGCCCAGTTTTTGCTGCGGTTAATCAGGATTTTGGTGACACATATATGCATTTCAACTGCTGTGGAAAAAAGAACATGCCCTTTCTCTGTCAATTGTCGCAGCACAGGTTTTGTGTTTGAAGGACTATTTTATAAGTAAAAGATTATGATCTTATAACACTCGTGAAAAAAAAAAAATTAAAATGAAAACAAGAAGCGATTCGTTTATTATACAAAATGAACCTCATTAAATAAAGTAAACAAGAAGGTTGAAACATGAACACTCAGATGTCAAGTTGCGACAGTGCGATTTCAAATGCTTCCTTTCCAGCAGAAAAACGCACGCAGTCTCCGATGGCAATAGTAAATTTATTCCAGATTATGAAGGATGTGAAGGCAGCCATTACCGTAATAAGTATAGGAATCCATGGCATGCCGTCTTTGAAGACAATGAACATATTTGCACAAAACCCTGCCATCATGAATTCTACTGAATAGAATAGTAAGGCCAATCCACTGTTTAAATCAGGAAACAACCGTGAGTTGAAATCTGTATCTTCATATGGGTAAGAGAAAACGGATATAAGCCTTACTATGGATAAAGAGGAGAATAATAACGCTGCAGTATCTGATACTGCAAAAATTATGAAGGAAGCTCTCTGAACAAAATGTGGGGTCCCAGTGCCTTCATTGGTGCCACCTGGTACTGTTAAAGCTGCTGTGAAAGCTACGGTGGCAATAAGTGTTGCCGCCACGATGCATGCATTTGCAATCTCCTTAGTCCATTTCTCAGCCTTTTTCCTTAACTCTTTATGCTCTTCAGTAAATAAAGCTCGAGCAGTTTTGCCTTCTTTATTTCGTGCTTCAGCATCCACTGGACGCAGCATTGTCTTCACATTCTACAATCAGTTAAGAAACATCTATTGACCACGGAAATAAAAATTATATTTATTCCAAAAAAAAGGAGCCGAGAGTAATTCATATTCACCTTGAACCACACCAGCTCTAGCCACATCTGGTGAGCTGGTCCACCTAATTCAATGACGGGCCTATCTTGCGATGGCAACTTTGCAGCCAGATGCAATATGTTGTTCCCTTCTTTATCTGTTTTCTGGACTATCAAATCCTTCTTCAATGGACCCATGTGATGAATGAAAGAGAAAATTCTGTGGCAACGATGTATAACAGCAAGATGAAATACGCTGTAATTATTTTCGTCTACCTCAAACATCATATCAGGATTTGTCTGCCAAATTATGCGTAGAAACACAACGTTTCCCTGCTTTGCAGCCTCAAACATTAGTGGCCAAGGTTCTCTTATAATTTCAGATATTTCGGAGTCGTTCAACTGTATAACTTGTTTCCAAAGGCATTTGACTAGCTCGAAAGCGAAAGGGAGAGTCTTTTCACTGGCAACTGTAACAACATAATTATCTTAATTTCCTTATAATTTCAGATTTTCAGGAGTCTTTTCACTACCACAAACAGTTAACGTTTAAGTAAAAATAAATAAAACAATGAAGCAAATTAATACCCACAATTCACTTCGCATATCGCCTCATCTGTCCGATACTCCAAGCCCATCCTATCCCTCCATCGTTGCTCCCTCTCATTTATCCGATCCTTCAAGCCGAGCTTGTTTGTATCCTGCACACGTTGTCTCCTCAATGCTGAATTACGTCTCTTTTTCACCTCTCTTTTCACTTCATTACCTGGTTTAAAACAGCATGCATGCAAGCACCATTAATGTTCTTACCTACAATTGCTTTTGTTAATTTGGTGTCGAAATTAAAAGTTGTTGAATAGACTATGTAGTATCGTAATCAAAATCATGGATATTAATAGGATTTCACAAATTATTACTTTCGAAGAGCAAATTGTGGCAAATAAATGTTACATAGTAAGGAACAAATGCTATCTTATCATCTAAATGAGTATGTTGGTAATATTAAAACCTTGAAATAAAAAGAAAAAGAAAACTAATCAAAGCATGGTGAAAGTGTAAATGCTAGAGACAACTAACAAAGTCTGATCAGTAATCTCCCGCCAACTCTAATCCCGTCGAAATCGAAAATATATTTCTGCACAGGCATTTTAGCCAAGTGATGTAATGCTGTCAACTGGTTTTTGTCTCGCGCAATAGCCTTCTTTGGGTCCCTTTCTACCAAATCCAATGCAATATCTACCAAAACAATGATCAACATCGTAAATAACATAAATTCAATTTTACTTTCCAAATCAATTGGATCAATCCAATCAATAGCGTGCTATCTTCAATTTACCCAATTAGGAAATTTTCAAATTTGCAGCAGTTAAACCAAGATTATATCATGAAGAAAACAATATAGAATATCACAAAATTATGGTATGTATGATTTATAAATTTAATGTTCTTTAAAATTAATCTTTGCCAATAATATATGATTGGTGATTATTAAGATGAGCATTTGAATGACATGCAAGCATTATTTGTGGTGTTTCTTAGCGTTGTCCATTGAAGGTAAGATCATAATGCTAATTAAAACACTGACGCTAAGTATGACTTGGGTTTTTAATAGCTTTACAAGTAACCAAAATAAAGAAGTAAGAAGACTTACCGTACAAACCATGGTTTATCAGATTGACAAGCAATTCGATGCGATTAGAATCATCTAGTAACTCTTCTCCAGTAGCTTCATAAAGGTATTCGATCATCTCTTTGTTTCCCATCATAGCTGCCATGACAAGTGGTAACATATCCTTCTCACCTTTCTTCTTTATTAATTCTTCATTCTTCTTCATCATAGCCTTGACAATCGCTACCTTGTTGGACGAAGCTGCAAGAAAAAAGGCCGTATTGCCAGCATTATTCTTTACTGACAAATCATCTTTTTGCATTTTTTCAACCAGCTTTTCCACAAAAGTAGTGCGCCTTGCTTCAGCTGCAATATGGAGAGCGGTGTCCCCTTCGTTTGATAGCTTAGCTGTAATATCGTTTTCATTCTCCTTGAAAATTCTTTCAGCTGTGTACCAATCGCCTCTAAATGCAGCATGGTACAGATTCAAGTGCCTATTTCTCGTTTCAATTTCTGTACAGCCAATCACAATCTCAATTTCTTTTTCAGTTGAGGTACTTGCTGATGTAGAATTATCTTTCATGATTTCTTCGCCCAGTATCGGTGGTAAATCTACAATAAACATTATGTTAGTATCAGCTGACAAATGTAACTTTTAGCATAGGATGTAGCATTGATATTATTCTTATTTCAGATACCACTACATTTCTAATCTAACAAATAGATCACAAACTTTTGAATACTAACTCATATTTATTAAACGTTGATTAAATTTATCAAAAAATTAAATTACTGAAATGTCCCAATAAAACAAGTTGGATCCAGAATTTTATCACATATCTTGTTCAATGAATCAGCTACTCCACTGCAGCTGAATTCTATGGCCTTAGTTGCTATTTTTAAGGATTTAAATTTTGTCCAAGTAAATTCAGTTCAGTTTACTGGAGAATTATCGAATGTATATTTTGTCAGTGTTGCCACTAATCAACTTACAGATCTATCTCTGTTAGAAACTAGAGAAGTTTCCATACTATTAAACATGTGATGTTGTGTACTTTTGTCTATCACATTCATGAAACACAAAAAAAAAATTAAGATCTTAGGAAGTGCGACGCATTTGCCTTTGGACATTACATGATATTCAGAAAATTCATCTTATTAAAAAAGAAGAAGAAAGAAGAAAGAAACAGATACAAAATTAATTGCAATGTCACAGAGTACCATCCATTTTTTCACTAGGTGGAGCTATCATAATTTCATTTGATCCAGCTGCGTGATCCATAATAATTTATTTGCTCTATTCATGGTAAATTTACAATGAACATTTTAAGTATTAGAAAATGATTTTTGCAGCTTAAGATGAACTTAATGTTATATATTAATTAGAATATTAATCAATCATTCATCTCAAGTATTTCCAGATCTTACATATTAAATGGCAATGAATATTATTAAGAAAAATCTTGGCTACAATAACAAATTAAATATATTATGGCAATGTAGATATAGCAAACTGCAAAATAATCAAAATGAGTTTAAACTTAAAGACTGCACCAATTAAAGATGAAGAAGTTAAGAAGAAAAGGGGTAGAAAGACTTGCCTCTATTGGCACCTTGGAAGCAATCTACACCAAGCAAAATTAAAAAAAAAATAAATTGTTCTTAGTTCTTTACCAATTAATGTACTCAAAAACTTCCAAGTTTTGTTGTATATATGATTACTAATAAATTAATGCTGTATAAATTACATTTGTATGATGCTTATAACCAAATAATTCAGTTACCTGAAAGAAGAAAACGCTGTCAAGGAGTTGATGTTGGTGTCGTCCAAACCAGTAAGTTGAATAGCAATTCTGTCATTGTATGATAAAACCTTGAGGGCATCTTGTATATAGAAAAGAAAGAGACAAAGCTATAAGAGAAGTTAACAAAAAGTGCAGCTTGACTTATTCCCAAGTAAAGAATATGTACTTAATTTTGCTTTAGAGAAAACAAAATCTTAAGTAAGAGTTTGAACTGAGGAAATAAAATAACAGCTCTAGCTCAAAAGAATGAATCATTTGCACTCAAGGCACAATTATCTTCACACCTGTGCTACATGTTTCTACAAGAAATGAAGATATGGTGGCATATATACAGAGTATTGTAGTCAAGGATTACTATTTAATCAAACTACCACTTTCGATTGGTTTCAAGAGCTGAGAGGTGCAGCATCTGATAATTTACAAATAGAAAAACCATAATAGCATAGGTTCAAAATTTGTGTAGTACCACTAGTTGTTAGGTACAGTAGTTACTTCCTCAATGGACTCCAATCCATTGCTTTCCCCACTTTGCAGAAAGGGGCATGTTTATGTGGTTGCAAAGGAGAACTACTTAGATAAGTCGATTGCACCACATCAAAAGGGAGCGCCATTGTTGTTTGGTGAACAAAAGACTGGTATTGAAGATATTACGGTAACAAGAATTGGAAGCCAAAGCACTCATCATTGAAAACAATGAAAATAGTTGCACAAAATACTATCATCATAGTAGCAATCGATAACACAAGTGTTGCAAGTTTAGCAATCAACTTTTTAGGTAACCGTAAGATAGGGACATACCTGGGCTTATGTGAGGGTGGGCCTAGACCTATTTTGAAATCTGAAAAAGTTCAAAAGAGATTATATAGGCGCACCATAAAATATTTATAAAAGATTATATAAACCCACCTAAAAAAATTAAAATAAGTTAGCTAAGCCGATCTTAATTGTAAACAATTTTAAACAAAAATATATATATATATATATATATATATATATATATATATATATATATATATATATATATATATATATCATTAAGCCTACCTTCAAAGGCTTGAAATTAGAATTAAAGGATATATTTATCTTGACGCTAAAATAAAATTCTAAATATAATATAAGATTGAAATAGGTCATCACTTAAATAACACATTTGTATAAAAAACTAAAACCCATGTCAATTAATAAGAAAGTTAATTTCAAAAACCCGATTTCTTCATCTAGTTCTTCAAATTGATTTCGGCAATCATATCTTCTGATCTCATTTCCAAATACAAGGTTTCAATATTTTTAAAATTGGTGTTAAATTAGATAATTGATATTTACCTATTCAAATATTCAAATATATAATTTTAGCTTTATTTTTTATTAGTACACAATAGATCTTTAAATTGGAAAATTAATTTTTGATTTAATGGGTGGATTTGAAGTTATAAGATCTTAAGATTGACTACTTATTTAGTAAATTTAATCAAATTTTTTTATAAACATTTATATATTTTACTTGTATTAAAATTTTATTGAACTTTAAATTTGTGTGAATATTTTTTATGGATGGTATCTGACATAAACATTTTTTATTATATTATATTTAAATCAAACATTAGACTCCATGGTCTTTTTTTTTTTTTTTTTGCTCTCTTTACATTGAAAAAGGTTTTTTCAAAAGTTACTTGTGTTATTGTATTCTTTCTTTTATATTCTTTCTTTTACTCAAGGATTGGTGGCTTTTATTTTTTAAACTCAGTTCAGTTTGATTTGAATTTGTTTAATTTGAATTTAAATCAAATTATTCGACTTGTTTTTTAAATCAAGCTGGAAGATGTTAAGCTCGATTAGACTCAAGTTCAATTTGAATTTATGACTTGATCAGTGATTCAAACTCATGGTTTGGTCTGACTTGAATTTATAGCTTGAAATAGTAGTTCGAATTTATGGTTTTGTTTGGATTAAGCTCGATTCAAATTCATAGCTCAAATCGGTGATTCAAATTTGTAGGTTGGTTTAGCTCGAATTTATAACTTATATTGGTGGTTTAAATTTGTGTTCGGTTTGAATTCATAACTTGAATCGATGGTTTTGTTTGCCTATTATTTAAGTAAAATGATGTTATTTTGATAACGAGCCACAAATTTAAACCATCGATGCGAGTAATAAATTTGAGTTAAACTGGAATTGAATCAAGTTAAATTAATTTTTATTCAAGCAAACTTGAGCCACCATTAATATTGGCTCGACAAACCTACGTTGAACTCAAATCGAACAATTTGTTATTTGAGCCGAATTCAAATTACCTTTAAACGAAGCCCCCTCTAAATATAAATTCCGGGTCTACCATAGCTACGAGAGGAAATCTTCTTTTGCATATCTGAAAGTTAAAATGAATAAGAATGTTAATATGAAGCATGTGGATGATACTAGCAAAATTGCATATGAAATGCCCACACACGGGTTATAAAATACTGAATTAAATTTAGGGTAATAGAAATATTTGGATCACCATTGAGTTTGAATCTATGAAGTTATTGAAACTACCTGTTGTGATTACTTCTCGACATGGGTTGATTTTTTATTCTAAAAGTCTTCTTAAATGACAACTTTTAATGGGTAAGCTATACTACAGCAATATTGCATCAAGTTTTAGAGCAAAAACCTAACCAATATTTATAGTAGGTTAATTAATCCCAAGACCAACACTAATGTTGTCCATCTAGATCATAACTTTTAAGTGTATTGGACTTAATTTTATTGATTAATTATGCTCATTTGTAAAATAGCAATATACAATTCAATTACAAAGTTTTATTAAATCAAAACGTTAGCCCACATCAGAAAATTTTAACATTCTCCCACTTAGGTAATGTTAATTATTATTTTTTTTTTAAGAAAAAGACAAACAACTTTTAACTCCTAAGTAATCAACATTTCAACTTTAAGTGGTCATTATTTTAGAAAATCAAAAAATCTAAAGATAAATTACACTTTAATAAACAATCTAGTTAATATGATCATTAATAATGAACTAAGACATTACCTTTGCTCTTTATCAATATAATATTGTCCTTAATCATAATTACTAATAATCAAATCTTTGATCTCAATTACTAATAATCAAATCAATACGGATCAAATCTAGGAGTGTGGCAGAAGTAGCACCTAACAAAGTGATCATAAACATGTGTTATGCTTTTGTCACTCCTTTTTATGATTTCTCCTTAACCTTATGTTTCAAAAGAAATAAAAGAAATCCATTTATTTTCAATGAAGCCACCTTATAATTTCCCTTTAATGTTTATGTTTCAAACAAAACAAAAGAAATCTATTTGTTTTCAATGAAACCTGTATGTTTCAACCTTACTTAAGACTCATGAAATATCTATATACAACTGTCATACTTAAGAGTAATCTTATTTTAAGACATATGTTGTATCTTAACTGTATATATATGCATGCAAACATAAACAAATAAGATGTCAATATGATCATGATAAAAAAATATAATATCAACAAACAACAAAAAAATAAAACTCCAACTAACCCTAAATATCCAAAGACCCTAAACACCTCTATGTTTTTAACATGATTTTATGGGCAATAGGTCTTATTTTTTTGGTTAAGGGCTTAACCTTTATAAATTCAATATATTTCTACTTTACCTCAATATTTCATTTCGTTATTATAAGTTTCCTAACTGTAAGTTATTTTATTTCTATATGTCTTAATCTATTGATGTTCTTTTACCTAATTGCACTACTATCATAGTAAATAAAGTCGACAACAACTAGTCCAAAAAGTAATCCTTCAACTACATAACTTGAGAAGTTGTCCTATAACAAACTATGGATCCAATGTCCATGGTTGAGGCTGCTAGTAACAACTACTTAATGTTTTTCGAAAGTATGGTCCATTTGAATGAGTATAATAATATATCCAAAATATATTTTAGATCATCTTTACAACCACCGAAATCTTGATCTTTTGCAAATACTTCATCACCTCTTAACCATAACCCAATAATCAAAACCTTGATTTTAAGAGGAAAGGATTAAAAACCTTAAATGCAAATGTTATATTAGGCTTATGCATACCTGTGCATTCATTAAGCTTTCAATAGCACCATTATAAGGGATATTTGACATGGATTGCCCTTCACCTCACTCTTTACTCAATGTTTGATGTCAATTTTATCTCCTTTCACAACAACACATTGTTTGCCCTAGAATAATGCATGTTGAGCCTTTTAAATACACACTTTAAGTATGCATTTGAGATATGCCAATAAATCTATGAGTGTTGTCTTAGTGGATCTAAATGCTAAAACAAAATGATGTACTTCTAAGATCTTTCACATCATAAGTTTTGGATAGAACCATACCATGCTAATAAATTTGCTTTTATTGATCTTTGTATACCTATATTAGTCTATATGTTCTTTATAAGGTCGTAGGAAGTGCATTTTATTAAATTTGAAACACCATTGTCAAGAAATTCATTTCAACCATACATAAACTTCTTAAAATCACATACCAAAAACTTAATCCCTTATGCTTTTGATAAACCTAATTACACCATGTAGCTTCCCTTACTAAGACTTTCATTGAAAAAGACAACTTTGACATCCACCTTACATAACTCTACTCTAAATGAGCTTCCAATATCATGTGGTCTCATACTTTATCATCAATCATTGACTTTATCTTTTCTCACATGACTATAAATGCTTGTCAGATTAATAATTCATGAAGACTTTCAATAACATAACCTTCCTTATTGAGATACACATAAAAATTCTTATTAATAGCATCGTCTATTTATAGTAGACTTCTTCCTCAAGGTTTCCACCTCTACATCAATTGTTGTTGGGCTCATTTACTATAAGATTGGCTATTGGTTCTTAGTAGGAACATCCTCCAAAGTGATCTTAGATTCCATTGCACTTTGTGAACTTTATTGACTCCCACTTTTGATTTAGCCATGCTATATATACAGGGGAAACATTAGATAGATCTTCATCACCTTCTTTAAAAATTGAAAGAATGTCACTTTTGATAATATCAAGATCCGTAACCTTGCTTTATAGGAGTCAATTACTTTAGTACCTTGATTTGGGATAATAAATGTAATATCATTTGGAATTCTTTAGATGATTAATGTCATAGCAACAACTATTCTTGGATCTAGTTTCCTCTCAATATGACTATAAATCCTTACTTATGTGGACAATCTGTAAACTCAAATTACCTAAGCTTAACCTTTTCTTTAAGTCCAAAACTTAAAAGAAATATTTGGTATAGATTTACAAGAAAATTTATTGTGAACATACTATGTCTTCTGCTAAAGATGAGATTATTGTGACATTATCTTATCTCTAACTCTTTAAAGTTAGAGCTAGTCAGAACCTCTATTATGACATTATTATTATTGTTCATAATAATGGATTCTACTAAAGATGAAATGCAATAAACAATATAATTAACAATAAATAATTTGAAAACCTTATAAGCTATTATCTATGAGGGTTTCAGGTGTATCATCATATAATCACCTTTGGGTAGAGAATATAATATGCAATTATGGTTCTTTAGCATAAGATTACAAATAAGAAGAACAACTAACTTTTAAAAAATCTATCACCTTTGGGCAAATAAACCCCATAAGTTACTGCTATTTTTCACATTAAAAAGAAAAATATATGTTCATTGAAAATTCATAACCACCTTTGGGTAAATTGAAATTTTCATGCCCAATGCAATTTTATGAACACCTTATACAACTATTAATTTTAACACACACAATAATCACTTTTGGGTAGGAAGTTATATGCATCAAATTGAAGAATGTCTTTTTCATTGAATGTAGAATTTTCTCAAGCTTCAATGAATGCACCGCTTTGGTGATTAAACATCTTGACTACTTACAATAATTTCTATTAAGACTAAATAATATTACCAAAATTAAGATTTCATGAGATACAACATTAAATTATATCCTACAATCTTCATTAAGTATTGTAATAAATCTGCATTAAATAATAATTAAAGTAGTTTTAAAATTGTATAAGCCACGTCTTATTAGGGATTCTTGGTACATCATCATTAAATCACCTTCAAGTAGAAAAATGGCATACCATTAAAATCCCAAACACAAGGTTATATGAGTCATATGAGGGCCTTCAAAACATATAGTTTTGAAAAAAAAATCACCTTTGGACAGACAAAACTTTCTAGACCAATGTTCTTCCTCTATCTAATAGGAAAACATATATCAATTGATCAAGCCCAACCACCTTTGGGTGTCTTGAGTTCTCTGTGACTAGTGAATTTCCAAATTTAATGACATGCATTAAAATTCAAAGAATGTATCAAAACTGAAGTGTAACATCCTACCTCAAAGGTTATGTTCTTTGAAGGAAATGCTATTTGAAATTGAGAGAAAAATTAAATCAAAAGAATCATTAATTCAAATTTAATAAATAATTTAACTTCATCAATGATGCATGCGAAAATCAAATAAACAAACCAAGTGTTAACTGAAAACCAACAACAGGACAATATAAAACCATGTTGAAATTCAAAACAAACAATTAAATAATGTGTTCAAGTTTCACATGTCTAACTCGAGATAATTTATTAAATAACATAAAAGATATTCCAACTTTCTATGCCTTTACCATTTATCAGTTGCCCGTAGTCCACCACGAGCTCATTTTAGACCTACATGACTGAATATAAAACAAATGAGTGAGAAATCACTTAGTAAGTAAGAATCTTTATCCTATTTTATTATTCAATCTTTCTGAATTTTTATTTATCTCATATTCAATCTTTCAGAATTTTTATTTTAGTTTATTTCACTTCTCAATGTCAATAGATACCCTGGTCATGTGACTTTTTTCTCAAGGCTATCGTAATCGATGTTACGTATAAATTAATCTCTATCATAACACCTTCCAATAGGTGTGCTTCTGTGTGGGTACATACTATGAACTACATATCATCCATATGGACCAACACCACTCAATAGTGCATAGCCTATGTCGCCAGTAGCCTCTTAACACAACTCTCAATCTTGAACAAGTGTATGATAGAGGTGATAAATTTTGTTTTTCTCAATCTCATGACTCCTTGTCCCATCACCCTAATCGGGTTTCATATGATATTCTATGTCTAATCTTGAGTTTGATCATATTCATATAAAAATTTAATTCAATAGTCATAATATTCATTTAACTAAGAAAACCTAATTGAGACTTAATTAATAAAATCAAATAGACATATAGTCGTACGCATTTCTATGCACTAGTATGCATAAATAATCTTCTTGTGTAAACAATCCATCATTAATGGCATAATCATGCATTCATTCAAAATTGAGCACTATAATTCCATTTTGCAGGTTCTAAAGGTGTATTCTAATCTAAGGGTACATACATCATTTCAATTGTACAAATAATTACACGTAATATGGCCCAATATTCTTTAGACCTTTAATTTATCAAAGTCATATATTAAACATTCGAAATCTTGTCACGAAATCATGATAGAATTGTAGTATTATTCAGAAAAGCAAACGCATGAACATCTCAATGTTCAACAAACCATAATTAGAAGCAAAGATACAACATTGCAGCCTTCTTATGTTTTTGTTGAACATGACTATTCATTTTCTTTTAAAGAAAACACAACATATTAAATGAGATTCAGTTGTCATTTTCATTCACTAACCTTCCAAATATTTACCTCATGCATTTTGTAACACTGTATTCAGCAAAACAATATCTAATTTCATACTTTTTCACATCAATTCTCAATAATTTATCAATTAACTAAATGTTGCATAAAAATTGTTGCCAGATCACACCAATTCCTCATAATTTAATCACATGCATTCCAATACAATGATTTATATTATATTATTCCCCTCACAACAATGACTTAAATTTCATAGTCAAATGGCCGAACTTATTCATTTTGTGCTTAATCATCCAAAGCATAAATTTATTTTAAAGATGTGTTCATGCTCCAATATTTTATAAAACTCATATCACATAACAAACATTTACTTCAATCATAAATTAAAATCCTCACCAAATCCAGTAATCGTCATTAATCTACACTAATAATTCCACATAAATGACACTGTAATATTTACTAAAAGGGCATATTCCATCTACCTTTCTTCCAGTAAAAAGATTTGATGCAGGTTTGATCTCCCTGATAAAAAAAAAAAAAATCCATGTACATTGCTCTTTGCTCCCTATACATTTCTTTCTTTCTCTAAAAATTCTCTCTCTAAAGAGATAAAACGACGCTTCAAACAAAAATGGTCATAATCTCATCAATTTGTGTTTAAATTCATTTCTCTTTTTGAAGATCGTACATGCTACTTGCACAACCATAAGCTTGTAGACACCTCTAACAACTATCAACATGTACTTGAGAACCCACAGAACCCTTTCACGTGCCTCTAGAAGAGTTTCACTAGTTAACACGTGCCTTAGGAATGGAACACATGCTTTCATGTACCTCTAGACCGTTTCACGTGCCTTTAAAACACAATCATGCACCTTCATATGTGTTCTCCTAATAATCACACTCTCATGCACTTTCTTCTTCATGCACACATTTTCACGCGCTTCATGCATGAATTATTAACCTACATGATATAACTTAGTGTATGTAATACACGCATACTCAGTTGGGTTCATGCTGACAGAATTGGGTGAATTTGGGCATAATTTGACCAGGTAAACATGATTTGTTTGACTTTACGAATTGGTTTTCTGAGTTTTCCTAACCCAGTTTTGACCCATGACTTATTAAAACCCTAAGTTCAGTTTCGTGGCTTTGATGATAGAAATTCCAGGTTTGCAATCAATTATTTCATTAGACCTAAGAGGGGAATTAAGGCCTGGCTATTTATGGTTGATATCTACCAATTTATTCGTTAGAATTTCATTGGTAAGTCGCAATAGATCAAGGAAGAGCTAGTGACACTGATGGATGGTTTCCATCTAATCCCTAAGTCAATGAGCTTTTCCAATAATGATGAAGGATTAAGACAACACAAATGACACCATAGGTGGCTTAACTGCCTCCGATTACCCTGTAAATTATGGCAAGTATGCAGCTACAAAAAGTGACTTTTCAAGTCCAATTTCTTGAAAGTTATTTTTTCATTTGAAAATTGTATTTACCATAGTGAAATTTGAATTATGAAAAACAAAATCAGGGATTATTAAAGTCTGATTTTAGAGTTTCGATTAATCAATTTAAAACCCTAATTTCTAATAAGAACCCTAATTAAAAATTAATCAAATCCTAATTTCAAATTTTTCAATCCTAGTTTCAGTTTTAAAATTTGAAATTCAATAACCTATGTGTACCGCTTTAATGCCACATGTAAGATTTATTTTTGCATAAACTCAATAAAATAAATTAATCAACTTTAATCTCAAGATCGACGCACAAGTTATAAACACTAAATTAAATTTAGGGTTATAGAAATAACTAGATCATCATATAGTTTGAATCCATAAAGATGTTGAAACTACCTATCAAGATTACCTCAAGAAATGACATGGTCTTCTATTTTAAAAATCTCTCTCAATTATAGTTTTTAATGGGTAAACTATACTGCAACAATATTGTATTAGCTTTTGGAATAGGAACTTAGCCAACATTTTTAGTAGGTTAATTGATTACCCATCAAGGCCCAATAAATCTCAAGATCCAGACTTATGTTGTACACCCAGACTATAACTTTTAAGTGTACAAGGTTTAATTGTATTGATCACTTCTGTAAACTAGCATTGGAGTATTCAATTATTCAGTTTTATTAAATCAAAACATAATTAATGCTAGCCTACATTAAAAAATTTCTAACATATAAAGATATGGTGGCATATATACAGAGTATTGTAGTCAAGGATTACTATTTAATCAAACTACCACTTTCAATTGGTTTCAAGAGCTGAGAGGTGCAACATCTGATAATTTACAAATAAAAAAAACCATAATAGCATAGATTTAAAATTTGTGTTGTACCATTAGTTGTTAGGTACAGTGAGTTACTTCCTCTTGCTGGACTCCAATCCATTGCTTTCCCTTCTTTGCAAAAGGCATATTTATGTCGATGGAAAAGAGAACTACTTACATAAGTCAATTTCACCACATCAAAAAGGAGATGCCATTGTTGCTTGGTGAACAAAAAGACTAGTGTTGAAGATATTACAATAACAAGAATTGGAACCAAGAGCACTCCATCTTTGGAAAGAATGAAAATAGTTGCACAAAACACTACCATCATGGCAGCAATCGATAACAAAAGTGTTAAAAGGCCAGCAATCAACTTTTTAAGTAACTGTGAGAGGAAATCTTCTTCTGCATAGTTGAAAGTTAGAATGGATAAGAATGTTAATATGAAACATGTGGATGACACTAGTAAAGTTGCATATGAAATACCTAAAATTCATTTCAAGGGTTAAATTTTGCTTTGGTAAAAAAGTCAAGGCCAAAAATGATATTAAAAGTGGTGAACAATTTAAGTGATTGTTTGGTGAGATATTCAAAAATAAAAAATAAATAAATTACAAGTTATTGAACATCAAATCTTTTGTTTAATATGATATTTTCTAAGTATATTTTGTAATCGTGTGACATATGTTCTATTAAATTATTTTAGAATTTTAGTATGTATAGCAACCATATTAATTAATTAATTTATATATAACAATGATTATTGATCAAAACGTGGAATCATGATGACTAATTTGAGAAATCTATATGAGATAAGGTTTACTATTGTTGAATTTTACTCAAGTAGTGACAATGTGATTGTGCGGGAATTTCTTGCCCAACATAACTAAGAGAATAAGGGCATCGATGTTTTAGTTTGTTATATTTTCTTCATCTCTTGTTAAATGTTTGAACTTGAATAAAAGAGTTCTGTTATGAGCACATTAAAGTTAAATGTGTATGATGTGAGTTGTGGTTTTAGGCATAATTAACTTTGTTTGGTTATAGCTTTCAGTGGGGATGTTTTCAATCATTTTTTCAGCAGAGATGTTTCGTTGATGTATTATGAGATATTACATTATTTTTCTATTGATATGTATTCAAACATTCTTGAAATGATTTATAAATTGTGCACTCATTGAGCCTACACATAAAGGGATTTTTATTATTTCTCCATTTTAGATTTTAAGGGCATTTCAAAAGGCATGCACATAAGTTTTTCTAAAGTCATTTTAATTGTATTTTGTAGACATCAACATGAGACAACATGACCAACCTCATATGAGACATATTGGAGATTTATTAACTCCTTAAGTTGCAAAAAGAGAAAATGAACCTATAGATAAAGTAATAGGAGAGTTAGTTGCCCATAGACCAGATTTTTAAGCACCACTTGTAGATTTAGTTACACATAATTCTAATGTAGAGTTGAACCAGTAGTTGAGTTAAATGTGAAACCTCAAATTGATGGGATTAATGTGGAGTAAACTAGTAGCAGATTAGCTTAGTTAGTCATTAGAGTGACTCAAAATGAGGTTATAGTGCTTTAGGAGAATGTTAACACCATTGAATGGGTAAGAAAATTAGGAGCAAAAAGCTTTGATGAGACTGGAGATCCTATAGTTGCAGAGTCATGGATAATTACAATTGAGCATATATTTGAGGTAATAGGGTGTTTGGACACTTAGAAATTACGGTTTGCTATTTTTCTCTTAGTGGATAAAGCGTATCATTGGTGGAAAATGGTACAACAAAAATACAAGGATTTTACAGCGGTAACTTGGGAAAATTTTTGCCAAGAGTTTTCATATCACCATTATTCAAGGGTATAGCAAAAAGCTAAGAGAAATGAACTTATTAGGTTGACCCAAGGAAATATGTCTATGGAGAAATACATGAATAACTTCATTGAGCTCTTTCAGTTTTCCCTGTTGATTACAAATGATGAAAAAAAGAAATATAGATAATTTAAAAAAGGCAATTGAGATGAATTAGAACAACAGCGACTGCGAGTTCTTACTTAGAGTTTAGGAAATTGGTAGAGGCAGTTATGAGAGTTGAGGAAAGTCTTAAAAAAGTAGAGAAAAGAGAATCTCAAGGACAAAAGCGTAAAGTTAGTGTTTGGGAAACAAGTGGGCTTAAAGACAAAATGTTGAAGAAAAAAGGTAGATTTTTTTAGCAGTTAAGTGAATCTTTTCAGAGTACGAGATCTAGATTTTAAAGGGGTTAAAGACAGTTTTAGGAACAACAAGGAATAGGTAGTAATAATTGGAATCAAAGGTCCTTAGGAAGCACACTACAAGCTGGCAAATATCAACATTATTAATGTAACAGTTGTGGTAGATTCCATTCAAGACAATGCTAGAAAGAGGTATTGAGTTGTCATCGTTGTGCATAGTAAGCCATTTTAAAAGAGATTACCCTTTGTTAGCAAGGTGGGAGTGTCACTCAAAGACCAGTTAAACAAAATTTTCAAGAGACTAGTGGTTAGTATTTTAGACAATAAGGGCCTCAAATTAGGGAAGGATCTAATATAGGTACTCAAGGGTAAGCTAGTGGTACTCATAGTAAAAGCGGTTAATATAAGGGACCGAGACAACCTTAGGCTTAAGCACGTGTTTTTGCTCAAATACAATAAGAAGCATATGCCTCTCTAGAGGTGGTTACAGGTATGTTGCTCATTTTTTACTAAGAGCCTTTTACTCTAATTAATTCTAGTTCTACTTATTCTTTTGTTTCATATGCATTTGCTAAGCATGCCAACAGAGAGTTAAAATACTTGGAATGTGAATTGGAGGTAACCACTCTTACAGAAGAATCAATTTTAGCGAAGAATGTGTATAAGGGTTATATAATAAAAATGGGTGTCTATAAGTTAGAGGTAGATCTGATTCCTTTGAACATCCAAGTTTTTTATATGATTTTAGATGTGGATTGGCTAGCTTTTCACCATGCTACGGTAGATTGTTTTCACAAGGAAGTAGCCTTTATAAAGATGGGAAACCAAATTTTATTTTCTATAGGGAGCGTCGTATCATTCCTTCTTGTGTTATCTTTGCTATCATTACTAGATGATTTTTTCGAAAGGAATTTTAAGCTTATCGATCACATTTTGTGGACACTAGAGTTAGTGAATCAAGGATATAAGATATTCTAATGGTTAAAGATTTTTCAGATGTTTTCCCTGATGATTTACTCGGGCTATTACTTGATAAAGAGATTGAGATCATAATAGATTTGATTCTTCTTATAACTCTCATATCATTGGCCCCTTTATGGAATGGTCCTTTTGAGCTAAGGGAATTAAAGGTAAAATTGCAAGAGCTGGTGTAAAAGGGATTTATCAAGCATGGTGTATCTCCATAAGGAAGGCTAGTGATGTTTCTTTAGAAGAAAGATGGAACTTTCAAATTATGCATTGATTATAGGCAATTAAACAAAGTGACAGTATGTAACACGTATCTAGTGGCTCAAATTTCATATTTGTTTAATCAATTACAAGGTGCTAAAGTTTTCTCTAAGATAGAATTATGCTTAGTGTACCATCAACTAAACATTAAAGAGTCAAATGTTCCAAAAGTTGCTGTCAGAACTTTTTATAAACATTATGAGCTTTTGGTGATGTCTTTTAAACTAACTAATGCACCAAAAACATTTATGGATTTGATGAATAAAGTATTTCACTCTTTCTTAGATAGATTATAGTGGTATTCGTTGATGATATTTTGGTTTATTTATAGAATAAGACAATATACACAAAGCACCTAAGAATGGCCCAACAAACTTTATAGGACAAATAACTCTATGCTAATTTAATAAGCACCAATTTTGGCTAGATAAAGTTGCATTTTTAAGACATGTCATTTTAGAAAATGATATCTATGTTAACCTACATAAGGTGGAAGTGGTTTTGATATGGGAAAGACTTGTCAATGTTATAGATATTAGAAGTTTTTTCGATTTTGTTGGGTATTATCAAAGATTTGTTGAAGGATTCTTTAAAATAGTAGTATCCTTAAGTAGACTAACTCAAAATAATGTAAAGTTTGAATGGCATTATGAGTGTGAGTGAAGTTTTCAAGGGTAGAAAACAAGATTGACTTTAGCCTTATACTTACCTTACCCTTTAGTACTAATGGGTTTATGATATATAATGATGCATCCAACATGAGAAGGTGATAACGTACGCCTGTAGACAACTCAAGAAGCATAAGATGAACTACCTAACTCATGATTTAGAACTTACAGCTATGGTCTAGACATTAAAAATATGGAAACATTATCTTTACAGGGCGATTTGACAAATCTATACAGATCAAAAGAGCTTGAAATAATTATTCATATAGAATGATCGAATCTATGAAATGCAACATTTAAACCCTCATTTGATGAAGGTGAAATGCATTTGGGTCATTATGGAACGTTTAAAAAAGTAAGCTTACTTTTTGCCAATCAAAGCCACACACTCACTTGATAAGAGCATGAGCTCATGCTTAAATGTTGAGTGACAACTCACATTTAGAAAACTTAGCATAGAGTTGTCTTACTTTCAACCTTTGTAGCACAATCTAATTAAATGTTGCTTATGTTCTTCTCAAGGGTTGGAATAGACTAGGATGTCATTCACGAACACCATAATGAACTTATCTAGACTATCCCTATGAGGTCTATAAACACTATTGAAGTATTAGTCAACTCGAAGGGCATAACCATGAACTCATTGTAATACCCCAATTTCAAAACCTACTCAAATTAGAATGCTACTAATTTTCATGACTTTTTTATAAAATATAATTATCTCTACAACTTAAAATTTTCTAAATTCCTCATAAATAATAATTCATTAACTTTAAAATATTCAAAGTCTTACATAAATCTTCTATAATCACATAACTATTCATGAATCATGAACTCTACACATCAAGAATTACCTCACTCTTTCTCTTTTCTTGAATTCATTTTGTTCCATACTTCCTAGCTACTATAGAAAATTTATTTTGCAAAATGATGGAGATAAAGAGTGAGTCGTCAACTCGATAAGTAAAAACAAATATAATATATAACTTTTTTATAAACATTGTATCATAAAAACTTCTTTACTTTCAAAATAATTAGTCATAAGGAAAATAAAAATAAAACTTTTCATATTCATGAACCATAACAAAATAAAACACTTTCATTTAATAAATCATAAGCAAAAAATATACAACACCTTCATAATCATTATCATAAAAAAAGGCAAATATAAAACACTTTCGTATTTACCAATAATAAGAATAAGCAATATTCATCATATTTCATAAGATAATCCTGAAAGACTTCATATGATGTTGCCCATATATAGAAAACATAATATTCGTAAGCTCATGGATAGAAAACATGGAATTTGTACTTAGCCTTTGCCACATAATGTCACCCATATCCCCAATGACTTGATCATATTCATATTCGTATTCGTATTCATCATAAGTCTATATACTTTTCATCATTTATATTCAATTCATATTGGTCTATAGGCCCTTCATCGTATTCATATTCATAATTGGTTTGTAAACCCTTTATCATATTCATATTCTTATAGGTCCGTAGACCCTTTATCATTCATATTCATAATTTGTTCGCAGACCCTTCATCAGTCAACATATGTCCTTGAATGTGTTATGATCTAGTCATATATATCAATTCATAAATCCGTCAATTCCTTATCTTATTATGAACATTCGGTTAAAATAATCTTATAAAGCTTTTTTTCTAACAATTCTTTATCTTTGAAAAATATACGAAAATCTTTATTCAAGAAATATTCAAATGTTTCTGTCTCAACAATTATATAATATAACATAAGTTTTCTTCTACAAAATATTTTTAGATATCTAAAAAAACACATTTTTAAAAGAACACATTTTAAAATATTTTTAGATGCAAATAATAGATGCTCTTGAAATATCATTATATAATAAAATCATAAAATAGTCCATTAATTTTAAAAAAAGGAATTTCATAACATAAATCTTCATGTAAAACATTTTGAATATAAAGCACAAATCATTATATACTCTGTACGTTTTTACTTATCTTAATAACTTCTAATTATGTCTTTCATTGTCCAACGAGGTAGAAGTATCTTCGCATTGTCCTAATAATCATAAATCAAATTTAATACTATTAAATTTTAATCTTAGAAGTATATTTTAATATGTTATAAGCCTTACAAATCATAATCAGTCTGTCAAATCAAAATAAACTCTATCGAAATCATTTGTGCATATACAAACTCTTCATTGGATAGTTATGATTATGAACTTTTTAGTAAATTAATCACTCATCATAAATTCACAAAATTTCGACAAATTAAATTAAACATATAATAAAATTTTCAAATGAAACAAAGTTTAATTTCATTTTCAAAACATTCAATAAAAAGAGGGGATCAACATTGTCAAGAAAACCAAATTTTTACTAGACAACACCTTTTACTTTATTTTGGACAATTTCTATAGGTATCAAAATTTTAATTAAATTTTGATATAAATGAATACACATATAAGAAAACCATCAAAAAATTTCTCAAATTTAAATTAATTCAATTTCATATTCAAATTATTTGATAAAAACCATGATACAAAATTGTCTAGAATTTGAAAACTTTACTGGATAGTCTTCATTATAATATTTTTATTAATTTCTATAAATATACAAAATTCGTAAAATTTTGTTATAACTTAAAGGACATATAATAAAGTTATGATAAAAATTTTGAGATGCAATTGCACTAAAATAATTTATAAAAACATTCAATAAAGTCAAACTAGCAAGTTGTCCAAAATTCATAATTTTTACCTAATAGTCTTTGTTCTAATATTTTTAGAAATTTACGTGATTATCATAAAATTATAAAAATTTGACATGATTTAAGAAACATGCTATAGAATTTCCATAAAAATTCTCAACTACAAATACAATAAATTTCTTATTCAAAACATTTAATAAAAGATAAATTATTGAATTGTCTAGAGTTTTCATATTATAATATGCATAGACACAATTTTAACCCTAATACTATATCAACACGATTAAAACCTAAGCCTTCAATAATCTAGTAGGATAAATCTAAATCCTAAAATTAAACCTAATTAGATAAAATAGAAGGAAAAGTTAAACTTACAAAATTTCCAACCTCTTGTTGAAATAAAATGACCTCTCCTCCAATTGTTAAAAGGTGAATAAAATACAACATTCTTGTGGGAATGCAAACTCTGGATATAAACTCTTGAAATAAAAATAATAGCTTATAAAGGCTTATTTAAAAGGATAATAACTCCCTCAATTAAAATCCTTTAATCTCTCCTTATCTTCAAAGTCATCTAAATATCTCCCTTATTTTAATCCCTCAATTTATTTCCTTATCCTCGAAAGTGTTAAATCTTATCATTTGATTTATCCTTTCTAAAATTTGAATTTTAACTTCAAAGATAAAAATTCCTCTAATTGCACACCTTTTAATAAGTCTTTGCATCTATATTTATTTATTCTTATCCTTTTATTTAAGGACTAATATTATGTGTATCCAATTTTAGTACATAATTCATATACATAGATGGTGTGTCATAATGTAATTAAGTGATACTTTATTTTTAATTTAAAATCATGTAATCATATAATAATACATTATTTATGTACACAAATTGTGTACCATAAGTGGGTACACATAGTTTTATTGTTCTTTAAATATCCATCAATATATCCTCATAATTAATTTATCAAATACTATATATTATTATTCTTTTTATAAAAATTGATATATTACACTCATAATGCCCATATATTGTTTTGAAAGTTGTCTTTTGTATGTCTTGCTTGACTACTCAAACTTGATGATATCTTAATCTCAAGTCGATCTTCGAGAATACTAAAGCATACTTGAGTTAGTCAAACTGATTATCTATCATTAGGAATGGGTACTGGTTCTTTATTGTGACTTTGTTTACCTTTTGGTAGTCAAACACATCCTCATATCCATCTTTCTTTTTAACAAACAAGATTGGTGCACTTTATGACGAATGGCTCAATTAGATAAAGCCACTGTCTAAAAACTTTTGTAGTTGTTTCTTTAATTCTTGAAGTTCAGCTAGGGACATTTTGTATGGTGCATTAGAGATTGACAGTGTCCCAAAAGTCAACTCTATACTGACTCCACTTCTCGCTCAAGTGCTAACCTTGGAAGAATATTAGGGAAGACATTTGAGAATTCTTGCACCATTGGAGTACCAGTTACACTTAGGACAACCTCATTTATCTCGTTCACTATATGTGCCAAGTACCTTGTATAACCCTTACACAACATATTTCTAGCCTTGATACTATTAATTATAAAGTTGAGCATTTAGCCCACTCCAAAGGAGAAATTATCTTTGTTATCCAGACTGAACCAAACTTTCCACCCTTAACTGATATATGATGCACAAATAGACTCAACATCTCTCTTGTGTTTTGTCAATGTCAGATTTACCTAAAGATGTAACTAACTGGATTCAATATTAGATATATAACTGATTGGCTATAGTGCAAATGAAAAATTGTAAGGGTAGGTGCGTTAGAGCCAATCGTATTTGACATTTGTAATTATAATTTTATATTAATTATTAATAAAAGATTAATTATTATATAATTCATATATCATTTTATTATATGATTATATGAATAACATGTTCTTAGAATGGTAGTACTCTGACGAGAGGATTAAATGATTGATCATAGAACCCTAATACACATTACACAGTCATGTTAGAAACATCTGTAATCTTAACATTACAATAAACAAGGGCACATGTAATGATGATAGGATTATCATAATGTTGAGTCATCCCACTGAAAAGTGACAATATTCACATGTCAAAGTTGTTATAGATAATTTGGTGTAACACATGGGTACACATTATAGACGTGTTCATTTGACTGACCCAACCAGACAATATCCATATGGATGATGCTTCAATGTCTATGAAATAAATCCTTTGAAAACTACGGGTGCATGTGATCCTTTGACTTAAAATCACTAGATTGTCTCGTGTAAAGATCAGTATAGTTTGATACTATATAACGTGCCACTGTAATTAAGGTAACCATAAAGGTAATGAGTGGTTATATCATGAGTTACATTGAGGTTATGGTTGATTAATAAATGATTCGTCATTTCTGAGTTAGTGAAAAGATATCACATGAGAATACTGAATGGCATTCATGGCTGTTTAAATCTGTTATCACAATAGGATTGGGTTATAGTCTAATCTATGTTGATTATTGATGTGTATCAGTTCATACCAAGAAACCACTGAGATAGATACAATTCTATATCTCAGCTTCGAGAGATATTAGTTAACGAAAAAATTAAATTACATGTAATTATGATGTTGTAAAAACTTAAGAGATGTTCGTTGACACATTATCGTCTAAGTGGCTACGACACTTTACTAGAGGTCAATCTTGGTTTTTGTCTAAATTTATCTTGAATCTAAACACTATTAGCTCAATAGAAACCTTATAGGTTATACACACAGAGGAGTTGAATCAAACTCAGAGGCAAAGATTGTTTGTTAACAATCCTAATGTTTAAAGTCAAGAGAGAGATTGCAAATAGAATGTGTTTGCCTCTTAGGGTCGAAAAGACTCAATTTTAACTTGCTATGACCAAGTGCATAGTCATGCATGTTAATATGCCAACCATGCACTTGGTATGAGAGATGTTGACTATGCACATGCATAATGTTAATCGATATCATAAAGAAATGCTATGTCGATTAGCATACACATATGGTACAGGTTATGCCAGCGTTAGGGTATGTCAACCGACAAGCATGTGTTATTGACCATGCGAGTGTTTAATGAATGTCAATTGTGCATGTATATGTTGAGGAAAACGGTGCTTGATTGAACTTTTAGTCATGTTTGAACACCTGCATATATAAATTAAAGCGTGTGTTTGAGATTAAATAAGGAATAAAAATACATAGAAACCCTAACCATAAGTTTTTGTGTTTTCTCTTTCCTATGAACGCAATGATCTACCCAAAGAGCCCTAACAGCGTCTTTGCATGGATTTGTCTCTTTCGTGTTCATGCTTTGTATGGATATCAAGATATCACGTTTCAATGGTTGAATAATGTACCATCAATAGTATACCATCTCAAGCCACGTGAAATTTGAAAGGGTCATCAATGTAAGTATAAATCTAAAACATCATATGAATATTTTTGTATGTTTATAGGTATCCTGGTTGGGGTTTTCAAGATTGTTTTATTTTAAAATTTTTAATTTTGTTGTGCTATCGATTAATAGTGCCCTGAAAACCTTTCAACATCTACTACTATATCTTAGCATCTCTTTTTATAAGGAAGCTGACATATTGAATCTTTTTTTTGTCAATCATTTGAAATAACCCTATGAAATCCTCAATTACCTCTAACCCCTCTTTAGTTAGTACTCCTCTTGGAACCAAGTTAACTCTAAACTCAAAAGGTTGATGTCTGTCTATCAGAGTATAGATAAGGTGAAACTTCCCTCTTCTATACCAGTTACTATAAGTCTTGATGTGTTCTCACCCACTTTATCATGTTAGGCTAGCAACTTAACTACTACATTTGTTTGGTTCTAGTGAGGCCTGAATCAGATGCTAACACTCTCAAATACCTCTCTGTCCTCTTTAAGAAGTTTCGGTATGATCTGTCTAATCGTTGCACTATTTATTGATAGTGCTACTAAACACCGAAAGTTTGTACCTGAGTCTTAAATTGGCTCTTCTCTTAGTTAAGGACCACTAAAGTACTCCTGATAAGCGTCCTTGATCTCTTTATCTTGAAACAAAACTAATCTTAGGAAAATACACTATTTATCTAACGTAGGTTTAAAATTTACTTATTGGG
Organism: Mangifera indica; assembly: GCF_011075055.1. NCBI lineage: Eukaryota > Viridiplantae > Streptophyta > Magnoliopsida > Sapindales > Anacardiaceae > Mangifera > Mangifera indica. Next base: position 10,935,143 of record NC_058142.1, on the reverse strand, counting down.
GTAGACATGCAGGAACAATCAACATTGCATGGGACGTTACTTTCCTCACTTAAGCACTTTTTAGATACATTAAGACTACGTTTTTTTTTTTTTTTTATGTTCTAAAATCATGCTTTGATACCATAAATGTAACACCTTTTTTTAGAAACATACCCCTAAATGAAATATGCTCGAAGAGATGTGCACTACTTGATTTCTTAATTTTTTTAAAAAAAAAGAAATTTAAAAGCATGTAATTAATTCATTTATATTTAAAAGCGTGCAAAAAGATGTAAATTGAATAAATACTTTAAAATACCTTAAAATCTTTTATTATTACTAATCAGGTTTTTAAAAGCAACTGCAATCAATAAAATGCATAATTGAAAACACAAACACATAAATGACATAAATTCTAATAATGACGATATTGCCCTTCACCTTAATGAAACAGCTCGATTAGAGCGCTAATTCCCCTATATGCATTGACTTTTACCTACAAAACCATAAAAAGGAATGTATGAGTGAAAACACTCAATAAGCTAGGGTGATGTCTCAATACTTTGCACAAAACATAAAATTGAAGTCCTAAGGTTCCATTACTAAATATTCATGTGGTTGAAATGGATCTTTTTGGGCTATGTCCTTTACCCATCCATCTATTTTCGACACCTTCATGCCTTAAATACATAGGCCATGTTACACAAAATAATAAGGCCTATGTTGATCTTAACATATCTAATACTTAGATGAAAACATATAATACTTTATGTGTCTACTAACTATTATGTCTTGCACTCATGTCATGTGACCTATTAGACTAGCTAACTGTGATACCTTAGTCACACAAAGAAATATACACATTGTCCTTCTCTTACCATATATACTAGTAACGTAACTGTTATCTAAAACCATCTTGGGAAGGCCCTTATCACAAGTACGTATGTGATGCATCCCGCTGATCACGTGAGAAATATCTGAAAAATCATAATCCCTTACCATGCACACCTGAATTGAACTGAATGGTTTATAAGTGTCTTCAATGACTCTAACATATTCATTAAAACTATAGCAATCTCTCAATCATGATCTGTAAAAAAATGATGTTTGAAATCTTTTGATTAGGTATTAAAAAACCGTGTTGTAAGTATTTCATACCCTTTCACATACTTTCAACATAAGATATATTGAATTCTACCTATTTTCAACATCTACTTTTAATTTTTTTTCGTCTTAACCCCATTAATTTACATATTTCAAGATACGCTTATATATATGATAAAAATGATGAAATCTAAGCAATGAGATGTCTAATTGTTGATATCTCCATTTTAGTCATGCTTATTCCATTTTGAGCTATTAAATTAATAATACGGTATGGACATTTCATATGTGATTACACATTAATTCAATAATTTTATCATTATTTTTTACATTATCAAAACTCATTGTAAAAATAGAATTATTAATTTTATATTTATAAAAAATATTTACTAATGCTTAAAAATTATAAGACCACTATGCAGGTATTTTAAATTTTTAAATGCAATAACCTTTTTGCACTGTCAATCAGAATTAATAATAATTGGTAGTTGCTATAGGTACTTTATGTTTTAATTTGTAGTTGTCCACAAATTTAAAGTAATTAAAATTACCTATTAAAATTATTAAATTTTCTAATAATTTTTAATTTCATTAATTCATAATTTATAATAATATCTTACCTAAGAATTGCTCTAGAAATTCTTTTAAATACGGGTTAAACACTATTTTACATCATCAATTCTAAAATTTCATCTTTAACATAAGAAAAAGATATCTACTCATGTAGTTTTGCATTTTCATTTGATCGTACGTGAAAATGAACATTTTTTCCATGTGTCTAGAACACTAGCACCAGGACTAACAAATTACAATTAGGTAAATGCAATTTGTTTTTGCCTTTTGACCTCATATGAAATTTTTTTACAAAAAGTAGTAATATATCAACAAAGATATTTTGTACCATCTGAACTTACATATGTTAAACCTGAACCGTAATATTTGCACACTGTTTGACAAATTTGTTTTTCCTTAATCATTTTTGTTATTTAATTTAAGTGATTTTACACCATTGACTTTTTTTGTGTCTCTATTGAACATGTGGCTATCCTACTTTCACTTATTCAAATGGATTGAAATCATGAGAACATGAAACCATGTGTAAAATATTTTTTTTTATAAATTAAATTATAACAAAAAAATTGATTGATAAAATTAAAATAAAAACAGATTTATAAACACAGAAAATTATTATTTATAATTTAGAAAGTTTCACATTGAGAGTTGATAATAGAATATAAGAGTCAGAATAATGAAAAATTGAAAGAGATTGAGAAAATGTAAATAAAATTTGGAAAAAGGGAAGGGGGTGTTTTATATAAGAAATTGAAAATGAAAAAAATATATATTTATTCTAGCTAACTTTTCCTCTTTATACATATATAGCCACAATTTTTTTCTATTATACATATATAGTTCATAACATAAAATTTTCAAAATATCTTTTAAAATTCAAAGTCACTCAGCCAAACATTAGCTGACCTAGCCAACACAAAATCACCCAACAGCAATAACCACACCCGATAACCAACAACCACATCCACCGACCAAGCATTTCATGGACAAATTAGGTTGGTCGGGAGATCGTTGACTCTTTGTTGTCATTATTGATGCCATCCAATCGCTAGGAACCACATTTTCACCACTTTGGACACGTTTCACCAAAGGCTTTTCATCATTTAGCTGATTTTTATCTGATTTCAAGCTTAAACACTTAAAAAATGTCAAATAAGGTGCGTATATGCCCAAATATTTATAAATTTACATTCATCATTACTAGATTCACTTAGTTTTTTGTTGGATGATTTTGGGTTTTCTTAGATTTGCTTTCATTATATTAAAATAATATTTTGGTTGGTGGAAATTATGTATGTGAATTGAAAAAATGTTTGTGATACATGATTTGTTTGATTTGTGGGTGAAAAACTGAGTTTTTCTAGTGATATGTGCGACAGTTAGGTTAATTGAATGGTTGGCTAGCTGCAATTTCTTTTTTAAAATTTGGTTGGCTGACCGACCAAGAATTTTTTTGTTTAAATTGGTTGGCCAGGGTTGGCTAAGTCCTTCATCGATCGACAAAACAATTTTTTTTTAATTTTCGATTGTTTTTTACTTTATTTTTTAAAATTAATTGTTTTCACAAACTGAATTATTCTTTTTATAGTTTGTTTTAGAATTTCTCTATTAACAAACATGATAGTAAGCATAGGTTCTACATTGCACATAGATTTCGAGGGCATCTGATTGTCGAAGCAAACCTAGACATAGTTACAAGGATCTATTCTTCACTTAATATGACTCAGAAAGAAATTTTCAGAGGAAAATGTTCTAGACATTTTTTTAACTTGCAAGAACATCAGAATAGCTCGATACTCATAAACTCGATAATATTTCATCTTATAAACTGCGAAATTCTAGAGGAGAGTTATAGTTTCAAATAAATGATGTTGATGTTTGGTTCAACCCAGTGGAGTTTGCCTTGGTGATAGGGCTAATTATTGGCGACAACAAGGATGTCTCACATGGACGTGCATGAAAGCCATCGAATTGTTGTATCAATCGATTCCCAAGAAGACTGGGTTTGTCTGACATGTTATATTAATGTGTAACTAATATTTATTGTTCACTTGATATGACATATTTTACACTTTTATGTAAGAGGAAGAGAAGAAGGAACTATCCTAGGTCGATTACTAAAAGAAGCCATCACATAATGAATAATCCATTTTATGAAGAGGCAACAAGAAAGGAAAACCTGCCTTAAGAACTTACTTCCATTATAAAAAACGGCGTTCAATGGAGTTATGAAGAAAAGGAAACATAAAGCAAGTCCCTTCACAAACCCTACAAACCCACGAGGGAGCAAAGGCTCTTGGGTTGATTCAACTACTTTAATAAATCTGGTTAATGCCTCGTATTACAAGGATTTTCATGATTATATCTGAATGGTTTGATCACAGATAAGGTAAATTTTTTCTTCAAATACTATACCATCTCATATAAACTAATTGTTTTTTATAAATTCACTAAGTGACATGTTTTACTTTCCAACATAGAATATTGATAGTTATTTATATCTCTTGCAGCATGCACACAAGAATGATAATTTGACGACTATCTCTACACTGTTGGTATATCAAAATGTAAGTCCAAGAGTTTTTGAGACCCAAATGTGAGTGGGCATCTATTGTTATCAATTAGATAAATGACATATCTAAGGTAAACAATAACTTATATTTTTGCCCATGGAGCGCAATTGATAAGATAATATATTGATCCCTTACAATTAGTTATATTATATTATCTTTCAGATTGAATAAAACAATTAACAGTAATTTCATGTGTACCATGTGTACTTTCCCATAAACTTGGGTAATACGCATTGGGCATGCGACGAGCTTAATTTGTATGAATAAGTGATAATGGTGTACAACTCTACGAATTACACAAAAGATGCAATGAAATTTAAGGCATGGATGCAACCATATAAATGCTTGTCATATATAATAAAGGCGAGTGGTTATTAGGACATATTCGATGGTACTCCATGAACTAATGAGTTGGTCATCACATGTTGGAAGACTAATGTCCCCAAAAAGAAGCCCGATTTGACATATTATGGCATGTTTATGCTTTATTTCATCGAATGTCTTACACTCAAACGTCTTGTTGACTTTAGTACGAAACATTCAACAACATTAAAAAGTCGGATGACCACCAGTATACTCAATAAGCATACAATGGGTAATGATTTTAGGTATTTAGTTAATATTATATGGTTCTTAATATTTTGCGTTTCTATGTGCTAATTAAAAATTTCTTCATAGTGCATGTTTTGATGTTAACTGATGCTATTGATACCATTACTTATATGTGTGTTTGGTGTTATTAATACAAGGGCATGCAATTTAAGTAATCTTGCAAATGTTTCGCACTTATGTGTATTTGATGTTATTAATACATGCGCATGCAAATAATATCAATTTAAGTTATTATTTAATTTCATACACATTCAATTTCAATTCAAAATAATGTTGCAAATTGGATTTATTTATAGTTATGCATGTAGTTGATATTCATGAATATTTTCAACAATATACATAAAACAACATGAATAAATACATGTGAATTATAGTAAGGCAAGCAATTGGAATTCACGAATAATTTCAATGACATACATCAAACAACATCAATAAATACATGAGATTTATATTTCAGCTGAAGGTCTTCCCCTAGCTCGACTAAAAACTCAAGAGGAAGATGCCACGGTAACAACCACTGGACTCGGGCATGCATTTCTACAATAATCAAGTTCATGGCATCTGCTGCAAATAAATTATTAAACTTCCTCACCATGTGAGAGTTTTCTCTGGTGGCTAGAAGGTTGCCCCACTCATCGCTATTGCATTAAAGGCAGGTGACTTTGACATAGATTGTCAAGATAAACCAAAGTGGACTAATCACCAACAAAATTCACATCTTCGATGTACATCGCCTATAAAAATTCAATAGAGTAGTACTTGTTCACCCATTGATAGCAGTTTGATAGGTTGTTGAATCGCACAACTGCAATGACATGTACAAAAATACTAGATAGTTGAAATTTTCCACACTCGCACAAACGTTCCATGAGATCAACATTGTAAGAGTTTTGTCGCGTGTCATGGGCTTCGTATTAATAGACATTGATTGGTTTAACAACAATGTCTGTGGATTCATGAACATGCCTAATATCTTGTCTTTGGCCCATAATGTTGACAAATGAGTATACGTAGCTGGAAAAAAAAAAACCCAACATCATTAAATAGTCATTAAATAAAACAAAATTATATAAAAGTAATTCTTCCAATACTATTATATTAGTTAACCTGCCAAATTTCATCGATTGTAAAATCATTGTTGTATTATGTTACGAATAAACTCAATGACAATGGTGATCGGCAAACCACAAACAATCCTTGTCAAAGCATTGAATGATTCGATAATATTAGTAGTCATAATGTTATGTCAAAGCACTCTGAAAATGCGCTTACACCCATTTATCCGATGCCAACCGAATATGTCGCTACATCGGGATTTACCCAATAAACATACCACATGGCAATATCCAAAATTTGAGATACGATATATCTTTGCAACCCTCCAAAATGATCCTTCAATTGATTGATTTTTTTTTTTTGTATTGAATACGCATGTTACCTTTCATGTAATGGTTGCAATAACAGTGATGGGTATAAGGTAAAACGTTTGACATTGACACAATGATTACAAGGTATTGATCGAAAATAATCACCAAGTTCAGGATGTCACCAATTCACATGTATAAGTAACTAAGAAACAATGTTTACAATTTCATGTCCTTGTTTCCCCAATATCAAATGTCAATAGATAAATCTAGTTATTTTCGTCTTTTCCAACAATAATAAATAGTCTTTTGAGGTACCTTCCTTTTAAATATACAACATCAATGCAAATAACCAAATGATAAAATTGTTGAAACACCTGTACTAAACACCCCAATGCCATTAAAAAAAAAAACTTAAACCGATTACCCTCATCTGTATCAATGTGTAATTGTGTCAAGGTTCTGTAACACGAGATTATTACAATGCTCCAATAAAAGCATACAAGAATCCTCCAGTGAGCCTCTTAATGCATTTAATGCCCATGTCTTCGCATGCCACACTTGTGTACACGTTATGTCAATCTTGCATTTATCTATCATATCAACAATGATTTTTTTTGGTTGGTCAATGTGGTCAACCACAAACATTGATGAAAGGATCTTCTCCAACACCGGAACACTAGTTTGTCTATAATGAGGTAATATTAGATCTCAAGAACACATGTATTTCATCCAAATGACACAATTGCCACAATTAAGTTCCATCTTTCTTTCTTGCTTGTGCCTACCATTTACAATGTTACTTGTTCCTACATCTAATATCCTACCGTATTGTTATTGATAGAGCAACTTTGTATTAAAAACCTTGTTCTAAAGTAAACCTTGCAAATAGTTGCAACTCTTTCTTACTATTATAATAACCCATTAATTTGATCCTCGCATCGGGATCTTTCAACATTACCAATTACCTCGTTCTCAACATCAATAGCGATCAATAGAACTCATTAAAATATATAAAGACATTTACAGTTATCGAAGATGTTCAATGATCAACCCAACTATGACGTGACACGTTAAACTTGCCCCTGACATTATAAAAATTACTTGGATTTCTTTCAATATCGTCTCTTCCCTCTAACTCATGCTCCTCGACTGGTAGATCATATGCCTCATTAACATCCATGAACCTATCAATTTCTTCCTCAAGATCCTCATTCTCATCATAATCATCATTATCACCATCATCATCATTGTGACTATCTAATTTTTCATCCTCCAACGCATTTTGTGGTTATGCCCAATCATATATCAGATCATCCTGCAATTGTTCTTCCTTAACTTACTCTTCATCAAGATTATCTTTTTCTTCGATTAAAGTCTCTGCAACATAAAGATGTGTCAATACTTTTTTTCCGACTATTATCATAACAAATTCAACTTCCTCATCATCTTGCAACTCATATGGGTTTTCAAACACCACAAAATCATTTTCCATATATATATGAGCATTTGATCGTCGTTGATTGATTCTCAGACGATAACATATTTTTTCTACCAATCCTTCGAAATTAGCACTTGCATCAACAATTATCATTTTTTTATCCCCACCAATATATCTCATAATACCATTATCTCCAACAACCCAATGCCCTTAATGAAATTAATACCTTCAATACGACAGAAGCAAAAATGTAATATATAAAAATTAATTATTAACAATTATATTTAAAAATAAATTCATGTAGACTTGGTCGGTTAGCTAACCCATACAACCAAGCTCAAAATCTAGAATCTGACGCAGTTCAAACAACATAATATCACAAAACATTTCCTTACTACTTGATCTACTTAACTTTCACGGTTATTTAATCAATACTTTATTTAATTTAAATTTGAAACAACTTTTATCTAAGAATCATGAATTATCTTACAAATATTCTCTTTAATAAAATAAATAACATTAAAAAAGTATAGATCTAAACTTACTTGGATCTATTTATCTTTGATGCAATATTTTAATAACTTTCTTGTTTTTTGTTTTTTTTGCACAAATGTTGTTACAATGGACCACAAATTTGCCTTTTGTCGTGTGATTTTTCTTCTTTTAAAGACCAAATCAAACTAAAAAATGATTATATTTGTATAATGGAAAAAGAAAAGTAACTATATATGTATACAAGAGGGAAAAGTTGGCTAAAATAATCAATATCCAAAAAAATAAAAATAAAAAAATTCAAAGTAAACAGCCAATAGTCTTCGTCTTCTGGTAGAAACCGGAACGGCGTATGCCAAAAGGCAAAAATTTAAAAAAAAAAATTTATAAATATATGCACAATGTGCGAGCAGTCTCAAGGCTTAGCCCTAAAAGCCCACAGGCCTAGCACAGCTCACTATAGTTGCAGGCATGCTCTTCCGAGCCAGGTCATTTTGACGTGCTTCAATGGCCCAACCCACTTGTCATCTCTGCCACTAACTCCAGAATACTCCCTAACTCTTTTAAAAATTAAATTAATAGGTCATTCAAACATTATATTATAAAGGATAACTCCCCAATTATACATGTTTAACTCTGCCTTCGTATAATAACAATATTGACAGTGATTTTATGTACTAATGTATAATGATAACAACCAAATCAAATATTTGCAATAATTTGCTTTATATATGGCTTCCAAATTGGCAGTATTTCACTGCATAATTTTTCCAAAGCCTATCACAACTTAAAATAACTTTCTTAAAAATATATGAAAAGACATTGCCACACAAAAAACTAATTTTAAAGGTTTAAAAGGCATAATAAATTACATATATTTGCAAGGGACTTCATTTTAGTTTGTACAATCTTACCTACAGTATTAACTGAATGCACACAGAAATATCGATGCATAATCAGTAATTCGTAATTGAACATGAATCTCTGAATAGACATTTGGCCAGTCTTTCAAGCATTCTCTTCGTATCTGGGTAACAACAACTGCATTAGTTCAGACGATGAGTCAATCCTAGATGCTGATTAAGTGTTCCACCTAATACTAACTTTGCAAGCACCAATTAAAACAGAAAATTGAACAGAAAAAGGAAAAGAGGGTTAAGAACCTGCTTAAAGTGCCATTTCTGCTTGTAAGGCAGCAAGTTCATCTTCCTCACCCATTCGCTTCTGGGGAAGAGGGCGCGCTTGTTGCCTGCCAGCAGGAACTTGCACTGGGGCTGCTGGGGCTGTGGTTGGAGACTCAAGAAGCTGTTTTTCCAACTCTGCACCTTCCAGTTCTTCAAGTTCTGCTTCCAACTCATCCTGTGTTGCCAAAAATGTCAACAATGTTTGGAGTCTTTTTCCGAAGAACATGTAAAAAAGGCGAATAAAATATTAATTTCTCGAAGAAGAATTTCAATACACATCAAGAGAATAGTAACCTCATCAAATTCAGCAGCTGCACCAATAGAAGTTGACAATGCTTCCTGGATCTGTTTCATGTTCTCAGTCTGCTCATTGACCTCATCCATAGTCTTGTCCACAACATCTATATTCCTGAAAAAATCCCACCATTTTAAACAAATTAGCCACTATTATTATTTAACTTCTGTGGTGACACACACACACACACACACACACATACATATATGAATCTTGATGCCCTTCATGTAACAAAGAAACAAGAAATATATAAGATATTTTTCGCCTTCATTAATTGAACTACATTATCTACCCAGGTCCAAGCAAAAATTGCATTGCCAATTGAAAATTGTATTGCAAATTGAAAATTGTTCAGAAAGAGAGTCACAAATTCAGAAGAAACAAGCACTTTGGTGTACAAGTTAATGTAGCTTCCAACTAACTTAAAAAAATTTCAACATCTCCAGTGAAAGGCAAATTGCAAAAGAGACCATGTATAATTTTGTAAAGCCTTACCAGGCATCACAAACTTCCCATTGTCTAATGGAAAAAAAATTAAAAGTAATGGCAAGGAAGGTTTAACAACAACAGAATGCATGATGAAGTTGAAAACTCTAGTAACAAACAATAAACGAGATGAAGCCAAACAGATACATACGTAGCTTTCTGCATTGCCTTCATTGCAGCTGCTCCTGTCCTCAATGCATCCGCAGTCTCAGTTGTAGCTTTTGCACCCTCTAACATAATCATCTGTGACATTATACATAATAGCAATTTGATATAAGCGGATGAAGCAAAAACTAAACATTGATCACAAAGTTCCATCCGAACCTGATCATGAACGCGCAATTGAAAATTCCCAAGCTGCTCTATTTGTTGTTCATATAGCCTCTTCCTCTTCAAACATTTTATAGCAGCTGCACAGATGCAGGCATTGGTAAATAGCAAGCCAGTAATCAAACATGCATGAAACATTTTATTTACAAACTAACCAAGCAAACAAAGAAGATAACTGAAATTTTTGTCACTGAAACTACATGATCAAATTCTCACTAATAAAATTTAAAAAGACAAAGGAAAAAAACAAGAGAAATTTCTAAGTACTTCTCAGCCATACCTCTTTTGTTCTTTGTTCTGGAGTATTCCTTGGCCCTTTCAACCTCTACAGAAACCTTTTTCAGGAGTACTTTCTCCTTTTTCTCAAGCATTTCAAGAGTCTACACAATGCAAAAAAGATACAATTTACACTTCACACAATGGCAACAACATAGAAACAACCATACCAGACAGTAACAGCATGATAAATCTGAATGAAAACATATAAACAAAATGTTAGGACTAATTTGTACTAATGCATACCATGGCAGAAAACACAAGGCTTGTGGCACAAAAGCAAGGAAAGACTACTTGAGAAAGAGAAGACACAGGGCAGATGAACATTAAGGAAATTATTGGGCAGTTAGAGATAGAAACAGATAAGAGAGGAATAGATAAGAGGGGGGAGGCAGGGAAAATTTTGGGGAAGCACTTGGGAGAGAGTCTAGCTTCTCGAAGTCGAAAGCCAGACAAGCGGGGGTGATCTTGTTGTGGGCTGCCATTTTTTTTTACTTGTAAGCAATATTTCCATTGACATTTTGTAAGAAGAGCTGCTGCTCATAATCCATGAATATATAAGCTGGAATCAATATATAAACACAGAATATCTCCATTACTTTCACTCCTGTCTCTCGTGTTTGTTAACCATTTACAACTGATTGTTTGCAATCCTTTTTGGGTTCATAACAACCTAATATCAGAGCACGAGGATTTGTAGTGAATGGTTAACACTGGAACGGAGGGACAAGTAGATATAGGCTAGAGATAGGGACTGACTATTTACGAAGATGTATTATCTAATCGAGAGTACAGATGTTATGAGTAAAGACTTGGCAGAGATCATGAACTTCTTGAAATCTAGAAAGAAAACATTGGCGGGAGACACCATGGCTGCCAATGACGCAACTAAACCCACTGCTTGGAAACATGGGTATTGGGGCAAAGTCAGACCATTGCAACTACTTCCAAACCCATTTTCTTAGCCACATACTAGTGCAACGAACTTGCCTTCAAACGCCATCAAGAAGAAAGGGAGCATGCAAGAATGGAGAAGACAAATGATAGCAATTGTCTTTCTCAACACCAAGAAGAATGCAGATATAATTGCCAAGAATTTAGATAGCGTAGCCTATTGTGTAACAACTTTGCATAGTGAGATGTCCCAAGAAAAGAGAGAAATTAGCCTTAAAGGTTTTAGGACCAAGAGAAATAATGTCTCATGGAATTCTATCTTATCGGGATTTTTCCTAGATGCGAAGTATTCAAAAGTTCTCTCTCTGATTTATTCAAGTGGGAAGGAAAAAAACGAAGTAGATGAGATCACTTTTGTTAATATTCTTCCGTTATGCAAGTATTTTGTGCACCCAAAGTAACACGATGGACCTACTTGCAAATGAATCAAATTAAGTGTTATAAAATTCTCCAGTTGATGCTTACGCAAGCTATTATTGCATTGAGCTTTCTTGGGAGATTTTAGTACCATGAGTAGAAGAGACGTGGTGTCGTGGAGCACAATGATCGTTTGGTTCACCCATTGTGGTCGGTTTAATATAGCAATTTTCATCTCCCGTGCAAAGAACTAGACGTGAGAGAAGCCTAATGCAGTTACCATCTGATAGAAACCTTATGACAAAGGCTTATATACACAGGCCCAAAAAGAAAATAATTGGAGATAGCCCAAAGGAGCTTGCAGAGATCAACCTATTGATCCAGAACTCAACATATAAAAGGAAGCAGAGAAGATATTAGACAGAGAATATTACTATTGATTTAGAAAATATTATTATTAATTTAGAGAATATTGTTATCGATTTATTCCTTAAATAACTCAATATTTTCCTTTAGGTTTTTGTTTAAATCCCTTTGGGGAGGGCATTACAAACTCATGGTTTATGTGTTAATTACTTTCAGTGATATTGGAATATTATTCTCTTTAATTTGTTGTTGTTTAACACAATTAATCTGTTGATTTTCTAGCTACCATATTATGCGAAGATTTGTCGGTCAAGCTTTCCTCCACTTCCATTGCTCCCCAATCAATCAAGCAAAGCTCATGCGTATTCCAACAATAGATTCAAGTTGATGGAAGAGCAAGATGTTAAATCGGTAGATTTTGGTAAAAATCGGCTACCGAAATTAGTTTAACCACTAATTTATCTTGTCCCTCGGACAATAGAGATGAGAGTAGAAAAGATGGGGGAAAAAGATGTGATAGAATTGTTAACTATAGAGGAAGAAGACATGAAGGGAGGAAAAGAAGAAGAAGTAACCCGACCCAGTCCAATTTTAAACCCTTACCCATCTCAATTCAATCTAAACAATAACCCAAATCAATTCCCAAACCCAATTCAAGAATCTAACAGTGACTCAATTAGCCCACTTAGTTTTCATTTCAGCCCAATTTTGCAAACACACCCAACCTTAAGTCATTTAAACAAACCAAACTCAATTGAAACAACTTTTAACCCAAGCCAAGCTTTCCTCCACTCCAATTGCTCCCCAATCAATCAAACAAAGCTCAACAACGCACACAATATGGCAGCAGAAAAATCAGCAGATTAATTGGGTTAAACAGCAACAAATTGAAGAAAATAATATTTCAATATCACTGAAAGGAATTAACATATAAACCATGAGTTTGTAATGTCCTCCGCAAAGGGACTTAAACAAAAACCTAAAGGAAAATATTGAGTTATTTAAGGAATAAATCCATAATAATATTCTCTAAATTAATAATAGTATTTCCTAAATTACTACTAATATTCTCTGCCCAATATCTTCTATGCTTTCCTCTTATATGTTGATTTCTAGATCAATAGGCCGATCTTTGTCCCCATTTTCTTTATCTACAAGCTCCCTTGGGCTGTCTCCAATTATCTTCTTTTTGGGCCTACATACATAAGCCTTTGTAATAAGGGTTCCATCACCATCACAAACTTGCTTGAAGCCTGCTTAGTAATAATTGAAATAAAGAGGCTAAAATAAGCTACATAATGGAAATTCCTAGAGGCTTGGGAGAAGAAGTAATTGTGGAGTGCTACAATGTTGTTAGCCTTGTCAATTGTGTAAGAACTATAATATTTGTGGTTCAAGTGGTGCACAAGAGAGAGTGGATTTTTCTTCTTCAGTAAGCCTCTTAACAATTCCAACTCCTTCAAGGCGATATGAACTTGTGTCGTCTCCTATTGAACCTAATGGCTCATCTCCCATTCAAAAAGAGGCAATGATGAATTGTTTGGTGAATAAAATGGTAAACACAATTCCTAAAGTTTTTGTGGATACTATGGAAGTGGAGCCTGAAGGAAGAAGTAATCATATGTTCACTTTGGGTCATCCAACATATTGGAAGCTTCCTTTCATGCAATGGTGGTTATTTAGGCATAGCCAAGCAAAACAACACATAATTGGGCCAAATGATACAAAAGTCCATGTGCTCATATTGAAGGTGAATAACGTTGTTTAACTATACCATCTAATGTACTTTGCAATGAAACGGCTTCTCACTTTTCGCCCTGTGGAAGATATTTAGTAACCTGTGTTGCAATTGTGTTGCCTCATTTAGAAGTTGATCCCAGATTACAATGTGCGACATGATGTCTCCAGGCTGGAACATTTCCAACTCGACAATCAATTTTAACTTACCAAGTTATGTATGAGCTTCAGATATATTCCCTGGATAATGCAACATCCAATTCGGAGCTAGGATCTTGAGCAATAAGAGTTGTTCATTGTTTAACTTCAATTTAATTCTCACCCACATTGAAGCACTCGTTACTTGCATAGAAACGTCAACATAGTTCACTTCTTAAAAGTGTTGCCATTGATGCAAGAGCAACAACAAGAATTTATACAATTCTAGCAGTCTATGGAGTTTTAGATATGGAACTTGTGAGAGTTCTACCAAGTGCTAAGGATGAGCTTAATGTAGCATGTTTTCATACTTCAATTGGCAATGGCCTTGTCTATGTAACTAAGGGCAAACTTAGGATTCTACAATGTGAAGGTTCTTATGGCATGAATCACTCAATGTCCTCCTTGATGAGAACACATGTTAGAACTCTCTTATGAAAGTATGTTTTGGTCTTCTTCAATGGTATCTTGATGAAGCGATTACTATGCAATTTCCTCATTTCTACCTTGAAAACAAGGTGACTCTCCTTGGACGGGATAATGTTAATACTAATTCGCACTGATGCATACCATGGCAGAAAATACAAGATTGGTGGCACAAAATGGAATGAGGTTGGTGGCACAAAAGCAAGGTAGGACCACTTGGGAATGAGAAGACATGTGGCAGATGGAAATTAAGTAAATTGTTGAGCGTTAGAGATGGAAACAGATAAGAGAGGAATGAATAGGAGGGGAGGTGAAAATCTTTTGGGGCAACACTTGGGAGAGAGTCTAGCCTCTTGAAAGCCAGTAAACTAGACAAGTAAGGGTGATCCTGTTGTGAGTTAACATTTTAATTTTCCTTCTAAGCAGTATTCCCATTTACATTTTGTAAGAAGAGTTGCTGCTCAAAATCCATGTAAATATTTGCCGGAATCAACATGTAAACATTCCATTACTTTCATTATTGTCTCTTGTGTTTGTTGACTATTTACAATTTATTGTTGACAGTCCTTGCCCGGTTCCTGACACAAAACCACTGTATTTTCAAGCTTCTACCACCAGGTTTTCGCTCCTCAGTGTTCTGTGCTCGAATTGTTTTTTTTTTTAATAAAAAATACTTGCTTCTAATAATAAAACCAGAAGCACTGAAAGTTGAAGAAAACACAAAAGATTCGATTGTAATAACTTTTACTCTCCACCGGTCTATTAATAACCTCTAATCAAATAATTACTCAGCAAAATTCATAAACTCAATACAAATTAGAAAACAGCAGGAACAACCAAAAAAACAAGGATTAAGAGAAACTCATAGCAAGAGAGGAGAACACCGATTATGAAAAAGAATACCTCATTTAACTTGTCAAGCGTACTTAGAGCATTCGTTTCCTGTTTAGGTTTCCCAAAAAGTCGATTAAACATGGTTGATTCTCCGCGATTAATCAGAACCCTCGACCTTCCCTGTTAGAATCAAATTGTTAGATCACCAAAATCCTAATCTCAAATCTCAACCCAACGAACGATTGAACCACAGATAAATTACATAAAATTAAAATAATTCCAAATAACTTACCCGTGAAAATTAATTGACTTTGGGAATTGGATTAAAAGATACGCGAGAGAGAATAAGACCAGTGTATATAAGACAGATATTGAAAGACTTGTGTTCTGTTCTCACTTCCTCCGAGTTACGTGATGTGGTTCTGGGCAAGACTTTGGCTTATATTTGAAAGAGTGAAATTACATTGTCCCACTTAAGGTTTAGTAAAAGAAAATATCAATTTTCCACAGACCACATGAATAAATTACACGTTGAAAATTAAAGCCAAAAAAAAAGGTATAAAGGTAATTTTCTTTTGGCCACAAGACTTTTTTTCACCAAAGTTTTAGGACATTGACAAATTTCACCAATTAACCCTAGAAAATCCAAATGCCTAATGATCATCTTAGCGTTTTTACTAAATAAAATTAAAATTAAATGACTGATTTACATACTCATGAATTAAATTACCATTTTTAAACATGGTTTTTATGCGTAATCAAGAAATTTGTATACATACACATAGAATCTGTATGCCCATCAACTAAATTAGAGGCATTAGTAGGCATTAGTGCAACCCACCTTGTTGAGCTCTTAATAGGTCAGCTTATTGACTAAATAAAACTATTTTTTATTTTTACTAAAAAATTAAATAAAAATCATTTTTCAATCATTAAAACCAAAGACAGTACTTCAAATATTTTATTAATAGTCTCTCACTTGTAGTAAAGGAATATCATAGTTACGTGATTAAAAATATTTAAATATATTACAAATCAATTCATTTACATAATGTATAATTACAAATATAAATATGATATATATATTATTTACTCGTCCTCAATGTCTAAATTCATGAATCTTCCAATATATCTTTTGTGACTCGATTCTGTAATTTGAATTCAGTTTTCACTCAATCTTTCATGTACATAATTGTCTTGCCTATGTTATAGTGTAAGTTGAATCGTCTATCATTCAACATTCATTAACTTGAATTAAAAACAGATCGCACCAAAAGGCAAGCAGATCTTGTCCCATGGCAGAAAGTATATGAAAACTTTCCTAATTTGCTTTCCACTATGTCAAACATCTAATTTGTTATTGTCATCAAATCGTCTAATAATTTATAAATAATGATCAATATTAATATAATTTAAAAATTCACCATAATTTGTACTATGACCCACAAGTTGTTTACCTTTATGCAAGAGTGACTATATTGGTAACTTTATTATTCCTAAACTACAAGAACTTACCTCGGGTTTTGAAGTTTGTGCCCTACTTCTATATTTATTTTGATAAATATTATACATTTCCAATAAAAGTTCTTGAATATCGTCTATTCTATTATTATTGAAAATTAATAAATTTTCATTAATAACATTTAAATAATTTTTTACTTCTAATAATTTTGTTCTATGATCTAAAACAGTAGCAGTAACATAAAGTAAAAGAACTTTGGTCTAATATTTTTTAAATTTTTATTTCATTTGTCTACATATCTTTTGGAAAGTATTATGATACATATATTCTTTAAAATTTTCGTTAATTTTTAACATATTATATAAAATTAAACTTGTGGTTGGATAGTACACACATGAACATTGGTTCGTAGTTATCTTTAAGGGTTCTAGTAAGTCCATTAGAGCATGACAATCTTCTAATCATAATTTGTAAAAAAAAAAAAAAATATATTTTTTGAATCTTGTGGTTGAGTATTGAAAAAGCTTGTTATAACTAGTCCATACCATGTGCATGCTTTCAATATGATATATGTTCAATTCCACCTAATTCAAGCATCTGCTTTTAACTTTTTTCGTCTTAACCCTATTCACTTATAGAATTCATGATATGCTTGAATTCATAATAAGGAGGATGAAATATATGTAGTTGCATGTCTGATTGTTGATAAATGATCTTTAGTCATGTTCAGGTCATCTTAAACTATTAAATTAATAATATGATATACACATTTAATATAAAATAATTTTTCATTAAATGAAGCAGACATTGTAACACGCACTCCAAACGTACTGCCCTCTAAAAGAAGATGTCACTAAATTGACTACTTGAAAATTGCTTTTATTAAATAAATAAATAAAACATGCAAAATAATTGAATGAAAACTCATTTATTAATTTCTAGAAAATGGCAAAATGCCTTTAATTGAAATATAGTTGAAAGCCTACAAAAGATGCCCCATCTAAAAATGCCCTCACAGCTCTATACTTATTGACCTAGGCTTGTCTTATAGTCGTCATGATCACTTATACTTACACATATAAAAAAAGGTGAGTGAGTAATAAAACACTCAGTAAATAGAAGACTTTAGTAATAACTTTTACTTAAATCCTCAAAATCCCCTTTATAACACCACATCCAAAAGTACTACCCTTTGAAGGAAAACATAAGTAAATTGTCCATTTTAAGCATGCAATTAAAATAAAACATATAATAAACTCAAAAGCAATTGAAAAAAAACCTTATATATTAAACTTTATAAAATTACTAAAATACCCTTGTCAAGACCAAATCAAAAGTGTACAAAAGATGTCAAAACATGGAAAGATTAGCTAAAAAAACATAGTATATGTAGCTTGATACATAAATAAAATCTAGATAAAATAAAAGCTAAAATGATAAAAATGCCCTCGCTATTATATGCTCATAGCCATCATGATCACCTATACTTGTACACATGAAAGTAGAGGATTAGTGATAAAACACTTAATAAGTTAGAGACTCCACTGTTAATTATTACTTCTTCCTTAAAATGCCCTTAAACTCGACCCATACTAACTTTATCATTCGAAGTCGACATTAAACTCCTTTGTGGATGATGGTGGGTCCTGTATACTATATTTGTGCTCATACTATACTTTAAGGACTATTTATGTTGTATATCATAACTCTTGAATCGAACTATGTCCTGCTCATTCACTAAAAAACCAATCCCTTAGATTCCTATCTGATATGACCATATCTAACTTTGTAGAAGCTTCTGAATTTTGAAACTATAACTAAAGCTATATACTAAGCTAATCGAACTGGATCAAATACAAAGATTTGACACCTTGGCCATGTGAGCAATGATAAGACTACATAATGCTATATTTTTACTCCTTAATACTTAGCCTTTTTATGCTTATTTTATGCCCAATTATACTTATTAAGTTTATATTTTGATTTAGGTAGCATTTGGAGCAAAACGAAATTAATTTCACTATTTTTGGACAATCTTGACATATCTCTATATTTTGGGCATAATTTTCTTATCCAGGCTCCAAATAAGACAATTCAAGATGTTATGGACAGCCAAGAAAGAGCTCTACAATTTTCATGTTTTAAGCTTGAAGTCAGGCTTGAAATTGTTGCACCTGCTTTGGAATGCTTCTTGGCCTATGATTTTACTAGTAGATCTGATGCATGATATTTTTAGAAGTCTCCAACTTCTGGATGACATTTATAGCTATTATATTGCTCTTTCCTATTTACATTAGGACTTTTATTTTATTTTTAATATTTCCCATAAGTAGTGGGAATATCCTATTATGAGAAGACTCCAATTACTTCTAGAAGGGTTGGGAAAGGGTTGAAAATTTGGATATAAAAATAAAAAATGTGAGAGAATAGCAATTAATTCTTTTTTTTTTTTCTTTTTCTCTTTTCTTTTCTACGTGCTCTTCCATGGCCCTGTGTGGCTGATTTATTTGGCTTGGTCAAAGGAAATTGAAACCTCAGAATTAATAAACTATTAGATCAAATTAGTTTTATTGTTCAATTTATGCTTTGAGTATTGATTGTTCTTTTGTGTTTGATTTTTAATGGTTATTTTGTTTGATTGTTGGGAGGCCTACTAGTTAATTATTCATTATAATCTACTCCTAGATTAGATATCAAATCTGTAATTATTTGATCTCTAATCTATGAAGCAACTAAAGGTTAATGATTTGTTGCATTAGCAATTATTAAATCTTAAGAAGAATGCTCGACTAAATTAAATACAATCATTTATGTTTATGTTGTTTAGCTTCATTGATCTCTCTAATTTTTAATGCTACTTTCAAATTAAATCTATAGTCCATGACTTAGGTTGTTTGATAGTAGGGTTAATTAGATTGCTTGTTTCTAATTAACTACGACTAAGGAGAGATAGGAAAGTAATTCCAACGGTGAATATTTGAAGTATGAATACATCTATTCGTGTATCGATGATTAGTTGTTAAGTTTCTGATGGTGGATGTTGACTTAGACCAAGGTGTGTTTTCTCATTAATTTTGATAATTAATTTAATTTGTTTCTTTAATTTTATTTCGTTATAAACAAACTCCCCCTCCTTAATCTTATTCATGTTAGCATAGAACTTAGATTAGATACACTTTGTGGGATGATCCTTTACTTACACTATTACATTATATATTTTTAGAAGTATAGGTTTTAATTTTGGTTGCCTATGACAGCATATGAAGGAATCTCTCTATTTTAGTACACCAAACTGTATCTCAAACTATGCTTTATTACGAGTAGGTATCCTACTGTGAGTTTGGTGTCCTACTATGGACATGTCGTACTATGATGGTGTAAGGAAGTGTACTTACAATGCCTTTCCGTAATGATCTTATAATATCTAGCATCTGTACACCTTAAACCTTAACTAACTTTGACTCATTTTCACTTCCTTCTAAAAATGTATCTCATGCCACTCTATAACTTAACTCTTAGGCACAAAAGTTATTATTGCATACTCAGTATGTCTATATTGTCACTCAAGACAACCCCTTAAATCTTTAGTCTAATTCCTTTGTTTTTTTCTTTAATCTACTCCATACAAAAATGTGTGTGTTTATGGATATATAGGGGGTGTGTCCTCGATACTCATACATGACAAGTACTTGTCATGGCCTCTTCTTGTGCGTTGATCTTTTAAACACATGAGCATGTACCCATTGTCTAGCATGAACGTGTGCCTTCTTAGATAATTACTTCACTTTCCTTTTCTACTTTTTTCTCGACCGCTTTAATTTTTAGGGTTATTTTGGTTATTTCACCTTACACAAGGTCGTGCTAATAGTATACACGAGAAGTCCACATATCCTAGTTGACTGCTAACTAGTCAGTGACATCTAATCATCACCCAAATATCAAAAAAGTCAACTAAATTATGGACTTCAAACACACGGGCATGTATCCCATACCACACGGTCATGTTGTATGTCCAAAATTCTAAAAACATCAAGTTTTGTAATCTAGTCTCTATGAAGTACCTTATTTTCTTAGCACTAGAATCACACTATTCTCATGATATCCTATGCCCAAAAGGGCCATCAAAACATCCTTTCTTTTCTATAAAACAAGTATGTTTACTTTCATAAGCCATTAGACATACAAATATCAATGTCATTAAATAATTACATCAACATTCATTTGTAGGCCCTCAACATTCAAATATACAATAATCATCATCTAGGATTCCTTATTTGCTAACAAAATTGATCAGGGCACCAAACACAACAAATTAGGCTTAAACACATTCAATCTATATGAAATCTTAATAATAACATGCTTAATCGTCTTCCTTATTAATTCTTTTGATTCACTCACAAAATAAAGCTTTACTAACATGATGATCAAGATTATAAAATCATCAACATGAATCATAAGGCGATGGCAAGGCCTACTTACCTTAACTCCGTAAAAGGGAAAGTGCACAAACAAGTTCTGTTCTATTTAGAATTGTTATCAATTAAGTTACTGAAAAATGTATCAAACAAAAAGCTAAAAGTTTAGACATGACATCTCTCCCTCTCTCTCTTTGAATGATGTGTGTGTTTGATTAGGGAAAAAAATTCTTAAAATGTATCCATCAAAGCCTTAAATAAAAACTGATTCCACACATAACATACACATATGTGTGTCTAAGGCACATGACTATGTGTCACTTAATTCAAAATATCATAGAAATTATCTTATTCATTTGAAATGGTAGCAACACATGTGTATGACCTCACTATACATGATCGTGTGTTACCCAAAACTTGTACTCTGACTCAGAAATCACATTAAATCATATAAACTCTTGAATAAAGATAATCTTACCCTTGAGAGGTACTTGTGGGTGTTATAATTGCTCCTCCCTTATTAAAATTATGTCCTCATAATTCACTAGAAATAACTTGATATGTCTATTTCTCATGGTTTGTTCTATCTCCAATGTAGCCTCTTTAACCTTATTATTTACTCAGAGTACTTTAACCAAAGGAATCTGTCAGTTCCTCAACTCTTTGACCCCTATATCAAAGACTTGAACCATTCTCTCATTATATCTCAAATCTTCTAATAGTTAAATTTTCTCGATCCCAAACACATAGGAAAGACCACTAATATACTTACGTAATGATGAGACATATAATATATCATGAATACAGTCTATGCTCGTAGGTAACACAAGTCTATAAACTACTTTAGCAATTTACTCCACAATCTCATATGGATCAATGAACCTGAAAGCCAATACCTTTCTTCCTGAACTTCATCATATGTTTAAATAGGGCCACTCTGATGAAAACTCTATCACCCATTTTAAACTTTAGATCTCAACGTCTCTAATTGATATAACTTTTCTATTGATCCTTGGCCTACTTCATTCTTTGTCTAATCAACTAAACATCCTCAATCATTTTTTAAGTTAATTTTGATCCAAGAGACTAAACTAAGACATCTCTTTCACCTATCTCAATTGACTGTAGAGGAGAATGACACCTCCAATCATAAAATGCCTCATAAAACGTTATCAGAATTGTCACTTGATAACTATTATTGTAGGTGAACTCTACTAAGGGTAACATCTCCACCTAACTCATACTATGGTCTAAACAGTAAGCTCTCAACATATCCTCTAACACCTGGTTAGTCCTTTTAGTCTAACTGTTTGTTTACGGGTGATAAGTTGTACTAAATGTCAAATTAGTGCCCAATAATCTATGCAAACTCCTCCAAAAGCTAACACAAACCTCGTCTCTCTATTCGATGCTATTGTCTTAGGCACACCATGCAATATGATAATTTATTGAACAATTAACTTATTTAGCTAATCTATAGGGGTGGTGTCTTTAATAAATAGTAAATGCATTGTCTTAGTCAACCTATCAACTATTACCCAAAGCATATTATATCCATTCTAAACCCTCTTGAGCTTAATAATAAAGTTTATAGAAATATGCTCCTATTTTGACTTGAGTACACTCAGAGTTAAAGCAATCTTCATGGTTTCTAGTGCTCAACCTTAATTCATTGATAAGTGAGACACTTAGCAACATACTTACCCACATTTCTCTTCATGTCAGACTATCATAAACTTCTTCTCAAATCATGATACATCTTTACACCCTCAGACTGAGTGGTGTAAAGAGAACTATGAGCCTCTGTAAGAATCTTGTATCTTAATTCATCCATTAAAGGAACACAAACTCTACTTTTGAACTAGAAGACACTATCTACTACTTGAAAATCTGTTTCAAAACCATTCTAAATCTTTTGAATTCTCTACTTACACCAATCATCATATAACTGACTTATCTTAATCTCCTTTACTAGCATGGATTTGATCTCTAATCTAGTTAGAACCTTAGTTAGTAACTCAATCTACTCTCGATCCAAATCTGTCTGAATTTCCCTATAAACTGTCAACTACGACAAAAACATTTTTTTATTAAAAGTATCTGTGACTACATTAGCTTTGCCTGAGTAATACTTGGTGTCACCGTCATAGTCTTTCACTAACTCAAGTTGTCTACTTTTTCTCATGTTAAGCTCTTATGATCAATATTTATATTACATCTCACCTAATATAAGTGTCTTCAAATCTTAAGAGGGAACACTATAGCTACTAAATCCAAATTTTGAGTGGGGTTTCTAGTCTTAAAATCTTTTAACTGCCTCAAAACATATGCTATAACATTGCCTCGCTACATTAACAATACTCTCAAACCATTGTGAGATGCATCAGTGTAAAGATCATACTTGACCCCCTCTTCTAGTAAGGCCAACACTAGAGTAGAAGTCAATCAATTTTTCAACTCTTAGAAACTTTCCTCACATAAGTCTAACCACTAAAATTGAGTTTCCTTCTTAATAAGAAACTATAAGAGGTTTTGCTAATCTTTTGTAATACCCTACCAAATGTAGAAAACCATAGAGCTCTTTGACTGTATTTGGTCTATACTAGTCTAACATTGTCTTAATCTTACTTGGGTTTATTGATATATCCTCTACTAAAACCACATACAGTAGAAAACGACTCTATCTAGCCAAAACTTAAACTTTGCATACAATAGCTTTTTCCTCAACCTTTGCTAAGTAAACCATAGGTGTATCTTATGCTTATCATGACTCCTTAAGTACACTAAAACATCATTGATGAAGATTACTATAAATTTATCCAATCAATCATGAAACACTTTGTTCATCAAATCTATAAAAACTATAGAGGCATTGGTTAGTTTGAACAACGTCACTATAAACTCAAAATGGCCATACCTTATCCTGAATGTTGACTTGGTTATATTTTGCTTAGCCACCCTTACTTGATTATAATCGGATCTCAGATCAATCTGTTTTACTTACCACATGAACTAGGAAACATGTACACCTCTTACTTAACATTTTTCTTACCTTTATTGCATTGATTATCATACTCTTGATATGCCCCTCACTAAACTCCAATTATCCACTTCTTAAGGCTAAACTAGACTTTCTTATATTGATAATCAATCTCAATTCCATTCCTCCTTAGAAAATCTTTTTCTAAAATCATATCGAAATCTAGCATCTCAAATACTATTAGATCCATGATAAATTGTCTACCCTAAATCTCAATAACTTGTCCTATTAACATTTTATCACTTACCACTATCCCCTCGTCTAGCAACTCTATCTTAACTCTCTAGGCCATTTTGACTAATTATACTGCTAATCTCTCTATTAGGCTCTTAGCTACAAAACAATGTGTAACTCCATAATCAATTAATATGTAAATATGAGTACTAATTTAAGAAATCTGACCAGTAATAGTTGTTGTATTGGCTTTAGTTAGCCCTAAGGTAATGGTTTATACTTTGGTAGTGGCTTCCCTCACTGGTTATTTGACTTAGACTAAAGCCTCAAGATAGGATTTAACCATGTGCCTTGGCTGACAATACTTCTAGCAAACTACTTGCCTTGTTAGACACTTACCTCTATAATACTTGTTATACCTCTGATAAGTTGGAATTTTGGGCCTTCTCTATTTCTTGTTACTTTTCCAGCTTTTCATGTTTCCCTTAGACTTTTTTTTTCTTCTTTAAAAGAAGACTCTTTTGAACTTTGGCATTACTACTGCCTAAATGCGTTAGGGGTACTTGTACTAACGTTGGTGTTAGGGCTAACATAATTTGAGTTTGTCCATACATTTTCTTTGTAAACACCTTTACTCTCAAGGCTCTACTCAAAGCCTTACTATAAGTTTGGGGTAGTTGTGGTTCTGTCATCACATATCTGACTACAACTGGATTAAGCTCATATACAAATTTCTCTATTCGCTAAGTCTTTATATTGGTTATCTCAGGGGTGTATTTTGCTAAATGATTAAATTTGTTACTAAATCAGTCCCTTAAGTCAAGGTGAGGAACTTTTAACCTCTTATGCATGTCATATTTACCCCTTTGTACTTAGCCTTAGGTTTCTTCTCGAACTCTAAATAGGACATCTTAGAGAACTTTCTTGTCTGTCTAACTAGGTTTCACTATGTTCTTGCACTTGACTTGAAAAAATAGGTGGCGTTTATGACTTTTTCTAGTCAATCATATCAAACAGAGCCATATCACTCTATATCAATCTAGTCATTCCTAAGTAGTAATCAGATCTTTAGCACTATCAAACTTTTGAGGTCGGTGTATGCTAGGTAAATCAAAGATGAGATGTAGTTGAGTTTTGACTGGTGTTATTGTCGATAATATTATTATTGTTGAAGTCGCCTTTACTTAACCCTAAGCTTGTGTCAACTCACTAACTTGAGTTAGAGCACCTCCCTACTCCTTGAACATTTCTTTGAATATTTTCTTGATATCTTGAGCACTTAAACTTGCCAAAAGAACTTGAGGTGCTACCCTTTCACTTTGGCTTCTTCATGGGTTGTTTGTCTAAGTATTTCTAGTGTTAACTCTAGTTTTCCTTTTTTTTTTTAAAAACCCATAACTATAAGTTCTATAAAAACTTGGCAGGTATACATATCAACCTTATTTTCTTCATTTTTCTAAACATCTATGTTATATGCCATAACTCTCGAATCAAATTATGTCATGCTCATTCATTAAGAAACCCCTTTTCGGATTCTTGTTTGACATGACCATATTAAACTTGGTAGAAAGATTTGAATCTAAAAGTTATAGTTCAAACTGTATAAAGTTAATTGATCTAGATCGAATACAAGGATTTAATACCTTGGGTATATGAGCTATCTCTCTATCTTATTATACCAAACTATAACTTAGTTGGGTTCTACTATGAGTAAACACCCAACTGTAGGTATAGTGTCATATTGCTAGCATGTTTTACTACAGGTATTATAAGGAATGTGCACTTATGATGCCTCTCTTGTAATGATCCTGTGGTGTCTAGTATGCATACATCTTGAGCCTTAACTAAACTCAACTCGACTATATGTACATATCTCGTAACCTACTAATTGATTTCTTTGGCATGTGAGGTATTACTGCATACCTGATATCTTTGTACTATTGTTCGAGATAACCCATATATCTATAACCTAATTCCCTTTTTGTTTGTCCTTTATTCTACTCTACACACACAGGTGTGTCTCTATGGACACACAAAGGTGTATCCCCTTGTTACTCTAAATACATGATTATCTCCTCATGGCATCTCCTTGTGCATAATCAGTAAGATCATCTATTCGAGGTAATGGGTACTTCTTTTGAACTACACTTTATTTAGCTTTTTATAATCAATAAGCATTCTTATGAACCTATCTTTCTTCTTGAGAAACAGGATAGGTACTTCCTAAGAAAAGTGACTTAGTCTAATAAAGTCATTTTTTAGTCACTCTTAGAGTTGTTTCCTCCTTTAATTCTTTTAGCTTAGCTAAGGCTTTTAAAGATAGGTATTGTGTCTGATGTCGATTCTATATTGAACTTTATCTCTTACTCAAGAGTTAATCTTAGTAACTTTTTTGAGAATACATCTTGAAACTCCTAAATAACTAATATCTCTTTAATGCTTGGGTCTAACTCTATCTTACTCACTACATGAACTAAGAAACTTGTACTCTTTTTACTTAATATTTTTCTTGTCTTCATTACACTTATCATTGTGCTCTTGACATGCCTTTCATCGAACTCAAACTGATCCTTATTCTTAAGGCTGAACTGAACTTTCTTACACTGAAAATCAATCTCAAAATTTATTCCTCCTAAGAAAGTTTATCCCCACAATCATGTTGAAACCTAACATCTCAAAACTATTAGATCTATAAGAATTTATCTACCTTTAATCTTTACAGTCTGTCCTATTAACATCTCATCACTTACTACTAACTCAACATTTGGTAACTCTATCTTAGCTCTCTAAGCCATCCTTACTGGTTATACTTCTAACCTCTCTACTAGGTTCTTGACTACAAAATAATGTATAACACTATAATCAATCAAAATATAAATAAAAGTACAAAGTAACTATTGTTGCTTAGCCTCAACCTACCCTAGATGATAGTGAATACTTTGGTAGTGGCTCGCCTTACTAACTGTTTGACCTAGACTGAAGCCTTAAGATAGGATCTAGTCATATGCCTTGGTTGATAACACTTGTAATAGACTATTTGCCCTGTCAGACATCTCCCTCTATGATATCTGTCATACTTCTAACAAGTTGGAATCTTTTGCCCTCTTTATGTCTTATTGCTCTTCTAACCTTTCTTATTTTCCTAGGTTGGAATGGACTTTTCCTTTTCCTCTCTAGAGGAGGATCCCTTTGAAGGATCGAGACACTACTTCTACCTAACTATAGCGATGTAATTGGTACTGGTACTAACTAAGAAGAAGTTTAATCATACATTCTCTTAATAAATACATTAGCCCTTAAGGCTTTATTTGGGGCCTTACTGTAATTCTAGGTTAATTATGGCCCTGTCATTATATCTCAGGATATAGTTTAATCAAACCCGTATACAAATTTCTCAATTCCCCTTATCTTCGTGTTGGCTATGTTAGGGGCATATCTTGCTAAATGGTTGAACTTGTTGGAGTATTCTTTCACTATATCTATAACTTGTGTCAATGTAAAAAACTTTTCAATATTGATGCATGTCACATCTACCCCTTTGCACTCAGCCTTAAATCTCTTCTTAAATTCTAACCAGGACATCTCTAAAATCTTCATTGTCTTATAGACTAAGTTTCACCATGTCCTCGTATTAGATTTGAAAATGTATGTGGTATATCTGACTTTCCCCTAATTTGTCATGTTGAACAAGGTCATAACACTCTCTCCTAAATCTAGCCACTCTTCAAATATAATCAGATCCCTAACACTATCAAATTTCTAGGGCTAGTGCATGTTGGGCAAGTTAAATAAGTGATGCACCTGAGTCTTGGTTGTTGTTGCTATCAGTATTGTTGTTGGTGCCAAAGTAACCTCTACTGAGCCCTAAGCTTATGCCATCAATATCCAAGCATACTTACTAACCTGAGCTAGAACACCCCTTACTCCTTAGACATTTCTTTAAATGTTTTCCTTACATCTTAAGCATTTAAACATGTTTGAGGAACTTAGGGTGTTAACTCCTCTATGGGTTATCAGTCTAGGTATTTTTAGTGTTAGCTCTAGTTCTCCGTATTTTTCCTCTTTCTTTCCTTCTCTCCCAAGAACAAATCTTCCAAATCAAAGAGCCCTAATGGCCTTTCAATTGGATTAGTCTCTATATTTGTTCATGCTTTGTATGGATACCAAGATGTCATCTCCTAAAAGTTAGATAATGTATTATCTCAAGCCACATGAATACTGAATAAGCCATCAACATAAATATAATCTTAAAACTCCCTATGTGTGTTTTGTATGTTTGTGAATCATATGCATAAAATAGGTATCCTAGTTAGGGTTTTCAAGTTTCTTTTTTTTTAATTTTAAATTTTAAATTCTGTTGTACTACTGATTATTGATATCCTGAAAACCCAACAATTTGATATACTTGCATGGTTGTAGTTTAAATCAAGAATTTAAAAGAACCAAATGACAATTTCATAAATGTTAATTAGCCAACATTATAAAAGGAAGCCATTAGTTCATTTTCAACTATGATGTTCATTTGAGCTAAATAGTTTCTCTTACAAAAATCAAATTCTCTAATTCTTCTCTTTAGTTCTACCAAGGGAAAATTTGGCTCTATCGATGCTTTACTTGAAAGGCTTCACACTTGAGAGGTTTGTATTCATTATCTTCAGTAACCTTTCAGTATTCTAAAGTAGAAGTAGAAACATATCTCAATAGACTTCATGATTGGATTAACGAGGGTCAAAAGAGGATACAATGATTTATGGGTTATATTTAACTAATTTACCAAGTTGACATATTTCATTGCAATTAAGGACACCATGAGTACAAATCAACTTAATCAGATTTATGTTAAAGAGATAGCAAGTTTCATGGTGTACCTAGGATGACAGTATCAGATCAAGACACTAGATTTGTCTTAGCTTTTTTGGTGAGTATGCAAAGGTCCTTAGGTATGAAATTAGCTTTTAGTATGACTTATTATCCCAAGACAGATAGACAAACTGAGAAAGTCAATCAAGTGATCAAGAATATGCTAAGGGAGTATTGTCTAAATAGATAAGTGAGTTTGATAGACGTGATACCATTAATGGAATTTGCATATAACAACAGTTATCAAACAACTATCAAGATGGCTCTGAATGAAGCTTTGTATGGTAGAAATTGTAGATCACTATTATATTAAGATGAGATAGGTGAGAATGATGCCCTAACTCAAGCATTAGGACCAGAGATAACCTAAAGGACGATAGAAAATGTCAGATTGATAAGGGAAAAGATAAGACAGACTTAAAACTATCAAAAAAGTTTTTCATATCAAAAGAGACAATATCTTAAGTTTGAAATGGGTGATAAGATATTTGTTAAACCCCTACAAGCATGTCATGAGGTTTAACAAGAAAGATAAATTAATTTTGAGATTTGTGGGACCATTTACGATATTGAAGCATCTAGGTAAGGTTATCTATTGGCTTCTGTTGTTAGCGAGCATGAAATATATTAATAACGTGTTCCATCTATTGTTGTTGTATAAGTATATCTGCCATCTAACCCATGTACTCAAAGTCTGGTTTAGATATTAGATAGGCGGGTCAAAAAGCTTAGACACAAATAAACTCCTTTAGTCAAAGTTCTATAAAAGAATCACAAAGTTAAGGAAGCCATATGATAGGTCAAGTAGGATATGAGATAAAGATTCCTACAACTTTTTAAGTGAATTTCAAGGACCAAATCATATAAAAGAAAAGGATTGTAATGCCCATAAGTAAACCTAAAGGTATTTTGGTCTTTTTCGTTGTATTTAATTGAGTTTAATAATGAGTTTCTAGAGGGGTGCATGCCTATGTATATTGATATACATAATCATGCATCGTTAGGAAAGTTTAAATTTAAGATAAGAATCACAGTAAAATAAAAAACTGCCCTAATCATATAACGTCACACATGCTTGTGTATCTCAAATACACATCCATTAATCACATTCGATAGTGAAAAAAATGGGTATTTAACATAATTTTTGTTATTTTTCACACCCTACAACACACCAAAAAAGAGAGGACAAAGAGAGGAGATTTTTTGGTTGCTAGAGGAAGCCAGTGATTCTTAGAAATCTTGTGGCCACGAGACAATTAGTGCATTCTACAGAAGGCAAGTAAGTATGGTGACTTAATGGTTTGTTATTCTTTAAGAAATATACTATAATTCGATTATTACGAATCTAATAAGTATGTTGAATATTATGGATACTTGAAGGCATGTTTTATGTTGTTTTGTTGGAGATTATATGTTTGAATATTTCAACAATAGTGTCAATGATAGATATTCATGAATCTTGATTATGGATTGATAAATCTAATGATCTAAAAGAATTGATGTTGAAATTTGTTGTTATGAGTTTAAAATCATAAGTAGAGTCATTATGTATTAAATTGAGATGATAGGAATCCTTTGTTGCGCGCGGTATTGCTAGAATTCATAAAAATAGTTGGTTAGGTGATTTTCTAGATTGTAATACACAACCATGTAAAGTAACCTCCACACTCATGTATCCTTTGCATGAAAAAGGAAATACTACCTTTTTTTGTGATTGTCCTAAAAAGAGGCACACATGATCGTATGGTAAAAGATACATTCTCGTGTGTGGCTTTCCAAAAGTGGATATCATGTTTAGGAATTGACACACTTGTGTATAGGTGTTAGGGGGCACACGAGGGTGTAGTTAGAGCAACACACCCACGTATCCATCAAGAAATAGAAAAATACTATTTTACCCCTAAGCTATATGCAAAAAATAGGGAAAAAAGAAAAGAAAAAGAACAAAAAGACTTCAATAAGACAAGATAAGCTAATTAGCGATAAAATAGTGTCTGAGTATATAAAAGATAACACAAACCCTAATTAAGTCAAATCCAAGTCAAAAATCAAGAAAATTAAAGAAGGTAATACACATGTAGAAAGCTACCAACTATATGCATAAGTGATGAGATACGTGAAAACAATAAGGCTTTATAAGAGATAGATAGCTATAAGATGCATCATGCACTCGACACCAAGGCATACTATCCACAGTACTTAGTTCAGTTCAGATGGTATGGTAAGAGATTGTGATCTTTCAGTTAGTTTGTCAAGTGGTTAATGGGATGTATCGTATGCATACTTATGGTAGGGGTCATTCAAGGATGGTTTCTAAATAACAATCCCATAATTAGTACATGTGGTAAGAGAGAGACTGCGACTAAATTTTTCTGTGTGATCAAGGTATCATAGTTAGCTAGCCCCATGGGTCATATGACATATGCATAAGGCACAACAGTTAGTAGACAAGCGAGGTGTCACTAAAACATCAATATATATCGAGATTAGCTTAAACCTTACTAATCTTTGTAAATGACTTATATTTAGGGCACGAAAATGCTAAGTTGTGACCACATTGACATTTATTGGTAGAGTGCCAACTTTAATTTTATGTCTTATGCAAGGTGTCGAGAGATCACTAATTTACTGAGTATTTTCACTCATGAGTTCATTTTCTATAGTTTTACAGGTATAGGTATAAGTATAGGTGAGTAGCAGGGCATGCGATACAGTTAGAAGTCTAGCTGAGCAACTAAATGAATGCGAAGGGTAAAATCATCTTTTTTGGATTTTGTGTCATTTAGGTATTTATGTTTCAATCATGCACTTTATGGATTTCAATCTAATTTCAGACACTAGTTTGCATAAATGAAGGATTTCTTTATGCATTTAATGTATTTATTCAGTTACATCTTTTTGCAAGCCTTAAGTAAGTATTCAATATCATGCATTTAACTCCACTATTTTTAATTAAAAATTTTGATGGCACACGTATCTTCGAGTCATATTTTATATGGGGGTATATTCTTGGGGAGGGGTGTTACATAGTCTATGTTGTAGGTATTACAAGCAAATATCAAGCCAATCCAAGGGAGAAATATTAGTCAACTATAAAATTGATCCTTAAATACTTTAGAAGAACTAAAGATCTAATTCGAAGTTATAAATGTTCAAAGTTAAACATTCACAGATATTGAGACTCTAATTCTCAATTAGACATTGATGATAGACAGTTTACATCTAAATTCATTTTCATATGTAATAGAGTTGTGGTTAGTTAGAAAAGTTTCAGACAGTCAACCACAATTAACTCCATTATAAAAGTTGAATATATTGTTGTTTCATAAGCGGTAAAAAATGTTGTATAGATGTACAAGTTTATATCTCAACTTGGTGGTTTCAACATAACTTATCTGATAATCATATTTTATGACAAAACTGCTACTATTACACAGGCGAAAGAACCAAGGGTGCATTAGAAGTTTAAACATATTAAGCGAAAATATCACATTTTTAGAGAATTTGTTGGAACTAAAGAGATATTAATACATAAGACACCTTTAGCAGAGAATGTTGTTGACCTACAGATTAAGGCGATGACATTGAAAAAATTGGACCATCATATTGAAAAGATAGGTATGAGATAAAACAATAAATGACTCTAGTGCAAGTGAAATTTTTGTTAGTTTATACCCTAGGAATCATTCGTGTTATCAGTTTCATGGTGTTTAATCTTGTATATATATTATTATAATTTATTAAATAAAAGAAAGTGTTCTTTCATTCATATACGTAAACTCTTTATTGTTTTAAATATAAAGAATATATATAAATTGTCCAAATAATTTATTCAATTAGTAAAATAGGATTATCAAATTGTTCCTTATAAATATAATATTAGTTGGACGATAATATCATATAGTAGGCATACTTAATACCTCCATTAAATATCATAAGATTTATTAGTGCAAGTGATAATGACAATCACATCACTTAGGCATTGGTATGGATTAATAATTAATGAACTATTTTATGAATATGACCAATTACAATTAATCATATGGATATTGCAATGTAGTCAATGGCTTATCTTATGGTTGTACAAATGTATAGAGTAATCCTTTAACCTAAGATATCATGATCGAATTTGATACGGATAAATATGGCTCATATGGTGCATAAATACAGAGCCAGTCATGTTCCATACTATAAAACCAAGTTAGTCATATATTGATCATATATGAGGACGAATGATGTCAAGATTGGATCTATTGACTCGAAGTTATTGGATTCAAAGTATCTACTAACTCATTAATTAGTTGATTTATATTTCTTACACAAACGTCGATAAATATTAGAAACAATATTTCTTACCAAAGTCTAATGTAAGTCATACAAAGAATATTCATGATGACATATTTTGAATATATCGATCAACAATTTGATAATATATCAAGATTGAGGTTTTGACGAACCATGAACCTATACTTGATCAATATTTGACAATAAAATGATATTACCTGCATGAAAACTATAATCAAAAAGTAGGTTTGATGGAGTGTGTCTTCATTGTGGTTTATATAGGGTTTTCAAGGCACTAATAATTAGCAACGCAACAAAATTTAAAAATTTAAAAAATAAACAAGCTTGAAAATTCTTAACCAAGGTACTTGTTTTAAACATATATTCATGAACATACAAAACACTTATAAGGTGTTTTAAGATTATACCTGCATTTAATGGCTCTTTTAACCTTCACATGGCTAAAGAAAGTATGTTATCTAACCTTTAAGAGGTAGCGCCTTGATATCCATTAAGAGCATAAATGTAACAAAGGAAATCTAGGTGAACAGGCCATTAAGGCTCTTGGCTGGATTTACTGTTTATGAGAAGTAGAGAAAATAAAAGGAATGACAACTAGGTTTTCACTTTATATATTTTTTCACATAAAAAGTTTATACCTTCTTTATAAGTGTAGGTGTCTGAGCACGGTTAAAATTCCAAGCACGTATGAAGCCCTTAACACATATGCACGACTGACATGTAAAATTGCATAGTCAGCATGTCTTAAGGTCATTTGCATAGTTAGCACATATAAGTGTGTTAACCAACATGGCTAAGTCTTACATGGTTAGCACACAAGTGTGTGTCGGCTAGTATGGCCATGCCTTGCATGGTGTGTGTCGACTAATATGGCTTTTTATTACATCATGTTGAGCAAAATCATGCATTTTCATGGTTGGCATTATCACACTAGGTGCACGACTAGCACTTGGTTAAGGCATATCAAATCGAGTCCTTTCAACCTATTGGGCAAACCTAATCTATTTGCGATCTCTCTCCCAACCTTGAACACCATGATTGTCAACAAACAATCCACTCCTCTGAGTTCGATTCAACTCTTTTATACATGTAAACTATAAGCTCTCAATCTAATTGATAGTGTTTGAATTCAAGGTGAATCTAAACACAAACCAAAATTAACCTCTAGTAAAACATCATGGCCACTCGAACGATAAAGAATTGTCCTTAAGCATTAATAGGCATCTCTTAAACTTTTACACCATCATAGTTACATGTAATTCAATCAGTTTTTCAACCAATGTCTCTTGAGGTTAAGACATAGAAATATGTCTAACTCAGTGATTCCTTGGTATGAACTGATAGACATCAATGACTAAAATGGACTAAGCTACAAATTCATCCCACTATGGCCATATATTCAAACAATCATAGATGTCTTTCAGTATTCTCAGATCAGATATTTTTTCGTGTGCTCAAGAGTGACGAATATTTTATTGATTAACCATAGGCTTCATGCATCCACGATATGGTCGATTACTATTTTTATAATTGCCCCAATTATGGCAACACGTTAGATAGCATTAAACCATATTGATCATTACACGAAATGGTCTAACAACCTCAAGTCCAAGGATCATATGCATCGATGGTGTTCAAAAGATTTATTCAATAGACATTGTAACAATCATTTATATAGATATCCTTTGATTAAATCAGTCCAATAAACACGTCTACTACATGCATCCTTTTTTTGCACCAAGTTGTCAACAACAACTTTGACACGTAAGAATTGTCGTCACTTTTGGTGGGGTCACTCAACACTCTAATAATCCCATTATCATTACACATGCCCTTATTCATTATAATGTCAAGATTATGAACATTTTTAAAATGGTCATTAATGTATACACAAGGTTTTCACGATCGGTTATCTAATCGTTTCGTTATAGTTCTACCATTCTAAAGACATTTTATTCGTACTATCATATAAATAAACAACATATGAATTGAATAACAGCAAATCATTTTATTAAATAAAAATTAAATCCACAAATGGCAAATTTGGTTGGCTCTAAGGCACCTACCTTAATAATTTAGGAACTGTGACACACTGTTAGATGTTTACCATAATCATTGAGTCTTCAAATATGTTTTTTGGTTCATCTGAAAATGACTCGTGGCTACACCACGATGAACCAAAATAGTCACACCAATATACCAAGTATTTTAGAGAGACAAAAGATTGATTATCTAGAGATGATTATCACCTTATAAATGTAATAATGGTAACAATATATAAAGTGTTATATGAATGTGAAAATGACATTTTAAAGGTTAAAGTGTCAATGAGATAAAACACAAGTGGTTGATGTATATGTTAGTATACGTGCAAGGGTTTTAAGTAAACTTTGTTATTTATGGTGTTTCATGCAAAATTGTTAATTTGCAACTAAGTCCACCATTATATAAAGCTAGTGTTAGTGCATTTTGATGTAAAACACTCGTTTTAGCTAAAACCCTTTCTCTCACCTCACTTTCTCTTGTTAATTCGGCCAAAGGCAAAGATCACACTACAACAAATATTCAATTTAGAGACAAAATATTTAGGTGCGATTTTAATTTTATCTCAAAATGTTAACTTTAAGGATAAAATCTTAATTTCGTCTCAAAATGATTATTTTAGGAAATGAAATCTTACTTTCATCCTCAATAAGTTAAGATTTATTTTTAAAGATGTTGTCATTCCAAAATGATAATTTTATGGATTATTATATTTTTATCTTATAATGATAATTTTAGGGGACAAAATCTTAATTTCATCCCAAAAAAAGTAGGAATTAATTTCTATAGACGATTTTAATTTCATACCAAAATGTCATTTTTAGGGATGATTTTATTTTTTTCCTTAGAATAATAATTTTAGAGGTTTCGTTCCAAAAAACGTAGGATTTATTTTTACAAACGACTTTAGTTTCATTTCAGAATGTTAATTTTAGGAATGAAATCTTAATTTCATCCCCAATGAGTTAAAATTTTATTTTAATGACACTTTTATTGTCATCCCAAAATGATAATTTTAAGGGACAAAATTAAGATTTCGTCTCAAAAAACATAGGATTTATTTTTAAGGACGATTTTAATTTCATTCTAGAATATTACTTTTAGAAACGAAATCATAATTTCCTCCCAATTTTAGGCGATGAACATTTAATTTTCTTCCTAAAAACTTAAGATTTATTTTTATGGATGATTTTATTTTTGCTTCGATATAAAATTTTATCCCAAAAAATGTAGGATTTATTTTAGGGACGATTTTAATTTCATCCCAAAATATTATTTTTAGGATCACAAGTTTTATTTCATCTCAAAATAATAATTTCGGGGGATAAAATTCCAAAAAACTAAGATTTATTTTGATGGCCCAAAATGACCATTTTTTAACTTTTTTTTTTCTAACGCCAAAGTTTAGCTTTTGGAGACATTATTAGTCACTTCTCATTTTAAGGGTTTAGTCAAAATAGGGCAAAGGACTATTTCCCACTCAAGTTTTAATTTAATTTCAAAAGTATTTTTGTGGTAATTCAAAAATCTAAACACCAACTTATGACTTAACTATTATTGAATTTTTCTGTTAAAAGAAAGGGGAAAATTGTCATTTCATCATTAATATTAAAAAAATATAAAATTTGTTATATTTTGTCTCTTAGGTTTTAAAAACTAACAATTTCACTCTTACTTAAAGTTTTATAACTTTGAAAAATAATATTTTTCTTTCCAAAACCTAAGATTTATTTTTGGCAGCTCTTCGACGACCATCTCTGACCAACGATGACTCCCATTTAAACCCAAAGCCCTAGTTGTCCCTTCTAAGAGCCTTTTGTCATTTGGAATTGTCTAAATTGAATGAATCTAGATGATTTGTTTGGACAAAAACAACATCCAAATGAATCATCTGGATTCATCTAATCTAGATGATTCTAGAAAGGCCAAAGGAAGCCAAATTTTCTTGGGAGTATTAAATTGTAAACTAGTTAGTGGCAGACCTAAGATTTTATTTGAGAATCTTTCATAGCTCTGCTATTGTTTGCTAATTTGCTAGTAAAAACTAAAAGAAAAACCACCAAACCTTAAGCAAAGAAAATAATATAATGTCCAAAGTTCAAGGGAAAAATGTAACAACACGAGAATATTTTCCTTTGAAGAACTTTTTCAATGTGGAGAAAGCGAAAAAAACCATGGGAAACTTATGATTCCCTTGGATCTAATATAATCAAAAAAATGTTTACAACAACAACAATCTACAAAAAATATTTCACAAATTTAGAGCTCAATCATAACTATAACACAAGTGAAATATATTTGGATTTACAAAGTGATGGATTAAACAATTGTTAGAGAATTAAGTAGTCAAACTTCAAGTTATGTAACTTGAAATATAACCATTAAAAATAAAAATTTAATCATCCAAATTAAAGAACCGTACATCCTTTCCATACTGATAAAAAATAAAGTTAGAATAGTATATCTAAAAATCTAAATATCTAAATATTCATTATTTAAATATGAAAATATGTTAGAATAGTAAATCTGAATATCTTTAGTTTAATACGACTTTTTGTTTTATATTTTGAAAGCATTCAATAATATCTTCAACGAAATTGTAGCAAAAATTTTCATTTCACTGTAAAAGGCCAAGCAGTTAGTCATCCAGTTGTTACCCATTCGATTATATAAACTATTCTTCATCAGATTTATTATAGATCACAAGATTTATTGCAAAGAATTGTCTTATAGGTGGTCGGCAGCACTAATTATGAACACAATTCTACCTCTCGTGTTGCACGCACACCGCTCACCTCAAAACATTATCTTATAAAATATTTCATTCACAAGATTTATTGCCAAGAATTGTCTTATAGGTGGTTGGCAGTACTAATTATGAACACAATTCCACCTCTCGTGTTGCTCGTGCACCACCCAACTCAAAATAATAATTTCAATAACTAAGCAAATTCCTGTTATTTCATTAAGACAGAAATCAGTAGATTACATAACACACTCAACCACTAATCACTTGCATTCTAGAACAAAATTATAGAAAACGTGACAGCCAATTCAACTATGCTACTTATTCAAAATCAACCCTCCACTCCTCTACCTTCGTCATCTTTATTTTTGTTACCTGAATTTTCTTCCTCTTTCTTCACATTCTCGTCCGCTGACTTCTCTTTTCCTTTCTCTGCCTTCAACCGCGCTTCTTCCTCGGCATTCTTTCTCGCTTCCTCCTTTGCCACCTCAAGAGCTTCAATCAGATTCTTCAAACAACTCTCTACATCTTCCTCGTCAGACTTGAGCATTAAATTCTCCGCAACATCAGCAGGAGTCATATCGATTTCCGCTAACTTTCTCTCAATTTCAGCATACAATTCATGCCACTCGATGTTCAAATAATTTTTGGCCAGCACCTTGAATGCCTCAAAGCAACAATAAGACATTTCTATGCGTTCATCCATCCTTCCTCTTCTTATAAGAGCTGGATCGAGCTTTTCCAAAAAATTAGTGGTGAACACAATGATTCTTTCTCCCCCACAAGCTGACCAGAGCCCATCAATGAAATTCAACAGCCCGGATAATGTAACTTTGCTGCTTTTATTGTTCTCCTTTTCCATTTCTTTTTCTTTTTTTTTAATTGGATCCATCTCTTCTTCTCCTTCCTCCTTCTTCTTCTTCTCACGTTGACCGGTAAGATCAAGCGAGCAATCGATGTCCTCTATGACAATGATTGACTTACTGGACGTCTCGATTAAAAGAGTCCTCAGCTCAGTGTTGTCCTGGACAGTGGTAAGTTCAAGATCATAGATATCATAGTTCAAAAAATTAGCCATGGCGGCCACCATGGTTGATTTACCAGTTCCTGGAGGACCATAGAGGAGATATCCACGCTTCCAAGCCTTGCCGATTTTCTTGTAGTACTCTTTGCTTTCACTAAACTTCTTCAGATCTTTCTTGATCTTTTCTTTCCTCTTTGTCTCCATGGCCAAAGTATCAAACGTTGCCGGATGCTCAAAAGGAACATGGCTCCACTTTGTTGCTTTCCAGCCATGCCAATTCTTGCTGGGATTGTTACTGTATAGCTTTCTCTCCCGGTTCCTCACTGTAGTGGCCTTTCCTTCGTCTAACACATGGCTAATATATGAACCCGTGATTAAATCCCTATGACTCTTATGAAAAGTGAGCTTGTAAAATCTTTGCTCATCCGCAGCAGGGTAAAATGAAAACGAAAATTCTCTTTTGGGAGTTTTTTTACCGAGTACCCACCAAACCTTGACGCCTTTAAACTCATCTGTAACCTCTTCTTTGTCGTCCATAGAGAGGATTATAGACTTGCTATCTTTAACAACATCGGCTTTAAACCTTGACGCACGCGTACGCACGGAATCATTGGCGCTGAGATAAGTTTGAATTGCAGAGAAGATTTCACTGCGCTTGAGACGTTCGTCTGTGAATTCAGGGAACGTAATTTCGATGTAGGGATACACAAAACGCACAAGTTTGTGACTGTATTTTTCAATATACCCCCACAGTTGATAAGGGAAGTAGTCTTTGAGAATTGCCTTTAAAAACATCAAACTCGCTATGATTGAGCCGAGAGTAGCCCATAATTCTCCCATCTTCACTATTGTGTTGTTAATCCTTGCTGATTAAGTTATAGCTTAGAAAGCTTCCTACAAGCAGACTGCAAATGGCTATTTTTAAGGTGTCGGTAGCTAAGCTAGATGTTGAGGCAGGGCCCCCCCCCCCCCCCCCCCCCCCCCCCCCCCCCCCCACCCCAATACATAAGTCCAAAGCTTAATTTGATTTTTTAAGTTTATGATGTCCTTTTAACTTGTGGTATTGTCTTGACTCTTTCCCAGCTTATCGCCGACTCAGATTATTTATTAGCCCATCATCTTTGACCTCAACCTATTTCCTACACATGCGTGCTGAGCTAAGTTCCACGAATATTAATATATTTTTTATTAAAATTATAATATATAATAATACGATGAATTATTTATATATTTAAATTATATATAAAATAATATATCCTAATAATATTATTGATACCAATAAAAGGGTTATTTGGACCAAATCCTATGCATTCTTTCATGTGTATAGACAGATATGATAATATTATTTATTATTATAAACATTGAACTTTAAATTTGAAGAATCATGACGTTATAAGAGTACTATCATCAGATTCATTGCGTGGTGGGTCTTGAGCGATGACTTGGCAAATACAAGATTCCAATAATTTTCTAGGGCCTGTGGACGCACACAACTAGCTGTTCTCGTACGTCTTCAGTTGAATTAAATAGCAAATATTTTAAGCGCTGAAGTGAAGTTGTTGGCATCACCTTAACTGGTAGCCAAACGATTTATTCACGTTTAAAATTTAGTTGATTACTAAATTTTAAAAATTTAAATATTTATTTATTAATTATTATAATTAATAATTTAAAAGTATAATTATTACTTAAATAATAATATTTAAAAAATAAAATTTTATCTTTTTTCTTATCTTAATTTTAAAAATTAACAATTTTTTCTCATTTAAAATTTTCAAAAATCACTTTTTTTATCTGGAATTTTATTTTTTCCCTCCATCTTTACCAATGATTTTTTCTATCGACATCTCCATCACTCATTTCTCCAATACTCTCTCTCCCTCTCAATACTCTTCTGATCTCTTCCACACTTTCTCTCCTTCCATATTGACGTCTCCATCTTCCCTAACAACAATGAATTTGATTTGGGTATCTAGATAGTGAGTAGAGCAGCGTCTCTCTCCTATTGCTCTTTATGTCTCCTCTTGATGCTCTCTCCCTCTCCAAATCGATGTCTCCTTCT
The DNA here is from genome assembly GCF_011075055.1 of Mangifera indica. Classification (NCBI taxonomy): domain Eukaryota; kingdom Viridiplantae; phylum Streptophyta; class Magnoliopsida; order Sapindales; family Anacardiaceae; genus Mangifera; species Mangifera indica. The sequence goes on along the minus strand of NC_058142.1, from coordinate 10,893,431 downwards.
TCCTTGACAACAATCATTTTGAAAAAGATGTCAATATGGAAAAAGGGAGAGCACTGGAGAAAATGAGTGACAAAGATGCCACAAAGGATGTCACCAACCGAGATAAAGGTAAAAAAGAACCCAAAAACAAAGGTAAGTTTTAAAAACTTTGAGTGAGAAAAATTATTAGTTTTTAAAACTAAAATAAGAGAAATGAGAGAAAATTTTATTTTTTAAAAATATTATTGGTTAAATGACAATTATACCCTTAAAATTAACAGATTTTTTTAACTTTAATAGTTGATGGACGGGTATTTAAATTTTTAAAATTTAACGGATGAGAATTCAACAATAAACTAAACTTTATATGAGAATAAAATTTTTGACCCTTTTAAATTTAGTTATATAATTGAACCCTATGCACCTCACTAGTGACAAGTTATAATACTCATTCTTATTCGAATTTTTTTTGCTTTTAGCAGTTTTATACAGACTTCAACCCACAAAGTACTTTCCAAAGGAATGAATAGCTACAAAAGCAACCATCTGTGTCAATAAACATCTCTTACCAAGAGAACTTAATCTATTAGTTGACATTCTTTTTGTATCATTTGCAATTTTTCATCTTATCAAGATATATTCAATGGTGATCTTAAATATAATATTTAACAAATTAAGAAATTAATTTTTAAATTTGAATTTGATAGGTAGATTAAGTTCCCCTCATCCCATAATCTAAATGATGGTTTAGGCAAAACGGGGAAGGTCAAGAGGAGAAATAAAATGGAAGCAAAAAAGTTGAATAACAAAATCAAATATACAAACTTAAGATTAAATAGGTATCATCTTAAGGTAGGCAATGACTCATAGAAATCCAATTAATCTCCTTAAGGTTCTTGTCTAAAGTCAAGTTTTTGTCAAGACACCATTTTTGTAAAATAGAGTTTCTTAGGGTTCTTATCTAAAATTGAGTCTTTGTCAAGACACCAATTTTGTAATCTTTGTTCAAACCTCACCAAAGTAGTTTCTCATATTTAATAATAATATAACCATGAATGTTATTTAATAATAACATAACCCTACCCATCCCACTTTTTTCAAAGAGAAATGTTTTCTTTCAAAACTTCTATTATCAATTCACCAATTTCAAGGTGACCTAGGAATTACCAAATCCTTTTAGAAGCATTCATACTTTAACATGTTAGTGGCAGTCTTCATGTAACGAGTAGAAATTTTATTATATTGTAGGAAGTTGTGAAAGAGTTTAGGACAAATTCGCTCAATAATTTCAATAATTGAGCAAATTCCTATTATTTCATTAAGACAGAAATCAGTAGATTGCATGACACACTCAACCATTAATCACTTGCATTCTAGAACAAAATTATAGAAAACGTGACAGCCAATTCAACTATGCTACTTATTCAAAATCAACCCTCCACTCCTCTACCTTCGTCATCTTTATTTTTGTTACCTGAATTTTCTTCCTCTTTCTTCACATTCTCGTCCGCTGACTTCTCTTTTTCTTTCTCTGCCTTCAACCGCGCTTCTTCCTCGGCATTCTTTCTCGCTTCCTCCTTTGCCACCTCAAGAGCTTCAATCAGATTCTTCAAACAACTCTCTACATCTTCCTCGTCAGACTTGGGCATTAAATTCTCCGCAACATCAGCAGGAGTCATATCAATTTCCGCTAACTTTCCCTCAATTTCAGCATACAATTCATGCCACTCGATGTTCAAATAATTTTTGGCCAGCACCTTGAATGCCTCGAAGCAACAATAAGACATTTCAATGCGTTCATCCATCCTTCCTCTTCTAATGAGAGCCGGATCGAGCTTGTCCAAAAAATTAGTGGTGAACACAATGATTCTTTCTCCCCCACAAGCTGACCAGAGCCCATCAATGAAATTCAACAGCCCGGATAATGTAACTTTGCTGCTTTTATTGTTCTCCTTTTCCATTTCTTTTTCTTTTTTTTTAATTGGATCCATCTCTTCTTCTCCTTCCTCCTTCTTCTTCTTCTCACGTTGACCGGTAAGATCAAGCGAGCAATCGATGTCCTCTATGACAATGATTGACTTACTGGACGTCTCGATTAAAAGAGTCCTCAGCTCAGTGTTGTCCTGGACAGTGGTAAGTTCAAGATCATAGATATCATAGTTCAAAAAATTAGCCATGGCGGCCACCATGGTTGATTTACCAGTTCCTGGAGGACCATAGAGGAGATATCCACGCTTCCAAGCCTTGCCGATTTTCTTGTAGTACTCTTTGCTTTCACTGAACTTCTTCAGATCTTTCTTGATCTTTTCTTTCCTCTTTGTCTCCATGGCCAAAGTATCAAACGTTGCCGGATGCTCAAAAGGAACATGGCTCCACTTTGTTGCTTTCCAGCCATGCCAATTCTTGCTGGGATTGTTACTGTATAGCTTTCTCTCCCGGTTCCTCACTGTAGTGGCCTTTCCTTCGTCTAACACATGGCTAATATATGAACCCGTGATCAAATCCCTATGACTCTTATGAAAAGTGAGCTTGTAAAATCTTTGCTCATCCGCAGCAGGGTAAAATGAAAACGAAAAATCTCTTTTGGGAGTTTTTTTACCGAGTACCCACCAAACCTTGACGCCTTTAAACTCATCTGTAACCTCTTCTTTGTCGTCCATAGAGAGGATTATAGACTTGCTATCTTTAACAACATCGGCTTTAAACCTTGAGGCACGCGTACGCACGGAATCATTGGCGCTGAGATAAGTTTGAATTGCAGAGAAGATTTCACTGCGCTTGAGACGTTCGTCTGTGAATTCAGGGAACGTAATTTCGATGTAGGGATACACAAAACGCACAAGTTTGTGACTGTATTTTTCAATATACCCCCACAGTTGATAAGGGAAGTAGTCTTTGAGAATTGCCTTTAAAAACATCAAACTCGCTATGATTGAGCCGAGAGTAGCCCATAATTCTCCCATCTTCACTATTGTGTTGTTAATCCTTGCTGATTAAGTTATAGCTTAGAAAGCTTCCTACAAGCAGACTGCAAATGGCTATTTTTAAGGTGTCGGTAGCTAAGCTAGATGTTGAGGCAGGCCCCCCCCCCCCCCCCCCCCCCCCCCCCCCCCCCCACCCCAATACATAAGTCCAAAGCTTAATTTGATTTTTTAAGTTTATGATGTCCTTTTAACTTGTGGTATTGTCTTGACTCTTTCCCAGCTTATCGCCGACTCAGATTATTTATTAGCCCATCATCTTTGACCTCAACCTATTTCCTACACATGCGTGCTGAGCTAAGTTCCACGAATATTAATATATTTTTTATTAAAATTATAATATATAATAATACGATGAATTATTTATATATTTAAATTATATATAAAATAATATATCCTAATAATATTATTGATACCAATAAAAGGGTTATTTGGACCAAATCCTATGCATTCTTTCATGTGTATAGACAGATATGATAATATTATTTATTATTATAAACATTGAACTTTAAATTTGAAGAATCATGACGTTATAAGAGTACTATCATCAGATTCATTGCGTGGTGGGTCTTGAGCGATGACTTGGCAAATACAAGATTCCAATAATTTTCTAGGGCCTGTGGACGCACACAACTAGCTGTTCTCGTACGTCTTCAGTTGAATTAAATAGCAAATATTTTAAGCGCTGAAGTGAAGTTGTTGGCATCACCTTAACTGGTAGCCAAACGATTTATTCACGTTTAAAATTTAGTTGATTACTAAATTTTAAAAATTTAAATATTTATTTATTAATTATTATAATTAATAATTTAAAAGTATAATTATTACTTAAATAATAATATTTAAAAAATAAAATTTTATCTTTTTTCTTATCTTAATTTTAAAAATTAACAATTTTTTCTCATTTAAAATTTTCAAAAATCACTTTTTTTATCTGGAATTTTATTTTTTCCCTCCATCTTTACCAATGATTTTTTCTATCGACATCTCCATCACTCATTTCTCCAATACTCTCTCTCCCTCTCAATACTCTTCTGATCTCTTCCACACTTTCTCTCCTTCCATATTGACGTCTCCATCTTCCCTAACAACAATGAATTTGATTTGGGTATCTAGATAGTGAGTAGAGCAGCGTCTCTCTCCTATTGCTCTTTATGTCTCCTCTTGATGCTCTCTCCCTCTCCAAATCGATGTCTCCTTCTTCCTTGACAACAATCATTTTGAAAAAGATGTCAATATGGAAAAAGGGAGAGCACTGGAGAAAATGAGTGACAAAGATGCCACAAAGGATGTCACCAACCGAGATAAAGGTAAAAAAGAACCCAAAAACAAAGGTAAGTTTTAAAAACTTTGAGTGAGAAAAATTATTAGTTTTTAAAACTAAAATAAGAGAAATGAGAGAAAATTTTATTTTTTAAAAATATTATTGGTTAAATGACAATTATACCCTTAAAATTAACAGATTTTTTTAACTTTAATAGTTGATGGACGGGTATTTAAATTTTTAAAATTTAACGGATGAGAATTCAACAATAAACTAAACTTTATATGAGAATAAAATTTTTGACCCTTTTAAATTTAGTTATATAATTGAACCCTATGCACCTCACTAGTGACAAGTTATAATACTCATTCTTATTCGAATTTTTTTTGCTTTTAGCAGTTTTATACAGACTTCAACCCACAAAGTACTTTCCAAAGGAATGAATAGCTACAAAAGCAACCATCTGTGTCAATAAACATCTCTTACCAAGAGAACTTAATCTATTAGTTGACATTCTTTTTGTATCATTTGCAATTTTTCATCTTATCAAGATATATTCAATGGTGATCTTAAATATAATATTTAACAAATTAAGAAATTAATTTTTAAATTTGAATTTGATAGGTAGATTAAGTTCCCCTCATCCCATAATCTAAATGATGGTTTAGGCAAAACGGGGAAGGTCAAGAGGAGAAATAAAATGGAAGCAAAAAAGTTGAATAACAAAATCAAATATACAAACTTAAGATTAAATAGGTATCATCTTAAGGTAGGCAATGACTCATAGAAATCCAATTAATCTCCTTAAGGTTCTTGTCTAAAGTCAAGTTTTTGTCAAGACACCATTTTTGTAAAATAGAGTTTCTTAGGGTTCTTATCTAAAATTGAGTCTTTGTCAAGACACCAATTTTGTAATCTTTGTTCAAACCTCACCAAAGTAGTTTCTCATATTTAATAATAATATAACCATGAATGTTATTTAATAATAACATAACCCTACCCATCCCACTTTTTTCAAAGAGAAATGTTTTCTTTCAAAACTTCTATTATCAATTCACCAATTTCAAGGTGACCTAGGAATTACCAAATCCTTTTAGAAGCATTCATACTTTAACATGTTAGTGGCAGTCTTCATGTAACGAGTAGAAATTTTATTATATTGTAGGAAGTTGTGAAAGAGTTTAGGACAAATTCGCTCAATAATTTCAATAATTGAGCAAATTCCTATTATTTCATTAAGACAGAAATCAGTAGATTGCATGACACACTCAACCATTAATCACTTGCATTCTAGAACAAAATTATAGAAAACGTGACAGCCAATTCAACTATGCTACTTATTCAAAATCAACCCTCCACTCCTCTACCTTCGTCATCTTTATTTTTGTTACCTGAATTTTCTTCCTCTTTCTTCACATTCTCGTCCGCTGACTTCTCTTTTTCTTTCTCTGCCTTCAACCGCGCTTCTTCCTCGGCATTCTTTCTCGCTTCCTCCTTTGCCACCTCAAGAGCTTCAATCAGATTCTTCAAACAACTCTCTACATCTTCCTCGTCAGACTTGGGCATTAAATTCTCCGCAACATCAGCAGGAGTCATATCAATTTCCGCTAACTTTCCCTCAATTTCAGCATACAATTCATGCCACTCGATGTTCAAATAATTTTTGGCCAGCACCTTGAATGCCTCGAAGCAACAATAAGACATTTCAATGCGTTCATCCATCCTTCCTCTTCTAATGAGAGCCGGATCGAGCTTGTCCAAAAAATTAGTGGTGAACACAATGATTCTTTCTCCCCCACAAGCTGACCAGAGCCCATCAATGAAATTCAACAGCCCGGATAATGTAACTTTGCTGCTTTTATTGTTCTCCTTTTCCATTTCTTTTTCTTTTTTTTTAATTGGATCCATCTCTTCTTCTCCTTCCTCCTTCTTCTTCTTCTCACGTTGACCGGTAAGATCAAGCGAGCAATCGATGTCCTCTATGACAATGATTGACTTACTGGACGTCTCGATTAAAAGAGTCCTCAGCTCAGTGTTGTCCTGGACAGTGGTAAGTTCAAGATCATAGATATCATAGTTCAAAAAATTAGCCATGGCGGCCACCATGGTTGATTTGCCAGTTCCTGGAGGACCATAGAGGAGATATCCACGCTTCCAAGCCTTGCCGATTTTCTTGTAGTACTCTTTGCTTTCACTGAACTTCTTCAGATCTTTCTTGATCTTTTCTTTCCTCTTTGTCTCCATGGCCAAAGTATCAAACGTTGCCGGATGCTCAAAAGGAACATGGCTCCACTTTGTTGCTTTCCAGCCATGCCAATTCTTGCTGGGATTGTTACTGTATAGCTTTCTCTCCCGGTTCCTCACTGTAGTGGCCTTTCCTTCGTCTAACACATGGCTAATATATGAACCCGTGATTAAATCCCTATGACTCTTATGAAAAGTCAGCTTGTAAAATCTTTGCTCATCCGCAGCAGGGTAAAATGAAAACGAAAAATCTCTTTTGGGAGTTTTTTTACCGAGTACCCACCAAACCTTGACGCCTTTAAACTCATCTGTAACCTCTTCTTTGTCGTCCATAGAGAGGATTATAGACTTGCTATCTTTAACAACATCGGCTTTAAACCTTGAGGCACGCGTACGCACGGAATCATTGGCGCTGAGATAAGTTTGAATTGCAGAGAAGATTTCACTGCGCTTGAGACGTTCGTCTGTGAATTCAGGGAACGTAATTTCGATGTAGGGATACACAAAACGCACAATTTTGTGACTGTATTTTTCAATATACCCCCATAGTTGATAAGGGAAGTAGTCATTGAGAATTGCCTTTACAAACATCAAACTCGCTATGATTGAGCCGAGAGTAGCCCATAATTCTCCCATCTTCACTATTGTGTTGTTAATCCTTGCTGAATAAGTTATAGCTTAGAAAGCTTCCTACAAGCAGACTGCAAATGGCTATTTTTAAGGTGTCGGTAGCTAAGCTAGATGCTGAGGCGGGGCCCCGCCCCAATACAAAAGTCCAAAGCTTAATTTGATTTTTTAAGTTTATTATGTCCTTTGAACTTGTGGTATTGTCTTGACTCTTTTCCAGCTTATCGCCGACTCAGATTATTTATTAGCCCATCATCTTTGACCTCAACCTCTTTCCTACACAGCTTATCGCCGACTCAGATTATTTATTAGCCCATCGTCTTTGACCTCAACCTATTTCCTACACAAGCAATGTTGAGCTAAGTTCCACAAAGGTGGGCATCTTGACAAGCAAAAATAGAAAAACATGCTTATTTTCCTTAATCACAACAAATTAATTAACCCTTTTTAGTAAAATTATGATATTATTTGAAATATTTAATATAAATATTAATTATTAATATATTTTTTATTAAAATTATAATATATAATAATACGATGATTCATGTATACGGACAGTTATGATAATATTATTTATTATTATGAGCATTGAACTTTGAATTTGAAGAATCATGACGTTATAAGAGTGATATCATCATATTCATTGGGTGGTGGGTCTTGGGCAATGACTTGGCAAATACAAGATTCCAATAATTTTCTATGGCTTGTAGACGCACATGGTCGGACACATCTTCGCTTGAATTAAATAGCAAATATTTTAAGCGTTGAAGTGAAGTTGTTGGCATCATCTTAACTGGCAGCCAAACGATGTATTCTCGTTTAATGTTTAGTTGATTATTAAATTTTAAAAATTTAAATATTTATTCATCAATTATTATAGTTAATAATTTAAAAGTATAATTATTATTTAATTAATAATATTTAAAAAATAAATTTTATCTTATTTTTTATTTTAATATTAAAAATTAACAATTTTTTCTCATTTAAAGTTTTCAAAAGTTGCTTTTTTTTTAATTTGGGGTTTATTTTTTCCTCTCCATCTCTACCAATGATCTTCTCTATCGGCATCTCCATCACTCATTTCTCCAATACTCTCTCTCCCTCTAAACAATCTCCCGACCTCTTCAACGTTTTCTCTCCTTCCATATTGACGTCTCCTTCTTCCCTAACAACAATAGATTCGATTTGAGTATCTAGATAGTGAACAGATCAACGTCTCTCTCCATAGCTTTCTATGTCTCCTCTTGATGCTCTCTCTCCCTCTCCAAATCGATGTCTCCTTCTTCCTTGACAACAATCACTTTAAAAGAGATGTCAATCTGGAAGAAGGGAGAGCACAGGAGAAAACGAGTGACAAAGATGTCACAAAGAATGTCACCAACAAAGATGGAGGGAAAAAAGAAACCCTAGGCAAGCAAAAGTAAGTTTTAAAAACTTTAAGTGGGGAAAATTATTAGTTTTTTAAACTAAAATAAAAGAAATAAGAGAAAATTTTATTTTTTAAAAATATTATTGGTTAAATGATAATTATACTTTTAAAATTAACGGATTTTTTTAACTTTAACAATTGATGAATGGGTATTTAGATTTTTAAAATTTAACGGGTGAGAATTTGACAATAAACTAAACTTTAGATGAGAATAAATTTTTTAACCTTTTTAATTTTAGTTATATAATTAAACCCTATGCACCTCACCAGTGACAAGTCATAATACTCATTCTTATTCGAATTTTTTATCCTTTTAGCAATTTTATACCATAGACTTCAACCCACAAAGTACTTTCCAAAGAAATAATTAGGTACAAAAGCAACCATCTATGTCGATAAATATCTCTTACCAAGAGAACTTAATCTATTAGTTGACATTCTTTTTGTATCATTTGCAATTTTTTATTTCATCGAGATATATCCAATGGTGATCTTAAATATAATATTTAACAAATTAACAAATTAATTTTTAAATTTGAATTTGATAGATAGCCAATAACATTCTTACCCCTTCCCCTCATCCCATAATCTAAATGATGGTTTAGGCAAAACAGGGAAGGTCAAGAGGAGAAATAAAATAGAAGCGAAAAAAGTTGAATAACAAAATCAAATATACAAACTTAAGATTAGATAAGTATCATCTTAAGGTAGGCAATGACTCATAGAAATCCAATTAATCTCCTTAAGGTTCTTGTCTAAAATCAAGTTTTTGTCAAGACACCATTTTTGTAAAATCAAGTTCCTTAGGGTTCTTGTCTAAAATTGAGTCTTTATCAAGACACCAAGTTTGTAATCTTTGTTCAAACCTTATCAAAGTAGCTTCTTATATTTAATAATAATATAACCATGAATGTTATTTAATAACACCCATCCCACTCTTTTCAAAGAGAAATATTTTCTCTCAAAACTTCTATTATCAATTCACCAATTTCAAGGTGACCGAGGAATTACCAAATCCTTTTACAAGCCTTCATACTTTTACATGTTTGTGGCAATCTTCATGTAACGAGTAGAGACTTTACTATATTGTAGGAAGTTGTGAAAGAGTTTAAGACAAATTTGGGTAGGAACTCTACATGAAAGAGACTTCAAATGCTGGTTTAGTTCTTAAGACCCTTTTTTATGTGTATAATGAGTTGTAGGTTCTATGGAGGCTATTTTATGAAAAACAAAATATACTTATTACATGATTGTATTTGTTAGTTTAAGAATCACATAACACCAGCAAATTATTTGCACTTCTTAACAATGCAATTAAACTTATTCCTGCATACCCATAAAAAAACATTGATTGCATGCTAATTCAAGATTTATAGAACATTTTATCGTAAAACAACATACAAGTCATGCTTAAATACAATATGAATCTAACTCTTACTTGGTTGTCTTTCGTGAAGATTTGATGTTGAAAGCTTCTTTCCAGTCACCTCTTTCCTTTTCTAGCATATGAAGTTAATGTATGATTTTTCAAAAGTGGGAAAATGTATAGATATTATGTTTCTTTTATAGATTTTTTAATCAAATAACTATAGGAGTAGGAGTTCACTTTAGTAGAACGGTTATTCACCACTTAAATCACCAATGACATGATGCATTGTCTAACTTGACCACTTGGCATTTCATGAATGAGCATTCACCTTTATGAACAATTGTTTGACCTTTTTTTCTCAAACATTCTTATTTGATCTCATTCTAACATATACACACATTTATGGTACAAACTTAAATGAAAAGGCAAATTTGACCTTATTACGCACATGTGGTTATTGCATGTGTAGAATAATTTATAAAATTCTCCCACAAATCTAATAACAACCATTTTCATAAAACTAGAGAAGAAATTTGTTATTCTTACTCTCTCTGCACAAACCCTCACATATTCACACAATCCAACATCAACTAGCATTCATCTATCCCCAACAACTTCACCAACTTTGTCTACATTTCTTGGCACCTTCATCTAGATGAATAAGAGCCTTGTTGCTTCATGAGGACTTCTGGAAGAAGTTAGTTCGAGTTTCTACATTGGTGGAGTCGTCAAACAGTGGTATGATCTCGAACTCGTTTTAATATGCATATTTTTCATACCCCTTGATCCCATGGCTATTTGGATTTTAAAAATACTATTTGGGACTAATTTTTCTGTTGTTTTTATTCATTTGTCCCTTAGAAATCCTTTTAAGTCTAACGTTGAAGTTAAGTATATGGTCATGGTATTGAGTGTTTGTGAATTTCTATAGTTGGAAAAACTAATAAAAGAATTAGGTCTGATAAAAGGAAGGCCCCTCATTCTCTATCGTGATAAGAAATGAACAATTAGTATAGTTAATAATCCAATTCAGTATGATAGAATTAAACATATTGAGATTAATAGACATTTTATTAATGAAAAACTTTCTAACAAATGACTTTGCATTCTTTTTGAAAATTCTAAGAGACAATAAGTCGATGTTCTTATTAAGGTCTAAGCTTTAAAGTTAGTCATAATTATACTTTTAAGACGGGTATGAGAAACATGTATGTTCCTATCAAAGAGAGAGAGAGAATGTGTTGAATGTGTAGGAAGTGAAAAATTAATTTAGGTGAATTTTATATGATACAGGGAGTAGGTTCTAGAACTAGGGTGGCTGTTTGTAAGGAACTGAAAATCCGAAGATTATATATACTTGCAATTGTAACAATTTACATGGTGAATGAAAGGTAACAGGAAGAAGATTCCCCCCTCATTCTCATTACTTTATAATGAATAGTCAGTTATACAAAGATATGACTCCATAGAGGTGCAATTCATTATAAGTTATAGTAGGATTATAACTCTTAATGAAAGTACAGTGTCTATTCCAAAAGTACAAATAAAAACCTGAACTGACCGGTTAACTCCAAATTAAATATTGCATGCAAAAGAATTCCAAAGATAATCAGAAAATATATTGCTTAAAGAAGCTTGCGTGTCACCATCAAGCCTCCTGGTGGTAACAAAGATCCTTTGTTAAAATTCCATCATTTCATACAGGAAGGTCTCTTTTTTCTAGTGAATGAGCTAGACAAGTCAAGTACGGTTACTGGATGTTACATCAAAGCCAAAGTCCAATAGGCATCGTTGCAACAAAGTATGAGGAACTATAATGTTTTGTAGTTCTTTCAGAGATGCACGGCACAGTAGCGAGAACAGGATTTCATTGCCTTTTTGTGTGTCAAAATTTGAGGTTGCCTTTTGTCCCAACAGAAAAGAAAAAAATATTATAAATAGTATCCTGTACCCACCATTACGTTCTATTTTTTCTTTACAGTACCACTGAATTTGTTCCTACTTGAAATCTGTCTTTACTTCAAATCTCGCCTTTGACAAACTGGAAAACAATATTTTTTGGCCGATTTAAGTCAGGATTCTAATAAATCAATACAAAATACAGGCTTCGTCTGTCAGCAGTGAATAATAATGGTTTCCAATAGTTGATATTCATCATTCAAACCTGCACTAATCTTCCTTAACGTCTCCACCACGGAGAGCCAGCTTCATAACAGTGCTCACCATCATCCCATGAAATTTGACATGCCTGAAGACCAATGGCAATACTAGGCTCCTTTCCATGCCGAGAAATCCACTCCATAATAGCCATTTCCTTATCATTCTGAGCTGGGCATTCTTTTACGAATTTGCCAAAGGGATTGAGCCCCGGAGTAGAAATCTCTGCAATGGCAGCTGGCATATACATTGAGTCACCCACTATTGGTGCACCACAGGCAGCCAATTGCGCTCGCACCTGCAACATACGTTTAATTTTTGTCAGCTATAAGGAACCATTTAAGAGATCAGCTTTCTCATTTGACATCCAATGTTTTCGGAAACTATTAAAAACATACCTCAGAGATCTGCTTTTGATATACAAATACCAAAACCCCAGGTGTTTCAAATTAATTTCCTTTGTATTTTCAGTAAGTAGTTAGTCTCTTCTTATGCCTAAACAAACTTTGTGAAAGTAATTTTTATTTTAACTCTCTACTGTAGCATAATATGGTGTAACAACTTTTGATGTTCTGAATTAATTTTTTGAATCCTGTATCGGGAAAATTTCTGTTTTCGCTGTATTATACTTCCGAACATCTGTGTTTTCCTTTCTAAGTCAAGAGGCAGCACTAATCGACAAGATAATAATTAAGAGCATACATTAAGAAGTATAAGGAACAGTAATAGGCAACAAAGGGACTGCTTAAGAACCTGATGAGTCCGTCCAGTCAACAGGTTGATTTTACATTCATACGCATAATGTTTTGAGGGCCATCCACAGTCTTCAATACAATATTTCTCTTCAATACTAGAATGTGGCCAGGGAACCTTCTTACATTCCATAACCTCAAGTTGACATAAGTGCCATCCTCTAATAAAATCTGTATGCCATAAAACTTTTTAGCTCAATCCATACTCCAAAATAAGATAAGATGGAGAGATTCTTGTTTACTCATGTAAGTTCCACAAAGAATGTCTTAAGTGAAATTTTTAACATAAAATTTCACATAATTTGTCTATGAAATTACAATAGGCAAAAAATAGCAAAACTCTGAATGAAATATCCAAGGGACCATAAATAACTTTGACAAATAAGCTCAACCAATTATGAGTGTTGGCAAGTATATAGGAATCCCACACTCCGGGGAATTTGAGAGTTAGACTTTCCAGTTTTAGTTTTGTTCCTAGTTTGTTGTTTCCTATTTTGGCGCAAATTGGTTGGTTGTTTCCTAGTTTATCTCTTAAGAGATTGCTTTACTATTTTGTTTTCAAGCTATATATTGTACCTATTGTAAATTGAAGAAGACAACTCCAAGGAATCAGTTTTAATACACGTTGATTACATGGTATCAAAGCCTCAATCCTAAGGTTGAGGTTCTTAGATGTCATAAGCCATTGGACAATCATAGAATTTGCTGGAGACGTCGTTGGAAAACACAAAACCATTGAAAAAGCATCAAAAGTTGCCAGACAGTCCTAGCAGCTGTCAGACATGCTTTCGGAAAGCATAAAACCATCGGAAACACACATAAGCCATCAAAAAACACTTAGAAACAGATTCCATTGAAAGTTGCTGATGTACAATCTAAACCTTCAAATCTCAATGCAAACTATCAAAAAAACCGTTTGAACCTGCAAAGGATCGAGTATTTTATTTTCTACAAAGGCTTAACAAAGATTTGGATGAAGTGAGGGGTTGTATACTTATAAACAAACCTCTTCCATCAATATGAGAAGCCTTTGTAGAGGTCAAACACAAAGAAAGTTGCAAGAGGGTGATGTTGCAAACGTTTCTTTGAATCCAACCATCGGGAGAAATCACAGTATTCTACCCTAGTTACCGACAAAAGCAACCCTTCCTCGTCTCCAAATAAAAACATAAGGAAAATTGGTTATGGTGCAAGCACTGTAATAAACTATACCATACCAAAAAAAACCTATAAAGAGATCTACAGTAACCCAACAAACTAGAAACCCAAGAGTTGTACATAACTGAGGGCCCATAGGTCAAGTTTGGTTCTTATTTGAAAATGGATTTTTACAAAAGACACAACCACAGACTTTAGAGACAAAACAACAAGACAACGATGACCCAAAAAGTGAAAAGTTGCCGGAAAATGGTCACAGTGAAGGTTGATGGAAAGGTGAATCATCACTTGAAATTGATGAGGTGAGAATGTACAATGATAGGGTAAAAGTCAACACCAGAAAGGTCACTAGAAAAAGTATAAGAGAGGAGAAGAAAGGAGCATCGGAAATGAAGGAGGTTGGCTAAAAGTGGAAGATGAAGGGGACAGATAAAAAAATTCATAGAGGAAGTAGTTGAAGAGTTTAAAAAAACATAAAAAATAAGGGAAAACTGGCATTCGAATAAGAGAAAGAAGTGTGTTGGAAAACTAGAAGCGTGAAAAGGTGTTGGCAAAAGGGGGACAATGGCATGGAAAACATAAAAAAAAAGTGGGGAAAAGTGTTGAAAACAAGCAGCACAAAGTGTTACAAATTAGTGCACCTTATTGTTACGTTGAATGAGTCTATAAGTTGTTTCATTTTTCTAGGAATCAATTAGTGGTATTATTTTTATTTGGCCAAATTAGTTGAGAATTTTCAAGAGTTTTCTAGTATAAATTGAAGTCTGTATGCATAGCTAGTTGGACTACAACACTTCAGTTTTTTTATTTTCTTGATTGAGTAATAATATTCATCTTTTTCAAATTGTCTATTAAATTTATATATAGTATCAGAGTCAGGTTCTCTACTAAGTGTTGATATTATTACTCAAGAAAGGTGAATGGTGGAAGTGTTCCTTCTCATGCCTCTATAGAAAAGCTTGTTGGTAACAATTATAATTACTAGAAGTTGTGCATGGAAGCTTATCTACAAGGGCAGGATTTGTGGGATCTTATCTCTGGTGATGAAGCGGAAATTCCAGTAGATAACCCCCAGAATGCTGAGTTGCAACAGAAATGGAAGATCAGGTGTGGGAAAGCCTTATTTGCTTTCCAAACGTCAATCAGCAAAGAGTATATTGAGCATGTTCGTGATCTGAAGTCACCAAAGCAAGGGTGGGAGACACTTGAAAAGTTGTTTACTAAGAAAAATACAGCTTGACTGCAATATCTTGAGAATGAATTAGCTACGACAACTCAAGGTAATCTTTCAATTGAAGAATATTTTTTGAAAGTTAAGAATTTGTGTTGAAATTTCAGAGCTGGACACGAAGGAGCCTATGAGCGATGCACGTTTGCGTCATTATCTTATTCGTGGTCTACGGAAAGAATTTATGCCTTTTATATCTTCAATACAAGGGTGGGCAAATCAACCTTCAATCTTTGAGTTAGAAAATTTGTTTTCAAATCAAGAAGCTTTGGTGAAACAAGTGACAAACTACGGCAAGTTTCTTCCTCAATTAGAGGATGTTCTTTACACTAAGGACTAAAGGAAAAAGAGTTCCTCCTCAAGGCATAATGCAGATGATCGAAACCAGTCTAACACTGAGGAGCCACTCAAGGGTTCAAAAGCTTGGTATAGGTGCGGAAAGCTGGGACACATCAAACGTGATTGTCAAGCGAAGGTGGTGTGTAATCGATGTGGGAAACCAGGCCATATTAAATCAAATTGCCTTGTCAAATTGAAGGAAACAGAAGCAAATGTTGTCCATGAAGGTAGTGAATCTGAACAACAAAATTGGGAGAAGTGTTTATCCATTGAAGTTATTGATCAACCAACAAATGTGAGCAACCGACACACTTACAGATGTCAATGCTTCTATTGACTACAACAAGGAATGGATTGTCGATTCTAGTTGTTCTCATCATGTAACTAGAAATGCTACTCTATTATCTACTGTTAGTCCGCATTGTGGGAAAAGGGTCATTGTGACGGCTGATAATTCATTACATCCTGTAATGAAAGAAGGACATTTTAAAGAAGGTAACTTTAATGATGGAGGCATTTTTTCTCAAGGAGGTTTATTATACTCCAAGCTTAAAAAGGAATCTTGCTTTAGTCTCTCAGATAACAAATTTTGGAAGGTATGTTCTTTTTTGCCCAAATGATGTACAAGTTCTTTCAAATGTGAAGCACATTGAAGCTGATGTTTTGTTTATTGGAAAAAGAAAAGAATCATTATATGTATTGTTTTCAAGTGATGCGTATGTTGAAAAGGCAAGACAGAATGCAAGTTCAACACTTTGGCATGCTCGTTTGGGCCATGTTGGTTATCAATTGCTACAAAATATCTTCACAAAGAAACTTCTTGATGGCATTCCTGTTTTTAAAGATATTCATCATGATGTAGTTTGTCCTGGTTGCCAAAATGGAAAATCTCATCGTCTTCCTTTCCTGACTTCAAAAAATAAGGCATCTAAAGTGTTACAGTTGATCCATTCAGACCTCTTAGGGCCAACCAAAACACCCAGCTACATTGGTCTCCATTATGTAATGGTTATTGTGGACAATTTTTCTCGTTTCACTTGGGTTCATTTCCTAGAACATAAAAGTGAGGTTTTCTCCAAATTTATTCAGTTCAAGCATGATATAAAGAAAGAATTTGGGCAATCAATAAAGTGCTTGCACACTAATAATGGAGGAGAGTTTTTGTCAAGTCAATTTTTTAATTATTGTAGGGAACATGGTATTCAACATCAAATGACTTGTCCAGAAACGCCACAACAAAATAGGGTTGCTAAGTGCAAGTTAACTCATCTAACATCTATATGCTTGTCATGGCTACATGAAAAGAGTTTTCCAAGAGAGTTGTGGGTTGCAATTTTCCATACTGCGTGTCATGTCATAAATCGTTTGCCTCCACGACCGGGGAAAGAATCATTTCCTTTTGAATTATTGTATCATCGAAAACCCATTATGAGTTATTTTCGAGTCTTTGGGTTTGTTTATTATGTTCATATATTAAAACATGATCAAACTAAACTTGATCCAAGGGCCTGACGTTGTATTTTTGTTGGCTATGACACTCGTAGGAAAGGATGGGGATGTATGGATCTAGAAACAAAAAAGGTCACTATTTCCTGTGATGCGGTGTTTGATGAAGTATCACTTTACAAGTTTGATGCAAATGAAGGCAAAGGTACAACTAATCTTGCACTTTTTCCCGATGATTCTGCATCCTATAATAGGAGAAATATTTTTTCATCTGAGGAAAACATTCAGTTAGAAGAGGTTATTGAGGTTGTCACATGAAAATCGACGAGACAAAGAAAGCAACCTGATTATCCAAGCTGATTATGAAGTTGAGCTAAATCATCTTTCTATTTTATCTTGTTTTTTCATAGGAGATTAATGTGAGAATGAGCCTAAATCTTACAATGAAGCTAAAGGAATTCCTGAATGGGAGGAAGCCATGCAAGAAGAAATTTCAGCTTTAAACAAGAATTGCACATGGGAGCTTGTACCAAAACCAATTGATGCTGATTTAGTTACTTGTAAATGTGTGTATAAATTGAAAAAAAGGGCTTACGGTAAAACTGATAGGTACAAAGCTCGTCTTGTTGCTCGTGGGTTCTCTAAAAAATATGGTCAAGATTATATGAGACTTTCAGCCCTGTTGCTACAATGGTAACAGTTCGAACAATTATTTCTTTGGTTGCTAACAGAGGCTGGAAATTATGGCAACTAGACGTGAAAAATGCATTCCTCTATGGGGAGTTGGATCGTTATATCTTTATGGAATAACCACATAGATTTATTTCTAAGGAGTTTCTTGATCACGTGTGTCGACTCAAGAAGGCATTGTATGGCCTTAGGCAAGCTCCGCATGGTTGGCACAGTAAGATTGCTCAATATCTTTATTTTTGTGGTTTCAAGTCTTCAAATGCTGATCCAAACTTATTTATTAAGAAAACACTCACTATGTGCACTATGCTTCTACTCTATGTGGATGATATGATAATTATGGGAGACAATAATGTTGAAATTACTTGTCTTCAAGATGTTTTTTCTATTTGTTTTGAAATGAAAAGTTTGGGTGAAGCTAGTTGCTTTCTTGGCTTGGAAATTGAAAAATCAGATGGTTATTTTGTCTCTCAAAAAGGATATGCATCAAGTTTACTAAATCGTTTTCATATGGGGGAGTCAAAAGCAATGACTACTCCTATGAAACCTTATCTAAAGTTATCTAAAAATGAAGGAAAGCCACTAGAAGATGCAACATTTTTTTGACAAATTGTTGGTAGTTTATTCTATTTAACTATCACAAGACCTTATATTGTATATTCTATTATAGTCATTTCTCAGTTTATCAACAAACCATGTGAGGGTCATTTAACTACAGCAAAGAGGATTCTTCAACATGTAAAAGGCACTCTAAGTTATGGATTAATGTACAATCAATCTATATCATTTTGCTTGAGTGGTTTTGTAGATGCAGATTGGGCTGGGGATATGAATGACAGACGCTCCACAACAGGGTTTTTTTTTACTACAGGTTCAGCTGCAATCCCATGGTGTCGTAAAAAACAAACCACTATGGCTCTCTCAAGTTGTGAAGCAGAGTATGTGGTAGCTACTATGGCCACTCAAGAGTGTCTTTGGCCTAAGAGGCTCATTCAAGAAATGGTTTCTACTTTCAACTACTCAATTCCAATTTATTGTGACAATGAAAGTGCAATAAAACTTGCTGGAAATCCAGTGTTTCATGCATGCATAAAACACACTGAAACTCATTTCCACTTTGTTTGAGAGAAGGTGTTAACTCAAGACATTGAGTTGTAGAAAATACGAACTGAAGATCAAGTTGCTGATATCTTTACTAAAGTACTTGTCAAAGCTAAATTTGAAGTATTTCGTGGAGCTCTTGGTGTTGTTGACAATAAGCTTGCGATAAGGGGGAGTGTTACAAATTAGTGCACCTTACTGTTACGTTGAATGAGTCTATAAGTTGTTTCATTTTTCTAGGAATCAGTTAGTGGTATTGTTTTTATTTGGTCAAATTAGTTGAGAATTTTAAGAAGTTTTCTAGTATAAATTGAATTCTGTATTCATAGCTAGTTGTACTACAGTACTTCAGTTTTTTTATTTTCTTGATTGAGTAATAATATTCATCTTTCTCAAATTGTCTATTAAATTTATTATACAGAGATGATTAAAAAAGAATTAATATAAAAGAAATTGAAAAAAGAGGTGTTGATTAGAGAAATAAAAAGTGGAAGGGGAAAGGATGAAAAAAATTGTTATATTAAAAAAAAAAAAGGGAATATATATATATCCACTTAAGAATAAGGTGATTTTCAAAGAGAGGGTAATGTTAGAATTGAGACACTTGTCCTTATTCTATAGGATAAAATTTATCATAAAAAGTGTAGTTAGGTTTCAAATGGGAGTAATACTAAAAAATTATTAGGGTTTTTTATTGTGGGCAACCTTTCTTGGCTAATTGTGGGAGGTCTTTAGTGCTTTGAACAATCGAAAGGGGGAACTCCTTGAATTATCTGGTTTATCCTTGTAACCCTTCTAATGAATGAATAGTTTTTATTTTATTTGCTATATGTTTTATTTTTTGTTTTGTTGAATAAAGGGTTGAAATCCTATCATGTAATAATGTTTGGTGGGAAAATTAATATATTTGTCACTAACTAGGTTGGACATCACCTACATTGTTAGTAGTGTTAGTCAATACATGCACACTCTTATAAGGAGACATTTGGATGTAGTGAATCAAATCCTACCGTACTTAAAGGGATCTCCTAAGAAAGATTTGTTGTTTTGGAAACATGACAATAGGAATGTTGAAGGATTTGCTAAAGCTGATTGGGTTGGTTCTGTTGAAGAGACCAAGTAAACCACTAGGTATTGCACCAAGCTACAAGAACATGTTGTATCATGGAGGAGCAAGAAACAAACAGTGGTTGCAAGAAGTATTGAAGCTAAATATATGGCTATAGCACAAGGAATCTACAAGCTGATTTAGATAGAAAGGCTTCTAAAAGACGTGAGTGTTCTTTTGCACAATCCAATGAAGTTATACAATGATAGCAAGCCTACTATTGCAATTGTCCACAACCTCATACAACAAAACAAAATGAAGTATGTAAGGATTTGAAAGAATTTCCTCAAGTTCGAGATCGAAAGTGAGAAAATTAGCTTGTACTATATTTTTACAACACATCAAGAAGCTAATATTCTCACCAAACTTTTACTAAAATCCGGTTTTGAGTCAAATGTGAGCAAACTAGGAATGATGTATGTTCATTCACCAGTTTGTAGGGGAGCGTTGACAAGTATAGGAGAATCGCACACTTTAGGGAATTTGAGAGTCAAACTTTCCAATATTTAGTTTTGTTCATGTTTTGTTGTTTATTATTTTGGTATGAATTAGTTGGTTATTTCCTAGTTTAGCTCCTAGGATATTATTTTCCTATTTTGTTTTCAAGTTACAAATTGTACCTATTGTAAATTGAAGAAGACAATTCAAAGGAATCAGTTTTAGTACACTCTAATTTGGATGAGAAAAAGAAAAATAGATCAAAACAATATGATAAGTAATTATGTTACATGCAACCAAGACACCTTGGCTACCATATTCTATTGTGAAAATATAATGGTTTTCTAATTTCATCAACTTTTATGTGTAGAAATTGACAATATCTAGGGTTAATAAATATTTTAGGAAAAGTGAAAAAATAAAAAAAAGAAGTGAACCATATGGACACATCAATGTATCATGAAAATGTAAAGGACTATGATTTCCTTGCCAATTCTTAATGAAAATTTCCATGTTCATATATATGCCATAAGCCTTACTACAAACTGAAGATTTCACTACCATGCTCTCAGGGTTCACCAGCTTCATTCCTACCAATTTTCAATAAAGATTGCAAAGCATGAAAAGGTTTTTACCTTCTGAAATGAGTCTTGGAGCCATATTAACAGGACGCATATAATGTGTTATCATTCCAACTGGTATAGGAGCAGCAGCAAGAGCAAGATAAAGCTTCTTCACTTTTTTCTCCTGGTGAAGATAAAAAACAGTTCTGAATTATACACTAGAAATAAGATACTAGCTCAGTTTGTGCAGTACTTACTTAAATTTGAAGGAATATACGATACTGAAGCATGATGTGATACTGCAAGCAGTTAGACTGCAACCTTTCACAAGAAAGGCTATCTCAATTATACCCAACAGAGAACTGAGATTAAAAACTTACCCTGATTTTTCCATGGAAAACTGAGCAATACTCCTTAGTCCTAGCTAACACAACACTGCAGAAGAATTATTGATCATGAATCACTCACTGTGAAGAAGCAACTAACCATAAATTACTCTACATTGAAAACAATTATGATAATTATGACGATAGATTTCTTTACGATCAGAATACCAGCCCTCTGTGCAATTATCAATTTGATGGGTGGTTCTCAATGGAGTAGTTAATTCCAAGGCACGTGTTGCAAATGTAGCACAACATTCTTCTATATTGTCTGTGGTTCCTCCTACCTAAAGAGTAGACATAAATGTATATGTACTAAGAAATAGTTGACAAGTGAAAACAACATTTAAATTTACCAAATAAATGATTTCAAGTCCACAAATAATGCAAGAATGATTTAAAATCAATTTGAACATGAGCAACAACTCATGCCTTTATTTTTGAATGTTATCAAGCCCCTATGCCACTTGATTTGCACATATCAGTAGCATAAAGGAGCAGAAAATAATAAATGATATGATGGTGCTGACTTTAGTACACAAAATAATACAATGTTTGCATAAGATAAGAAAAATATCAACCGCCAAAGCTCACTACTACCAGTGAAGTCATACTTCTCATCCTTAATCAATTTGTTGAGATCAGCATAAAACATTACTAAGATATTAATAGATCAATAACATACTGATGTCCCAGCAGGTTTGTCTAAAACCACATAGGATTCTGTTACTGCCAAAATTCTCGATTTCCAGTTGATTTCGTAGCACCTAAAAGAATTCAAACCTCAGATGGTATAAGACTTACTCAAAATGACCAAAAAAAAAAAAAGCCTAAAATTGTTGTTTACCTTGGGAAGCGTTTTGGGTGTACATGCACACGTAAGTATGTTCCAGCTTCAACAAACTGGTCAACATGAGTTATACGGAAAGTTTTCTGTGCCTCTCGTATTGTTTTTCCTTGAATAGAGCCTCTTGTACTGAGAAGTGAAGGATCCGTTGCTTCTTTAAATACTCTAATTTGTTCTGCAGTTGCAGTTAGTGGAGGCTGTGGACATACAAGGGCGTAATAAACAGCTCCAAAATGGATGAGATCTGCCACAAACCTTCAAATAATGACATTTTCTACGTAAGAGAGAAATGTGGGAACCCAAAAATCATATGCTTTTACCATCAATCTTAACAAACTCAAAACATAAAAGAGAAGTGCTCACAGTGGAGGAAGATCAAGTACTTCACAGATGTAGTCCAAAACAGGCCCTCCTTCGGAAACAACTAAGTGTTCAATTCTTGGTGGTCTATTTTCTGAGGGACATGGAAGCAAGCGTTGATATTCAGGGTAGCTGAAACAACATAATTTCAGAATTAATGAACTATAATATTAATCAGAAGAAAGTAAAATACAGATAAACAATACATGAATTTTTGCCCAGTAGTAAGAACATGAATCAATAAAAAAAATGCTTACTTAAAACTTGATTCACAACTACTTTAGAAGCTTACACTTTGCAGTTAATACTGATATTATTGCTTTGTTTTATAAAGGAAGCATATGTTTATTCATAAATCTAGTAATCCAATTCCTATTTTTAAAAGGTAAAGCTCTAAAATTTTCGTTTTATCAAAAGTAAATCTTCATTCAAGTATATAGAAGGTTTCAGGTTTCTTAACTCAACATAACCAGTTATTACCCCAAAAAATAAAAAAATTTCAATCTTCCAATGATCAAAATCTCAAATAGTTAACTAAATGAAAAGTTATGATAAGTGCCAACCCACGAACTGGAAGAATGTTTTTTTTTTTTCCTTTTCAGTTACAAGCAGATATTGCCAACTTTATTTACTTCCAGTTTATTCTCACAAACTAGCTAAAAACGAAAGAAATAATTGAAATTTAGAGTACCCTTTAAAAGAAGAAGGTGCAGAAGTTGTAGTGTGAGGTACAGCATGAGCATGAGCCAAGGTTGTCTTGCCTGAACATAAAGACACAACCAACACTGCATTCTTGCGGTTGTGGTGATTCTTTTTCACAGAATAAATGTGGGTTGATGCTAATGAGCGCAGAAGAGATACCGGTGAGCCCAAATTCCAGCAACCGCTGCTGAAGATTGAAGACAAAGTTAATGTCACTGAACCCATTTTCAATTTGAATGAGAACGAAGTTGTAGTATATTGGGAATACGCCTCACTTCAAGTTGGACTGGGTTTTAAAAAGCCCACTCCAAATGACCAATAATGTAAGCCTTTAAAAGGGTTTCCGACTTTGAATTATTAAACATCTTTTCGTTTTGCTATCTAGATTTTCTTTTCGTTTTTGCAATATGTAATTTATTGGTGTATACGAAGGAATTAGCAAAATAATGAGAATGTTGTCCTTGTATGTAATTTTGCCTAGGCCGGCTTCGTATATGTCAAGTGTTTGAAGATTGGTTTGCAATTTACCAAAAGTTCATATATATAAACCCGCAAATATCTATGTGGGTTAGTTTTACAATTAATAAATTTCACTCCCTCTCTTAACTTTCAAAATGCTCCGTCTCTTTTTCACTATACTAAATAAACCCCAATAAAAGAATTTCATTGTTAAATCCATCCTATTTTCTTGTTGCTCAATTGATTTTTTACATGGTATCAAAGCATAGACTACCTTTGTGTGTCCTGGTGATGTAATCTCACTAACAGCGTAAGTGTTGTAGTGTTGTAGGTAACATCTCTGCCTTATATCAACATATCATGACATTTTGATGTATAAGCAAGTCCATTGTCATTTTTGGGTTTCAAGTCATCCTCAAGTCTCTATGTTGCCTTTGAAGCCAAGAAGAATAAAATTCTAGCAAATCTCAAGCCAAAGGAAGCATTACACCTTCAGTTTTGGCCCAAAACCACTTTTGGGTATAGTCTCATTACATGCACCCAAGGTCTAAATGAATAGCTTACTTCAATTGATCCAAAAGTGTGACTTTGACAGTCCATCATTGGCCCAAACGTCCAAGTATCATTTTGAGAAGCCCAAAGAGCCCAAAATTGGTTTTTAGTTACATTGAAACTAAATTAGAATTTGGTTGTTTTAGTTAAGAAACATCATTCCTAAAGTTAAGAAAAAAACAACTAACTTTTGTCTTTAATTAATTACTATGTATGGGTTTGGTTTAGAATGAATGGTTTAGTTTAATTCATGTCATTTTAGTTGACTTTTGTGGGAAATATTGTATCATTGCCATTCATGTCTCTTATATAAAGGGGTGAATCTTCATTTGTAATGGGTTGGTTGACATTTGAATGAAATTTTGAGGAAAGCTTTGTTGGCTTTTATTTCATTTCCTTTATCCAATCATTCTTGGTAGAAGATTGGTGGTGGAAGACCGCAAGGTTGGTGGAACTTTTCTTTATGTTTTGGTTACATTTTATGTTCCTTAGAAATCCAAATTAGAGTATGTATGTGTGTTAATTTTGCTTGTGGCAAAGAGTAACACTATAATTATATTTTCTACCACTAATTTTGATTAGCATTTTGACTATCTTATCTATTGAATCTTGAGGGCTACCATAGTTTGAAAGAAAGTTTATTGTGTTGTGATTACGATGATATGAATTCGTTTGGATTTTGAGTTGATCTGGTTGGTTAAATTGAATGAACAAAAAAACTACACATACATGAACAGTAAAAACAATTTTTGATTCTTTGGTTTCTTGTTGCATGTTTGGATGAATATGCACAATTTGGTATCAAAGCCTAGGTTGTTTTTGTAATTTGTTGACTATAATCTTTTTTTCGAAGCTATTGTTCACAGTCAGAATTTACTGTTCTCTATAAAGTTACTATTCACAAAAACCTTCCTTAGCCTAAACACTTACCAATACTCCTCCCAACACTTAAACACTTATAACCATTAGCTTTTACCAAAAATGTCCCATAAAAAACTTCATCCTCATCCTCCTCACCTCCTAATTATTGGGAATTTGCCCATATGACACTAAAAGAAGAGATCAAAGGAGAACTTAAGGCCATTAAGGACCAAATGAAGCCGATGATACAAATGATGAGAGACTTGACCCTTACTTAAACCTGGGCACCCTTATCACAACCCCAAACTTCAACACAAAGCCAAATACCCCTTTCTCCACCTCACCCAACCCAATTATATCACCCAAGAAGACATATTAGACATTTCCTTCCTCCTCTTAGACATAATAGGGAAGAATTGATGTTTCATGATGATTCAAGTGAAGAAAAACAAGAGAGGGCACCTAGGAGAAATAAAGATGATGATAAGGGATTGAAAATTGAAATTCTAAAATTTGAGAGTAGTATAGATCCAGATGACTTTGTTGATTGGTTGCATGTCATATAAAGGGTTTTTGAGTACAAAGGCTATTCAAATGAGAAAAAGTGCAAAATGGCCACCCTAAAATTTAAAGACTATGCTTCTTTGTGGTGGAAAAACTTAAAAAAACAAAGAGGAAAGGATGGTAAAGAGAAAGTTAGATCTTAGGAGAAACTTAAAAAGCTTATAAAAAGAAAATTTCTTCCTGACAATCATAAGTAAGACCTTTACCTCAAATTACACACTCTTAAGCAAGGAAATGATAATGTTGAGCATTATATAAGAGAATTTGAGAAGCTATTAATGAGGATGAGCTACTAGAAGTAAAAGAGCAAACCATTGCAAGATTTATTAGAGGACTGAATTAAGACATTGCTCATATGGTGGGGTTGCAACCATATTGCATTTTTAAAGATGTATGTATGTTAGCTATTAAAGTGGAGAAGCAAAAGAAGGTCATAAAGCCCATGGTTTCCAAGTCATTCTCCAAAAGGATATTATTTAACAAAAGCACATCTTTTACCAAGAGAACTACCTTCCATAAAGGTTTCCCATCCTACACAAATGCTACTAATTCTTTTTCCATGGAGAAAGGAAAGGAAAAAATGGTGGAACCAACTAAGGGCAAGCCTAATATGGTAAAGATGAACCTCTCCAACAAATGGTGCTTTAAATGCCAAGACGATGGACACTTCCAAGTTGAATACCCTAATAGGAGAGTTTTATCCTTGACGAAGACACACGCAATTGAGAAATACCTTTAAGAAGAAGAAGAAAACGAAGTTTCCAATCATAAAAGTGATAAAGCCAATAAGGAAGAAGAAGAAATTCTACGAGGAGCTGATAAAAGAGAGTTGCTAGTTGTTAGAAGAGTTTTGCATGCCAAGCCTCTTCCTCATGAAGAGCAAAGACTCTACATTTTTCAATCAAGGTGCACTATTAGAGGTAAAGTGTGTTATTTAATTAATGATAGTGAAAGTTGTGCAAATGTGGTCTCATCTACCTTAGTAGACAAACTTAGGTTATCTACCATGCCACACTCTCAACCATACAAACTACAATGGTTGAGTAATGGAACCAGTTTACAAGTTGCAAGGTAAAGTGCTTATTTCTTTCTCCATTGGCAAGCATTATAATGATGGGATTTTGTGTGATGTGATTCCTATGGATATTTGTCACTTGTTATTGGGAAGACTTTGGCAATTTGATAAGGAAGTGAAACATGATGGTAAGAAGAACACTTACTCCTTTAAATTCAATGGCAAGACTATCACATTAACTCTTCTTAGTCCACAACAAGTTCATAAGGCTATTAAAGGGAACAAAGTCAAGAAAAAGGGTTTGTTTATGAACGGTCAGCAAGTGAAGAATAACAATCTTGAGGATTTGAGGGCAAATCCTTCTCAACCCAGGGAGGATGATATATACGCAACTTTATTGTCATATTTGGGTTCCAAGCCATCTTCAAGTCTTCATACAGTCTTTGAAGCCAAGAAGAATAAAGTTCTAGCAAATCCCAAGCTAAAAAAAACATTGCACCTTCAGTTTTAGCCTAAAACCACTTTTGGGTATAGTCTAATTACATACACCCAATGTTCAAGTGAATAGCTTGCTCCAATTGATCTAAAAGTGTGACTTTGGCAGTCCATTAATGGCCCAAACATTCAAGCATCATTTTGAGAAGCCCAAAGAGCCCAAAATTGGTTTTTAGTTACATTGAAACTAAATTAGAATTTGATTGTTTTAGTTAGAAAACATCATTCCTAAAGTTAAGGAAAAAACAACTAACTTTTGTTTTTAGTTAATTACTATGTATGGGCTTGGTTTAGAATGAATGACTTAGTTTAATTCATGTCATTTTAGTTGAATTTTGTTGGAAATGTTGTATCATTGCCATTCATATCTCTTACATAAAGGGGTGGATCTTTATTTGTCATGGGTTGGTAGACATTTGAATGAAAATTTGAAGAAAGTTTTGTTAGCTTTTATCTCATTTCCTTTATCCAATCATTCTTGGTAGAAGATTGGTGGTGGAAGACCCCAAGGTTGGTGGAACTTTCCTTTATGCCTTGGTTACATTTTATGTTCCTTAGAAATCCAAATTAGAGTGTGTATGTATGTTAATTTTGCTTGTGGTAGAGAGTTGCACTATAATTACGTTTTCTGCCACTGACTTTGATCAACATTTTGACTATCTTATCTATTGAATCTTGAGGGCTACCATAGCTTGAAAGAAATTTCATTGTGTTGTGATTACGATGATATGAATTTAATTGGATTTTGAGTTGATTTGGTTGGTTAAATTGAATGAACAAAAAAACTGCACATACCACCTAAACAGTGAAAACAGTTTTTGATTCTTTGGTTTCTTGTTGCATATTTGGATGAATATGCACCACATTTCATCTCATAAATTTTTTTAAAATAATCATGATATTTTGTCTTACTTTGTTGAGAATGTTGTTGTCAGTCGTTAACTTTACTTTTGATTGAACATAAATCAGTAGATTTGTTTTGTTCAAGTATAAATCATGAGATTTCATATCATTCTTTATTAATAATCATGATATGTTACTTTATTTTGTTAATAATGACATTGTTAGTTGTTGTATGTGCTTCTGTTAAATGTATATCGTTAGATTTGGTTTGCTAGAGTATAGATTGTGATGTTTCGTATCATGCTTTATTAGTAATCATGATATTTTGCCCTATTTTGTTAATAATGATGTTGTTAGTTGTTGGTTTAGTGTCTGTTAAATGTAAATTGTTAGATTTGGTTTGTTAGAGTATGGATCATGTTGTTTCGTATCACTCTTGTTAATAATCGAGATATTTTTGCATTATCCTACCAATAATGTTGTTGTTAGTTGATGATATTGCTTCTGTTGAATATAAATTATTAGATATGATTCATTTGAGTGTAGACCTCTTGATCTAATGCATTATTGTTTACCTAATTTGCACCTTTTGCGATTTATATGTTCGATTTATCCTTACTAATATTGTTTTGGTGACATTAAATACTATTGTTAAATATATCTTTTAACTGAGATAAATCTATCCTTGTTTATACGGATGGCAACGGGGAGGGCGGAGAGGGGATATCAATTGTCATCCCCATTCCCACAAGAGATATCAATCCCTGTCCTCATTACAGGGGTGAAAATGATTTTCATCCCCTTCTTATCTTTTCGAAGAAAAATCTTCTCCCCATACCCATAAAGAAATATCTTCTTCTTATACCCTCTAAACACAATATAAATATATTAGATAACAAAAATAAATAAAATTAAAACTAATCCACTATTTCAAATGTCACAAATATAATATACTAACCACTTTAATAGGTACAATAAAAACCTAAATAAATTTGAAAAACATAAATAATATAAAACTATAAAGATATATTAATATTTTAAGCAAATATATTAATATAAATGGACAATAATAGGTGCGGGGCAGGGATGGGGCGAGGTGGGGCTGAGAGGGGACACATTTATCATCGTCCCTAATTTTTCGTCCCTATCCCTTTTCCCGTTTTTATAGGGGAATCCCCTTCCCGTTAGGATCGAAGAGAATTAGGGCTCCTAAAGTTAGACCAAAATTGTCATCTCTACTTGTTTATGTCAATTGGATGTTGCTATGCATTGTTCATATGTTAGTTTTTGTGCTAATAGGTACACTTAGAAATAGATATTATTGTTATGGTGAAAATATGAGGCGGGCTTATTGGTGTTGATCTCTATAATTAGAGTTGACAATTTTTGACATGATCCATTAACTCAACATAACATGGTACGAAATATATTAAGTTAGGGTTGAGTTTTTTGATATAAAATTTATTTCGGGTTAACCCAACATGATTCAAAATCAAATTGGATAGTATTAAGGTTTACACAAAAGTAACATGATTTAACCTAAATCGATTTGAATATTTTGAAGAAATGTTACTTTAAAATAATTTGTTAACGATAAATTATAGAAATGTTAAAAGATAATTTCAATAACAAATGAAATCTTTATATATTATATATAGTTGTATCTTTATATAATTATAATAACTCTTATTATTGTTTATTTTTTTAAATATTTTATTTTATTATTAAATAATAAGAATTTGATTTGGTTAGTTAGATTATAAATGTCTATTAAAGTTCTTACTCATATTATAATTATATATTGTATCTTTATGGTAAAAATTTTAACTCTTTACCGATTGTATATAATTATATCTTTGTATAATTATAATTACTCACATTATTTTTTTTATTTAAATATTTTATTTTAATATTAAGCAATAAAAATTTGATTTCTTTAGTCAGATTATTGATGTATTTTAAAAATCTTAGTATATAAATTTTTGGACCATTGTCAATAAAAAGAAATATTATATTGTATGTTTTATTAATAATATGTTGGGGTAATTTAGCAAAGAAATTAAAATAATAAAACATTTTAGAAAGTGAAAATGTTAAATAAATTTGGGTTAATTTGGGTTGGATTGGATCAATTCAAATATTGAAAGTTTTAGGTTAAGGTTAAAAAATTTTGACACGATTCTAACTTGCGTTTGGTTAGAGTTGAAAGTCGCTAAAATGAAACCTGAATTGACATGACAAGAACACAATCCAATGACATAAACTACTAGGGCTATCTATAATGAATGTCTTAACTACATATATATATATATATATATATATATATATATATATATATATATATATATATATATATATATATATATTTGCTACATAATTTTGTTGTGTCTTGAATATAACTACATTCTTGAGTATTAGTAGCACTTGTGTGTGAGATTTCTTGTTGTGATAAGTTTTTTTTCGCTTAAAGGCTTACTTGTCCTATATTGACTTTTGTTATTAGGTTGTTGTTATCGTGTAATCATTGTACTTTGCATATGAAGAATTTACTCTGATAGTTTAAGCCTATCTTTCTTTTTATTCCCTGTGTTTCTACATGTCCTTGTGTCAAAAGTTGAGTCTATATTCATCATGGGAAAGTTTTCTAATCATAACCTTAGTTCTAAAGCTAGTGGAAGTCAGTCATCCTCTTCTTATGTCAATACATTAGTCTTTTCCTCTAGCCTCTATGCCATAACACTTAAGTTGAATAGGTCAAACTTTAGGTGTTAGAGATACTAAGTACTTTCAGCTGTAGGAGCCCATGATTTAGAGGATCATCTCTTAGGTTTCTCAACCTCTCGTGCTCTATTCATTCAAGTTAGAACAATTTTCTTAGTTGAAGAGTCGAGTGTAGCCAAACAAACTAATCATGACTATGTCCATTGGAAAAAAACTTTAATAAGTAATTTGTTAGTTGGCTATTGTCCTCAATATCCAAACGTATGTTTAGTATCATTTCTAATAGTAAAGTTGCTAGTACAATCTAGACAACTCTAGAGAATAAGTTTATGTCAGAATCCAAATCCCAACTCTTGCATGTGAGAAATCTTTTTCAAACTATAAGGAAAAATAATCTTAGTAATAGTGACTATATTACCAAAATGAAAGAGTATGGTAAAATGCTTTTATCAGGAGGTTACAATATAACACATATTAAAATCATAAACTATGTTTTAAATGGCCTTGACTTTGAATATGATCCCATTGTAGCTAGTTTAACAACTAGGTTAGAGTCAAAATTTAATACACTTACTCTTCAAGATGTTCAATTCCTATTGCAAAAACATGAAATAAGGTTAGAGAGAGCTTAATATGTTCTAAATTTTGGTATAGGTTTAGAGTTTCATAGTGGTTCTGTCAACACTACAATTATTGTTAAGTCCTCTAATAAAGTCATTGGTCTTCTTGCTTATGTTGCAACTTCATAAAACAAGGTTTAACAACCATCTGTCTAAACTTTTAGGTTTAATCAAGTAGAAAGTCAGCCTCTAGCTAATACATTTGATCCTTACTAACAAGAATATGGTCAGTCCATACCTCAATATAATATAAGTATGCAAGGCAAGAATTAGTTTGCTTATTTTGTTCCTTTATATCAATA
Source organism: Mangifera indica (assembly GCF_011075055.1). Classification (NCBI taxonomy): domain Eukaryota; kingdom Viridiplantae; phylum Streptophyta; class Magnoliopsida; order Sapindales; family Anacardiaceae; genus Mangifera; species Mangifera indica. Next base: position 10,861,834 of record NC_058142.1, on the reverse strand, counting down.
TGCTCCTAGTCCAAAAAGTGGTAGGCGTAGAGGGTATGGAAGAGGCAAAGTCATTTGTCAAGTTTGAAATAAACTTAGACATATGGTATTATAGTGTTACCACATATACAACTTTAGTTGTAATACTCATAATGTGGTTCCTCGGTTTTACAATGGGCGTATTGGGTTACCTGTTCACAATTTATATTTCAACCCTTTTATCTTTAGTCTTCCTACCATTCATACATATGACAATACATCTCAAATGTTGCCTTAACCCATACCTACAAATTCATATGACCACCCATCATTTTATATAAGCACTCTAAACACAGTGTCTCAAACTCAATATCTTACTAGCTCCCATCAAGCTTAATTAACTCATAATACTTTTCCATCCAAACATTCAGTGTCAAATACAATAAAACCATGATCAATATCTTATCCAGTCTTACATTGAACATGTGACACCCTTAGACAAATCTCATATCAATAAAACATGAAAAAGAGATGTTGGGTCTATTTGTAGTCTATTTTTGCATCCTATATTACTTAGGGATGAGAAAGTTAGACTAGTTAAATAGTCTATGAGCTCTTTAAGCTGTCAAGATGAGTTTTGCGTTACAAAACATAGAAACAAAACCATGATAGATTATGTGTCTAAAATGGATAATATCTTGATAGTGTGTTGGGCTGGGCTATTAGACCAAGAATGTTACAACAGTCTCTAAGTGGCTTTGTGTGTCCTCTTGAGCTATGGTGGGCAAATCTCAATAAGGACATTCAGTGTCATGAAGGAAGTGTATGTGACACCCTTCGACAAATCCCATATCTATAAAACATGTGAGAGATACTAGGTCTATCAGTACATTCCACATTGCTTAGAGATGAGAAGATTACATTAGTTAAATATCTTATGAGCTCTTTAATCTACCAAGAGATGTTTTGAGTTGCAAATCACAAAAGCAAAACCAAGATGAACTGGGTGTCCAAAGTGAACAATATTTTGATAGTGGGTCAGATTATTAGATGGAAGATGTTATAGAATAATAATTTTGTGGCCATTCCTTTTATTGTTTAAGGCAATTCATGGTTTATAGATTTTGGAGCTATTGATCATATCAATTATAATCATACACAACTTGCCACATTTTCTTCCTATCAAGGAAATGATTAGCTTTTTGTTGGCAATGGTAAAAACATTGTCATTTCTCATATTGGTCAACTTTTCTTTCCTAGTTTCATATAAAATAAAGCTCTACATCTAAAAAATGTTTCGTGTGCCTAAAATTACAAGAAATCTACTTAGTATTTCAAAAATGACAAGAGATAACAATGTTATTATAGAATTATCTATTGAACAATGTGTCATAAAAGATAAAAATAACAAATCTATTTTGTTACTGGGAAGTCCTAAATATGGTCTTTACCAGCTGTCTTTAGCCAGAAACTCTGTAACTCCCTTGATTATAACTAATGCATTACAACCTGTCTTAGGATCTTGTAATAATAAATCTATTTCTTTTTCAAATAATTTTACTAATACAATGTTTGTTCATTCTCTCAATGACATTCATGCCAAGATACAACTACTTGCAAATACGATAACTTGTGTAATTCTTGGAATGGTAATGCTTCTCCTACTAGTATATACTTTGTATCTTTTTGCAACAAAGTCTCATTGTTTGATTTATGGCATAGCAAGATTAGACATCCATACACTAAAATTGCCACTTTAATCCTTAAGCACTTCAATCACCTTCAATTAATATTGCCTCTAAGACTTTTTACACATCTTGCCAGAATGGCAAACTCATACAAAAGTTTTTTCCTTTGTCTTCCTTATAGGCATCACATCCTTTAAAATTCATTCACACTAATTTATGAGGTCTAACACTTATTGTTTCATCTAAAGTATATAAAAATTATATAAATTTCATAGATAATTACAATAAAAATTATATAAACTTCATAGATGATTACAATAGGTTCACTTGGATTTTTCTTTTGAAACTAAAATAAGAAGTTAAGTCCACTTCATCACTTTTTACAAACTTATAGAAAAACAATTGGTTTCCAAATAAAATGTGTTTAATCTGATTGAGCTTAGGAGTATACGTCATTAGCTTCTTATTTAGCTAATCAAGGTATTCTTTTTAGATACTCATGTCTTCACCCATCAACAAAATGGAAAAGTTAAGCGTAAGCATAAACAAATAGTGGAAAATGGCTTAACACTTTTGGCTTATTGTGGCATGCCATTTAAATTTTTGTGGCTTACTTTTCAAACATTTGTATATCTTTTTAATAGGGTTCTCTCTTTTGTATTGAGTTTTGACTCTTTTTTCAAATATTGTTTCATAAGTCACCAAACTATTATGCTCTTAGAATCTTTGGTTGTGCAACCTTTCCTTATCTTAGACTTTATCATAGAGACAAACTCAATTTTCATACTAAAAAATGTGTCTTTGTAGGCTAGAGTCTTAATCATAAAGGCTGCAAGTGTATTTCACCTATTGGGAGGATTTACATAGCTCAAAGTGTCACTTTTAATGAGGTAGAATTTCCTTTCTATAAGACATTGCCTTCTAAAAATTGGCTCATGTTTCTATCTTTTTCATAGTGCAAGACCCATCTGTTCAAGAGTCTATACCTATTTTTGCAAATCTTTATAAATTATTATATCCAAATCCTAGTTTTAACTTTTTAGTATTAACAGTATGTAATACCCTCATGTATGTTCTAGGGCCATTTATATCTTTTGACCCTGTTTTGAGATATTTTCAATTTTAAATATATATATATATATATATATATATATATATATATATATATATAAAGAAATACAAAAAAAGATAAAGATAAAGAGATAAATATGTATATAAAGTGTAACACCTCAGATTCTAAACTTGCTCGAAAATGCAAAACTAATTTAATCCATGATTTTATTCTAAATAAAAATAATTCTATAGCATAACATATTCTTATTCTTCCCAAAATAGTCTCAAAAGTAATTAAACATAATCACATCTTATATATAATAATCCACAATTACAATATTTATAACCAATAAAATCTAGACATTAAAACTCTTCATTCTCTCAACCCATCTTGAGTTCATTTTATTTCACTTCTCTTAGCTAATCTAGAAAACTTATTCTGCAAAATAAACGAGACGAGGAGTGAGCCGTCAACTCGGTAAATAAAAACAAACATAATACATAACTTTTTAATAAATAAACGCTATAAAACTTCTTTGTTTTCGAAATAATTAGTCAAAAAAACAAAGAATAAAACTCTTGATATTCCTTAACCATAACGCAAATAAAACATTTCCATAAATTATAAAAAAATAGAACAATGTAAACAAGTTCATATTCATTATCCTAAGGAAAAACAAAAGTAGATATTTCATATTCTTCAATTATAAGATGAAACAAAACCCATCATTTGTCATAAGATAATCTTAAAATAATTTATAAACATTACCATAAATAGAAAACATAAAATTTATTCTTAGCCTTTGTCACATAGTGTCACATATATCCATGGTGACTTGGTCTGATTCTTATCATATTCATCACAAGTCCGTAGACTTTTCATAATTCATATTCTTATTCATATTGGTCTGCAGACCCTTCATCGTATTCATATTCGTGACAGGTCTGTAGACCTTTTATCATATTCATATTCATAATTGGTCCGCAGACCCTTCATTGTGTTCATATTCATAATTGGTCTGCAAACCTTTCATCATTCAACATATGTTCCTGGATGTTTTATGATCCGGTCATATTTATTAATTCATAAATTCGTCAATTCCTTATCTTACTATGGACATTCGGAAAAACAATCTTATAAAACTTATTTTTCTAGTAAATCTTTATTTTTGAAAAATAGTAGAAAATCTTTATTCAAGCAATTCATTCAAATACTTTCATCTTAACAACCATATAATATAACATAAGTTTTCTTCTATAGAAAAATATCAAAACACTTTTCAAAAGTATTTTAGATAAAAAGATCATATACTTCTAACATAAAATCAGAATATAATTTAACAATCTTAGTAAAAAGAATTTTATAACATAAATAATCATATAAAAATTTTTCATATAGAACAAAAATCATTATATATTTTGTAAGTTTTTACTTACCTCAACAATTTCTAACTACGTCTTTAATCACCCAACGAGATATCAATATCTTCACGTTGTCCTAGCAATCATAATTCAAACTTAATACTATCAAATCTTAATCTTAGAAGTATCCACTAATAACCTATAAACCTTACAAATCATCATCCTAGTGTTAAATCATACTAGACTCCATTAAAACTAACTGTGCATATACAAACTCCTTACTGGACAGTTATGGTTGCAAGATTTTTAATAAATTACTCACTCATGGTAAATTCACAAAATTCGGATAAATTAAAGTAGACATGTAATAAAATATTCACAAAAAGTTTCAAATGAAACAAAGTTAAATTTCGTTTTCAAAATGTTCAATAAAGAGAGCACATCAACACTATCAAAGAAACCAGATCTTTACTGGACAGCTCTTATTTCTTGATTTTTAAAAATTTCTATAGGCATTGAAACTTTATGAAATTTGGGCATGTATGAATTGGCATATAATACAATTTTCAGAAAAATCTTCAGATAAAATTGAGTTCAAATACTTTATCAAAATGTTCAAAAAATTTCAGATCGTCAAATTACCAGAATGCAGATTTTTTTCTATTGAACAGTCATTGCTCTAAGATTTTTAATAAATTCTGTAATTATCAAAAATTCACGAAAATTTGATATAATTGAAAACACATGTTATAAAATTTCCAGAAAATTTTTCGATTGCAAATAAAATAAATTTATTTATCAAAACATTTAATAAATATAGAATAACAAACTGTCCAGAATTTTCAGTTTCTAATATGCACCAACACAATTATTGACCTAACTATAATGCTAATATAATTTAAATCTAAATTTAACTTAACTAAATAAAATGAAATTGAAAGGTTAAACTTACTCAAATCTCCAACCCTTTTTGTTGATCCAAATAACTCTACACCTCTCCTTTTTTCAATTGCCAAGTATAGAAATAAAAACTAATATATATATATTTTTTCTTGTGAGGTCTAAACTTTTGGCGAAAAAAAACAATTTTATAGCCTATAAAAATCTATTCAATGGGATAAAGACTCTTTTAATTGAAAACAATTGATATCTTCTTATCTCCAAATAAATCCAATCATATCCCTTCTTTTTCTTTAAAAAAATTCATCAAATCCTAAAATCTTTTCTTTTTTTGTCAAGGATAATAATCCTTCAATATATAATTTCCTTAATTCTTGCTTTGCAACCATATTTATTTAATCCTAGTATCTCTTCATGTCTTCTTTATCAAAAAGTGCACTTGTTTCCTTTTTCTCTTTGTACAAAAACTGTATATTACATAAAGCGAGAAAAGACAAAAAAAAAAAGGAAACTTCTTCATGTTGTTTTCTTTTGTTTTCCCGTCCATTCCAACAACCAGCTTTCTTCATGTTGTTTTTTTTTGTTTTGTGAAGAAAAATGAATGAATTGAAAGGATTTTGGAAGACAAAATAAGAAGAGAAAAAAAGGAAGCACTTTGGAAACCTTGGTAACCAAAATATCTCCTTTCTTTCCCTTTACCTATGTTTATATATATTTGATGCTTGTTATATGAATATGTTAGTGTGTTTTGGTGTTAATTTAAGGTGATTTTAGTGACAAAGAAAACAAGACAATAAATAGGGAGTCAACTTGCAAAAATTGGCTTGAAACAAGGTTAGGGGTGTTATCCTTGGTATGTTTCATGTTTTATGTTTCCTTCGTTCTATGTTATAAATGATGATTTTAAAGTTGAGAAATGTTGTTTTACCATTTGGAGTATCTATGTGTGTTAATTTGTTCATGGTAGAGAGTTGAGTAATATTTACCATTTTGTCCTATGTTTTAACTATCTTATCGGATGAATCATGAGTGCTACTATAACTTGTTAGAAAGATCTTTCAATCTTCTTTTCAACTATATATAGCTTGTATGAATTAGAGACCGTTTGAACTGCTAAATTGTATGAACAAAAAGACTGCCTTACCAAATAAATAGTAAATACAGTTTTTGCTATTAACTTCGTCCCACGTTTTGACTGTCTTATCTGATGAATCATGAGTACTATTATAGCTTGTTGGAAAGCTCTTTGAATCCTCTTTTCAATGATGTATAGCTTGTATAAATTAGAGACTATTTGGACTGTTAAATATTGTATGAACCAAAAAGACTATTTTACCCAAACAAACAAGAAATACAGGTTTTTGCCATTGAATTCATCCCACGTTTTGACTGCCTTATTGGATGAATCATGAGGGCTATTATAGCTTGCTGGAAAGCTCTGTGAATCCTCTTTTCAATAATATATAAATTGTATAAATTAGAGGCCATTTTGACTATTAAATTATATACACAAAAAGACTGCCCTACCAAATAAACAGTCTCATAAACAGTATTTCACAGTTTTTGGAAAGAAAGAAAGAAAGAAAAGGAGGAGAAAAAGGAAAGGAAAGAAAGGAGAGAAAAAGAAAAGAAGAAGAAAAGAAAGAAAAACAAGAAAAGGAATTTGGGGCTTAAGATTCAGGGGTCGTCCCAAAAGTATGGTATGGTGAGTTATGGATAGTCTTAGATGGAAGCAAGATTAGTAAGATATAATGCACATATGCATGCTATGAACTATGAGGGGGCACTTTACAGTACACCACCCGCAGTAGGGCAAGTCCATAGTAGGACACGTCTATAGTAGGACATAGACCCATAATAGGGTCTGCTCGCAGTAGAGTATGCTCATAGTAGAGCATAATTCAGATTCAAAAATGATATAGTGAGAGAAAATAAGAGACCTTGAGCTTAGAAAAGTGTCAAATTCCTATAGTCAGCTTCCAAAAAGTATCAAATAAATACCAGATGAGACAAAGTATAACCCAAATGTAAAGAATGAATTAGATTATCCCCTTGATTTCTTATAGAGGTTATAATATGAAGTTGAGTCCCGAGAGTGAGTTAGAATAGGAAAGGAGATAGTTTACTTAATTCTTTTCCCTTACTGAGTGTTCTTATTTCTCACTTCTTTTTCTTTCATGATTGCAAGTACGGGTGATCGAGATAGCTGCAAGGCAAGGTCAAGTCAGCGAAGATAGACCCAAGCTATGGCTGGTTACCTATGGTTTCTGTTACATGCATATGATACTATTGATTTTTGGCCCTATTCAGATAGTTGTATAGTTGTATCTAAGGGCATGTATATGATTACTCCATGATCTTAGATGTTTCAGATGAGTTTTCATATGAGATATATACATCTTTTGTTCATTTTCAGATTTTCAGTTTTCTTAGAATAATTTCTAAACACTTTTAGTGATGCATTCATTTCAAAGTATTTAAAAAAAATAGACGCTCTGGATATTAATTCGTAACATTTCTCCTTCAGTGGGTAGTACTTCTGGAGATAGATGTTACATAGTAACTGTAGTTTCTTTTTTTGTGCATTCACCTAATGATTTTTCCACTTCTTCAAACTTGAGTAAGTTGCCTTAATCAGTTAATCTAATGGAAATAAAATTCATTCTTTGATATTTTATTTCTTTATTATTTGATACTACTAGTAAATCACATACTTCTTTACCTAGTCATATTAGCTTTCTAGACTCTTCTAATTCTAAATCTATGGCTGTTACTAGATTAGATTCTTCTTCTATTCTTTTTACTGAATACTTGTAGGGTTCACTTAATGTTCATCCCATGTTTACTAGGACTAAAACTAATAATTTTCCCAAACCTAATAAATGCATTACCTCTCTTGCTACAAGACAGGCTACTCTAGTTTGTCTTAATACCTTGGTCTTTTATTCTTCTAATCTAAAATCTAAACCTGCTTCTATGTTAGACGTGTTGTTTGATCCTGATTGGAAACAAATAATGCAAATTGAATTTAATGCCCTTGTTACCAATAATACTTGGTCATTTGTTCTATTGAAAGATAATATGGCATTTGTAAGTTACAAATGGATTTTCAGAGTTAAATATAACTATGATGGGACCATTCAAAGGTATAAAGTCAAATTAGTTATGAAAGGTTTTCAACAAACACCTAGTGTTGATTACTTTGAAACCTTTAATTCTGTAGTAAAACTAACCATCATAAGAGTAATTTGGGTCTTACAGTGACCTATCATTGGGAAATTAGGCAAATGGTAAAAGAATAAATGAAGAAAAGAGATGCAAAGAGCATCATGCATATGGAAAAGAATAAGAATCAAACATGTAAGAAAAAAATTAGAGAAGGTTAAGTCTTATTACTTGTTTTTTTGCCTCTTATATAGATATAAGATGAAGGATAAAACTTTTCACTTAAAAAACTTCTAAAGAAAGTCCACCACTAAGTAAGAAAAGTCTTTGGCTAAGAGCCTTTAGTTAAAAGGGAGAGTATTTTGCTTTCTAGTGTGAAAAAGGATTTTAGTTCAAAATGAACTAACTTCCTACAAACTGTCTTGTCATATGGCACATCATTTCTCATTTGCAAAAACCAAATTAAAGAGGTGTGTGATAAAATATTTAGTAAGTGGAGTATCTATCATATATTAATCATAGCATATCAATCCTCTTTTAGTTTCATCTCATCCCACATCTTAAGCTCTCTTATTATCTAAGATTCATCTCTAATCTATCTTAGATGACCTAGAATGCTAGAATATACACAACGTCTATCTCATCTATAATGAAAGCAAGCTAATCCCTTATTCTTTTATATCTCATTTTATGTTAATTGAACTAAGCTGAGGTAGGGATTTGATACTTTAATCATATGACTCATCTCAAAGGCTATTTATATCCCAATTCTCCTTATTAGGGTTATCAATCGATAGACTCTCAGTCCTAACATGTCATATTATGGATGTCAATCAATGGACTCTCTATATCTTAGCATGTCTTACGTCAATCAATAGACCAATCGTGGCACACACGATAGTGGACACTATTCAACAAATTATCATATCATCCTATCTATGGGCATAAGTCTATATCACATATACTTGTCTTATAGTAGCCTTCTTGAGAACATGTCCTATAACACATATTTTTGTGAGTGGCATCTCATCTCATATTTTACAAGAAATGTTTTTCTTTCACATGCATTCTTGAGGTATTTTGACCCTACATGTGTTCTATGGTATCTTTATGTCCCTACTCGTTATCTAATCACTTGGAAATTATATTTCTCATCATCGCTCTCATCTCAAGGATATGTTTTATAGATTCATTCTCTTAAGCCCATGACTCATTCTATCTCAGATCTATCTAACTTTCACCAAAAGTAAATGCCTTATTTTATTCTCTCTCGAGCACATCTTGGTGCTTTAACATACCATATACATCTCTCAGGACATGTCTATAGATGATTGTCCAATTCATCTTGGACGGGTGTTCACCTTTCTTCTTATGCATCACCATGCATTTAAACCTGTACAAGTATGCATCTAATCTTGTATGAACATTCATAACCACTTTCGTCATGGTCATTCATGCACTCTATAATGTGTAATAGTGCACCTCATTGTCATGATCAGAATCTTTCTTTATTTCATTATCATGCATAACCTAGGGTATTACAATCTTTTCACATTCATGTACATGTGAACCTCTTTAAAACAAGTGTACATCATGTACTATCATATGTGTCACAAACAGTTGCACGAGTCTCATGCACATCTGTCTGCTAGTAATCCATGTTTTATCTTTTTTAGTGTATTGTTGTGTAGTTCCTTTTCCATGACTATGTTTGTCCTTAATACGATCGTACTTTGCATTCTAAGATGTGAATTTAGGCCTTCTAGCCAAAATTTTCCTAACTATTCAATACAACTAGATCCTAATACATTATTCACATTTAAAAGTATGACAATCATATAATTAACAAAATAGGTATGTTATAGTTTATTCTTATCAAACACACAAGGCCTCAACTTATCTCATGCTTTCACTAACATCAAATAAACATTTAGTCCTAACATCAAATCTACAACACAAAACACGTAAATCTATGAGGCTAAATTGCAAACTTAATTAAACAAGAATATTCATATATCATTGTCAACATATCATCACATGTTGAAATTTTTTATCAACATGCACATATATTCATCATTTAATAGATTTCTATTCATATAAGACTAATATAATATCAAACTGCAACTTTAGGATTCACAAATCCATGCAAAACTATATCAAAATGGAAACAATTTGAAAGTCTATCAAATTCGATGAATAAACTCCCTTTATTCACTGATTAGAACTGGACTAAATATCACCAGAAAAACCTCTGCTCACTAGGGAAAATAAACTCTCTTAAATGCTGGATAAGAACATAATTTCATTATGGGATATAAGCTCCAAAGTCTATTATACGTGATCTTTATGTAAAATCTACCTATAACCAATGTCACATTCACGCATCCCTTGATGCATGATTGCACATCTGAAACATATTCTCCAATGTGACACGATATCTATATTATCCACATAGTAGGCTGATGAACGAGTGTGCACCTTCCATGTACAACTGTATATCAAGGTAGAATTCAAATCTTGTTCAAGGCTTGGCCATTTTCAGCTTGCAAACATATATCAAATATAATGAATGACCAAAATATCATTGAATCATACTATAGGTGTTACATTTCTCCAAATACTTATTATAGATATATATATCTACTCTTGGGTGGCATTTGGACTAGACTTAAGAGGCCCAACTCCTTCAAGAACATTCAAAATTTTCTTTTAACATACTACAATCTGAAGATTTTGATACTAGCCACTGACATGGTTGTCTTCAAACTTGTTTTCCTTTTCCAAAATTGATTGTAAATTGAAGTTATTCAACATGGTGGGTTGTGTGTTCTACATGTGCAAACAAATAAGAATTAGTAATCAAATTTTAATTAATTATTTATTTAACATGGTTTTTGTTAAATAAATCCTTCCATTATTTTTCTTAAGTCAATAGCCTTTTTTGTTGAACTTGAAAAGACATAGTGAACTTTCTTGTGGGCTGAGATCCCATTGGATCAATTCTCTCTTTTACTTTGGTGAACAATTTTGATCTGACACAATTAGGTAAGTCATAAAAATCCATGATTTCAAGTCCAATAGTTACACATGAACAAATCATATGATATTGATTTTGATACTCAGTTTCAATAGAGTGGATACTACATATTACTAATGCAACGACAATTGCTTTTCCCTACTCAACCTTTAAATCATTATCACTTTTATTTTGATAAACAAGTTAGGTGCATTAGTTAAGTCGAACTCAATATAAACAACCATTCAATATTCCACTTGGTAGAAATGTATTATTCACTTTGGTGAACAAAGTTCCAATGAATAAGAGTTTAACCAAGCCATCATATTGGAAGGTTTTAGTTATTTTTGACAATATATTTAAGGGATTTTTTTTACGATCTCAACAGTTTTAGTTATTTAGCATATAAGGTGTTTTTACTTAAATATAAAATCCTAACATACATGTTACAACATAAATTAACGTGTCAATATGCTGGTAAACCTAAGTTTTGCTTTTCGAGTCTTTAGTATGTAGCTCATTTTTTGTCTTGGAATATTATATGACTTTTCTTCCTAGTTACAATTTTATTCTAAAGAAATTAAAGAAAAAAAAGGTTACATTTGAAAGAAGTTAGATGGGAAAAGAAGTACATTCAGAAGTAGTAGAGAAGACAAGTCATGTAGATCATATTTTATAAAAATTACATACATACATACATTCGCATAGAAAAAAACATTTAACTGTAGGTCTATTGGTTGTATTCAAACCATCATGCATATCATACATAACATGTATCCAAACAATTAAAAATAAAAATGTTTTAATTATTTACCAAAATTGCCCACTTATATTTTACCCTTTCAATTTTATAAAATTGTACCTAAAAGTCTCAAATTTATAGTTCAACATCGTCTAGGTCAAATAAGGTCAAATCAATTCTAAGAGACATATACGGGTGTGCACTCAGCCATGCATAGGCATCATTGTTTTGAACTCATGCAAGAGGTCACACCTGTATTAAAGCAATATTTTGCCTATGTATGGGTGTACATACTCAATGTAAAGGTGTACATCCTCCCACTATGGAAATTCAAAAAAATTCTAGAAACATGAACGAGGGATGCATAGGCTCATACATGTGTGAACTTTTGCCTATGTATGGTCGTCCATTGAAAATGTACAACTATACAAGGCATGCCATGAGAAGAACTACACAATCGTACGCCATGTAATTACACCATGTACAATTATACATCATCGCATGCACGCTCATATAAGGCATGTTTTCCATAGTCATATTGTGATACGAAGCATTGGAAAACCTTTGAATTTCAGCAACCCATCATCAAAATAAGACGACATGGTATGAGAGCCTGCCTCATCCCAACAATGACCTCATTGCACGTAATGTTGTAAAACAAAGGTGATTTTCATATGACAATGCAAAATCGAGGCTTCAATCGGATCATTTGCAAACAAGCATGAATTTCAACAAAAACAATCGAGAACAATAGTAAAGAAAAACTCAATAATTCAACAATCAATTTACGTAACCTAAGGATTTGTCCTATGGTACAAACTCATGATGATATTGTGTATATGGCTTTTTTGGATTGGACATTGCTTGTAAGGCTTTAGCTGTCTTGTCCTTTAGCTGGCGTCTTTAAAGATACTAAGATAAAATGAGCTTAAGTTATTCTCTTAGCCTCTTTGTAGGCTGTGTTTGTTTTTAAGATACTCTTACTTATAGAAGAAAAAAAGGCAAAATGTCTCAGCTACTTTCATTGATCATGATTTATCACCACTTCTGGAAGATGAACACCAGTTAGAATTGAGGACATATCCGCTGGAAGAAGAGGAAATTTATGCATTTTTGGATCAAGTCCAAGAATCTTCATGATGCTCGTACTTGTTTTTCTTCTAACTACTGCTGCTGAAACTGGAATACGATGTTTTAAGACATTTTCACATTAAATTCTTATAGCTTATCCGACCCAACTGCATTACATGACCCACGAAAATCCTAAGACAGTAAACTGAACCGCAAATTGTCCCATTTGTTACAACACATGGATTAAAAAGCTCTTGCTCAGGAAGTAATACAAGAAATTAACCAGCCAATCATACCAACAGTTGAGCCTTAACTATGAAGATATATGAAATGGTAGAATACGACCAAGGAAAAGGAAAATCCAAGGGCTAGCAATCATGACTTGACATTAGACAACCAAATTCAAATTCCAAGCCCTATGAGAATTGTAGTATTTCATTTGATTTCTCAACGGTTGCTTTGCCTTTTTAGTTTTCAAATTGTTCTAGTAAATTCTACAAAGTCCGAGTCAAAATTATTAATTAATTAAACTATTATTAACCTTGGGAGTGTGTTTCTAAACGTATAAATAGACCTTCTATGGTATTATAATGATACATTAGAGAATAGAAAAGAAAATCAGAACAACTTTGAGTTGTGTTTAATCCTTTATCCACAACCTACCTAAGATTGCTGTTGAACTCCTCGACCAGTGGCCCTGCCTTTATTTCTTGATGTTCTTGTTTGGCTTTATTTCTATTTTTCCTTTAAACACACCCAATACCAGCTAAAAATCTACTCCAATTGGGTTTACTTAATCCCACCACAATTCGCACCAATTTGTTACTGCCTAAAAGTATTGTCTCTATTTTTCCTAATGAGAATCTGGTAATATGTCCATCTATCTAATTTGAGAAAACTCACGTCAACAAAACCTAGCGAAATACCAAGTGCATACCCAAGTTTTAACATTATTATTTCTGAAGCATAATTTGACCCATACAACAAAACTGGAGTTAGGTAATGGGGTCGAGTAATATTCTGTCTTCAAAGAGTGAAGTTTCTGGTAAGCAGCTTTCTAATATACGAATAAATTATTTTCAATGTAAAATCATCAAGAATTATACCATCGTAATAATCAAGAATTCGATGATTTCATCATAAATCACAACAGATTACTCCGGTGGGATCTTGTTGCTTTAAATCATCAGCCATAGCATATTACAAACACTTTCATTAGTTATACCAGACTATTTCATCAGCTAGCTGTAACGAATATTTTCTATTACCTAACTCTCCCTAGGCAGCCAATTCAAATACTCACATGCAATTGAGACAACAGAATTAATAACTATACACTGCCTACACAAATTTCTATTAACACAATTAATAACAGATTTTCTATTACTATATAATGTTTAACTTAAAAATAACTTGTTTTAAGCTCAGGGCAAACTACATTGATCAGGAAACGTCTGGAGTATATAAAATAACTATAACATGCTGATACCTGCACTATTCACATATGGAGAAAATACATATGGAAGTAAAAGACTAAAAACTACCAGCTCTTACAACATCAATCTAGTTGCATGTGTGCCTTCTTACAAGCATGTGCCTGAAATAAAACAACCAGTATATGCATTCAAGCTATCACTTTACACATAAAAGGGGAAAGATTTGCAGCACATTTTTAACCTATGATACGTATTTTGGCTGAAATCCCAAGCAAGATTTAACTTCAGAGGATGCTTCACCAATCTAGGCTACACATAATACAAAACTGTTCTCCAAAATTTCCCATCCCAAAAGCATCCACTGCATTTTCCCCAACCATTGTGCTACACCTGTAGAGCCAATACAAACTTTTCAATCAATGAGAAGAAATCACATACAAGCACATAAAGAGGAAACTCTGACATATGGATATATCTGATAATTAAGCACCATACAGCAAACAACTTGCCAAAAAAAATTGGAAAACAGAGCATAAAATGCAGTCTACAAGCGCATATCTCAGTTGTTTGTAAAAAGTCATGCCTGGCAGTGCTGATTATTTAGACATTACTTAACTTCATTAGACAATCCTATTTTCACATTTTTGGTGACACTTGATACGATACAATGTCATCCCATTATGATTATGTGAATCCGCAACATGATTTACAAATTCTTTCTTTCCTATAAAATAACAAAACAAGCTTTAGCTAAATTTAAAGCATTGAAAACAAGAGGAAGAAAAAGAACATAAAAACAAGAAGAATTCTAACTAAGTATATTAAGTCTCATAATTTTATCATTTACTCGGAGATTGAGTATCAATTTACCTAAGATCCCGTAACCTCATCAGAAAGAGTTCATCTCCAAACAGTAAGTCCTCCTCTTGACAAGCATCTTAGCGGCAATCCCATATGGTTCCTCAAAGGCAGATGCGACCCAAGAGCCATCAGCCAGGTCCTTATTCGCGGCAGACTGTTCACTAGGCCTAATAGCAACCAAAGTTGCTCCTTTCAGAACAACCCCATTCGGCAATTCTAAATGAGGCGCGTACCAGAGCCTCATATTAAGGGCCGGTACCAGCGTCCTCTTTGAAGCAGAAGAAGCCGACAACGGCTTCACTCTAAGCTCCTCTAGTTGCTCCCTATTCATACATAAGGTTCCTTGCCCATCAGTGTCCGTCAAAACCAAACTATCGAGCGTCTCATGCTCGGCTATAATGGGCTGAAGTAAATAATGTCTAGCAGATGCAGCAATCAAGGAGCTAATTGTCCAAACAACTCGCAATTTCAAACCACCATTAGTGTAAAAGGACTCGGGTATACTTCCATTATCATCAGGAACACAAGAAACCTGTGCTTCATTTTCGTGATGAGATTTGAAGGCGTTATTAATAACGGATGCAGCCCCGAGAATGACACAGTTAACAAGGGTTGAACCAAAATCAGCTCTCCATTTCAATAACACGCCATCGTCGATCCCAAGTTCTCCACTGGGTAACTCGATTCGGAGAAAACGAATCTCGTTGAAATTCTTCAACACTTGAGTGGGAGAGTGGTGGGTGACACCGGCTTGATCGATTTCTCCGTCATCATCGCGATGGTTGGTGTGGTTTCCAACAGATAAGGTAGAACCAGAACTAGAGGCTGCGGCTGAGGCTGCACAGAAGGCGTTGGCGTTGTTGATGTTATTAAGATTATTGCCATGATGAAATTGGGGGGTTCTCTTGGGACCCAAAAATTGGCCAAGAGCTTGCAGGGGTTTGACGATCCCACCAAATACCAAACGAAAAAGATTCGAGAAAGGAGATCGAGATTTTTCGTAGGTAGAAGAGGAAGAATCGTCATCAGAGATAACGCAATCAACCCGAACAACAACGTTTTCAACTTGAGTAGCCAAGGAATGGAAGCGGCGAGAAACCACACAGCATCTACCAAGAGCCTTAACGTCACCGATCTTGTTAAAAACCAATAGAAGAAGACAATCAGGAAGGCGGTCAAAGTGGTCGATATCTATATCTAAATCCATATTCATGTCCATATCTATCATTTCACAATCAGGGACGATTCTGAAGGCGGGATCTACACCGGGGTGTTGGGTGTTGATGTTGTTCATATTGAAAATAAAATTTTAATTTTAAAGGATTTTTCTGTCAAGATTCAAGATAGAATAGATCTGACACGAGCCAGTAACCCACATAAAAAATCTTGAATCTTAATAGATAGAGGGATGAAGGATGGGATTGGGATGGTAAGAGCTTGGAAAAGGAAATGGTGGGAGTAGATCCACGGTTTTGGTTTGGCTTTCGTGTGCACATAGAAGAGAGAGATGGGGACGCATAGACGAATGCGAAAGTATGCGCGTACATTAAACACATTATAAATATAAAAAGGCCAAAGGACTATTTCCCATACAAGGTATGTTGTATTATCAAGTTTCCCCCCTTTAACTATAGAAATATCAAATATCTACCCATAGGCTGTTAAAAAAAACAGATTCAAGGGTAAAATCGTTATTTTATCTGTAATATTAATAATAAATTAAAATTTAATCCTTGTTTCCCCCCCTGACCCCCAAAAACTAACCATTTCCCCCTAGGCCAAGTTTTGAAAAATAGCATTCCCCCCCTAGGATTTAGTTTTCAATCCCTGACACCAAATCTGGAGCCATCGCCGATGACGAAGCCTTCCCGACACACCACCATGCTCCGACGGCCTCTCTTCTCTCCTCTGGAACACCCATCGGCCTAGATCTAGCGAAGACGACGACCTGAAATTTGAAGAGCTTCGTCGTCTTTGTCTGGGAAGACGAACGTCGAACGTCTTCCCACATCTGGGCCGTCGAATGTCGTCGTCTTCGTCTTCCCAAGGTCGTCGTCATCGTCTGGGAAGACGAAGAGCTTCATCTCCCGACAAAGCTCTTCAAATTTCAGATCGTCGTCTTCATCAGATCTGGGCCAATCGTTGTTCCAGAGGAGAGAAGAGAGGCCGTCGGAGCATGGTGGTCTGTCGGGAAGGCTTCGTCGTCGGCGATGGCTCCAGATTTGGCATTGGGGATTGAAAACTAAACCCTAGGGGGGGGGAATGCTATTTTTCAAAACTTGGCCTAGGGGGAAATGGTTAGTTTTTAGGGGTTAGGAGGGGGAAAAGAGATTAAAGTTTAAGACGTTAGGGTTCCGTCAAATTTAACTGCTCATGGGTGGGTATTTGGTATTTTCATAGTTAAAGGGGGGAAACTTGACAGTGAAGCATACCTTGGGTGGGAAATAGTCCTTTGGCCATATAAAAAAATAAAGCACGGATGTGAAAGGGCGTAAATCTGGAGTTAAAATGTCTTTCCCGTGTTGAGTTTGGTGACAATGGCAGATTACATGTTTTGCCGTACATCTATCTATATACAAGGCCAAATGACTGAGAAAACGAGATATTCTCCACCATTAAAATTTGAAAAAGTTAAATTTTTACCCATGTATTAAATTTGTTAAATTTTGTATGAAAACATTAAATAAAACAAAAAAAGTCCTTTGATTAAATAAAATCTGTCTCAAAAGTAATTGAATAAATTTATAGCTTTAATTTATATTAATTTCTGTTAAAAATAAAAAAAAATTATTAGTACAAGCATAAATAAAGGTATTATTGATATATAACTGCATGTTTGAGATAATTTGTGATGTTATAAAATTTTGGGAGTGATATGAGAATTTTCAGAGAGTTTGTAGAAATTCAAAAAAAAAAAAATTAGAGTGTTTTTGAAAATTTTAAATTTTAATATCTTTTAATAATTTAAAAAATTACAATTATACTTAAAAATAATAATAAAATGCAGCGAAGTAAGAGTATATATATCATATTAAAATTATTAGGATTGTAACATCCATAAGTATGATTAAGGGTAAAATAGTTTTTTCTTTTGCACTTTGACTTATGTTAACTGAGGTTCGAACAAAATGGATTCAAATTAAATAAGAATGCTTAATTTCAGTTATGCATGGCCCTTAATATTACTTAAGCAAGGTTGACTTTTAAATCCATTTTTTTTAAATTGATTACTCAAGCAAGCTTGACTTTCAAAAACAATTAAAAATTCATAAATAAATAGTTATAAAACTTGGAATAAATATCATTTATTAATATCTAAAAATTAACAAAATACCCTTAATATAAAAGCACGTTAAAAGCGTATAAAAGATATCTAATCTTTAAAATAAAAATTGAAATCTATAATATGTTTATAGTCAAATACATAAATAAAATCATAATAAAATAAAAGTGGAAGAAAATGAAATAATGGAAATGTCCTCATAGCTCTATGCCCCATGACCACCGCTTGTCTTACAGTTATTATAATCACTTGTACCTACACACAAGAAGGTAAAGAAGTGAGTGATAAAACACTCAGTAAGTAAGATACTTTATTGATAACTTTTATTAAAATCTCCAAAATACCTTTGTCTCGACCTTTACTATCTTTGTCATCTAGAGTCAGCATCAAACTCCCCTATGGATGATGACAAGTCTTATATATCAACTTTGTGCTTATATTATAGTCTAGGAAATATCTAGGCCATATATCATAACGCTTAGGTTGTATGGTGTCTCGCTCAGTCACTAAAGAACCACTTTTCGAATTTTTATCTTGCATGACCATACTGAACTCGATGAAAGCATTTGAATCTAAAAGTTGTAATTGAAACTATATACTAGCTCGATCAGTCTGGATCAAATACAATAATTTGACACCTTGGTCATGTGAGTTATCTTTATATTCTACTACACCAAAACTATATCTCAACTGAGCTCTACTATGAGCAAATACCCTACTGTGGGTATGGTGTCTTACTATGAACGTGTCTTACTGCGGGCAATGTACATAATATGTACTCATGGTGCCCGCTCGCAATGATCCTATGATGTATATCATATATGCATCTTGAGTTTTAATTCAACTTGACTCACTTTCGCTTCTACCTAAAAGTATATCTCATGTCATACTAGGGTTTAACCTTCAAGCACTAGGGTACTACTCCGTATTGAAATCTTTTTACTATCTCTCTAGAGAACCTTTAGAGTTTTAGCTCGATTATCTTTATTTTCTTTTTATTTTGCTTTGCATACATAGGTATATGCTTCTTGACACACAAGTGGGTGTCCCTGTGTTCACACGCACATTACCAACCTTTCTGTGTAATATTTTTTGTATACACGAGCATATGCCTTTTTAGGTATTTATTTTACTTTCCTTTCTAAAAAATTATCTCAACCACACCGCTTTGTAAGGGTATTTTGGTCATTTTCTCCTATATATGGTCATGCTAAAACTTTACATAAGAAGTCCACATGTTCTAGTTAACCGCTAATTAGTCAATAATATCCAAAAATCATTGGAATGCTGGAAATCTTGACCTAAAATCTTGAATTCACACACGAGTGTGTATTTCATATCACACGATCGTGTGGTAAATGCAAATAGCAAATTGGGAAGACTTAATTTTGATCCTTACTTGATTCCAAACACTACGTATTCAATTCTTTGGCATGAACGAATATGTTAAGGTAATAATATAACTCAATCCTATAACATATATATACATATATCTACATATACATCAATAACTCAGGCTACATTCATCCCAATAGAACACGGTAAAATTATTCAACTTAATCTTCATATTATCACATGATGAAACCTTGTCACCTAACATAACTTTTGATTTGATGTTTAATAATACACAAGGGAGAGATAGAAGAATCCCTACTTACCTTTTGATAATTTTGTTGTCGCAACAATGATTACTAGGCTCTATTTTTCTCTTCTTTTCATGTCACCACGCCACAAGAATCAAGATGTTGGAGACACTACATGAAAGCTGGATGATTAGACTTTTGCTCTCTTTTTTTTGAAAGAGGTTTTATGTGTTTAAGGATTATAAATAATAATCCCTAAAACACAACAACATGTCTTTTATAAAACTAAAATGCATAACGCCACACACAGGCGCGTACTCCTTTGTACATAATCGTGTGTTATGCAATTTGAATTCTACATGGAATTCATCTTATTTAATTGATGTGGCAATGACACACGGACTTGGCCTTGCTATACATGGTCATGTGTCACCGAAAACTCATAATTTGACTTTCAAATCATAATAAGTCATTCATACATCAATTAAGCTCATGGATAAAGACAATTTTACCTTCAAGATGTGTTTATAGGTGTTACAATTCCTCCTCTTTATCAAAATTCTAACTCCAAAATTCATTGGAAATAGCTTGGGATGTTTATCTCTTATGGTCTGCTCCATCTATCAGGTAGCCTCTTTTACCTTATGGTTCCTCTAAAGCACCTTGACTAAGGGAATCAGTCTGTTCCTTAGTTGTTTGATCCTCCTATCTAGAATCTAAACTAGTCTCTCATCATAACTCAATTTCTCTAATAGTTAAATCTCTTTGATCATTAGCACATGAAAAGGAGCACCAATAGACTTGTGTAACAATAAGACATGAAACATATAAAAAATACGGTATATGTTTGCTGTAACGCCAATCTATAGACCACCTTGCCTACTCATTCCACAATCTCATAAAGGCTAATATACCTAGGAGCCAATTTACCCTTCCTCTTGAATCTCATCATGTGCTTAAAAGGGGTTACTTCAATTAAAACTCTATCACCTACACTAAACTCTAAATCTTGATGTCTTTTATCAGTATAACTCTTTTATCAATCCTAGGCCTGTTTCATTCTCTATCTAATCAAATGAATATCTTAAATCAATTTTTGAGTCATCTTCAGTCGAATAAACTAAACCAAGTCATCTCTATTATCTAACTCATCCTAGTGTAGAAGAGAACAATACCTTTTACCATAAAGTGTCTCATAAGGTGTCATCTGAATTGTTATCTGATAACTGTTATTATACAAAAACTTTACTAGTTTCAACCCAATTTTGTTGAGCAAGAACCAAATTGCAATTTTCTAGTCCTTACGGGTTGAATTACAAGTATGCATAATTTGAAAGACTAAAATATAAGTTAACACTTAGCTAAATAATTAAAATTAATTAATTTTAATTTTGATTATAATATATGTATGTTTGTATATGCATGGTGCTTGGTACACAGCTAGAGCCTATGGATGTTTAACTTTATTTTGGAGAATGATTGCTTGCAATTTATTTTTAGTAAATAAGACCTATATGTCCTGTCTTCTCTTATTTTTTTATTGTAATTTTGTTCTCACCTAACTCTCTTAAATGTAATTTGAGGTTTTCGATTCTAAATGTAAAATTAGAATTAGGTTATTTTATTTTTCTTTTATTGAAAATATGTAATTAGGAAACAAAACAATGTACTTTTTAAGAATGAAGACGAAGGAGAAACATTGAAAACCTAAAGAGCAGGACCTAGGTTGACTAGTCAAACCTCTAATGGCTTAAGGGTTTTGACATTATAATTAATTGTATACCAAAATAACTAAATTTTATGTTGTAGAATACATGCTTAGGTTTTATATTTCGTAAATAACACCTCACATGCAGATTAAAAAATGGTGAGACATTAAATAACAAATCTCTCAACTAAATATTAAGTCTAAGATAATTATTGGTGCCTTCCAATATGACACCTCGATTATGACTCTATTCGTCGAAACCTTGTTAACCAAAACAAAAAGTAAATTTCTACCAACAAATGATCAGGTGTTGCTTATATTGGATCTAACTTAACTAATGTACTTTTCTTGTCTTCCAAAATGAGGGTAAAGGATATCAAAGGCATGAGCAGGGAATGCATTTATTGATGCAATGAGATATGTAGTATCTACTCTACTGATACCGAGAGTCATAATTAATGTTGCATGATTTGTTAGGGTAACACTTGGCTTGAGATCGTGGGTTTTTATAATTAGATTGAATCTACCTAATGGATTAATTCGAACTTGTTTGCCAAAGCAAAATGGAAAATATGTCACACGGAGGTAATTTCACTAATTGGTATTAAAATCTTTAGATTGTACTGCATCAGAAGAAGAGGTTGTACATCCTTAAAAAGGTTATACCCTATAAATTTAGTCTCGATGCCACCTAGGAGAAGAAAGATAATTTCAATAAGAATTTTGATGACTCTGTGAAGGTTTAGTGTTTCATGTTATCTTCCATGACACATGAGTTGAAAAAGCTACTTGAGAAGATGGATATGTCATCCATTCTTACTCACCTTCATAAGTTGTATGACACTCGTGCGAAGGTCAAATGTTATGAGGTGTTAGGTGTATTGTACAATTATAAGCATTTAGAAGAAGGCCAAGTTAGCTCTCATGTGGTCAAGATGATTGGTTACATCAAGCGATTGATAAGCTTAGGTTTTATCATGGATAATGAGCTTGCCATTGATGTGATGGTTAAATATCTTTCTAGGTCTTAGATTAATTTCATCATAAATTTTAACCTGAGTAAGAAGGAAAAGACCCTTGATGAGTTATTGTGCATGCTTAAGACTGCAAAGTAGGAGGTTAAGAAGGCTACTAATAACATGCTTGTAGTTAATGCTAAGGCAACCAAAGGCAAAGGCAAGGTAAGAGCCAAGTCCAAGTCAGTTGCGTCCTGCTCACAAATGCACAAGTTGCCAAGTAATATAATAAATGTCATTCAAGGATTAGAAAATCAACCACTAATTAAACCAAGGCTTGGATTTAGCTAAGGATTAGAAGACTATATTCAAAATCAATTATTTGCTTAGATGTAAATAAAGTACTAAAACTAAATTACAATTTAAATAAAAGCAAGTAAATAAGACAATCCTAAAGAGTTCGTATATGTCAAATTTCTAGGACTTTAGGTTTGTTGATAACACATACATAAGTATGTGGCATAATGAAGCTACTAAGGTAATCAAGATATTATTACCAGTTGGATATCTTAATTTAACCTAGTTCTCCTTTCAAGGTTGATTAAGTGTGTAAGCCCTAAACAAGTTTTTACTTTCATGATAACTTGAATAGTTGCTACCCATTACAAGTTATGACTTCAATCACTTCATAAGGAGTTGACCTAACTTTAATATTGGTGATCCAAGTTCAAGGAATATATGCACTAACTCATTACTTACCTTTCAATAGTCTACAATCATGTGGAAAGATAGGCCCAAATCATTATCACAAGCATGGAATAACTATTCAATGAAGCAAAATATAATAATTTATAAAATAAAGAAATAATGTACTACATACTAATCGGTTTAACAGGTCCCCCTTAGTTCCTAGAATATAAAAAACTTAACTACTTATGCTAAAAACATGCACGCAATAATAAATATGAAGTATTGTATTAAAAATAAAAAAACTCATATTAACTATGAATGCGTGCTTCTAAAGACTACCTGACATTATTGCTGCTACCATGCACTATTGTAAGTTCTCCTAGTAGCTCTTGGAATGCAGACTATAAATTGTTAAAGTTGTCATTATAGGCTCTCTCTAGAAGTTCCTCTTTTAATGCACATTGACACCTTTTATATATTCCTTTCTCTTTATGCATTTAGGATTCTTTGAAGATCCTTTCTTGATTTTGTTCAGTGCCAAATCTATGCTTTCTCGATCTCTTGATGTTGATAGGTTTGGATTGTTTCCTTTTTCTTCTACCCACGTCAGCTAAATCCTAATGCAGTCAAGAGATTTCTTTGAAAGCTTCTTGTTTCTTCAAGTTTTCCTTAGCAAATTCTTCCTAATTTTTGAATTATTTTCCTATAAATAGAAAAAGGATAATTAAACAAAATATCTAATAATTATAAATAATTATAATTAAAAATCTTAAACTAAATTACTATTAAATGTAGAATTTTTATGCCTTCTGACCCTATATGAGAGTGCATGTTTTTAATACAACAAATTCCCCTACATTTAAACTTTGGTTGCCCTTAAGCAAATCAGAAATTAGAACTTAGAGTGATTATGCCAATATCATACATTTTGGTTCCCTTATCGGCTCAAGTATTTATGAAACCAAAAAATTTTGCGAATAAAAATAGATTTGTACAAAAGATTAAACTTTCCAGCACTCGATTACAACATCAATTGCCAACCAAACCTCTTTCCCAATTCTATTGCATTTAAGATTAGGCATATACACACCTTGTGCCTTATCATGACCTCAATAAATTATTATGATTTCCAACCCATAAGCAAAACAAAATAGCCTATCTCTATGTCTTTTATTTGGTTGCAATATCGCTAAAGTGTGGGCTATGAAATAAGAGGGTATAAGAATATTTTCACAAAGTCATGAGCATAATAATGAGAACAAGGTCAAAACACTTAATTGTATTAGCATAATTACTCAAAGAGGTCTTCTCGTAATAAAGCAAGTATACTTCTTATTTCGGTAGGGTAAGATGTCATCTATTTATACATTTTATAATTCTTTTCTTTTGTACCTATCTTCCCTTTCTTTCTCCCTCACACTTGATTCCTTGTATACTCAGGGTTCTTGTATTTTTTATAGATAATATTCATTAATTGTACACTTTTTTTTCCTTTTTTGGATGGAGTAGATAAATTTCCAGTGTCTATGACCTGTCATTAGTCTTATACTTATGCAAAGGTAAGGCTTTCTTCAGCGGCTAGGTTGGTTTATGTGGGTTCCACAAGAAAATTTTGCATGGCCATCATACATTATATAATCAAGGCTCAACAGGCTAGCAATTGTTGATGTACACATATGGGTTTATGAAGGGAAAATATTAATAAGCTTTTAGGCTTATGAAAAAATAAGTGCTATATCATCTCTTTTTCTATGCACACATTCGAATTTCACCTTGAAAGACCATCTAGCAAATTCTAAGGTGGTTGATGTTTTAGTCGAGTTACTTGGTACACATTAGCTTTCTTTAAGTAAACTACACTTCCCTAGTTAGTTGGTTATTTTAAGGTCCTTTCTGATTGGAAATTGTTGACCTTACTTCTGGCCTTGCCATATTCTAATGCCTTCGAGTCTGAACTTTATAGAAATAAAAGAAAATTTGGTTGATATAAAATGAAATTGCTCACATTATATCCTTGGCATAGGGTTAGGAATGGATTTTTGAGTCACATGCAACTCTTCATATTTAATATTTGGCTATGAGGTGTATATACGTCTATGCTTAGCCATGCATTTCTCAAGGTTATGTCTAAAATGGTGCAATGCATATACTATTATCTCCTAATATGTAAGACAAAATTGTAAAATAAACCATGACTAAATGAAAAATTAAGGTTGCATTCAAGTCGTTAAAAGTAATATTTCTATCCTCCCCCTACCCTATTCATACACACATATACATATACTTAAATAATGCAATGTCTTTATTGTATTGAAAAATAAAAGTAGGGTACAGAGTGCACCTTATGAAAGAATGTCTATATGTATTCTTGTAGTGTGATTATGTTGATATTCGTTCACATTTGCTCACTTGTATTCCCTGTTAATGCAACTTAGATGCTTGCATTCGAAACTAACTCGATTGATTGAATTGATAGAATCAAATGGCATACCCCATCTTGACCTAAATGAAAATAAAAATAAAAACAAAAATTTACTGACTAAAATATCTGAAAATAAATGTAAAATGTTTAGGTTGCCTCCTAGTAGCACTTGTTTATGGTTTGTAGCTTGACACTCTTTCTTATGTAGCTTAGGTTGGGAATGGGTTAGATAGTAGGCATGATGCTCCCACTATAATTGATTCATTTAGCAAGTATGTTTTGAGATGTTTACCTTCTACTTTGAAAATGCATGTATTTTATCTTTAGACTTCTACTTCATTGTGCGGATATACTTGCATGACCTTGAATAGTCCTAACCAATGTGATTTTAACTTTCTTAGAAGAGACGTAACTTGGACTTGAATAAAAATGTTGAATCTCATTCTTTAAATTCCTTTTTCACGATATGCTTGTCATGTTATTTCTTTCTTCTTTCTTTGTATGTGTGGGCATTCTCATATGCATCCAAGCGAAATTCTTTAAGTTCCTTTAATTATAGGAGTATTTTCTCTCTAACAAGTTTAGCATCGAAGTTTAGGTATCTTGTGGCCTAATATGTTTTGTGTTCCAACTCAACTGGTAGGTGGCATGATTTTCCATATATGACACAAAAGGGCAATATTCCAATTAGTGTCTTACACATGTTGTTATATGCCCAAGCTGCATCATCTAATTGTATACTCCAATCCTTGCATAAATTATTTACTGTTTTCTTTAGTATGGATTGGTTATCTCAACTTTTTTTTTGGTTTGTGGATGGTAAGGCGTTTTGACTTTGTAAGTCACATTATATTTCTTCAAAACCTTTTCCATCAAGTAGTTACAAAAATGTAAGTCTCCGTCATTGATTAATGCTCATAATGTACCAAAACGAGTAAAAATATGTTTTTTCAAGAATCACGCTATAGTCTTGGCATCATTTGTTAGAGTTGTTATAGCTTTCACCACTTGGATATAGAGTCCACTACTATTAGTATGTAATAATTTTCGTATGACATCGAGAATGGTCCAATTAAATCTACCCCTTATACGTCAAACAATTCGATTTCCAAGCTTATGCTTAAGGGGATTTTGTCTCTTCGTGAAATATTCCAAGTCCTTTGGTAGTGCTTATATTTCTTCACAAAATCCTTTGTGTCTTGGAACATCATGGGCCAATAAAATTTGCATTTCAATACCTTTGTTATGGTTCTAGATGCACTAAAATGTCCTCATGTTTCCAAAGAATGACAATGGGTTAGTATGTTGTGTATCTCATCTTTTGGTACACATTGTAACATAACATCGTTTGTATAGTACTGGTTTTTCCCAAAAATAGTTTTTGAAGTCTTATAAGAACTTTTTCCGTTAATGAAAGCTGAGGTCCGACGGTAAGATTCCACATACTAGGTAGTTTACTATGTTTGCATACTATGGGGTCTTTTTCTATCTATGATAGTGATCAATAACTACATTCTTTACTTCTTTTTTATCTTGTATCTTTAAGTCAAACTCTTATAAAAGTAAGATCCAATAGATTAGTCATGGCTTGACATCTTTCTTATTCAACAAATACTTGAGTGTTGTGTGATTTGTGTATACAATCAACTTTAAGCCTACTAGATATGATCAAAACTAGTCAAATGCGAAAACCACTGCTAATAGCTATTTTTTTGTTGTGGCATAGTTAATTTGTGTTTTGTTTAGTTTATGGCTTGCATATGGTTTGTTTTCCTTTCTCTATCCTAGTACTATTCCAATGGCATAATCACTTATATCATACATTATTTCAAATGGGAGGTCTCAATCTTGTGGTTGCATAACCAGTGCTATTATCAATGTTTTTTTTAACCTACAAAATGCATTAAGAAATTCTTTATTAAAATCAAAGTTCACATCTTTAGCAAATAGGTTCGAGAGTGGTTTGGCTATCTTTGACAAATCTTTGATGAATCTTCTATAAAATCTTGCTTGTCTTAGAAAACTTTTGACTCCTTTTATAGTGATAGGTGGTGGTAGTCTCTTTATTGTCTCTACATTTACACGATCCACCTCTATTCCTTATTCGGATATTAAGTGGCTTAATATGATTCCTTTTTTTACCATGAAGTGGCATTTTTCCTAATTAAAGACAAGATTTACCTCTTTACATCTCTGAAATACCCTGAAGATGTTTTCAAGATAGTTGTCAAAATTGCTTCCATAAATTGAGAAATCGTTCATGAAGACATTTATTATACGTTCAACAAAGTTAGAGAATATGACTATCATATAACGTTGAAATGTGGTAGATGCATTGCAAGGTTGAAAGACATCTGTCTATAAGTGAAGGTTCCATATGGGTAAGTGAATGTCATTTTTTCTTGATCATCTAAATGTATAGAGATTTGAAAGAAACCTAAGTGTCCATCTGGGTAACAGAAATATGAATAGTTTGCAAGCCTTTCCAATACTTGATCGATGAAGGGCAGTAGGAAATGATCCTTTTAGGTGGCACTATTTAACTTCCTATAGTCGATGCATATTTGTCATCATGTGACTATCCCTATTGGAATCAATTCATTTTTTCATTCTTTACCACAATCAATCATTCTTTCTTTGGAACTACATGAATTTGACTCATCCAGTTATTGTCGGATATTGGATATATTACCCTTTCATCTAGTACCTTTATTACTTTGTTTTGACCACTTTTTTCATGTTAGGATTCAACTTCATCTGGTTTTTGACTGAAGGTTTGTGGTCATTTAAGATATGAAGTTGATGCATGCACATAAAAGGATTGATACCCTTCAGCTTGTGGATATTATATTCAATCATTTTCTTGTGTTCCCTAAGTAATAGCACTAGTTTGTCTTCTTGTTTAGCATTCAATTCCACGTTACTGATAACATGGTAAGTAAAGTCTGGTCTGACATTTGCGTACCTTAGTTTGGCAGGTAACCACTTAAGTTCTAACTACGATGAATCTTTTGTGGATAATTGTAGTGTGTTTTTACTTAATTGTATATTTGCTTGATTTGAAATTTTAAACTTAAGGCGTGTCATTGCTTCTATTGTTTTTATAACTTCTAGGTATTATACATATGCAACAATTTCAATGTTCTCATGGGTTGTTGAGTTGTTATAGATTAAGCAAGACTTTAGTGCATCAATTGGTAATACATCTTTAAGTATCTTGTCTGCCTACTCTTTGGTGATATCTATCCTACAACATGAATTAATAATAGAACGTTGTGTAGTCAATTTAAACATGTTAAATTTTACCTTTTCTTGCCCCATTTTGAAAGTCAGTTTTTCATTCTTTACCTTTATAATAGCTCCTACAACTGCTCAAAATGGTAGCTTGAGGATTATAAGGATGTGGGCGTCCTCCTCCATTTCTAATATTGTAAAGTCTACAGAGATATAAAACTTGCTTAAACGTATAGGAATATTTTCCAATACTCTACTCTGATATTTAATCGATCTACCTGCTAATTGTAGAGTTACTATTATAGGTTTAAGTTTTCCGATGTATATTACCTATAGCTCGCAAGTATATGAGTCAATCAAGTAATATAGAAAGATGTTGATTGGTTGTTGAGTACTAGTTCATTTTGCAATTAAGATTAGCTAGAGAAATAAAATACTATGGAGGGAAATTGAATTAAAATTAATTGAAATACAACTAACTAGCCAAAATTAATAAAAGAAATAAACACCTAACAAATTAAAAGTGAATACCAATATAAAGAAGTCTAGTGTTTATGATTTTACTATCAATTACTCAAAAAATTAGTAACAAATTCAATTAAGATCAATGATAAAATAAATTTTTTGATGGTTGATTATCCTATTTTACCTAATTTCTCTCTCAAAGTTAATTAGACATGTTAAGATTAAAAGTTTACCGACTTTCATGGTATGATGTTAAACAAAACCCGTTAATTTATATGACAATTAATTTACTCACAAAAGATTTATATTTATGTCAACCCTAGGTTTAGCAAAGACATGAACTAATTGAATATGTATTTCTGAATATCACACTTTAATCTATAAACAAACATGATATTAGGCTTTAACACTAAGCGAAAAATTAAAAACACAATTACTAAATCAAACATTTATCATTATTGATCAATAATAAAAAACCATTACATAATATTTGAGAATTTATAGATTTATCATAAAACCTAGCAAAGAAAATTATCTATTCATGGTAATAAAGTTTATACTACAAAAAAAGTTGAATGGAGAGACATTTTAATCATTAAAAAAAGATATTAGGAGAGATAAAAAAAACTCTAAGGTCTTCAAATCTTGATTCTCTTGGGTCTTACTTTTTTAATCTTGAATCTTCACTCTTCTTATAGGTCTGGATTTTTTCTTTTTCCTTCTGCCTGCATTAGCTAAATCCTAATGTGATTAGGAGATTTCTTTGAGAGTTTCCTATTTCTTTTAGCTTTTCTTAGCAAATTCTTCCTGATTTTTAAATTATTTTCCTACAAACAAAAAAAGGATAATTAAACGAGATATCTAATAATTATAATTAAAATTACTAAGCTAAATTACTATTAAATGTAGAATTTTTACACCTTTCAACCCTGTATGCAAGTTCATGTTTTTTATACAATAAGTCCAAGGCCCAAAAGCAATCTACTTCTCCTACTGTTACGTAGCCCACTAGTAGTGTGGAGAAGGGAAAAGTTGTCTACATCTTTTATGGCAAGTCTGGTTATTAGTGCAGACATTGTAAGGCCTTCCTAGAAAGCAAAAAGAAGACAACTACCATTTCTATTTCAAGTATGTTTGTCATTGAGATAAACTATTCTCCTTACACATCCTAGGTTATAAACAAAGGATGTTGATCTCATGTTTGTTCTGGTATGCAAGAACTATGATAAGGTAGATTGCTAGCCAAAAGAGAAGTTGACCTATGTGTTGGAAATAGAGAACACATTGTTGCATTAGTTGTAGGATCTTATTATCTTAAGTTGTCCACTGGGTTAGTTTTGAAATTGACTAATTGTTACTAAGTACCTTCTATTTTTAGAAACTTAATTCTAGTGTTTGTTTTGGATATAGAAAGATATTCATTTTTATTTTTGGTGGTATTATAGTCATCAACTTAAATAATATTTTTATGGAACAATAGAAAAAGTAATGGTTTATATATTTTGAAACTTGATAATGAGGTACTTAATGTGTAAATAAAAGATTGAAAACTAACAGTCTAAATATCACATATTGTGGCATTGTTGACTAGACCATAGAGGACCAAAATGCATATAAAAACTTCTAAAAGAAGGAGTTTTCTAATCATTTGATTTTCTGTCAAATGATGAATACAAATTGTGCCTATTGGGTAAGATGACCAAAATACCATTCATTGGACGTAGTGAAAGGGTGATTGAAGTAATTATACACTGATGTGTATTGGCCCATGATAGTGCATGGCAAATGTGGGGAATCTTACTTTGTCATATTTACTAATGACTTCAATAGATATGACTATGTATTTTTGATGAAACATAAGTCCGAATGCTTTGAGAAATTCAAAGAATTAAAGATCGAAGTGGAAAAACAACTTGAGAACCATATTAAAATCCTTTGAAATGATCAAAGAGGTGAATACCTAAATGTTAAATTTAGAAATACCTGAAACAAAATGAGATAATATCTCAACTCACCTCTCATAGTATACCACAACATAATAATGTATTTAAATAGAGGACATGACCTTGATGGAAATAATCAGGTCTATGATGAGTTTTATGAATCTATCCTTATCATTTAGGGTTATGCCTTAGAAATAGTTGTTTATACACTAAACTATATCTTCTCCAGTTTTATAGACAAAACTCAATATGAGTTGTGGATTAGGTGAAAGCCCAATATAAATTACTTGAAGATTTAGGGATGTAAAGCTTATACCAAGAAATTGAGTTCGAACAAGCTAAGCTGTAAATTTTAAAAAGTATTTTTGTGGGGTACCCAAAGAAAACTAAGGGATATTACTTTTATCACCCGGAAGAGCAAAATATCTTTGTTGCTTGAACTAATGTCTTATTAGAAAGAGAATTTATTCTCAAAAAAACTAGTAAGAGGAATGTAGAACTTGATGAAATTTTAATAATACAATATACCACGGACATTGGATAAGGCAATATGCCATCACAAATAGTTAAACATTGTGAAAAGGTTACTTCACCTTAAGTGGAACATAGTAAACTAACTCAACACACACAAGAGCTATATAGGTCTAGCCAAGTACTTTACAAGCTAGAAAGATTCAATTTGCTCATGACTTATACAAAGACATACTGGTCATCCATGATGATAAGCCTATGACCTACATTGATTGTAGTTTGAGTCCAAACTCTAAAAGATGGCTTAAGGCCATAAAATCTAATATAGACTCCTGTACCAAAACCAAGTATAGACATTGATGGATACACCTGAAGAGGTGTAGGTTTTCAAAAAGAAAATCAACATGGAAGTTAATATACATACTTATAAAGCACAACTGGTTACCAAAGGTTTCACCTAAAACCATGACATTGACTATGATGAAACTTTTTCATCGATTGTAAAGTTTAAGTCTATTAAAATTATGCTTGCAACAACTACACACCACGACTATGAAATCTAGAAGATAGATGTTGAAATAACCTTTTTAAATGGTAACCTTGCAAAAGATGTGTATATGGCATAACCCAATTGTTTTGTTCTGCTAGACAAGCTAGCAAGGTATGTAAGTTGCAAAAATCCATTCATAGGATCAAGTAGGCTTCGAGAAGTCGAAACATTCATTTTGATCAAGTTGTAATGAGTTTGGTTTTATCAAAAATAAAGGTAAACCATATGTGTACAAAAAGGTTAGTGGGAATATTATAACGTCTCTAATATTGTATGTCAACGACATATTGATTATTGAAATTGATGTATTGCACTTGCTATCAATAAAGATTTGGTTATCTAAGTGCTTTTCCATGCAAGACTTAGGAGAAGTAGCATACATCCTCAACATTAAGACTTAGCACGATAGATCACATAAGTCGCTTAGACTAAGTCAAAACATTTACATAGATAAAGTGCTAACTAGGTTTAGCATAAAAAAGTCCAAAAAAGGATTCTTACCATGTCCTATGGTGTATATCTCTCAAAATAGATGTGTCCTCATACATAATCTAGGAGGAATAAGATGAACCAAATATTATACACATCCATGATATAATCAATCATATACGTCATGTTATGTACGAGGGTTGATGTCTTATACACTTTGAGCATTTATAATAAATATCAATATGATCCAAGTGAAAAACATTAGACAACTATCAAAAATATTTTGAAATACCTAAGAAGGACTAAGGAAATATTCTTAGTTTGTAGAGAAGAGTCTGAGCTCAATATGTAAGGATACAATGATGCTAGTTTTTAAACTATCAAGATGACTTCAAATCTCAAAGAAGATTTATGTTTTATTTGAATGATGGTATAGTTAATTGGAAAAGTTTCAAACAAAATACAGTTACTGATTCTACAATGAAGTATGAGTACATTGCTCTTTTTAAAGTAGCAAAGGAAACTATTTGGGTCAAAAAGTTCATCATAGAACATAAACTAGTTTCTAGCATTGTCAAGCCAATTGAGCTTTACTATGACAACAACAAAGCCATTATCCAAGCAAAAGAATCGAGGTCTTACAATATACTCAGATGATATCACATGATTTGAGAGATCGTTTAGCATGGAGACATAGCTAATACAAATGACAATTTGACAGACTCTCTGATCAAACCTCTGTCACACTAGAAGCATGATAGACATATAACTACATATAACATTAAACATATGAGTGATTGGTTATAATGCAAATAAAAAATTATTAACTTAATGCCTTAAAGTTAATCAATTTGTATATTTGCAATAATACAATTTACTTATTTACTAATATGCCCTTAAAATCATATCAATATTTCACAAAATATGATGGACAAATAATATGCTCTCAGGATGGTAGAATCATGATTAACAACGACTAATCATAAAAACCTTATGCACACATTAGATAGTCATTTCCAAAATGCCGTAATTCTAATATTACTTAGATCAAAGGTATAAGTAATAGTGATGAGATTATCACAGTGCTGAATGACCTCATCGAAAGGTGGTGAAAGTTTACACATGTCAAAACTGTTAGTTAACAATTTGGTGTAACACATAGGTGCATATTATAGATGTGTTCATCAAACCAATCTGATAAGAGGATTTCCATTTGGATGGCTATTTCAATGTCTACAGAGTAAATCCTCTAACTTACAAACACATGTGATCCTTAGACTTGAGGTCAATGAAATGTCTTGTACAATGATCGGTGCAATTTGACACTACCTAACATACCACCATAATTAGGGTAACTATAAAGGTGATTATTGGCCATATTGAGATATGTATAAAGGCTATATTGGATCAATAGAGGATTCTTCACTCACTAAGGAGTTACTGAAATAGGCACACATTTGTATCTCAATCCCAAGAGATATAGATTGACAAAAAGATCAAATTATATGTAATCGTGTAGTTGACAAAGCTTAGAGTTGTTCACTAATACTTTGTCAATTAGGTGGCTATGATGTCTTACTAGAGGTCAATCTTAGTCTATGTCTATATTCGAATCAAATCTAGACACTGTTAGTTCAATAGAGAGCTTATAGGTCACACGCATATAAAAGTTAATTCAAATTTAAGGGCATATAGTTATTTGGTGATAATCCTAGTGTATTTGGATTGAGGAGAAATCACAAATAGACTAGGCTTGTTTGATAAGATTGAATTAGTTTAGTTTGACTTTTTCCTTGACCATGAATGCTCATTCATTGTGAGTTAAATTTGGATAAAGTTGTATCCAAATCTGTATATGAGAATTTGAATAAATCCCAAATTGTACAGATAAGGATAAAACATTAATGATTGTTCAATGTCGTATGAACAATCATTTATGATGTTCTGTATACACGTTCTTTTGTGATTTTAAGATAACCTTTTGCAAACCCTAGCCAACAAATACACGTTCTTTTACATTGAAAGCCTATTTACAAAGCCCTAAAAGCCTCTAATGGATGGTTTAGCCTCCTCATCATCCATGTTTCATATGGATACCAAGGTGTCACCTTATTATGGACTGGAAAGTATTCATATAGTCACGTAAAGAATGAGTGAATCGTCTAACATAGGTATAAGATTCTCAAACACCCTTTGTTTGATGATTTCCATGTTTCATGATTATATTCCTAAAACATGATCCCAATGGGCCTTTTGGGTTATCTATGAATTTTTATTGTTTATTCTATTGTCTTACTAGTCTCCGATGACCTAATAAGCATTACTAAGATACAATTATGTTATTTATTAATTTTGAGTAAATTACATTTTCACACACAAAGTTTGGCCAAACAAAAAAAATATTTTTCCGTCATTCTATAGTGTAAATAACACTTTTTCACTAAAAATAAAACTTTGTAAAAAGTTATGTAACAGACAAAATAGCAATTTCATAATTTATAAATTTTTGAAAAAATTGAAAAATAATCATTTTACTATTAGACTCAAATTTCTTAAAAATGACATTTGAACATTTCAATAGTTTTGAATATTTTCCTTTATACCCCTAAAACCCTAGCCATTGATATCAAATGGAGTGGTAAAGGTTGATATCGATGGGATAAGTTGCCAAAAGTTGAAATCAAAGTCAAAAGGAGTAAAAAATGAGGAGATTAATGTGTGAAAGGAGCTGCCATTTTTTGTCAACATGAAATAAGATGGAAATAACAACCCTAGTTAGTAAAAACGAGAAAGGGAAAAAAACGGTACAAGAATTGTATGGGTATAATATAGTAAATGGTGAAAAATGTGTTTATAAAAAAAATAGTCATAAAATTTAGACATGGTAAAGATATAGAACCTATTTATACAAGTTTAATATGACATATCGCCAATAATACGTTTCTAAAAATACAACAATACCAAACATAATTTTAACACTTTTCATTGATCTTCTAGTTAACAAATCAAATGTGCAGTATCTAATTGACAGTTAAATCAAATATAACATAATATATAATTAAGATTCAATCATCATAAAAAATTATTGGAAGAGGTTAGAGATTTAAATAACAAAAAATTGGGTTTTTCATTTTATATAGTTATAATATTATTGTAATTAACTAAAAATGCAAGAGACATTTTTTACTTCAAAAAATGTTTAATATGGGAAATGTATACAATATATATTTAATACATTTTGAGTTCTAAAATTTGGAATGGCGTGTTTAAAACGATAATTAAATGAGAACACATAATTCACGTTTTTTTCTAACTAGGGTAATGACATCATTAGGGAAATGAGTCAAAGATGGATAAATGAACGTTGAAATTTTTTGCGGAAGTTGAATCGACATCAAAGATGAGTTATCAAAAGTAAGATTGTCAGTTAGCTTTCAAGGAAGACAAGGTTACAAGTGAAAGAAAATGAGAATAAGAGGGTTTTACTGTAAATTTCATGTTTAAAGTATTTTTTTAATTTTTATTAAATTCAAGTGATATGGTAATTTTGAAAAATTGTATAATTAAGGATAATATGATAATTTCACATCCAAACATTGTTTTAGAATTCTTTTTCTTTAAAAATGTTTGATTTTGGGTAGGAAAGTGTTATTTATACCATCAAGGGTTAGATAAGTGTTTTAGACCAAACCTAAGGTAAGAGTGAATGATGGCACATAAATTAACCCTTTAATCTTTTCTTCAACTCTTAGAAGATTTCCTCACAAGCTTCCATCCATTGAAATTGGTCTCTTTCTTCTTGAAAGTTGTTAGTGATCTAGCTAATCTTGCAAACCCTTTAATGAATCTTTTATAGTATCCATACACAGGCATACGCGTTTAATAATTTTGTTATTCCAACCCATGTATAATTGTGACTCTTCAAATCTTAGTCGTAAATGGCATCCTAGAAATTGATTTTGGCTAATTCTTAACTAGAATCCTATGTAGCTTTTAGTAATTCAAGCATAACACATTGACTCAACATCACAAGCAATCAAGTAAGAATGAAATCCTTTTGGAATATCCTATTGATAATTACTCTCTATCGATTTCTTGAATTCATATAGCATATAATCAAAATCTTATTCTCATTCTTATAACATCATCACAAAACATCAATCGAGACCCAAAAGTAATCAAGAATTGAATCAAAGAAGTGGAAAGAACACACCTATTTTCTTAGTCTCCAACTAGTAGAGTGTTATGATAGGTATCCTAGAGCCAATCACATTTGGCATTTGTAATTGTAATTTTATATTAATCATTAATAAAGGATTTATTGTTATTTAATTCATATGTCAGTTAATTATATGATTGTATGAATAACATGTCTTTAGAATAGTAGTATTATGATGAAAGGATCAAACGACTGATTGTGAGGGCCCTATACATATATTAAATGGTTATTCTATAAACGTCCATAATCCAAATATTATAATGAATAAGGGCAAATGTAATAATAATAGGATTCTCATAGTGTTAAGTGATCCCACCAAAAGGCAGCAATAGTTCTCAAGTGTCGAAGCTATTGTAGATAGCTTGGTGCAATATGTCGATACACGTTATAGACACGTTCACTAGATAGACCTGATTAAAGAATATCCATATTGATGGTTACTATAGTATCTAAGGAATAAATCTTTTAAACACCATATGTGCATGCGATCCTTTGACTTGAAGTTACCAGATCATCTCATGTAAAGATTGATATAGTTTGACATGATCCAATGTGTTGTCAGAACTGGGGTAATCATGAAGGAAATGATTATTCATATCATGAGATATATAAAAGATATGGTTTATCAATAAATGATTCATCACTCTTTAACATAAGAGAAGATATCTCACATGATAATACTGAATGACATCAATGACCGCATGAATTTTTGGTCATAATTGGATTATGTTATAGTCTAATTCATGTTGGTTGTTGATGTATATTTGTTCATACCAAGGAACCACTAAGATAGACAAACTACTATGTCTTAGCCTCGAGAGATTTTAATTGACGAAAAGATTGAATTACAAGTAACTATGATGTTGTAAAAGCTTAAAAGATGTTTGTTGACATTTTATCGTCTGAGTGGCCATGACACCATGCTAGAGGCTAATCTTGGTCTGTGTTTGAATTCGACCTAAATTTAGACATTACCGACTTAATAAAGAGCTTCTGGGTCATATGCACAAAAGAGTTAAATCAAACTCAAAGGTAAGGATTATTTGTTGATAATCCCATGTTTATGGATGAAAGAGAGACTACAAATGCATTGGGCTTGCCAAAAGGCCTGGTTTTACCATGACTTAACCAAGTGCACAACCATGCATAAGACATGCCAATTGGGAAAGGAAGTGTAGGCCAATACCATATGAAAAGGTGATGGGTCGATTGTGCAAGCCTTTTGAGTCAGTCAACACATGGTGTTTTGGAATAGTCGTCAGCATATGGTATTCTAACCGTGCATCAACTCCTAAACATAAATATAAATATGTGTTGCATGGAAATTTAATACACAGTTTATTTTATAAACCCTAGCTATCATATACTCTTTCTCATTCGTAAGAACACAATCTTCCAATCCAAGGGCCCTAGTGGCCTTTTGATTAAATTAGCCTCTTCCATCATTTGTGCTCTACATGGATATCAAGGCATCGCTTCCTAAAGGTTGAATAGCATTTTTTCTCAGGCCACATGAAGACCAAATGAGTCATCAACACAAGTGTAATTTTAAAATACCCTATATGTGTTTTGCATGTTTATAAATCTTATGCATAAAACGGGTATCCTGGTTAGGGTTTCCAAGATTATTTGATTTTTAAAATTTTTAATTATGTTGCACTGCCAGTTATTAGTGCCATGAAAATGCAACACAAAGTTCGATGTTGTCTTTTCTCTCTTCAAGGACTTGCTCTTTGGATTATCTTCCTATCTTATATCACTTGTTGATAGTTTTTTTGAATGTCTCTCTATGCTCAAACAAATAATCTATCTTTATTTGGATGGAAGATAATGACAAAAATTGGGGTTTTAAAGGTGGATATATATATATATATATATATATATATATATATATATATATATATATATATATATATATATATATATATATATATATAAAAATGGTTCTCTAGAATCCTTTTTTCACTGGGATTCATATACCCACCTAATGTACAATCATACATCCCCTTACACAATTTACAGGCATACATTCCTTAGGTGCACAAATATACGTTAGGCCAAAATTACTATTTCATTCCAGATTTAAGCTCGATTTAATTCATATTCAATTCTAATTTTATAAAAAAGATAATAATGTCCTTGAAACGTACTTGAAAGTGTTACATCTTCATAT
This sequence comes from Mangifera indica, assembly GCF_011075055.1. Classification (NCBI taxonomy): domain Eukaryota; kingdom Viridiplantae; phylum Streptophyta; class Magnoliopsida; order Sapindales; family Anacardiaceae; genus Mangifera; species Mangifera indica. Next base: position 10,822,456 of record NC_058142.1, on the reverse strand, counting down.
TTGGAAGATGAAACCTTTTGGATTTGAGGATTAATCTTTACCAACCCAAGGAGGATGATGTAAGAGCACTTAACACACCTTGTTTAGCCTAAGCCCATTACATGACCCATGACAATTCCAAAATAGCAAATTTAACCTCAAATTGTCCTATTGGTTGTAATATGATCAAATGGATCAAGGGCATTAGTTCTTAAAAAGAAATAGGAAAATTAAATTGATTGCCCTAAACATTAGGGTTCTAAAAAAATTGCCCCAAAATTTTAACATTAGGCAAAAACAAAATTGCCCTGAAATTTTAATACCAATATTCTTAATTTATTTATATTCTCTCAAAATCAAATTTTGCCTTATTCGGTAATATTTAAATTACACTATCCTATTAATGAATAATATATCCTACCAAATTTTACTTCGCATCAAATCCTAAATTTATTTAAATCTTTCCCAAAATTCAAAATTTCTTTATCCATGGTAATATTCCAATTGTAACAATCACCAACTCTTATCTCCAAGGTAAAATAAAGTAAAAGCAAATTATATATTCAACAATCATCAATATTATTTTTTTTTTTAGATTCTCTCAAAATCCAATTTTTTCTTATCCAATAATATTTACATTACACTGTCCTAGAGTAATATATCTTACTAAATTTTACTTCATATCAATATCCTAAATTTATTTAAATCTTTCCCAAAATTCAAATTTTCCTTATCCTTGGTAACATTCCAATTGTAACAACTACTAACTTTTATCTCCAAAATAAAATAAGAGCAAATTATATATTTAACAATCATATCAACAAAAATGAGAGCTATCTTATATATTTACCTAACATTTCATTTAATACCCTCATATATTATCTTGTTTCGAAATGGTCCTATATTTTATCAAAAATTTTCTATATTTTCCTAATATTTCATTTAAAACCTTAATACATTGATCAATATCAAAATACATTTATATTTTTTAATATTTTATTTAACACCCTAATATATTATCAAATATCCCCCTCTATATAATAGATGAACTTAATTTAATAAATAAAATTAAGTTTTGAGTTAAGATTCATATAAATATTTTATTCTCGTGAAGTGATTTATTTTATTCGAATTTAGAAATATGAATTTTCTTCCTTTCGAACAAACCCACAATATCAAATATTGAGTAAAAAATAATATGAGAGTGAGAGTTTGAATAATGTGAGAATGACATAAGAGTGAGAGTTTATATAGAAGTGCTAAAGGGTAGTCTTGGTATTTTTTAAAATTTTTTGGCGCATTTTTGCGTGAGGCATTGAAAAGGGGACATTTTTGCTTAGTTTAGGATATGATAGGTTATTTAATTTAATTTCCCAAAGAAATACAAGGCATAAAAAATCAATACCAATATTTACAGCCATTAATTCATTTTCAGACTTTTAAAGATAACTATGTTTTCGTTTCAAACATTTTGAGGCAACTATGTCAATTGAGTTGTCATTTATAGTTTTCTCTTAGTTTTCTTGAACAATTCCTATTTCTTTTTTTTCATTCCAATCTAACTTCACTCTTGATCTCCAACATGTCAAAATCCTCCTTAAAACCTTATCTTTGAGTTTGGCTCACTAAATCCTACCACAAATTACATTACAAGGTGAAAAAGTTTTGATATGCAATAGAAGTAAGTTGGATGAAGTTAACGAGTTTGTTTGGCATGAAAACAAAGTTCACACTAAAAAAAAAATCTATATTGATAAATAAATTTAGGTACAACGTTTAAGATGAGCAAAACTTGGATAACTGAGACTTTTGTGGAAAAGCATAATGTCATAATAAAAAACAATTCACAAAGACATTAAATTAAAAATTCAAGAGCTTGAAGTAAAACCAACAAGGGACTTGTAATAGAGGTTACTTTGCTCCTCAATATTGCTAATCATTAGCCCTAAAGACAACTTATGAAAAGGAATAAAAATTACATTATAGTGAAGACTACGAACAAGTTTACTTACAAGAAAAAGGTTGAACTTAAGTTCAAGAACATTAAGAACTAAGAGCAGTTGAAAGCCAAAAAGAATAATATCTCGCAAACAATCAACCTTCATAAATGTTTCATCGGCCACTATAATTGTACTATCATCAGTAAACTTCTAATAGGAAGTGAGGCCATTAAAAGACCTTGCCATTTGATTAGAGGTCTTTGTCCTAACTATCCAATGGTTATCTATAGTTGTTTGTGTTAGAAAGGACATTGGCAAGGTATCTTTTTAAGCAATAAAGGTCATTGTTTGCAAATCATTTACATCGAGTTCCTTAGAAAATTGAATAAGATTTTTTTAGCATCTCCAACTATTCAATAGTGAAAGGAGAGAGGCTTGATTTTTTATCTCCATTGCAAACTTGATGGCATAAGTAGATTGAGTTTGATGCCTTTCATTTTGTGGCTTCCAGTCAATCTATTTATTATGAATTTTCAACAAGTATCTTTGGTACTAAGAAGTCTTTCCTTGGATTATTGCCCTTTAGAAGTAGAATAATTATGGTTGACAACAAATGTAGAATTTAAAGGAACATTATCTATAGTAGAGCTAGTTGGTGAATAAAGGATAACTGTTACAACAACCTAATCAGACTTGGATAGGAATGCTACTAGTTTCCAACAACTACAATCCAATAAGGAGATCTCGATAGTAACAAATAGACCAAATAGTAACATTTAATGACCTATATGATTTAAGAACTAATAGATCTCACAATTATAAGGTTTTTTATATTCGATTTCTTCTTCTTAATTTAGCAAGTAAATATTTAATTAGTTTTCTAAATTATTATTTTAATTAATATTGGAACTCTTATTTAAGGATGGATTATAATGAAGAACACAAGCAATTTGTTTTTCTCCAAAACTTTCTTTTTTTTCCCTTTCCTTTGTTTCTTTCTCTTTGTTCTGTTATGCTTCTTCTTGGATACTCTTCTTACAATTTTTTGTGCTTTCTTTGATCTCTACCTCTATGGCTAACGGAACTCACTCTCATGAATTCATGGACCAACTCTAACACCTTAAAAAACAACATAAGGCACAAACTTCATAAATCATGCATGTCTAGGACAACTTGATCTCCTTATTGGAACAAAGAGAAAACAATTAATGGAACTCATTACATTCACCATTACTATTCACATGTCCAATTTTTCTAGTTCTAAATCTCTTTTGGAACTAGCACATGATAGTGTTTTGGGGTCGCCTCTGCCTTTGTAGTTATCTTTTTGCAATGATCCACCAAATCATCATTTGAAATTACTTTGTCCAAGATTTGCTTCAGAGGATCTAACAAATTAGTTGTTTATCATTAATCAATATTTTGTTTATCACTCAATTCCATATGAAGATAAGGTTTTAATCTCTTTTCTGCACCTAGATAATCCAACTTGTCATTGGTATCAAGGGTGGTTCAAGATGACCTAATAAGTGATTAGATACTTTTGTGTCTATAATTATATGTTGTTTTGGCCCTTTTGAATATGAAGACCCTGTTGGCCTTCTCACCAAGTTGACTTAAACAGGTTCAATTCTTGAATATCATGATGCTTTTGAGACTTATTCTAGCTAGGTAACGGCATTGTCGCGTAGTGCTCTTTTACTAAGGCTTAAGCCCCGCTTTCACCATGCAAACATAGCACAACAACTTTAGGATTTCCATGATGCCTTAGCTCTTGCACATTTTTTTTAGGATCAATTTTAGAAGAAACAGAATTTTGCTTACACATGGTTGCCTCATTATTTACCATAGAGTGCACCAATGACTCCACCATCGTAAAAATCCTTATTAGTTGATTTTGAGACTACACAACTGTCTTTTCATCACCTCTCACCATGGGAAATCCAAAGTTTTCAAGAGAAGGGCTTATTTTATTATTGTAATGAGAAATTTGTAATCAGACATTGCTACAAAGGTAATTGGACTCTAGTTTTTTTTTTTTTTAATGGCATTATGGATGAACAAGAGGTTCCTTCTGATTAAGATGTTTTTAATTCTCATGAACCTAAGATTAGTTTAAATGCTTTGTTTAACCCTTATTTAGCTAAAACTATTTGGTTACTAGGTTTTGAATTGTCATCTCCGATTCAAATATTGGTAAATTGAGGCAATACACATAACTTTATCATGGGTCAAATGGCGGAATACCTTATTTTGTGTATTACTACAATTCCTCTATTTTGAGTTAAAATAGGTAATAATGATACATTGGTATGTTAGGGGGTTTGTTGCAAGGTTTATCTATGCATTCACTTTGCCATACTTTCGATTGATTTGTATGTATTGGATTTACAAAGAACAAATGTTGTGTTGGGAGTGCAGTGCTTATAGACATTAGGTCATGTTACTACAGACTAAATGACCTTTTCAATGAAATTTCAATGGTGTGATCAACTTGTTACATTGGTTGGCATAAGCTCATTTTGTCCTAACTCAAATTTCTTCTCTAAATTCCATAAGTTAGTGTCTAAGGGTAATATATCAATATGTTTTATGGGTCTCTAGGTTTCAAGTGATCAAAAGGTTGGTACAACTCTTTCTTCAAGTCTAATTTTTGATGGTTCTGATTCAATTGACTTTTACATTATATTGAATGAATACTAACATGTTTTCAAGCTCCTGACAGAATTACCTTTAGAACACTTAGTATGCCATCATATTAACTTGGTTAAAAGGATATCTATAATGAGAGTAAACCTCATCAATACCCATAATTTCAAAAGAAAAATTCCTTTGTATGTTGATGATATTCATAAAATGGCTTTTCGTACCCATCATGGTTATTTTGAGTTCATTGTCATGCCATTTGGATTGGCAAATGCTCATGTAACATTCCAGTCTTTTATGAATGAAATATTTAGGCCATTTTTTCAATTCTTTATGGTTGTTTTCTTTGATGAAATCTTGGTTTACAGTTAGACTATTATGGCTCATTGAGATCAATTATAGTCAGTTCTTCAGGTTTTCCATAGTCATCGCTTATTTGCTAAATTATCTAAGTGTTCTTTCGATTATTCTACAATCAATATTTTAACGCATTAGATCTTTTACTTAGGTGTGGCACCTGATCTAGAAAAGATAATGACAATTATTGGTTAATCGACTCCAAGCACATAGCAACAAGTTCGCATATTTTTTAGTCTTACAAGATACTATAGGCACTTTATGAAAAATTATGTCATGCTTACAGGTCTTTTCATAGAATTACTAACAAAGGACGAGTTTATTTGGAATGAGAAATAAATGCAAGCTTTTACAAAATCATCACCCTATTACTTTTTATAAACATAAACTATCTAAGATGATGCAAGCCAAATCTACCTACATCTGTAAGATGTTTGTCATAACTTGTTATGTTAAAGTGGTGACGATATTTACTTAGTGTTAAGTTTGTTATAAGAACTGATCTAAAGAGTTTACACTACCTGTTAACTCAAGACATTCAAACACCCAAACAATAGCAATTCTTGTCCAAGTTGTTGGGTTTCAGGTACTCTATTATTTATAAGTTAGACAAGACTAATCAAGGAGCTAACACTTTAGCTCATCTATATAACTTGGGATTTGCTTCACCACAGGGATCTATTATGGCCATCCTTTTTCTAACCAACTCAAACATCTCAGTTTTGGAAGATGAATTATAAGTTAATTCTCATTCCAAAAAAAATTTTGAACAGTTACATTGATACCTAAAAAGCTTACAGCATTGGTGCTTTATTGAAAAACTTCTTCTATTTTGGGGGAGACTCTTTACTCCTTCCTTATTAACCTTGATTCAAAAGTTGTTACATGAATATCACTCTTCATTGCAAAAGGGACATGTTGGGGTCCAATGCACTCTTTAGTATCTTTCAACCTATTTTACTTGGGATGGTATTCGGAAGGATGTTGTAGCCTTTGTAAAAAATTATGAGATTTTCCAAAAAGGTAAACCTACAAATTATTCTTCTTTTAGGTTGCCACAACCAATTATTCCACCTACATTATTATGGTCAAACCTCTCTATGGATTTCATTATTCATCCTTCAAATTTAGGTGGTTTCACTACAGTCTTGGTGGTTATTGATAAGTTTTCTAAGGGTGCCCATTTGTAGCCTTACCAATTTCTTATTTTGCTTCATATGTGGCTCATTTTTTTCTTTGGATATAGTGGATAAACTTCACGACATGCCTGAATTGATTATCAGTGATCATGATCTAATTTTTGTTAGTAAATTTTGGAAATCGTTTTTTTCTTTGAATGACTCACCTTAAAGTTTAAATCTACTTACCATCTTTAATCTGACGACTAAACGAAGCAAGTCAATAGTTGTCTTCAACAATATTTGTGTTTTTTTGTGCATAACAAATTAACCAAATGGTCAAAGTTGTAAAGTTGGGCATAATATAATTATAATACCTCTTTTCAATCCTCAGTTGGAATGACACTCTTTTTGAAATGACTTTCAATAGGAAACTACCCTCACTTTTAGTGTATTGTGACATTCCAACACTCTTTTTGAAGTGACTTTCAACAAGCTACTGACAAGTAGAACAGGCATCTCCTTCCCAATCGAAGGTCGTGTGTTACTTAAGTTACAACTATATCAATAACTTTTTGTAAGACTTCGGTATTATAGGTCATTTGTTGTGTTGGAATGTGTGGGGGAAACAACTTACCATCTTTACTTGCCTTCCCAATGCCACATTCATGATGTTTTTATCGTTCTCTACTTATGCCATTTCATAAAAGGCTAGCTACAACAAGCCAATATCTTCCTTTTAATTTTTTAGGCCATTAACCAGTGCATACTTCTTTGGCTATTTTGTAAGAGCGTATTGTTTTGCGAAATGACACTCCAATGAAAGTGGTTTTGATTCAATGGCATGATCTTCCTTTAGATGATACTACTTGGGAGGTTTGGGATGATCAATATTCTATTAGCCTTATGAACAAGGTCATTTCTCAAACATTAAGGAATGTTATGTAAAACCAATCAAACTTGGATAGGAATATTACTGGTGTCTAACGACTACAATCAAGTGACGAAACTCCAATGGTAACAAATAGGCTTAAGAGAGACATTCAATGACCTATATGATTTATGAACTAATAGGTCTTGCAATCATAATGTTATTTTGATATTTAGTTTCTTATTTTTAATTTAGTAAGTAAATATTTAATGTAGCACTCACAGGTAAGCCCAATGGCTTTTCAATCTTTTTCATGGTTTTAAATATGGAGTTTAATAATTTTTTAGGATACACACTCGCGTACGGAGTCATACACGATCGTGTACAGTTAGCAAAAAGTCAATGAGTGGATCAGATTGTGATCATGGTGAAACAGGAAGTTACCTTAATTATGCAACTAGACACATGACTATGTATATCTAATACACGCTCATGTATCGCGTTTAGAAAGTAAAATAAAAAGGTGATCAACCCTAACTTTCTCACATTGGTTTGTTTTCCAACCGCTCAAAAAAGTGAGAAAGTGTGAGAGAAGAGTCTGTAGTTGCCAAGGAGTAGCTGTCAATCACCAGAATCACAATTACTATGCAAGAGAGTCTTTGTCATCAGAATCCAAGTAAGTGGAATGGCTTCCCTTGCTTGATCATGATCTTTATGATTTCTAGTTTGTATGAATGTTATATGTTTTGGCGTTATTGATGTTTTAGAGCCATGTATGTGTACTTTGATTAAATAAGTTGTATGAATATCACGCTTATGGTGTGTAGAGACTTTTATGTGTGCTTTAAAAGGAGTGATCTTGTTGGAACTATGATCGAAGAAGCATAGAAACCCTAAGGTGTGATTTCCAAATTACGACACATGATCATGTATACTCTCATACATGCCCATGTGTTGTTCCAGAAGTTTTTGAAAAATATGAAGATCTCATGCTCATTTTGAAAGAAGATATGCACGGTCATGTGGTAAAGGATATACGCCCTTTGTGGCTTTCCAAAAGTGGATGACATACGTTTGATGACACATGGCTCATGCACGTGGATCCAAGTGTAACTCCCTATGTGTATCTATTTTATACATAACCATATGATGAGTGTCATATGCCTATGTATATGGCTCAAAAGGCAAACATGTGTAAGTTAAAAAGCATATGTCCATGTACCTCTAAAGAAAGTTAAAAGACGATTATACCTCTAATCTATGTGCATAAGAGGGGAGAGTTACAGAAGAAGAATAAAAAGCAAATAGAGGATGAATAGTTCAATAAAGACTTAGATGAGGTGCCCAACTATGTGAACGATGGCACAAGATCAAGTCGAATTCAAGTCAAAAAGTGAGCAACCTTAAAGCTAATACCACACAACTAGATAATCACTAGTTATATGTGTAAGTGACGATATTTGTAAAAGCAATAGAGCTAGATACCTATGAGATGCATCATGCACTCGACACCAAGGCACATAGCCACTCAGTTCAATTCAGACGTGCATGGAAAAGATGTGGCTTTTAGATATTCCTCACACAATTAGTAAGATGCACCACATATGTACTGGAGGTAGGGGCCATCTTTGAATGGTTAGTAAGTAATTTTGATTAACTTATGTGGTAAGGGGATGAGCTATTATGAGAGATTTTTTTGTGTGATAAGGTATCCCAATTAGATAGCCCAATAAGCCATTTGGCACGTGTACAAGAGATTACAATAGCTCTCATTAGGGCATAAGATATGTCGATACTAGCTTAGATCTCCACAACTTTCATGAATAATCTATGTCAGGGCACTGAGGTGTTGTGACAATAGTTAGCTTACAAATAGAACGTGAGTTTTATCGTTAGATGATTTAATGGCCATGGATGCCAAAAGGCTTCCACTTACTGAATTTTACTCACGCGTTTCTTTTTATATGTTTTGCAGGTAGAGATGAGTATCGGGGTAGGCAGAGATCCAATGGTCTAGTCAATAGTTGCATAAGGAGACGGGCTTTTATTATCCAGTTTATTAGAGTCATGTTTTTCTTATTACTACTAGTATTGGTTTGTTATTACTATCCGTATTTTCAAACATTTGAGGATGTATAACATTGATTAATAAAGTGTTTTTATTGCATCACCTTTTTGCATGCTTTAAATGTTGATCATGCATTAAAGTTTTGATGTAGTTTAGTTGTACACGTCTCTTTTGGTATATTCTCACCAAGGATGTGTATCCATAAAAAAGGTGTTACATTTAATTAGTTTTCCTAACTTATTATTTCAGTTAATGTTGAAACTCCTATTTAAGGATGGATAATAATGAATAAAGCAAGGAATTTGTTTTTCTCCAAAACTTTCTCTTTTTCCCTTTCTTTGCTTTTCTCTCTATTTTGTTATGACTCTTTTTTAATATTCTTCTTACAATGACACAACAACAACTTTCTTCACGCTAGAGTTAAGCAAAATTTTCCTACATATATGAAGAACACGATCTCGAGCATTATCTAAGTCATAGTTAAGCATTGTAGAAAGTTAAAGACGTGTTTCTTTCTTAAGGAACTTATTGCATATGATCGTTTCATCAAGGCAAGTTCAGCTTATGGAATAAAATAAGTCCATCTCTTGCCATCGTTCTTGTAGCTTGTTAAAATACTAGGCTATGAATTACATCCCTTGCTTAGTGGTGCGAATAGAAAATTGAATTTCAAAGCATTAAGTAAAGTTGTTGCTTGGAAGTATCCCAAATTTTCTTTGTTGTCTTATAAAACAGATAAGCACAATCTATCTATGCTTTAATTTTCAAAAAAAAGTATGATATATGCTTAGTTCCATAGAATTAATCAGATATGTCATAATAATGGAATTCTCTACTTCCCAATTTTCGAAGGTATAAGTGGTTTGTTATAATATCAAGAGAGTACCAATGAGTTAACTCATTTGTCCTTTACCCTTTATTTTAACCTAAATGGACAGAAACTAATCTCAAAAGTTCAACCCATTGAGTTTTTGTTAGGTTATTGGAAGAGAAAGACGCTAATGTAAAGGTGTTAGGGTGGAAGAAGATTTGCATTAACCTCTGTTCTAAAGGTAAATTGACATCGATATTATGGCAATGTTCAATGTAAATTATTGTCAACAGTTTTTGACTATGATACAATGAAACAATAAACTTTTGAATGAATTTCTCTTTCAAATGATTCATTGATCGTAATTCAATATATAGATGATACAACCATAGATAGTTACCATAATCTGGAAATGGAAATAAAAATCAAATCAAAACCTGTCAAAAGCAAAGAAAGGAAAATTAATTATATCTATAATCCTACAAAATCAGTTCTATAATACGACATACAAATAATAGTATGGTTATTCACTAGAGTTGGAATTTATTCGATGTGATTAGTTTGATCTCAAAAAGGGTGATCTCACTTGGGTGGGGTTCCTCCTTACCCAAAAAAAAGATACAACATGCAATCCCTCTGAGTCAAGACAGACTTTCCAACAGAAACAATGACCTAAAGAGCGTTTCTTAGAAATTTTGCCTCTTGAAGATATTCTAGGTTCTTAATTCTGTTATCAAATATTGTTATACTCAATGTTTTGGTTACGGAAGGCCTTGGCCTGAATTTTTATTTGATATGCACTTCTCTTTATGCATAACTATAATTTGATATGAAATTCTGTTTTCAGCTTTGTCTTTTAATATTTCACAAGACCGACCTCCACAAGATAGAGAGCAACAATTATTATGATAATGGATGATGTTCCCGTATCAGTTCCATCTCAAAATGTCCCTAGTTGTTGAGATATCCTTTAGAATACAACCCAATTTCTAAGTTGCCCAATGTTCGCCTAAAATACAACATCATAGTTATATATAACGAAAAACCATCTGACAAACCTAAATATTATTAATAAAGTGCTCACAAAATTCCAAGAGAAAGGAGGTTCACATTCACACAGCAAGCAGTAAAGCCTGAAACTTGTTTCCCCCAGAAAGCGGGGCTAAGATAATATAGCATCAATCAAATCTCATAATAGTACAATAAATTGCAGCCACATAAATTACAACTTCTCAGCCTTATCCTAATTGCTGCTGCTGTTGTTGCTGGGGCTGCTGATAATTTCCATATCCAGGATAACCTCCATAGTACATGTTTGGGTCTTGCGGTGCAGCATATGCATAATTATCATAACCTTGTGCATATCCATAGTATCCACCACCCCACTGGTTTTGGTCAGGCTGAACCTGAACATAAAAGGAAATCTGGTTCCATTAGGACAGATTCAAGCGCATATATTAGGAACTCTAATATGAAAAATATCAAGAACCACATCAGAAATGGCAAATGACCTGTTTGTTTGAAGGACTGCGTCCCCACGAAAGGCGTATATTTTGCCCACCCAGCTGAGTTCCATTCAGTATTCTCAATGCTTCCTCTGCACAGCTTCTGATACGTCATAAAAACAAAGTAGAGCATTAATAAAGGCTCGTCTCCCTTAAGACATCTAAGGAGAGAAATTTGGAAAGTTAATTAACCTGTCAGCAAATTGAACAAACCCACATCGCTTGCCAGCTGGTATTTTCACATGCACTAATTGCCCGTATGGACTGAAAAGTTCTCTCAAATGGTCATCCGTCACAACAGAATCCAGATTACCAACAAACACCTGAAGTGAAATTAGTGAGGTCACAAATTTGTTACAGAAAAGTTAGTTTTAAAATTAAAAATGACCCAGAAAACCCACAGTCGTATTATTTGGATCGTCATCACTTTGAGTCCCCTGAAAGTTCTGATATGAAGCTGCATATGGGAAAGCAGATGTAAAACAGAAGAAAAAAATAGGTGTTGAATAAGTATTAACACATTTAAGGATCTTACCAACCTCAGACCCCATCACTTAATTAAATAGTGCACATATGACAAAACAGAAATCGTGCAATCTGTTGACAGAGGTAAAAATCATACTGTAGAAACGTAATGTCAACATCCATTAATTTATTTGATGCAAATGGGCAAATTTGCATATTATGATAATATATATCATGTTCTGACCACCACAAACGACATGAAAATCAACAACCGTGAACTCAGATCCAAACAGTTACATGAGCTTCAAATAAGTGCTACTGTCATAGAAATATTAAAATAATTTCACAAAGTAATTTCGATTAGAGGCCAATAATATATGTGCATAATTGTCAAACTAGTATTCTAGCAAAAACACTAAAATGCATCCCTAGATGGTCATCCCATTACAAGAAAGCAGTCAAAATGTAGGCCTCATCAAGATGATTGACCTAATGTCAATGAAGGTAAGTGGTAACTTTTCCATTCTTGGTCATTGATGAAAAAAACTCTCCTTCCATCACCAAGAACAAGCACAACATAATTACAAAAACCATAAAGCATTCATCTCTAAAATTTAAAAAGCTTAAAGCCAAATCAAATGCTCTGCAAATTGCCCAACTACAGAACAAAAAATAAATTTCACACTAGCAACACTATTGTGAGCAAAAACAATGCAACAAGTTAATTACACAACTTTGTTAAGCAAAACAGTACTCATGTCGATAGGCTTGAGCCATTCCTTGAATATTGTCTGGTCAACTAACAAACTAAATTAATTAGGCAAAAACTAAAATTTAAAAGCACAGCTATGACAAATCAAGAAAGCCATATTCCACACGTTATTTAAATAAAAACCCTGTAATTGAACATTTTCTCCAAAATTAGCTGCTAAGCATTTGTCACCTTATTCAATAGCCTCACTGTCTGGGGAAGATATGCAGCAGAATTTTCTCATTAACACAATTAAATAACTCCACAGAACAAAATTTGATCTGTTAATGTATAAGAAAACAGCAGTCACCTAATGGTTAACAAAGTGAAGATATCAGAAGTAAAATGAAAATAAAGGGAAAGTCAGAATAAACTTGAGGATAGCAAAGGGAGTATACAATCACAAACTAAACACAAAAAATTGCATTAGTGAAACATATGGTCATCTTCCCAACAATAACCAGCATGCCATAAGCAATTTTACCCAGATTAGTCAAGTTACTACCACACCTAAGAATCTCCACTCATGAACTAAAACTTTTAAAACACAGGCAGGAACAATGTGAAAAATCATACATAATGAAAACAACAGAGGGAACAATATAAACAAACTGAAATGTGTAAGGCACATGGAAATACTGCATAAGAAATTAGAAATATGATTCTTTTGACCAAACAAAAAGAAGGGAGAAGCCTTAAAGATAAACCAGAACTTTATTGGGACGATAAATCTTCCATGTAACAAGGGAAGTAACAAAGACTGACAAGACTGTCTCACAGCTTAACTCATGAAATGAACTAGAAAGGATGTTTTGAAAATGTAGCATACGAGATGCCACAAAAATCTCAAATTAAGGGCAAGACATAAACACAAGAACTGACCTAAGTGAGGGCACGAACTAAAGGAATAACCATATCAGCTGAAATCAGTCCCAGGCCCCAAGATGATAGAGCCTCTTGACACCCTGCTTTGAGACAACAGGAGTTCTATAAGCTTCAAGAATTTAATTACATTTAATGTGCCCAAATGTTAAAAGGAGAATAAAAGAACGAATAGACTTGGAACTGCTGCACATCTGAAGAACATAACTGAAAAAAAAAAAAAAAAAAACAACACAAACTTAACAACAATATTAAGTACACTGCACATCAAATCACAATTGCCACTAATATAACCAACCAGACAATTTATCAGGATGCAACTCAATGCAATAACACTTGAAGAGCAGAAGCAAACTCACAAAGTATTAACAAAAATATCAGTGAACATCAAAGAGTAAAGATTGCTGAAAAGTAAAATGGAAACAGGAAACCAAAGTTAGCTAGATATTTTAAATTTAAAATAAACAAAGAACTAGTGTCCGGTCAACATAATGAAGAAGCAACTAAACAGAATGTAGAGGATGGTAGAATAAAAGGATTATGACGTTAGATTAACAAACAAAAACCACACCTTTAGGATACTGCTGTTGACCAGCCACAGTCTTCTTATTAGTGGCTGGCCCAATTCTCATAGGCCTAGTTGAACAGAAGGCACCATTCATCTCACTCATTGCTCGTAACTGTTCACTTTCATCACTAAATCTAACAAACCCATAGCCCTTGCTGCGTCCGGTAAGCCTATCGATCACAACCTTGGCACCCTTAACACTGGGATAGCGGCCCCTGAAGGTCTCTTGGAGCATGTAGTCAGTAACATCGGCAGCCAAGTCTCCAACAAATATTGTGAAATCAGAGGTCTCATCTCGCCTCTCACCAGCACTGAAAGAAGCCCAATTCAGTCTGAAGTTCTGCTCACCATTTGGCATTGGGGTACCGTTATAGGTCTGCAAAACTCTTTCAGCAGCAGCACGTGTAACGAACTCAACAAAGCCATAACCCTCAATTAGACCAGTCTGCTTATTACGAATAACTTTTACAGAAGCAACCTGCAATAAGAAACACAGTTATAGGATACAAGCCACGGTACATACCCCTTATCCTCGTACTATATGTAGTAGTTAAATAATCATAAAAGAATCTTTTTCCAAACTTCATATTTAGATTCAACAACAATATCCTGTTTCCATCTTTTCATAAGTGAAATTGGGCATAATAGCACAATATTTACAAATTCAAGCTGAAAAATCCAATTTCAAGAGAATAAAAATAAATTAATATTCCTTTTTCATAGTAGAGTCTTATACAAAGTTAGGGTGGTATAGCTTTTCCCAAGGACAAAGCTACATTGAAGGAAGTAAGGCTTTCAAAAGGTCGAGGAAAAACAAGGTTAAGGCATGGAGAAAAAAGAGGTGAAAGGAAGATCCAAAGCAAGACAGAGGCTAGGAGGAAAAGATGTAAAATGCTTGAAAATGTAAAAATAAATGCAAGGGGGTGGTTGAGTGGAAAGAATGTCTAGCATGATAATGTAACATGACATGTGGCATGATATTGTGGCATAACATGTGGCATTATGTGGCATGTTAAGTCTTATCTTAAGTAAAACTGTTAAGTTCTATTTTAAATTTAGGAATATTTTATATTATGAAAGTTAAGTTGTAATAAAAGTAATTTGTGTTTATGAAATAGTTTCATTAAAGTCATAAAAATAGTAATTTGTGTCTAAGAAAGTTATGAAATATAATAAAGAGTTTCTAGAATTTTATTGTTCATGAAAATTCAATTAAACTCTATTATAGTTTATTCACTAGAGTCTAAGTAACCTAGAATTTGAAATTAATTAAGATTCCTAATTCTAGTCAAACTAGTTTTCCTTGTATGTTTAAGTTATCATAGTCTCATTAAAAAAAGAAAACATATTTAAAGGGCATGAGTATTTGTAATTATTATGAATTCATCAATTAATCAAATTATCTATAATAATTCAGATTTAAGTTTGGTATTAAGAATTCCTTTGCAATATTAGAGTGTTGAACAATATCAACACAATTTATCATTGTGAACAAGATCACAATCCCATCAACATTTGTCCTGCATAACTTTTTGTTATCGTGCTCCTTTTCCTTCAAGTTTCTTCAGTTGCTTATTCCACTACCAATTAGTTTAATTTTTTTAATGTCACCACTCATTTGACCACTTTAAGATATAGGATAATTGTTGATTCATATATGACCAATACAGAGTCATATTAATTTAACAGTTAATAAATACTTTTATGAACATTTCAAGCAATCTATGAAATTAAATAAGAGATTAATAGATGAATGATATATAACTAAAACAAATAGGTAAAGATAGTAACAATAAAGAGGAATTATATCATATGGACCTAAAGCAGATTCAGTGTTGAAACTTAGCCCTTCAATTAATGAAATATGTAACATAAATATGTATTGGAAAAAATTACAAGTGTATGATACAAAAATAGTATGGATGTAGCTCTTAATTTTTGTATATAATATTTTTATAGACTATTTTTTCTCTTTATATTGGCTGTGCTTATAATTGACATTGGAAGAAAATTTTGTGGGCTTTTTCTTAGTAATAGAAACGACATAAACAACATAAAAAAAAAATAAAGGTGAAAACAGGGAGTCGTTCATGATGAAACAATATACCTCGCCTGAATGAGCGAAACAGGTAGAGATATAGTTCTCGTCCATCCAATACTGCAAGTCTCCGATCCACAGAGTCCGGATCTCCCCGGATGGAGCTGCCTGTTGTTGTTGGCCATACTGAGGTGGAGCCCACATTGGTGGAGGCTGAGGCTGCATCATCATATAAGGAGGAGGCTGTTGCGGTGGCTGTTGTAGATATTGATACTGATGGGGCACCTGCTGCAGTGGCGGCGCAGGTGGAGTTGGCTGCATCATCTCTGTTTCAGAAAGATAGAAAAACCCTATCTCTTGAACGAAAGGTTTGTAGCAGCAGACTCCTCGTGTTTATAGGGTAAAATCATTTGCCACGTATTCTGCTAACATTACGCGTTTTATTTACGATTGATTTTTAAGCCGTTCTTTTAGGGGAGCAAACCAACCCAATTGAGTTTAATAAAAAATAATGGAATTGTTAGTGTAAGTTTTGTTTAAATAAAAATAACTTAATTTAATTATATAATTCGAATTCAGGAGTTTGCCACTCTTTAAAAAAATTCAAACCAGTAAAATAATTAATAATGAAAAGAAGGGTATTATTTTAAAATTAATTATAAATTCAAATCATGAATCTGAAATATAAATTTTTAATTATATATTCAAACAAAAAATTTAAATTGAACTTAAGCTATGAATTTAAATTATTTCTGAATTCAAATAATTTAAACTTAAATTTGACTTGAATTAAAAAATGGGTTATCTTTTTATATTCAAATTCAATTTAAATTTGAACTAAATAAATTTGAATTAAATTAGATTAAACTGATCAACTTCCAAAACTAAACTCAGCCAACAACCAACCCAAAGATTGAATGATACGCATATCATCATTTATATTTATATAAATAAATTTATTTATTTATTATGGCCAAAGGACTTATTTTTATCCAAGTTTTGATGTGTTTCTAAAGTTACATCTGTGCAATTTGAAAAACCTAAAATCCTACTTATGGGTCAACTGCCTTTAAAATTTTTTATTAAAAATAGGGGTGAAATCGTTATTTTATTAATGATATTAAAAAATATATAAAATTTATTATATTTTTCTTTTAAACTTAAAGAACTAATAATTTCATTTTTATTTAAAGTTTTTTAACTTTCAAAAGTAACATTTTTTCTCCAAAACTTAGGGTTTATTTTCTTTCCCTTTTCAGCCATCGATGACGACACTTCAATACACTACTTCTATCGGCGATGAGGTAATTGTCCAATTGCCTCGTCACAAGCAAAGGAAAAACCAAAGCTAGTTGTCGAAAAATGGAAAGAGATTTTGAAACCCTATGGGGGAAAAGTGATTTTTTCAAAACTTAATCTTGGGAAAAAATTCTTAGTTTTTCAAATTAAAGGAAGGAAATGATATTATTTTTTAGGGTTTTAGAATTTGTTAGTAAAATAATGATTTTACTTCTATCTCTTACAAAAAAATTTTAAAGATAATTGACCCATGGATGAGACTTTAGGTTTTTTAAACCCTATGGATGTAACTTTGAAAACATATCAAAACTTGGGTGAAAAACAGTCCTTTGGTCATTTATTATTTATAAACATAATTTTATTACTTTTTAATATTTGCTCAAAACCCCATTTGTTTTTGCCTTCTACAATACGTTAGACCCTTTTGCATTGAGAAATACACCCTAAACCCGATCCTATTAATTTCTTTGTAAAAATCTATTAAATGTTAAATTTTTAAATCTATTATCTAAATTTTAAAAGAAATATTAATTAAACTAACTATATTTTAATACAATTATAAAAAAAATTAATAAATTTAATTTGTCAAAAAATTGAATGAAATAAACTTTGTATATATCTTTTATATTGATACATGTGTAATTTATTCATGATAATGCCCTAAATAAGGAAATAGAATAAGTATACAATAGAAAATAGAATATAGACAATAAACTAAATAGGAAAATATATATTTTAAAAATATTCTAACATCCCCTTTAAACTCGAGTAGGCAAAGAATTTGTTATTTTGAATTTGTGATATAAGTCATGAAAACATCCTAGAAGATGAGCTTTAGTGAAGATGTAAGCTATCTAATCAATAAAAGGTTCAAATGCAAGATGAAGGGTCCATTTGATAAGATAATGGCAAACAAAATGATAATCAATCTCAATGTGTTTGGTACACTTATAAAAAAATTATTATGGGCAATTTGAATAACATTACGATTATCACAGTAAATGTTTATAGCATTTGGTTGAGAGACTCTTATATCTTGCAATAACCATCGAAGCTAAAAATGTTTATAAGTAGTGTTTACAAGTGTTCTATACTTTATTTATATACTTGAACAAGATGCAACCATCTATTTCTTACTTTGCCAGGAGCTGAGAGAATCTCCTAGAAAGAAACAATAACCATTGGTGGAACATTTGTCTATAGGATCCCCTACCCAATTAGCATCAAAATATACACTAATATAAGTGAGGACTAAGCAAAAAAATGAAAATCATGGAACAAGGTACTTTTGATATTCAAAGGATACAAAACACTATCGTAAAATGAGTCATATGAGGAGTAGAAATGAATTGACTAACAATATGAATGATATATGTTATGTTTGGTCAAGTGACAGTTAGGTAGATAAGACTTCCAACTAATTATTGATAGAGAGTGGGATCATCCAACATAGTTCCTTGTAAGGTTTTCAAAATGCAGATAATCAACAATGCAATAGAATTTAAAAATAAAACAATCATGAAAACTCCAATTAGGATACCCATTTTAAATATAGAGTTCATGAACATGCAAAAACACTCATAGGGTGTTTTAAATTTATACATGTATTGGCGGTTCATTCAAAACTTCGCGTGGCTTGAGACAAAATATTATCCAACCCTCGAGAGATAAAGCCTTGGTATCCATGCAAAGCACAAACACAAAAAAGGAAATCCAAGTGAAGAATTTGCTAGGGCTCTTGACTGGATGCTCGATGTTCACAGGAAAGAGAAAATAGATAGTGATTACAGTTAAGGTTTTGTGTATATGTTATTTTGTTAAATTAAAAACACACACTTTAATTTATATATGTAAGCAATGTTTTAATAACTGGACCGGGACATAAACCATTTTGAATACTGGTTTTTGTCAAATCAGTAAAACCATTTTGACCGGTCGGTCCAACCGAAGTTTTAGAATCCTAAGCAGTCACCAAAAGACCAGTAAAAGGCAACTGGAAGAAGACATGACACCCAAGAAAATCTGGAAAATTTAGAAACAAATCAGTAGAAAACTTGGCAAGGAACCACAGAGAGTTGTAGCGAGAAGAGGGCAAATGGATAGGAGACAAGCAGCAGCAGGGCAAGGCTTCTCCAAAATCCTTAGGCGCAGGCAAGGAGAGGCAAAGAAAACTGACTTCAATGTGCTACACCAGCTTAAGAAAAGGCCACGAAAGCACACTTCGACTGAAGTAGACAGAAGCAACATACTAGAAAGCATCCAAAGCATCACCCAAAAGTAGCTCCTTGACAGGAAAATACAGCCAAAGAGGAAGGGAACCCAACAGCAAAAAGTTCTAGAAAGCAGCAAAAAGCTCCAAGATGTAGCAGAAAGCTCTAGGAAGTAGTAGAAACCACTAAGAGAAAGAGGAAGTGAAGCATTGGCAGGAAAATATTAATGCATGTTGTCGTCAACCACATCAAGCGTTTGCAGAAACCGGTCTGCCTGCGGTTTAAACTATGAAATCATTAAACCGTCGGTCCACCCACGATTTACTCCAAAAATTAATTAAAAACAATTTTGTGCATTACAGAAACCGTTACAGTACTTGGTTCAACGGCTGGCCAATCTGACCAGCTGGTCCGGTCCGGTTCTGTAATCCATATGTGTAAGCGTTTGAGCACAACTGGAAGTTCAATC
This sequence comes from Mangifera indica, assembly GCF_011075055.1. Lineage (NCBI taxonomy): Eukaryota > Viridiplantae > Streptophyta > Magnoliopsida > Sapindales > Anacardiaceae > Mangifera > Mangifera indica. Next base: position 10,802,479 of record NC_058142.1, on the reverse strand, counting down.
AAGCATGACACTCCTCAACATTTGCATGCACGATTGGCAACACATGTGTATGTTAGCTGACATGCAATTTATTCAAGGTGTTGGCTAGTATCATACATGTGCATGGTTAGCACCTCATCCCACCAAGTGTACAACTAGCATGCTCTATGCATGGTTGTGCACTTGGTCAAAGTATGGTCAAATTAGGTCTTTTCAACCCTAATGGGCAAACCCAGTTTATTCGTAATCTCTCTATTATCTCTAAACACTAGGATTATCAACAAACAATTATTGCCTTTAGGTTCAATTTAAATCTTTTATGTGTATGACCCATAAGTTCTCTATCAAGCAGATAGTGTTCAAATTCAGGCTAAATCTAAACACAGACCAAGATCGACCTCTAGTAAAGTGTCACGGTCATTCGAATAACATAGTATCAACAAACATCTCTTAAGCTTTTACAATAACATAATTATATGCAATTCAATCATTTTGTTAACCAATATCTCTCAAGACTAAAACATAGAAATGTATTTATCTCAATGGTTCTTTGATATGAACTGATACACATTAATTACTAACATGAATTAGGCCATAACATAATCCTACTATGACCATAAATTCAAATGGTTATTGATGTCTTTTAGTAATCTCATGTGAGATATCTTCTCATGTACTCAAGAATGACAAATTGCTTATTGATTAATCATAGTCTTCATATATCTTACGATATGACTAATTACTATATTTATAGTTACCTCAATTACAATGATACATTAGATAGTGTCAAACTATGCTGATCATTTCATAAAAGGATTTAACGATCTTAAGTCAAAAGATCACATGTACCTGTGGTGTTTAAAAGATTTATTCCATAGACACTAAAACAACCATCCATATAGATATCCTCTAATCAAATCAATCCGATAAACATGTTACAATATGCACTCATGTGTTACATCAAATTGTCTATAATAACTTTGACACGTTTGAATTGTCACCACCTTTTAGTGAGATCATTTAATACTATAATAATTATATCATTATTACATGTGCTCTTATTCATTGCAATATCAGGATTACAGATATGTCTAGAATGACCACTTAATATGTACATAAAGTTCTCATGATCAGTCATTTGATCCTCTTATCATAGTATTACTATTCTAAGGGCATATTATTTGTACAATCATATAATCAAACAACGTATAAATTGAATAACAATAAATCCTTTATTAATAATTAATATTAAAATTGCATTCATAGATATCAAATACGATTGGCTCTAAGGTATCTACCCTAACATTCCTTTCGTAAGAGAAAACTTAGCATTGGGCTCAAGTGGAATGGAGAAAGTTGTATTATTTGATAGAATGACATGAGACAAGAGATCAGTAGCATATTTGACTTGAGATAAGTAATAACCAACACCAATAGAGGAAGCTTCTAAACCAAGAAAATAACTTAGATAATTAAGATTCTTTATTTCAAACTATATGTTGAGATACTACTTTAACTCTATAATACCCTGTATATCATCTTCAGTGATAATTATATCATCGACTTACAACAACAACATAGTACATCTCTTTTTATTTTAAAGATAAAGAGAGAATTATCATAAAAAACTAAATGAGAATCCAAATTGACTAATGATATAGCAGAATTTGGCAAACTATGCTCTTGAAGCCTGTTTAAGTCCATATAAGGCTTTGCGAAAATGACAAACCTTGCTAAGTGGATGAGTAAATCTAAGTGGAGGTGTCATATAAACCTTTTTAGAGAGATCCTTGTTTGAAAAGGCATCATTTACATCTATCTAAAAAAGCTGCCATTTTCTTTTAGCTACAACAACTATAAGACTGTGAACAGAGATGATACTAGCCATTAGAGCAAACGTTTCCTCATAATCAATCTCATATTCTTGAGTAAATCTTTTGTCACTAATTAAGGTTTATAGCATTCCACCTAGCCATTAGCATAGGTTTAATTTTGTAAACCCATTTACATTCCATAATGGATTTACTAAGCGGTAAGTCAACCAAGTTTCAAGTATGAGTCTTTGTTAAGGCTGGCAATTCTTTTTGCATTACTTGTTACCAAAAAGGATTCACACTAGCTTTTGTGTAAGGGAAGGTTCATGCAAAGAGACAAGAGTAAAGTAATAATGATAATCACATAAATAAGAAGAGAGTTGACGTACTCAAGTGGGTCTATTATTTTGAGGTGAGGGAAAGCTTAGTAGAGGCTCAAAATCTATCGATGAGTGGGGTGATTCAAGATTAGTTGTAGTGTAATCACTTGTATGGCTTGCATTAAAAAGATTAGAGGAAAGTGGAGTGTTTATATTGTTATCATTAGAGGATGATGCCTCAAGGAACAACTCAACTGATTGATTTGTGAAGAAAGTTAGTTGTTTTCAGACAAATGAAACTCAAACAAAGTAGAGAACATTTTATGTTCCCAAAAGGTGACATGGCAAAAGAGATAGACATTCAGAAATAGGATCCCGATAACAATATCTTTTATGTTCAATACCATATCCCAAAAAAATACCTAGAAGAAGGTTCTAGTTTTGTTTGTTCATATAGTTGTAGAAAAATAGAACAGGCAAATCCAAAGACTTCAAGTAGAAGGTTAGTTGAGGGAATGAAATATTACTTTGGTAATCTATCTTTTATTATTTAGATTATTTTGCTTGGTTGTGAAGGTAATAAAACATTATGATAATGTTTTATTATTAAGTTAATGTGACAGATAATATAAACGATAATTTGATTATCATCTCAATCTTAGATATTACTATAGTAATCTTAATTTTCTTACCATGTTAAAAGCAAGGGCACGAGTTGTTCTTCTTCTCTTTAGATTATCTCAAATCCTTACTACCAAAAAACATCGTAGAAAGTTGCTACCATGAAGTTGGGATATCAAACCCTAATTCCCTTTTACTCTTTACTCTTTCTTATGCTTTTTTGGATATGAATGAATATCCTTAAAACATTGTAAACGTGCCTTTTTAAAACTGAATCCATGTTTGGCACACACGAACATGTATCCAAGGTATATGATTGTGTGTCACTTAATTGGAATTTTACGTGAAAATTATCTTGTCTAGTTGACGTGGTAGCAAAACACGAGTATAACCTTATTATACATGGTTGTGTGTCCGAGAAAATTCATACTTTGACTTTCAATGATATGGTCATATCAGTTAGCGTAGATGTTCGAACTAACTGAGCAAGTCATAGTTCGATCCGAGAGTTAAGTTATATAGCCTAGATGTTCTCGAGTTCAATATAAGCACAAATAAGAGATATAAGACCCATCATTATCTTAATGAGAGTTTAGTGACAAACTTTGAATGATTGAGATAATATTAGTTGAGATAGGGCAATGTAGGGATTAAGTAAAAGTTAGCAGTAGAGTCTTCAATTTACTAAGTATTTTACCACTTACTCCCCTATTTTTATATGTGCAAATACAGGTGATCGTGATAAATGTGGGGTAAGCAGTGGTCATAAGGCATAGAGTAGTAAAAGACCTTTATTTTATTTCATTATTTTACCAATTTATGTATTCAGTTTAACTTTATGATTTGGCTACACATATTATGTTGATATTGTTAAAATTTTTATGTTGAGGACATCTTTTGTATACTTCCTGCTGGATTATTTCTAATTTCTAAAAGGGTATTTTTTGTAATTTTTCATAATTTATAAATAATGTTTTTATTTAAGGTTTTATATGATTTAATTATGGTTTGAAAATGTATGCATGCTCAAATTGTCTAATCAATGACATCTTTTTCTAGAGGGTAGAATTTTTGAAGAGAGGTGTTACACTTGAATTCATAGCTTAAATTAGTTATTCTAAATTTATTTTAGGTAAAACGACATCATTTTGTCAATAAACTAAGAATGCGAGCCCTAAATATAAGCCATAAATTTGAATTATCAATTCAAACCATAAAACCAAACCGCTCGACCCATGAATTTGAACCACCAATTCAAATTATAAATTCGAATTGAACTCAAACTAAACCAAATCATTTTTCATTTAAGACAAGCTCGAACAACTCTTAATTTTATGTCAATGAACTCAAGTTGAATAATTTTTTATTCGAACTAAACTTAAATCAAGAGATATTTGAGTTCGACCCAGTTCATGTTCATCCCTATTAAAATTAGGTGTGGCCTTTTGTATTTTTGTTATTTTTCAAACACATTTCTTAATTTTTAAAAAAAAAAAAACAACCTAGCTTCCTTTCAATTTTTAGAGTATATCTTGTTTATTTATTTTTTTAAGCATATAGAATATTTGAAATTCAAATAAATTACTCTTTATTGATGACCTAACTATTTTACCGAATCCAAATAAAACTTTTATCTTAAAAAATCATATTATAAAAAAACATAACAACGATTAATTATAGTTGAGTTTTACTTAGTTTAGATAGATTTTGTTTAATTTCGGTGTATTTAGTGATTTTTATGAAAATAAATTTGGAAAAAAATATAATTTAAGATTTTATAGGTATAAATGTCCATGTCAACACATAAATTATCCACGTTATCACAAAAAAATGTCTATGTTAATAATCAAAACCATCATATTAGTGTTTTTAATGGAAAAAACTATCATAATAATCTTATTTAATGTTGTTTAAAGTCAAGTTATAAGTTCAATACCTTCAATTAAAAAAAGTAAAAGTTTGGTTACTAAAAATTTTTTTTGATCTTTCTAATATGAAAATAGAAAATTTTGGTATTTTTAATAGTATAAAACAAAGTTCAATCCTTTTATTATAAAAGATATTAGTTAAACATATTAAGTATTGTTATCTCTTATAGTACAATATTTTCAATAGAACTATGTAAATATTTTTTAGTATATAAATAGATATATATAATGTGTTATCATGTAATTAGATAATATTTAAAAAAAAACTTAATTACATGATAGCATATCATGTATTTACCTATTTGTGTATTCAAAACTAGATATGCATAGTATTGCTCTCATATTTTTTTTATTGTTATCTCCTATAATATATTATTTTGTATTGTTATTGTTAAATTTTTAGATGTTTTGATTATGTCAAAACTAAGTTTAAAATTGTTAATTAATATTCAATGGGTTAATTAAGTCCATGAAATCAAATTCTTATGATCGAAAAATAGGCAAAATCTATTTTTTTTTTAATTTTTCAGATACGGGATGCCTATCCCCAAATATGTGATTCTTGTTCCTTATAGGACACTGGTTTCTTTGCTCATCTTATACTCATCCGTACAAGTTTAGAGCTCTTGGAAATTTTTGTCAAATGGATAGGGATGTCCGTTTCAAATGAAGGGATGTTTGCCCAAGATTGGAAGATGACCAAGTGATGTTTGTCCCATCTCCAATGCATTCGAAAGCTAATTTGCTATGATCAACAAAGTCAGCATGGGAGGATGTCCATTCCCTTGCCTGATCCTTGCTCGTCCTTTTACGTAAGAAGCATTATAGAATTTTAAAGGAGCAAGGAACGATGCCCGTCTTGATAAAGAGAGTGTCAGTCCTGTCATGTGTTTCAAAAATTTGACCGTTAGATGTTTGATTCAAAGCTACCCAAGCCAGAATGTGTAAAAGGATGCTCGTCCCGTTGTGTTTTTTATGGCCAAAACATCATTTTCAAAACTCAACGAAGACATTATCTGAACCAACAATCATTTGAGTCATATTAACCATTTAAGACTATAAATTGAAGATTCTTTGATGAGAAATACATTAGAAATTACTAATGTAAAATCTTATACTCTTCTCATCTCCAAAATTCACTCCAAAAGCTTATAACTCATATCATTGAGAGACACCTTGCACTTATTCTTTGTATTATCCTTGTAAAGGCACTTTACATTCAATCTTTTTATATTCAAACAAAAGTGGGGAAAATCTTGGATAACTATTGAGTAGGGCGCAATCCCAAATCAACTAGGGAACATGAAGAAATCTAGAAAAACTATTATAAATAGGAGATTCTTTACTAGTGAAACTTTAAGTAGATTGTTTGAAAATGTCATTGAGACTCTACTTAAATCAAGATTTTTTGGTTATCTCTTGTAGTATAATATACTACAATCAAACATAATGATGAATAAATGAAAAATTTTCCATTTTCAAATCCAACTTTAATTCTAAACTTTTTTTTAATGTAAAATCATTGGCAAATATCATGAAAATAACAAATGATTTAAGATATTTTATACAAAACCTCAACCGAAGAAAGCGTACATTGGACTTTTGAAATCTATGCACACGTGTTAAAAAATAATGGAAGTGGTCGAAAAAGTCACCGGAAATGGGCATGGGTTATTTGTTTCCAATATACGGGTTTACCACTTGCTTTAAATGATAGAAAATGAATTTGATGCTTGTATGTATGTATATATGGACAGTCTTGTTCAAGTGTAACATATTGGTCACACCCATATAAGCAAAACTAATGAGTTGGTCAATTTTGTATTGACCCTTAATTTTTGATCAATTTATTTGAAATAAAAATTGCGTACACTTATTTATAAACATCATGACATTTTACATCTAATAATTTTAAATTAAAAAAAACTTAATATTTTATAAAATTTTCTCTAAAAATTATAACATTAATGACGGTATTTTACATGCATTGTATTGTATTCCTTTGATATATTACAAAGGCCAAAAGACTATTTCCCACCCAAACTATTTTGAATTCTTAAAATTCCCCCTATTAACTATGAAAATACCGTTTACCCACCTATGACCGGTTAAATTTAACGGAACCATAACCCCTAAAAATTAATCTCATTTCCCTCCTAAAAGTTTAAAAACTAATCATCTTCGTCGTCTGGAAAGACAATTTCTCTTCCCAGATGACGTCTCTTAGCCTCAGATAGATTGGGGTGGAGTTGAGGCGGACTGTTGGTGGAAGAAAAACCGTCGGAAGAGAGAGACAACCGGCGATGACGTCAGAGAAAGTGAAGGGGTTTGGAAACTAAATCCTAGGGGGAAAATGTGATCTTTTCAAACTTGGCTTAAGGGAGAAAAGTTAGTTTTTTAAATTTAGGGGGGGAAATAAAATCATATTTAAGTTTATTTTTAATATTAAATATAAAATAATAATTTTACCCTTACTATCATTAATTTTAATTGCTTATGGGTGGGTAAACGATATTTCCATAGTTAATAGGAGAAACTTTGAGAATTCAAACTAGTTTAGGTCGTTTGGCCTATTACAAAATCAAAAGATGATCCGGGCAGTGTTGTGTAAAGAAAGCGAACGGGTTTCCCATAGCAGAACCCATGTTGATTAAAGACACGGTTCGTGGACGGAAAGACAAGAACAAAGTTCAGATTCCAATTTTCTCTTCATAAGCTATCAAAGAATATAAATAAATTACTTCTTACCCCTCAATTTTCAAATTTCTTCCCATTCCAGGTAAATTATGCTCGTTCCAATTTCATATCTTATTCTGTTTTGATTGTTGTTTCTATTGTCTTAATGATTCAATTATACTTCCGATTGGAAGATTGTTTACAAGTTATCAACTTGATAAACTTCGGTACGGTTTTTTTTTTTGTTTGGTAGCTGAGAAAATTTAAAACGCAATTGAGATTTCTGTGTTTCTAGTACAATGTCGAGTTTTGAAACTTGTTTTAGGAATTTACTTAGTGAAAGGCTATTCGATTTCATACTATTGTGTTTCTAATCCGAAAGGTACCTCACTACCAAACTCGGGTTAAAGATAAATTTAAAAACTCAAGTTTGCATTTTTGGGTGCAGATTGCTGATCTTGCAATGGAGGTGGACGGAGGGAGTAGTTTAGCAGGTGCTAGAGAAGCTCAAAGCATTCGTATGCAATCTGGGCGCTCAATGGGTGATTCTTTTTAATTCTTGATGCTCTTAGTATAAGCTATGCTTCTATAAGTAGAGTAAATACTTCTATACATGCTTAGATGATTATATGGCTATAATATATATTCAAGTGTTTGTGTTATAGAAATTCTGAAAAATATTTGGTAATGATTGACCCCCACTTTTTCTAACTATTATCAATATCAAATAGCTTAACAGGAAATAGTTATGACAATAATTCTTTAAATATATTAAAAACATAAACTAAAAGAAAGTGAAAGGCTAAAGTTACCAATAAGGTAGTCATGGACTCAGTGTGGGAAGGATATGGATAGGGGGGAAGTGTATGGATCGATATTCTGTAAAATCCATTGAGTGAGAAATCATCCATCTTGTTTGGACCATGCAAAGTAGAAGTTCAATGAAAAGATTAAAACCAATGGATGACTTAAAGAAATTTGGTAGGACTTTGACAGATTAAGGAGAGTTTAGTGATACATAAAACAGTTGTATACAAGTTGCAACTTATATCTTAAATAAATAAATAACTGAACTTACTTTGTGTAAATGATTACTTGGTAAACATTGTTCTGTATTGTATCCTGTGAATTATGTCACAGTTAAATTACTGCAAGGATTGCATCTTTATCATACATACATCCATAATTCAATGGATTATGGAACAAGTTAACTTGAATTATACTGGAGTTGAAGGTGATCTTTAAGCCATGCTCATCCAAGTTATCCTATTCTAACTTACATATATCTTATTAGGGTTGTTTTGCAGTTTTCTTTCAGTTTACACAACAAAATCTCCCGGCTTGTAAACCTGTATTAACACCAGCGTGGGTGAGTGCTTTACAATTGTTATTGGTATATGAATCTGCTTCTCTCTCCCTCTTGTGTGTTTTCAATTATTACTTGCCTATACTAGGTGATGCTGATGTCATGTTTGCAGGTTATTACAATATTTTTATTGGTGGGCTTCATTTTCATTCCTACAGGGTTTGTGACTCTTCATGCTTCTCACAGTGTAAGTATACCCTATCAATTTTTGCAATGCAATGGTTTATTGCTTTCTATCAAGCATGCCTGTGAGTAGTTATTATTTCATGTTTGATTGGTAGGTTATTGAAATTGCAGACCGTTATGATATCGAATGTGTACCTGAGGTATTCAAAAGCAATAAGCTTTCATATATTCAAAATAGCTCAATCCCCAAAAACTGTTCCTGGTTTCTGAAGGTTAGTTTTTCCTCTTTGACTTCATTCTTAAGATGAAAGTTGTTGAGATACTTTGGAGCCCCTTTCTGAATATGAATAGTTGCAAGCATTCAATGAGACATTTCATAGAAAGACTTTACTAACACTTGTTGTTTTCTTTTTCTCTGAGTAATTAGATTTTTCTTTTATTTTCTGTGAAGTTTTAACATTTCAGAAAGCTGCATTTCAGTTTTTCTATGTGCTTCAACTGTCCTAATTAATTGTCTTGATGCCATTATTAGTAATATGGTTTAGATAATTTGGTTGGTTTCAGTCGGGGACCATGTGTTCCTATTCATTTCTTACTTTTTTGCTGGTCACATCTGTTTCATTGTTTGCTTTGTAGGTTCACAAGTATATGAAAGCCCCAATTTACATCTACTATCAACTTGATAACTACTATCAGAATCATCGACGGTAGGGTTCGATGATCACAATTTCTAATGTATTGATGGACTAATTTGTGAAGTTTGATCAATCTTGATAATAATCTAGTCTCTAGTTAATTCTGTGACATTTCCTGCTATTTATTCACAGAATTCAAATGCCAAATGTCATTGGTTTTTGTTTCTGCGCTTGCTTTGATTTAAAACTGACTCCTAGATATTTGCTAGGTATGTAAAAAGTAGAAGTGATTGGCAACTCTTACATGGATTGAAGCACAATGAGACAACTTCTTGTCAACCTGAAGAGTTCAACCATGGTCGCCCAATTATCCCTTGTGGGTTAATAGCATGGAGTTTATTCAATGATACATTTAAGTTTATTCGTGAGAGAACAGAATTGATGGTCAATCGTAAGAATATAGCATGGAAGAGTGATCGTGATCACAAATTTGGCAAACAAGTATATCCCTTTAATTTTCAAAATGGGACCTTTATCGGTGGTGGAAGTTTGGATCCAAGTATTCCTGTAAGTTATGTTGTTAGTTTTTGTTTGTAGAACTTTGCAGTAACATTACATAGTTGATTGACTTTTGAGACTTGTTGAATTACTATTAATCCCAAGAATATTACTACGGTTATTAACTTTTTTACTAATTTATTTATACAAACAATGTGATTAGATGATTTTGAAATAGAGATAAAATAAACTATTAGCTCATCTAATTACATTAAAACACATCAATTTGTATAGGTAAGTTAGTAAGAAAAGTTAGAAAGTGTAGTATTATTCTAATCTCGAAAATGAAACTGCCAAACAATAGTGTTTAAATTCTTACATTTTCGCTTACATGCATAGTGTTGGGAACCTAGGACCTTCAACACCTGAATCACAACACTCCAACAAAGTAACACACAAACAATCTATTTCTAGGGAATTAGAGTAGACCAACACACCAGAAATTAAATGAAAAACCTGCACTGTTGTTTTAATATGAGCAAGAAGAACTACAACACTTTTACAAGGATGGTCTCTTGTAACAGGCAACAAAAAAGAAAACAAATTGATAATTGAAATTGATATCCAACAATTCGAGAAGTTTGACCTCTCAAATCAGCCAAAGTTGCCCAATATACCCAAAAACAATACTCTTCTCTCCCTTTCTCTCTCATGCCTTAAATGGTCCTCCCTTTCTTTTGTGTCAACAACTCATTTGAGTTTATGCCCTCCAATTCTTTGTTTCCTATGGTAATAGACACGTGATTGTAACATTGCCTGTCCCATTAAGATCTAACTTGTTCTCAAGGTGGGAAAATTGAAAGTTTTTATTATATAATTTTTTTTAATTTGTTGTGATTTTAAAAAGCAACGAAATATAGAAAAAAACTCAAATAAAATATATTTTAGGCACCTCACATGTGCCTGCTACACCTTCATCTCTCACTTCTTCACATTCAACAAAACACCAGCACTGCACCAACTCTCTCTGTCCAAACACCTTTTACTCAGTTCAAAACAAGCTCTGCTTTCTCTTCAAGCTGTTAGACAATGGGAGCTAGTGCCTCAAGGCCTTTGAAACAAATTCCATGTATTCACCTATTTTTTCCTACTTAATTTGAAAATTTTCACCTATTTTTATGGTAGCCTCATTGCTGTTGGTGGTTAGATCACCATTTAGTGTCAAATACTTCACCCCCAAGATGAGTATTACTAGCCATGGCCTTCACCTTAACAACAACCCATTCAATCCCTTAGTTCTTCATTCTAGCAAGTATATTAACGAAGTAATTAACATGGTCAAATGCATGCTACAACAGTTGGAAGGGCAAAACCATTCCTTTCTTTGTAATTGTATTCGTTGAAATTTGAGTTGTCATGATTTTTCCTTACTGCCATATCAATACCATCAAACAATGAGTACAAATCTTGAACTCATTTCTATTGCTCCCACTTTTCATTGTCCATAGTGAGAGGATTGCTTCATGTTCTTCTTTACAATCATCTTCTTTCACAATAACAAATTTAGTGTCTCCCAAAGGGATTAGATAAGTTAGTGTTGTTATGATTTTGGGTTGGGTCAAAACAATTATGTTATGGCCTAATTGTTGGGTTGGGTTAGTTCTTTTGGTGAGTTGGGATTGGTTGTCTTGGTCGATGGGTGTTGGAAACATTGAAGAAGCTCGATTGGGTTAGGTTAATAAAATTTCTAGTTGTGGTTTTGGAATAGCCCATACCTTTGCCAAAGCCCAACATTCCCATTGGCTCACTCCCTCCTTTCAAGGCCCAATTTCAGCCTTTATAAAATGGGATAATCTTATCATCTCCTTCAACTCCTTAGGCCCAAACAACCTGAGATTTGCATGAATTTCTTCATTGTTTGGCCATAAACACCTTTATCAACCAATCTTCTAATGTGCCATGAACAATCATTGACAAACTCTCAGGTTGTTCTCAATAATTAGCCATTGTGCTTATTTGCTTGTGCAAAATCAATTCCTGTTGTGGCGATCTCATTTGGATTAGTCTAAATTGGAGCAACAACTTATCACACAACTCTCCTCAGCTGTGAAATGACCAACAAAGCTCTTGGAACTGTAACCATTCAAGGGTTGCACCTTCAAAACAGTAAGACTAATGGCAACCTCTTTGTTTCATCCATTCCATTGATTTGAAAATACCGCTCCAAATTGGCTAACCAACCATCCAAGTCACCGCTAGAAAATATGGGGATCTCAAGTTGGCAATGTGATTGGTCATACCTCTGGGTTCACTCTATCACCTTAAATCGTGGTGGGAGTTCAAGATGGGAAGACTTGTTGGCTAGTGGACTAGTCTCTTGATACAATAAAGGCCGGTTTATGGTGACCATTTGTGAGTTGTTGATCATTCTAGAACTTCCCTTTTGCCACCTTCATCATATGGTGCTTGAGTTCATGAATGAACTTGGTTAAGGTGTCATACCATGTTTCATTTTTTTTCTATCTTCATCTTTAAGTCATCCACTCATTTACCCATGGATGCCATTCGATCATAGTTGTCAAAGGCAAGGTTTTACTCAAGACAATGTTGCCATCACCTTGAGTATGGTCAAGACAACTAGTAGTTCAAAGGAGATTGCCTTTTTCAACACCTTTGGAGAAGCTTTAAGCACCGTAATAGCGAGCTTTATTATCACCTAGGCTATCTCTGACCAGATTTGAGGATTGCCAACAATTTTTGGATAGTTTCTGACACAGTCTCAAACATTCTAGCAGGTTTTGGGAAATTTTCAACTAAATATAAGGGTTATTGGAAATTTCATGTGTCTTTGGTGAGGTTTAAGATCGTCAGAGAAATCGCCAACAAGTTCTAAGGTCACTGAGAGGTAAATGGTGAGTTCTAAGGTTGTTGAAAAGGTTGTCGGCAAGTTCTAAGACTACTAGAGAGGTTGTTGGAAAGATTTAAGATTGTCGAATAACTTACTAGTCATTGATCCTTTATAGATGGTCATCGAAAATAATTAGTTGCCAGTCAATTTTTTATTGTCAATGTAGTAGTAAAATATTTTAAATTTAATGGAAATTGAAAAATTTTTAATGGAACGTTTTAATCGTCCTAGGTGAAAAAGCGACATTTTTTCCTTGCCTTTTTCGCCTAGGCAATAGGACCTCTTATTGTTTTTGATGCTTTGTCGCCTTAAAAACCATACATTCGATCAACCAAACCACAATACCCATGCACCAATTCATCCATGGCCTTCCATTCTCGTAGAGATCATTACCTGGCTTTGATGCTCTAATACTAAATTTGTTAGAACCCTAAGACCTTCAACACCTAAGTCACATCAATCCAGCACTCAGAGAATCTATTCCAGGAAATCAGAGCCGACCAACACGCCAGAACATACGAAAAGCATTCACTGTTGTTTTATATATGAGCAAGATTTACAACACAAAGTCTTGTTACTTATTAAAAGGGATTAATTTTCAGGAACCAAAGGGAGCAATTTTGATCAAATATGCTTTAAAATTCTAGTAGCATGCTAAGTAATCATTTGCCTCAAATATTGAGTTGATAAGAAACGATCCAACTGTAAAAAGGCTCAGACAGAAGTTTTTTGTATTTCATCTGTTTTATTCGTACCCTTGTAAACTTTTATCCTGACTTCATTGGGTACATTAGAAAAATATTGCCTTGTATTATATAATTTGTGCATAAATATAAAATTCAGTGGATTTATATTCATTGATGCAATTCACTCTGTTAGGGAATCATTGGTTGGATCATGATGCATAAAGCAACCTAATTTGAGATTATTATCATTTCTCATCATTGTCCAAAGTTTGTGATAAAGTAGTAGTACCACAAAAAAATTGACTATGATTACTTTATAGATTTTGGGATCAGAGACATATAATGATGTCAGATTAAGTCTGTAATCTGGGTTTGAAATTAAATGGCTCTCCTTTGCAGAATGATCAATCACCTACCCTCTGTGCTATGACTTTTATGTGCATGATATGCTAAAGATACAGAAGACAGTAACTGCTTTGTCCTGTGTTGATGTGGCTTATATCTCTTCACTGATCTGTTCATATAAAACTTGAGCTAAAAAATATGGTTGCTTTTTTTTTTTTCTCTTGTTGGCTTTTGATGGATGGGCTTCATCAAATTGATTAGCTGAGTGACCAAGAGGATTTAATTGTGTGGATGCGAACTGCTGCTCTTCCTAGCTTCAGAAAATTGTATGGAAGAATTGAAGAGGATTTGGATGAAGGTGATTTGTTAGAAGTCCGCATAATGAACAACTACAACACTTACAGTTTTGGAGGGAAAAAGAAGCTTGTTCTTTCAACATTGAGCTGGTTGGGTGGGAAGAACGACTTCCTGGGTCTTGCCTATGTCTTTATTGGCTGCTCATCTATAATAATCTCCATTGTATTTATGCTGCTTCACGTGAAAAATCCCAGGTATTTTACCCTACTTAACTTCATGATTTCCATGCATATTCATCATCCTCTATTTGGTTCTAGTCCCAAAAGTATAACTTCCTCAAATGAACTGCCTTCTGCATGTTGCAATGTTATCCTTGGATGGTGTTCATAACTTTTTTTTGTTTTACTGTATTGATATGACCAGCAAATATCTTTTCCCACCACCCTGTACTAATCGCATATACATACTAGAATTACTTATCAAATAAGGTTCTCATGATAGAGTCAGAGTGATTCACTGGAATTGTTTTTACTTTTTCCTCTTTGAAATTCATGATTTTTTAAGCTAAAGTTTTCACTCATATAATGCCTATGTATCACAGAGCTAGGCCTAGTATATCATGTGCCTTTGTTGGGCTGCTATTGTGTAGCCCATATATGTAGCCTTAGGTTGGAATGCTTATTTATTGGTCATACCTGGGGCTGCCTATTATTCATTGAAAATCTTGATGGGGAACTGAGATTGCAAATTGATGTCTTCTGTTGATGAAACTAAACTACATTATGAATGTTGTATCTATAGAACATTCATCTCTCTGATATGCATTTGTGTCATTTGCCTTTGCTTCTTTCGATTACTATATAAATTATTCTGCATTTTGTCAATTTGGTCATGCTCAATAATTGATTGTGTCATTAATCAGTGAACACAACCGGCAAATATTAAAAATTTGCATGCACAGAAATTGTTACTGTGTTTTCGGTACTACAAGTTGGTATAATTCATTCTTTTTTTCTTCAGGCCTTACCGCGAAACAGCTTATTTGTCTTGGAGCCGGAAAAGTATTTCTGGGTGATGTTGCTTTTGAACGCCTGGTTTGGTTTAAAATGCTGCCACCGCATGTATTGATCTGATTTTCAACCATTTATTACAGGATGCAATTTAGAAAGAGAATTGGGATTTCATGAGTTATTTACAAATGCAAAACTTTTGTTGTGTTTTCAACATCCCAGTCTCATTTATTAGTAAATATTTAGGAAAAGAAAGGTTACCATGTCAATACTAGTATATCCTTTTAAACTTATTACAGATTGATGATTTTATTCTTCAGTGGAGACTGAGAGCCTCTGCTACATTTATTCCATGTATTTGTTTCTTGTGTAAGAAATGAAGAAAAAATATTCTTTAATTTGGAATTGTTCGATGCCAAGAACCAACACCTTGCAAAGATTTATTACGATGTGCTCTTTTCCTGCTTGCTTGTGGAACCAGGAGTGGAGATGGTGCAGTATATTAGTCAAAGTTGTTCAATTAGTTTGCAGTTGAGAAGGTAGAGTTGGTTATAAATATAATTCATAGACACAGAAAATTCTTTCATTCTGTCAAGTAATGGGATTAAAGCCTATTTGAATCGCCGACAATGGGAGCCTAACCTTTACACAAGTTGGTGTTATAACAAATGAGCTATTGAAAAGTGACTATTTTGAGTACTGGGTTACATAAAGCATTTAATAAATAAGAGTGAGCATAAAAACCTTGTTCAGATCTTGTAGTACCCATTCCTAATGATTGTTTTGATGTATCCTTTACTTTCCATATAAGCCATAATCAAATGATTATTTCTTCACTTGACTTGCTCTTTCTGAAAAAATGTTCAGTGTTTGTAGATTGCTAATTTCCAAACTTTATTGTATCTTGAAAGTAAATCTACATTATCTTAAAACTTTGTTGCTAATTTCACCTCCATAACCAGACCATGATTTGATCAACTTTATCAATTCAAAAGAATGCTATATGTACACATTTTGTGTACATAATATAAGTACCTAAATGATGTTTCATCATGTAATTGAGTGTTATTTTATCTTTAATTAAAAATTATCTAATTATATAATAATACATAATTTGTGTATCTATTCTGTATATTCAAGTGTGTATATATTATTTTATTGTTAAATAAAACTCACAAATCGAAGTTTCATAAAAAGGTACATAGGGTGAAACTCCAGCTATAAAAGTATATATCCCATAACAAACACAAGATGTTAGTGTTTTTTTTCCCGTTAAGTTTTTTTAGATGAAGTAGTTTGGAACACTTTTAGGATCTTACAATAGTATTATTAATTTACCTTTTCAATATAACTATTTACCTCAAACTAGGGGCTAGCAAAAGTCTCCATTGTAATAAAATTAGTCAGATATTTGCTTAGTTCTAGTTCTTACTTGAAACTGACTA
Source organism: Mangifera indica (assembly GCF_011075055.1). NCBI lineage: Eukaryota > Viridiplantae > Streptophyta > Magnoliopsida > Sapindales > Anacardiaceae > Mangifera > Mangifera indica. The sequence goes on along the minus strand of NC_058142.1, from coordinate 10,785,825 downwards.
TTCCAAATTGATTTCAGTTTTAACTTTTTTGTAGAACTAGAATTGTGTTGATATGTTTTAGTTCCATTATGTAAGAAACCAAAATCAACCTGTAAATCTGATCTTGAATACAATCTAGGCTAACCTTTTTGTTTCAAATCTTTTTTAACAAAATGAAGTCGTTTAATAATCGAGAATTACTGTCTTCTTGTGATTTCTTGCCTTAAGTTCAAGCTTTTTTCTTGGTATCAAAGTTATTTGACTAATGACAATGGCAAATTAGTCTTCATTTTCTAATAATCCGATGACTCCATAAAAGAACTACAAAGCTTGTTCTTTTATTGATGCCTCTGTTGGAGTTGGTGCTATGCAACTAATCTTTTTGGCAATATAAATCCAAGAAAAAATATATTTAAACATTCAAGTGACATTCTTTATCTATAAGTGCATATATTTACAAGTATGACTAGATAAATATCTTCAGGTTGGTAGAACCATAATAAAGAGATCAACATATAGGTTTGATCGTGACGACCCTAGTAGCATGTATGATGGCCAATCTTAAAGTGTCAATAGTTTTAGTATTATCTTAACCTACTGCACATATAATATAATAAAACTTCCATAGTATTGAACGAATCTCTCGAAATGTAACGACATATCTCAAATGTCAAGATTGTTGGTGTTGGTTGCATATTCACTAGATTGACTTGCCAAGAGGATTCCATGAAAGATTGAAATAAAAAGGATAATGAAAGTCACACATGCATGTTCATAACATACATAGTATGGTTGTATGACAAAAACAAACATATTTTTAAAAGAAGTTAGAGTACAAATTACCTATTTCTTTGCTAATTTTTGCTCAATTCTTCTAATATGGATGAAGTTGAGCCTTCAAACCATGAGACTCTAAAAGTAATCCACTCCCTTGCTAAAGTACTTGAACTATATCATATTAGAAAAGTACTTAAACTATATCATATGATAAATGCAAAGTGTGTGAATGTTCCTATGGGTGCTCATTTTAAATTAAAATTTGCTGGATTGTTGTCTTCTAATGAATCTGATTTCATAAAGAATATACTATATTCTATTGTGGTAGGAAGTCTAATGTATGCAATAATAGACACTAGACCTGATATAGCATATGCAATTAGTCTTGTTAGCAAATTTATGAGTAGTCAAGGTAAAGAACACTATAATGCAACAAAATAATTATTGAGGTATTTGAAGGGTACATCTGATTATGGCTTGTGTTATACTGCTAATGCTACTAACCTATTTTCTGTGATTCAGATTTTGTGATTCAGATTTTGCAGCTGATCTTGATAAAAGGAGATCCCTCACTGGTTATATTTTCACCTTTGGTGGAAATGTTGTAAGTTTGAAGTATAATTTGCAACACATTGTGACACTTTCAATAACTGAGGCTGAATATATAACATTAACTGAAGCAGTTAAAGAAGCATTGTGGCTGAAGGGAATTATTTATGAGTTGGGGCTGAATATTGATGTTCCAGAAGTCTTCAGTGATTCACAGAGTGCTATTCACTTGTCCAGAAATTTTGCATTTCATGAGAGGACTAAACACATTGATGTAAGGCTGCATTTCATCAGAGATGTGTTGGCTGCTGGTAAAGTTAATGTGAAGAAAATATTAACAGATGTTAATCAAGCTGACATCTTAACAAAGCCTGTGCCATTGAGTAAGTTTAAGGATGCCTTGAATTTGCTCAAAATTTGTTCAGTGTAAGTGTGTTATGGTCTGTAGAGGTGTCTTTAGATATGTTAGTTTTTTTGTCAAGGTGGAGTTTTGTGAATCTGTGACATAAAAACTAATGGCAATCTTATAATTAGGAGCAAAAGTTTGAGCAAAGTTTGGGCTATAGTTATTGTCCAGGGGCAGTATTGTCTTTGCTTGATTAAGTCTTTTAACTAATGGATATAAACCATTAGTTGGTTTATTGAGAAAGAGAGAAAGAAAGACATTTTTCATTGGCTGTATCTTAGAAGAAAAATAGGGTGCCTTTGGGTGTGAATATTTTCTCTCTGGTTCCTCATATCTTCTCTACTAGGGTTTATAAAAAATCCATAAATCCACTATTTTTCTTAGATCTAGCTGTCTAAACTCTTGAGTCAGTGTACAAGGTTGTTGTGGTGCTCGGGTTTAGGAAGGATTTGAGTCGACAAAGCTGGATTCATTTTCGTTTGTTTTTGTAATGCTAGATTGGCTTTTGAATCTGTAAGTTGTACTATTTTTCTTTCTAATTAGTGGATTTGCTAGAGGATTCCTTTGCCTTGGATATAGGGTTCTAATCTTTTGAACCCGAACCAAGTAAATTTGGTGTGTTGATTTGTGTATGGTTGATTATATGGTTCTTGTGCAATTCTTGACTGAAAATCGATCCAAATCTCTGATTAATATTTGAACTCGGTAAAATAAAACATTAATAGAAGCTTTCTTACTAAATGAGATAAAATTTGTCCTTTTTCACAAGAGGTTTGTGAAACAATTTTTAAATTGTTTACATGGCCTTTATGCAAACTAATTATTATTCATAAGCCCTTGATATAAATCTTATTCACATATTAGGCTTATGTGTTTTCTTATTTAATATTTTAACACAAAATATTATATTTACATTCATGGAAAAATTTCACATAAAATAACTTTATTACCATCGGAAAGTGCTAGTCATCCTCGTATAACCAATTTTCTCTCTTTGCTCTCTCTAATCATTCAGGTTTTTTGTGTGTAATCTTTTAGATTCATTGTCCGTGAGCCTAAATTGACTCCTAAAAAAATATGTTCAAAAGTTCATCAACTACAGTAAACATCTAGCAATGAGAGAGAGTTAAAATAATTTGGAAACTTAAAATCAAATTATTTTGAGCCAATGAATTCTTTTTTGACTATCGCTTGTTTCTATCTATGAACAACAAATGACCAATCCGACTATTGTACATGAAATGAATAGTCTCGTACTTATATACCATATGAAATATACATATTTATATCGAATTCAATCGTGCTATCTCAAGTTTAAGAAGCAATGGTTCATTAACTACATTTTAAATGCCCATGTGATTCATTATAATTGGTCATATTCGAAAAATAGTTCACTAACTGTTAATCTATACTATTGCCTTAATAATACGATTTTCATAGTTATCCGCACTAATATCATCTCATGATAGTCAACGTAGGCATTTAACATATATACTATGCGATTTCAATGCCTAATTGGCATCACGTATGCAAGGAACACTTTGATGATTCAATATTCTAAAGATCTAAATCATCCGATATATTTAGTGAATAAATAAATAAAGTGAAGCAAAATATACATGTGAAACACAAAACACTTCTTTTATTAATAGAAAATGAAACGCCTTGAAACCGACGATATGATTGGTTCCTAAGACATATACTAACATTCCATATAGATGGTAACTCTAGTGTATATAAAATGTATCCTCTATTGGACAGTGGTGCATGCAATCCTCAGATTTGAGGTTATCTAAATGTTTCTTAATTCAATTAGCCTAATTTGACACTAGCTTAATATAGCATTTTTCAAAGGATTATAAGAAAGGTAATGATTGGTTATGTCAAGAAATATACTGAGACTATAGTGGATTAATAAAAAATTTATCACTCTCGAGTATGAGAGCAAATATCTCAATGCATCTTTTGGTTATGACTATTTACTAAAATCTATGGCTATTGTAGGAATAGATGGGCACCAAATGCAATGTTAATGCAAATGTTGCTTGACTAGTCAAACATTAATACCAAAGATGACTTAAGTTAGACACTATTTTTGTGTCTTAGCCTTAACGAGATATCAATTGATGAAAAATTTGAATGTACGGTAATTATACCATTGAAAGTTTAATATTAGCCTTCTGTTGATTCTCGATCGGTTAGGTAATCTTGATTTCTTTCTAGAGGCCTCTAATGGTTTTTGAATAAATGGATAATTAATTATAAATTAATCACAAATTTATTCACTGTCAATATAATAAGGAATCTATGAGTCACACACAATAAAAGGTAGATAACCATGATGAACAAATTGTGGATTAATTACATATAAAGTGAATCACACTTGAACATCTTGATTTTGAGCTATATAATGAGTAAATTTGGATTAAGTCATATCATGATGAATGTCTTACTCATTATTGGACTTAAATGTATAGGATTAATATATTAGGAGCCATACGACAATAATACAATTGTTTATGAGCTAGAATATAATTATTGAAAGTTGCATTGGTGTCTAAGTGAACAAAGAGTGAATCACTTAAGGGTATCTCAAAGATGATGAATTTAGATCTATGATAATGTGTGTTAATATTTAAAAATAAATATGAAGGACATAAATAGACCCAATTAATATATATCAATGGATTGGGCAAAAAATGTAATTAAACTATCCCATGGGGTGACTATATTAATAAGGGATTTCAGTTATAATTTGTCTCATATAAATTGGGATATTTATCATAAATTTATTAATTTTTAAAGATCCTTAGCTGTTTATTAGAGATGTCAATGGGTCGGGCGACTCCAGTTCGGCCCGTTGGGCTAATGGGTCGGGTCGAGCCCGAGGCCCAAACAGTAATGGGCCTTCGGGCCGGGCCGACCCTTTAAAATATAAAGGTCCAAAGCCCGGCTCATATACTAACGGGCTTTAAATGGGCCGGGCCGGGCCGGGCCTTAATCAATATTTAAAAAAAAGTTTTAATTAAAATTTTTAAACACAAATTATTTTTTAATTATTAAAACTGAGGACAGTACCCCGAATATTTTATTTATAATCCCTCACTTATGGTGGAGGAATACCGTGGTTACATGATAAAAAATATTATAAATTGTTAATATAATACAAATAAATTAATTTATATTGTATAAATTACAAAGCATAAATAAATTTTATCTACTATATAACATTTATGTATTCATCTTCTACATCCAAATCTCTGAATTCTTCAAAGACATCTTTTGTCACACGATTCTGTAATTTAAAATCAGCTTTGACCCAATCTTTCATGCACATTATCGCTTCGACCATATTTGGATGTAAATTGGATCGTTTATCATCCAGCACGCATCCCTCTGCACTAAAAGCGGATTCCGATACTACAGTTGACACCGGAGGTGTTAGTAGATCTCGAGCCATGGCTGCAAGCACAGGAAAGGTTTCTGCCTTGTCTTTCCACCATGCCAAAACATCTAGTTTTTCAGCATTACATCTTTGAACAATTTCAGGATAATGGTCCATATTTATATAATTATAAAATTGACTATAATTTGTACTTTGACTAGCAGTTTGTTTATCTTTGCGTAATAAAGACCATATGCGTGACTTTTTTTTACCAGAACTTACCTCTGGTGCAGAACTTTGTCCAGTTTTTCCATATTTTTGTTCATAAATACTATACATATCAAATAAAAAATCTTGAACATATTCAACAAAATTTACATTGCTATTAATTGACAAATTTTCATTAATAACATCAAATAAATTTTGTAATCCATTAGTTTTTGCCCTAGAATTTAAAATAGTAGCTGCAGAATAAAGTAAAGGAATTTCACTCCAATATTTTTTAAATTTTTGCTCCATTTGCATACATATATTTTGAAAAGTATGATAAGAGTGACGATACCTATGTTCTTTAAAAATATCACTTATTTCTACCATACTATATATTATAGAACAAGTTGTTGGATAATACACACTTGAGCAATGATCTGTGGGTATTTTCAATGGCTCTAACAAGTTCATTAAAGCCATAGCTATTTCCCAATCTTGATCTGTCAAAAAAATAGGATCTTGCGAATCCATTGGTTGGGTATTGAAGTATCGTGTTATAGGAACTTCATACCCTTCGCATGCTTTCAACATGAGATATGTTGAATTCCACCTAGTGCTAATATCTATTTTTAATTTTTTTCTTCTTAACCCCATCGATCTACATAATTGATGATATGCTTGTACCCGTGATGGGGATGATGAAATATATGCAATGACATGTCTAATTACTTCTAAATGTTTTTTTGCCAACCTCAAGCCATCTTGAGCGATTAAATTAATAATATGACATGCACACCTAACATGAAATAATTTTCCATTAAATGGAGGAGATAAATGATTATACATATATTCAATAACTTTATTATTATTTTTAGCATTATCAAAAATAATTGAAAAAATAGAATTATTAATTTTATATTCCTCAAAAATATTTGCTAATGCACGATAAATTGTAAGACCACTATACGGATATTCTAAATTTCTAAATGCAATAACTTTTTTACATAATTGCCAATCAGAATTAATATAATGAGCAGTTGCACAAAGATACCCTATATGTTGATTTGTAGCAGTCCATAAATCAGAAGTTATTGAAATAACACCATTAAAATTACTTAATTCTTCAATAATTTTTATTTTCATTAATTTATAATTTCTCAATATATCTGACCTAAGAGTTGACTTAGGAATTCTTCTAAATGCTGGTTGAATACTATTTTGCATCATCAATTCTAAAATTTCATCTTCTGCACAACTAAAAGGTTGATTAGAAGCAACGACACACTTGGCCATGTAATCTCGCACCTTCATTTGATCGTACGTAAAAGTCGACATTTCTCCCATATGTCCAGAACCGCTCGGACCTCCTACTGAAGCGACACCTGGACCAACAGATCGCGATCTGGTGAATGCAATTTGTTTTTGTCCTCTAAGTTCATGTGGAATTTTTTTACAGTAATCAGTAACATGTCGACGAAGATGTCCCGTCCCACTTGTACTTGCACATGTTAAACAAGAACCGCAATGTTTGCATACTGCTCAATAAATTAATTTTCCCTCTATTGTTTCCTCTATTCTATCAAAGTGTTCTCATACCATTGACCTTTTTTTTCTTTTTCTGTCTGTCGAATAATGCGAACCTGTACCCGTACCATTTTCACCCGTTGGTGCTCCACCTATTCCACCTTGTGCATCATCAATAATATCATCAGCACCAACATGATAATATTCAAATGGATTGAATTCATTTGACATTGGATCCATTTGTAATATTTTGTAATGATAAAATTAAAATAAAATGAGATTAAAAATATAATAAATAGTTGAGATTGAGAGTTTGAGAGATTGGGAGTTTGAGAGATTGAGAGTTTGAGAGGTTGAGAAATTTGTAATTGTAATTGAAAGTGAAAATGAAAAATTGAATAGGTTTTTATAGGAAACAAAAAATTAATTATAAAAAGTTCAGCAACGGCTACTGGCGCCACTAGCCATTGCCAGTAGAAGCCAGAACGGCTTCTGCCTTGTGGCAGAAGCTACGCAACGACTTATGCCTTGGCAGAAGCTAGACTAGAGGCTTCTGCCAAGTAGAAGCCGTTTGCTTCTGCTGCCTTGCGGCAGAATATGCGGAAAATATATATATATATATATAAACAGTGTCGTGCCGAGCCGGGCCAGCCCATGGGTTTAATATTAAAGCCCAGGGCCTGGCTGATAGGCCCATGGGCCTGACCCGACATGCTACAGTGTCGGGCTGGGCTTTGTCGTGCCCGGGTTTTTTTTTGTGCTTCGGGTCGGGCCTCCATTCGACCCGGCCCAATTGACGTGTCTACTGTCCATCATGAATTTAAGAGAAAAAATTTCTCTCATCCTAGAACACATTCACCAAAATTAAGGTGATTTAGTAATCACTTGAGCTCCAATTACCTTTACACATGTTCATGTGTTTGTGACTTTCTTCGTGTGGATAAGTAAAAACCTACTATGTTGTAGAGACTTGTGAAAGAATTCGAGATGAATTCAAGGCAGATCTTGATTTGGGTGAGCCTCCAATCACATATTTGCATTCCAAATCCTTTTATTATATGTATAATAACCCTTAGGTCCTATGGAGCTGTTCAGTGATAAAAAAATTCTTGTTCATGTACAAATTCTGCTGCCTTCTTTGATATATGAGGGATCACAAAACACCACCAATCTCAATGATTCAACCTCGGAATTTTCCATCTTTGAGCGTTGCAGCTATTAATCCAAAGCTTATGGAGGAGAATAACAGGTATTGGCGAGCTTAGGTGCTTTCAATTGTTGATGCACATGAGTTAAGTGGATCATCTTACAGGTTTGACTCCTTATTCATTTCCTCTTGTATATGAGTGGAGCAAGCTTAGACGAATGGCTTAGAAATGAAGGCAATAAATTCATCAGAAATGAGAGTAAACAATTCCATTTAATGCTTTTCTAACAATTGACCCTTATGGGTGGCATGTTTTCCCATAAATAGTTGCACCTTCTTTGTAAAATGGAACATGTAACATGTGTTCTAAGATTTTGAGAAGCAATAACGAAAGATCCAGTATTACAATTTCTCATCTGATTCATATCTTATTCACAACAACAGGGTGATACTGCCATCACTAATGAATCAATAAGATGGTTCTTTGAAGAAGAGCACATAAATAATACAACAAATTGCAAAGATAATTATAACTATATCAATGGTGAGGGCTGACATTGCTTGATCACTTAGCGCAATATTTCTCCCACCAAGGCGATCTACCATGTCTGGAATAGATTCAAAGTTTTTCAGATCTTGCTGATAAGGATCGTCCAACTTCATTTTCATTTTTTCAACTTGGCGACTGGCAGCCTCTTGAGCAAGTGACCAGTCATAAAATCTGCGGCTTTCTTCGTTGCTTAATACATTATAAACTTCTCTTAGCTTCACAAACTTCTCCGAAGCTGCTTTTAACGGAAGGGAAGTTGTGTCTGGGTGGTATTCTTTTGATAACCTTCGGTAAGCTGCTTTAATTTCTTCCAAATCAGCTTTTGCCGATATTCCTAAGAACCTGATCCAATTAACAACGTTGACATTAAGTTTTATATAATCTGATGATCTGCATATGTCAATATTCATTTTAACACTTTTTTTTCCGCATAAACTGTGAGGTGTTGCTGCTGATATTTCTTGAAACCTCAAGGTCGGTCATCATAGAAACTCAATATAATATCTTAAAATTCAAGAAACTTAAATTCATGGGCTAATTTATTACATAAGATACTGAAAACCACTCTCATTATTTTCAAACTTGTAAAAACAGGGACCTCATCTTTGTTCAACTGAAGTCAAAACAAGTACGATGGTATAAGAGTTCTAAAGGTTCTCACATTTACTAGCTTGCAAAATATCAACACAATTTTTTGTATCTAAATTTGGCAAGCTTTTAAATTAAAATTCCCACTGCATACTCTAAAGCTGTGGCAAGAATATAAGATGCTTGACAAATAATTAAATACACTCACTGGTAATGAGAATCAGAAGAGTTGTTGAGAAGATCAGCAAATTTGTCAGCCAAAAGGTTCTGCTGCTCATCTTCTGCATTGAATTTTTGTTGTGTCTGTTGAGTACCCCCAATCCAACCTTCATCTGGGTTGTCCCAGTGGATTCTTGTATCAACTCCTGGTGGCGCTTTTGGGCGTTTCCCAGCTCCTCCTTTTGAAGCAGAAACTTGTAAAATACCATGTTTTGTTCTTGCTCTTCTTGAACTCCTGTACTGCTCTTCTCTTCGCTGGAATTTTTCGCAATTTTGTGTTTTGAGAAAGAAAGAATATGGAGCTTGAGAAGCAAATGTAGAAGCCATTACCGACAAAAAGGATTGGCCGGCTATTTCAAGTTCAAAGACACTAGATTTTATGGCCTCCTGTTTATGTGGCTCAGAATCAATTGAGCCAGAATTTTTTTTTTCCTCATCAAATGTATCGTCACAAATTTATCAAAATTTAATATAAGGCAAATGCTATTTTCCATCTAAGTTTTATCTCAACGCAAAATGATATCTATAGTAGTTAAAAAATTTAAATACTTATTTATAAATTAATTTTTCTTAAATTTTTTTTAAAAAATAAAGTAAAATTATTATTTTATCAGTAAACTATAAAACTTTAAAAAACTATATCATTAAAAAGTTATCATCCCCCCGCCCCCCTTAAGGTTTGAAAATCTTTTACAGACAACAAATTTAGCTAGTCATCGATGGCCGAAATGACGGAGGATGGCGTATGGACAATGAAACATCTTTCGTTGTCTAGATGCCAAAAGACGATGGTTCTTCATCTAGATAAATCATTGTCTCTAGATCAATGATGCTTCTAAATGATGAAGCATTGTTGATCTAGACAATGCTTTATCAAGAAGTGTCATCAGTCTGGATAACGTTCTCCGCTACTTCATCATCTAGATTGACGACACTTCATTATCCAAAAACATTATTGATCTGGAGATGACCTTTCGTTGTCTAAACGCCATATTCCTGTCGTTCCGGTCACTAATGACTTGTTGGATTTGTTAATTGGAAAATATTTTCAATCCTTATGAGGGAATGATAACTTTTTAAAACTTAATTCTAAGGAGAAATAGTTAGTTTTTCAAACTATAGGCATAAAATGATTTTTTTTTAAGGTTTTACAGTTTAGAAATAAAATGATAATTTTATCTCTATCTCTGATAAAAAATTTTAATAAAAGTTAATTTATAAATAGAAATTTAAATTTTTGAACAATTACAAATGTCAATTTGAGATTGAGATAAAACTTGGATGAAAAATAGTCTTTTACCCATTTAAATTAATATTTGTTGAATACGATAAGTTCGAGTTTATTGCAAGGAAAACATATAAATTTATAAGATTTGTAGACAAAGTTAAGCTACATTAATCGGTTATAATTTTTTTTTAAAATTTCTTTAACTTTCTGTTTTTAGGAGCTTAAGAGGTAAATGTGTGATCTCCCGTCATCATACATTTGACCTTAACCCTGGGATAAACATATTTTGTCGTCAAGCCAATTGTCCTTTTCTAGGATGGATAGTACATTTAAGGTTGTTGACGTCGTGATTTTTTTCATCTCCGAGTGCAAAAAAGGTGGACTAAAAATCATATTTTAAATTAGTAATTTATTTAACATAAATTTTGTTAAATAAATTGTTATTATTATCTCCTTAAGTTAACAATCCTCCCTATTGGATTGGGAAACTTTTGTTTGAACTTTCTAATATATTGAGATCTCATTAAATCAATTCTTACCTTCACTTTGATGAAAAAACTTGAATTTGACCATATTAGGTAGGCCAACAAACTAATCACAAAAGTCTATGATCCTAAATTCATTAGTTATATTAGACAAATCATATAATATAAATTGTGATTCTTAGTATTAGTAGAGTGAATATTACATATCGCTTATAAAATGATAATTGTACATCCCTACTCAGCCTCTAATACACTTTTAGCTTTATTTTGGCGAACAAGTTAAGTCAGACTCAATATAAATAATCACTCGATTTTTCACCTAGTAGAAGTGTATTCTTCGCTTTAGTAAATAAAGCTTCGATGAATCGAAACTTAGTCGAGGTGTTCTATTGGAAGGTTTTGGGTTATTTTCGACTTAATAATTAAGGGATTTGTTATTTGTTTGTCTCACTAGTTTTAGTTCGCATGTAAGGTGATTATTTGAAAAATAAAAACCAAATATGCACTCTACAATATAAATTAAATGTGTTGGTATATAGCCTTATTTAATGTTGAGTCCCATGAGCCAAGAGGGGTCGATAGGTCAACCTAGGGTCTTGCTTTTTAGGTCTTCAAGTATGCTACTCATTTTCTTTCTCGGTCTTCAATTGTTATATGACTTTTCATAAATACATTTTATTCTAGAAAATAAAATAAAATATATTCTAATTTTACATTTGTAAAATATGAACCTCATATTACATTCTTATGTGAGAAAAAAAATTACAGCTAGAAGTTTAAGAAATGGCAGGGCTCGTAAACCCTATTTTAAAATCTTACAAACATACATTTCTAAGAAAAATAATATATAAATTAATAGGTCTTTTGGGTTGTATACCAAACACGACACGTATTCATACACAACATACATCTAAACAATTAAAATTTAAAAAATATATATAATCTTAATCATTCACAAAGTTGTTAAATTATTGTAACACCCTCAATTCAAAAATTGTAGTTTTGTCCTTGTCTTGGTCAATAAAGTCAAAATTGACTAAATCACACACAATTGTGCATGATGTTGAAGTTTTCAACCCGTGCACGGGAAGGGGTCACTTACATGCATAAGCAAAAGTTTGTCTATACACAATTATGCATGCATGATGTACATCCATACATCTCATCATAATTGGAATTCGATAAAATTTAAAAAACATGAACAAGATGAATGCACAAAATTGTGCAGTTATGAGATTTTGCTTATGTACATGCGTGCATGGTGGATGCACAACTAGGGCTGGATTCGAGCTGAGCCGGGCCGAGCTCGAGCTCGGCTCGATTCACATATGGGTGGCTCAAGTTCGAGCTTGAGCTTAGCTAAGACCGGCTCGTTTCAAGCTCGAATTTGGCTCGACTCATTTTTCATTTTCAAAACGACACCGTTTTTAATATATATTGGTCAAAACGACGTTATTTTGTATCAAAAATTTTAATTAGAAAATCTGACGAGTAACTCGATGAGCTCGATCGAGCTCAACTAAGCCCGACTCGTTTCAGACTCGACCAAGCAGAGCTCGAGCTGGCTCGACTTGAGTCCAACCCTATGCACAACTATACTAGGTGTTACATGAGGAATTGCACAAACGTAATATGTAATTATGCTATTCATGGTCGCACACTTTTGTATGCATGACCGTATAGGGCATATTTTCCAAAATTTCACTATGAAGCGAAAACACTAGAAAACCATTCCAAATTTTGGTAACCCAATAAGACAATATGCTATGAATGCCTATCTCATCTCAACAATAACCGTCATTGTGTCTTGTACAACATACAATGAAAGTGATTTCATGCAACAACATAAAGTTAAGACACACAACTAATTGATTTTCACAAGAGTATGCATGTCAATTCATCAACAAAATTAAAAGGCATAAACTCAATAATTAATAATGAAATTTATGTTATACAGTAACAAACAAATATGTATGAACATATTCATCAACCATTACAATTTTTCATACAAAATCGATATCAAAATAAGATAAGCAATTCATTCAATAGAATTAAAAAACAACAACATATATAATTTTGTAAATCAATAGCTCAAATGTTGTTCTAATACAACGATTAGTGTTTATGACCTTCAATAGCAACATAACAACAATTTAAAAGTTTAATTTACCAAAAAAGGAAAACCATAAACAATTCCTATGATCCATTTGTAGTCTATTGTTCTACAAACATCTTATATTAATCAATTGTTTTTTCGATCGAGTTAAAGTATCATACTAGTTTTTGGAAACTTCTTAGTATTTCACAGATTGTTAGAATGTGCCAAAAAGATGCTTTCAATCCAAGTTTAGGACCACAAATTGGTATCCACACGAAGCAAGAATTGAAAGAGGCTAAAATGCGCACTAATTGTCATCTAGAATGTGAAGCACAAGAGGAGGTGTTTGATGAATGTACATTCATAATGTATTTGGGTGAAAAAAAATATGGAATTGTGGAATCATGTTCTTATGCATCACTTTTATCCTTATCCTATGCAATCCATGATATATCTAGATTTTGAGTGCATAAATATCATAATTAATCCTTATCCTAAAATCATGCACATCTGCGCATGATGCATGTATGGTTGTGCGAAGGCCAAAATATCCAGTTTGATTTTATCCTTATCCAATTTGTTGGAAATTCATGCCAAAATTTGTAAATTCAAAAAATAGTAAATTTACGTACCTAGATTTGATTTTGTTTTATGCCTATTGAAAGTGATCCATGGCATATTATTCATTTCTACAACACAATTTTCTTTATCGTATTTTGATCTGGATTCTCTATGAATAGGATTTTTTTTAGCACTTTCGTATTTGCCTAATTTGCATTTTGGGAAGCGTAGAGAGGAGATGCAAGAAAACAGGAATAATGCATTGTGTTTCCTATGGTAGTTGTAGGCTTTAATATGTGTCTAATTGTCATCAAGGTAGTTAACACAAACGAGTCAGATTGACTTGTCATAGATAAACTCAAATCCAATATCTTCCACCCACATATGACAGGAGATCCAAACTAAATATTTAAGACACAGAAATTTTATACAACGGTACATGTTATACTTGCAAATGTGTCATGCAACCTTACAAGCAACTTATATTTGAGAGCTAATTATTATATATCTGTTAGGGATAACATGATTGCTTTAACTTGAAAAAAAATATTGTTAGTTTTGTTGTGCCTTGACTTGCTTAATAACACCAATCTCTCTAATCTCTCAAAATAATTGTGTTATCTCCCTATATATCCATAATTAAGTGATATCTTATATGTGATTAACATGATCAACTGACCAATGAATACATGTAATAGATAAGTCTTCTTCTTCTACTCGAAATTCTCAATTTAAATTTAGTTGCTTTTCCAGTCATATTCTATAGACTGAATTGTGTGCAGCTATAAGTGTCAAGCTAAGATAGCAAACACTAAGAATAAATTTGAATAGTAATAAAGAGTCTAAGAATATCAATATAAGGTTAAACCTCATAAAGTCTCACACAGTAAAGAAGCAGAGATTTATTAACTCACTACTTCTATTGGTTGACTTATGCACACATGATATGAAACATGTGCTACAATATATATTCTCCATAAATGTTATCTATTAACACTATACAAGTCTTAGTTCAATCATTATACCTAGTGGCTAACTTGAGTTCTTAATCATCTTTAAACTTGTAGGTATTTATTAAGAATTCACATTTGATATTCACAAGTTATTTAGACATGGGAAATTCAAACAGTCATTGTCAAATATATATCTATCCATGACCTTATCTTGACTAATTATCAAGGCAACATTTTGACTTTAATAATTCTTTTTTCAAGAAATATGTATTATTTTTGCTCATTCTCTCAATGTCAAAGGCGATAGCTTGTGTGAGTGAGTCAACCTCTAACTTGTGTAACATTATAATCTTGTCGAAGTTTCAAACAAAACGATATATATATAATGAAACACCAAGAATTTTGGGATGCAAATCTAAAACAAAATGAACTTAAATTCATAGTTTTTGATATTGTGTCACAAGTACAATATATAAGTTTAATAACTTATCGATCGCAATCTATGAAATCTAAGAGATTTAACATATGCAAGATATATATCTCTCATAATGAATTTGGTTAAAAAATCAACAATTAAGTAATGTTCACTTTTCACTTAGAAATGATGTCTCTTACAAAATTGTTACTGTTGATATGTTTGGTTCAATTATGAAATTTGGGATCTTTTATAAAAGTCATCTCAGCTTGATTATGACAACTGACAGCTAAAGCTCTAACAATATCGTCTTGTGTATCGAAATTCATGTAAAATCTTTTTAACCAAATAGTGTTTTGCACAATCACTACACAGGATATAAACTTGACCTCTATTGTGGATAAGACTATGTATGTTCGTTTTTTATCGCTCTAAGATATAACACCTTATTAGAGTAAGAATGCATAACCAAAAGTGGATTTGCATTAGTTTAAATCACTTCTCTAAGTGGCATTTGAATAGCCAATTAAATGAAAATATGATTCTTGGTAGTATAAATAATAATCCACAATATCTTTTAGATATCTCAACATCCTTTTGACAGCCTTCTAGTGCTTTTTTTTGGGGTTTGATCGATATCTACTAACTAACCCGACAACAAAACAAATGTTTGGGCATGTAGATATTATAACGTACATAAAACATCTAATTGCATTTGAAAATGGTACTTTTGACATTTTTCTTCATTCATCTTCAGTCTTGGGATGTAACATCCCTCCCTAGAAGTACTACCCACCAAAGGAGAAATATTACGAATTAATATTCGGAACATCTATTTTTTTCTTTTTAAAAATACTTTAAAATAAACGCATCATTAAAAGTGTTTAGGAAGTATTCCAAGAAAACTGAAAATCTAGAAGCGAACAAAAGATGTATATACTCATATGAAAACTCATCTGAAAACATCTGAAAATATGGAGTAATCATATGCAACTGTACCATAATCTCAAAAAGTCAAAAGTCGACAAGAACATGCCACTGTATGCATGTAATATAAACCAGAGATAACCTGCTCCAGTCAGATCTACCTACGCTGACCTGACCCTGCCTCGCAGCTACCTCGATCACCTGCACCTGCAATCAGGAAAGAAAAGGGAGTGAGTGAAAAGAGCACTCAGTAAGGGGAAAGAATCAAGTAAATTATCTTTTTTTTCCTGTTCTAACTCATTTTTGGGACTCAACCTCACATCTTAACCTCTATAAGAGATTAAGGGGGTAATTTAGTTCACTCTTTACTATTTGGGTCATACTTTGTCCTATCTGGTGTCTATTTGATACTTTCTAGAAGCTAATTATAGGGATTTGACATTTTTCTAAGCTCAAGCTCTTTTTCTTTCATTACACTATTTCTGAATCTGAATTGAGCTCTACTACGAACATGCTCTACTGTGAGCGGACCCTACTGGGGGTCTATGTCCTACTACAGATGTGTCTTACTACGGACGTGCCCTACTGCAGGCGGTGTAGTGTAAAGTACCCCTTCATAGTTTATAGCATGCATGCGAGTCTTATATCTTACTAAGTTTGCTTCCATCTAAATTTATTCATAACTCAGACATTACTCTTGGGACGACCTTTGAATCTTGAGTCCCAACCTTTTCTTGCTTTTCTTTCTTTTCTTTTTTCTCTTCTTTTCTTTTTCCTTTCCTTTCCTTTCTTTTCTTTTCCTTTCCTTTCTTTTCTTTCTTTTCCTTTCCAAACTGTGAAATACTGTTCACACCCTGTTCATTCGATAGGGCAGCTTTCTTTTTCATACAATTTCACAGTCCAAATGGTTCCTAATTCATACAAGCTATATATCGTTGAAAAGAGGATTCAAAGAGCTTTCTAACAAGCTATAATAGCACTCATAATTCATTCAATCAGGCAGTCAAAACAGTAGAAAAAGTCAGTGGCAAAAACTGCCTCCTCTGTTTATTTGATAAAGCAATCCTTGTGGTTCATACAATATTTAACAATCCAAATGATTCCCAACTCATACAAGCTATATATCACTGAAAATATAATTCAAAGAGCTTTCCAACAAGATATAATAGCACTCATAAATCCTTATATAAGATAGTCAAAACATGAGATGAAAGCAGTGGCAAAACTGCCTCCTCTGTTTATTTGGTAAAGCAGTCTTTTTGGTTTATACAATATTTAACAGTCCAAATGATCTCTAATTCATACAAGCTATAATTGTTGAAAAGAGAATTCAAAGAGCTTTCCAACAAGATATAATAGCACTCATAATTCATCAAATAAGACAGCCAAAACATGGGACGAACTCAGTGGCAAAAACTGTAAATATTATGCAACTTTCTGCCATGAACAAAATCACATACATAGACATCCCAAATGGCAAAACAATATTCCTCAACATCAAAATCATCATTTATAACATAGATCCAAGGAACCAAAAGCCTAAAACATGTCACATATCAAGGATGATATCCCTTACCTTGTTTCAAGCCAAATCTTTGCAAGTTGACTTCCTTCCCTTTGTTTTGCTTCCTTTATCACCAAGACCACTTTAAATCAATACCAAAACACACTAACATATTCACATAACATGCATATAAACATAGATGAAAGGGAAAGGAATGAGATCTTTGGTTACTAAAGCTTCCAAGTGCTTCTTTTTCTTTTCTTTTCTTTTCTTTTCTTATCTTCCAAACTCCCTCAAATCCTTCCTTTTTCTTCAAGAAAGCAAAGAAAAAACATGAAAAATGGTGGCTGTTGGAATATGGATGGAAATGATGGAAAAGTCTTCTCTTTCTCTTTATGTATAAAGCCTTATCTCTTTCTCTTTTTCTCTTTCTTTTTTTCCTTTTCTTTAGGTATATATATAAACACACATATACATGTAAAACAAATATATGTACTTAAAATGAGAAATATCTCTAAATAGAGTCAAAAGACATAAATACCCCTGAAACATACCTGAGGGTATTATAACTCTTCCCCCTTCACAAGAATTTCGTCTTCAAAATTCACAAAAAACAACTCTGGATACTTATCCTTCATGGTTTGCTCCATTTCCCAAGTAGCCTTCTCTAACTTCTGGCTTCTCCACAAGACTTTTACTAAAGGAATCTGTCGGTTCCTTAGTTGTTTAATTCTTCTGTCAAGTATCTAAATCGGTTTTTCTTCATAACTAAGGTCTTCTGATAACTTAATATCTTCTGTATTCACAACCTGGGAATAATCACCAAGACATTTTCTTAACGATGAGACATGAAATACATCATGAATCCGGTCCATACTCGCTGGTAAGGCTAATCTGTAAGCTACTTTACCAACTCTCTCAAGTATCTCATATGGACCAATAAATTTGGGAACTAGCTTTCCCTCATTTTCGAATCTCATCAAATGCTTGAATGGAGCAACCTTTACAAATACAAATTCACCTACATTGAATTCCAAGTCTCGACGTTGATGATCTGCATAGCTTTTCTATCGATCCTGAGCCTGTTTTATTCTCTGCCGGATCAGTTGGACATCATTAATCATTTTCTGGGTCAATTCGAGCTCAAGGGATCAGGATAACACATCTCTCTCTCCTATCTCATCCCAGTGAAGAGGAGAACGACACCTTCTACTATATAATGCCTCATAAGGTGCCATCTGAATAGTTGTCTGGTAGCTATTATTGTAAGCAAACTCCACCAAGGGCAACATTTCTACCTACGTAGCTTTATGATCCAAGCAACAAGCTCTCAACATGTCTTCCAAAATCTGATTAACCCTCTCCGTCTGACCATCTGTTTGAGGATGATAGGTTGTACTAAATGCCAAATTAGTACCCAAGGATCTTTGGAGACTCTTCCAAAAAGCTGATACAAATCTCGTATCACGATCAGATACTATGGTCCTGGGTTCACCATGTAATCTAATAATCTCCTTAACATATAATCTCCCTAACTGATCTGTGGTAGTAGTATCTTTGATAGACAAGAAATGAGCTGACTTAGTTAATCTATCAACAATCACCCAGATAGCATTACATCCATTCTGAGCTCTAGGGAGTCCACTAATGAAGTCCATGGAGATATGCTCTCATTTCCATTCTGGAATAGGTAGAGGCTGAAGTAACCTTGCAGGTCTCTGGTGTTCGGCCTTAATTTGCTGACAGGTGAGACATCTAGTAACAAACTCACCTATATCCTTTTTCATGCCTAACCACCAAAAATGCCTTTTTAAGTCCTGATACATCTTTACACCCCCAGGGTAGGCAGTGTAAAGAGAACTATGAGCTTCTATAAGAATTCTCTGTCTCAATTCAGTTATCTAGGG
This sequence comes from Mangifera indica, assembly GCF_011075055.1. Lineage (NCBI taxonomy): Eukaryota > Viridiplantae > Streptophyta > Magnoliopsida > Sapindales > Anacardiaceae > Mangifera > Mangifera indica. The sequence goes on along the minus strand of NC_058142.1, from coordinate 10,766,413 downwards.
AACATACACTCGATCTCTAAATTTGAGAATTCCATTTGATATTTGAAAATCTACCTCGAAACCCTCTTCCACTTTCTGAATTTTTTGTTAACACCACTCATCTCTTGTCTGAGCCTCTCGAATCTCATTTATGAGAGTAGGCTGAATCTCTAATCTCGTAAAGGCTCCAATCACGAGCTCAATCTACTCTTGGTCCATCTCTCTCTGAATTTCTCTCTGGACCGTCAATTATGATATCATCACGTTTTTACTGAGGGCGTCTGCAACCATATTAGCCTTGCTTGGATGGTATTTAATATCACAGTCATAGTCTTTTACTAGCTCGAGTCATCGCCTCTGCCTCATATTTAATTCCTTCTGAGTGAAGAAATATCTGAGGCTCTTATGATCAGTATAAATATTACATTTTACCCTATACAAATAGTGTCTCCAAATTTTCAAAGCAAAAACCAACATTGCTAACTCCAAATCATGACTAGGGTATCGACTTTCAAATTCTTTCAATTATCTTGAGGCATATGCTATCACCTTGCCTCGCTGTATCAATACTGCTCCTAAACCACCGTGTGAGGCATTGGTGTATAAATCATACTCAACTCCCTCCTCTGGAAGTGCTAACACCGAAACAGTAGTCAATCTTCTTTTCAATTCTTGGAAGCTTACCTTACAGGCTTCTGAATACTGAAATGACATTGTTTTCTTTATGAGAGTTATAAGAGGTCTAGCTAATCTGACAAATCCTTCTATAAACCTCCGATAATACCCTGCCAAACCCAGGAAACTACGAACCTCTTTGACTATCTTTGGTCTCTATCATTCAACTATTGCCTCGATCTTACTGGGATCTACTAATATACCCTCTGCTGAAATCACATGCCTCAAAAAGGTAACTCTACTAGCCAAAATTCACATTTTGAGAATTTTGCATACAGTTGTTTCTCTCTTAATCTTTGGAGGGTAAACCTTAAGTACTGCTCATGCTCCTCTCAACTACAAGAATATACTAAGATATGATCAATGAATACCACAATAAATTTATCTAGGCAATTGTGGAATACCCTATTCATCAAATCCATAAATACTGTAGGGGTATTTGTCAATCCGAATGGCATCACTACAAACTCAAAATAGTCATACCTTGTTTGGAAAGCTATCTTGGGTATATCCTTCTCTGTCACTCTCATCTGGTGATAACCAGATCTTAAATCTATCTTGGAGAAGACCACGGATCCCTTCAACTGATTAAATAAATCATTAATCCTGGGTAATGGGTATTTGTTCTTAACTATGGCTTTATTTAGCTCTCTATAATCAATGCACATTCTCATAGACCCGTCTTTCTTTTTCACAAATAGGATGAGAGCTCCCCAAGGAGAATGGCTCGGTTTGATAAAACCATGATCTAATAACTCTTGAAGCTGCTTTTTCAATTCTTGTAACTTGGCAGGGGCCATTCGATAATGTGCTCTTGAAATAGGTGTTGTGCCAGGTGCCAACTCTATACTAAACTCAATCTCTCTCTTAGGAGCTAATCCTGGTAGCTCACTTGGAAACACATCTAGAAACTCACGTACTATTGGTGTTTCCTCAATAGTTGGGCCTGACTCAACCTTGCTCACTATATGAGCCAAATATCCTGTACACCGCTTTTTTAACATTTTACTAGCTTTTAACATACTGATCATCAAACTTCAGATATGACCCTTACTGAACTCGAATTGATCTCCAGAGTCTAGGTTAAATCTCATTTTCTTCTTTTTACAATCAATTTCAGCTTGTATCTCCCCAAAAAGTCCATCCCTAAAATCATGTCAAAATCTAGCATTTCAAACACAATCAGGTCTACTAGTAACTATTGACCCTGAATCATAATACTCTGTCCTAGTAGCATCATCTCACTAATGACTGACCCCCCATTAGGTAACTCAATCATAATCATCTAGGCTATTCTAACAGGTTGCAACTTTAACCTCTCAAGCAAACTCTTGGCTATAAAGCAATGAGTAGCCCCACAATCAATTAAAACATAAATAGGAGTATTAAGATAGAGAATCTGACCCGTGACTGCTAATGGGTTAACCTCTGCTGGGTTCTGGGTGATCGTATAAACTCTGACTGTGGCCCCTCCTATAGGCTGCTGCTGCTCTACTCTCACTAGGGCAACTGTATAGAAACGAGCAATATGTCCAGGTTGATGACATCTGAAACAAACTGCGTAACCTGTCAAACACTCTCCTCTATGGTGCTTCCCATATTTCTGGCAAGCTGGTATCTCAGGTCCTCTTTGTTTCTTTCTACTCTTCTAATTCTTTTTCATGCCTCTGAACTGGAGAGGTCATTTACCTTTCTTGGCTCGCTTTGAAGGAGGGTCTCTCTGTACTGAAGCTGAACCACTACTCATCAGGGGAGCTGGCATGGTAGAAGGAGGTGTAACCTTTTACCCTGTGGTCTGACCAAACCTCTTCCTAACAAAAACCTATGCCCTTATAGCTCTATCAAGGGCCTCTGCATAAGTTCTAGATGGCTGCGCCTCGGTCATAACATCTCGAGCTATCTCTGGATCCAGCCCATACACAAACTTTTGCATACGCCTCATTTCTGTGCTAGCTATCTCGGGGGCATACTGGGACAATTGATTAAACTTTGTGGAATATTCTTTTACAAAGTCCGTCCCTTGCACTAGATTGATAAACTCCTGGGCCCTGATACAAGTAACATCGGTACCCTTGTACTTTACCTCAAATCGGCACCTAAACTCTGACCATGTCATTTCTGAGACATTGACTGTCTCCCTGACTAAGTTTCCCTATATTCTTGCCACTGACTTGAAAAGATAAGTGGCATATCTCACTTTTTCTTGGTCAGTCATGTCAAACAAGGCCATGGCACTCTCTATTGATTCCAACCACTCTTCAGCTGCTATTGGGTCTCTTGCACCATCAAATTTTTGAGGTTGGTGTATATTAGGGAGGTTGAAAATAGGATGCAACTGAGTCCTCACTAGGGCTACTGTAGATGCTAAAGTAACCTCCCTCATATCATGTCCCTAGATTGATGGCGTATGAGCCATCTCACTTCCCTGTGTAGGAGCACCTTTGTGCTCTTTCATCATCTCTATGAAAATCTCTCGCACATCATGTGCACTGAGTGCCCCCTGGGGTACCTGAGGGGCTGTTCTTTCATTTTGGCTCCTCTGAGAGGGATTTACTGGTGTTTGACTCATAGGTCCTGAAAATGAACACATTAGTTTCATAAAACTTAGTAGGTATAAATGAAAACTTAACTTACAGTGATCGGCTACGAGGGTGGTCAGTGTGGCTGAAGGGTATTTCATCTCTGTGTTACTTTGATTAACCCATTTTGTTTTAGAAAACATCTTTTGGGTTGCAAAATCATGCTCTGATACCAACTTGTAACATCCTTCCCTAGAAGTACTACCCACCGAAGGAGAAATGTTACGAATTAATATTTAGAACGTCTATTTTTTTCTTTTTAAAAATACTTTAAAATAAACGCATCATTAAAAGTGTTTAGGAAGTATTCCAAGAAAACTGAAAATCTGGAAGCGAACAAAAGATGTATATACTCATATGAAAACTCATCTGAAAGCATTTGAAAACAGAGAGTAATCATATGCAATTGTACCACAATCTCAAAAAGTCAAAAGTCGACAAGAACATGCCACTGTATGCATGTAATATAAACCAGAGATAACCTGCTCCAGCCAGATCTACCTACGCTGACCTGACCCTGCCTCGCAGCTACCTCGATCACCTGTACCTGCAATCAGGAAAGAAAAGGGAGTGAGTGATAAGAACACTCAATAAGGGGAAAAAATCAAGTAAACTATCTTTTTTTTCCTGTTCTAACTCACTTTTGGGACTCAACCTCACATCTTAACCTCTATAAGAGATTGAAGGGGTAATTTAGTTCACTCTTTACTATTTGGGTCATACTTTGTCCCATCTGGTGTCTATTTGATACTTTCTGGAAGCTAACTATAGGGATTTGACATTTTTCTGAGCTTAAGCTCTTTTTCTTTTACTACACTATTTCTGAATCTGAATTGAGCTCTACTGCGAGTATGCTCTACTGTGAGCGGGCCCTAGTGGGGGTCTATGTCCTACTACGGACGTGTCCTACTGCGGACGTGCCTTATTGGGGGCGGTGTAGTGTAAAGTGCCCCCTCATAGTTTATAGCATGCATGCGAGTCTTATATCTTACTAATTTTGCTTCCATCTAAATTTATTCATAACTCACCAAACATTACTCTTGGGACGACCCTTGAATCTTGAGTCCCAACCTTTTCTTGCTTTTCTTTCTTTTCTTTTTTCTCTTCTTTTTTTTTTTTCCTTTCCTTTCCTTTCTTTTCTTTCTTTTCCTTTCCAAACTGTGAAATACTGTTTACACCCTGTTCATTCGACAGGGCAGCTTTCTTTTTCATACCATTTCACGGTCCAAACGGTTCCTAATTCATACAAGCTATATATCGTTGAAAAGATGATTCAAAGAACTTTCTAACAAGCTATAATAGCACTCATAATTCATTCAATCAGACAGTCAAAACAACAGATAAAGTCAGTGGCAAAAACTGCCTCCTCTGTTTATTTGATAAAACAGTCCTTGTGGTTCATACAATATTTAACAATCCAAATGATTCCCAATTCATACAAGCTATATATCACTGAAAAGATAATTCAAAAATATTTCCAACAAGATATAATAGCACTCATAAATCCTTATATAAGAACGTCAAAACGTGAGATGACAGCAGTGGCAAAACTGCCTCCTCTGTTTATTTGGTAAAGCAGTCCTTTTGGTTTATACAATATTTAACAGTCCAAATGATCTCTAATTCATACAAGCTATATATCGTTGAAAAGAGGATTCAAAGAGCTTTCCAAAATGATATAATAGCACTCATAATTCATCAAATAAGACAGCCAAAACATGGGACGAACTCAGTGGCCAAAACTGTAAATATTATGCAACTTTCTGCCATGAACAAAATCACATACATAGACATCCCAAATGACAAAACAATATTCCTCAACATCAAAATCATCATTTATAACATAGATCCAAGGAACCAAAAGCCTAAAATATGTCACATATCAAGGATGATATCCCTTACCTTGTTTCAAGCCAAATCTTTGCAAGTTGGTTTCCTTCCCTTTGTTTTGCTTCCTTTATCACCAAGACCACTTTAAATCAATACCAAAACACACTAACATATTCACATAACATGCATATAAACATAGATGAAAGGGAAAGGAAGGAGATCTTTGGTTACCAAAGCTTCCAAATGCTTCTTTTTCTTTTCTTATCTTCCAAACTCCCTCAAATCCTTCCTTTTTCTTCAAGAAAGCAAAGAAAAAACATGAAGAATTGTGGTTGCTGGAATATGGATGGAAATGATGGAAAAGTCTTCTCTTTCTCTTTATATATAAAGCCTTATCTCTTTGTCTTTTTCTCTTTGTCTTTTTCCTTTTCTTTAGGTATATATATATATATATATATATATATATATATATATATATATATATATATATATATATATATATATATATATATATATATATATATATAAACACACATATACATGTAAAACAAATATATGTACTTAAAATGGGAAATATCTCTAAATAGAGTCAAAAGACATAAATACCCCTGGAACATACCTGAGGGTATTACATGGGATATATTTTTTGGCTCAATAATTCGCCTTTTGACACAAGAGTATTGACAAGTTTGTAATTTACCATATTGAATCATTATAGAATCTTTCAAATGTATTGCTCTTGTGACATATGTAAAAGTTTCTTTAAACGATCTCTCTTGATTTTAATTCCTTTTATATAATCCACTTCAACCATATCCTTCATGTTAAAATTCATAAACAACCAACCTATAACGGTTATCATATACTCCAAATCATTTCCACCAATTATCACATAATTTATGTATAGAAGTAGAACTACAAAATTGCCATAATGGTTTTTCACATAAACACAATGGTCTTGATAAATCATTTAAAGTCATAAGACATTATAGTCTTATGAAGTTTTAAGTACCACTGTCTAGATGACTATCTTAGGTCATATATTGATCTTTGAAGCTTATACACTTTGTGCTCTTAATGCTTAACTATAAAACCTATAAGTTATTTTATGTAGATTTCTTTGTCAAACTTTCCACTAAGGAAAGTTGTCTTGACATCTATTTGATGCAATTCTAAATCTATATGTGCTACTACAATTATAATTAAACAAATCCAAGTAAATCTTCTAACGGGCAAAAAAGTTTCTTCATAGTTTATACTTTCTTATTGGATGTAGCATTTTGCCACAAGATGAGTTTTGTATATATTTATTGAGTCATCTGCCTTACATTTAATTTTGAAAATTCACTTGTTCCCAATGATTAACCCAGTGGTAAGTCAACCAAACTCCAAACTTGGTTTTTTTAATAGATTTCATCTTTTCTTCTAATGCATCTCGCTATTTTTTTTTTTTTTAAGAGAGAAAACTTCTTTTATGCTTTTAGGTTCATCATCTTAAGGAGTGGCAATGAAAATCTCATTTTCAATTTCAAAATGTTGATTAAGTACCTTTGGACTACATATCCTACACAACTGAGGATTATCGTTCACATTATCTAAAATAAATTGGAGTTTAATCTTATTTGCTCTTATTTGGTTGAGATGGATGAGACATATAATTGAAGATCATTGCTCCCACTATCTAAAATAGGTTGGAGCTCAATCTCATTTGCTTCCACTATCTTGAATAGGTAAAAATACTATTTCTTGAGACTTAACTAATGGTCATTGAGATGTATCTATCCCCATTATTTTTTCATCTTATATAGATGAAGACTTTTACCAATATCACTTCTATTATGAAAAACATTCTCTATGAATGTAACATCTCTTGATATAATTTCAATTAATCTTTCATTAGAATCCTCCTCTATGAACAATACCATTTGGAGTATTTAGTGTTCAAAGTATCTTGTAAATATATATTTCTTTCCTTTTGGTTCTAATATTCCAAACTTATGAGAAGAGTTATGGATAAACACTACTAACCCTTAAGGTCGAAATTGATTTAAATTAGTTTTTATACTTGTCTATAACTCATAGGGAGTGGAAATAACTGATCTAGAAGACACACAGTTAAGTACATAGATAAGAGTTAACAATGCATCATCCTATAATTATATTGAAAGATTTGTTTGCCCCATTATTAACCTAACCATTTCCAATAAAGTTCAATTTCTCTTCACCACTGTATCATTTTGTTGTGAAGTTCTTGAATTGTTAGTTGTTTTACTATTTTTTTTTCATTACATAGTTCCTTAAACTTTTTAGATAAATACTCAAGATTTTTGTCAGTTCTTAAAGCTTTTATTTTTTTATCTAATTGATTATCAATCTCATTTAATAATGTCTAAAACAGTTTATTACTTCTAACTTATGAGAGATCCAGTTGACAAGACCAAATCGAGTATAATATTTATAAAATAATGAAACATGAGACATCATTTCTTGTTTTAACATTCATAAGATCACAAATATTTGAGTGTACAAGTTACAAAGGAAGTTCAACTCTTACAACTTTGTTAAATGGTTATCTATTAGTTTTTTCTAATTAGACAGTGCTCACATATAGGTAGTTTAAGTTTTGTGAAATTTCTTAATAAACCTTCACAAACCAATTTATTCATTTTACCTTAGCTAATATGCTCTAATCTAACATGTCATATATTTGTATCTACATTTATACTATAGGAAGTAGCAAATAATGAAAAAACTAAAATAATCATTATCATAATGAAGAGTGTTTGACACCATAAAATCATTCAACAATAAACCAAATCCAAAAAAATTAGTACCATTATAAATTTTAACAGATTTCCTAGAGAAATTTAAATTATATCTTAGTTTAAATAGAATAAGCATCAAGACCAGATTTGATCGAATATTTGGAGCATATAGGATTTCTTGTAGGTATAAGGTTTGACTATTTTATAAAACCAATTTGCACGTGTTTATCCCTTTTATTTAAACCTTTGTCTTGTTGCCTACATAAATCTATTTCGTTTCCTTCAGAATTTAATAAAATTCCACAAAACTTCCTCTATTATAAGTTACATAGTTTATGGCTACTGAGTTTATAATCCACGTAGAATAAAATTAAGTTAATAGTACAATATTGAAAGCAAAAGTTTCATAACTTAAGGTAGAGTGAGACAATATCTTTTTCAACTCCGTGCATTCATGGGCAAAATGACCGTTGTTGCTACAATTGTAACAGGTCATCTTAGTTTTATTTTTTCTTTCAACATGTTTGCCTCTCTTTCGTTTTAATTACTTGTTCTTGTTCTTAAAGCCTTGTACCATTTTCCCCTTTGTAGACTTGTACCATTTTCGTTTGAAGCCAAAAAACCTCTTAGAACTTGACTCTATAACATATGTATAAGTAACTGGTCTAGTTGCCTCAAAGCATTTTTCCTCTAGTTTAATGTGGCAAGAAATATCAGTAAAAGTTCTTATTTTCTTATTTTGGGTCATATACACCTTCATATGTTTCCAACTTTTGGGAAGAGATCGTACTACTCTATGAACCAATTGTTAATTTGTTAGATTGTGCCCAGCTGACTTCAACTCCATAATCATATTTCATCGACTCTTTACAAATTTTCTTATATGTGTCAAATTTGATGGTCAACTGCTTCAATTTAGAGACAATAGTTCCTCCAAAATTTTCTTTCAAAACCATCTTTATGATATATGTAGTTGGGTATTATTGGTACTCGTATACTAGATTATCATTCATAAAGTTGATCAAGATATCACATGAAGTGGAGTTTTTCTTCTTACATGTGTGATATGCATCCATATCACGTTTGTGTTAGGCATTATTTGGATTCTACCCTTCATCTAGCCATAACTCTGTCATAACTTGATTTATGACCTTCAAAGCCTTTTGCTTATCTAGGACATAATGCATCTTGAAATATCATATGTTATAATTATCCACATTCACTTCTCACCCTTATTTAAAACATATAAAATAATGGATTTTCTTATATTCATTATTATGCATCACTCTCGAGCAAACTATAATGCATCCACATAATCCAAAAAAATTTGTACATTCTTGTCCTAAACAAGATCATGTTTCAAGGGAGTATGATTGCTAGACATGGACATTAGATAGACCATATATCATCTTTTTTCCAATTAAGAGTATACAACTTATTTTTAAATCTGAATATTTATTGTATATGTGTAATTCCAACATGCACCACTATACCATTAGATGGTCTCACCTTATACCTAATGTAATGGTCTTTAATTAACAAGTTTGCATGATTTAGAAATATGTATTTTGAGACACCATTATGTGTTTGCATGAGCCGAAATAAGGTATTACACTCTTTTACGCATCGTAGGATCTACTAAATTTGTTCCATGCATCAATCCGGACATCAAATAGTTGTTATGCACCGGTAGGATAGTTTCATATGCTCTAACACATCAAAAATAGTAACCACGATGCTTTCACACACCGAAACAAGGTCCCACAGGCCGAAATAATGTCCCAATATGCCTTTGCATGTTGAAAAAGTGGTGCACACGTCGCCATGCACCAAAACTAAGCCTCACATGCCTCCACACATTGTCAAGCACCTAGATTAACCTACTATTAGCTGATGATCGGTTAACTGACCCCTGGGTGTTGACCCATTTGAATCACCTGATTGACCATACAAGTTGACCCATTGACTAATGGGTTTGGAAAATCTGTTTAGTTTCTTCTAGTTCAGTTGACCTTTTTTCAGCCATTGATCGACCACACAATAGGGCTTTTGAATAGCAATGGTCGACAATCATACTTACACGAACGTCCAATGTCAACATCATCAAAATCTGATGAAATTGAGGCGAGGAAGACATGCCTATACGTCTCAGTTTTGGCTTTTGATTTCGTTGATTCATGGTTATATTGGGTGCAATTTTCATTTTAAATAATATAGAACACATCCATGAAAAAAAAAAATAATAGTCTTGGTAACTTGAATGATAAAAGATAATGTTTTATATATAAGAAAATATAAATTTAAATTTGTTACGATAAAATCAAAATTTTAATTTATTTAATTTAATAATTATAAAATAAATTTTATTGTGTAGTTAATTTGACTCCGGAAAAACAGTTTAACGCATATGAGATTTAAAAACAAAAAAGAAGTGATCAAAGTCGAAGTCCAACCTTCCATTCTACTTGTATTTAGGCTGGGCCAACTATCAAGTGGCGTGGACAACGAATACAGGCCTAGTGGCCCCGTTCTTGGTAAGATAGGATTTTCCCGGCCGAATTGTGTGAGCTAGAAATGAGTTTCTCATGTTCGTTCTTTCTCAATGGTGCCTTAAAACTAGCCACTCCTCACCTCTATCCCTTTTCTGCCAATTCTATCTCCAAAAGACAACTTCGTTTCTCCCCCAATGCAACCTCCCTTGAGCTCCCGCTTCTTCCTTTCAACACCAACGAGGTGAACTCTTCTCTTAACGTATCTTCAATATTATTGAGAGAGATCTTTTATGTTAATTACTATTGCGTTTGCCACTGATTCTGATATTGTCAAAACTAAGTATAGGTAACTTCAAATTTTTGTGTTCGGTTTGAACAAATGAAAGGATTTTTTTTTTCTCAATTTGAATTACTCTTAATGTCCTGTAAAAAAAATTACATGTTTTATGTAATAAGTAAAGAAAGTTTTTTATCAAAACGCTTTATTGTAGCACGATTATTTTCTACATTTTTCTTGAAATTATTATTTTATTTATTTTATGATTTCAGATTCTTGTTCCATCGGAGTGTAAAATATTGCATCTATATGAAGCCAGATATTTAGCTTTGTTGGAGGAGGTACTGGATATTTATTATATTTGATGTTTAATGTCTCTCTATTTTTCTAAAATTATTTTTATATTATATTTAGCCATAGATTAATCTCTGTATTGTATTGGCTGCAGTCTTTATCTAGGAAGAAGCTTTTTGTGCATTTTGTGCTGGATCCTATTGCTATTAATGAGTCGTCAACTGAAGCATCATTTGCTGCTCGATATGGTTGTTTGGTCCTTATAGAAAATGTAATTGTTCAAATTTTTTTTAACTTTTAGACATTAAAAAATAAAGTGGGTTATAGACATACTTAGATTCTGTTCTTGCAGTTAGAACAGTTAGATGTTGGAGCATTGGTCACTATAAGGGGAATTGGCCGCGTCAAGATCATCAGTTTTGTTCAGGTGAATAAAACTTTGATTTGAGATTATAATTGCCCTTCCTTTTAACTTATTTGTTCATACTCCAAAAGACCAACTTACAAACTTATGTATGGCTAAAATGTAACTTAAACTGACTCTTAGAAGTCAATAAAGAAAACTAAGAAATAGAGATAACAATGAATGTTGAAAAACAAGAATATTACTCAATTCTGACTCTACATTAAAGCTGTTGGACTGACACTTTAACATCTAAGTAGTAATATTAATATGACTGGACTGTTAGGCTGGACCAAAGTCCCACATTTGAATCATATTAGGGTCTTTGGTTTGTAGATTACATTCTGTTGCCGTTTGCTAGACTGTTAAAGCTGGCTACAACCTTTCTCTTTCGGATCACAACTTTCTTGAACTTGACAAGTTGGCCTAACTGCATAAGACTAAATCTGTTATTGGTGCTTAGTGGTGCCCTTTTACACTAAAGTGGTTCATGAAGTGCAAATTCTAGTTTTGCCTTGATTGGAGGCTGTTTGTTTTACTTGGATTGATGCCTTTGTCTTGTTGACTTCTTCTTTATTTATTTTATTTGAGATTATGACAGCCAATTCATTGCCTAAAATCTGTCTTTGACTCTTTTACTTCTCCTGTATATTTGCTTGATTGGTTTCTAACATTTTATCATTTCCAAACTTTACTAAGTCAATATGTTTTGTCGTGGTATTTGTAAGTTTTCTAGTTTTCCCATTTATGATTATATCTTGCAGGCAGATCCATACTTGAAAGGTGAAGTCATGCCGATGCAAGACCGAAATCTTTACAGTCCAAGTGATATGAACTCATTAGTTTTGGCAGTGAAGGAGGCTGTTTACAACCTGAATAATCTTGAAATGAAACTAAAGGTATGCATGTCCATCTCTCTCACTTTACATATGTAGGTGCAGACTTAAATTTTTTAGTTTACTGGACTGATCTCTTGACCATATATAATCTGAATCCAATGGCATAAAGAGTTGAGTCGTTAATGTGACATTTGAACTTTTGAACCATTTAATAAAGATGAATGAATGGGTCAAAATTTAAGCTACAAGATCTCATTCCTCTCTCTCTCTCTCTCGCCCTCTATGCACACACACAAACATATACATACATTGATCCCTGCAGGAAAGGATCTTATCCAACCTTGAAACTTGCTTCTATCTGAAAAATGATGTTTCAGGCTCATAACTGATACTTCATGTTTTTTCCTCTGAAAATGTTTGATGGTTACTATTTTTCCTCTGCAGCCAATTATTATGAATAGATATTATTCATTATTTCACATGGCATTCTTGTTGTTCATATGGATTGTCTGCTTATTTATTTCATGAAAATAGGCTCCAAAGGAAGCAATTTTGCAGACTCATATTTTAAATTCTCTGCTGTGGGCTGATAAGGAACCATCCTTAGATTGTGAAGAAGCTTTCATTCCATCATTACCTGAGCGCATATCTTTTGCAGCATTTCAACCGGTATCAAGTGAGTGTATCTTTTCCTTTGTATTACTGTGACTTACTTTTCTTTCTTGCTGCTCTCCAAGCTATATCATGCTTGAAGTTTGATCACATTGGGCAAAGCATTAAAATAAAAAAGAAAATAATAGTCATGCTTCTCTCTGCCACGCCGCCCCCACCTGAAAAAGGAAAACACCTTTGGAGTTTTTGCACCAACTTTTTGCAGATTTGAAAAGTTTTATGTATAAGTTGAAAACTAACTCATATACATGGTTTAGATTTTATCTGGCATAAACTATTTTCAATTTGCCTAAGTTTTCCAGGGCCAATGTGATATTTATGCTTGAAGAATGTTATTCTTAATGTTTGATAAACTGAAGTGTCACTTTGTCGAGGTTATCTACCTTTTCTTTGTTCATTTATAAAACTTGTTCAAGAAAGCAGTTAATTTGGCAAATATAAGTTGATCTGATTCTGCATTTTTTTTTGGACAGGAGCAACTCAATCAGAATTGTTGAAGTTGCAGAGAGAGAAAGTAAAAGCAATGGATTTAAGAGACACAAAACGAAGACTAAATCATTCACTACAATACCTTAATGATAATATTTCACTGGTTGCTGCCAAGCTTGCTATCCAATCCTTAGAAATGCAGTAATCTGTGGGATGTAGGCATGTACAATATTAAATAATTAAATCCTTTGACAAAAGTGATTAGGTATTAATTTAAAATCATCCAATCACATGATGAAATATCATTTATGTATTTAAATTGTGTATCATAAGTATGTATACATAGTTCTATTAATTTTTAAATCATGCGTTGGCCAAATCTTATAGGGTTTTTTTTTTTTTAAATGGATCTTTGTCGTGCACATCCTAATCAAAGTTTATCAAATTTCTGGGTATTTACATTTTCTTATACGAATATAACATTAATAGAAAGTAACATATGTATTATCGTAAAATTATAAACTAACACAGCTTCTCTATTAGTTTAGCAAGAAACTGCTAAGTGCAGTGGTCACTTATCAGGTATTTACCAGGCCCGTGATATTGGGTATTAAACATTCATCTTCTTCAACTCTAGCCTTTGAAAATGGTGATAAACAGCTGATGATCTTGTGTATCACATGCACAATCAATTTATTATAACCTCTCTAATGACAACTTGTGCCAATGACAAGGTTTCAAAGCTATTTTGGGCTTTTATACAACTTTAAATCAAATATTTATGTCTAAAATTTGAACCAGTTAAGAAGACTAAAACTGTAGACTTTGTGAATCACTTACCTCTTCACGCACTACATTTTCTGCTTCATTATGTTTTTGTTGCTTGATTATGTGTGTTAACATGGAAAATTGCACCACTATGATATTGTAATCATTTGAAGATATTAGATGAGAGTTGTAATTTGAGTGCAATGGGAAACTGTCATTGTAATTAGTAAAAGCAACACAACAGTAAAGAAGAAGAAAAAGCTTTTAAGTAGTTCAGATGTTTAAGCAGAACTTACGTTCACTGTAATCTAAGGTAGGGAATTGTGACAAACAATAAGACAAGATCAAATTGTTTTATGCTTTTGACTAAAGTAGTACGAAAACTCATAATAGGGTGCGTTTCCACGTTTCGAAAACATTTTTATTTCCAACACCTGTACGAAATATTTCGGGTCATTTTGAAATTTTTAAAAAATTTTGAAACGCGTTTCTTTTAAAAGAAAAATCATGAAATCAATTAAACAAATATCTTTTGTATTTTCAAACCTAAAATATCTTTAAATTGTTAGATTTATTTCATAGAACAGAATAAAATAAATTATTCAATTACAATCCCAAGATCTACGCATAAATTATAAAATACTGAATTAAACTTTAGGGTTTTAGAAATACCTGGATCTCCATATAATTTGAAACTGAAAAATCTATTGAAATCACTTGAAATTATCTGTCGAGATCACCTCTCGATGTGACTTGGTTTTCTACTCTAGAAACCTCTCTGAATAACAGCTTTGAATAGGTAAACTATACTGCATTTATTCTATATTAGGTTTTGGAGCAAGGACTTAACCAATTTATAATAGGTTAATTGACCCCCATCAAGGTTCAATAAACCTTAAGGCCCACACTTATGTTGTCCATCCAGATCATAACCTTTAAGTGTATTAGGTTTATATTTATTGATCACTTAAGCCCATCTTTAAACTGGCATTGGACTATTCAATTACCCGGTTTTATTAAATCAAAAATTATAATTAATGTTAGCCCACATCAAGAAATTTTTAACATAAATCTCATATTGAATTCATTTCCTCTTTACTCTTTGATATGTTACTCCTCTCCTTCCTAACATATTATATAAATTGATATGTATTGTTACTTTTTTCTTAAATATCTACATATGTTTGCTCAAAAACAATTTACAATAAGTTCTATGATTATATTTTATAGTATTATTTCTTTTTATTCTTTTTTTATTATTTATTTTTACATTATACAAGTTTATATATTTTTGTTATAAAAAATTTTGTATTTATAAGAAAACCTTATATTTTTCATATTTATAAGTTTTCCCACATTTTCGTTTTCTATATTTTTAAAAAAATATGTTTCCACGTTTCTCCGTTTATGTTTCCATGCTACCTAATTTTTGACTGAAAAGTATACTAAATTATTACAAGGAAAATGAAACATATAGATTGGAGAAGAAAAATTGTTTTAGGGGTGACAATCTTCCCCTATGCCAAAGGCCCCATGAATAATTTTCCTGCACCACCTGTTCTCCTCTCTTTCTATAGTCTCTTGTTTGTTTCAGTTTCAATTTTTTCCTCTATTTTCCTTAATTCTAGTTTGTCGGTTTTGCCTTGATTGGAGCCTTTTTGTTTTGCTTGACTGATACCTTTGTCTTCTTGTCTTTTTCTTCAATTATTTTATGCGAGATTATGGCAGCTAATTCATTACCTGAAAATCAGTTTGACTCCGTTAGTTGTTCTTATGTAAATATGCTTGATTGGTGGTCAAACGCTGTCATATTTCCAAACTTTATTATGTCAATATGTTTCGTTGTAGTGTGTGTATGTTTTCTGGTTTTCCCATTTATGATTTTATCTTCCAAGCAAATCCTTACTTGAGGGGTGACGTCATGCTAATGCGAGACTGAAATCTTTACGGTTCAAGTGCTATGAACTCAATAATTGTGGTAGTGAAAGAGGTTGTTTACATCTTGAATAATCTGGAAATGAAACTAGAGGTATGCACGTCCTTCTATCTCACTTCACATATGTATATGTAGACTTATGTTCTTTAGTTTACTAGACTGAAACTCTTGGCCATTTGTAATTTGAGTCTATGGTAAAGAGAGTTGAGTTGTAAATGTGACATGTTGGGGTTGGTGCCCAATAGTTAATTTTACAAATAAGGGCATATTTGTAATTTTATGTAGCTTTCTTTAAAATCATATATTTTTGCTTAGACAATTGTCCTTAAAATGGTTAAACTGTAACGAGGGAATCAATGTATGACAATTGATTGTGAAGACCTTATGCTCATATTAGAAGTTTGTTCTAAAAATTTGTAGTCTCAATATTACCATGGGCACGAGTAATATAGTGAGAACTATCATAGTATTGAATGACTCTATCAAAATATGGTGACATATGATTTTTAGACTTAACATCATCAGATTGTCTTGTGCAAAAATTAGTATGGCTTGACTTCAGCCTAACATAGTCCTTATAGAGAATTTCCAAAGATGTGGTGATTGACCATATTGAAATACATATGAAGGCTATAATGGATTAACAAATGATTCATCACTTTTGAGCACAGATGCTAATATCTCTGATAGAGCAATACTGATAAGTATTGACAATGTATAAAAATTGTGATCATAGTAGGACTAAGTTGTTGAAAAATCCAATTTCGTTCGGATGTTGATATAGACATCAGTCGATGTATAACGAGGGTGCCTTAAGGTAGACATTGAATCTATGTCTTAATCTCGAAGAGATATTGTATAACAAAAACACAATATTGTACCAGTAATCGTATTACTAAAATGTACAAGTTAATCATTAACACTTCATTGATTAGGTAGTCATAATACCTTACTAGAAGGTAATCTTGATTTATATTCGGATGAATATCAAATCAAAAACTTGATATGAATCTAATCACTATTTAACTAACAGAGAGCCTATGGGTCATACAAAAAATGAGTTGATCAAACACTTGAGGCGTAGGATTATCTGAGTTAAATTTGTTTTGGAACTTGGATAGAGAATTATAAGTCTTGAAAAGACCTTTAGGCTTAAAGCATGATTTATTACACCATGGGACCAAAGTGTAATAATCCTAAGGTGTTTGTGTATAAAGGAAATTATGGATATTGGACTTTAGATAATCTTGAACTGATGACAACCGTACATGAATCATGTATAGGCATTCAGAGCTCTTGGATAAGAATTATCCATTATTCTTATCCACCCCAAAAGTTTGGATAAGTCACAGATTCTATATGATTAAGTTTGGATGATGTATGAGCATATATCATCAATGTACGACCATACATGGTCTTTATATAAAGAGACAATTTTGCAGTTCAAAACTATTCACTTATGTATAGAGTGCATGCTCGTGCCTCTAAAACACCTCCTCATGCACATGCCTCCTTGCAATATATCTATGCATATTCGAGCCTCTTAGAGTTTGTGCTATGTATGGTTACTGAGGTGTCTCTATATCCTTGAGTTTGAGATTGATTACAACACAGTTTGAAGGCTGTCAAAGTGAAAGAGCCACCAAAAGCAGGTATGAGTTTTTAAAAGTCCCTTATGGTTGATTGCCATCAAGGAAGCACAAAAATGCACAGTAAGGTGCATTTCCACGAATGTGAAATGTTTTGATTTTTGAAATGACTTGAAACTGGTATAAAATGTTTCAAGGTCATTTCGATAATTTTAAATAAAAAATAAACGTGTTTCCTACTCATAAAAGGGAAATGAATTTGTCCCCCTTTTATTTTGAAATTGAACAATCTTGGATCATTTTATCTCCTCTTCCTCACTTTCAACCTATTGAGCATCTTATCTTTCTCAGAACAGAGGTTGACTGGGTATGTGTAAACTCTGACATTCTCCCTCTTGTTAGTCTATAGAAACTGAAAGTGAAAAGAAAGTTCATGGAAACTAAAATTTATTCGAATTTCTTATAATATATATTACATTATTGTTTAGATTGCTATGAGATTATTAATTTTACTTTAGTGATGCTTTAGGTTTGTGGAATTTAGAGTTAATGGCAGTCTTGCAGATGCATGCTCTCTTCCTATGATATATTAAATTATTTTATATAGATTGCCAGACGCATGCTCCACTCCCAGGATTTCTAATTTTTTGCAAAATATATATTAAATTATTGTATCTGTACTATCATATGATGCCTAATTCCCATGATAAATTATTTTATATATATATATATATATATATATATATATATATATATATATATATATATATATATATATATATATATAACTTGGCTCATTCTTGCAATATATATGTCTCCATTCTCATGAATTCTTCTAATATAAAATAAATTTTTACATGTTAATAAATGAATGGCAGATGGTGGACATTTGCAATACATACATCATACATCATTCTAGTAATATATATATATATATATATATGAGTTATTCGCCAACATAATTTATAATTAATCTGTAAGTTTTTTTGTTAATAATTATTGAATCTCTTATTTTACACAATTTAATCAAATAATTCTATAATCTATCATTTAATTGTTTTGGTTTAATTTAAATGTTATTTTTAGATGAAAGTTTCTTTATATTTAAGTTGATTTATTTATGTTTTTAATTTGTGATTTTATTTCAGTTGGGTAATAAGCTACCAAGAAGAATAGTCGGTGATTTATGTGATTTGGTTGACTTCTTTGGGTGAATTTTAACAAACTATTGGTGATTTTATTTGATTGAATTTGGGTTAATCATTAATAGATTATGCTACTAGTAAAGAAAGTTCTAGTTCTTAAAATAGTAGTAGTAGTGTGGGTTTAACAAAAAAGAATAATGATGAAGACAGAAAATCCATTGTGGAAATATGTCACAAAAATTGATAAACTTAAGGAATCATAAGGTACATGCAAATGAGTTTGTAACTTTTGTCATCAATAAAGGCAAGAGAGTTATACTAGAGTTAAAGCTCACCTTATAAAAATTAGAGGGAAAGGAATTGATGTTTGTTCTAAAGTGAAATTTGAAGATTTAGTAGAAATGAGAAAATTAAATGATAAAGTTACCGATAAGATTTATAATTCTCAACCTAACGAGTTTCGTAGCTTAGTAGTACTACCAATGTAAGTCAGTCATTGCCTTTATCTTTACCATTAGTAAGTGGGTCAAATTTTTTTTTAAGTCAGTCATTACCTTTATCTTTACCATTAGAAAGTGGGTCAAATCTTTTTTTAAAGAAGAGAAAAGTTGATGATTCTCTTATTACTAAATCTTTCAACATACAAACTAGAACTCAATTAGATAAGAAAATTACTAAAGTGTTTTACATTAGTGGTAGTCCTTCTAATTTCGCTAGGAATCCAAACTACGTTAGTGTTTTTTCATTTGTAGCTAATCATTCATCAAATGGTTATGTGCCTCCTGGGTACAATAAATTAAGAACTACACTACTTCAACAAGAAAAGGCAAATATGGAGAGTTTGTTGGAACCTATTAAAAGCACTTGGATGGAAAAAAGTTTTAGTATATGTTAGTGTTGGATAGAGTGACCCACAAAAGAGGCCTTTAATTAATTTTGTGGTTATTTGTGAATCTGGCCCGATGTTTATTAAAGTCGTTAATTATGCAGGTTAAGTTAAAGATAAATATTTCATTACTAATTTGTTGAAGGAGATAATAAATGAGGTTGGTCATCACAAAGGGGTTCAAGTAATGACTGATAATACTAAAAATTGTAAAAGTGTTGGGAATATCATTGAAGGCATGTTTCCACATATTTATTACATACTTTGAATCTAGCTTTGAAAAATATTTGTGCAACTAAAAATGTGGAATTCAATCAAAAGAAATATGATGAATGTCATTGGATAACTAGTGTTCATCGTGATGTCATGGTAATTTAAGAATTTCATAATGAACTATTCAATGTGATTGGCTTTGTTTAATCAATTTAGTCTTTTGAAATTACTTTTAATCGCGGACACTTGTTTTGCTTCTATTGTTGTTATGTTTAAAAGATTTAAGTTAATTAAGTGTGCTCTAGAATCAATGATTGTAAGTGAACTATGAGGACAATATAGAGAAAACAATCAAGGCAAAGCAAGATTTGTTCGTGTAAGGTGTTGAATGAGAATTGGTAGGCAAAGGTCAATTACATACTTGCTTTTACTACATTGATTTATGATATGATTCAAGTGTATGATACAAAAAAGTCATGTCTTCATTTGGTTTATGAGTATCGGGATTCTATTATTGAAAAGGTCAAATCGGTTATTTATGAACATGAAGGAAAGTTTCTAACCTAAGGTTCTCCTTTCTATTTGGTGGTCTTCAATATTCTTTATGATCATTAGGCAAAGAGTAATACTCCACTTCATTGTATAGCTCATTCATTAAATCCAAGGTAAATATCTAATAAAATTATATATTTCTTTCATACTCATTTTATATATTTATTTATTAATTTGGGTATTAATTTGTTAACTATCTTATATATATATATTATTTGTGAAGGTTTTATAGCAAACAATAGCTTTAAGGAGGTAAAGGTAGAGTGTCTCCTTATATGGATAGAGAAGTATACATTGACATGAACAAATGTTTTAGAAGAATCTTTTTCTGAAGATAAGCATGTTAAAACATTAGACTAATATGCTAACTTCTCTCTCAAAAGTGTGTGGTTTGAGGATCCTGACTCAATTGGTGCTAGATTTAATAAGAACCGTTGAAATGATGGGCATGTTTTGGTTTAAATGTTTCATTGCTTCAAAAGTTGGCATTCCGAGTACTCGGATAACCTAGTTCCTCCTCTTGTTATGAAAGAAATTGATGTACTTATTCCTTCATTCATTCAATTAGGAAGAATAAATTAATTCCAAAATGTGTAAAAGACTTAATTTTGTTCATAACAATCTTGATTTGTTGTCAAAGGTCAACTCTAAGTATTATAATGGTAAGGAGAAGATGTGAGATGTTAGTGGAGATGACTTTGGAAGTATGAAAAGTGTGGGAGTTCTTCAGTTAGCCAATATCTTATTAGATGAAACAGAATTAGAGTTTATCTTTTTTTATGAAAATGCTAATGACATAATGGATAGGGAGAATGATCAAATAGAGAAAATACAATAAATATTTTACTATTTCTTTTATTTTTTCATTATATTTTATTTGATGACTTTGATATTGAATTTTGGAAATTATTATTTTGATGAAATAATGTAGAGTTTGTAGATTAATTTATTTATATTTTGATATAATATATTGATTTATATATATATGTTTATTTTCAATTTTAAAAGATGAATATATAAATATTAATTTAATTTATGCATACATGTTTCAAGAACTTGAGTTTGCAATTTATTTTTGGTATGAAATTATTTTGTTATATTTTATTATAAATTGGTTAGAAAAAATCAATTGTTATATTTTTTTAATAAAAATACAAATAAAAATACAAGTTACTGTATTTTTATAAAAATTCAATTTTTATAGAAAAAAAACCCTATATTTGCCATATTTACATATTTCCCTATGTTTCCATTTCCTTCTTTTTTGACAAAATGCATTTTGACATTTTCGTTTCAGCATTTCACTTTCCGTGCTACTTAAATTGTCATAATTGTGATTCAATATTCTTACGAGAATGATTCTAATAAGGGTTATGTGGTTTTTGTATGTTTGTTTTGAATTTTAAACAACGTTTTTGCTGTTGATAAAGACTACATTACCTTACAATGGTATCAAAGCCATGCTTGAGGTATTGAATCACAAATTTTATACATGTGATTATATTTTAATTCGATTAAATGTGAATATTATTTTGAGATTGAATGTTATAAAACCAGTAAATAGATATATATATATATATATATATATATATATATATATATATATATATATATATATATTATATTATATTATATTTGTTTGATGTTTGAGAACATAAATTGGATTGTTGGATTATTTATTTGCACATCACCATACTGAACAATCTCCCAATTCATGTGAAACCATCTATATATATGTTTAGATTGTTGTTGAGACTTTGGCTCTTTGGCCTGAGCAATGACACCATTGTTATAGATTATCTAGGTCAATAATGCTTGGAACTATTTCAAGTTCGGTGACAAACTTCTTGATCTAAAACACTTCTTTGGTTGTATTTAATAAAGCAATGTATTCAACTTTGGTCGTAGAATAAGCCAGAGTGTTTTGTTTCCAGCTTTTATAGCTAAAACATCACTATTAAGAGAAAATACATAACTGAATTGCAATTTATAATCATCTTTGTCAATTTGAAAATTGGCATCACTATAACCTTTTAGAGTGAGTTTTTCTTTTCTTTCATAAACCAAGAATACATCTCTAGTCCTTCTTAAGTACTTTAGATGTTCCTCATAACTATCTAATAATGTTTACCTAGGTCTAATTGATATCTACTTTATATGCTTATGAGACATCCACTCAAGTGCATAACATGGCATATATAAAATATCCAATTGTAGATGCATATAACATCTATCTCATCATCTCTCTTTATTTTTGTGTTCAAGGGCACATTTCTTAAATAACTCTATGTCATGGGAAACCACGAGGAATCCTCTAGTAGAGCTAACACTAAAGTAGTAATCAATCTCTTTTAACTCTTAGAATCTCTCATCGCAGGTATTTGACAAATAAAATTGAGTTTCCTCATTAGTGAGAGTCATGAAGGGTCTTGCCAACCTTGCAAATCTCTTGACAAACCTCTTGTAGTATCCCACCAAACTTAGAAAACTCTAAACCTTTTTTATAGTTTTTGGTCCTTGCCAATCCAATACTGTCTCTGCTTACTTGGATCCAATGATATACCCTCAACTGATACTATATGACTCAAAAATGCAACTTTGTCTAACTAGATTTCACACTTTGAAAATATCACATATAGATACCTCTACCTTAGCCCTTGTAGGAAAACCTCAAATACTTTTCATGTTCTTCATCACTTATGGAGTACAATAATATTTCATCAATGAGAACTACAATAAACTTATCTAAACAGTCATGAAATACTCGATTCATCAAATCCATAAACAATGCAAGGTATTTGTCAACCTAAAGAGAATCACCATATACTTGAAGTGTCTATACCTTGTCTTAAAGGTTGTCTTAGGTATATCTTGTTTAGCTACCCTAACTTAATGGTAGTCAGATCTTATATCAATCTTAGCAAACATTATAACTCCTCTCAATTGATTGAACAAGTCATTAGTTTTGGGTAGAAGATACTCATTCTTGATAGTCACCTTGTTCAACTCTCTATAATTTATACACATTCTTAAGGATTCATCATTCTTCTTAACAAATAAGATTAGAGCTCTCCAGGGATTATGACTCAACCTGATAAACCCATTATCATGCAATTACTAGAGCTACTTCTTTAACTCATATATCTCAGTTAGGGTCATTCTATAAGGTCTTTTTAATATTGGTGTTATACCCAACACTAGTTTTATATTGAATTCAACTTCTCTCTTTGGTGCTATTCTTGATAACTTCTTTTGGGAAGACATTCAAAAACTCCTAAACCATTAATGTCTCTTCAATCTTTGGGCTTGAATCTTCCTTGGTCACCACATGAGCCAAGAAACTAGTACTCCCTTTACTTAGCTTTTTCCATGCCTTAATCACATTGATCATCATACTTCTAATTCACCATTTTGCCAAACTTAAATTTATCACCAGTCAATCTTTCTTGCATTAATAGTCGATTTCAATTATGCAAAGTCCATTCCTAGAATCATATCAAAGTTTGGCATGTCAAAGATTATCAAATCAACTAGTATCCACCTACATTTTATAATTGTAATCTATCCTATAAGTATCAAATCACTAATCACTGACCACTAGTTTACTATTGGGCAATTTTATCTTAATCTATAAACCACTTTTACCAGTTCTACCCCTAATCTCTCTGTTATATTCTTACCTACAAAATAATGAGTAGCATCACAATATATCAAAATATATAATGAAGTATCAAGGTAAGATAACTGACCTGTAACTACAGATGAATTAGCCTCAACTAGTCTCTAGGTAATGGTGTAAACTATAACAGTGGCTCTTCTTATAGTTCGTTTTGTTCTAGCTAAAGCTTTTAGATAGAACTTAGCTATGTGCCTTTATTGTCTACATTTGAAATAAACTCCCTACCCAGATAGACACTCTTTTTGATGTTGTTTGTCACACCTCTTATAAGTAAGGGTTTCAGATCTCCTATGCCAAACTCAATAACACTCTTATAGCCATACCTTCTACTATTCAGGACAACTCATGGTTTATGGACACTAGAACCACTGACCATGTCACCTTTGACCACTCAATCTGAATTTCTTATATTTGTTTCATATATGGCAATGATTAACTTCAAGTTTAAAATTATAAGAATCTTTCTATTTCGCACACTGGCCTGGTTTCCTTCCTTAGCTTCATTCAACATAAAGCCTTGCATCTTAAAAATGTTTTTTATGTTCCTTCCATAACCATAAATTTCTCAAGTATATAAAAAATAACTAATAATAATAATGTGTTACTTGAGTTCTTTGTTGACCACTTTATAATAAAAGATAAAATCACTCATTTTGTTTTATTGCAAGGAAATCTTAAATATGGCTTATATCAACTAACTTTCCTAAGAAAGTCTACACCTTTATCAAAGCCAATAAAGCTAACTGCATACTTTAGCATCTCTCAGTTCTAAAATTGTTTTTCCTATGCCCAAATATACTGTTGTTACATCATGTGCTCATAATTCCTCATTTATCATTCAGATAATGGCTGATAATTTTGTTATTCCATAATAAATGAATGAATGTTTGCTTGGTGCTTATAATAATAAAAGTGTTTCTACTAGTGTTGTCTCCTCTGTTTTAACTTGTAATACTTCACAATTATCTAGTTCCAATAAATACTCTCTGTTTGATTTGTGACAAAATAGGTTAGACATCCTCACTCTAGAATGGTCTCCCTAGTTCTTAGAGACCTTCATCCACCTCTAGTGGTTGCCACTACTACAAATTTTTGTATCGTATGTCAGTATAACAAATTAAGCAATGTATTTTTCCTTCTTTTTGTCTCTAGAGCCTCTCAATCCCAAAATTGAGACACTTTGATATTTAGGGTTCATCTCTTATTCTGTCATCTGAAGGGTATAAATACTATATACACTTCATAGATAAGTACAATAGGTTTACTTGCCTCTTTTCCCTTTAAAAGTCTAAAACCAATTCTACATTCATCACATTTCAAACTCTAGTTGAAAAATAATTTAATAGAAAGATAAAATATGTCCAAACTGATTAAAAGGTGAATTCAAATTTCTAGCTCTTTACTTAGTAAATTGAGGCATCATATTTAGGCACATTTGCTTACAAACATATCAACAAAATGGACTAGTTGAATGAAAACATTAATAAATAATAGAAAATGGTTTAACTCTCTTAGCTTTTGGTAGGTTGCTGCCTAAGTTTTGGTGACTAACCTTTCAAACATTTGTTTTTCTACTAAATAAAATTCCCTCCTTGGTTTTAAAGTTTAAATCTCTCTTACAAGTGCTCTTTAAGACCAAATCTGACTACTTAGCACTTAGGGTATTTGGCTATGTCGTATTCCCTTACCTTATACATTATCAACATTACAAGTTCAATTTTCACATCAAAAAATTGTGTATTTATTAGGTACAACCTCTATTAAAAAGGCTACAAATGTCTAGCCTTCAATAGCAAAATATATATAGCCCAAAATGTGAGATTCAATAAGACTGAATTTTCTTTCATTCATGATCCTATCTTTAAAACCATTCACTCTCACATCTATACAACCACACCACTTATCTCTTATGTCTCTACCTTAAAATCACTTATTGCATTGTCTCCTACGTAAACTCAATTTTAGGTTCTTCTTGCTAGTACATTTTCCTCTTCACATCAACCTCAACCAACCCTAGTCACAACTGTATCACTCCAACCTCAACTCAATAATTCTTCGAACTCTTTAGTTCTTGATACCTCTAACCACCCTGATAATCTGCATGGTAGTCTTAGCTCCTTTGGCCATGTCTCTCTATAGCACAACCAAACTAATACCTATCACTATAGTTCTACCTAATCTACCTCAACCTTTCATCCAACTTTACCACTTCACCTTATTGTCCTAACCATCTCTACATTATCTCTTGTTTAAATCAATATTCACCCAATGCTTACCAGAACCAAAACAAGCAACCTACCCAAACCTAAAGAATGCCTCACCTCTCAAATAACTAGAAAACCCTCACTTATCTACCTTCATGCACTTATTACCAACTTTGCCACTTCAAACCTAAACTAGTCTCAATTATTGAATCATTATCTAACCTTGATTAGAAACAAGTAATGCAATCTGAATTAATGCCATTGTAGCCAACAATACATGGTTCCATGTTCCATGGAAAAATGTAGTGCATGTTATAAGCAGTAAGTGGGTTTTTACAACTTAATTTCATTCTAACGGTATTGTTCAGAGATATAAAGTTTGATTGGTTGCTAAAGGATTCCAACAAACACTTAAGGTTGACTATTCTGAGACCTTTAGTCTTGTAGTCAAATATGCTACTATTAAAATCATCATTAGTGTTACCTTTAACTATAATTGAGAAATCAGGCAAACAAATATCAACAATGTCTTTGTCAGTGGTGACTTACTTGAGAAAGTTTTCATGAGTCAACCTAAAGGTTTTTCCACAAACACTCTCTTAGAAAAATATGTCTGCTAACTCAACAAGACTTTTTATGGAAAATATGCCCCCAAGGCCTAATTTGAAAAGCTCAAATTTGCCCTTCTTAGTTCAGAATTTGTTTCCTAAGTAGCTAACATAAGTCTATTCATTTATAGAGTTGATCAAACTATTGTCCATATCCTAGTTTATGAAAATGATATTCTCCTTACTAGGAACAATAATTCTCTAATTGATAGTATCATCTCTAAATTGAATAGTCAATTTGCCCTAAAAAAACTTGGGGCTTTGAAGTCACCAGAAATCAGGCTAGCTTACACCTATGTTAGTCTAAATATGCAAGAGATATTGTAGTAAAAAAAAAACATGTTAGATTCTAAACCATGCACTACACTTTTTGGAACTAACATAAAACCACCCTAAAGATAGTGACAAGTTTGAACACCTATCCTTATATAGAAACCTTATAGGAATTGTCTAGTATCTCATAATCACTTGGCTAGTGACGAACTCAGAAATAAAACTTAAGAGGATCAAGATTAGAAATATTAATAAATTATAAATAAAAATAAACACAATTAGAGTTGGATCCAAACTAACCTAACTTGGTCTCATAAATTGGCTCAGTTTGGCTTAAATCGGTTTGAATTTGATTAATTTGAATTCAAGCCAAATTTGAATAGGAAGATTTGACTCATTTTTTAAACTAAATTAAACTCGGGCTAGGGATGTTCAACTTGAATTCGATCTGAATTCATAGCTCAAATCTATAGTTTGGATTTGTGGCTCAAGTTTAGTTTGAATTTATGACTTAAATTAGTGATTTGAATTCATAGTTCAAATTAACAACTCATTAATAAATTAACATCGTTTTACTCAAATAATGAAAAATTGGTGTTGTTTTGAAAATGAGTTATAAACTAGAACCACAAATCTAAGCCACAAATTCGAGCTATTAATTCAAGTCACAAATTTAAATTGAACTTGAGTTGAATCAAATCATTTTTTATTTGAACTAAACTTGAGCCAAAAGTAGAACACTAATTTTTTTCAAAATGGAAAGAATGACATATCAATTACAACATATACAAAGGGTACAATGTAAATTTTATCAAAATTTGTGGGGTCTTTTTAAAAAGTCAAGGAGGGTACCCTCCTTGACACTCCCTTCGTCCGCCACTGCACTTGGCTAGATCTCTCCTTCTCAAATAAAACTAAGCCAATTCTTACATGCTCCCACTTAATTACATTGGAAAGCCTCTAAATGAATACTAAGATACATCAAAGACACATTAAACTTTGGTTTCTTATTCCAGCCTAATTTTGCCCTCTAGTTAGAATGTTTTTAAGATTTGACTAGGCAAAAAAATCTTTATTACAGAAGAGCCACCACTAGATACTGCATGTTTCTTAGCATCAATCTCATCCAATGGAGTCCAAAGAAACAGAAGGTAGTTGCCTTCCCATCTACCGAGGTAGAATATTGAGCCCCTACACTGCCATTAAAGTGGCATGAGCAAGAACTTTGTTTACTGAACTTGGGCTTAATTTTTCTAAACCCCCAATTATTTGGTGAGACACTTAAATCGCCAATGCTCTTGCCTCAAATCCTATTTTTCATGCTTATACCAAATACATTGAGATTGATATCCACTATATGAGACTAAGTCACTGCAATAATGTTACCATTCAATATTGCCCTAGGGAATTTCAAAACGCTAACATCCTGACTAAAGCTTTGCCTGTTTATAAATTTGAATTTCTTAGAAGTGCTTTGTATGGCTCCTGCCTGGATAGTCACACAACCAATGACAAATCCTGACTATTGCTTTTACAACTGCTAAATCTTCTAGAGTTGATGGGTATTGTACACAATGGTCTGATTGGCTTATATGTTGTCCAATGAATCACGTGTGTTTGCCCCTTGTTGGTATGATGCTATTGGTTCTTTCGTCCTTTCTTCACCTGATGATCTGTACTATATGTATCATAGTGAGCACACTGGCATTTTTCTATTCATTGGGTGAACAGTAACGAGAGGTTGGAATATGTGCTAATCGTGTCAATTTTTTAAATGTTGATCTTTATTTTGCAATTAGCTTTGCTATATGCACCTTTTTTAAGTTTGTGAATGGGCAAAGTCCTTTCTTTATTGACTCATTTTTTTTTTTATCTGATTATCTCCGTTATATGCATCATAATCCGTGTACTGGTGTTATTCTGTTCCTTGGGTGAACAATAACAATGTGTTGGAATAAGTATTCAAATATGTGCTAACTGTATCTTTTGGTTTCTTTTTTTTTTTTTTTTCTGGTGTTAATCTATTTTTGCATTAAGTGTTGCTATCTGAACCTTTTTGTTTGTGAATGGTGTCCCCCTGGACAATGTTCCTTGTCTTGCATCACATATTAGTAATTGTCTCCTTTGTTTGTATTATACAACCCACAACACTGTGATTATTCTTCTTTTTTAAATGTTGTTCTACCTGTTCTAGGTTTTGATCTCTTAATTAGCATTCTAGAAACTATTGTTAATCATGTTTTGAAAAATGTTGATCTGACTGCTCAAGTGCTTGATCTTTTTTTTGTGTTTGTTGATGCTTGCTTATTGAATTTTTTACTCGACAGTGAACAGTCCCACTGTGGAATTTCGTGTCCGCACATTGAAAATTTGCATCAGCAGTATTCTGGAATATCTTGCTTTATTTGATCTGGCGTTTGCCCAGTTGACACGCTACGTCAATGCTAACTCAAATTCTTTCCTTGACTGTGAACAGTACCGTTCAGTCTAAGTTGTTCCCTTGTTCGGTCTGCCATATACTTCTTCTATTCTTTTAACTAATTGACTCTTTTGTTGATCTGTTCTGAGGAAGTGGTGCTTGCTGCCTTGGGACAACATGCTAATGCCTTGATATTTTTTAAAAATCCTCCTCTTAGCAGTGACCAATCATACTCTGCACCATGCTTCTAACACATTACTCTTCGGCAATATGACTAAATGTCCCTCTAACCCTTCGTCTCTTTTCTTTCTTGTTAGTGTCACTTCGCCCTTCTTTATCAATAGTGGCACCCCTATTCACTGTTTTGAAAACCGGATTAGACTGCCCAATTCAATCAGTTGAATTGAGAATCAACTTCAAATTTAGTTCAATTAATATTAAAAATGGTTTATTTATCGATTCGATCAAACCTGATCAAAACTAATATAATTGGGTTTGACCAAAATTTATGATATTTTTAGAAAATTTAATTATTTTTGAATAATTTAATTATTTTATATTATAGTTGGTAAATTTTTAAAAATTAGTAAGGAAAAATAAAAGAAAAAAGAAAAAAAATATTTTATATCCATTAAAATATCTTCTATAGGCAATAAGTTACAGAATTATTTTTTTGTATAATGAGATTGAGACTTTTTTTATTTTAATTGTTTCATTAAAATCAAATGAATAATTGTTACTTCTTAAAAATGATATGTTTTAATTACCATTGGTATAGGTATCTTAATTGATTTTATTTTTAAAAAAAATTTTAAGTAAAATCTATTTATTATAATTTAATAATAAGTTAAACTGACTAATTTTCAATTAAACCATAAATCAGTAAGATCACTGATTTAATCACTGGTCTGATTTTAAAAATATTACCTCTACTTCTCTTTATTTGCAGGTAGGTCTGTGTCTCTACTCAAACATATCGTTTCTTTTCCTATTGCATTCATATATGTTCTCATGTTCCAAAAAAATAAAAAAGGGAAGAAAGGAGGTAAGAAAGAACACACAACAAAGCAGAAGACCAAAAAGGACACAAAAAAATCAAATTTAAAAGAAAAAAAGGCATCTAAAAAATATGAGAGAAGAAATAAAAGAGAGGAAAGGCACCAAGGAAGCAATTCAAGTGAAACTATAAAAGACAGAAGACAACTGAATTTATGAGGGGACTGAGTAGAAATCAAAACAAATGTTATCAAAGTGAAATGTCAACTAATAAATTGCGATATCTAAAGAAAGGATATCTATCGGCATATCAAAGCACACATATTGTTACTTCTTCAGCTGATCACTTCTTGGGAAATTTATGGGCGAATTACAGGATTAATAATATTCCACTAAATGTGAACGTTGACTATCTGGACATAATAATGGATACTTTTTTAATATAAAATTTTAAGCCATTTTTGAATAATTTTATATAGGTCAAAAAACTTATTTCCGCCCTAGGTATAGTAAAACCCTACTGTGACTATCCTCCCCCTATGGGGGTTTTTTGATGTGAAAAATAATTATCCTCCCCTATGGTGGTTTTTTGATATGAAAAATAATTAATTTTTAAAACTAATGAGAAAAAAAAAAATTCTTTGTTTAAATAAAAATCTTTAAAGAATGATTTTATTATTATTATAACAGTCAAATCTAACGGATGAATGAATATTTGAATTTTCAAAAGTTAATGGGAGACATTAAGACTTATATATATATATATAAATTAATGTTTTTAAAACTGAACCAGTGATCAAATCAATTGTCTCACTAATTCATGGTTTGACCAATTCAACTTATTATTAAATTATAATGGATAAATTTAGCTTAAAATTTTGTAAAAAATAAAATCAATCAAGATACTCATACTTATGAAAACTTGAACATATTATTTTTAAAGAGTAACAATTATTCATTTGATTTTAACGAATCAATTAAAAATGTCTCGATCTCATGATACAGAAAAAAATAATTCTGTAAATTATTGTTTATAGAAAACATTTCAATAGATTTAATATACCCTTTTTTTCTTTTTAATTTTTCTACCAGTTTTGACGGGATTAATAAATAAACTGCTTTTTTATATTAATCGGATCAAACTTAGAGCTGGTTTCCTGTACAACCGGTTGAACCAACTGATCCGGCCCGGTTTTAAAAACAGTGATATATATCCTTTTACTATGGGCAGAAGCCCAGGTACTCCGCCCCGGATATACTCAGTTCAGATCTGGGATTGACGGCAAAGCTAACAAAACTGAAGGCAAAATATAGGGTTAGCAATACTCCAAACTTTCACTTTATTTTAGTGCATGGAGAGAGCCATGGAGGGTGGTGCTGGTTGAAGATCCGTTGTCTTATGGAAACATCAGGCTATAAAGTCACTTGCCTTGACCTTAAAACTGCTGGAGTCGATCCATCTGATCCTAACACAGTCCTCACTTTTGAAGAATATAATAAGCCACTCATTGAAAAGAGTAGATACGAATCTATATTTATTTCTATTTGTTTCTTTTTTAATCTATTTTATGTTTGCTAATATTTGATATATAAATTTACAGGTGATATTGGCTGGTCATAGCGCAGGAGGTCTGAGTTTGACGGATGCCTTACACAAATTTGGTAGTAAGAAAATTCAGTTGGCCATTTATGTTGCGGCCAACATGTTGAAATATGGTATTAATACTGATGAAGACGTGACGGATGTAAGATTTAATTTTCTACTTAATTAATTTTACTTTTTTCTGAAATTTAATTGTAAAAGTGTATTGTAATATTCAGGCAGTGCCAGATTTATCAAGGCCAAACGACTATTTCCCACCCAAGGTTTGATGTTTTCTCAAAAGTCTCCCTTTAACTATGGAAACATCAAACACCCACCCATGACCGATTAGATTTAACCAAACCCTAACGCCTAAAAAACAATTTTGAAAAAATAATTAACTATATAAATAATATATTATTATATGATTGAGTAGTTTCAAAATTGAACATAAAATAACATATAATCATATAATAATACATTATCTGTATACTCAATTATGTATTCAAAAGTATATACACATAATATTGCTATTTCAATTTAAACAAGAATTCCGGTTAAGAAATGTAAAAATATATTTTTGATTAATGGAAATTTTTTTGTAGATTGGGGATAAATTCCTTTTTTCCTTAGAAATGCGTATCTCAATTCAAGGAGACTTTCCTTTTTTGGTAGATGATTGTTCTTATAATTTATCAGTGGATAATTACTTCTTGAGTGATGATTCTTAAGAACTCGGTCAAACTAGTACCACAACCAGTGCAAATAATTTAATATTTATTTTTGAAGAACGCTATCATTAATAATATAAAATATAAAATATAAAATATAATAAATATATTATTCGATATGTCTTATATTTTATAATAAAATATATAAAATTAATATATTATTTTAAAAATATATATTAAAATTTTTATTATTTTATTTTTTAAAAAATATATTCTATAATATAATATATATGAAAGAGAATTAGAATTTCATAGACAGAGTCCACGAATTAGACGGCAAAAGTAAATTATATGTAAAACCAAAAGAGTTGTATACGTGTAATAAATTTACGTGCAGAAGAAGAAGAAGACAAAAAGCACGTGGATTGACTGAACTTGGGAGCAAAAAATGGGTGTATTTATTTATTATTTAGCCACCTACGAAACGACTTATGGACTTAGATTAATTGTCCATAAGTCGTTTCGTAGGTGATCGTCTTCCCAGAGGTCTTCTTCTGGGAAGACGATTATCTTTTCAGATGAAGATGATGGTTTCGTCTTCGTCTGGGGAGACGAAGAATTTCGTCTTCGTCTGGGGAGACGAAGAACTTTGTCTTCTCCGACGAAGTTCTTCATTTCCCAAGACATTTTCGACGTCGATCGAGCCTCCAAATGGAAGAAAAGCATTCGTCAGAAGGAGAGGTTGCTTCGGGAGGAAGAGGCCATCGGCAATGGAGCCAGAACGGTCGTCGGAGATTTCAAAACCGAACCCTAGGGTGAAACTACCATTTTTTAAAACTTAGGTTGAGGGAAAATTTTTAGTTTTTAAAGTTTAGGGGGGCAAAAAAAGATAAAATTTTTAGGCGTTAGGGTTTGGTTAAATCTAACCGGCCATGGGTGGGTATTTGGGGTTTTCATAGTTAAAGGGGGGACTTTTGAGAAAACATCAAACCTTGGGTGGGAAATAGTCGTTTGGCCATTTATCAATACACGGAGATGTAGGAGAATGAACGTTTGGGTTGGGTCCTGATAAGCCTCCCACAAGCAGCATGGTGAAAAAGGAATTTCATCGAAAAATTTTTTACAGTATGAGCCCTATGGAGGTGAAGTATATTATTAACAAAAATACTATCAAAGGAAAAATATGATTGAAAAAAGATGATTATTAAAGAGAAATATTATTAAAAAAAATATTAAATTTATTTAAAAAAGTAAATTCAATCAAAATTTATCTAAAAAAGTTTAGGCATAAAATTTTATCTCTATTTTAATTAATATCCAAAGGAGATAGACCTTAATTGCATGAAAAGAATAAAGTTCGTTGGCTGGTGGCTGTTGCCTGATGAGCTTTGCTCTTTTGCATTTGCTTGTAGTTTCGATTGAGATGTTTATTCAGTATTCACCTTTTTGGCTTTTAACTTTTGACTTTTCAATTTGTACTTAATAGAGGGTAGTCTAAAACCCAATGGGGTTCCAAGAATTTAGGTATATAATTTAAATATATAAATATATTAATTAATATTTAATTTAAAATTATTTAGCTTTTAACTTTTACTTAATTTTAAATTTTAATATTAAATAATGTTTGTAAATAAAGTTTGAGTTTTGGGTTTTAGAAATTTGTTTTAATTGGATTTAATGGATTTTTTAATTTGTTAATAATTGTATAAAAATAAGAATTATATCCTAGTTTTTTTATTGAATTGATGGAGTTGATTAGTTTAATCTGATTTTACAAAAGAGTAATACTATGTGTACCCACTTTAAGTACACAAATATATACACACTCATATGTGTCATCATATGATTGGTTATTGTTTTATTTTTAATTCAAAATCATCCAATCACATGATGACACATATAAATGTGTACACATTTGTGTACTTAAAGTGGGTACACATAGTTTTATTGTTTACAAAAATATGGGTATCTTATGATTTTTTATAGATTTGGTTATTTAGACAATAGCAATCCTAGCTGAATTTAACTAAATCCCCTTATTAAACCGAAAACTGATTTGTATACATAAGTTTAAATTGTTAGACTGACTCTGTAGGATTCAGTAAAAAATGGATTAAATACCTAAGTTAAGTAATGTACGCTTTACTTATACGTTGGAACAATTTCGTCTAAAAATATTATATTGTTTTTGAGACGTTTTTCTAAAAATGATACTTGTCAAATTTTAATTTCAAATATTGCCATTTAATATAATTTGAAATTAAACATAATAAAATTAAGGATGATTGATATAATTAGGACTCCACTTTGGCCTCGATGCTCCTGAAGCCTGCACCTGCAATGGCCCTTGGAGCCGCTAAATTGAAGGAAGGAACAGACGCTGACAAGGTGCCACCTGTTTATATTAAAACGTCAACAAGACCCCCATCGGGGATGTTTGTTATTGAGGGTGATCACAGCCCTTTTTTCTCCACTCCCTTTGTTCTTTTTGGCCTTATAATTAAAGCAGCAATGAATAATCACAAAGGGTCATGCATTTAAATCTGTTATGTTGTGGGTTTAAATTTTTATGAATATTGAATTTGGCTTTTTTTTTTTAAATTCGATAATTTGATTTTTCGTCTTTGAAAGTACGAATATCTTTAATAAAACTTATGAAAAGAAAATTAGGGCTTTCATTTTATGCCCTATCTATTTGTCATCATCTTCCATTTTATATGTGAAACTTCACTCTAGTGTAAATGAAATGGGTTTTATTTTGAGGGCTTCTAATTATCAAGACACTGACAATCAAGCCAATGTTGAAATGAAAAGGGACATAATTTGTGTTTACGTGGCAATGAAAATCGTTATCCAACCTATTATGACGTGGTGTCTTGGTATGTACCTAAAACACAAACGAATGAAGGTTGAAAACCGTTGACTGGAGATTGCTAAGGCTTTGGAAAGGAAAGGATATCTAGACGAATAGGAGTTCATTTTTTGTGTTTGGCAAAACATTGTGACATTGTGAAATCATGTTTTTTTTAGAGGACACCATAAATAGTCGTTTATCTTTGATTTTTATCTCATACAATTTATGATTTATCCAAATTTTTAAACACAAATTTGGATGAAACTTGAATAAAGTTTTATCTTAACTTGTGTCACCATGAACAAACATTCATGGTCAAGGAAAAAGAAAAACTGGGCTAATCAAGTCATATTAGACAAACCTAATTCATTTACAATTTCATCTCTATTCAAACACTTCAAGATTTGTTGTTAAATAACCCTACATCCCCAAAGTCTAAATCAACTTCTTGATACGTGTGACCCATAAGTTATCCATCGAGCCAATAATGTCTAAATTTGGGTGGGATCCAAACATAAACTAAGATTGACCTCTAGCAAAACATCATGTGAAAGAAAATGAAGAAGAAAATATGGCAAAAATGGCATGCATGTAACAAAGATGCAAGAATCAACACCACACAAGCATATATGGAGGAGGTGTAATTTTTACCTACTCCAAGCTTGAGTATTTGATATACAATGATGTGTAATAGCTCCACACTTGTCAAGCCTCCAAAAGAATTCACAAAACCAAGCTAAATCTCTTTGCCGGAAACTTTAGAGAGAAGGGAGAGGAGGATTTTAGTGAGATAAGTAGTTTTAGTTCAAATGAACTTGTTAAGGCTAAAATGAACTAAAAAGCTCATTTATATAATGATGACTGATAACGTTGTTAATTGTCGTTATGTTGATTTCTAATTCTGTTATGTTGTATGAAAATTTAATTCAATCTAGTAGAATTATTTATATTTTTGCACTTAAGAAGCTTTAAACATTTTAGTGAGATAAGGGAGAGAAGGATTTTAGAGAGAAGTAGTTTTAGCTCAAATGAACTTGTTAAGGCTAAAATGAACTAAAAAGCTCATTTATATCATGATAACCGATAATGTTGTTAATTGTCGTTATATTGATTTTTAATTCTCTTATATTGTGTGAAAATTTAATTCAATCTAATGGAATTATTAATCTTTTTGCACTTAGAAAACTTTAAACATTTTTGAAGCTAAGTTAGGCCAAAAAGACTAAAATTAGAGCAGACTTACCTGTCAATAAGAAATTTGTGTTGCTGACTAGGTGTAGACACATGAAATGACAAGAATAGATTTCAAAACTTAAATTTTGACTTCCAGATTAGCTGAGATATTCTAGAAAAGGCAAAATTTGTTTCTTATAAAGGGGTGATTATTAGCTGGAAAAAGGGAATATTATTTTGATATATAAGAGATATATACAAGAAAGATATATATCTATTTCTTTTTGGGGAATATATAGATTTTATTCTTTTATTTTATTTTGGTTGGACTATCATTATCGCATCTAGAGAGTTGGAGATAAGAGCATGGCTTGCAATGGCTAAAATCTTTTCTCTTAGTTGAAGGGATCTAAAACCGTAAACTATAAGGATTGTGAGACTTTTATTCTTTAATGCATCTTCTAAATTATTCAAGTATCGATTATTTTTCTGTATTATTTATTATGATTGTATTGGTTGATTACTAAGGCATGCGATTAGTTTATCAATTAATATAATCTACTGTTAGTTTAGATGTTGAATCCATAATTGTTCAATTTATTTAATCAAAATGGCAACTGAAATTTATTGTTTGTTGCATTAGGAACTGTAATTCCTAGGAAAAATATTCAACTAGATTAAATGCAATGTCGTACGCTTATGTTGTTTTGTTTCGTTGGTTTTTCTAATTCTTAATGCTATTATTTGATTAAATTCGAGATTGTATCCAAGTTGTCAATCAATAAGGGCTAACTGAAATACATGTTTTTGGTTAACTAATTATAAGGAGAAAGAGGTAATTAATACTACAACGAATTTTTGAATAATTGATTTGATACTCTTGGATGTCGATGATCAATCATAGTTTCAATAGTGGATGTGACCATAGACTAAGGTTTGTTTAATTGATTATTTGTTTTAGATTATTTTGCTGAATTTTATTGTTTTTAATTACCATTCGTTTTAATTCGGAAACACTCCCCAATTTCATTGTTTTGCGAGATAAGTAACGACTTACTAATTAGAATTCTTCGAGGGAACAATCTCTACTTTACTATATTTTTATTGCAGAAATTTAGGATTTTGATTTAGGTGTAGACGACAGCACTCCCAATAACTTAGTTAACAAATATCTTATTGTTGTTTGGCCTTTGTAAGTTCTGAAATCAAACTATGGGCATGCATGTATATCAAACATATATTTTAGCCACTCTAATTTTATTTCATAAACACCTTAACTTTTGAAGTGTTATTTGACATCTATATAACACTTTATATACTGTAATCTTTATTATCTTTTGGAAGGTGCTAGTTAACCATGGATAATTAATCATCACTCTCCGAAATGTTTGGTTTATCGATATGACCCTTGAGGTTCACCATAGCGTAAGTGAGTCTTTTTCAAACAATTTGAAACAGCATGTTCGAAAATTCAATGACTATGGTAAACATTTAGCAATGTGTTATAGTCGTTAAACCTCAATGAAAAAACACTCCATTAAACCTAATTTCCCAATTACACGTTTCATGTAGGTAAGATTCTTCCATTATCTAATCATGATCGAGTTCAGACTTATGGTACATCAAAACCCTAATCTTGATACTTTACGAATCGTCAATCAATATATTCAAAATGCGTCATCACGAACAACTTTTGTATGACTTATATTATATTTGGCCAGCGATTTTGGTTTCCAATATTTATCTATATTTGTTTAGGAACCTAGAATTAGACTGAGTCAATGGATACTCAGAATCTAAAATCTTCGAGGCAACATATCCCGTCTTGATCATCATTCGTTATTGCATACAAACAACGCATGATTAATATGGCCTTTCGTACAAATAGAGTTAATATCATTCAATTAGACAAAACCTAACTCATGAGAAAGCAAATCTAAAATTTTATTGAATAATTGATTTATTGATGAATGAATGAAATTTATAAAGACTCATACCTTTATAGAGGCCTACTTTGCTCAATTAGATTAGAAAAAACTTAAACATGGAAGGAAAACAAGTTTAATTTAAGAAAAAAAGAACCTTTGAACTCTAGGAAATATACTTTAATTGAGCTTTATGATGTGTCCATAAATTACACACATTTGGAGTCTAGTTATTTTTAAGGTTATAGTAAGATTATTATTTAGTTTTGTTAAGTTCTATTTGATTTTATGTTTTTTTCATGATGTTTTTGTCATTTTGTGTTTTAGTTAATGTTAGTATGTATTTTGGTGAAGATTGAGGACAACAAAAATCAATTTGGGTCATAACTGGAAACTTGAGGATAAGTAAAAGGCGTTCCTACAAAAAATTTTAAGAAGCTAATATATATGTGTAATACAATTGTACTCGGTGAAATTGCAAAGATTCAAAAAAAGTGCAAGAAACAAGATTTTGCACACAACTATCAAACCGTAAACGTTTAAGTAGAGTTTCACTCATCCTAAGACATTCTTACCCACCTCTTCAACTTCCCAACTACCTATGATTCATTGGAGATTAAGGATTGAGGATCAAGAATTGCAGATTCACTTCAAGAATTAAGAAGACCAAGACTAAACAATTTTTCCAAATTTTGTTAACTTCATTTTCTTATTCTTTTACACAATATGAGTTATTGTAATTTATTGATTTGTGTTCTTATAACCAACATAAGAGGCTAAAAACATATTTTATAAGGATTAAGAGAAATCTTTCAATCCCTATAACTATGTGTGTTTTTATATTCAATTTAATAATAATATTGTGATGATGTTTTGATTTAATTAATGGGAAGTTCATGGCTTGTGTGACATTAGGGCTCAATGTCATGCATGTTAGTGGGTAGATGTAAATTATTGAGAGATAAGTGCATAATTAGTTCATGCATTCGTTAAACCTAAAAGTCCAATTTAAAGATATCTTGAATTCCTTATGGAATTATTAATCATCACAAAACTTAAATGGTTTATATTAATTTAATACCATGAGAATAGACATCCATTTAATTTTTACACGATTAATCAACGTCGAGAAAGGAATTAGGATATCATAGGATAATCAATCATCAAACACATCACACTCATCTAAAAAGCACATGGCGTGCATTACTAGTTATGTGGGATTGTTACTAGAATCTTAACTCTAGAATCCAATTATTGATAGTTAAAATAAGAGGTAAAGTAGTTAAATTAGCTAAGTTAGTTGATTAATTACACACATAGCTAATTAGGTTAGTTAATTTACTTTAGCAGCATTAAATTTCAGGTCATAGCTAATTTAGGTTACAAAACGAATTAATGGTAAACTCCTAATCCATATGGAACCAATATCTTTCTATATTAATTGATCAATTCATGCACTTGCGAGGAAAATCGCAACAGTTTACTAGTCAAAGATTCTTAAAAACTTTTATTTTTTAAAATCAAGATAGGACTTTTTGAAGACTCATTAATTAACTTCATTAATAGGAAATTAAGTTTAAATACAAGACTCTAAACACAATACAAAACATGAATTAACCACATGGTTAAGAATTCCATATGCACACGACACATCATCATGTCATATCACTTTGTCATATCATGCCATGCCACCTTGACATGTTATGCACATTACACCATGCCATGGCACGTAAGTTATGTTGACCAAGTCATCCATCTTTTCTCCCTCTTGCCTTTTGCCTTCAACATCATTAATATATTCCACCTTATCACTCTATTGTCTCATGGTCTTTCGTTGCTCCTTACCTAATTTAAAATGAAGCTTATCTAATCCAAAACATCTATCGTATATTTCTTATACTTATTCATACTCACTAATCTTCCTCGTTTAAAGGAAGAGAGAGAGAGAGCAATTATAATTCCATTGGTTACTTTTAAATTTCAAAATCAAATAATAACTTTGTAATCAAATACATTTAAATGATAAGATAACAATAAATTAGGCAAAAAAATATTGTTTTACATCTTGGCTAAATGCATGGAAGGAATATCAATTGGAGGATTACGTTCTAGAGACATGAATGATTACTTTTACATATGATCACTTCTTAAATAAATACTTTACAGGTAAAAGACTAGCATACTATAGCACAATATATATTTATTTGTGAGTGTAGGCACGCTTGTGTATTCTCATCCATTCATTTAACTTTTGATTTTTCAACATTTGAAACTTTTACATATAAAATAAGATTTTTTGTGTTTATTTTTCAAGAAGACAACGTTGGAGAAGGTTTCAAGGACTTTGATAATTGGACTTCTTTGCGTGAAAATGGCATTTCCAGGAAGTTTCCTCCGTCGGGAAATTTATTTTGATTTTATTAAAATGGCATCTTCCATTTTTTTAAAATTAACAGGAGAAACTTTAAGAATTCAACATAGTTTGGATGAGAAATAGTCTTTTGGCCTAATCTAAATGGTAAAATCCAAGGAAGCGGTGTGAATGTTATATGATCTAACAAGTTTTTGGACAAATAAAAAAGGTCAAATCCCCAATAAATTTTTGCCACATAAACAACAGAACTTAAACACTGCATATGCAAGAACCAAAACTGCTCATTCAATAACAAACAAAATATATTATTAAAAGAGCCCAAGGAATATTTCACACCAAAGTTTTAATATATTTTCAAAGTCATATTGATGGGTTTAAAAAATTCAAAATTTTATTTATAGGTTAATTATTGTTAAAAAAGATAAAGATAAAATCATCATTTTACTAATAATATTAAAAAAATCTAAAATTCATTATGTTTTACATCTAAAATTTTAAAAACTAACAACTTTACTCCTCCATAATGTTTTCTAACTTTTAAAAGTAGCATTCCCCTTGCCTCCCCCCCCCCCCCCCCCCCCCCCCCTCTCCTCCCAACAAAAAACCTAGGGTTTATTTTCTAAACATTCTTCGGCCACTATCTCCAACCATTGGAGATGACACTTCAACCCACAAATCTCTAACCACCCTTCATCTCTCTGTTGCTTCCAAAAGATGCAACAAAGACGCAACAAAGATGTATTTTCATCGATTCTTCTGGAATCGATGAAGAAGAGTGCCTTCTTCTAGAATAAAATTCTTCGTTTGGTGGCTGGAGAGTGAAGATTGGTGGCCGCTAGAAGAAGAGCGTCTTCATCAATTCTTCTTACATTGGACAGTGAAGATCTAGCAGTCAAAGAAGGTGAGTTGAAGCGTCATCGTTGGTGGCTAGAGATGGTGGTCAAATAGCATTTGGAGGGAAGGGGAGAATATTACTTTTATAAGTTAAAAAATTTTAGGGAGGGGTGAAACTGTTAGTTTTAAAACTTTGGGAGAAAAACATATTGAATTTTATTTTTTTAATATTATTGATAAAATGATAATTTTACTTGTACTTTAAATAAAAAATTTTAACGATGATTAATTTATAGGTGAAACTTTAGATTTTTTAAATCTAGTAGATATATTTTTAAGAATGCATCAAAACTTGGGTGGGAAGTAGTCCTTTGGCCTATTAAAAGTCTTAATTTTGAAAGTCTGGCTCCGTGTCCAAGTAGCCAAATTATGATTGGACTGGATATACATAATAAAATTAAGGTCAAAGAACTTATTCCCATCCAAAGTATCATCAACTATTAAGTTTTCACTCTTTAACTATAAAAATCTCAAACACCCACTTATAGGCAATTAAGTCTATGAGTTTCAAGGGTAAAATAATTATTTTATCTGTAATATTAAAAATAAATTAAAATTTAATCTTCTTTTCCCCTCAGAACCCTAAAAACTAATAATTTTCCCCATAAGTAAAGTTTTAAAAAAATGACATTTTCCCCCCTAAGGTTTTGTTTTCAAACTCTAGTGTCATTGTCTATGACCTCTCCCTTCCGAAACTTTCTCTCTCTCCAACGATTTCTCTCCTCTTAGTTAAACACCAAATTGACGTCGAATCAAGTAAGAGAGAGGAAGATCTTTGTCGGGAAGACGAAACTCTTCATCTAGGAAAACGATCATCTTTCTAGAAGAAAATGTTTGAAAAGATAATCGCCATTTTAGAAGAAGACAAGATCTTCATCTTCGTCTAAGAGAAGATGAAGAGCTTCATCTTCCAGACGAAGAGCTTCATCTCTTCCTCTCCTTGGCTTGATTTGATGTTGATCAGACATCTAACTAAGAGAGGCCGTTGGCAATGGCTCTGGAGTTTGAAAACTAAACTCTAAGAGGGGAAATGCTATTTTTTTAAATTTGGCCTACAAGAAAAATAGTTAATTTTTTGGGTTTAGAAGGAAAAAGAAATAAAATTTTAAGGAATTAAAATTTTATTAATTTTAATTGTCTATAAATGGGTAAATAGTAATTTTAAAATTAAAGAATAAGAATTTGAGATTAAATGATCCTTTGGATGTGATATGGTC
This sequence comes from Mangifera indica, assembly GCF_011075055.1. NCBI lineage: Eukaryota > Viridiplantae > Streptophyta > Magnoliopsida > Sapindales > Anacardiaceae > Mangifera > Mangifera indica. The sequence goes on along the minus strand of NC_058142.1, from coordinate 10,723,221 downwards.
CTTTGGCCTAAATTAAATTTAAAAGAATAGAAAAATCTAACTAGTGGAAGGCGGCTTGTCCCGTGTATTGGGGCGGTAGTTGAAATTAGAATTAATTAATAAATTGTGTTCATATTATTTGGGAATTAGCATATCTGTTTGGTCACCAACTTGGCCCCACGAATCCCCCCATTGCAAATTAAAGTCTCTTTTTTTCTTTTTTTATTTCAAATTGTTCATACTTTTATTATTATTTAATTAACTGATTTGTAGCACAGGACAGCCGCCGGTTCACAGTTGCCACTCTTGATCAGCTTCTTCGATTATGTAAGTAGCAAGTTGTGACTGGAGGCTTCCATTATTATTAGGCCGAGAAGACTATTTTCCAGCCAAAGTTGGTTGAAATTATAAATTTTTATTTTTAAAGTTTAAAAAAATTAAACTTTTATCTTTTATTTGTTTTATTTATTAAATTTTATTAAATAAAAAAGTTATGTTATATATTTTTTTGTTTTATTTTTTTTTTAAATGACATATGTTTAAAGATGAATTATAATTTTTTAAAATGTTAATAAATTTTTGAGGATTTTTTGAAAATTTAAAAAAGTTTAAGGGTGTTTTTAAAATTTTAAAATTTTAATATTTTTCTTAATTGTTAAAATACAATATTTAAAGTTTATTAAAGTTTTAATTTTTTAAAGTTTAAATGATAAATTTTTAAATTAATAAAATATTAATAATTTAACATTTATATTAAATATTAATTATAACTTTATAATTTCAATAAAAGAACAAAATTATTTTTTTTTTAAAACAAAAATCACACATTTAGGAATTTGACTTTTACCATTAATATTATTATTACTATTATTTATGACCATTTTCCATCCAAACATAAGTGAAATGACTTTTGAGTTTAAAATAATTATTTTCCACACTATCAAATTTGTTAATAAAAGATATTAAATTAACCTTATAATTTATTAAATATAAAAGTTAAAAGTCACCAATAGTGATTATAAAAAGTGTGGTGTATTTAAAATCTCTAATGAATTTAAGGAATTTATCTTGAATACAGTTATTGTCTTTGTCCCAAAATTTTATAGAGGTCATTTATATTCATATGATAAAGAAGAGGAGTTACGTGTAGATATTGCATCTAAATATTCATAACTCAAACATTATGTAAACAATATTGCTACTTATCTGCTTGTTGAATATGCATTATATGAATAATGAAAACATATTTGATGCTCTAGTAATTGTTGTTCAAATAAAACAATAAAACACAAACTCACATATCTTATTTAAGTGTCTTCTAGCCTAAATCAGTGAAGTGTAAAATGACAGTAAAGTGATGGTATTGTTATATACCATTTTTTATATTGGTTACGCTAAGGGCATTTCATCTGTAGGTATATTAATTAAAACAAAATATGTTTTCCACCATCAGGAAAATATAACGGATGTATTTAATTTTAATAAATAATTAGTTACAAAGAGTTAATATATAACATTATGCTTAATAAATAAGTTATCTTTAAGTCTCAAAAAAGACAGTTATAAAGAATTAATATAAAACATAATGTTTAATAAGTAAGTCATTTTTAAGTTTTAAAAGAGATAGTTACAAAAAATTAATGTAAAATATAATGTTTAATAAATAGACTCTCTTTAAATCTCAAAAGAAATACGTGTACAACACATGATTCTACATATTCTTCCTATGATTTCTTCTTGTTCTAATTCTACAAAAAACAAAAAACAAAATAATTTTATTGATTGCATGTTCTTAATTAGATAGAAGGTGTTAGCTTTCTCTTTTATATATATGGGAGGGAATATGTACTAATATAAACCTATATCCATATAACTTTGATTTTTTAAGACAAGTTAAGTGCATGCACAAGTACACCCAAAAACAACTAAAAAAAGTTGAAAATGGTTAAGGAAGGCTTATCCTTATCCATTTAGGTCTACTAATTATACTTTTTTTTTTTTAAGAAAATTTTTACACTCTGGCCCATCTGTAATCTCGAATCACCTTACATACTTCATTACATATTATTTCATAGAAAACTTACCTCTCGTTCTCTCTTCTTTAATCTTGCGCTTATCTTTCTCCAAAAATTGAATTGACTTAAAAATTTATTAATTGTATGATACAATTCTTTGACACTAATTTACATATATTATTGCCTTTCAAAAGAAACCAATGCATTTTTTTATTTATAAATTTAAAATAATAAAACCCTAATTATATGGACAATCTACGAGTCTGCCATGCCCCGTGAGACCAAATATCGGTTTTTATATGTATAATTCAATTTATTTTCAACCTACACTCTATCAACCTGGCCTATATCTGATTGATCCACTCATTTTTCAAGTCTAATAAATAGTAGTAAGAAAACGGTTATTAATAAAATAACCAGTTCATAAGGGACTTATAGAAAATGATTAACTCATACACTCAACCCATGTAACCAACTTAATTAAATATATTTTTACTTTTATCCATAACCTCCCATCAAAACCCTTTAAATGCAATCAAGCTGAAACCCATATTTTCATTTTGTCACACTTAAGTCCAAAAATCTTGTTGAAATATCATTACATGCAACTAAAAGTATGAAGGTCAAAATTACTTTGGATTATTCTAGACCTAGCGATGTACTCATTCTTGGAGGTTTGTCGATGGTAAATTATCAAAGTTCCTTCATGCATGTTTGTGTATTGTTAATGTGTGAATTATTGGAAATGTAATATATGTTATACCAAGTCTGTAAACGGTTTTTGGGATTTCAAGAAAATAAAAATATTATTAAACAAGAAAATAAAAATACCCCAACGCGCATAAAAATGTCCCTATATACTTCTTCCTATGAGGGTATATATAATTTTTTATGTAAGTATGGAAAGAATATATACTATTTTTTACACGTGTGAGGAGAGGTTTATATTACTATTTTATTTAAGAAAATTTTCTCATATATTATTATAATAAGATTGAGCAAAATGACCTATTGGATCGTCTTGGTTAGATACAATGACAATGAACTACAATAGAGCATGACAAAATATTATGGTGGAAGGGAACAAAAAGTGATTATAGTCTACCGTGATGCAACCTATGATGGATTGATTGAGTTGGTAGGTTGTCATATATATATTGGGCATGGACAAAATACTATCCACATTCCTATGAAACAAAAAGATGCACTTAATAAGATCAATTTTAAGACTGAAAATGATGTTGTGTTGTATGTTATTTTACCTTTTTGTAAAAACATCAACTTAGTCATTCTACTGATGGTTACTTCAACATCTAAAAGATCATTTTCATCTCTTTCTTATCTAATTTATAGTGGATAATTTCTATTTTCCTCAATCTCAAATATTGAAAATTAGTTATACATTAAAATTATGTATCTAAATATTTGTATCTAAATAACATCATTTAATATAATTTTTTCATATATATATATATTTATTTGGATAATCTTTCTTAATTTTGTTTCATGGTCTTATCACTCTAAGGACACTCAGCCGGGTTGCATATCGATAGTTCAAATTTTAAATCCCAATCTCACAACCAAAATACATTAATATATCCGAAAATGATACAAATTAAATTTGATTTGAACCATTGCAAGGCATATCCTATCCTTTGTAGTTGTTCAAGTAAAAGTACTCTTTAGATTAATAAATGAGCAGATCGAATTTTGCAATGATAATGTAATGAATTTTGTCATTATCCCATTAATCATTAAGTACATGCATAACTGAAGGAAAGATCTATAATATATTAAATAAAAAATTAATCTGATTCGGGAAAGAAAAAGAAGCAACAAAATATATATGGAGCCCAAAATATCCCAAAAAAACCCAAACTCATGACATTACCCAAAATGCTTTCGCATCTTTTCATAAAAGAAACCCATAAAATTTCATTACCATTTGAAATTTTTTTATTATATCTCTATCTATATTTATATTATATTTTTTATTATTTTAAATTAAAATTAATATAAATTAAAGAATACAAATTATTTAAAAATTTTGAGAATAAACTTTTATTTTATTTGAGTACTTTTTTAATAATTTTATAAAAAAATTAATCGATTTTGGTAACAAATTTAACATATAAGTGAGCAGTCAGCGTTTTCATACTATTGTTATGGGTTCAAAAATATTCATTTGACGTTATTTGAATCCCACTGAATTGCCCGTGCTTTTGCCACGTGTTCACTGTTGGAATCTACCAAGTATGTGTGCCATCCAGCAAATTTGTCACTTTTTTTAACGCCTACTATTTATCTGACCTTTCAACTTTCAACCTTTTGCGTGATGTCAAAGCAACCCCACCCATTCAATTCACCTCTACATCAGTATTGTTATTTATCGGCATAATCGCCCCCGGTTTTATAAAACTCTCAATTTCTTACCCTTTAAATTTAAAAAGACCACTTTCCACTTATTTATCAAAGTCAGTAACCCATTTTAACAATTATAGGGTATTTATGTCGTTTTATCTAAGTATGTATTGATTGATGTGATTCTCAATGTTATTAGTAATAAATGTTGCCAACGACAATTAATTTTAAATATATAATTTATTATTCTTCTTAATTAAAATTAATATAAGTTAGAGATTAATATTTTTAAAATCAAATCAAATGTCAATCTAGTGGAGAGAGCAATCTAATCCAATCAGCGATTAGATTGGTTGACCATTGATCGTACCAATGAACTGTTTAAAATTAATATTCAAAACAATTTTAAATAATTTATCTTTAAATTTATAATTTGAATTATTTTAATATTAAAATATACACTCAAAATTGATAAACAAGATCTTGGGTTAAAGTTCTAATAATAAATATTTTTATAAAAATTGATTTTTTTTCTCATTAAGTCAAATCCCATTTTTATTTGGTTCTATCAGTTAAATTAATCAATTCAATCCAATTTTTAAAACTATATTACCAATAAAAAATTATTCAATAATATTTTGCCACATAATACTATTTAACTTGAAGGCCTTTTTTAATTTTTTAAACAATTTTAAAAAATATATATAACAAATTTTAATAAATTTACCATAGAGATTAAAAAAAAAAAGGTTTTTGAACGATAAGAAATAGTCATCTGAATTATTTTTTATATCCTCTATCCGTTCAATTGTAAATCTTTTTTATTAGTTAAACAGAGTTTTCGATCATTCAATTCACTTAAAATTTTTATTAGCAACTTAAATAGAATTAAAAAAAAAAAAAAGGGAACATCGATTCAATTTTACTCTTGAATTAATTACATTTATAATTATAACCTTAACTAATAATTAATAAATTACAAATCCTAAGTACGACCTCAAAGTTACCTTTCAAATTGCCAAAATCTGCTACCTCACTCTAATCACACTTCGTAATTTAATGATTATCAGACAAAAGTTACCAATCAAGGGGCTTTTGGATTTCTACTTTCTGCCTTTGTTCCCCAAGCGGCAAAATCACATGATGCCACGTCACGAATTATCGGCTGCTTAGTCACCGAACAGACAAAACGAATTCTTCCTACAATCACCATAACTCCGCAATATTTTTCTTCTGTTACAAAGCAACCCCACAAGTGGCAAACACAGTATTAAGACACGTTTTTGCAGCCGTCTTCCACTAAAAATTCGTCAACGTTAAAGTCGCTAAACTCATCCTCGCCAAAGCATATCTCCGACAACGTAAAATCAGGCAGACTGAACGGCGCGTCAATCTCGAAACCGAAAACATCAAAGTCACCGCAGCCCAACACGTTATCGAACGGTGTTAACTTATTGTAACATAAAACAGAAGTTGGTGAAGGAGCGGAACTGCCGTCAAGTGACTGATCTTCGACGTCAACTTTATCCTTTTGACCGCCAACGACGGATTCCGTTAAAACGGGGTTTGGAAAGTTTGTAACAGCGTCAGCACCTTTAAGCTTCAGCGCTGCTTTATCATAAACAGTAGCAGCTTCTTCAGGCGTATCGAAAGTACCAAGCCAGACCCGCTTTCTTCTGGTCGGGTCTCGGATCTCCGCAGCCCAACGACCCCAAGGTCGCTGGCGGACTCCCCTGTACTTTTTGTAGCGAGTGACGTCAGCTACCGTTGACTTGTGCTCTGCGGGTAATTTCTTCTTTCTGAAGGGTTGATCTATAGAGGTAGAAGGGGGTTGTGAAGGAGATAGTCGAAGGTTGATTTCTTTGACAAGTCTTTTAACTCTTCGTGTAGAGTTGTTTTGATAGTGATTGGATTCTTCATCACTGGAAGAATCAGTGGCGTCGGTGTCTGTGAGGATGATTCTAACGAGCTTTTGAGGAGGATGGATCATGGTGGCTTGTAGAGAAGTTTTAGAAATCATTCAGAGATTTCAGTAGCTGGAAACGAAGACTAAGAAGATAAACATGATGAGAGATGGAAATTGTGAGTATGGTCATGGAAGAGAGAGAGTAAGAGGTAAGAAAAATTAAGAAGCGAATTGAGGTTAAAGAAAAGGTGGTAATTTATAGAGAAGAACAGGGGAAAAATATTATTAATTATCAATTTTTTTACATTTATGGAGCTTTTGGCGGGAAAGGGATCCAATTACAGTGAGAGAAAATGAATCAATATATCTTAAATTGTCCGCCTCTTTTCTGAGAACTTTTATAGTGCTGCTGAATGAGAAATATTTGAGACGTAATAGCGTAAGCAATAAGGTAGCGTGGGTCATTGTCCGAGGAAAGACGGTAACAATGAATCCAGCTGCCGATTTAGACGTGTCGAAAGTGCAATAAACCTTTCGTCAATTCTTAAACTGCTCCATTCCAGTTCCCATTTATATGAATCTTTCTCCATTGACATATATTTTCTTCCTTTCCAACTCAACATTTAGATATCAGCACAATTCCCCAATCTAGTCATACCCTCACTCCAACTTTTGCCTTCGCTTGTCACTCTGCCTCATACCCCTTTTTGTACATAACTCATTTTATCTCTCTTTTTCTCCACATCTCTGTTGGCATCGTATTCATACTAATTTAAATGAATTGTTATTATTATTATGTATAATTGGGAAGTTATTAATAAATTATGATGATGGTAAAAGGGTGCTATTTATTGTGCTTAAATTACGAAGGAAAAGCAATAATTCCAATGGTCTAAAGTAAGGGTTTAGAAAAGCATCTTGTGTCTTTAGAACACCCTTCTTCACGTAACTTGGGAATTGGGGTAAGGTCAATTATATGTGAAGTCTTTCAGCTCAAGAGTTTGACCCTACAGTCAACTATACATGTAACATAACAGTCCTATTTTATTACACAATTATAGCTAAAAATTTAGAATTGTTTTAACCCATTTTTATCCCGTTTGTATATTTAAGCCATATGTTTTTCTTTTTTAATTACACAATTATAGCTAAAAATTTAGAATAATATCAAGTTTATTTTTGTCTTCAACTTTAAGAATCCAATACTTTAGCCTATTACTCACAACAAATTCAGCCACTGTTTTGCAAAAATCAAAGCAAAATCATAGAAATATTGCATCAAACTTATTTTAATTCAAGTAAGAATATATTTAAACCCTTATACATGTTCCTAATTCATTTTAGCTAAACCCTTATGTATTGAATTAAACTCATTTTAGCTAAATATTCATGTTTCTAATTCATTTTACTGGGTTCTACCCGCGGCAATAAATGTTGAGAATAAGAGTATTGGTAATTAGGAAACACAATACGATGTGAGTAACAAAGTAATAGGTTATTATGATTATAAGGAAAAACTACAAGAATTATTTGAAAGGTTTGTTTTAGAAATAGGTTTTCAATACAATATAACTCGATCTACCAAGAGTTGGTGGGAGATCATATATTTACATGAGCAATGCAAATAGCATACATGTGGTAGTTAAGGATTATGACTTTGACATGTGACAGTTACATCATATGGAGGAAGAACACACTTGTTATCGGGATCAAATATTGTCATATCATAGATAGACTGGTACTTAAACATTAGAAAAAATCCTTATATCACTATTTGTGGTTGACCGTATCTATCGATTGAAAGAAATTATCTCTAATATAGTGGATAAGTACAAAATTGTCATATCATTCACACAAGTATAGTGTGCTAAGGCATGAACATTAAATGCATTAAAAGGATCACCCAATGAGTCTTTCATGCTCTTACCAGAGTATTGTTATAATCTCGAGTTATAGAACTATGAAACAATAACACTTATTGACATTGATGCAGGTAACTAGTTTAAGTTTTTCTTTATGGCTTTAGGAAGCTCAATAAGGCATTTCAACAGTTTTATCTTCCAATGATTTGCATTGACAGTTCACATTTAAAAAAGAGGTACCTCGGGATACTACTTTTAGCTGTTGAGAAAGATAGTAACAATCAAATTTATCCACTTGCAATAGGTATCGAGGGAAAGAAGGATTGGGGACGTGGATTAACATGACCTATCTCAACCCGCTAATCTCATAACATCTTAACACTTTTATGGAACTTAGAAAGGTCAAGACACATCCTGTAAAACTTTAAAAAAAATTGTACAATACATATTTAATGCTTATTATAATATCTTGTATAGGCCTCCAACCTTACCATATTTATACATAAGAAATAACATCTTGATTTCATTTCAAAAAAAAAAATCCACATAGACAAATGCAAAATGAGACACTTACTAGAGATGATATGTCGTGGAACAACCTTGAGTCGAACACTATTTAGCACGGTCTTGGGAAATGTCTTGGAGGTGAAAATTTTATAAAGCTAAGCTGAAAGGCTCAGTGAGTGGGCAAATTTACAAATCCTTTCAAAAGTATTGAATATATTTCAGTAGAGAATTAATGTAATATTCCATAACATATTAATCATGCAAAGATGGTAAATTATAAAGAAAGATTGAAAGCATCCTAACTATAAGTTATACACAACCAACAAAAGTTAATTATGTCTAAATCACAAACCCCACTGTACATATTAAAATGAATGTGCTCAAAACATAATTCTTTTATTCAAGTTCAAACATTTAACAAGAGAATATATATATATATATATATATATATATATATATATATATATATATATATATATATATATATATATATATATAACTAGAAGCATTAATGCCCCTTTCTCAATTATGCTGGATAAGGAAATCCCACAACCATCACGTTGTCACTACTTGAGTAAAATCAACAATACTAACTTTATCTTATATAAATTATCAATCGATCATTAAAATTTCACATTTAAATTAATACTCGTTGAGATATGTAATTAATCAAGGATATAGTCTCTATACATACCAAAATTCTGAAATAATTAATAGAATCGGCGTCACACGGTTATAAATATACATAAGAAATATCATATTAAACAAAAGATTTAATGTTTATCAACTTATAATTTATTTATTTTTATTACACACACACACACACACACACACACACATATATATATCACCAAACAATCATAAAACACCACATCTCATGCTTATCTTAGTTTTTCACCCTATACATAGCTTATGCCCCAATATTATCTCATCTTTTAGGCACCATGTAGGGTTTTGTGGCCTTCAATAATGGAATTAATTACAAAAAAAATCATATAACACCACAAATCCTACTTTGGATTGCCCATTATAGGATATTAATTCATAACATATTATAAAACACACATAAGGTGTTTATCTGGTTATACCTACGTAGACAACTCTTTAGACTTTTTTTGATGGATAGAAATTGCAAAATCATGCTTTCAGATCTAAGTGTAGGCTTGTTCTTCGGTATCCACATGAAGCAACAACTCGAATGGAAGCTAGAATTGTGCTCGAGGCCTGCTAAAACCTAAGGGTAATATGTAGTTTGAGAGAGAAAGGGTAAAAAACTCTATGCAACTAGGATTGAGTGAGTATTATATTATGTGTAAAAAGACGTAAGAATGCATGTGTATTTATAATAACTCTGTTACTATTATTTATGCTCTTAATCATGATAATATTAGAGTTATGAACATTTTAAGTACAACTATTTAATTTACATATAGGGTTCTCACGATCGGATGTCGATCACTAATTCCCTTGTCACGTTCTAACTATTCTTAAGACATTTATTTAGGTATAAATATATTTTTTCATAGACAAAGAATGTCATAAGAAATTACAAATATGACCATTATTAATGAATTTTTATCGTCATGGAGATTGACTATAGGGTAACAACTCTAACACGTTAGGTACTATTTTTTACCCAATAAGTCTATACTATCTCTTAAATATCCCCATAGACATCTAACTTGGTTCCCTTTAACTTTTGTTACCTTTAACCTTATGCATGGGCATTCCTTATCGAGTGAACGAACATTCATAATCATTTTTCATTATGCATGACTAGTCCCTTATGGGTGTGCCTCTTAATACTCTATGAATAGGCATGCATATCATGTATGCACAAACATCCTTTCTTTTTTCCTCTATGCATAATCACTTCTCTCATTCATACTTATTGTGCCTTTTCATACATACATGTTCGAGTGTGAATGGTCGGGCAAACAAGTGTGCATCCTATTTACAAATTAAACTCTCCAACACTTGGTCATCTTTTGACCTATGTGTGTTTTTTTTTTGGTAAGTTTATTTTAACCTACGTGTTTCCTAAGGGTATTAATATCATTTTACCCTATGTAGGATAGTTAATAAATAACATATGACAAACTTCATGCCCTAGTCATCCTATCATTGATTGGTGATGTCTAGACATGGTCAAATCGCTACGAAAACACTACTAAAACTTGTCTTTTGCATGGGCGAGCATGCATCTCATGTTGCATGATCATTCATGGTGTATAATTATTTCATTTCATGCATGTAACAATCATCCTTGCACCAGGGATGGTTGTTCATGATGTCTAGACACAAAAATATAACATGTTTTCCCATCCTAGTTGGTCTCTACGTATTCCCAACAATCCAACACATAATACAAAGTATTTCTAATATCCTAACATGACTATAAACCAATCTTCTCAACAAATCAAATTACACAATATTAGCAACATCATACCTTCACAATTTTTATAGAATAATTCTAGCTATCATACATAGTATAATCCTTGCTTCAATTTTCTCAAACTCAATCTCATTATGTTTAACCAACCATAACAATTAAGGTCATGCTCCTGATATTAAGTCTAAAAGCATACACAACTTCACAGCATAATAATCTCATGATTCGCCATCAAGTTGTCAACTACACATGGTATTTCATATGAGTTATTAACATATTCTAAAATCAAACAAATCAACTCATCAACATAGGTTTGGAATTGAAAAGAAAGAATAGATCCCTTTACTTGGCCGCATAGCTTGATAATTTGGAGTAGAAAATATTCTTCTCTTCCTCTTACTCTCTTCCTTCCCAGTCTTGCCAAAAAACAGTTTTTGGTCAAAGAACAACTAAGTGTGTAAAATAAATTTTTGGGATAATGATCTTTGATTTCATGAATACGTGTTTTTTTTTTAACTTTTTTACATAACGTCATACATGATTGTTCATCAATAAAAATTTTTTGATATGACACTTATCCACTCTGATTGACGTGACAAGCAATATGTGAGTATTCATACCCATGCATAGTCATCCTCTAAAATTCTTAATACCTAATTTATTTTCATATCTATTTGACCATATGCACATTCAAACACATAAATACATACAAAATGACTTAAGTTGACCTTGAGACGCGCTTGTGGATGTTACATGATTACAAACCCATTTTCTTAGAATTCAACAATAAACCAAGGAAAGTGCATTTACTTTTTCTTAACTTCAAAAACCAATACCTTATCATTATTCATATTTATTGTGCTAATTTAAATATATTTCCCCACCTACAAATAGGGGAACTAAAGGGAATAAAAGGACGTCTGTCTTGTAAAATTTTTCACATACATTAGCTACACTATAGACGTGGCCTCATATAGATTTCTTTGGTTGAATCACATAAAAAAACTTGTCTTACTAGTACGAGTTTTTAGATCTTCATATTCTTACACTGAAGTCTCAATGATTTGGTGTACTTTTCATTAGTGCTTTCTTTGCATTAATAGTTATAAACTTGAATTTTATATTTAGTAGATTCGAAAATGCATTTGTCATGATAAGATTGGAAGAGTATGTGTGGAGTGAGGAGAAAAATGATAAGGAAGCCATTTGGGCCGTAGTCGTTAAAAATAGGAAAAATGATAGGAAAAGAGAAAAAATAAAGTTGTTAGAGTAAAAATGCAATTTAATTTTGTACTGTAAAGATATAAGTGATATAAACCTTATTATATATTGTACAAAGTAATAAAAAAAGTGGGAAAATGCTTCTTTTTTCAAACTTTAAGGGTGGGAAATGATGTTTCATCAAAGTTTGCGTGGGAAATAGTCATTTTGCCTTTATGTATATATAAACTTAGAAGAAGACTTCGGTGAGTTCAGAATATTATTTTTGAATACAATGCACTTAAAGAAAGGAAACGATATTATAATTAAAAAAATACATATAAAATATTTATTGAATTTTATTAGAACAAGTGTATTGTTATTTGTTACTGTTAATGGCTTGAAATTGAAGTAAAAACAATAGACCAAAATGGACACAGCATGTGAAGAAGCAATCATGCAGTCCAGAGTTGGAAAAGGACCGACCCCTTGTTCTCATTGCTTCTTAACTAAGCGATAATTCATTCGACTTTATTTTTAAAATATCTAATTAATAAGGTTGCCAACATTAGTATTATTCATAATTTACTGACGTAACTGCTCACCTTTCCTGTTGTACTTTCGACTCCTCGATGCACACGTGTTTAAATCAAATTATATAACCCCCACTGTATCCAGTCTTTTCAGTCATCATCAACACGACACAATCACTGAGTAATGAGTACATGTTACGATATTTGCTTATGCTTCTTACAAACAACACATGTTCTCAGATATTAATAAATGGGTGATTTCCTCTTTAGCCTTTTCTAATGGGGGGTGTAACCAACATTCTAGGGCTATACGGATGTAGTCTTTAAAATATAGTTGGACAAAATTTCCCCCATTTACAAAGGAGATTTTTATTGAAGTTAGAATTATTTTGATCCCTATTGAGTAAATCGCGTTTACATATGCCATTTTTACGAAAGAGGGTAAAATGTAATTTTTTAGGAGAATAAATTGGTTGGATAAAATATAATTTTACTAGATAAACTTACTTCTAAGAGATTAATGATAATAGACATGACTTTTCTTTTATATTTTACCACATGCTAATACCTAGGGAGGTTAATTGACGTTTTATAATAGACATTATAGATGGTTTCTGATACTTTATTAGGCAAGTAGTAATTTCCATTAGGCGTATTTAAGTTGTGGTAAGTGTGATTTTTCTGGTGAAAATGTGAAATGTGATAATTTTTTTTTTATTTTTAATGATTTTTTGGATGATTTCTAATTGACAAAAATATTATTTTAAATTAAAGATGAATCATTCAAAATGGATATTCTGTCGAAACAAAATATAAGACTCTTGGAACCTCATAGGGGCTACGAATTGTGTATAATTGGTAGTTGGGATTTCATAAACCTAAAACTATAAAAAAATAAAAGCAAGATCGTATTATAAATCAAACGCACTAGCCATGGATGCATATAACCATATGTTTAATTAAATGTAAATATTCAATATGATTGACAGAATTCAAGGCATATGACACAATCCAGCTTTCACAACTTGCCCGTAAGTGGTTATTATTCAAGTTCTGGCATATTTTCTAATACCAACAATTATAAGATAAGAACATTATAATAAAGTTGTTTCCCCACTTCTGTAAATGTCTTCTCCAAACAAAATATTCATAAAGAACACAGACAGTAACAACAGTCCCAATAATGACAAGAAAACAGGAAAGATGATACTCTAGACATTTTCTCCTAATTTTACCAAAATGCGGAGGATAATTAACTCCTGATTTCTATCCAAGTTGTCTGGCAATTTATCACCATCAACCCATTGCATATTTCTGAGTCCAGCTGCGAGCCGTGGCCTCATACTTGGTTCTGTCAGTCTTATACATGTGAGCAATTTCAGGGACAAGGGGATCATCAGGGTTTGGGTCTGTCAAAAGAGAGCATATAGATAACAGCACCTATAATCCAGAACAATGTTTGGTTAATGTAGATGACTTAATGAAAACACCTTGGCAACAAATATTTGAGAATCAATTAGCAAAGAGTCAACAAGAAGTTACAGCACAAAAGATCGCTACATTTATGCAGGGCATATTTAATATCATAATGCTGTTCATTTCACAATGTCCTTGCAAGTCAGGCTTCATGAGTCTTAAAAGATAATTTACTCGAGGTTGTCAAGCAATTTCATTGACAATTTCAAGTGATGTATACATTTGAAGACATTTCCATTACAGAATCCAGTTTTACAAGTCTTCCCAGTGTCCTTGCAAATCAGGCTTCATGAGTCTTGAAAGATATTTACAGCAACAAAATCAAGAGTGCCACAGTATACCAGATATTACATGATCTAATAAAATTGAACTCGAACAAAGTGCTTCAAAAATATAAAAGTACATTATCACGATTAACTGCCTATAATCAAGAAGCTACGTTGGTTATAAAATAGCTTTGAACCATTGCCAACAGGTTCACTTTTGCAAATAAAAAACAAAGAGGATTACATCTGGTTATCTCAACAACAAGATACATGACACCTGAAAGCTTTTTCATATTGTTATCATCACATCCACTATTCCATCTCTTAGAATCTGACCTATGGCTGTAAAGATGTTCGACGTTTAGACAAAAACGTGGGGTGTGGCACATCAGCTATCATAAGTCTAGACCAGAGAATGCAAACATAGTATGTGTTTAAATTTTATTACCCTAACAAAAGTATATTTAACCATTAACCTTTATGGTGTGTGCATTTGCTCATTGAAGAAACACAAACACAAGAGTATTAAGGACAATGAAACATATAGAAATAAGTAAACTTCCTCATAAGATTGTGAGAAACACTGGCAACTCTACACATAATTTCGGCTAATGAAAGCAGACAAAACCCCAACTCAATTATGATGTCGTATAAAATCAATAATCAAATTAAGAAGAATGGTGATAAAAAATAATGGAGAAGAGTATAGTAAAATCTAACCTTGGAAATGGTGAGTGCTGGACTCCACTGTTCCTTAAGAATATCTAGACATATACTTCCATTGCTATTAATATTAGGGTGGAAAACTTTAGTCCTAAATGCAACCTGAAACACATAATTTGTGAGCCTTATCATGCCTATACATACATAAAACACAAGACCAAAGTTTCAGCAACAAAGATAACAAAAAGTAACATGTTAACCAAGAAAGATAAACTAACTTCAAATTGAACCCAAAAATAATAATAATAATAATCTAATAAGAATTCCTTAACAGGCAAATTTTCTCATGGAAGGTTATATCCAGATGGTCCACAAGTTTTTAGGGCATGTACGTCTATACTTGATAATGACTACTCTTAGAAGAAAATTAAAAGAAAAGATATTAAGAAAAATATTTCGGGACTACAATTAAAAAAAGAAAAAAAAACTGGAATTTGTTCAAACAAAAATCAAAGCGGTTGTTCTTAAAATGAGAAAGAATTCAAAAAACGGATTTTGTCAATATCCAATTATCCCATTAAGGAGAAACAACGAATTGGCCACTATAAAATTTTTTGAACTATCTTATTCATTATTCCCCAATCAAAAGTTGTGTATATTGTTTCGAAATGATAGCTAAAGCTCAGAAAATAAAATTTACCAAACTAAAAACCATAAAATGTACAAACGCATCAATCAAACTACTTTTTTTTATACAAATTAAAAACATAAAACCTAATATAAGAAAAGAATAGAAGATTAAAAATTAACCTTAGGGGGCTTAAAAGGATAATCAGGAGGGAAATGAATGGAAACAAGAAAGACTCCACCGGTATAAGGGCTATCAGCAGGACCCATAATCGTTGCTTGCCAATGAAACATGTCTTCACCGACCGGACCTACAATAAAAAATCTCATCAATTTCCTCAATCAATTACTTCTACATATACAAAATTCTTATACTATAATGCTATTACCTGCACTGCATGATGTTGGAGGATCCTTCTGTAAATCTTTGAGCTCCTTTAAGATGCGTTTCGACGCCATCAAACCAAACCAATCGACACAAAAACTACAAATAACAATACAGGTGATTCATTTAACAATAGCGGTTATGTTATAATATAAGAGAAGGGAATGTGAAACACCTGCTGTTGCTTCTAGAATTTTCTTCTCCAGATTTCGTAGGATCTACTCCTTTTCAAATTTTTACCGTTAATTCCACCGGAGATAATATAACGTAATTAATAAAACAATAAAACTATGTATATCTATTTTAGGTATACAAATATATACATATTTATATTTATCATCATATGATTATATGATTTTAAATTAAGAATAAAACAATAACTACTCATATGATGATACATATAAATATATATATATTTATGTATCCAAAATAGATACACATAGTATTACCCATAATAAAATAGCTTCTTCTTCTTTTTTTTCAGATGCTCTACACAAATAATCCCCGACCCAAGTTTTATTTACAAAATTACCGTCATGCATAAATTCAGTAATTTTAACTCATTTAAAGCCAATGTACCCAATTAGAGATGATGGTGGGGAGTCGTGTTGTGCTGGATCAGATCAATTGTCGTGTGGCCCACCTCAGCACGAGTGCCCTTGAGTCATGTCTTTATGGGGCTTAACGAGTAGACTTATGTGTTTTTGCGAGATGATTTATCAAATTATAATATTTTAATATATTTTAATTATTAATTAAATTTTATTACTTTTTAATTTTTATTAATTTTTTGTAGGTCATATTCGTTTGACCCACGAGCATCATTCGAAGGCTATGACATGATCTACTATAGTTGAGGGTTGTGACCTTGTGGATTGTGCCAAAAAAAGGAGCTTCCACATGTTGTGGGCAGGCTTAGTCCCCTTGACATTTTTATGCCCTATGCATATGGATACCACTCACTTTATTATAGTTCTTAGCAATACAAAATTAGAAACAATGTCAACATATTTTTTATGTTCTATCTCTTTTATTGTTCACATTATAGAAATTTACATATGTATTTGCATTGATAATGGGTTTAGAAGTTTTCAATTTTAGGGTTATTTTAAGAGTGAGATTGAATTGACTTATTTTGTTGTTGAACTTTGTGAATGACATTGAAATCGATGAGAGTTTAAATGAGTAAAATTGAGCAAGAAAATCACTATCTTTATGGTTTTTTTTTTTTTCCAACAATTGTGATTTGTAATCAATATGTGCATCACACATACTAGAAGAAGAAGTTCAGCTAAAACAAATGTAAGTTTCCAACTTCTCACCACTTTAAAGAAAAAAATCACAAAAAGCAGCCACAAAGGTGCAATAGGGAAAAATCATGCAAACTTGAACAATAATCAAAAGAAACCTTTTAGAGATAAATGCTTCAAAAAGTTTCTAGACTTGGAGGAGCCTCATTTTAATGGTGTAGTAGGACATTCAGTTTTGCTACAAGAGATCATTAGGGGGAATTCCAATGATGAGTTTTGATTTTGACTACATAGTGTTGACATTTGATTCATCTCATTCTTGTCACATCCGCCTTGGTGATTGGCAATATTACCTTCCAACTTCCTTGACACAAAGAATATGGGAAATATGTTTTGGTAATGTTGGTTCAGTGTGTAATGGTGACCTAATATGTGTCTTTAAGGACAAGGCATGAGGGATCTAGAGAATGGTACCAACACAATTAAGTTGGAGTTATTGTATTGTTTACCCATCGAACATTTAAGTGTTGATAATTAGAACATATTAAAAAAGAAGTCCTTCAACTTTTGGATCACCTTGATGGATTTAAAAAAATTACTCGTGAGGATGTTCACATTTGAAAATGACCACCAAATCCACAAGAGATTTGATAAACACATAAATCGAGAAAAATGTTATGCACCCAAAAGAAGAAAAAGAAAATACCTTTCTTACTGTGAAATCCTATGTTTCAAGGCTATGTTATATGATTACATGTATTGTTTCATCTCTTGTAAAACCATCTCTATAAAGTCCACATGATCCATCTAGCAAGCGTAGTTAACAACAATACATAAGCACTTTTGGCTAGTGCATTAAATAACTTAGCAATGTTGGTTGTCATGATCTAATATCTAAGACTGTGAAAATGTGCACTTGTCTATCGCTCAAAGTCTTATGTTTTGTAGGTAAATAGCCATATCCGAATTCACATAATAAATTGCCTAATTGTAGTTCAAAAATTGAAATTTCGATAAGGCTCAATGTCTATGTTTTGTAGGTATAGATATTAGGTTTTTAGGTGAACTTTAATTAGCTCTCATTAAGTATCATTCAATTTTATGTATGTTTCATGATAATTTCTTATTTTGTGCTTTATTTTATGTTTAAAAGTATTTTGGGGAAGTTTAAGGACAACTAGAATCAACTTGTGTCACAATTTCAAGAAACTAATATAGGCATCTAATACGACTGTATTAGATGAGATCACAAAAAATCCAAAAAACTAGAAAATCAGATTTTACATGTAGTTGTCAAACTTTAAATATTTAAAGAGGGTTACGCATCCCAAGCATTCATTTTTTGCCTTTTAACTTCCCAATCACTTAGGGTACATTGGAGATCAAGATTTAACACAAAAATTCAAGATTAAAGATCAAGAATCACGAATTAACATCAAGAATCAAGAAGATCAAGACTAAACAATTTTTCAAGATTTCTAAACTTCATCTTCTTATTCTTTTACGCATAATGAGTTGTTCTAGTTTATTGATCTATGTTCTTGTAACCACCATGAGTGGCTAAACATATTTTCTAAGGATTAAGAGGGATATTTTGATCTCTACAATGATGTAGTGCTTTTATATTCAATGTAATTATATTTTTACTTAACGATTGATAACTTATATTCTTGTGTGATGTTAGGGCTCAATATCATGTATGTTAGTAGTTTAATATAGATTATCGAGAGATAAGTACACAATTAGTTCAGACAATTGTTAAACATAGAAATTTAATATAGAGATATCTTGAAATCCCTATGGAGTTATTCATTATCATAAAACTTAATGAGTTTATATTAATGAAGTACCATAAGAGTAGGTATTTGTTTAATGTTTACACATTTAATAAACCTCAAGAAAGGAATTAGTGTATTATAGGATGGTCAACCATCAAACTCATCACTTTTATTGTGAAGTATATGACATGCATTACTAGTTATGTAGGATTGTTAGTAAAATCTTTATCCTAGAATCTGTTTCATTGATAGACTTAGTTTAGTTATTAAATTAGTTTAATTCAGTTTCAGAGTTAGTTAATTAGTTACCAAAAAAATTAGGAGAAAAATTTGGTTTAAGTCTTTGCCACGTTAAAACCTTGGTTTGAATTACTTACAAAAAAAGTAATTATTAATTAAATTAGTTTTAAAGTTTTAGAGCATTAAATTACTTTACCCTAGCTAATATAAGTTGCAAAATGAACTATTAGGTAGCTCTCAATCTTTGTAGGATCGATATCTTTTTATATTACTTGATCAACTTGTGTACTTGCAAAAAAAATACAATAAATGATTGATCATGTCTTTATATATCTTTTTTGTGAAATTAATAGGGAGTTGGACTAGACTTGACAATTTGTGTCATCAGATTGTGTTTATGTCATGTCAATTCAAGTTTTAAGTTAAAGATCGTAAACCCTAACTTGACCTGAAATAGAATTATGTCAAAAATTTTCAACTCTAAACCAAACCAAAATATTTTCAAGCTAACCTAACCTAACTCAAATTAACCTATATTATATAATAGGAAAAGTCGTGTCAAAACACAACGCGATTTGTTATGAAACAATACACTTTGTTAAATGTCAATAAATAACACAACTTGTTGCAAAATAACACATAAAAGACATATTGACATGAAACGATGTTCTTTTAAAACAAAATTGTTCTATTTCAAGTCAATACTAAAGACACGTTTGGTTAGAGTAATCAAATAGTACTCTACTAATATATTTTTTATTATTTGCATTATCTTATTTGGTTTGTTAGCTAATACAAAATTTTTATAATCTTCTATTACTAATGGTGATGTGACAAATAATATATGCAGTAATTTGATTACTATCTCCATCTTAGGTTTTAAAATATTACTAAGGTAATATCAAGTTTGTGACAATTTTATCTTACTTATTAATTTTTTAAGATTAAAATACTTTCATTTTCAAATAATAGAACAGATAACATGAAGAATATTTTAGGGGGCATTTTCTTTGGAGAATATTTTATTATCAAAATTAGAAAATTATCTTAAAGATAGAATACCTTAAATATTACTGGGTATAAATTATTACTATATTTGATAAAATTTAATAAAATTGGTAGGTATAAGTAATTATTGTATTTGGTTACAAGTAGTAAAAAAATACTAGTATATTATTTTACTTAAATACTTTTAGGTATAATTATTCTAAAATATTTTTTATGTTATTTGTTATATTAATTGAACAATAGATTATTTTTACCCTAAAAAAATTAATACAAAAGGATATAGTTATAATAAAATCAAGATTATCTTGATAATTTTTTAATACTTAAGGTACAGATGATAATCAAATTACTTTTTATGTTATATGTCACATCATCATTGGTAATAAAAGATAACTATAATTTTTTATTACTTATAAACCAAACAAAGTGATGTAAGTAATAAAAAATAAATTACCAGAGTAATATTTAATTCCCTCTAACCAAACGCCCTTAATAATGATAACTAATGACATTTTAGTAAAATAATATTTTTGTATTCTTATATTACATCCAACCAAACACAATGTAACACCCTTTCTAAAACTATTGCCTTCTAAAGGATAGTATTACTAACATTGATCATAAGAGCAAGTAATAAAAGTTATTGAGATAAATTTTGGTAAAAACAATTACTGAAATACCCTTTACTAAAATCAAGTATAAAAGTGTGCAAAAGATGTCACTACTGTTCAAAACCAAAATACTTATAACCCAAAAAAAAAAAAATTAATTACATGGTTCACTGAAACTTGCAAGTACATAAATAAGCAAAATGATGTAAAAGCCTTCCACTTGTTCATACTTATCGCAACCTTGTGTTGTAGACATCACTTGGCTCTATCTTTTGCAAAATAGGAAAATGCAAGTGATAAACACTCGGTAACTAAGAACACAACATAAAACTTTATGAAATTTGTAATTTACCCTTAGACTTACTGGTCATCAAAAGTAAGCTATTTACTCTACTAGGATGACATGAACCCAAAGTTGATCAGTTGTACCTCAGGATCTACTGAGTCTTTAAAACCTACTTCACTAATTTGATTCTTATGTCTCGTATCTAATGATCCCTCGGGATCCTATGTTCACTTGACACACAATGGGTGAAAACTCACTTAACTTTAAATAGAAGTCATTATACCCTATGCATAACTATTCATAACTAATGAAAGGTCATTCGTGATGTCTTTTTCAATGTTGATGAATAATGAGTAACAAGTATGCATGCCCATCCAACCTTGGTCAATAAAAATTACAAGCTATGAATTGGTGTTTGCTATCATGTGAATAGTCATTCATGATGTTCCAAATTTTTATTCCAAGCATGAGGTAACCATTCATGATTGGTGAATGGTCGTTTATAGAATTTGGAATGTCAAAAAACTACTATTTTTTTCATTTACTCTCTTTGTCTAACTATCTATTTGCGGGTGATAAGTTATACAAAATGCTAAGCTTGTACCCAATGTTTTTTTTTTTTTTAAAGACTCTTCTAAAAGGCCAACATGAACCTTGTGTCTTTATTTGAAACTATGGTCTGTACTTTATGAAACCTGGCTATCTTCTATACATAGATACGACTTAACTGATATGTAAAAGTGGTATCCTTCACTAACAAGAAATAGGCTTTCTTAGTCAATCGATCCACTATGGCCCATAAAGTCTTGTACCCTTTGGAGCTTCACAATGAAATCTATGTAATTTGTTCCTATTTTACTCTAGCACACTTAATGTCTATAATAATCCTAATGGTTTCTAGTGCTCGACTTTAATTTGCTAGCATATGAGACATTTGACTATATACTCTCCCACATCTTTTTTCATTCTTAACCACCATAAACTTTTCTTCAAATATTGATACATTTTTACACCCCCAAGATAGGCTATGTAAAAAGAACCATGGGCCTTAACCAATATCCTCTGTCTCAACTCTGAGTCTTGGATACGTATATCCTCTCTTGAAATATTAACACCTCTTCCATAATTTGGAAATTCATCTTAAGTCCATCTTTAAACTTTTGTATCATCTAACTACACCACTTATCAAAAGCTTACTTCCAATAAGGTTAATTTGATCTCTAACTTAACTAATTCCCTAGTGACTCATTATATTTTCCCCTTATCAACCTCTATTTGGACCCACATTTGAGCTGAAATCTATGATAGATGTAACTTTCTACTTAAGGTGTCAACCACCACATTTGCTTTCATAAGATGGTATCTAATGTCACAATTATAGTCTTTTACCAGCTCTAACCATTTATATTGTCTCATATTCAACTCTTTATAGTGAAGAAGTATTTCAAACTTTTTTTATCTATCAAAATATTGCACCGAACTTCATACAAGTAATATCTCTATATCTTGAATGTAAAAACTACTGATGCTAGCTCCAAATCATGATTGGGATACCTTGTCTCAAAATCTTTTAGTTGTCTCATGGTGTAAGTTATCACTCGGCCTTGTTACATCAACATTGCTCTAATCTCACTATGAGAGGGATAAGTATAGCTATCAAACTTCACTCAATCCTCAAGTAAAGTCAAAACTGGTATTAATGTCAATATTTGCTTCAACTCTTGAAAGTTTTCCTCATAGGTATCAATCTACTAAAACAATGTCTCTTTCTTAGTAAGAGTCATGAGAAGCTTAGCTAACTTAGCAAACCCTTCAACAAATCTCCCATAATATACAACTAAACCCAATAAACTCCGAACCTCTTTAATAGTTTTTAGTTTTTGCTAATCAACTAAGACTGTAATTTTACTTGGGTCCACTGGCACCCTTTTGCTAATACCACATGCCCTAAGAACGTCACTTTGTTTAACCAAAACTCATATTTGGAGAACTTCACTTACTACTTTTTCTCCCTCAGCCTTTGTAGCACAAACCTCGAGTGACCCTTATGTTCTTATTTACTTTTTGAATACATTTGGATGTTGTCGATGAAAACTACTATAAACGTATCAAGATGATCCTGGAATAGTCGATTCATTAAATCCATAAAAAAGGCTAGGGCATTTGCTAATCCAAAATGATAAACCCTTTTAAATGGCTAAAATAAACCTAGAAGGGGGTGAATATGTTCTTAAAAATAATTCAATAAACAAGATTCGAACATACATCAATTTAACAAAGTGGATAAAGACAAAGTGAACAAGGATAGTAAATACAAAGAAAACAAAAAACAAGTGTAATAAATACAAATCAAATAGACAGTTAATAAAAGGTAATCAAAAACCACCAAACAAGTCTTAAGGAGTAGAGCTTAGAAAGGCTAAGTTTAGAATGGTTTAAAGGTGCCTCATGCAAGTCTTCTATGTTCACTTCTCCAAGCAATTTGACTTAGAGTTTTGTTATCACTTAGAAAGATTTTTATATGTAGTTTGTTTGGGATTACTCCCAATACAGTAGTTCTTCGAGATTGTGCCTATAAGTTTTTTATTACAAGAGGATGTGAGTATTGAATACCTCTCTAAGGTTGAAAAATATAGGTTGAGTATACTTAGATTCTCAAAGAATAGAGTACAAGCTTAGTGAGAGTTTTATAGAGAGAACAAAGAATACATAATATGTCTTGTTTTTCTTTTTTACATGTAAGTATCTAACATTTTCCTCTTCAAATAGAGCTTAATTTATAAAGCTAGGTTACATGGTTAAGCAGGGTTTTGTTAAGATTGAGTTGCCATTGAAAAACAACTAAAAATTTTGACAAACATTATTTCGATCAAAGTTACAACAAATAATTTTAAATGTTTAATGGATAGCGTTAAATGCATTCAGCATGGGCAACATTTTCTTGGCATATGTGGCTTGCTTCATTTCCTTATTTTTTTATAAAAATTCTAAAAGCTTGAATGGATTGTATGCTGGCTTGTGCATGGTTAAAGTACAGTTTGATTTTACAGAAAATAAAAAGGTGTATGACTAGAAGAGAGAGTGCCACAACTAGATGACTTTGAAGCTTTTACAAATTGCACGATTAGAAAAATACTTCAACAAGACTAGACAAGCTTGTTGTGCCATGACTGGGATGTTTTTGCTACTTACTAAGCACAGATGGACTAGTTTGATACGTCACAGTTGGGACATTTTTGTTACTTGTTAAACACGATTATAAGGAAATGACGTGGAATACAGTTAGACTAGTTTATTATGTCACAGTTGAGACGTTTTTGCTGTTTGCTCAGCACAACTAGGATGAAATGGTGTGGAGTAAGGGTGGACCAATGGCATGGCATGGTTAGACAAGTTGCACATGGGAAAGACACGACTTTATTTTCTTTGCCACAAGATCACTCTGCAAATTTCATCATTTATCTATCAAGTAATGTTTAACATATTCCTCGAACATGTTAGTATTTTTAACTTATTTTTTATCATTATCAAAATACTAGAGATCCAACAATCTCTTCCTTTTTGATTGGTGACAAAAACTAAATTGAAAAATTAATCATCAAAGTGACAAATTTCCTTTTATATCAATGCTCCCTCTCACTTTATGACTTTAAAACTCTCCTTTTTTAACAATTGTGCAAAAAGATTTCATTACCAAGTTTGTTAAAACAAGAAAATTTATAGATTAAGAATTTTTGAAAAAATTTCAGTAGTCTCCTCTATATATTCTCTTTTTTCTTTTTTTGTTATTAATAAAAAATATAATAACACTTCCAATATACATACATACACACACACACACACACACACACACACACACACACACACACACACACATATATATATCAAATTCCCCAGCTTCATCTAAGAAATTTCAAACATTGAATACCAAATATACTAACAAGTAACATCCAAAGCATTATCAATCATCATCATCATCAAAAGGATATCAAAACATATATATAGCCAAAATGTGATATCAAAATCTAAGTAATATCCCAGTTTTGAAATAAGCTTAAGTAATAGATATATCAAATATAGGAATAATATCATGACATGCAAAATGCTCAAAATATGATATGAAATGACATGCATGATCATAGATGACGATTTATCCAATCACAAACTTCTTGTTGAAAGCTCTTGTGATCTTTTCTTAAGTGATGTTGATCCTCTCTCAAACGTTATTGTTCATGCAAGATTTCATCTTGCATTTCATGAAGTCTATCCAAATGGAGTTGTAAGGCTTGAAACCTTTCACTCATGAAGCTCATTATGTAAGCATATTGATCCTCAAATGGGTTCTTAACGTCTTCACTTTTCATTGTGTGTTGTTTTTCAATCCAAGAGCTCAATCCTGGAATATCATTCGATACAGGAGGAACATTCACTTCAAAAAAAGAGGAATCTATTCTTCTTCATCAATAATAATTCTTTGATGTTTTGGACAGTAAGCTCTGAATTTGTGACCTTATTGATCAATCATTTCACTTAATTTCATCTTTATTAAGGATTGAGCAGAGAGAAAGTCAGGATTTGAATTTGATCCGATGCTCTGGATCTTCTACTTTTAAGTTTAATCCAAATTTCTATACAATAAGTGATATAGTCATACCAAATTGAATAATGTGATCATCAGTCTTAACAAGTTACAATTTATGGATGAGTCAACTAACAGTATCAACTTGAATTTTATATTAGGCAACGAACATCAATTTTAAGTCTTGAATTGAAACTGATTGATTCTAATCAATTTGACATTCAGAATGTAGGTGATTATATTATAGAGTACCTTGTAGACCTAGTTATCCAACTTTCTTAACTTAGAAAGATGTGAATGATAAGTTTCTCTTCCTCCTAATTCAATCCAAGCAGTAAAGTGATTGAAATTTTCTGGATCATTCAATATCTTGTCACAATCATATTCTAACCACTGAGTGAGCATTTTTGAAGTAATTGTATGATCCTTACCATGCAGTCTGAATTTCATTGTAAAATTCACAATATTATTTTTGGCATCCATTCCCAATTTTAAAGAATTGTAAAACTCATATACCGTATTCTTATAGACATCAAGTCGCATGAAAAACAAGTTTCTCTATTTCATCTTATTCACTATTTCCATGCTCATTTGCAATATCGATCTCCTCTAAGATAAGCAAAAACACACTCCTACCCATAAGAATATTTTTGTGTCTAATTTTATTCAAGTACTTCTTTTGTTCATCATATTCAACAACAATATTATAGTATGATCGAGAAGTACTTGTATCCTTTGTTGACCTAAGTTGCTTAGTTCTTAGAGCCATGAAATTAAAGCATAACAATAATTTGAAGTCTCGTCGACACAAACCCATGAAAAATGTGAGGAAACAATGCAAGAGCTTAAAGAACTTGTTAGCAAGAATCTTTGGTGAGGATATGTAAGATGGTGCGAATATGATTGAAATGTTGTCCTTTTGAGATTTTTGAGCAAAAATAGAGGAATTTTGGGAGAATAGTTCCCAACAAAAACACAAGTTAAGATCTAAGGGATTTAGTTTGAAAAAGAAAGAGGAACATGCTACAGGGGACACAAAAAGCTTACACACACACAAAAAAATAAATAAATAATGGAATCATATAAACACCTTGAATGCTGGGTGTGAGACTATAAACTAACAAATATGCTAAAAATTATTTTTACTAGATGTGCACTAGTCAATTTGGATGCATTTTTCGTCAATTTGGATGCATTTTTCAAAAATTTGACTGAGTCGATTTATGTCACCCCTGGACCTTGAATAGCACAACCGTGCAAGCCTCACTAAAAAAAATTGCAAATGCTTTCTAGATCAAAGTTTTTCCAGAAATTTACACAATAATCCTTTGCAGCTGATAAAGTTTTTATGAAGACTAAATTTGGTAGAGAAATGTTTAGGTTTGCATTAATCAAAATATCTCAAAAACATGAATCTTAGATATTTTGATCGAATCAAGGACATTTAATATAATTTAAGATTCGATTTGAATTCATATAAAGCATTTATGTTATGTAAATGTAAATGCATTTTCAAATAATCACAAACCTTCATATTTCATCTAAGTGGCATATAACAAGCTCAAATATCACATAATCAATCAAGGAATCAATGAGAGCATTCGACACTTACTTGATTTGTGTTGATCATACCAAACTCTTTTCAAATAAAGAAAAAGCAATTCATATCAAGAGGCTTAGTAAATATGTCAGTAAGTTGATGGTTAGTATCAAAAAACTCAATCTACATATAAACCTTATTAACATGATCATGCAAAAACTAATGTTTAATGTTTATATGCTTTGTCCTAAAATGTAAGATAAGATTTATGAAAAATTGAATGACACTTGTATTGTCATAACAGATTAAGATGCTTTTCTTTTCAAAAGTAACATCCATAAGTTATTGTCTCATCCATAAGATTTGTAAACAACAACTAGCCGCAATTGCCATCGAATTTTGCTTTTTTCAAAACCATAAGACAAGCATTTACCTAAAAATTGACAAGTGTCATTTATGTTGTTCTTATCTATTCAATATCCTCTGAAGTTAGTATCCAAAAATGCTCATACTTTGAATAAGGATCTCTTAAGGTACCATAAACCAATTTTAGGGTTCCCTTAAATTATCTCAAGATTCGCATTACAACATATAGATGTAATTCCTTAGGATTCACTTAAGGAATCCTGCCCCCCCTTCTCGATCGTCATCGATCGAGTCATCCTTTCAATAGAAATTGACATCCTTCATAGGGGGAAAATGTTACATCGAAGATATGAAGTTGTTGTAAGCAACTAGGGCATGTCTGAACCCAATGTAAAAGCCTAACACTGGTTCTGAGCTCTATCCCACAGGGTTCATCCAGGAAAGGTAAAAGATTGAAATCTTGACAACCTTCTGTTTAGTTTTTTTAATTATATGATTTATGTTTTTGTTCAAATGATATGTAATCGATATATTTTAATTAATATTTTAATTGAGTAATTGTGTTCATATGTGATGTAATAAATTTACTGTGAATAATTTCTTAATTTCATATTTGTTAGAATGAACACTATTCTTGTAATTATTAAAATTAACTTTTTTTTTATTTGACTTATGTATGATTTACTTGTGTATAAAGCTTAACTTATAAAAATCAATAAATTATGTTATTGAACTTGAACTATATTTGAAAGATGACTTGTAGCATCATACATTAACTTATAAAATTCATGCAATTTATTTATTTAATATTATTTCTAAACTAATAATATGATCAAGTCCATACAATTAATTAAAAGTATTATTCCAAAATGATATCTTAATTTTTTATTTTATATAATTTATCAATCCACTTGAAAATTCAAATGGAATAATGCTGTATCAATAATTTTCATATGTCATAATTATATTAATATTGAAAATATTTTAGTATTTCACTAATATCATAATTTAAAGTTAATAACATCACATAAGAAAATGAAATCAAATGTATATTTATATATAATGATAGATAATGTATATCATACACATAAGCATATACAATAAATATATACATAACAACTTTTGTATTGGTAAAATAAACAATGATCAAAATAAATATACATTTGTGATTTACTTGATACAGTGAAAATATAACTGCGAGGCTAAATGTCGACTCATAGAAGTGAACGACTTTTGAGGAAAATCCACACTCTATGGCAATGCCAAACACTCTATGAAGTGTAACATGTAAATGCCACAATCACCAGAGCCTTCGCTTTGTTAGGGGACACCCTCTGCTCAATGTAATATCAGGTGATCGCCTCGTGGTGTATACCTAGAAGTTGTCCAGAAATTTGTCGCATCTAATAACGCCAGTATGAATGTTGTGTATGGTCGTATCCATCGTGCGAGACACTCTAAACTTCCTAAGTATGATACCTCAGAGTCATATATCATAATTGACCAATCAAGAAAATATATAACTCTGACTATCCAATATGCACAGTCGAAGTTTATAAGGATGAAAACCTATAAATATTGAGAAATTAGAATGGATACACGTATAGTATATAATTTAATTCAAAGTAAATTAAAATAGAAATACTATTATACTGTACCTTATCGACCTTCCCCTATAGTTTGTAAAACAAACTGAGGGTATAATATGCCTCAACCATCTTCGTGAAAAGTTCAAGAAAATTGATACTCCTTTGTTGGTGTGGTAAGCCAGCTATCGAATGTTATTCCGATATGCCCCACAAAGAAGGTGTGGGTCATCGTCCAACTCTGTGGAACGATGGCTTATTGATCATCTTGGTGTCGATGTAATATGGCCAAAAGAGAATCCACATGTTGAAATAGATATAAAAAACTTGAATTGTGTTAGTTATTAATGAATATATAAAACTTTTCACCAAATTATATAATAAATGCAACTTATATTATCGGGCAACCACTCGCGTAGCTCTATAACAATCCTTTGGAAACTGTCTTTGAACTTTGCTCCGATGAAATATGCAGCATACTCGTCGGATGCCACAGTTTCGGTGTACCAGGTGAGGAAAGATTCCTCATGCTTTGTAGCAGGGGATGAAAGATCCAGAGTTGTCATTTCACCCTCGATTTGATTGGATTTGTATACAAGGTGTAAATAAGCAGACCTTCTGGATGACCCAATCATGTGTAGTACGAACCATCTGAAAAAACATATAACTGTTAATTCAATATTTAATCTTAAGTAACAATTAAAATTTAATCGATTAATGTTACTTTCTCAACATATACAGAAGGTGGTTTGGTAGGGGAATCCTCTATCATAGTCAAGTCAACCGTGTGTACCCCTCAATGGACTACAAAATTAATTTTATATTGTCAATGATCAGCATATATGAATATATACTAATTATAATGGATTTATCTCATCTTAGTTTTCATCGAAAACATCTTCCCGTAAGTCCTCCCCCTGTGAACTAATATCCATTGCCCTTTTGTTGGAGTTCGGGATATCAATAAGTAATCACAACCGCTTATCCTGAAAAGGAGACAAAACATTTTAAATAAACATAATAATTTGAAAAACAACTTGGTCAATGACATTTCATCAAAAAATACACTACCTCTATGGTTAGAAAAGGTATATGGGGAGAACTCTCATAAAAAATGCGTCACGGCCAATATAGTATATGAATGAAAAGAACAAATTAGTTAATGATATTTCATATAAAATATAATAACTATAATAAATTTCATATACAGGTGTAGGATCTGAAGCAACCGAAGGACCAACCGAAACACCTTCATAACCAGGACCCTATACGAATATATATAAGGAATTAATCAATGACAATTAATTAAAAAATATAGTAACAATGACAAATGACAAACCTCAGATTGGAGAGGTGATGAAACAAAAGGGCCAACTGAAACCCTCTTATAACGACTACCTTAGGGAAATAGTAATAATAACTTGATTAATGATATTTCATATAAAATATAATAAAAATATGATAACAACATTTTATATTAAATATTATCAAAAATTAAGTACAGACCTCATGTGGGTGACAGGATGGAATCGACTTGTCAATAAGGGAGGTCATCCTAACACCGGCATGTGTACCCTGCACGAAGTTAATATATATACTAGAGTAACAATGAAATACAATTTATATAAGGAATAAATAAGATGTAGCTTTATAACTTGATCAATTGGAGCTGGGTGTGTATGTGTAACAATTTCCTCTAAATAAGTTAGACGATCTTCTAATCGAGTCATCTGAGAGGACACCTCGTCGTGTAAACAGGAAATCTAAGAGTACCCTAGTATGCCAAAGCAACATCTATTGTGGATAGAATGAGTGATGCGGGAGAGGGACATTCTTGTGTGAGAAGAAAGGTAGCAAAGTCCTAAACCCCAAGAAAGTGTACAGTCTCGATGGCTGGGGTATAAACAACAGGGGGACCAAAAACCCCAGAAAGTTGCTCAATAATAGAGGGCTAAATAGGCTCCTCATATGTCCCATGACTACCAACTAATATATTTACAAGTGATATCGCTAGAGAAACTATATCTCCTATCAGGAGGGGCACCAAAAACGATGAGAAAGAATACAAATTTGACATACCCGTATATAAAAGAATGTCTGCATACCATGGTTTAGCCTCTTCAGTCAATGACAGACAAAATGGAAAACTGACATCATCCTATTCATTTAGATATATAATTCAACATATTTGTTATAATCAATGTATCAGTTAACTCATTAATTAACAATTACATACTTGATTACTAGTGAAAATAGTGTCTATATGACTCCAAGTAGGAACATCGCGTGTATGTCACTGGAAAATCCATGGAGATGCATGGATATCAACCATATCCACCCAATCATATAGGATGTCAATCGTCTCATATATTCAATACTGCAATATAACCATTAATGGTTAAATTCCATCAATTTGTGTTTTTGCCAATTAATACAAATAATCAAAAAATATAAACTTACCTAAAAAGGAAAAAGAAATTCGTAAATGTCATATTTACACATCTCAGACATATGGTTGGAACAAACTCTATCACTTGCCTAGGACATCGATTTGTACCTCATTTGTCACAGTAAAATACCCTAGGGATCAAAATTAAACTCATCCAAATGATCAATCAACTGAAGGTACTCTACAGATACCTTCTTTCGTTAATTAATCCCTAGCAACAACATATGAAGGCAATATAACAAGGCCATCTTGGCAGCATTGATATCACCATCACCCTATGACCTAGTCAAGAAAACATGTTCGATATCTTGATACTGGATTTTTTGACTGCCCTGAAAGTACATATCTATAAAACAATGTCCGAATGAGTAGAAAATATATGATGAAAATGCACTGAGTTGGTTGAATGGTAGCCCAGTCATCAAGCAAACTCGAATAGGCTAAATCTTATGTCTACCCCCCTAAACCAGAACTCATCTCTGTCTAAACCCCGATGTAACTGTCGTAGTAGAAATAAATGTAGCAACACTCCAAAGAACTTGATATTTGGTAGTCTAAAGAGATGCCCGAAACACATCCTCTCAAACAATCGAAGCTGCTCTAGGGTTAGTGTTGACCTAATCTTTGACATGGCAATGCACTGGACATGATATATTACCTCTGCTTGGAAGTGCCCTCACTCATTGGGGATTTGTAACTCACCTTCCACACGTTTCTTTTATGAGAAGTAACTTGAAAAAATTTTGAAAGTTTGTAAGAATTTCATTAAAAATAGATATATAAACAGAGGTAGAAATGACAAATAAAAAAACAGAGATAAAATGCAAAAACTACATGTCGGGATACTATAGAAAGATGAAAACTTAATGAACAAAAAAAAAAAAAACAGAACTGAAATTTGAAATCTACATGTTGAAATATGTTAGAATATCAATAATTAAAAAATCACTCAGAAATCTGAAAGGTATAAGTCGATATATCCTAAAATGACAAAAATTGAAAAAACGAAATTGTAATTTGAATTCTATATGCTAAAATACCATAAAATATCAATAATAAAAAAATCATTTGAAAATCTAAAAAGTACAAGTTGATATATCCTAAAATAATAAAAATAAAAAAAATGAAACTAAAATTTGAATTCTATATATTTAAATACCTTAGAATGTCGACAATTGAAAAATCATTCAAAAATCTAAAAAGTACAAGGCGATATATCCTAAAATGACAAAAATAAAAAAAATAAAACAAAAATTCAAATTCTATCCTTTGAAATAACCTAGAATATCAATAATCGAAAAATCATTCGAAAATCTAAAAAGTACGAGTTAATAATTGAAAAATTACTTAGAAATCTGAAAAATATGAGTCGATATATCCTAAAATGACAAAAATCGAAAAAACGGAATTAAAATTTGAATTTTATACATTGAAATACCCTAGAATATCAACAATTGAAAAATTACTCGAAAATATGAAAAATACGAGTTAATATATCCTAAAATGAAATTTAAAAATGAACGTTAAATTAGCTTAATATGACAAAATACAAAAAATTTATTAGAAATTTCATAATTACATCTAAAATGTCCTACAAAAGCACAAAAATCAAGAAACGATCTCAAATTTGAAAACTATATATTGAAAAGCCCTAAAATAGGAAAAACGAATATGAAATTCGAAAGCTACACATCGAAAAACCTTAGGTGTGAAAATTATCAATTTACCCCCTCATAAATTTTTTACTATCAAATATATCTAATATTTTTTCTTTGCCTCTTATCAATTTTCTAATCTCTTACGGACCCTATAGATTTAAAAAAATCAATTTCCCCCAACCATTCGGATTCCCCACATCTCATGGATCTCCCCGCGATTTAGTGTAAAATTTCCCATAGACCCTTGTGGATTTCCACCTCTTCTCCATGGCCCTAATTTTTTGAAAAAGTTAAATTTCCCCTTATCCCACGGTCGAGCATTCCTGTCGTAGGAGATTTAATTCAATTCGTGGGATCCATCGTTCCCATGGACCCGATCTCTGACCAATCTAACCTATTTTTCGACCAAAAAGTATCATTTCAGCCTCCAATTTCAACACAAATCAAATATACACGTCCTATAACACAAAACCCCTCATGAATTTCAACAAAACAACCAATAATCAAAACATTTTATGCATTATTCAAAATTAAAATCCTAAAAATTCAAACTTTAAAATCTACTTCAAATCTCAATAATCCTAACAATAAATTGATTCAAACAAAAGTAAGGATGATGTACTAACCTTCTTTGCTATTTTTAGTCATCGAAAAACATGAAAAGTCGATGGATTTGATGAAAATTTCTGTGCTCGTTGAAGACCTATGGGAGACTCATGGGAGACCTCTTTTTTCTTTGAATTTTAACAGTAAATCCGCGGGAAATGTGGGGTGGGATATATAAAACTCTTGGTTTATATATAAAGGTAGTTTGATCATTTCACAAAAGGGTGTTTTCACTTAATCCTTAGAGTTTTGAATAATTTCGCTTAACCCTCTTTGGTTTTAGACATTTAATTTAATTTCCCCTTCTTAAAACCCATTTTCAAAACACGTGTTACTTTATCGTAAACTATTATTTTCATCATAAAATGTGTACAATAGATTCTTAAATTAGTGAGTGATTTATGCATATTTTTTTAATTTTTTCCTTTTTTATTAAATGTCATCATACATACATACATACATACATATATATATATATATATATATATATATATATATATATATATATATATATATATTGATTGTCAAATGTAAGTAAGTTATTTATAGTTGATTTTTTTTTTTTTTTGTCTTTTTAAATTACCCAAATTATATTCAAAATAAGAACTAAAATTGTGCGATGATAAGTATAAATAGATTCTAAGGTTATGGTTGTTTGTAATTGATTTAAAATTTTAAACTGTATTTTTATTGTGTGTATGATGCACTTTTTCCATAATTGTTACCTACACTGAAAGTGCTTCACAGGCTACCACACATGACTCACCTAGATAGTGGCTCAAATGATTGGAACTCTATCGCAAAATGTGGCATTAATGGGGAAAGCCATTATCAACATTCAATTTTGGCCAAAAAAACAAATAATGTTGCATGCGGAAATTCAACTCACCAAACTAAAATTTGGCCTTTAAAATATTAGATAATGGATGATCAAACTCTGATTTCAAAGTTTAATTGATCAATTTAAAACCCTAATTTTAAAAGAACCCTAACTTGGAAATTTTAATCTCTAAATTTAAGATTTTGTAACCTAATACATCTAGCTGTAATACTACATGTAAAATTAATTTTGTATAGACAAATAAAATCATTCAATCCTAAAAAGTAGGATTTGCACACATGCTATGAAATATTGAATTGGAAGCTTGTAAGGTTATAGGAGTCCTGATTCGTCATGCTTTGTGAATTCATAGAGTTCTTGAAATTTATCTGCATTAAAGTAACTAATCTTTTACTTTTGAAACATCTATGAATGATGGTTTTCAATAATCAAAATTGCTTTGTTAGGATTTCATCGAGGAACTTAGTCATTATATCTTAGGTTATTAGACCTCATCAAATGTGCAATAAATAATGATTCATCTACCCAGATCAAAATCTACAAAGTATATCAGATTTATTTTTATTGATTACTTTAAACTTATTCATAAATTATCGTTATAATATCCAATTATTTGATAAAACTAAAACTATAATTAATATTACCCAACATTATTAAAAGAGA
This sequence comes from Mangifera indica, assembly GCF_011075055.1. NCBI lineage: Eukaryota > Viridiplantae > Streptophyta > Magnoliopsida > Sapindales > Anacardiaceae > Mangifera > Mangifera indica. Next base: position 10,687,588 of record NC_058142.1, on the reverse strand, counting down.
TATTGAAATTTTTACCACCAAAACAATCTGTCTAAACAAAATTATCACTCATTTTATTTACTAAACATTTATATTACAAAATCAATATGATACCAAAATTACTCGTTTTTAACCTTAAAAAGAAAAAATGCAAACATCTTTTAACTACAAATTAATTAGTTATTTTACTAAAATTTTACATAAAACTCATCTTAATTCATATTTATAATGTATTTATATCCACTATAATCTTATCAAATTTTGTTATATAATTGAAAGCTTAAAAATTTTAAAGTACATAAAATTTTATAATTTTGTTGAAAATATAAGATTTTATTAATAAATATTATTTTTTATAAGTTAAATTAGTCAGGAAAAATTTATTAAAATGAACTGCAAAAGGCCAAAAAGTAGGCGGCAAGGCTTAGCTAAGCCAGACTAAGAAGCAATAAATGCTGAGAGAGAAAAAGTAACAATAAATGAGAAGAATTAAATGCAAAGAGAGAGGAAAGAAGTAACAAATTAAGCAAGAAGCAATAAATGCTCAATAAATAGTGCAACTCCAGAGTGCCTCGCCTAGGCAGATATCGCCTGCCATTTCTTCTCTTGCAATCACGTCTTTTGCACCAATTTTATCATAAACATATTATTAATATGCATTCAATTTAATTTAATAAATTTTTCTGATTGAATTATTAATATTTTAACTAATTTAATTTTTAAAAAATAATATTTATTAATAAAATCATAAAATTTACGTATTTAAAATTTTGAAGTTTTCAGTTATATAACAAAAATAAATAAGATTATAGAAGGTTTAGGTCAACACTTATTTGAATTAAAAATGAGTTTTATGTAAAATTTTGATAAAACAATTAGTTAATTACAGTTAAAAACCAGTTAAATCTTCTTTCGACCTTGTAACTTTCCCTGTCGCCTGCGAAAACCCTTCAACATTAGCCTGTCCTAATATTATATGCAGCGAGGGCATCTGAAATTCTAATGATCCATATATATATATGTAGAGGACAATTGATCATTACTGTTGGTAAACTTGAGGGCGAAACTGAAATCATAATTCAATGCTGTTTGGCCTATTGAGATAGGATGATTTGATATGTTGAATTCAGGCGCAAAGCGGAGCGGAGAATGGAAGCAGAAGCTAAACCTAAGATGAGAATAAGATTTGAGAAAGCTAAGCATGTCCATGAACAACATTAGGAGGATTCTTCTATGGATTTTATATTTGTTAAGTTATAACAAAATGGTTTCAGAGAAGGCAACACCAACATGCTAGCTTCTTCAGTCAATCTGTCAATGCCAAAAACTTGGAATAATTGTTATTGGTTTCTGCCATTCCCTTCGACCCGACAAAGCGAATGGACGTGGAAATGCTATTTTTTAATATACGGTTGTCTATTTATTCACCCTGAGGTTCACCCAAACTTGGTTATCATTTTTCTTTCTAAATTTCTTGACAATTTTTTAAACAATATTATGTATATATATTTTTGTATAAATAATTGAATATACATATAATATATTATCATGTAATTAAATATTATTTTATATTTAATTTAAAATTACTTAATTATATAATTATATATCATTTATATACTCAATTATATATTCAAAATTATATATATATGATTTTATCGAAATTTTTAGAGAAAGACGAAATCCTATGCAGTTCTATATTTAAACAAACTAATGACTTTGAATAAGCTCTTTTCGCCGCTAGATTAAGATATCCAAACTAGTCCCAAGCATAAAAGAGCTCAACTTTGGAGAAAAATTGTAATTTCCAAATTGCATAATATTATGCATACATAATATGATATATAAATGATGTATTATTATATGATTAAATATTACTTTATAGTTAACTTAAAATCATCAAATCACATAATGATATATTTTTTATGTTATCAATTATGTACTTAAAAATATGAGTACAAAGTTCTATTGTTCGGAAATCTGTGGAGGGGAAGTAATTTGGCTAAAACTTGAGGGTGAAAAATTAATTTTCTTACATATAAATGCCTTGGATAAAATATAGGAAAAGTTGTCTGGACAGATTAACCAACATGAATTGAAGCTCATCAAATGATACACAGTTGAAATAAAAATAATTACAAGATATCTTGAAATGAAAAACCCATCAAATGAGTTGAAAAGAATAGAACTACATCGTTCCCTAAGAAAATTAGCATAATTGAACAGATTCACACCGTACGAAGCCACCACAAACGCATCCAAGTTACAAATAATGCTTGAAAAAAAATCACTATCATCTCCCCATGGAAAATACTGAATCTTACTTGAAATAATTAGGCATAAACTTTGTAAACAATTATGGAGTCTGCACATTTGCACCCTTTTATTTGTTCTCTTCAGATGAGGGCCGGTTTTCTGAGTCAGATGGCCGGATTTCTTCAATCATTCTAACAACTTCATCCATATGAGGCCTCATGTCTGGCACTTTTGCCACACAGGCCATGGCAATTTGCAACATCTGCACCATTTCTTCTTCGATGTTTTGGAATCTCATCAACTCCACGTCAAAAACCTCAGCTGTCCATTCTTCCCGCACAACAGACTGAACCCACCTAGGAAGATCAACCATATCCTCACGCCCTGGAGACTGGAGTGGTGCTTTTCCAGTCAGCATCTCAAGAAGAAGAACACCATAACTGTACACATCTGATTTATGACTGTGCTTACGAGTTTCAATCACTTCTGGAGCACGATAGCCTGCACTCCGAGATGGAGTTGCAGGAACATTCATAAGAGGGGTCAGGCCAAAATCAGAGATGCATCCATCAAGATCTTGGTTGAGAAGGACATTTGAGGATTTAATATTTCCATGAGTGAATTTTGGGCCACCCACGGAATGAACATGCACAATTCCCCTAGCGGTCCCAAGGGATATTTTTATTCTAGTGTCCCAGTCGAGTGGAGTTCTTTCAGCTCCCCGGTTTCCTGCCAACAAGAAAATATATGCACTCCTTTCAGCCGAAGAAGCTGGACTAGACCAAGGCAAAAGTAGAAAATAACAGACCAATGTAAAGAAGCTAGCACATCCCATGTACGTATGGGGGATTCTGCATATATGATATTAATCGTTACAACGGTTCAAGTTGTAAAGAATATAAAAGCTTTTTCTATTTATCTTAGATTATCTGGAAGTTAGAATTAGCCAGGCTCAAGTCCTAAAGGATATCCAAGCTTTTCTATTTGAACTTGGATTATCTTGAAGTTCAAATCATCCAGGTTGCATGTTCATACTTTATTATGGAAGCAATTTCACAGTCAATTACTCTCCTAGGATAAAATAATTTATGAACCATTAACATTAAAACCCATCCATACCATATAAAGGATTTTATCAACAAACTCCTGTTTCTTCCAAGTAATCGACCAGTTCACATATAATGGTAAGCATCCTATTTCAGTCCACAACCATTAAATTCATCATGTATCCTTCTAAACTTAACTGTTATTTATCATCAGATTATACTATGTAAACATGACAGCAACATGATATATTTAAATTACAATTTGTTAACCAATTTAGAGACTACATATCTATAGATACGATGAATCATTTCTAAATTGAGTCAGAGATCTACCAAAACATAAAAACATAAATATGCATCAGTTCAATTATCAAGCTACCATCTCAAGCATACTCCATATTCACTGTTAAAGAATCTCTAGGCCACAGATAATTTTTGCCACAGTCGAATTGCAACATAATGTCATATGTATTAGGTTTGTTGTCGTTTATTTTCCCAAAACAACTCATTTTAATATTATGATTTTCAGTGGTAACACATTTATTTATAAGCAAAGTAATATTTATATTAATTTTATCATAAATCCTTATTCTTATATAAGGATTGTCATTAATTACTTCCCAACTAATCATGAAATTCTAGTACTGGATTCCAAATTGATTAAATTGTAAGATTTAAAAGGACTACTTCGTATGGTTCACAGATGGAGGGTTTTTTAATAGTCCAACAAATAGTCAAGTATAAGGATTATGAACTCTTAGCACCATACGATGAAGGCAAGAGTAACTAATTTCATATGCTTATGTCATTTGCAGTTCAAGATATCCCTCTGTTGGTTTTCAAGGCAATTATAAATGGTTAAAACAAAGTCAAGCTTCGAAGTCACTCCTTCTGTAATTATTCTTTGACTTAATTAATTGGAACAGAGAAGCACAAAAAGCATACCATGCAAAAGTGTTGATAGGTTGCCCATTGAATAATAATCGTAAACCAAGAGCTTTTCATCCTTTGAATAGTAATAAGCACGAAGTGGCACGACATTTGGGTGTTGCCCAACCCTTCCAAGAATTTCCATTTGCTGTTCAAAGTCCCTCTTGCTCACCACCACTTCCTTTAACCTTTTAACCACTACTGTTGTTGATTCCTCCAGGACAGCTTTATATGCTGTGCCATAACTACCCTTACCCAGCACTTCAGCTGAAGCCCTTAATAAATCGTCAAGGTCAAAATTATATGAGCAACCTTCAAAGAAAACCAGCTTGTTTTTCTGAGGTTCCTGCACCCCACTTCCAAACTCCTCCTTGGGCTTCTCACCCCTGCCAGTACTAGAAGCCTTCCCTTTAGAAACACCATTTCTTCCATTATCTTTTTTCTTCAAAAAGCAGAATAAAAAAATTAGAGTTAGAAGGCATAGCAGTAAGGCTCCTACAGCAATGGCAATGATAGCACCCAATGCTAGTTTCTGTTTGGAGCTTTTTTTTCGAGGTAACACAGGGGGTGGAGAATAAGTAGGTGATGGAGAAGGTGGAATAATGGAGCATGATTGTAATGGTGGTCCACATAAAAAAGAGTTTCCTATAAAAGAGGAATTGGGGAACTTCTGAAGGGACAGTGGGATTGAACCATTAAGATGATTATAGCTTAAATTCAAGTGTCTGAGCTTAGTGTCATTTAAATTGGGAATGGATCCAGAAAGATTGTTGTTCTGGAGATTCAATCCAGTGAGTTGCGTCAAATTATTTATGCTCTGTGGAATGTTTCCCTCGAAGGAGTTGAATGACAGGTCCAATACAGTTAGATGTGGGGAAAAGGATGAAGGAATGTCACCAGAGAAGTTATTATGCTGGAGATATAGGTGTCGCAGAGAAGGAAGGGAGACAATATCAGAAGGTAGACTACCAGTTAGTACATTAGATCGAAGGCTTAAAGTCCTAAGGGCATCTAGTTTACCAAGAGTGTTGTTTGGAATAGGGCCTATAAGTCCAACTCCTGGAAGCCGTAGTGCAATTACACGAGTATGATCCATCGTGCAAGTGATGCCTACCCAAGACTGGCAGATGGGATTAGTGGAGGTCCAATTGAGTTTCCTTAGATGCGGAACTTTGACTGAAAATTCAAGAAGGGCTTGTTGATCTGAGTTCAGGTCTGTAACAGCCAAAGCAAATAGATTGACTATGATAAAGAAGAAAAGAAACAATGAAGTGAACTCGAACTTCATGTGGAGTTGTTTGACACAGGATATCTGAAACTGAATGCGGTAACAAAAAGGAACAATATGGAGGCCTAAAATTCTTGGTACACCACAGAGCAGCATTGACACCTAGAAACAAACATCAACAACCACTATTAATAAATATAAAGAGTAAATAAATAACCAACGGGAATCTTTACAAGCAAAGAAAACAAGATCCATCTATGCACAAGCCAAAAATATAACTAAAAAGAGTCACAAATGCAAAAGCCAATCCACCAAATCGTTTTGTTCATTTTCCAAATGATGGAGATGGTGCTAATTTTCATGAACCATAGAAATTATAAAGGAGATTTCTTCCTTCAATTTGTTTCTCATCTATAAAGTATTAAAATTACAAACCATAAAAAATAGATTTTTTTAGTTAAAGATATATGCAAATAATTGAAGCATTGTCTACTTCTGCTGCTAAAATGGGGAAATTTTTTCCATTAAAATACACAATACTTACACCCATAGTGCTTGTTCTAAGCTATGAAATTTAATAGCTATGTCAACTATTGAGAAAATGAAACATCTACAATTAGATAACTTAAGGAATTGAGAATTTAATCAACTATTTCATTAAAAGGTTAACTCAAATTAAGGATTAAAAAAGTACGCTAAAAATACATAAAGTAAGCATTATAAAAAGGCAGCAATAAAGCAAAGGAATAATAATAAGCGTATGAAATTTATAGACTCCATTACAAATACACCTAGCTTTACCAATTTCACAATAAGCACAAAACGTTCAACACAAAAAGAGTTTTAAATTCTCATAAACAACAAAACCCACAAAAAAATTACAAGGAACCAAAACCACAAAAAAAAAATTACAAACGTATAATCAATTTTTTTTTTTAAATAAACCACCATTAAAAGATCAATCAAAAAACCCAGAAACAATTGTGAGAATTACCCAGATCTAACAAGTAGAAAAGATGAAAAATGTTGATTGAAAGCGTACCTGTCATCAAATAATGAGTTGACAGGTCAACTCAGCTTAAACATTGGAGCTGAAACTAAAAAGTTTCTCTAATAGCATTTGCTTAGGAATGTACGAAATGAAGTTTCAGATCCAGCATTTGAGGTTGAACTAAAGGGAGTGAAGTAGGCAGTAATTTATGATGAATTAAATACACGTGGGGATGTCGTAAGACATGTTAGAAGCAGTTGTTTTGAGCTGGCCGGAAGTTAAAGAAGAGAGAATGAATAAAAAAGAAATAAAGGCGAAGGTGTTTAACTGGGAATGAAGAGAGAAGGAGAAAGAGAGTGAAAGAGAGAAGTGAAAGTGACGCTGTTTCACTACACATTTTAATTAATCGAAAGAAGCCCAAATTGAATTATAAATATTTATTCCATTCAACGTGTAGGGTGGCATCGGGTGCTGGAATCCGATCCCCACAATTGAAAGGTCAGGAATATACAAAAATTTAAATAAATTTAAAAAATATAAAAATCTAATACTTAAAAAGTAAATTAATATTTTTAAATAAATATATTAATATAAAAGGATAAAAACAAAGTAAAGACTATGATAAAGTCGAGATTTGGCAAAGTTGCAATGGGACACATATATTTACTTCTCTATCCTGTTTCTAGTTATAAATTTTTTTTTTATCTTTGTCGCATTCCCCGTTAGGGTTGGAGCTGTGAAAGCTGAATCAAAATCGTCTATCTTTATTTCCATGTTTCTACTTTGTAATATTTCCAAGGCCAAATTGTTCCACCCAAGGTTTATGTACAACCTTTAAATTTGAAAAATCATTTTTTCACCCTTATGTTAAATTTGTTTTAAAAAAACTCATAAACCTTTTTATAAAATTATTAGAAAAAAATATTTAAGCTAAATAAAACTTTATCCTCAAAATTCTGTGAAATAACTTTTATACCCTAATTTATATTTATTTTTTTATAAATTTATTAAAAAGATTAAAAAAAATCCTCAAACTAAATAATATTTTATCTCTAAAATGTTATCAAATAATTAATTATATCCTTAATTTATAATAAATTCAATTAAAAGTAAAAAAAAAAAAATTAAAAGTACAAGCATAGATGAAAGTATCAATGATGTGAACTATAATTTCTGAAAACTTTAAAGATATTAATGAATTTTAGGGGATTTTCGAAATTAAAAAATGTAGAAAGTTGTGAAAATAGAAGACTAGGCGATTGAATCGTACAACGTGAATAGTTCCTTAAACCTTTATTAAATAGTGATCTAAGAATAAAGTGCGAAAGTCTCCCGTTAAAAGCATCTCTCACTTTAGATATTGGTGCATACAGTTGACTTTATGCCAATGAACCTCACTGTCAACCCTTTGACCTCGTTATGTTCAGATGAACTGTAAAGAGACGAATAAATTAGTTGGGAATGGATTTTAATTTAGTTTATTATTCGAGTCTTATAAAACTCACAAGTGTACAAATTTTAATATAAATTAATTAAAATAGTATTATTTTGATTAATACGTATTAAAATGATATCATTTTAATATTGAATCGAATTCAAAATTCAATTTGAACAGAATTTGAGTTTAACTTTTTTTAAATTATTATTATTTTTATTTAGTTTAAAAAACCTTTCAAATTAGACCGTGCACACTCATAAGTTGAGCTCAACTTCAATCCTATGTACGGTTAATATGAACAGCTAAATGGTTTAGCCAATGAACCTCCTCCTTGTCAAAGAGAAGAGGACCCAATTGCTTTAAATATGTGTGTGTATGAACAACATGGGTGGTGTGGAGAGGAGGAGGACCATTACAATATGAATTCAATTAATGTATGAGCAAAGCATTTGGTATATTAAATGAGGGAATTCAAGTCTTGCTGGGTAAATTGGCAACCCAACTCATTAACGAGGTGATGATATTTCCTTGAGAGGTTGTAATTGTGAATGTGAATGCCCAACTACTCACTCTATTTATTTTTTATAACTCTAACCACTCCTACCAAATTTATATTATTCTGGCAACCATGCAACATGGATCCATCTCATTTTTGCTCATGATAATATATTCCATCGCCCAAGGTCTAGTTTTAAGATACTTATATCCATTGTATATAAATTTTTTCTTTTATTCTTAAAATCTAACTTTGTCATGTATAAATTATATTTTCCAATAAAAAATCTAATATTATAAAGATGAAATAGTAATTTCAATATAAAAAAAATTTAAAAATAATTCAATTCTTTTACAAGTCTCATCTTAACGTGTTGAAAATGATTGCTTAACCTTTTTATATGTTTGAAAACATATAATTCAATTCTTACAATTCAAGTTTGAAACACTTACAAAGAAAAATTTAAATTTTGAAAACTCTAATTGTTGTAATCACCTACATTACAATTTGGTCATTTTACAAGTTTCAAATCCTATAATTAAGTTTCCAAAATTCAAGTTTGAAAATTATAATTGTCATAATTGTCATCAATCTAATCTCAAACCTACCAAATTTGTCACCTATTTAAGCGTAAACCCTCTAGAACTACCACTCACCTAAACCTAAACCTAAACCTACCTAAACCATTCTTAAGGAAGAAAAGAGTGACGTGAAAGAGAAAAAAAAAAGTATTAATGAAAATTTTGATATGCCAAAGACTATTTTTAAATTTTGTTAACTTGTGTTTTTTAGTTTTTTCCTTTTGAACTTCAATTTCTAGGGTTGTCGATTTTTTTTTTAATTCTTTAACGTGAAATTAATAAAAAGACAAATTTGCCCTTCTCAAGAGATTTGAGAGTTGTTTACATAAAAAATAAATAAATAAAGATTGAAATGACCGGTTTTTGAAACTTTGTTGTTACAATTAACCAAGAAATATATGTATTGCTTGATCATGGATTATATTAGACATATCAATAATAATTTCAGTAAGATTATGGGTAATAATTATAAAGGGCATACATATAATTAAAGAAATAATGAAAAATTAAATTTATCAAATAAAATGGGAAATGCCCAAAGAAAAACATTTAATATTTTTTGTTAATGAATATAAGAACTTAGGCACTTTGTTCTTATAAACCTTAATGTCGAAAATGATAATTAAGCTATAACTTAGATTGGTTGATTTTTAACACTAGAAAATTTCCCAAATGCAACATTTTCTATTGCTTTGAATCAACCCAAAACTCTACATGTGATATATCAACGAATGACAAGTTTTAACTCTTTTGACTCTATATAATTTGAAGAATTGAATCTCTATATCTTGCTACTTTTGTGTATAAAGCTTGCTTTCATAAAATATTTTATTTTTAAATTGGTGGGTACAAATGAAGTTCTTACTCAATCAATCAAATTATGTAATGCTACAAAATTTCATCACCCATTCATTCTAGAAGGCCACAACTCTTTTTTTTTTTTTTTTTTCTTTTCTAGAGTTTTGAATTTCTTTTTCTAATTTGGATGGCTTAGGTCCCTTTTTATAACATTTAATAGTAATACTCATAATTTTGAATTTTATATTTAAAAGATAATAGAACCTAAGCCATGAATTATTATAGAAAATAATTTTGTCAATCTCTCAAATAATGTTCTTTGTAGAATGTGTTTGTTTTTTCAAAACCCTGAAATAATGCTGTTTGGCTATATGTGAGAGGGTGTACTTAAGCTGTAGATGTCAAATTATTAAAATACTGAGAAGGAATAATTGGGTTGTTACAAGAAATTATAAATTTATTAGAAAAATTTTAAAAAAAGAACAACAAAAGTCTAACAAAACCGACAAACAAATATTTTATTGATAATGAAACCAACATTTTCTCCCACTTTCTGGTCAAACAAACAACCTTTGTTTTTATTGCAAAAACAAGTAATAAATAATTCACTATAAATTATGAAATTGAAGATTACGAAATCTTCTAATTGATATTTCTTGGTTTTAAGTAGCTAAACTAAGTGTTTGTTTGTGAATATTTTGGATGAATAAAAATATACTTTACAAGGGTTGGGTTGTTTCAGTGAGAAAAAGTTTGAAAAGAACCTTTGAATTAAGTGTTTGGTAAAGGAGAAAATCTTGTATTACATTGAATATATGTATGTTTACTGTTATAAACAACCCAATCGATATTATCCGCTTTGGGCTTCAGACCCGCACAGTTTTGTTTCTCTTATGAAAACGCGTCAATTGAGTTAAGAGTTTCTGACCTCTGTTTGTATACAAGCTCAGTAGACTGTACGGGAGCGATGTGGGACTTCACGTCACAACACACCCCCCCATCGCGAATCGTACTGATAACGTGTTATAAACATCTCAATCGATATTGTCCGTTTTAGGCTTCAAGCCCACACGGTTTTGTTTCTCTTATGAAAACGCGTCAATTGAGTTAAGAGCTTCTGACCCCTGTTTATATACAAACTCAGTAGACTGCACGGAAGCGATATGAGACTTCAGGTCACAACATTTACAAGGGTTTTTCCTTCTTTTTAGAAACAAATTTACTTTCAAGAGAAGAAATTTGATAGAACATTTATCCAACCAATACATAATTGTCTTTGTAGAGAAATGCAAAGGCTATTTTGGTCTAAAACTATTACATTTATATGTATGAACAAGAGAGCGAAGTAGTTATTTCAATCTTTTTCACATATTCCACCAAATTTTACCAACTTTGGCAATAGGGATAGCAGTGGGCTATGTTAGACTAGCTCCAAGGTTATTGTGCTTAAGGGTCAAACTGAATGGGGGCCCTAGCAAGTTGTCTATTAGGGGATAGCAGTGGGCTATGTTAGACCAGCTCCAAGGTTATCATGCTTAGGGTCAAATTGAATGGGGGGCCTAGCAAGTTGTCTATTAGGATTAAATGGTTCACGATGTGACTTATGATCTTTTAGATTGTGCCTTTACAGACCAACTTCTAAGTGTTTATTGACTAACCCATCAAATTATTTTTTTATAATTTATAATTTTAATTGATTGTAATTAATTTTTTAAATATTTTTAATAGGTCATGTCTGGTTGCCTTGCATGTCTTACTCGAAACTCAAACACGACCTCTTATAGTAGTAAGACCATATAAAAAGGGGTTTTGATCATGCTGTTGGTCAATCTAGCCCTTTGATATGTGTATTGTTACTATTGTTAAAACGAATAAGTGTATTATATATTAATTATATCTTAATACAAAGTACTTTAATATAACAAAATAACACATTATCTTTAATAACAAAACACATTGTTATACAAGAGTGGTTGTATGTTATAGATGGTAATGGTTCCAAAAATAAAATTTATAAGTGTTAGTGTTGAATTAAAAGAATATGTAAAGGATAAAAAAGAACTAACAAAATCTAAAGGGTGTCAATGAAAATATTTAGGATTATATTTAGTTTACATTTATTAAACTAAAAAGTTTTTAATGTCAACCTTGACCTTTCCTTAGTCTATCACTAGTTATAGAAGTTGATTTGCAAGGGCGAATTTAACGATTCGAATTGATAGAGCAACAACGTATTAATCAAATATTGAATGTGAAAAATATGTTACTCCTAATCAATATTTGAATTTTTCCCATCGTGTACAATGGCACACACTTCATTTTGCTTAATCATAATTAGCAATATATTTAATTATGTAAACAATAATGTCGTTTTTAGAAGGTGATGCTTGAAATAGTATCAACACAAAAGATACTTAAAATTTAAAAAAAAAAAAAAAACCCTTTACAAATAGAATGGGAAATAAAATATTGAATATGTAATTAGTAAAAATTATTTTATTAATAATGCCGTTTTATTTTTATAGGCCTAAATAATAAATTAAACAAAATTAAACATTCAGTTTGATTTAGTTTATGAGTTTGCCAACTTGGTATTTTTTATTTGATTTAAAAATTACCGTAAATTGGTATCCGAGGATGTTTTAGGATTCCCCCGAATAAATCTTTTTTGGATCATCGGATTCCACTTTGTAAATTTTATACCTAAACATGGGAGAATTTATTGAAATGAATTATCATTTTAAATTGTTCTCAGAATTTGAGAAAACATTTAATATCCACTTCCTTTTTTGACCTAAGGCTGGACAGGATCCCAGTTAACTCAGATTCAAAGGCCAATTTAATTTTATTCAAGTTTGTTTTCTTTGAATATCAACTAAATTCAAATTAAAAGATTCAATTCATTTTAAAATTTTAAATCTGTATAAAACTCAAACTATAAAAAATTCAACTCCATTTAACTCACAAACTAAATAAATGACTTAATTTGATTCAAATTTAACTTGTAACTCAATTCAAATTATATTAAATAATTGTTAAACAATGTTATTTTATCAATAAGTTACGAATTCAAATAATGAATTTGAATCATATATTTAAACCATAAATTATAACCAAACTTGAATAGCATTTGAACCAAACCATTTTCATTCAAATCAAACTTGAAACGCTCTTAATATTGACTCAATAAATTCAAACTGAACTCAAGTCAAACAATTTTTTATTCGAGCCAGGGGGTGTTTGGGTTTAGTTCGATTCAATTCGTATTCACCATTGTGTCTACCTCGTTAAATCACCAAAGAGCAATCATTAAAGAACAATATTATATGTACATATTTTTTATACATAATTTGAATATATAAATAATATATCAGTATGTAATTGAATATTACTTTATTTTTAATTTAAAATCATTCAATCATATAATGACGTATACTCTGTATATCAAAAATATGTACTATAATTATTGAAAAATAAAAATGATGATATGACAATGTCAATTCAAATTAAATGACACATCAGTTAGAAGGTGAATTTCGGATAGTGAAACAATGCTCTACAACGCTATACAGCTCAAAACATTGGACAAACATAACGCCAAATCATTAATTCAGACTATATGTATATATATATATATATATATATATATATATATATATATATATATTCATCAAATTGAAAGAATTAGATAAAAAAAAAAAGAAAGAAATCAATGAGCCTCATCATAGCATTGGCCATCAGAGAGATAGACAAGTTTGGGCCATACGATAATATTTGATAAATTTAATCAAAGTCTACTGAGAAGACCAAAACAATTTAACAAAAACAAGCACACCATTGTTGGTTCTTCATTTGTAAAATTCGAAGTCAGTGTCAGGTTTCTTCACATTGGTTCTATAACCCTTCTCAAAGTCCTTAGGGAGTATGACATACCTGTTCTTGCGTACTGCATGCATTCCAGCTTCCTGACAGATAGCTGCAATCTGTAGCACCCAAAATCCCAAAAAAAAAAAAAAAAAAGATTAATTATGAATGTAATTGATATAGTGGTCAACTAGTTCCTATCCCCACCCACTCTTCATCAACTAGTACATCCCTAACCAGCCAAGTTAAGATTCCCTGCTATGCAGGATCACACTGCAATTGTAACATAGTTACTTTCCATAGCATAATGAGCTTCTATGAAGAAAATTGAAACCAACTGACCTCTGCAGCACTGATTTTGTCAGGTCGAGAAATGTAATCCTCCAAGTCCACCTCATCACTTAGGTTCATCTTTGCAGTGCAAACCTGGGAGACACCCAGCCATCATAAAGTAGATTAGACATGTAATGTTATAACAGAAAACACCAGCAAGGAAAATTAATCCTCACAATAGAATAAAGAGCAACAAAAATAATCACTAATAATAAAACTTTGCAAATGGGAATGTGCACACCACCAACCTGAAAAACAAGCCTTTTTTGTCGTCTATCAGGCAAAGGGAACTCAATTTTTCTATCAAGCCTCCCAGGACGTAAGAGTGCAGGGTCCAAAGTGTCAGCACGATTGGTGGCCATAATAACCTTGACATTAACTGTCTGGTCAAACCCATCCATCTAGAATAGCAAGTAATTATGAAAATAAAAGTCAATAAAAGTCAATTAAAAGTCAACCTCCATTAAGGAAATCACTGAATTTCACTATGTAATTCAGTGATACCTGATTCAGTAACTCCATCAGGATGCGCTGAACCTCTCTGTCAGCACCAGTTTGAGCATCAAATCTAGCAGTGGCAATTGCATCTACCTCATCTATAAAGATAATTGCAGGGGCATTCTCTTTGGCAAGACGAAAAACATCACGGACCATCCGTGGACCCTGAAGTATGACAAATGAAAATGATATTATAACGAGGAAAAAAGGCAACCATCACCAAACCAGACCAGTTAAAATCTATTCCAAACTCCACAAAAGAGATTACAACCATTGACCAACAACACCAGTGTTGAAGTTATCCAGCCAACAAGCAAGTAGATAGTGCTGTCAAGGCATAGAGATAAAAATCATTCTAACTAATAAAAGAAAATCGGCTGGGCATCCTTGAATTCATACCTCACCCAAATACTTCTGAACAAATTCAGAGCCAACAACTCTAATGAATGCTGCAGTTGTATGATTAGCAACTGCCTTGGCAAGCATAGTCTTTCCAGTTCCAGGAGGACCATAAAGCAAAACTCCACGAGGAGGGTCTATCCCAATTTGCTTGTACAATTCATGGTGAGTGAGTGGTAACTCCACAGCCTCACGAATTTCCTGCTTTTGAATGTCACATCCTCCAATATCCTAACAACACAAAATTTTGGTAGAAACATGAGCTAAGAACTATATATGCAAAAGAAATAGAGAAAAAATAAAACGAGTGAGACTTGGACTCCCTCACAACCTTCCAGAAAGTTTTTGAGATTTTTGCTTTCAGTTCTTTATAGGTGTGAAATGTCCTAGGCCTACTATCCAAGTACAGCTCAAGTCCAATCCCACCTGTCAATTTTTGTTTATCATTTTATACTTTATACAAGCCACTCATTCATAACACTTATTCTCTTGATGTAGCATCAACATCACATGACAAAAAATTATGTTGATGGTTTCACATATTACAAATAGTATAAAAGTGATCTCTACTTTACCTCTATTTTCTTAAACTTCCATTATTACCATTGTTTTTTGGCTAATTTGCCTTCCATTATCAAAGAAAATTATCGACCAGTCTGTTGATGGAAAAAGGGGTACTCTAATTTTGGTAGGTACTTATATAATAGCTTCAAATCTCAATATACTATTTTCTGAGTTCAAATCTATGGAAAAAAAAAAAAAAAACTTATTAAGCAGTGGTTTTTAGTACTTTATCTTGGGTTTTCAAAAACATTTTAACTCATTCTGACCAATATCATTTTCATAAATAATTTTTCATCCCAAACTATAATAAAATTCTATATCAAACAAACCCTAAGCACCATGAACCCAAACAGCAAATAATTACAATTACAGAAAAACAAGTTGATCTCATCGACCTCCCCCAGTCTTCAGTTTAATTTTGCAATCAATGATGTAGTTTGCGAATTATCAATAGTCACACTTACAGGAAAACAAAAGAGAAAAAGGAAACAAGAGAGTTAATTTCATTCACCTACCCTAATCTTTAGTTTAAATAGATATCAGTGCTGTAGTATAGGAATTATCATCTGCAATCCTAGGGTTTTCTCTCCCCATTGCTAACTGAACCTATGCTCTTAACCATAAGGGGGAGAAAGCAGAAACTTACGTTATAGGTAACATCGGGCTTCTCCGACTGGCTAAGAAGCGAAATACTGGAATCGGCTTCGGGAGGGAGAACATCGACGAGAGCATTAGAATGTCTGTGCAAAGCTACAGAAGCCGAAGGTTTCAAAAGTTCCCGATTAATCGTGCTAAGAATTCTAACATAATAATTGGAGCCGGTTGTGGAGCCCACGATACCGTTGTTCTGGTCAACCATCTCCATGAATTGCCCGATAACCAACGGCACAGATTGGATCCGCTTGACCTCCTCTTGGGCGCGGAGAAGTTCACGTTTGAGATTCTTCTGTTCGTCTTTAACGTACTCTTCTTGGATGTCGATGAACTCAAGCTGGCGCTGGAGAGATTTGAGGCGACTGTAGAGGTCATCTTCGTCGGAGAATTGGTGATCGTTGGAGCCAACGTAGAGGTCGGATCTTGTGGAAGGGAGTGACTGCGGAGGGTCAGAGGTGGGTTTAGGGTCCAGAACCATCCCGGCAGCCATTATTGGAGATTGAGGGAAAAGGAGGATTTGGGGGTGAGAACCAAGAAATTAATGGAAGGCGTTTTGTATCGCAGACGACGATGCTTGAACAAGGGAGTTTTTTGATACGGCGTCATTGCATCCCCGGAAGACAAACAGATTTCCAAGCCCAAGCCCAATTCCGCACCTTTCGTGGGTCATCCCAAACCCAAATAAACAACAAAAATTTAAAGAGCCCTAAGAAAACTCCCTTACCCCCCATTTTTAATAAAAATTATTTAAGAGAGGTGATTTTCAGCCCTATTTAATTGATCATCGCCCTCATATTATTTTTTATAATAACAAGTTTAACCTTAAAAGATAACTAAAAGAAACTTTAAGTTTCAAATACGCCTACACTTAATTATCAACAAAATTACGTGTATAATCAATGAGCATAAAATTGAGTATAAATAATGACATATCACTATTTTATTAGACAATTTATAGATAAAATAATATTCAATTACATGATAACATACATTGTTTGTACTCATTATTTATGCATATAGTACTACTCAATTATACATTATCTTAAACCTTTAATTGTTGGACCCAAAGTGTGTTCTACAATATCTAGAGACTAAAGTGTAATAATCTTGATGTGTTTGGGACTGTGGGGAATTGGGTTAGACTAGATTTATCAAATTAGATGAAGTTAGGCCTAATCTGATTTTTCCCGAGCATGTATGACTGTATATGTCGTAATGTATGCCTATACAGGATATATGTATGACCGTGCATGTCACAATGTACTTCTATATGTAGTTGTTGGATAAGGATAATTTTTCATCCTTATCCACACCTAAAAATTCGTTTCAATCACAAATTATATGTGAAAGGGAATCATGAATGTATGCTTGTTTATCCAAAATGCATTGGCATACATGGTGCCTATATATATAGACATGTTTTCGTGATTCTGTTGATTCACAAAACCCTAGCGATATGCATATATGCACACCCGTGCAACCAAACACTATCCACATGCATCACGTCCTAGCAAACCATTGTGCACTGTTCTAAAGTCCCTTATATTCGTGCTTCATATGGATACTGGAGTGCAGGCCTACACTTGGTTTGAGAGTGACATCAACGCCTTTCCAGTAATTGTAAAAAACAAAGGAGTCGCCAACGTAGATATATTTCTTGTAAACACCCTAGGAGTGTTTTGACATGGATGTGTATTTAATCAATATAAGAAGGAGATCCAAAATAAGGATTTGTGGAAAGTTCGATTATTTTTAAAATTTTTAATTGCTAATTCCATTGCTTGAAGGTCACAAATTCTTACAATTGCATATAGAGAGTTATCGTAATATATAATCCAAAGGTGCATATTTGATGACGAAAAGAAAGTCATCAAAGTTCTAGGAACAAAAGTGTTCCTTGGATGACTAAGTTACAAGACTTGAAGTATGAGTTCCATGTCATCAAGGTTACGAGTCCAAAGGTAAACTTCAGATGACAATGTTTATGAGGAATAAGAATGTAAGTATTGAAAAAGATAAGTTATAAAAGTGTAGGACTAAATTCTCCTACTTACTAAATGATTTATCATTCACTTCCCTTTCTTTATTGTTTTGCAGGTAATAGATAAGAATGAGGTACAATATGAGATCAACCGGCTTCAATGTAACATGAAGGCATATGATTTAGTTTATTTGATGTTAACGAGGAAGAGCCTAAAGGGGATATCAATCCTCACCCCCGATACAGGGATGAAATTTAATCCTTATCCCTTACCTGTGAAAAAAATTTCCCTCCTCATCCCCTACCTACAAGAAAAAATTTCCTCTTGTGCTCATACTCATGAGAAAAAATCCTTTCCTTGTACCTGTAACAATAGGAAAAAAAATCCACTTACCCATATTTGCAAAGAAAAATCCACTCCCTGTACTCGTACCCATACCTGCGAAATTTAGGTGTTTTTAGTATCTATTTATAACCTGCTAACAAACAAGCTAAACATGAAAGTTTCCTTCAATTAGTTAAAAAATAGCTAGAGCTTGGAGAACTGAAGAGAAAGAGATAAAGAGGTGGGTGTAGCTACAATATTGAAAATTGGAAAGAAAGAGATGATTTAGATTTAGGGTTAAAAAAAATGAGGGTGGCAATTTTATAATAACTTAAAATTATTAAGTGTATTTTTTTAGTTAATATATATTAGATTTATGACAATTTTGCAATAACTTAAAACTATTTAGTATATATTAGATTTAAAGGAAGAGGCAGGGATCGAGTGGAACAGGTGGGGTGGGGATGGGCAGACACATACATATCCCATCCCCAATTATGAAGATATTTTTCCATCTCTATCTCTATCTCTGTCCCCATAGCTATCCAAAAATCTCTTCTCTAATAGAGTTGGGGCAGGTCGGGGACCCTAAATTTAGGTCAAAATTGCCATCCTTAATGGTTATGTTCTTTTGACTACATACATTATGATTTTTAAATTTGGGTTTTATGTCATTATCTTTTGACCTTTTCGCTTGTGTATGTGTGAATGTTTAATATTAAGGACATGTCAATCATTTTATTAAAGATTTTAATTTCCACAATTAAGATAAGTGTTTTCATACTATTTTAGTCAAGTGTAATTATTAGAGTAGTGCTTTAAAGTCAATCAGCCTGTATATTTATAGCTATTTAATTTACTTATTTATTAATAAAAGATATCTTATTGTTCATGCATATTAATGTTGAACATAATATATTTGTAAAAATTATGTCTTGAGAATAGTAGAATCGTGACAAGGAAATTAAACGAATGATCATAAGAACCCTATGACACATTAGATAACTATTCTAGAAATGTTCGTAATCTTGATATTACTATAACCAAAAGCACAAGTAATAGTGATGAGATTATTATAGTATAAAGTGACCCTACCAAAAAGTGACAACAATTCTTATATGTCAAAATTGTTAGCTAATAGTTTGATATAACACATGAGTACACGTTGTAGATATATTCATCGAGCAGACTTATAAAAAAGATTTCCAAATAGATGGTTTCTCATGTTTCAGTGAAAATAAATCATTAACTTAAGAATACAAATAGTCCTTAGACTTGAGGTCATTAGATCGTCTCATATAAGGATTGGTATGATTTGACATTATCTAATATGTCATAGTAACTAGGGTAACCATAAAAGTGTCAATTGACCATATCAAGATCTGTATAGAGAGCATGGTGGATCAATAGAGGATTCGTCACTTATTGAGCATTAGAGGTGATATCTCGTGTGAGCTTGCTAAAAGATATTATAACCACTTGAATTTGTGGTCATAATGGGATTGGGTCATAATTCGGTCAAAGTCATTCAGTTATTAATGTGTATAAGTTCATATCAAGGAGTCACTAAAATAAGCACATATCTATGTCTTAATCTTAAGAGATATCGATTAATAAAGGGATTAAATTGCATGCAACCATGTATTTGACAAAGTCGAGAGTAGTTTGTTGACAATCTGTCAATTGAGTGGTCATCATGCCTTGGACTCTGAGGCATTAAATTCAATTCGAATCTAGACACTACTAATTCAATAAAAAACTTATAGGTCACACATATAAAAGAATTGACTTGGACTCTGAGGCATTAAATTATTTGGTGACAATCTTACTATATATAAGGTGGTTCAAATTCTGAACAAACTAGGCTTGTCCAACATGATTGAATTAGATTAGTTTGACTTTTACTTAACCAGGAATGACCGATTATGTGACATGAATGACCATTCATATTAAGTGAAAAGGAATGACTACGCATGCGATTATGCATGACCATTCATAACGTTTTCTATTTATACGAATGCAATTTCAAAATTCAGTAGCATCTTTTGTAGCCCTTAGTCATCACGCAACTCCCAATACACACATACTCTATTCATAAAGCCCTAGCAACCTCTAGTGAATAGTCTAGTTCTCCAAGTTTGTGTTTCGTATGAATACCAAGAAGTTGCCTATTGAGAGTTTGGTAGTGATCTCAATGCCACGTAAATATTTGGAAGAGCTATCTAATGTAGTTATGATATTCTCAAACACTTATGTATCCTAGAATAACATATTCATGTAATTGTTCATTGAAACATAATACTTTCGCATTTCTCAAACATCTTATAATATTTTGTTGCCTTATCGATATCTAACGACCTAAAAACCCAATAGTAGTAGTTTCCCTCTTATAGGTAGTACTTCTGAAGATTGGGTGTTATACGACATAATTTAGATAAATCTTCATAGAAATCCTCAATGATAGTAGGCCCAAAGCTTTCTTGAATTCCTTTCTTTAGTATGGTCCAAGTCATAGGACATTTTTCTTCTTCCTTAAATTATTGGTATCAAAATTAACATTGTTTTTCACCTCACTCTTAGTGAATTAGAACAATAAAGAAATTGCCTAGCCTTACAAATGCGACTTATTGGATTTTTTTTTCTCTATTGTAACATGGAAAGTCCAATTTTGAATGTTTAAATGCGACGAAGAAAGATCCTAGTATATGGATGCCATTTGCTTTTGAAAGGTAAAACTTTTCCATAATTCCCATCTTACAAGAGGTAGTCCATTATTTTGTTGAGATTTCAGTTGCTATTTGTAATTTGATTGATTTGACATATTAGTGTTATGATAATTTGTTTTGGCTCCCACTAGTTCATCATTTTGTCGAGATTTGAGTTACTACTTGTAATCTAATCAATTCGAGTTATTGGTGTTATGATCATTTGTTTAAGCTCCTGCCACTTATTGTTGGATGGTGTTTTTTCTTTAGGTTCCAATATCATCGCCTTTCATATCAATTGATGCGAATTTGTTTCTTATCAAGATAATGTGTCATTATAGAGGAACTACTTGGATGATCTCTATCAGTAATGCCTTAAGGGAAAAAAACTTAGATGTCAAATCTTGTTTTTGAACTTGATTCTTCTTTTTATCTATCTTGTGGTTGGTGGAGGTCACACTTAGAGAAGACAAAGAAAGAGAGGAAGAATTAATTTTATTGAATTGAATTAATAATGCAAGAAAATTCACTAATGACTTTAACTGAAAAACTAAACCTTTATTTATATTAGAGTTGAGCTCCTAATCCCATACTTAAGGCTTTAAAATCTCCAATGACCGGACTTGATTTGTGAATTTATTTCTAAATCAAATGCAATAAATTAAGGATTTTCATTGATTGGTTATCTATCCCTAAATCATTGCAAGATATCCACATGGTTAGCTATCCCTAAATCAAATGCAATACATTAAGAATTTTTATGTCAAAATCCTCAAAATAGAGGTAACCAATGGAAACATTGTAGATAAAATAAAATACAATGTGAATCATCTTCGAATAATGCTATGCAAAGCCACTTTTTAGTATACAAATATATACAGACATGATGTGTCATCATGTGATTGAGTACTACTTTATCCTTAATTTAAAATCACTCAATCACTTAATAACATATGTTAAATATGTATCCATTTGTGTACGTAAAGTGAGTATATATAGTTTTATTAATCATCTTCTCTTGCAACATTAAACCGATAAACTCAAGTTCTAAGTGTTAACAAAAAAAAAAGAATTCTCAATTCTTTAACAAAAAATTCAGTCCTTACATAAAATTTAAATTTTTTCTCTTGCATAAAAAAAGTTCAACTATTTGAAATCTCTTCCAAAGATTTCTTAATGTTGTGGAAATATCATCACTAGCATAAAAAATAAAAATAATAACTATCAGATTTCATTTGTTGTTTTGGATTTTTTTTTGGACTTTATTTGCCCTTTGGGGTTGATTTTGTTTTTGATCTCATTGTTGCTTAAGATGAAATATTGTTGATTTCCTTTGAAGACTTTTGAAACAATCAAGTGTGAGTGATGTTTAAACTTGTGCTCAAATTCATAAGAATCATTGGAATAGATTCAGGCTAAGCATAATTAGTTTAACAAAACTATGTACATAAATAACAAGCATAAACTTGTGCACAAATGATAACGTGTCACCATGTGATTAGGTGATTTTGAATTAAAGATTGATAAAATAACACTCAATTATATAATAACATATTATTATTTGTATATAAATTTATACTTATTATTTATGCATATAATGTTACCCTAATTAGTTTGTGTCTCATTTAAGTTAATAATTTGTGTTATAATTGACTAAACCATTAAATTTTAATTGACTTTAATTAAAATTGTTTCACCAAGAGTTTCAATAGGACTTGGATAACACCACTTTAGCTAAAAACTGAAAAACTTGCAAAACCAATTGTCAAGTATTTTTAATTTACATTCTATGATTAATATTAGGTTTTCGATTTTTGAAAGCAAATACAGTGGCTTCAACTACATGTAGAAAGCCAAGGCGTAATGTAGTCTAACATTCATGTAAATCTGTGACTTAAAACTAGAATGACAGTCTTGTAATTAGGAGAATAAGTTAGGGCATAGTTTTGTCTTTAGTTATTAACCAGGTGTTGTTTAGCCTTTACTCGGCCAGGTTGTTACCTAATAGGTAAAAAAACCATGTGTTGGTTTTTAATGAGTTTTTAACGTATAATGATAGGGGTATCATGAAAGCATTGAGCTAACAAGGAGATTTACTACATATTTCGATTGGGCCAATCACGAGGAGCAAAGCTAAGAAGGTGCAACAGGCCTCAAAAGGGCTTAGAGACTAAAACCAGCTCACTCAAGGACGACTGAATATTGGAAGGAGCCAATAAAGAGGTCAACTTGATTCAGGCCCAAGTCTACCGAGAAATCTAATTTAAGGCACATAGATAGACTTCGAACGGTTATAACTTTTGATCTGAGAAGAGTTACGAGGCTTGTGATATATCAACATGAAGCTCGCTTCAAGCTCTATAATGACAACCTACTTCGTTAGTTGCACCTAATTTTCTAAGCCAAATAAAGGCATTTTCAGTATGTATTATACTGTTTTCATTTTACTAAATTTAGGATTTTTCGTTTTAATGATTTTGCTCTTGTTTGTGACTGAGCTAGACTTTATTGAACCCAATTGACATACTTCCTATTAATTTAATTAGTGTTTGGGTAGTTAATTAGGTAATTAGTTTGGGAAGTTTGGAAGTCCATTAGTTCATCGGTAGTTTTTAGGGTTAAGTTGACATTGCACTATAAAACTTAATTTTTTTACGATGAATGGATCTTTGGCCGAATTTTGCATAGTTCTCTTACTATTGAATTATCACTCTTTAAACTTATCAAGATTCGTCTTATGACATTCACTATTAACGATTCCAAGATTCATTCGTTCTATATCGATTTGAGTCAAGGGTTATATAAGTGACGAGATTGATTCAATCTTGGGAAAATATCTTCGTGGACATTGGGTCTTTCATCAAATCGTCAAGGTTTGTGTCACATAAGGTTTTTGGTCTTGAGTTCTCTCGGGCTTTATATATTTTCTGAGTGAGGGTTTTGAATCCTAAGAGAAATCCATTTGTTTCTCTTTTAGTTTCACCTTCCCGTCATCGAGTCAACATCATGCTTACTATGGTTCTCAGTTTTAGGTGTTATTGTGGTTTGTTTGGTTGAGTCGAAACAAGTCAGGTTCTATAAGTGTACTCTTTCAATTTATAATAGATTTTACTAGAGGGTTCCTCTGCCTTGGATATAGGATTCTAATCTTGGGACTCAAACCAAGTATATTGTTATATTGATTCTTTGTGCATTGTGATATTAGACTGTTCTTATGTGCTTCTTAGGCCATCAATAATTTGAAACTTGATTAATATTCGAACTTGATAAATACATACAGTTAACAAGTGATATCAAAGCATTCTAGAGTCAGATATTGCTAATCTTATTTAAAATAATTTGTTTAAAGTGTTTTTGATTAAAGATTGGGTTATCTTGCTTTTTATTGTATTCTGTTACTGTCGCTTGAGTGATTTGATAAACAATTCTCTTACTATTTGCTTTCTGTGTACCTACTGTGACTGTGTTATTCATCTATTTGATATATTGTCACTGTGGCTAAAAGAAATACTAGTTAGCTTGCTCTGTTCTTTTTCTATTTATTGCAACTTGTAAAGAATTGGATTAAAAACACTTGAATAATAAAAATGGCTCAAACAAAAATAGATGTTGAAAGGTTTGATAAGAAAGGTGATTTTAATATGTGGAGAAAGAAAATGCATGTTGTTTTAGTTCACTAAAAGTGTGAAAAAACACTTAGTGGTGATTCTGCTCTCCCTGAAAATATAGATCCTAATGTGAAATCTAAAATTTTAGAAACTACCTATAGTCTTCTTATCTTGCATTGATTTGATAATGTCGTAAGACAAGTTGATAATAAAAATACAACTACAAAGATTTGGTTGAAATTGGAGTTATTGTATATAACTAAGTCCTTGACTAATAAAATCTACCTAAAAGAACAATTGTTTGTTTCAAAATAGATTTTGCTAAATCTTTTGATGAAAATCTTAATGAGTTCAATAAAATCATCATTAGTTTGGCTAATATAGAAGAGAAGATATCTGATGAAAACCAAGCAATAATCATTTTGAACTCTTCATCCAATTCTTTTAAAGATGTTAAAGTTACAATAAAATATAGTAGGGAGTCTCTACCTTTAGATGATGTATTGGGTGCCTTAAAATCAAAAGATTTAGAAATTAAATTTGAAAGAAAGACAATCAATGAAGGGTTTTAGGTTAGAGGTAGGACTAAAAAGAGGAATATTCAGAAAAATAGGAAAACCTCTAGATCTAAATCTAAGAGTAAGAAAACTTGTCAGCAGCATCACAAAGAGGGTCATTTTAAGAAGAATTTCCTAAAGAAAAAGAAAATGTATAATAATAGTAATAATAACTCTAAAATCCAAGACATAGCAAATTTCCTAGAAGGGTATGAGAGTGCTAAGGTTCTTATGCTAATTGAGAGAATGTTAAGTGAGAAATGGGTTATGGATTCAAGTTTGCACTTTTCACATGACATCTAGAAAAGATTAGCTAACTGATATTAAATACTTGAATAAAGGTAAAGTATTAATGGGAAATTATGAGTCTTGTGATGTTATTGCTATTGGTAGTATCAAATTTAAAATGCATGATGGTTCTATTAAAATTCTTGAAAATGTGAGATTGGTGCCTAAACCAAAGAGGAATTTAATCTCTTTAGGTTTGTTAGATTCAAATGGATATACTTTTAAATCTGAAAATGATGTTCTTAAAGTAATATTTTGAAAGGAAATTGAAACAGAGTTGTATGTTTTGAAGTGTTCTGTTGTGCCAGATTATATGAATTTTACTTATAAATATGATGAAACTGTTTTGTGGCATAAAAGACTTGAACACATAAGTGTTATTGGATTGCATGAGCTTTGTAAATAGAAATTGATTAATCCTGACAAGATTGATAAATTTTTATTTACATGAAAATTATGTCCTGGGTAAGTCACATAGACTTAGATTTGTCTTTGTTACTCAAAGAACTAAGACTATTTTAGATTATATGCATTCTAATTTGTGGGGATTTACACAGATCCCCAATTCTCTATCTAATTCTCATTATTTTGTAACATTTATTAATGATTACTCTAGGAGAGTATAGGTGTATTTTTTAAAACATAAAGATCAAACCTTTGATTGTTTTAAAGAATCGAAAACACTTGTTGAAAATCAAACTAATAAAAAAAAAAAAGTTTTAAGAACTAATAATGGTTTGGAATTCTGTAATAAATTCTTTTCAAATTTTTGTAAAAAGGCAGAAATTCTTAGGGATAGGGCATATATTAAAACACCTCAATAGAATGGGTTAGCTGAAAGAATGAACAAAACCATTATGAATAAAGTTAGGTGCATAATGGTAGATTTAGGTTTAAGCAAAAGATTTTGAGCAGACGCAGTTGTCATTACATGTTATTTAATTAATAGATCACTTTCATCTGCATTGAATTTTAAAACACCTATGGAACTTTAGAATAAAAATCCACCATCGTTAAGTCATTTGAGACCTTTCAGATGTCTTATATATGTTCATGTTATCAGGGGAAATTAAATCCTAGGGCTTTAAAGGCTATTTTTTTGGGTTATCCTATAGACACAAAAAGATATAAATTGTGATTGATTGATAATAAGAAATGTGTTATAAATAGAGATATAGTCTTTAATTAATTAAAGTTTTATAAAGACTTGTTTACTAATAATCAATCAGGGTATATTCAAATTGAGGTAGAGACACTGCAATCTAGTTTTCAAAGTTAGACTAAAGAGTCAAATGGTAGACTTGAATTGGGTTTGTATTCAATTCATACTCCAAAGTACAAAATCTTAGGCTCGAATCAACAACCACAACTACAAAGTCAAGAAGAAAGTCTTTAATCTAATAATGGTCGTAATTTGTCTAATTATCAGCTTGCTAGAGATAAGGTTAGAAGGGAAATTAGATTACCTTTTAAGTATACAAATGCAGATCTTATTTCATATGCATTTTTGATAGGTGATTTAATAAAATGGATGAACCTATTAATTTCAAGCAAACATGTAGAAGTCAATACAAAAATGATTGGATGAAAGCCATGGAGAATTAGATGGCTTCTCTACATAAAAATCATACATGGTCACTTGTTGATAGACCTAAAAGTCAAAAGGTAATTGGATGAAAATAGGTTTTCAAAAGAAAACCTTGTATACTTGGCATTGAGTAAGCAAGGTCTAAAACAAGAGTTGTTGCATAAGGTTTCTCACAAAGAGAAGACATTAATTATAATGAGATATTCTCTCCTATTATAAAGCATACTTTGATTAGACTAATGTTGTCTATTGTTGTTCTTTTTGATTTAGAATTAGAACAAATGGATGTTACTATTGCCTTTCTGCATGGAAAATTAGAAGAACAAATATTCATGGAACAACTTGAGGAGTTTGTGAAATCTGGTAATAAGAATGAGGTTTGTTTACTTCATAAATCTTTGTATGGTTTTAAACAGTCTTCTAGACAATGGTACAAACGACTTGATATCTTTGCTCTATTAATTAGATTTTCTAGATGCAGTTATCATCATTATGTTTATTTTAAAAAAATTGAAAATGACAGTTTTGTATACTTACTGATTTATGTGGATGGCATGTTAATAGCTTCTAAGAATATGGGTGCTTTATTTGATTTGAAATATATGATGAATTCAAAATTTGAGATGAAGAAATTGGGTCGTACAAAGAGAATACTAAGTATGGATATAAGCAGGAATAGATTGAAACAATGTTTGACTTATCTCTATCTACTTATATTAGAAAGTACTTAAGTTATATCATATGATCAATGCAAAATGTGTGAATGTTCCTATGGGTCCTTATTTTAAATTGAAATATGTTAGATTATTATCTTCTGATGAATCTAATTTCATGAAGAATATAACATATTCTAATATGGTAGGGAGCCTAATGTATGCAATGATAGGTATTAGACTAGACATAACATATGCAATTATTCTTGTTAGTAGGTTTATGAGTAATCCGTGTAAAGAACATTGAAATGCAATAAAATAGTTATTTAAATATTTAAAGGGTATATCTGATTATAACTTGTCTTATACTGTTGATGCTACGAATATGTTTTTTGTTGAAAGATTTTGTGATTTAGATTTTGCAGCTGACTTTAATAAAAGGAGATCCCTCAGTGGTTATGTGTTCACCTTTGGTAGGAATATTGTGAGCTGGAAGTGTAATTTATAACACATTGTAACACTTCGACAACTGCGGCTGAATACATAGCATTGAATGAAGTTATTAAGGAAGCATTGTAGCTAAAGGGAATTACTTCTAAGTTAGGACTAAATGTTGGTGTTACAGAGATCTTCAGTGATTCACAGAATGCTATCAATCTGTCTAGAAATTATGCATTTCATCAGAGGACTAAACACATCGATGTAAGGCTACATTTCATCAGAAATGTGTTGGTTGTTGATCAAGTTAGTGTGAAGAAAATCTTAACTGATGTCAATCTAACTGACATCTTAACTAAACCTATGCTAATGAGTAAGTTTAGAGATGCTTTAGGCTTACTCAAAATTTGTCCAGTTTAAGTGTGTTGTGATGTTTGCAAGGGAGTCCTTAGTTATTTTAGTTTGGCAATCTTGCAATTAGAAGAATAAGTTGGGGCAGAGTT
The DNA here is from genome assembly GCF_011075055.1 of Mangifera indica. NCBI lineage: Eukaryota > Viridiplantae > Streptophyta > Magnoliopsida > Sapindales > Anacardiaceae > Mangifera > Mangifera indica. Next base: position 10,658,890 of record NC_058142.1, on the reverse strand, counting down.
TTGTCTTTAGTTATTAATAAGGGGTTGTTTGGTCTTTACTCGACTAGGTTGTTACCTAATGGGTAGTTTTTAACGCATGAGGTTTTTGGTCTTGAGTTCTCTTGGGCTTTTTGTATTCTCTGAGTTAGGGTTTTGAATCTTAAGAGAAATCCACTTGTTTCTCTTTTGGTTTGGCCTTCCTGTCGTCGAGTCAGCGTTATGCTTGTAGTGATTCTCGGTTTTGGAGGTGATTGTGGTCTATTTGGTTGAATCAAAGAGTCAGGTTTTGTAAGTGTACTTTTCGATTTATAATGGATTTTATTAAAGGATTCCTCTACCTTGGATGTAGGGTTCTAATCTGGGGACTCGAATCGAATATATTGCTGTGTTAATTCTCTGTACATCATGATGTTATACTATTCTTGTACAATTCTTGGGCGGTTAATAATTTGAAACTTGATTATTATTCAAACTTGGTAAATTCAAACAGTTAACCATTCGCTTTATATCTATATCAAATTCATTTTGAATTTGCAACCCTAGTATGTATTTTTTTTATGGGTTAAGTTGGCCAGTATTCAGTAATAGCTAAAAATATTCTGGTGATTTAACAAAACTATAAAATGCCTTCACATTAATAGGGGTTTGTTTAAATTGTTTTAGGAATTTTCATTATTTTTATAAGGAACTAAAGGGGATAAATCACAATACAACATAAATAAACCACCCAAATAACCAAATATAATCAGAAAACAACATAAATCTTCCCCCAACAAGCCTGAAGGGGACTTAAAATACATAGTAATATATCACACAGAATGATATATAAAAACAAATTAAGAAATGGAAAACCTTCTCTTCCTAGGCTTGGTAATATCCACACCACTATTATCCTCAATATTTGAAGTGTCTTTAGATCCGTGTTTGAAGGGATTCAACTTACCAAGAGTCTTGGACATCGAAGAGAAAAATGTATTCTTTCTTTGGCCAGCTTTGCTATTGCTAGAACTTGTCCCTTGACTCTTCTGCATATCTGTTATGTAAAGCTTCATCTGCAACAGCTCTGATCTCAAAGCTTCATTTTCTTTAATCAGTGAAACATCTGCCTGCAATTGGTTTCTTGCTGTAGCAGCATCCGGCTTGCTTCGCTCATCCGCCCCACTTCTTAGCTTCAGCTGATCATAATATAAAGCATGCAAAACAATCTGCACCGGCAATCTTTTATTCTGTGATGCATGTACTCGAGCTTCATATGAAAGTTTTAAAGGATCCATTGATCCGCACACTTTCTCTCGCTCTATCTCGTCAAGATTCGGATGCGCCTTCAGATAGATGTCAATGGCACGATAGAGATTATCTTCAACCTTTCGTGAACCTTTGGGAACAAGATTAGCAATCCCATTGAATTTCGACATACTGAGTTCAGAAGATGTTGCAATTTCCCCAAGATATACATCCACAGTCTTAGCAACTCTATGCATCGCCGCTGAACAAGCATCTTTGAATTTTCCACCGCTGAAAACCGCCATACTCTTCTCCTTCTCCACAAACGAACTTATGATCCGCCTTACGCTTTCTAAATCAAACAGCCCTTCACCATCATATGTGAAAGAAAGAACAAGAAGATCGTCCACATTCACATGTTCAAGTATTGATGAGATCCTTTTTTCGAGCTCGTTCTTGCAGGAGTTTGAAGCTTTAAGGAAGATTGCCGAGCGGAGAAGGCAGCAGAGGAAGTTAATGGGGAAAGCGGCTTTTTCAGAGGGCATAAGGGAGACAATGGATTGAAGAAGATCACGTTGTTGGATTCTGAGTTGAGAATCAACTGAATCTAACAGTTTGGCAGAGTGATCTCTGACGAGATCTCGAAGTGATCTTTCAGCGTATGTGATTATGGCGCTGCAGAGAGCTACGGATTTGGCGCCTCGTTTCTTCATGGCGGTCAAGATTCTACCAAACATTTCAATGTCTAAGATTGGTAGCTCCTCAGTCCACCGGTTTCCTGGTGCTCTATATGGGAAGTTGGCCTCGTAACAAGCCTGAAAGAATGCATAGTACACAGGGTTAATCACACTAGAATTTACTTACAAAATCCCAATGTATACTGCCACGAACGAAATAAATAAAGACACTATAAATTTAAATTTTATATTTTTCATTGAAGAGGTTAAACTTTCTGATTTTATTTTTAATATGATTAACTTTTTTGATTTTACTGTTAAAAGATTAAACTATCACTGTTTTCTATGGAAGATACCAAATCAAGCATTCTACTTAAAAAAAAAAAATTAGAATTGTATAAATTATTGTCATCTTCACTTATCTCTATGTTTGTACTCAAATTTCATATGTCCATTTTACCTCCATTTGATAGCTTCAACAAATTTTATGAAGGGATATTTATGTGAGGATTTTTTCTTTTGTCTTTAGCGATTGTTTTGAAATTAAATATATGTACGCAAGATTTCTTTTTTGTTGTTGGGTTTTTTTTTTTTTTTAATTTTTTTGATTCTTTTGGAATTGAAAGTTTCTACTCACCCAAATGATGATTCCTCTTAAGTAATAGTTTGTTATTCTTTATCACACAAAAACGTATGAAATACAGAGCAAACTATAAGAATGTTTGTGGATTCGAACAAAATGAGATATAACTTTTCTTAATGTTTAGCAAGTTTATGAATTTAAAACATATAAGAAATCTTGAACTTTCTCCCCTAATTTTTATACCCTCTATGGATAACTTAATTAAAGAAAAAAAAGTTGTCCAAAACTAGTGTTAAGGTTAGTTTGAGCAACTTTTTTTAGTTTAAAAAATCGTCAAGAAGGGACTATACGTCACTTTTTATTCAATAGGGTTATATGATGTTTTTTGTCAAGAGGGGCTATTATAAATTTATAAAACTTTTTTGGACTAAACGATTGTCCAAATATAAAGGTATACAAATTTTTTTAATCAAATAAAGGGTATATGAAATTTTTTGTCTTGGGGGGACTATTGTAATTTCCAACAAATTATTAAAAAATGGTCTGAAACTAGTAGAAGACTATTACAAACATGATAAAAAAATATGAGCAAAAGAGTTTATAGAAAGAAACATGAGGAGAAGAGGAATTAATAAAAGAAATGTGAGCAGAAGAATGGTGAGTTAAATTGGGAAACATGTTTGTAAAGTTTTTAAGTGAATCTCTTACCGATGGTAAAAAAGAAGGGATATTTATAGGCAATCAAGTGATAAAAGATCACCCAAAGTGATAAATGTAATTTATGAGAGTCATAATTAGCAACTCAATAATAAATCCTCAAATCCCATACCCCCTCCAAGAATTAAATATGTTCTCATGGTGGGAAGCCATCGTATACATAACATTCTCTCTTAGATTTTTACTATGTATAAATAATTATATTAACATTGTTAAAAGAAAAAACTTAGAAAAATAAAAACTAAAATAAAGAAACGTAATTATTTAATATCTTGTAAAATAGAGTCAGACAAACTTAAATTATCTCATTAAAAATCTTATTAGGAAAACTTAGTCAAGGAAAAAAAATATAATGCACATTTTATCCAATGTGTTATTGCTCTCCTTGATGAATGTTTTCTCTCTTTGTAATAGGATTAACTTAGTTGCTTGTTAAACTGTCGCATACCAATGTTATATTGTCGTATACTGATGTTATACATAAACTTTTCAAATGTTAATGTTGGTAGTGTCTTGGTAAATAAGTTTGTAATATTATCATTTGATTGTATTTGTTTGACATCAATCTTTCGGTTTTACTAGAGTTTATAAGTGTAAAAGAACTTCAATGAAATATGTTTGATTTTGACTCATTTAATGTATCCACCTCTAGCTTATGCAATATACACTGCATTGTCTTTATATAATATAAAAAAAGTGTTTATTGTAGAAGAAAAACTACATATATTTTAGATGTGATGGATAACAAATAGCAATTATATGCATTTTCGGTTGGCTTTGTGGAGAACCAAAATCTCCCAATGATTTGAAGATGTTACACCTAAAGTAAGTTTGGTGGAGTGTCATGATATTGTTTTGTCATCATAAGTAAAAATATATCCCGTTTGTGAGCGACCCTTATAAGGATAAAAAAGATAACCGACATCTGTATATCTAACAAAACTAGGATTTTTAAGGAATTTGACAAAATATAATAATTTCAAATCTCTAGTTTCACATAAGTAATGAAGCATATACTTGATTCCATTCTAGTGATAACAGGTTGATGCAAAGCTAAATTAGGCCAATAAATTCACTACGAATGATATATCTGTTTTAGTGTATTGGACTAAATATAATAAGACACCAATGATATTAAGATGTGGTACTTTCAGATCGAGTATCTTTTCATCCTCTTCTTTAGGATGAAATGGATCCTTTTTCAAGTTAAGAAATCGAAAGCCCATTAGGGTACTCAAAAGATAAACTTTATCCATATTAAAGTATTTTAGTAATTTTTAATATATATTGATTAATAGATAAATATTCTATTTGAATTATGCTTGATCTATAAGTCGAGACAATATTTTGTCTTTCCTAAATCCTTTATCTTAAATTCTTTTTTCAAGTAATCAACAATTTTTTAGAAGTCCCAATTAAATTCATATCAACATAAACTGTTATAATAGTAATCCCAATTCTTACCTTTTTATGAAGACACATGGTCATATAGAGTTATTCACATAACTCTTATTTTTCAAATATTTACTGAGATGATTATTACCATATTCTTTAGGATTGTTTTAACCCGTATAATGATTTTTGTAAATTGATTGAGTACTTGCCTCCTAGATCAACCTTTTTCGTTTTATGCAATTTAAATCCTTTAGAAAGTTTCATATAGTTTTTAGTATCCAAGTTTTCATACAAGCAATAACTACATATATTAAATGCATATCTAGTCCATCAGAGACTGTTATATTGATTAAATATCTTAATGTGATTATATCCATCACTAGTGTATATGTTTTATCAAAGTTTATACATAACTTTTATTATATGCATATCTAGTCTATTATAGATTGTTAAACTGATCAAATATCTTAATGTGATTAGATCCATCAATGTGTGTATGTTTTATCAAAGTTTATACCTGACTTTTGGAAAAAGCCTTAAACCACAAGCTTTGCTTTGTATTTAGTAATTTCATTTTCTCACAAATACCCAATTATATCCAATAAGTTGAACGTTTTTAGGTGTTTAGACTACAAGTCCAAATACTTGATATTTTACTAAAGAGGCTAATTCTGTTTGAATTGTTTTTTCCTATTTAGATTAATCATGTCTTTGTTTGCATTTGTCCACAGTATGTGGTTCAAAATCATCATAATTCATAATTTCAGTAGGTATTGAGAATAAGAATATATCATCAATGTTAACCGTTTCATAATTTCACATCACTTATATATAAGCATAATTTATAAATGTTTCTATATTCTCATTTTCTTCTTTTTGAGGAGTTCATTCCACTTCAAAATCTTTGGTCTCTTTAGGGATCATAATCTCTTCTAGAGAAATATTAGCAAATTTGAATTTTTCAATCATTTTAGAATTATCATGGTTGACATCTATTTGTTTTTTTGTCTTTCTTTTTTGAAGAACAATGTCTTTCAATCCTATGAGTCTAACATGCTTCAATGCGTAATAGAATGATCAGTCATACCTTGAATAGATTGTTCAACAATTACATTAATTATTACTGGTGTATTGACAGTTGGTACATGTGATCTTGTCACTTTCTTATATCTACAAATGCATCAAACATTTGATTAGGAATATTTGTAAATACATTGTCCTCTACAATATAATTTCACTTTTAGATGTGCAAGAATCTAAATGAGACATGGTAAGTAAGTGCTAAGTGAGTTCATGCCTAACTTTATGAGACATTTTCTTTTCTCTTAAAGTTGAGAATATTGTCTAATCAAAGTGATAGTCTACAAAACATGTAGTAAAAAGATCACTTATTAATAGTTTTAGATATCCAATAATAGATGGTGAATTGTATCTAACATAAATTTTCAAATGACATAAGGGTCTTATTTTTTGTATTGAGAAGACATAATAAAGACGTATATAACATAATCAAATACTCTCAAATAAGATATATTAGATTGATGACCAAGAACCAATTAAATAAGAGAATATTGATGATAAGAAGAAAGTCACAAGTGAATTAATCCTGCAATATGTAATATAGCATTTTCTCCCATAAAAGTTGGTAATTGAATTCTTAGTAATAAAATATGTATAATTACTTGGAGTCATTTGATAAGAGATTCAACTAATCCATTTTGAGTGTGCATATAAGAGATTGGATGCTCAACATCAATCCCTATAGACATGTAATAATCATAAAATGTTTTGAATATAAATTTACCGATATTATCTAACTATATTGACTTGATTTGGTCATCTGAGAATTGAGCCCTCAACTTGATAATTTGAATTAATAGTTTAACAAAGTCAATATTTCAAGTTGACAATAAACAAACATAAGACTATCGAGCAGATTCATTAAGTAAGACCATAAAATAATAAAATGACACATTTGATGGATGAATGAGTCCACATATACCCTTTGAATCCTTCGTAGGAATGATGGAGATTCAACTTTAACTTTGGAGGGAAATGGGCTGACTACTAATTTGCTTTATGAATAGGTGGTGTAAAATTTTTCATTGGACAAAAAAATCTTGTGATTATTTAATGCATATTCTTGTAAATTTTCAATAATTTTACGCACAATTACAAATCTTGGGTGACCTAGATGATTATGTCAAAGTATAAAAACTTTTGAATCAAATAACTTTTAGTTCAATACCGCATAAGTTTTAATTATCTTTAAGATTGTATAATACAATCTAGATAATAAAACGAATAATTTTTCTAATACACATCTTCTTTCGGAGGCATTACCAATTATACAAAGAAATTTTATACCATTTTCATTCATAGTTTCAATATAATAATAGTTATTTTTTATGTCTTTAAAACTAAGTAGATTTCTTCTATATCTGTTTGAATATAATATATCATTGATATTTAATTTATTCTCATCTTTTAAAAGAATTATAGCTTTTATGAAACCTTTAATCAAGTTTCTTGACCCTGAAATAGTATTTACTTTAGCTTCAATTGGCGATAAATTAATAAAAATTTCTTTTCTTTAAGAATTGTATATGTTGTCACATTATCTATCAAACACAGGTTTGCATCATCATCTTCTTGTGTTAATGATTTAATTTTGAAATTCATATCATTTCATTTAAAATTTATATTAGTCATTACAAAATATTCAAAAAGGAGTACATAGTACTAATTACACAAAACAATATACATGATTTCTTAATCTAGAAGTCTGAAATATTGAAATTTGTTAGATTAACAAAATCCGAATTATCAAAAAACTTTGATTCGAGCTTATTTTCATTATTTTTTATGAATGCCTAATATAGCTCTACCAAATGTCTAGGCATATGATAGGGATGCGACCAATGGCCTTAGAATGACATCTATAACGTTTGCTTTCATAATTTTAAAGTTTACTTTGCATCATTTTTTCTTTGTCCTATTTTGCTTCATCTCTGGTCTATTTATGGTGATGAAATTTTTTATTATGACTATCTTTGGATCGAAACTTATTCCGTCCTAGACCTCATCTCTTCCCATTATAACGATTACTAGTAGTTGCATTCACTTCAAGGAACTGCATAGTGTCAATGGGGCGTGTTTGATAGTTTCTCAATAATAATTCATTATTTTGTTAAACCATCAGCAAACAAAATATTAATTCAAAATATATTTTTTAAGTTTCTTTCCCAATATTGCTATTGCAGAAGCATATTTGAGGAATGAAATGTAAAGAAATATTTTCTTCATTTTTTTCTCTACATAATCTCATTTGAAAAATTATTCTAAATAAAACAGAGTTATATTTACTTACAGATATAAAATCTTATAAGTGTAAATGAGTCTATTCATATTGGGTCATTGATAATGTTATTGATCTTTCATGTTAAAGTCTTTTAGAATTTTTCACAATTCTAGTGGATATACTATGTCCATATATTCGGCTTGTAATCATTCATGGTTATGATGTCGAAGAAAAATAGTGGTCTCAGATCTATCTTAGTGAGACGTTTCATTTTCTTCTTTAATTATTTCTCTAAGGTTTATGGATTCTAAATGGAGAACCATGCCAATAGTCCATTCAGTATATTTTTCTGCATCCAATCGTAAAACAACTTATTGAATTTTTATGAGATTTGACATTTTCACCAATCGTAGATGATAAAAGAAACAAAATTAGTAATATGATGAAGTAAAATTGTGTTAGAACTTCAAGTTTATATTTGTCTATATTCATAAAACTTCAAGTTTTATAATTAATATTTAGAACATTAAATTCTTCATTCTGATTATATTTAAGACTTCAGGGTTATATTTTTCATGCTTTTACAAACTTTATATTACAAATGAGATACAATTATAATTTGTATTTACAAATAACATAAATTATAAATGGAGAAACTAAACAAAATAATAATAATAATTGAATCATACATGATTTGTATTTTACAAAAAGGATAATATTATAATTGAATTATTCATATTTGCATTATAAAATGGAATGTATCAGTAGTATTATCCCAATTTAATACTACTGATATTGCAATTGTATCATCATCTCGTTTTTATAATGCAAATATGAATATTTCAATTATAATATTGTTCTGTCTGCAAAATACAAATTATAGATGTTTCAATTATTATTACTATGTTGTTTAGTTTCTCCATTTATAATTTATGTTATTTGTAAATACAAATTATAATTGTATCTTGTCTACAACCCAAACTGTGCAAAAGTATGAAAAACATGAGCACAAAGTTTTAAAAGTTTTGTGAATATAGACAAATGTAAACTTGAAGTTCTGACACAATTTTACTTCATCATATCACTAATTTTTGTTACTTTCATCAACCTGCAATCATTGAAAATATCAAATTTCATAAAACTTCAATATGTTACTCTACGATTAGATAGAGAAAATTATAGTGAATGGGCTCTTGACACGGTTCTCTATTTAGAATCTATGAATCTTAGAGAAGCAATCAAAGAAAGAAATGAAACATCCCAACAAGATAGATCCAAGATCACTATTTCCCTTCAACATCATATCCATGAAGGATTATGAACTGAGTATATGGAAATAAAGGATTCACTAAAATTATGGACATGTCTGAAAGAAATATTTGAATATCAAAGGTCAATAACATTACTAATAGTCTAATATAGTGCTCACATTTACATTTATAAGATTTTACATTTGTAAGTGAATATAACTCTGTTTTGTTTAGAATAGTTTTCCGAATGAGATTATATGAGGAAAAATAAATAAAAAAAATATGTTAGAAAAAACTTTCTCCACATTTCATCTCTTAAATATGCTTCTGCAACAACAATAGGGGGAAAGAAACTTCAAAAAATATTTTGAATTAATATCTTTTTTGATGTGCTTGAATAAAATAAAGAATTGTTATTGTGAAACCACAAACATGCCCTACTAGCACTACGTTATTCCCTATAGTGAATGCAACTACTAGTAATGGTTTTAGTGAGCGTAGATGAAGTCTTAGACGAAATAAGTTTTGACTTAAAGGTAGTCATAATAGAAAATCTTATCATCATAAATGGACCAAAGATGAAACAAAATAGAATAAAGGAAAAATGATGTAGAACAAACTACAAAATTATGAAAACAAATGTTATAAATGTGGTTCTAAAAGCCATTGATAACGTACCTATCATACGCCTATATAATCAGTGGATCTATAACCAAAAAAAAAAATAATAATAATGAAAATAAGATCAAATCAAATTATTTTGATAATCCAGATCTTGTTGACTTGACAAATTTTGATATTTTAGACTTCTTTCTAGATTAAAATATCATATATATTATTTTATGTGATTAATACTACATACTCCTTCTTTTCAAGTATTTTGTAATGAATAATGTAAATTTTACATGAAAGGACATGAATTTCGAAATTGAAGAATTGACACCAAAGGATGTGATGCAAACCTATGTTTGGTAGATAGTTTAACAACACACACAATTCTTTAAAAAAAAAAAGAAATTCTTCTTAACTTTATAACCTAATAAAACTAAAGTAAATATTATTTTAGGGTTAACAAACCTTATTGTAGGCTTCGAAAGAGCCACAATTGTTTTGAAAAACATGATCAATTTAAACATCAGTTATGTATGATATTTAAATAGATCTAGATAAAATATACTTAGTTTTAAAGATATAAAAAATAATGGTTATCATATTAAAACCATCAATGAAAATAATACAAAATTTCTTTGTATAATTGGTAATTCCTTCAGAAGAAGGCATGTACTAGAAAAATTGTCTGTTTTATCACCTGAATTGTATTATATAATTATAAATATAATTAAAACTTACACAATATCAAACTAGAAATTCTTTTATCCAAAAAATTTTTATTCTTTGATATGATTGTCTAGGTTATACAAGATCTACAATGATACGTAACATTATTGAAAATTCACACAAATATACACTAAATAATCATAGGATTGTCTTATCCAATGAAAAATTTTGCACTGCCTATTCACAAGGCAAATTAGTTGTTAGACCATTTGCCTCCAAAGTTGGAGGCAAATCACCATCATTCTTATAATGATTCAAAGGGATATATATGGACCTATTCTTCCACCAAGTGGGTCATTTCGTATTTTATGGTCATAATTGATTAATTTGTCTGATGATCACATGTTTGTTTATTATCAACTTAAAATGTTGCATTTGTTAAACTATTAACTCAAATTATCAAATTGAGGGCTCATTTCCCAAATGACCTAATCAAGTCAATAATATTAGATAATACTAGTAAATTTATATCTAAAACATATGATGATTATTGTATGTCTATAGTGATTGATGTTAAACATCTAATCCTGCATGTCTACACTTAAAATGGATTAGTTAAGTCCCTTATCAAATGACTTCAGGTAATTGCATATACTTTATTACTAAAAACTCAATTACTAACTTCTATGTGGGGACATGTTCTATTACATACTGCAACGTTAATTCACTTGTATTTTTTATCATCAATTTAATATATCTCATTTGAAGATATTTGGTTGCATTGTATATGCCCTTATTACGTCTCCTCAACACACAAAAATAGGACCTTAACGTCGTTTGAAAATTTATTTTGGATACAAAAATATCATCCATTATTAAGTATCTAGAACCATTAACAAGTGATATTTTTATTGAATGTTTTACTTATCACCACTTTAATGAGACAACATTTCTAACTTAAGGAAAAAGAAAATGTCTTCTAAAGTTAGACATGAACTCACTTGACATTTACCTATCATGTTTTATTTAGATCATTGCACGTCCCAAAGTGGAACTGAAGTACAAAGGATAATGCGTTTACAAATTATGGAAAACTAAATGTTTGATCATTTCATAGATATGATATAAGTGACAAGATTATATGTATCAACTGTCAATACACTAATAAGAATTAATATGATTATTGAATAGTCTATTCAAACTGTGACTAATTAATTTACTATACGTTATAAGCATGGTAGACTCGTTAGAGTGAAGGACGTTGTTCCTCAAAAAAGAAAGGTAAAGAATCAAATATATATCAATTATGATGATGCTAAAACAATTAAAAAATCCATACTCGCTAAGATTTCTCCAAAAGAGGTTACAATTCTTGAAGAGACTCAAACCCTTGAAATGAAATAAACTCCTAAAACATAGGTAAATGAGAAACACAAAAATATCTAAAAATTATGCTTATACATAAGTGATGTGGAACTATGAAACAGTTAACATTGATGATGTATTTTTATTGAGATAGCTACCGAAATTATGAATGATAATGATTTTGAATCATGGACTATGAATGAATGCAAATAAGACATGATTGACCTAAATAGAAAGAGACCTAATTAACCTTTCTAGTAAAACGTCAAGTATTTAGATCTATAATCCAACCACCTAAAGACGTTCAACCTATTAGATATAAATAAATATTTATGAGAAAAACAAATGAGAAAAATGAGATATAAAACAAAGCTTGTGGCTCAAGACTTTTCACAGAGGTTGGGTATAGACTTCAATGAAATATACACACCAGTGATTAATATAATTATATTTAGAAATTTGATCAGTCTAATAGTCTCTAAAAGAATAGATATGCATATGATGGATATAGTCATTACTTATTTATATAAAAACTTAGATACTGAAATTTATATGAAACTCCCTAAAGGATTTAAATTGTCTGAAACAAAAAAAATCAATCCAAGACAGATATAATCAATAAAGTTACAAAAATCATTATACAAATTAAAACAATTCAAAAGAATGTGATACAATTGTCTCAGTAAATATTTGAAAAAAGAATGTTATGTGAATGACATTATATATCCATGTGTCTTCATAAAAAGGTCAAAATAAGGATTTGTTATTGTAGTAATTTATGTTGATGACATGAATTTAATTAGAAACTTTTGAAAAACTCTCAAAAATGGTTGAATACCTAAAATAATTTGAGATAAAGGATTTAGGGAAGAAAAAATATTGTCTCGACCAGCCAATCAAACAAAATTCAAATGAAATACTTATCCATTAATTAACGTATATTGAAAAATTACCAAAATATTTTAATATGAATAAGACTTATCCTTTGAGTACCCCAATGATCGTTTGGTTTCTTGACCCAAAAATGATCCATTTTGTCCTAAAAAAGATAATGAAAATATACTTTGTTCGAAAGTATTATATCTTAATGTCATTGTTCTCTTATTATATCTAGGCCAATGCACTAGACCAAATATATCATCCGCAGTGAATTTATTGGTCCGATTTAGCTCTACACCAACCCGTCGTCACTAGAATGAAATCAAATATATACTTTATTACCTATGTGAAACTAAAGATTTAAGATTATTCTATTTTATCAAACCTTTTAAAAACTCTAGTTTGGTTGAATATGTAGATTTCGATTATCTTTTTAACCCTTATAAGACCCACTTGCAGATGAGATATGTTTCCACTTATAATGACACAACAATATCATGACGTTCTAACAAATAAACTTTGGTTGCAACATCATCAAATTATTCAAATATTCTAGTTCTTCACGAAGCTAGTTGAGAATACTTATGGTTACGGTTTTTCATTTATCACATCCAAAATACATGTAGTCTTCCTTCTACAACAAACATTTTTTCTATATTATATGAAGACAATACAACATGTATTACCCATGTTAGAGGTCAATACTTTAAAGAAGATAAAACCAAATATATTTCACCGAAGTACTTTTAAACCAAATACCATTAAATGACATTCTTGAAGTCTTATTTACAAACAAATTATCGACATCAACATTTGAAAATTAGTGTATAACATTGGTATACGACGACTCAACAAACAATCAAATTAATCTTACTATTAAAAGAGTGAATATTCATCAAAAGGAGCAATAACACATTCGATAAAATGTGCATTGTATTTTTTTTCTTAACTAGGTTTTGTCTCGCTAAAGTTTCTTAGTAAGTTTTTTAATGAGAGAATTTAAGCACTTACAACTCTACTTTTCATGATATTAAATAATTATATTCCTCTATTTTGGTTTTTATCTCAGTAGGATTTTTTTTAATAAGATCAATATAATTATTTGTATGTAATAAAAATCTAAAATGAAATGTTATGTACACAGTGACTTTCCAGCATGAGAACACATTTAATACTTAGAGGACACATAAGGTTTGAGCATTGCTACTTATGACTCTCAAAAATTACATTTATCACTTTTGGTGATTTTTATCACTTGGCCGCCTATAGATGCCTCTCATTTTTTTACAATCTATAGGAGATTCAATTTAAAACTTTGTATAGATCATTTTGTCCGAATACATAAATGTTCTTGTAGTTTGATTAATATTCATATTTTTGTGTGATAAAAAACAGTAAATTATAAACTTAAGACAATCATCATTTGACAGAGAAGAAATTATTAAATTCCAAAAAAATCAATCTTCACTTATATTAAATTTTTAAAAATCACAGAAAAACAAAAACCAACAATCATTAATAACTAAATGCTCACGGAAAAATCCTCGAAATTCAGATTTTAAATTTTGGAGCATAAATATAGAGATGGTGAATATTAAAAGAGTTTATATATTATTTTGTTTGAGGGTATATTTGATTTTTAAAAAAATTAGATTGCTTTAGATAAATATATATGAAAAAAAAAGGGGGAACAAATCTAGTAGAGAAACCAGTTATGTTGTACCTTAGCAGCAGCGACATCAATGCATCGTTGAACAATTTGAAGGTCTTCAGCAAAGGGAAGAAGATCTTCACACGATTTAAGCACAACCATCGCTCCCGACACACTTGACAAAGCCACTTGATTTAGGAAGTCTTCAGTGCGACCAGCCAGATTATTGTCGCAATATTTGTCTGTCATTTCTAGATACTCCGCCGCACAACGGAGAGCCGCAACGTTATGCACAGTGATTTCAAAGTTCTCTCCATAACAAAACTTTGCCACTTTCTCGAACATCTCCACGCCTCCTGGTATCTCCGATAAATTTATTCTTCTTAAATCTGCTTCTTTCGATTCCAATATAAGTTTTCTTATGTAATTGCTCTTCGCAACCAGAATGGACTGTAATACAATATATTAGCATTAACATTTACAAAGAAATTATAATTCTTAAAAGCTGAGTCGGAATATTTACCTTGTGAAGAGAGAAATTTGTTTCACCAACTACAACCAGAACATCAGTTGGAATTTCCTGAGAAAAATCCCTGTAACAAAAGATTGAAAATCTCAGTAGCTGAAGAAACCAAAAGGGAAAATGGATGCTGTAAATCAGTAGTTAAATTACCATTGGCCAATTCTTTCCTTGGCAATGGAAAGCCTATTGTTTAAGGGGGTAGGCATAGCCATCGTTGGTTAGTGTCTTAAGAGAAGAAGATGATCAAATAGGATTCCGATCCCCCTTGTGCAGCAACCCAGCTGTAATTATAGTTACTTTTAAAAAGATAATTTTGATTGACTATTATACCCCTCTATCACTTTCCAACAAAATATGACTTGACTTCTTGTCTGACTAACTCTTTCCAAAGCAAGATTTGTTGGTATTAAAATAATAATAGGAGGATAGGGATTAATTATATATATAATTTTATATATAAATAATATAATATTATTATATTATTAAATATTATTTTATTTTAATTTAAAATTATTTAATTATATAATAATATATTAATATTTATACATAAAATTATATATATTATTTATGTACAAAATTTTACTCTAAAAATAACAAGTTTATGTTTTTAATTTAAAACGTGATTTTTTTTTATATTTTTATCGTAGAATTTGTATCATATGACATATATAAAACTTTGTATCAATTTATAATTTTCTTCGTTTTCGAGTTTATGTTTGATACTCAGATAACTATAACATTTATCAACTATGTATTTACAAGGAATCTGTTTTTACGATTTATTCTCAAATAATCACAATGGATTTTTAACGTAAATCATAAGCTTTTATAATAAGAACCATAACTTGTAATAATTGATTTTGTTAATATGTGAATTTATACTAATGCAATGGTGTAACTACTTGGTTATGTGTGAATATAATGAGATCGCTATGACAAACACAAAACAATAAAAAAATATAGTGCAAAGGAAAGTTTATAAGTGGATCAATCTCCTAAGCAATGCCAACACAACTAATAATAGCACATTTTTGTTTGTAATATGCTTATTGGAAATAACTACAAATAATATATTTTTTCTAAACGAATATAAGAGGAATTCTAGAGAGAATTAAAAAAATGTTGATTTTGTTTGGAGAATGGCAAAAAAAAAAAAATAGTCATAAAAGATTGACAAAAAGATTAAAGATCCCTTTGACTAGCCTCTTTCTTGGTTTTTTTAGTCAAATTTGAACCCAACTCTCTATTCTTTGTATGGAAAACTAAACTCAACGCTTTGATATAGCATAAACATCTATACTCTCTTTTTAAAGAAAAGAAACGCCTATATTTTTAATCAAGTTCTTTCATTTCTAGCCATATGATAGCAATGAAGTTTTTGCTTTCACCATATTCCCAATTTAATCACTTCTTCATACATTAAGTTGAAGTTTGCAACCCCTTAATAAAGTAATATTAACTAAGTACACTACTTCTGGTCATTTGTAAATGCAATATGGTTAATGGTAATTTTCTTAATTCTCTTTTAAAATTTGTTTTAAACCTTTTTTTTTTTCTTTTGAAGAACCTTGTATCTTTTTTGGTGGGGTTGTTACTTGTTAGAAAAACCAAGTAGGTTTGCTTGAAATCAATAGATGTCTTATTCGAAATGGTAAAGATGGATTAGCTGGAGGAGGATTTGGAGATAGGTGTGACAAAAAAGGCTTTGGTGGTAAGGATGGATTGAATGGAGGAGGATTTAGAGGTAGAGTAGCAAATGAGGCTTTGGTTTTAAAGATGGATCATATAGAGAAGGATTTGGAGGTAGTGGTGATAGAAAAGGCTTTGGTGGTAGAGATGGATCATATGGATGAAGATTTAGAGGTAAGGATGACAGAGGAGGATCTAGAGGTAGAATGGGATCAACGAGAGAAGGATTTGGTGGTAGGGATAAATTTTAGAAGTGTGAACCTAAGTGGTGATCAAGGCTAGTGAAAGAGTTGAAATTTAAGAAATGGAAAGGGAAACGAGTATTATAGTCACTCTTCATAGAAATATTAGCGTTGTGTATTCATTTACATTGATTTGTATGTTCTTTTTATTCATATTCATGTATGTGTATATGTAGTCTTTATCGAGCAAAGACTATACATTTGATAGAATTAATGTAACACCCATAGTTATATACATAGGTAAAATCGTCTTTTCCATGAAAGTTTGACATTGGATTGACGTGGCTTAGAAATAGGCTGAGATTAAATAAGAAATATTTAATTTCTATCCATAAATTGTCGTACAAGAGAGCATGTATGACTCTGCATCGCCTTCTGCGTTAGCCGAGTGGATAAGAACCACACAGGCAATTTTAAACATGATACACAATCGTGTACCCAAAAGATGCACACCCATGCATGACATTATAGAAATTCCCTTTAAACTCAGGTGTAATCATGCGTTATAGGATCCTTATCCAATAATTCTTGATTAAGCACATCTTGAGAGATAAAGAAAGTCAAAGACTAATTTGTGAAGTGTGGCCGATGACAAGGAGTGATTCTGATTAAAGGGAGAGAACCGAGAAGTGAGAAAGAGATTCTCAACACTAAATCATTTAGCTCTTTGGTGACCTAGTAAGTAATCTTCTATTGATGTGTTTACGTGTAGTTTTGGTTAGTGATGATGATTTGTATGGATGAATGTAAGCCCTTGTGTGTTGATTATTGTTTTACCTTTATATGTGAATGATCTTGTATTGCAATTATGGCTTGAAATCCCAAGTACTCAAATACCCAACCCATCTCAATGTTCTAGTTGATTATAGAGTATGATTTTAGCCTCCATTCATTTATGATTTGTGTAGGTACTGAGCTGTAGGCATATGCTAGCCTAAGAGTGACTTCAATGTTTCCTACCAACAATGAAAGACAAAAGAGCTGCCAACGCATAAATAAATCCTATGAACACTTTATGGGTGTTAATGGTTTGTTTGTGATTTAATCTATCTACGAGGGAGATCTAAAGTAGGGATTTATGGTTTTGTGTAAAAAATTTTTTGTTAATTCTGTTACCAAAGGCCACAAATCCTACCAATGTTTACTTTGTATTTGGCTTTCATTAACTATTGTAATAGTGATGTAGTCTTTTGTTACACTTTCATGTTTTTATAAAGGGTATTTTAGTCATTTTCATAATAAGTTTGTAAATGATTATTTATATTTATAGGTTGTTATATATTCTTCTAATTAATGTTAGTAATTCTTTACTTTGGAAGGTAATACTTCTAAAGGGGGCGTTACAATTAAGTACAACAAATAATGAATAACATCTCAGTATCACAATGTTTATCACATTATCAAGCAAATATTTTACATTTGATAACAAGTTATGAACCACATGAATTAAATAAGACAAAAGATATTAATTTCATATATATATATATATATATATATATATATATATATATATATATATATATATATATATATATATATAAAGTTTTGAGTATATAATCATGACGAACCACAACCAGTATGCATTGAGATACTCCAATTTCCTTTGGCATATATGAGTGAAGATGACGTATAAGGCACAAAGGTTGGATTCCAATAGTTAAGTTTAAAATTGACATGACCTATTAATTTGATACATTTAAAGAAAAAAATCAGGTCAAAGTTATGATTTTTGATAAGAAAAATAGTTCAGGTTAACTCTAAAAAAATCAGGTCAAGTTTGGATTGACACGAAGACAACTCGAATTGACCTGAACTAACTCAAATTTAGCTTCATTAGCTTGTGATGTTTAAAACATTCCAGTATCTACAATTGCTTCCAAATCATGTTTTAGTGTTGGTGGTCAGATCCTTAATCAATATAGAAGTTCACTAAAACCTAATATAGTTGAAGCGCTCGTTTGAACTAAAGATTGGTAATTTGGTCAAATTTATAACATTACCACTAAATTATTATTATTATTACTATAGTTTTAAATATAATTTACATATTTATTTTTCACCATTTCCTTTATATGTTGATCTAGAGGATAATGACTTGAATTTGAATGAGCTTATAGAAGATATTACTAATACTAATACAAGTAAAGAAGATATTAAATAAAGACAATGCTTTAACACTCCTATGTATTAGGATTTTTCTAGATAGAACTTAATTATAGTTCTTTCATTAGTTTAATTATGGTAGTTATTTTAAATCAATCCAGTGGCAACAAACCTTGGGTGGGAATAAGTCTTTTGGCCTTAAATAAATCACAAATAGGTTTTTAAAAGCTTATAAAAAAGAGTTGTTAAATTATAATGAATGTCTTTAGTAGAAAATAATAAAATTACACCAAAAATACTAAGGTCATAAATCGCCACCCAAGGTTTATAGCAATCGATCGATTACTCTAACTTTTTCCCTTCTAACAATGCCTCTCACTCTCTGATTATTTTCGAAGCTAGTCTCTAACGTCGATTCATCTCTGATGAAGATGAATCATCAACAAAGACGTTGTCTTCATCAATAGTCTATAATGAAGATGATTTATCTTTGTTAAAGATGAATCAACACTAGAGACGAGCATTGAAAGTAGCCAAAGAGGGAGAAACATCGTTGGGAGGGAGAAAGAGTCGAAGAAGCCAACCGATTATCGAAAAATTATCCCCAAAAAATTAAAACCTTAGGGGGAAAATGTAACTTTTCAAAGTTTAATACTAATGGAAAATTGTTAATTTTCTAAACTTAGAAAGGAAATGAGATAAAATTTTATTATTTTTAATATATTATAGTTAAATGATGATTTTACCTTTAGAACTAATTGATTTTGTTAATTTTAATAGCTCATGGATGGAAGTGTGGGTTATCGATACTTAGTGGATACCAGTTTGGGGATTTAACAAGCCTTGGGTAGGAATTAGTCTTTTGGACTTTATTTATTTATTTTTGTTGGAGTATTATAAGTACTATTGATTTGAATTTATCATGTTTAAAATGTCATATTTATATACTTGTTAATAATTTTAATATTTATGACAACCATATTAATCACATGAATTGGAAATTAAATTTCTTAAATAATTGACAAGTAGTTGTTTATCTAGTTGGTTATCAATTGTATTTTTTTAAAGTTAAAGTTGTAGACTTATCTGAGGCTTTTTTTATTATGATTTTTTTTTAACTCCTACAATTGCTCATACAAAGCGACAATAGACAAACTATTAGTATTAACTTAAATAGAATATATTGTTTTGACAAAATGTTGATTCGTGTGAAAATATCTTTTTGTGTTATTTTGTAATAAATCATTTTATTCGTTGACATTTAGCAAAATATGTTATTTTGTAACAAGTTATGTTGTTACACGTGTTTTGACATAACTTTACTTGTTACATAATTTGGATTGATTTGGGTTAAATCAAGTCAACTCAAAAATATATAGATTCGATTTAGAATTGAAAAATTTTAACATAATTTTATTCAATTTGGGTTAAGGTTTAAAGTCTACGATTTGAAACCTAAGATGACATGACATGAACATGATCCAATAACAGGAACTGTCAGATTTAGTTAAGTCTAGTATATTTGGATTGTTGGCATCGACTCATGAACTTCCTCTCCTTGTAATGGTTATCTGTTATGACTTAATGGTTTACTTGCATGTTGACGTTATATTTTAGAACAATATTATGCATACTTACTTTGAGTATATAAATAAGTATACATTACTTATATATGTCATCACATAATTATATGTTACCTTATCCTTAATTTAAAATCACTTAATTACATAATGATACACATAAATGTGTATCTATTTATATACTCAAAGTCGATATGTAGAGTTTCATTGTATATTTTAAGGGTATATATCACACGTGGATTATCAGGACGAACCTAATGTTGGAAATGATTTTCTTTGGTCAATAAATATGATCAATCATAAACATTGATTTAAGAATGTTCCCCAATGACTCTACACTAGTTGTTTATAGTATGGCAAAATTTGACCTTGTGGGCATGTCTATGCCTTATTTATATGTTGTAACACCCAAAAGTCTTCATCCTCCTCTTTTGTTGCTTGTGCACACCATTTAAATTTTGGATATACACATTTCAACCCATATATATCAGAGTAAATGACTTTCTATTGAATGTCTATCTCTAATGCATAAGTTCGAAATAATGGTTTTAATTTTGTTTTGGAATTGCAAAAGTCCATCACTTTTAAACTATTGTCTTTGTGTGTTTCCCGATTAGTAATACCTACGTTCTCAATATCCATGATAGGTTCAAGAACCCACTAAAATGGATTAGGATTATGAGCTGCTTGTATATGCTCTAGTATCTATAGAGCCATGACGTCTCATGCTACATTTGGTCTTGTAATTACAAACATTGCTTTGACTTCTTCCAACTTTCTAGTTCGGTATGCAATACATGTCATCATCAAACCCCAAAAATTCATCATCATCGTCATCATCCTTATAACTCTCAGTTTCATAATCCTCATCCACATCGTCATCCTTATAATCATCACTATGGTTCCCACCATACAATTGGAAACTTTGTGGTTGTGCCCAATTGTCAGTCAGATATCCTCTCTTTCTTTTTTTTGAACATCTATAACTTGTTAATTGTCTCTTTCTCCAATTGGACTTTCGATAACATAAAGTTTTGTTGATGCTCGTAAACTTTTTACTATGACCATCACATACTTAAGATCATAACTGTCTATAATCTCAATTAGACCCACCGATGCATCACCATGGATAAATACATGGATATTTGACTAACTTTGATCGATTCTAAGATGATAGCATATTTTCACCATAAATCCTTCAAAATCAATACTTGTATCAATACAGATTGTTCTTTTATTCCCACTAACATATTTCATCACATTGTCATAATGTGAAATCCATTGTCCTATATAATGAATCATAAATGTAGTGTTTTCTATCTTTAGCTTCAACTAAACTTGAAACATTAAGTAAATACTAATTCACAGGTCTAGAAGAGATGGTTAGCGGGATTGCAAACTAGTTTTTCGCACTATTTTTTATCTAAAATTTAACTGGATCTTCGTTAACTTATTCCCAATTTAAATATCAATACTCTAACTACATTATATTAACATCAAACAATATAATAATATGAAATCACAATATTAAACAATACTAATTTTTTTAAATGAAATCACAACATCAATTTAGCATACATTATTTAATTTTTACTTGCTAAACAATAAAAGACATAATATAAAATGTATGGATCAACACTGACTTAGATTTGAATGATTTTCCTGAAAGATTTTTCAAAGATATGTGATTTTTTGTGTACAAAACCTGACTTGTATTTATAAGGTTAAAGACAAGGTCAGTTTCGAAATTTAACAAATTTTACAAATTTTGTGGTATAAATGTTTTGTTTCTTAAAAGTGTATTATATTTGTATGGGTAGACCTATTTTGTGATAAAAATTTTAATATTCTTTAGTAAAATGACACCTAAAATATATAATACGAACAATCATATCATACAATTGAACCAAAATTATGTCATAATAGTATGATGTGGCCCAATCACAATTAAGAAGGTTTGATTTGACCTAAATCATATAGTGCTGGTAAAAGAACTTGTAAACAGTAAAATTGTGACATGAATGCAAAATTAAGAAGTCCTACTTGGTGAGAAATGGACCAAGATGATGAAACGACTTAAGGGTAAAAGAGAGAATTCATAAGATAATGAACAAATAAATTAGCCGAAGTGGGGTATGTCAGTGAATGTCTCCGCCACTCGATCAAGTGGCTAGGACTTCTCCACCACCTTTTCACCAAAGTTTTGGCTGCTTTGTTGCCGTCACTACTCTCCCTAAAAGTATAGACAGGATAACCCAATGGGACCATATCACCATCTTGTAATCAAATTATAACTTTCCACGTGTCCAACCCAATCACATTCTCCATTGTTTCCCGTCTCATTCTTGGTCCAATAATTTCATTCCCTAATGTATTTTTATTATTCTACAATTTTTAGTCAAAAGTCATTATTTACTTCGTAATATAAGATATTAATGCTTTTAAAATAATAGAATCTTTTTTGGTGTTAACGAATAGAGGTGTTCTAAAAAGCTATCTGACTAGAGAAACACAAGAGTTGGGCATTGGTGGGGAAGCCTATTGGTTTCTTTATAACAAGAACAAAATACATGAGTATGCCATCTAATTGTTAATTATTTGTGGGCTAGTTTGAGTGGCTGGCATACCTAACTAAAAGGATATGGGTTTGAAAATTGCTGAAGATATATAAAGATCTAATTATTGATTTTAATGGTTGTTGGGGTGATCATAAAATCTAAAATTTTTATTTATTTAGTGTAATCAATCTAGGCTTTAATAATTATAGCCTAGATTTTTTTTTTCATAAAAGCTAAAAAATGAAAAAAAAAACTAGCAAATTAAATATGTAAAAGCCATCCGTACAACTTTAATAATTTCAAGAATGTGGAAAAAACTATTATGTGTAATCTTCCATGCATACCACACGAGGATTGTGGAACATATTACAAAACTAAAATACAAATTGAAAACCAATATTACAACTCTTCAAATAACTGGTAACACTTATATTAGTTTACTATAGTTAATTTAGACTAGTTTAAATTTAAAACATCTTAAGATCAAACATTCAAATTCACCTAGAACCAATATTTTTTCTTAGAACTCCAAAAATCAACTTAGTAGAATTATGAATAGCTTGAGAAACATAGTCATTCAATAATGAATGACTTGTGGAACGGGCGTTCTATCTTTTATTATTTATTTTTCTCCGAAATTTGGCAGAATTATGGACGTCTGGAGGAAAAAAGTCTTTTAATAACTAACAACTTTTGTAATAGATATTTAAAAAAAAAAAACCCCCATTTTTATGAATGGTGAATGGTACTGAAATTAATTGTTTTTCATAATTAAAAATCAAGAACCAAAAAATAAAGATGCAATCTGGAACTATAACTGATGGACTGGTTAACTGAATTTTTTTGTTAGTTTCATTGGTTTTAGTTCGATTTATCAGTTTTCCTTATTTTTTTAAGCACTCCTACTAAAGAACCAACTAATATTTATACTGAAATACCTAATAATAAAGAAGTTGATGAGTTTGATACCATACAAACTTGTAGGGAAAATGAAATAAAACACCAAAAAAAAAATGATAATTGTATATGAGAGATAAGATCTTGATAAATTAGATTTGAATTCTTTTAATAAGACAACCCATTCACATCTAAGTATTGTGCAGTCAAATAAACATCTAGTCTAAAGAAAAAAGAGAAATTGATAATAACTTAAAACTAAAATCAAACCACATTTTACACAATATAAGGCATCATTTTCAGACCCAAAATGGTATATGGATAGGTTGAAAGAAGAGGGAAAAAAACAACTGTGATTGAGAACATGGGATGCTCTTTGTCATTTAGCAAATGGGTACCTAAGAAATTGCAATGGGATAGAGTTTCCATGTGGGAGCATAGAGAACTTACAACTTGCAACTTTGTGTCTGGAAGCTAGAAATCTGTGGACTAAATTGATTTAGGTAGCTTTCTTTTCTTTGATTATAAAGCATTATATATTCAAGAATGTCACGTTCCTTCCAATAGAGTAGGGTCACTCTTATTGGATATGTAACTTTCTCGGTCCACAAAGTTATGACTTCATTCAGAGTATTTTAGGGTTTGTGTTTTTACCGTTGAAAACATGCATAAAAGTCTAAATTGGATTATTTATATATCAGAAATTCTATAATACATCCATTTATTTTTCTAATAATGAATCAATTTCAATATGTTTTATCAATATGTGTATAACCCACTTTATTTATAAGTTTTTAAATTTAAAGTAATGTTTCTCCCGGATAAATCCTTGTAAATAAAATATGAGCCTTAATATTCAACATATAATTGAATAAAAAACCTTTTCTTCATTTCATTTGATTTTTTTTTTTTTTTAATTAGTAATGGGTTGGGTTTAGGAGCCGGCCGCTTCACTCAAATAGACCACCTCACTTGATATTCAAATCAGACCCATTGGACAAGAGATCAAAATTGGGATTAAACCAATTGTCAAATAGACTGTAAGAGTTAATAATGTTAATTTCTTTGAGTTATGACATAATTACGAAACTCTTTGACATTTATAAAATAGGCAATGTTATAAATTTATTTAAATAATTACAAAAGATAAACGAAAGAAAGATAAAAAGATTTGCAGATAGAGTACAGAGCAAATGAAAGGTGTGTACAACTTCTTTGTAAGGATAGAAATATATGTGTGTAGTATTACAAAGGAAGAGTGGAAGGGGTAATCATACAATTTCTTGTTGCCCCTCTCATCGATGAGATAAAGCCATTTAATGCATGTCGCCCAAGGTTAAGATTGTCTGTCCAAGTAAATTATTTTCCATTACGCATGTTCTTGCTAGGTGGGTAGGAAATCTATCTTCACATATGGGAAGCCACTTTATATCATACTAGGCACTAAAAACATGAAATGCTCTTAATTACTTTTATACCCTTATATTAAGATTAAAATTCCTTATATACCCTTTTACCCAATGCCTCTCCTTCAACTTCATCATTCTGCTCCTCAACTTTATCAATGTCCTCCTCAACTCCATTCTTCAAAACTTGACCTCTCTACACTTAATAATCATAATCTCTTATTATTGTCTTCCTTTACATTCGATTTCCCAATCAATTTCCCACTATCAAATTGAAATTCCTATATACAACGGGAAAAGCTAATCGATGTTGACAATGTCAATTTATGGAACTGTTGCATTTGTTTCGAGCAATTCCCTAACTTGTTTTCTCCTCCTTTTGTGGCTAACCAGGAGGATGGTTGTTGAAGATTCAAATTCTCCGCATGGCCTAAAGCTAACAATTGAAGACAACCCTTGCGCCAACGATGGCTTTTTCTCTAGGAAATATTGAAATAATAGGTGATTGATTATTTGAACCATTATTATACTAATCTAAAACTTGCATGAACAGCTCCAAGCTTGGTGGAAAGAGATAAAAAACATCAGACATGGGGATAAGAAGTATGCCTAATATTGATTGTTAGGGGTGTGTACGCTCTGGTTTGATGAGGTTTAAGAGATTTTTCAAACCAAACTGAAAAAAATGGTTTGAAAAATTTTCAAACCAAACCAAACTAAAAAATATGGTTTGATTTGATTTGGATTACTATCTAAACCATAATTATCAGTATTCTGCAATATACAATATGATAAGATACAGATAAAAAACGATACGTATCATAAGATGCATCGAATTAATATGATACAGTAAATGTATTATATGATACAATACATATCTTACGATACAATACATATTTCTTATACAAATTAATATTTTTTTTAAAGAAAATGAATGTACTAGGGGTGTATATGAAAATTTTAAAATATTAAAGGTGTTTGTGATATTTTTAAAACGATAACGTCTCAATTATAATATTATATTAGTAATTTATTATGTTAATTTTTAAAAGATGTATCATATAGTATGATACACGATATGGTAAATTGAATTTTTGATATATTTATATAATACACAATTTGATTATTATAGTTTGAATATTTTAATAATATATATATATATATATATATATATATATATATATATATATAATTTAATAAAATTAGTTAAATTATAGTTTTCTAAAATATAATATACACATGTAAAATAAATATAAAATATATATACAATAATAACAAAATAAATATGAAAAAACAAGTTGCACACTTATTTATTAGAAAATTTTGTCAAATATAGTTTTTATATATATATTTTTTAAATACGGTTTACGGTTTGGTTCGGTTTGAAAATTGCTCAAACCACAACCCAAACTGAAAAAATGATTTAAAAAATTTCAATCCAAACCGAACTATTTTATAAATCAAACCATAATTTTTAAGCGGTTTGGTTTGGTTTGAATCTAATTATGCATAACCCTATCGGTGGCCTACCCAAAAAGATTTAATTGAAGGGCCAAAAGACTTATTCTTACCCCAGGTTTAGTTCATTTCCAAACACACACTTGCAGAGTTTTAAATGTTCAAATACCTATCTATGAACTATTAAACTTAAACAAAATTGTTAATTATAAGAGGTAAAATCATCATTTTACCACTAAACCTTAAAACCTAAGAGTTTATATTATTTTTCCCTTTAGTATTGAAAACTAACAATTTCCCCCTAAAATTAAGTTTTGAAATAATAATGATTTTATCCCATATAACTAACAGTTTTGGTTAAGTTAAACAGTTTATAAATAGATATTTGAGTTTTTGAAATCGCATATATGTGTATTTGGAAATGGGCTAGGCCTTTGATGGAAATAAGTCTTTTGGCCTAATTGAAATTATCACAACCATAGCTTGGGTTGCCTCCCGTTGCTACACCACCAGAAACTTGGGGCAATATCCATATGCAACATATTTCCAACATGCCAACAATTGCAAAAATCAATATCACTACGAAGTACAACTCTAAAGAGGGTTGAAAAATCTAGAAGGAGAAAGTGGAAGTTGTGCTTTTGAGATGTTTTTCTTCACAGGTTCATGTAGCGATAGTGATGACGGCAGTGGATGTGCTCCACAATCACTCTCTTGATTAGAGTATTTAAGGCAGTGGAATAAGTAAAGAAACAAGAAAGGAGTAAGAAATAAAGAATATTAAAAGAAAATTAGAGTTAGAAAAAAATTTTGATAAAAGGTAGGATAGTGTCACCTGAAAGTTTGAGAAAGTTTTCATTTTCCAATAAGATAGTATCGTTAAAGTAAACACTAGGTGAAAATAGATATAACAAGGATTAAACTGACTTACGGTTTGATTTAGACCTCTTTTTCGACTTAATTCATAGAGATAAAATCCACTTTATAACGGATTATGTAAAATTTGTGGGCTTTCTAAGTCATGTTTGAACTTGAAAATCAAGTTGTGAGCTAACTCAATCCAGCATGATATTGTAAAAATTAAAAAAATAATAATAATATATTTTTAGGGAACAAAAAAAAAAAGTTAAAACCCCAAAGGTTATTAGAAAAAATTAAAAAGTAATATTATATTTTTAGAAAACTTAAAAATCATAAATAATTATTAATGTTTTTTGAGTTTCTTTTGAGATAATATTTATTAACATGAGACGCTAATAAGCAATATGTTAGGAACCTTAAAAATATTTTCTAAAAATAATTAAAAATATAAATTATATAATTAGAAAATTATATGACGGCGGTGGATGTGCTCCACGATCACTCTCTTGATTAAAGTATTTAAGTAAAGAAACAAAGAAGGAGAAGAAATAAAGAATATTAAAAGAAAATAAATAAATAAAGAAAATTAGAGTTAAAGTTAGAAAAAAATTTGATAGAAGGTAGGATAGTGTCCCTTTTAAAGTTTGAGAAAATTTTCATTTTTCAATGCGAAGGCATCATTAAAGGAAATAATGTGTGGAAATAGACATAATAGGGTTCAGATTGGCTTGCGGCTTGACTTAAACCTCCATGTCATTATAATGGGTTGTGTAAGGCTCAAAGACTTTCTAAGTCATGCTCAAATCTGAAAATCAAGCCCAAAAGTCAATTCCGCTCAGCTTGATACTATATAAATTTAAAAAAGATAAAAATTAATAATATATTTTTAGGAAACCAAAAGAAGTTAAAAACCTAAAATTTATTAGAAAAAATTAAAAAACAATATTATATTTTTAGAAACTTAAAAATCATTAATAATTATTAATGTGTTTTGAGTTTCTTTTGAGATAATATTTATTAGTTATTAATTCATTTAATTCTCCATAAGACATGAATAAGTAATATGTTGGAAAGATATTATCCCAAAAAATAATTGAAAATTATAACTTATATAATTTAGCGAACTAACCCGTAAAAGCACGTGGGCTAGTTTACTAAAGGTCTACGAAGACATGATCCTTAGGCCATGTCGCAGGTCTTGCAATTTTAGAGGATTAACCCAACACATTAGATGAGTTTAGGTTTGACTAGACCCCAAACATGATAAACAATGTTAAAATTGGTATGACATGACACAACCACAACCTACTATCACCTCTAGATGAAAATCAATAGTACTATCTTTAAAGACAATAAAAATCTGCTTACCTTGAAAGTTTTAGGTGTTAAGAAAGTTTTATGTATTATAATAGGGTAATTTGGTAATATTTATAAATTCATAGACATGCAAGTTTTTATCATTCACTAATAGTTATTAAAAAATCTAAAAGAGAATTATTAGAGGATCAGTATGATTAACTGTTGATAATATCCACCATACTTCAATGATATTGATGCATTTCCAAAATCCTATCTGTGCTGTTTAAAAAACTCAAAGTCCTATCTATGAACTATTAAAATTAACAAAATTTGTTAGTTTTAAAGATAAAATCATTATTTATTCAGTAATATTAAATATATAAAAATTTATATCATTTTCCCCCGTAAACCCTAAAAACTATAATTTATTACATAAATTTATATCATTTTTCCCCTATAAACCCTAAAAACTAAATTTATATATTAAAATATATAAATGAATATTTATTACATAATTTTTGTCATTTCATTTTATAGAGATAAAGATTATTTTAACTTTACACTAATAGAAATTATTTATATTAACAACTTATAGGTAAGACTTTGAGTTTTTAAATATTTTCTCATTGCATCAAACTTGGGTGGGAATAAGTTTTTTGGTTGATCATTAATCCATTAATGAGTAATCTCCTTTCCCACCCAAGGTTTGACTTTAAAACCCTTTTCTACCCCTAATTAGTATAAATAATTTTTTTACTCAAAATCTAGACTAAATAATCTAAACTTATTTAGAAAATAAAATTATTATTTTATCCCTACTATTTTATTTTTTAAAATTACCATACAATTCTAAATTAACAAAATTAAAAACAACATTTTATATATCTAAATTTTATAAGAAGTTTATTTCCCTTTCTTTTCATTCTCACAATTTCTTTTTCTCTTTCGGTAGATATAAGTGTTTTTGTTGTAAAATCATATGTCAAGGGCGAAATGTAATTTTTGAAAATAATGGGCTCTTTCTGAAATTTTTTAAGGGCGTTTTAAAAATTTAGAAAGTTTATGACTTTTTGAAAATTTTTGAAATATTAGTCTACACCCAAAGAATTAAACATGATGAAACAAATTATGAGTGTAAATGTTATATTACAATTATTGAGGTCATATAATAATTTTAAAATATAGGAAATTTGAAAAAATTTTAGAGATTAACTTATAAGTTTTTAAACTTGCTTTAGTATTAAATTGTCATGTTTAAAATATTTAAATATGATAAAAAAACTATTGTTGTTCTTTTTCAAATAAAAAGAAGATAAAATTATTATTTTACTCTTACATTATTAATTTTTTTAATAAAATTTAATTTTAAATAAAATATTATTTATACGAATTAAATATAAAATAGTATTTTCAGACCCAACCCCAGATGGGAAATGCTATAAACTCTTCGTAAATTAATGGACAGGGACCTATTTTGTCACCTTCCTCAATCTCCATTTCTCAGTGCAACACATGCATTCGCAAGGTTGCACTTACGATATAGTGGGTAATATCATATTATATATTATTTATATTGAAATAATTAATGAAATTGATGGTCAAAAGAATATACAACATTATTTCATAAAAAAATCTTCGAATTCCCTAAGGAATCCGACCACTTCTGTAATATTAATTTATTTTGCTTGGTGAGGATTCAAGATGAATTCTCAACATGTGCATAGTGAAAAAATCTATGATATTGGAATAATCCTGAGGCCTTTATTAATTTTGGTTCCATTTTGTTTGATTTTTAAATGCTGATGATGCAAAATTCTTTTGCATACTCCTTATTTATTAGACTAGAAATAGAGATACGTATCTATACATTATATTTAGTACACAAATTTTTTTTAAATAATAAATAAAAGATAAAAAAAGGTATATATTCCAATAAGTCACGGAATCTGGATGAGGGACTTTTACCCTCATGTCAGGGTAATTCACTATTAAAAGATATACCTAATTAGTAACTTGTCATTTTAGAGTGGTTGTTAAGATGTGTCTTAAAGTCAAAGGTCATTAATATTTAAACAACTTTAATATTTGATTTGATATATGAGATTTATTACTACTTTTTTGATATGTTGTTTAATATTATGATAATTTTTTTTATATTATTTATGTCTTTATTGATATAACATTAAAATTATAGATGTTTTTAAAATATCACTTTATATAAATATAAAATTCTCATAATCAATTAATATATATTAATCTCTTAATCATAATTCAACAATTCTAAATGAATTTATCTACTTTACACATAAAATTTATGTTAAATAGTGTTATTTTTATTAAGGCCAAAGGACTATTTCCCACCCAAAGTATGTGTCTTTCCCAAGTTTTCTCCCGTTAACTTTGAAACTCTTATTTACCTACCCATGGGCTGTTAAAATTAACTGAGTCCGTTAGTTATATTATTTTCCCCTTCTAAACCCTAAAAACTAATAATTTCACCCCAACCCAAATTTAAAAAAACAACATTTCCCCCCCTATGGTTTCAAGTTTTCAGATTCAATTTTTCGATGTTGTTTCTTCCTTTCTAGTGACCTCCAGACGACACTCTTCCTCTCCGGCACGGTCTTCTTTCGATGGCTCTCCTAGGAGCGGTCATCATCGAAGACGAATTGTCTTCGTCCAGAGTTGAAGACAAGGTCTTCATCGACGACAAAGACTCCTTGTCGATGAAGAGTCTTCATCATTGACGAAGACCTTGTCTTCGTCTCGACGGAGACGACTCGTCTTCGTCAACGACCACTCTCAAGAAAGCCACCCGAAGGAGACCGCATCGGAGAGGAAGAGCTGTCACCTGGAGGTCACCGGAGAGGAAGAAGCAGCGCCAAAAAATTGAATTTGAAAAATTGAAAATCCTAGGGGCAAAAATGTTGTTTTTTAAAACTTAGGTTGGGGGAAATTGTTAGTTTTTAAGGTTTAGGGGGGGAAATTAAATCGAATTTAAGTTTATTTTTTATAATATAGATAAAATAACGATTTTACCTTTGAAACCATTAGTTTTAACCGTGCACAAATAGATAAATGAGATTTTCAAAATTAACAGGGTGAAAACTTGAGAAATGCGCATACCTTGGGTGGGAAATAGTCCTTTGGCCTTTTATTAATCCAAAACTATTATTACAACTTATTGACAATTGACTTCGGCATATTTTCTCTAACAAAATGACTTTTATTGTTTCTCATTTGAATCTGTTGTCTCGTGTGAATATCGAGGAACTATTCTCCCTTTGAACGGAAAGCAAAAGGCCTCACAAATTCCAATTGAAGCTGGCAACGAAATGAAGTATTCCAAAAATTCATTTGGTTTTAAAATAGGGAAATTGAAATTTTTACCCTTTTTTTTATCGTGTATACATATATACCACTCATTTTAAAGTTTAAACAAAACTACTATAACAGTATAATATTTTCCTAAAATACCCCTCTTGATGTAATTCATGCAAAAAGAGAGAATACCATCTCTCTTTTTTTCTTCAGTCTTCCAATGAAGAAGAAATCTCTGTAGTATAGAAAAAAAAATTCTTCAACAAAGAAAATATGTGATTGATCAATAAAACTTATATGTTATATGTTTTCTTTATGAACAATTGAAAATCAAATAATGTATGATAGATTCATGTTCATGAGTTCATGTGAAATTTAATTTTGTTGTGATTTTATGTTGTTAGATTATTTAATACTGTTTTTTCATGTTATTTTTATTGTTTTATGTTGTTATAATATTAATAGTTATAAAATACAAAATTTTAAATTTGAAAATTTTTCAGACGAAGAAGGGGTTGGCGTCGCCAACCCGTTGGCGTTAATGCCAAACCTTGGTGGCAATGCCAAGGGGTTGGCGATGCCAACACCCATGCAATGAACTCCACTGAATTTGAAGATTTTTTTATTCTCTTTCATGTAATGGGGTCCACTATTTTTAAAAATTTCTATATTCTCTTTCATGAAAACACTATTTTAATTTATATGACCCCACCATATGAAAGAGAATCCCAAAATTCATAATAATAAAATAAACTTTGTAGTTTTAAGAAGGGTTGGCGTGGCCAACCCATTAGCAAGTAAAGGTTGGCGACGCCAACCCTCAAAAGTGAAAAAATAAAAAGGGTTGGCCAACCCTTTTATTTGTTAAAAGGGTGGGCACACACCCTTTTTATTTTTTCACTTTTGAGGGTTGGCGTCGCGTTAACACCAAGGGTTGGCAACCTGTTTTTACTTTTTTTTTTTGTTTTTCAGTTAAATGTTAATATTTTATTCTTTCCAATTAAATACTATTAAATAATCTTCTTCGATCGTCATTTCTTCTATGGTATAAAGTGGATATGGTTAAGTTTTGATGGGTTACTCTTTTTTATTATATTTTTACTTTGAAAAATTTTTAATTTGAAATCTATTTCCCTTTTCAGTTTTTTCTTTTGTTTTTTAAGCACTTATTCTATTTTTTGCAGTACAGTTTCAAAGAGAGAGGATCTCTCTGCATGATTCCTTTTATCATTTGAAAGATGAGGAAGAAGAGAGAAAAAGTTATAGAGAAAAAGAGAAAATCTCTGTATAAACAATTAAAGAGGGGTATTTTAGGAAAGTATATTACTGTTGTGGTATATTTGTTTAAGCTTTAAAATGAGCAGCATTTATGTATACACAGATTAAAATAAGGGTAAAAATTTCAATTTCCCTTTAAAATGCATGTTACATCCCAACATTCTAATCTTGATTGATTGCGGGCTAATATCATTCTTTTTTTTTGTTTTTAGTTTAGCTGCATATGTTTTGATATTTATACTTGGCTGCATGACTGAATCAGTTTATGTCTAATATTTCGGCTGAGTTGCCAAATTGAAAAATGTCTAAGCACATGGTAGGAAGTGGGGGTGGGTATTGACTTCTAAAGTAGTGGCAATGTCCACATCATTTGATAATTAACGTTCACCTATTATTTTATTCAAAACGCTGACATTAACGGTGATGGTTGGCATTTCAATATTAAACCTTTGTATCTCCCAACCTCCCTCAACTCTCTCCATGAAGTCAAGAGTGCCATTTACTACTGAACAAACTTCCTACTAAAGGGAAAAAGATAGCTTTCATCTTCATTTTTTTACAATATTCATCTCTGTGGTTTTCCTCATGCCGGCATGGCAACAAATGTACTTACTCTGTTTTTCGTCACTTTCGTCCTTAACATTTCACTTTTTTTTTCTTTTTTCATTTCTTCTCTGATTGATGTTAAGTAATTACTTCTCTTGGGTTTAGTACTCCGTATTCTCTTGTCTTGTCTTTAGTCTTTTGTTTTCCAGTGGTCGGAGGCTTCTTTCTTCTTTTGTTGTTTTGACAATATAAAATGAAATATGCTTTGTCTGTGAGTTACAGAATGGCACGTTTATGATTCTTGTTTCTTGCTTTTAGGAACACTTGTTGGTTTCCAAAGTGAGGATGCGCTCTTCAAAAGCTTGGACTTATGTTGCTGTTTTGCTCTTATGCTTATCTTGGTCTTCACTTCTTCTTGGAGCTGATGATCGCATATCTGACCCCGCCGAAGGTAATTTTATTGCCTTTCAATAAGTTTCTCAACCAGCTTTGCACTTTTTAGTTAGAGCTCTAATGATGTCTTTTGATTGGTCTTTAACTGGTTATGTGGAAAGTTGGAATTAATTTGTTAGAGAATTTAGTGCCTCTTTGTTATAGATTTTAGTGTTAAATAACGGTGGCTCATATTTGAAAATATGTCAATTTAAAGTTCTAGAATAGATAATACAGGCGTTCCATTTGAGATGAACAAGCATTCCAGATGACGAAAAATCAAAACAAAGTCGTTCCAAGCATGGATAGACTATTCCAGCGTATAGTGCAGAATGATTGTTCCAAAATTTTTTCTGTTGCTAGTTCCAAAACCATTCAAATTATTCCAAGGAGGAACACAATCCTTCTGGAAAGCTTGGAAGGGTGTTCCATCTTTTGGAATGCTCGTTCTGTTAGGCAAGAGTGAAGAGTGTTAGTTACGATAAAACTGTATTTTCAATTCCCTATATAAACAGTTTATATTTTTCCTTCAAAGATTTGTAAAAGAATGGTGGCTCTGTGTACGTAGACACATTGTCGAACCATATAAATTCTATATCTTTGAGTGATTGATTGATTGATCTTTTCTTATAGGTTTCTCTTAATTGCAATGTCATTCAATTAATAGTCTCTTTAAGGGCAGAAAATTCACAATAGTTGGTATCAAAGCTAGGTAAAGTAGATTAAGTGCAGATGCGAAGTTTGACAAGTTCGATAGTTAGGGAAATGTCATTTTATGGTAGTTGGGGGTTTTAGACGTGTTAATACAAAATAAGGTGCATAAGGTGTTAAGAGGAACAAAGCTAGCCAATATGGATGAGAAAGAATGGTAAGAAATGGAAGTTATCACCTTCAGTACTATCTGGATGTATTTGACAGATTAAGTAAATATATAATGTGGTCAATGAGAAGACATCATAGGGTTTATGGTTAAAATTAGGGAATTTTTTCATGTCAAAAAATGTTACCAATAAATTATTCATGAAGTGAGATACATTCCAATTTAAAATGGAAGAAGGTGAAGACCTAGAAAGCACATAACTCAATTTAGTGATCTATTGTGTGTGGATATAAAATTGGAGGACAAAGACAAGGCCATCATGCTTATTTGTTCTTTTCTATCGTTGTTTAGTTATCCAACTACCATATTGATGTTTAGGAAGGAAAAACTAGACTATGAAGAAGTTGTTTTAGCTTTGAGATACCACTTGACAATGCAAAAGTTAGAGACAAGGAACTCTCAAAGGCAGTTAGAGAAGACATTGCATAGGTTTGAGCAACTTTAGGTTATGGGATTCTAAAGGTGTTAATAGGGGTCATGATAGTGATTAAAGGGAAGCGAATTGATATCAATTTGTAGAAACTATTAGGTAGCATAGTTATAGGTAGTGCATTTGCATACTCTTGTTATAAAACCTAGTCATGATACCACCTGATTATGACATATGTGTCTAGGACATATCACTAAGCATGGTTTGTATAAACTTCATAAAGGAAGCTATTAGAAGGGATTAAGTAGTGTCAATCATGTTTATGTGAATTTTGTGCTTACATGAAATAGAATAAGGTTTTATTCAAAGTTTTCTTACATAGGAACAAAAGGTGAAGTTAGGTATTTTGTTACGTTTGTTGATGACTTCTCAAGGAAGGTGTAGGTATACTTTATGACAGAAAAATTAGAGGTGTCCTCTATGTTCAATAAATTGAAAGCCAAGGTTGAGAAACAAGCAGGTAAAAGTGTCAAATGTCTTAGGTTTGACGACAAAATGGGGTGGTAGAAAGGATAATTAAGACCTTGTCAGAGAGAGCACGAACTATAAGGTTACATGAACATTTTTTGGATAGAAGTGGTCAATACAACGTGTTTTATTTTTAAAATGTCACCTTTAAAGAAATTGGAAGAAAAATCCGCATAGAAAGTTTGGATAGGAAAAGAAATAAATTGTTTTGTACTTTGTGTATTTGGTTGTCCAACTTAAGCACACATTTCTAGTGATAAAAAATCTAAATTGGATTCTAAGTCTATGAATGCACTTTCTTAAGGCATGGTAATGGAATAAAAGGATATAGACTATGGGATCATAGGCACAAAAGGTAATAGTTAGTAAAGACATAGTCTTCGATGATCAAGCTATATTGAATGGTTAGAGGACAATGCAAGTGGATAAATCTAATTCAAGTTCCAAAACAAAAGTGGAAGTTGATCTTAGTAGTCCTTCAAAATCAATTCAATCAACAATAGAATCAAATGACAGTAGTGTTGATTTAGACATGCCAAAGTAGTAGCAACGTTAGCAAGAATGCAACATTGTCATAGATAGACACAGGTACACATTACCAACCATGTAGCCTTTTGATGATGAATATGCTTTTTTGTTTTACTAATTAGTAGTAGAGAACCATTTTCTTTTTAAAAAGCTATTTCCACTTCAAAAAAAAAAAAAAAAAGTGGATGTATGCTATCATTGAAGAGTTGGAGTCTCTACACAAAAATTAAAATTAGGAGTTGGTCAAACTTCCAAGAAAACAAAAACCAATTGGATGCAAAATGCGTCTTTAGAAAGAAAGAGGAAACACAAAAAAAAAAAAAAAGTCACAAGTTTAAAGCACGATTAGTTGTTAAAGGGTTCTCATAGAAGAAAAAGACTGATTATAATAAAGTTTTGTCTCTTATGGTAAGACATGCAACAATTAGAGTTTTATTAACATTGACAACTTAGTTAGACATGGAGTCGGAGTAGTTGGATGTTAAAATTGCATTTCTGCATGGTAAGTTGAAGTAGGAGATTTACATGAAACAATATGAGGGATTTAAGAGTCTGGTAAAGTGTTGCAGGCCTAGTTTCTTCCTCTCTAACAATATCAGTTCTTCTCTATATTGTCATCAATCCAACTTGTAATATCTTTTTCTCAACCACAACCAGCAAATGATATTACGATAATAATTAGTTTCCACAATACTCCACAGTACAAATACACAGATTAACAAGTGAACTCAACAACATTCACCAATCAAGTTTCAACTACAATATCCAGTTAAGTTTTCCATTACAATGGAACAATAAAAATCAACAAAAAGTTTGGTTGCTCAAGATGTTGAAAATCTCTCGAAAATTCCTAGCTTTTGAGAGACTACGTGCTTTCCTTAACTTAGTCAAAGTTGCCCAACATTTTTCAAAAAGATATCCTCCCCTTTACTGGGGACTTTTTTATTTACTGTTGCATGGTCCGCATTCCACCCCTTTTCATCACCTTCCCATATGGCCTCTGATTGTGCTTCAATAACAATTTTTCCATGTTACTACATAGCTTTATTCTCTAGTTTGAGCATTATCTTTAGTCTTTTACACCCATGACCCTACTAGAAAAAATGTCTAGTTTACAAGATAAGGATGTCTCTTTGCACTTTGAAGTAGTCTCCTAGGGAATGGTATAACAGGTATGATTCTTACATGTTGAGTATTGGCTTTATTAGATATGAGTATGATTATTGTCTATACTTTATAGTTCAGGATGATGGTTCTTATATTTACTTGTTGATATATGTTGATATGTTGATTGTTGTGAGAGATACGAATAATGTGCGCTATCTTAAATTTTTTGTTAAGTAAAAAATTTGACATGAAAGATTTAAAAGTTGTTAGAAAATTTCTAGGTATGAAAATTAACAGGGATAGAAAGTTTACAAAAACCATGACTCTCACAAGACAACTAAGTTGAAAAGGTTTTGGAGAGATTTGATATGGACGAAGCTAAGTGTTAGGGTTTATGTTTATGTGAAGAAAAGAAGAAACATAAGTGGCAAGGCTGGGAGGATAACAAGTTGCAGTCAACCAACAAGTTAACTTGTAAAAAAACATACTTAACCTGCAGGGGAATAT
The DNA here is from genome assembly GCF_011075055.1 of Mangifera indica. Lineage (NCBI taxonomy): Eukaryota > Viridiplantae > Streptophyta > Magnoliopsida > Sapindales > Anacardiaceae > Mangifera > Mangifera indica. The sequence continues at coordinate 10,620,478 of NC_058142.1, read as the reverse complement.
GTAGCGCAGCTTAAGCCTCCAGATCAGGATACGCAATTAGAATGTGGGATCACCAAGATATCCCAAGATTAGGTAGCAATGCTGGATAGGGAATGCAATAGAAATTGAGAGATAAAAAGAGACCTTGAGTGGAAGAGGAAGGTAGGCAAAAACATTGTAGAATGTGGAGGAGGGAAAGAGTTAGTCTCTCTAGAGCTAAGAGTTACTCTTAGGTGGTTTTTTGGATTTTGGTTTTGTTGCTCTATAATTCTGTTGAATTAGGGAGCTGAGATTTATTGTAAACAGAGGTGTAAAATCTCTTTGTTTCATTTTAGTAAAATCCTCAATACATGGTGTTTACATTACATTGATTTTCTATGCTGCAACATTTACAAACAATATCATTAGTTCATTTACAACTCTAGCAAAAATTACATTACAAACAACTATTTTCCACACCAGAATCTATAGTGCACTGTACGTCTGTGTGTGGAAGGCTTCCAACAGTAGTAGCTCTCACCGATATTGCTCCAGGTACTCATCAATTGGTATCAAAGCGTCGATTCTAAAGATAGAAAAAGTGGACATCGTAAAAAATAGTGGTTAATGGTGGATGGTTCGACAACTAACTTAGTGGGAAATTTGACAACTGATGGCGAACAGAACTTTCTTTGTTGTGAAGGCAAAGAGGACCGAAAACATGATTGTAGACGCAAATCATAAGCCATTCTTGCAGTATAAGAAGACGATATGGATGATGAAGGCGTCCGAATTGTATTTGATAGTGAAAAAAAGAGGAAAGAAGTTGGGATTGAAAATTTTGGTGAGAAAATAGTCGATTTGGGTGACTGGGAGAAGAAATCGGTAATATATAGTGAAAAAATGGATGATTCCAACAAGATCCAGTTGTCAGAGTTCACTCTATCACTTGGTTGCAGTATTCCTAAGATGAAAATGGCGAATTCTGGAGAAGGAGGCATCCATGAAGAAAGAAAAGGAGGAAGAAGGGTTTATAACTCTACCTGACCTAATAACCTATCTACCCAGCCCAAACCCATCATTATTAAACCTAGCCCAATACCAAATCACACCCACACTAATTGATTCCAGCCCAAAACATATTTTATTCAACTTAAAATCAAGTCCAACTACTAGGCCTGATCCGAAACCAAATTGGGACAACCCAAGAGTCCACAACCTAAACCCATTACAATTAAAACCAAATCCATTACAACTCAATTCTCAAACACTCAATCTAACCCCAACTCAATTAAACCTATACATTATATATTCCAGCCCAAAAACCCTTACACCAATAAATTCAAACCACCATACTCAGTTAATCATACCTAATAAAAATCCAAGCCCAAGACCAGACTCGAAACCCAATTGTCCCACACCAAATATGAGCCTATTTTTACCCTAATCCAAACTCAGTTTTTTAACCTATTTAACCAAAACTAAAATTAACCCATTTGCACAATCCAACCACCCAATTACAAATAAAACTCTTGCCCAAACTCACTTATTCCTACCTAGCCCAATCCAAATCTCTCTTACCAAAAATACTTTTGTTAGAACTCCATGTTGGATGGCTCCTAAAATGATGCAACAATGGCATGGATATGACTTTAAAGCAAATATCTGGTCAATTGGAATAACCACTCTAGAATTTGCTAATGGCCATGCTCATTTTTCAAAGTATCCACCAATGAAAGTTTTGCAGATGACTTTACAAAATGTACCTCCAGGTCTTGATTATGAAAGAGATAAAAGGTTTTCAAAGTTTTTTAAAGAGTTGGTCATTGCTTGCTTGGTAAAGGATCCAAAGAAAGGCCCAACATCAGATAAGCTTTTGAAACACCATTTCCTTAAACACTCATGGTCGAACAATTATCTAGCTTGCACTATTCTCGATGATCTTGCTCCATTAGGTGAACGTTTTAGGATGCTAAAGGCAAGAGAAAGGAATGGAACTTTCACGGATGGGTCACATGTACCACAAAAAAATTCCAAGGATGTACCTCAATTTGGTGAGAACAATGGGAGCCAACTAGATGCAAATGGAAGTGGCACAATAAATTCTAGTATTGGGCCCCACCCAAATTCAAATTTAGACAATGGTTCTTCTTTTGCTTCATCTAGCAATACATCCACTCAAACTGATCATGTGTTTGGCATACCAACTGCTCCATCATCAATTGTTGAAGCACAAGTTTTTGAGTCAATGGATAAAAGCTATCTTGTTGCTCATCAAACTGATCAGAACTTGTCACAAGTTTCTTCCCAATTTTGTGATGTCTTGAGACTAGAGAGCATTGAACAAAACAGTTCCAAGGTGCAACATATGTGAATTTAACTGATAATGGACTATAGGAGAAAGTTGTAATAACAGAAGAGCAAAGTTCTGCAACAAGTGTATCTTCACCTAATAATACAATTAGTTCGATCAATCCTGGTGAAACCATAATCATGAATGACAGTGGTGCAACTATGCCTAAAGCATTGGTCTCAAATGCACATACGAATACATTAACGACAAGAAAAACTTCAGACTTTAGTCTCCTTGATGAAAGATCTTTATAGGCATGCATAGTCTACACAATTCTAGTTGGTGGTAAAATTCGAATCAATTCAATGCTACCAGATAGGCTTGGCAAAATGCTTGCACCTTTACACTGACATGATTATAAGATATAATACCGAGAACTTGATGATTTTGTGGTCAACCACCTAAAGTTATTTGTCACTGAGGGTGATTATATTCAACTCAAAGAAGGGCACAAGAAATGATAATAGTTACAACTTTTGTGAAAGTTGCAATAGCAACTGCAACATCTTTTCCTTACTCTTCATTTTTGCCCTCTATGGATGTTACCCCATGGCACGACCAAAAAAGTTTATTGATTCTAACTCAATTATTCATAATCAACATCTAAATAGTGTTGATTTTTGTATGGTTAGAGGTCTCTCAAACATAAAGTTTTTAACCAAATCTAAGGACCCATTGGAATTTAATGAAATGGATTTTGAGAGGTCAAGTGTGATAAGTAATCAAAACAAGGGCTCAACTCCAGGAAGGTCTAATATCAGGTGGCAACCGACAAGGCAAGGCAACCGGTGCCTTCACCTTGAGGACAAGGTGTCTTTCCATGGGAGGGGTAATGTTAGGGTTTATGTTTATGTGAAGAAAAGAAGAAACACAAGTGGCAAGGCTGGGAGGATAACAAGTTGTAGTCAACCAGCAAGTCAACTTGTAGAAAAACATACTTAACCTACAAGGGAACATGCAGCGCAGCTTAAGCCTCCAGATTAGGATACGTAATTAGAATGTGGGACCAGCAAGATATCCCAAGATTAGGTGGCAATGCTGGATAAGGAATGCAATGGAAAGGGAGAGATAAAAAGAGACCTTGAGTGGAAGAGGAGGGCAGGGAAAAACATTGTAGAATGTGGAAGAGGAAGAGAGTTAGTCTCTCTAGAGCTAAGAGTTGCTCTTAGGTGGTTTTCTGGAATTTGGTTTTGTTGCTCTGTAATTCTGTTGAATTAGGGAGTTGAGATTTACTGTAAACAGAGGTGTAAAATCTCTTTGTTTCATTTCAGTAAAATCTTCAATACATGGTGTTTACATTACATTGATTTTCTATGTTACAACATTTACAAACAACATCATCAGTTCATTTACAACTCTAGCAAAAATTACATTACAAACAACTATTTTCCACACCAGAATCTACAATGCACTGTACATCTGTGTGTGGAAGGCTTCCAACAATAGTAGCTCTCACCGATATTGCTCCAGGTACTCATCAGTAAGCCAATCAATACTTCACTGGCAAATCATTTTAAGTTGTCTAGTTATCAAGGTCCAAAAACCAATAAGGAGGTCCATTTTATGTCAAAGATTCCTTATGCTAATGTAGTTTGGTGTTTAATGCATGCGATGGTTTGCACTAGACCAAGTTTAACACATGCAGTTAGTGTGATTAGTAGGCTTATGGCTAATGCAGGCAAGTAACATTGGGAGGCAGTCAAATGGGTTTCAGATATTCAGAAGGTGTCAACAGATTCTGAAATTTGCTTTGACACCGTTAACGGTTTAGTTTCTATTATGGGTTATATTGATTTAGATTATGCTTTGATACACTTAACAGATTATGACATCATATAGTGTTGAATTATGTCCTAGAAGTTTTTCGTTGCCATTTCCGGAAGCATTCAGGTCATTCCATGGAAAACGCGGTTGTTCCAAGTATGACGATGCATGGAAAACAGAATTAAAGGAGAATCCTAGTATGACACTATGTGAGAAATGGAACTGAAAAGCTTGGAATGGGTGCTCCATCACTCCAAATACCCTTTCTATCAGGCGGACGGAAGAGTTTTAGTGTGGGGAAAATTGTATTTTAGGTTTCCCATACAAAAGAAACCTTAGGTTCTATATTTAGCCTAGGTAACTTAGTTTAGACATTTTCTTCAAAGATTAATGAGAGAACGGTGGCTCTGTGGACATTGGCAAATCAACCGAACCATGCAAATTTTGTCTTTCCTTGGGTGATTGATTGATCAGTCTTTTGTCATAGTTTCTCTTAATTTCAATGCCATTCAATTCAAAGTCTCTTTGAGGGCAGAAAATTCATAATATTTAAATACAATTTGAAGTTTCAGAAACAAGTTTACAAGAAATTTAATGGGCTTAAATGTTTTGAAATGTTTTAGAAAACAGTTTTTGGATACCATACTAAAATCTTGGATAAATTCTGAAATCAAAGAAAAGTTTGTTTTTTGTTAGTTTTCAATTTGACTTATTTCATTTTATTGGGTACCGGTGGTAGTAATTTTAGTTTAGTGAATATGATGGACATTGAGATACAAGTGACTTAGAGACAAAATAGCTAGTGAAATTCATAATATATTTGTTTTCTTGGTTGATATCAATTTGTAGTGACGGCTTTGCGGGCCATCAAGGAAAGCTTAATTGATGTTAATAATAATTTGAGTAATTGGAATAGAGGTGACCCTTGTACATCAAACTGGACGGGCGTTTTGTGCTACAATCAAACATTGGATGATGGCTATCTGCATGTTAGAGAACTGTATGGTTTCTTATATCCTTTCTCAATTTTAATTTCTTAATCTAGTGATTTGATTCTGATACTGAATTTTGTGCAATAAATCTTAATAAATGCACAAAATTCATTGTGAAAATCAGCAATATTGTCTTTATATTTGTGAGATAATGTAAATTTTCTATTTGTATTAATAGGTTAAGTAAATTTGATTACTGTGGTTTGTAATTGGTTTTTCCATTTTTGCTGCTGTTGTGTTTTTAGGCAGCTACTGAATATGAATCTATCAGGAACTTTATCGTCAGAGCTCGGCCGCTTATCTTATATGAAAATATTGTAAGACACAATGCATTTTACATGCAAAAGAAAATCTCTATATAACATATTTTGAGTAATACTATGCGTACTTATTTTGAGTATATAAATAAGGATATATTTATAGGTGTCATCATGTGATTAATTGTTAGTTTATCCTTAATTCAAAATCATTCAATCACAAGATAACGCACATAAGTGTGCATCTATTTGTGTATTCAAAGTGGATACGCAAATTTTTATTGTATATTTTTTAAAATTTTTACTTGCTTTAATATTTTGGAAGATTTGTTAATTTCCACCTACTGACAGGATGTTATTTACTTCAACTACTGATATAATTCCTTCTATTTGTGTTTTTTGAAGGGATTTTATGTGGAATAACATAACCGGCAGTATACCAATGGAGATAGGAAATATCACAACTTTGGAACTATTGTAAGTCAATGCATTAGTGTTCTATTCTGGCCAGCCTTGGTCTGTTTGTTTGTTGTGCATTTCCTGAGACCAGTAAGAAATGTACATATTCCTGTTTACATGAGTTCAATTTTGTAGTGGTTTTTGATGAGCATGTTGGCACTGATTTTTCTAATATCTGGATTAATTTTATGTACATTTTGATTATTTTGATGTAGCAGTTTCAGGCGCCTTATCTTCCTGACTTCTTAATTATGTGATATTCTTGTATCCAGGCTCCTCAATGGAAATCAGTTAACAGGTTCCTTGCCTGATGAGCTTGGTTATCTTCCCAACTTGGACAGAATACAAATTGACCAGAACCAAATATCAGGACCATTACCTAAGTCATTTGCGAACTTGAACAAAACGAAGCATTTGTGAGGGTGCTTCTGTTGCTATTTAGCTTAAAACAAGTGTTAGTTTCTTTTACATTGTTCTTGTATGTGTCTTTAGTTTCTCATTCCTTTTTCTTATTCATGACAGTCACATGAACAACAATTCAATTAGTGGCCAAATCCCACCTGAACTGGCCAGATTACCAAGTCTTGTTCACTTGTAAGTTTTATGTTACTCTCTGGAACTTTTATGTGATTTAATTGTACTGTGAATGAGATTTTCAACAATCTTCAATTTTTTTTTGTGGTAGTTTTTCAATTTCATTGTGGTGTTATGTCCACTTTTGGTTAACAAAGTGAATTGCTGCAGCCTTCTTGATAATAACAATTTATCAGGGTACCTTCCACCAGAGTTATCTCAAATGCCAAGTTTACTGATCTTGTAAGTTTTTGAGTTCCCTGGAGAAACCATTATTTTTTAAGTTTTCAAAAATAAAATTTATCTTTTTTTCTTTTCTTCAAGTTCTTGGATTGGTTGTCGGTTTCTTCCTTTTTCTTCTCAAATTAATTTTAATTAAAATTTTTATTTATAGATTTTCACATTTATTGCAGTAGGGCATTTAACCTGTGCTGTTTCTGTTAGAAAAATATAAGCTAGATTACAGTAACATATGAATTCTTGAGCATAAATATGCCAGACTTTCCTGTGCTAGAAATATTATAATATTTTAATTATGCCATTACTCCAATCACAATCTCAATTCTAGCTGAAAATAGAGTCCCACCCGCAGAGTAGACAAATTACATTATGTGGAAGCCCTACCAACTGGTAGGACCGTAGGAGGGATTGAGGGATCCTTAAACCTTCAGATATTTTCAGATCATAACTGATCCTTCCAGGCAGCATGCAAGAAGCTAGAAAGAGTAATATCTGAAATTTTACAATTCAACCTGGGCCATTTCTCTGGTAATAAAGGAATCAGACATGTAACAACAAGAGATGCTGACATTTGCTACAAAACTATGGCAATTATAAAAGTGTACTTCTGATTTTGTTATTAGACAGAAAAGAAGAAACAAAGTACTTTAGTCTAGTTAGGAGATAACCGATATATAGTAATAAGTAGGTGTCATCATGAAGTGTGCATCCCAATTTTTTACGGTTGTCATCATTTTTTGTTTATACATTGTTTTCTTTTCAACGTTTAAACTGGATGTTCTCTTGGTTTTAATAGTATTCTATCTTAAACATGAGGCAATCTTTTGTTGTGTTATTTAACAATTCTATATTTTCCCCCCATTGCAGACAACTTGATAACAACAATTTTGAAGGGACTACTATTCCAACTTCCTACAGCAAGATGTCTAAACTGTTGAAACTGTAAATGCTAATTTCTTTCCCTTCAATCATAGTAGGTTTAAACATGACAATGTCTCCATTTTATTATTTAATATCTAATGTCAGATACTAAGTCTGTTGATCCAAACATAATAGAAGTACTGTATTGTACTGAAGGTTTGTAACATAAATCCTGCTAGTACCTCTTTAAAGATAATTCACTATAGTTGGCTTTGGTCCATAAGTTATCTAATTTCTCAAATTGCAGTAAACAATCTACTATCCTGATCATAGCTAAAATTTTCCAGCTACCTTTCCTAGACCTTTAGGATACCGGACACTTTATACTATTTCAGGGTCACAATAAAGAAGCATGCATTTTATCATATTACTAAAATTTTTTTTCAAAACTTTTCTTGATTGGTTTTTATCAGGAGTCTTAGAAATTGCAGCTTGCAAGGGCCAGTTCCTGATCTGAGCACAATACCATACCTTGGTTATATGTGAGTTTTTTCCTAAGTACTTCATGGTGAAGGATGGAAATTAGAAATATGCAATTAAGTTGCTTATATGTGTTTGTTCTTATATTTCATGGTCACTTAATGTCAGCGACTTAAGTTCAAACCAGCTAAATGGATCTATACCTGGAAATAAGCTTTCCTCGAATATCACAACTATGTAAGAATCTCCACCTTGCAAATTGTATGCAATCTATATGTTTCTCAGCCCCAAAACTTTTAACTCTCTTAAAGTTCTGGGAAACCCTTTAGATGACAATAATGTTGATATACTTAAATTTATCATCTCAACAATATGTGCAGCAATCTATCCAATAACAATCTTGTTGGACCTATTCCTTCCAACTTCTCAGGTCTCCCTCTTCTTCAGAATTTGTAAGCATTCTTCAACTCGCTGTTTCCTTCTTTTTCATCCACTTGTGTAGTTAGTGAAATAATATTTTGGATAATGTTAGGATAAGCCCATATTATGTTTCCTATTCTGATGTCATCCTAAATATTGAATTACTTGACATGTTATAAAAGGATCTAAATAAACTGAACTGCAACAGAATTAAGTTTTATTGATGATTATTGCTCATGGCAGGTTGATAGCAAATAATTCATTGAATGGCTCCGTCCCATCGATGCTTTGGCAGAACAGGACTTTAAATGCAACAGAGAGACTTATCTTGTAAGACCCGAATTATACTATCTAGAATCTTGCATTTGTTCTTCTTAAAAATCAATTTCTATGAGCTGAAAGGAGTAGCTACTATCTGCATAGAATTCAATTTTTACTTACATTTTCAATTTAATTTGCTAGATTGTGTTATGCATCTCTTTGGTATTGCAGTGACTTTGAAAACAATCAGCTTCAAAATATTTCAGACACTTCTGCCCTCCCTCAGAATGTCTCTGTCTGGTTAGCCTTTCCCTTTGCTTCCTATCTATTTCTGAATGAATGCAGTGTTGATCTCCATGACATGTATACATGTGACTGTTGTATAAAGATGATCGTGACTAATAGCAACATCATTCTTTTATTGTGAGAAAGATGATGATAATAAATGAGAAACTCATTGTTAGGCATCTTGAAACTCTGATAGACAATTGCTTTTACAATTTACAGGCTTAAAGGAAACCCTTTATGTTCAAACACCAATCTAGTCCGGTTTTGTGGATCTCAAAGCGAAACTGAGAGTGATCAGATATCAAACTCCACTCTTGACTGTCCCCCTCAATCATGTCCAGCCCCTTATGAATATTCACGGATGTCTCCTGTTCGTTGTTTTTGTGCTGCCCCTCTGCTTGTTGGATACCGGCTAAAAAGTCCTGGAATTTCATATTTTCTACCATATAAGAAAAACTTTGAGGAGTACCTGTCTTCTGGTCTCAATTTGCATCTTTATCAGCTGGACCTTGATTATTTTGAATGGCAAAAAGGACCTCGATTGAAAATGCACTTCAGGTTTTATCCTATATATGGGGCTAATACCTCTCATACCAATGTCTTTAATGCTAGTGAGGTTCGACGGATCAAAGGCATGTTCACAGGATGGAACATTCCTGATAGTGATGTATTTGGCCCTTATGAACTTCTAAACTTCGACCTGTTGGGTCCTTATAGCGATGGTTTGTCTCTAAAACTTTACCTGCTACTTGTGTACTTTACTAAATCATGATCCGTTGCATATTTATGGACACACTTGAATTTCCAAGCTGGAACAGAATTTGTTTTGGTTTATTTTAGTTTTCGCAATCTTTCAAGTTTTTCTTCTAGCTTCCATCCATTTTAACTTTCGTTACTCCATCATTTGATGTTTCACAATGCTGGACAATTTGGCTTTAAGGCTCTGTAACTATTAGGAAACTGAAAATTGACCTAACGATTTTGCTTCAGTTTTTGGCTGTTAGTGTTTCTCTGGAAAACCCTTTCTACCCATGTTGCAAGAAAACAGAGATTAGAGTGCATCGTCAATGCTGAGTGCATTATGTAAAATATTGAATAAAATGAGTTCATTTCTGTGCTTGTCTGTGCCTTTACTGTGGCAATACTGTGTCAGTACTATTGTATTTGTATGTACAATAGCACATAATGGGGCACAACATGTAATAATGATTGTTATGCATAGGTCTAGATGTTTTTGGTTTACCAAGACCATGTTGGTAGCTATTTTATTAAAAAATTCTGATTTATATCTGTGCTATTGATCAGGCTTACCTATGCATAGATTAACAGAGGAGCAGGCATGTCGCCTTTTCCCATTTATCTGCATAGGTTATGAATATTGTTTCATGACTAAGATTGGAATTTGATGGAATTGCACTGACAGTTTTTCCTACCACTACCACATCTGGCATAAGCAAGGGGGCGCTGGCTGGCATAATCCTGGGGGCTATTGCTGGCACTGTTGCATTGTCTGCGATTATTTCACTTATTATTGTCAGGGTGCATTTGAAGAATTACCGTGAACGTTCGAAAAAAGGCCATCGTGAGTATCTCATATGGTTCAATATAGTTTCTATAAAACAGATGCATGATGATTTTCCAGTAGCTTTGATCGACCCTCCCAGTGTTACTTGTCAAAGCAAAATCTAAAGTCACTTTGTTTATCAAATTTTTATTTTAATTATATTTCTCTCTCTAAATGTCTTTTCTCTGGAATACACTGACGGTTTCCTACCAGATTATGTGATAAAAAAATTCAAAATTAGATTTGGTTTAACTTTTGTTTAAACTTCTATCATGTATTTACTCTTGATTAATGGTCTCTTAGAATATCATTTGGGAACTTGGAAATCTGAAATCAAAGATGGATCCATATATAAGATATATAAATCTTGAAGCATGAAATCTGCTTGTCTACTGTTATAATTCTGGTTCTGGTCCTTTCTGTACCTACAGCATCTAAGAGCAGCATCAAAATTAATGGAGTGAGAAGTTTCACTTATGAAGAAATGACCTTGGCGACTCAGAATTTTAACACCTCCACAGAAATTGGCCAAGGGGGGTACGGTAGGGTTTATAAAGGCATTCTGGCCGATGGCACAGTTGTTGCCATAAAACGTGCACAAGAGGGATCATTGCAGGGTGAGAAGGAGTTCTTAACAGAAATATCTTTTTTGTCAAGATTACATCACCGAAATCTTGTATCTTTGGTTGGATATTGTGATGAAGAAGGTGAACAGGTAGATCCTCTCATCATTTTTATTATAATTTTTATTTTGTTTGAGTTTTCTACCAAGTTCATTTATCCTATCTGCAACCACAACAAATAATGCGCTAAACAGATCAATGTAGGAAACAATTAAAATCAACTTAAGAGTTTGATGTGGCTGAAACAAAATTATTCATGAAGCTTTCAGAGCAAATTTAAAAGATCTAAATCACATAATAATCACTTTCACTGATGGAGTATTTAAGAAAATTAAATTCCATTTCTAAAGAATATATTCTATAAGTTCTACACTTTTATTGTGAACTTGGTGATGACTGTGATGCCCATTCCTTCTTTATTGGAAGTCATATTTCCTGGAAATTACTTGGCATGATGTTTCAAGATTGGTTCTTCTTTTCACTCTTTATTGCCGTACTTGTTTTGAAAATTATTATGTTGGAAGAACTTGGCAATTTTTTGTTTTGCGTAAACAGATGTTGGTGTATGAGTTTATGTCAAATGGCACTCTGAGAGATCAACTTTCAGGTACATTTTATTTGCTGATGCCATGTACTGATGCTAGTTAATATTATCCTGAAAATCTGTAACATATTTTTCTTCTCAAATATCTTTTTCTTGGGAGCAGAATGAGGCACACAGAAGCCTGTTTTTTCGACATTTCGTGCTGTATATTGTGGGTTCTAATTATGTTTGATGCACATGGTTGACAGCTAAAGCAAAAGAACCACTGAATTTTGCATCGAGATTGTCAATTGCCCTGGGTTCATCCAGGGGCATCCTCTACCTACATACAGAAGCTGATCCTCCAGTATTCCACAGAGATATTAAAGCGAGCAACATACTATTGGACCATAAGTTCACCGCCAAGGTTGCTGATTTTGGACTTTCACGACTTGCTCCAGTTCCAGATCTTGAAGGGATTGTGCCAGCTCATGTATCCACAGTTGTAAAGGGGACTCCAGTAAGACCTACTATTACTAGTCTTGAATTTTCTTCAACTTTGGTTTAATGAGGAATAGCAATTTGATTTGGCATTATTAACACTAGGACACAATGATGAAGTATCATAGCTTTGCTTATGTTTTTACATATCAATGTTTGGAAATTATGTCACAAACACATGATAAACTTTCAGAAATTAAAATGTGATAAATATTTTTTTCCCAGATCTCAGTCAAAATTCTTTGGCGACTAAATGCTGTTCTAGCTGTTAAAAAGTGCAGCAATAGACTTTTTCCCATGCAAGAGATTTGATGGTAGACAGTTCTTGTATGTTTTTAGTCATCAGATACACATAATTTTTAGTTACAGCAGTATACAGATTCAGTAGTAAGCAATAAGATGACGAAGAATTAAAATGGATGGCAGATATCTTGAAGTAGATTGAAAAAAAACTGAAAGCATATGTTATGAATCAAATGAGTCTTGTAAGAAGTTAATAAGTTTTTAATGGAATTTGCTTTGCCATCACAAACCGTGGTTTTAATGCTTATCCACTCTTTACAGGGTTATCTTGATCCAGAATACTTCTTAACTCATAAGTTGACAGACAAGAGTGATGTTTATAGCCTCGGTGTGGTATTCCTTGAACTCTTGACTGGGATGCTGCCAATCTCTCATGGCAAAAACATTGTCCGAGAGGTATAAATTTACCGCACAATTTTGGTTGAAGTTTAATTTGTAATGTAATACACTCTAGTTGAATCCTTATCAATTTCCTTAAATGCATCTAGTCATTGTTGCATCTACATTTTAAATGAAGCTGGCAAATCATCCCTTGTCCATGATATAATAGCAACTTCCCAGCGGTTTTCTTAGAACAAACGGAATTTATCTTATGCGGATTGCATTGTGTTTTTCATCAAAACCAGGTTAATATATCGTATCAATCTGGAATGATCTTCTCAGTCATTGATGGAAGAATGGGTTCTTATCCTTCTGACTGTATCGACAAGTTCCTGACTTTAGCCCTCAAATGTTGCCAAGATGAGACAGACGCAAGGCCTTCGATGGCAGAGGTGGTGAGAGAACTAGAAAATATATGGCTTATGATGCCAGCGTCAGATACCAAAATACCAGAATGGAGAGGTAGTGAACAAAAAGAAGAAGAAACTCCTCCATCCTCATCTTCGATGGTGAAGCAGCTGCATCCGAATCCATTTGAATCATCAGATGTGTCTGGTAGCAACCTTGTTAGTGGAGTCATCCCTACCATCACACCAAGATGAAAATGCAGACTGAAAAATACTGGTTGGTTACACTTGATTTTATGGACACTTTGATCATAGAAAGTTTATATATTTGCACTTATTTCTAGTTTGTTTTGATTTCTGATTTTTTTTATAGCTTTTTTTCTTTGGTAAAAATAGGTAAAGTGGGTAGGGGCATCATAATGTTTTGTAATAGCAGATCAATTTTGAATCTATGTTTTGGGTAAAATGGAACATTATGCCATTAATCAGGTTCTAAAAAAGTTTGCACTTAGAAGGGAAATTGGAATTAATTTCTGTTTGGTTGGGCTTATGAAGAGCTTATTAAAGACCACAAGTAATTTTGAAAATTTTTAAATTGTGTGGTTGCATTTTAGGAGTACTTATAAAATTTGAGCATTTCTCATAAATTCTTTTTGAGTATATTTGAGGGGTTTTGTCATCGATACAAACATCAAAAGCAGTGGAAATAACATATAAATTTTCAATTTTCTCAACACAAATCCTAGGATCATAGGGTACATTATATATACAAGTATGTTAAACCTAGAGTTGGAAGGCTTCATCTTACAAAATTCTGTCTCAAATCATTTCAGGCATTTTCACAACTTTTTACAATATAGTAAGATCTTTAATAATTCATATAAAAACCAATTACAAATACAAAACGTTGTCAAGGTTATTGATGAATTCAAATAATTGCTAGATTGTTATGAATTGAATGAATTAGTGTATAGCTAAAGTTGAGAGAAAAAAATTCTCTAAAAACTAGGAAGGTTGGGATGACTTCACTATGAAAATTATGAAAAAGTTGTATTTATGAAAACCCCAACCACCCTAGGCTAACTTTGGATTATTTTTGCTTGACCCCTAAAACTTTAATTTTAGGGTGTGTACTAAATATCCTACCCGAAAGTCCTATTTTTCAGAGGAAATGTGCTACTGAATATTAATCATGTACATTCTATAATCAAAAGATACATGCACAAAGTCTTAAAATATTGAATAACATAGAAAATCTTTATTAATGAATATGGATGATAATTCAACATGTATATCCCAAGCATCACGAACTCAATTTCCAAATAAAACAAAACCAAGGTGTGTATTAAATAAAGTCCATCTTAAAATTATAAATTATAATAATAGATTCTTAATGATTTCATCCATTGTTTATTGCTCCATCATTGATTAGTTGTCTCATTGTTATCACCTTCAAGTCTCTCATATGCAAAATCAGAAGAAAGAGGTGAGTGAAAACACTCAGTAAGTAGTAGTTATCTATCCTACAATCAATACATCAAATCTTTTCTTTTCCTTTCTATCTATTGCATGGCTTATCTTTATTCCAAATTTAAGGTTGATCGGATTTCCGTCAAAGGAGAAAACTTGTACCCATTCTAGTGATTAATCTTTAAGGCTCTTGTAATATCCTACCCCGAATATCCTATCATTTGAGATAAAGTGCTACTAAAATATATTATGCTTGAATGATGTTCTCAAACTAAATCAATAAATCCAATATCAAAATGCATTCATTTATACCATATATGAGTCTTTATTAATTAGAATAAAAACCAAATCATTGCAAGCATCATATAAAAATCTAAATCTCATTAATCAATGTATTAGAATAATAAATAGTCTCTAATAATCAAATCATAATAAGGCTATCTAACCCTTATGAGTCCATCCCTCGCATGTCACTCCATCATTGATTTGTTGTCTTTTTGTTATTACCTATAATCCTATTACCTATAAAATGTAAATAAGGGGAATAGTACAAAATACTCAGTAAATAGAAATGATCTATCCAATATCTCTCAATCAAATATATCCTTATTTCTTTACTAACCCAAGTTATCTCTACCTTAGTCTTAAGTTGTCAGATTTTAACCAAATCTAAGGGAATCGATGTACCAACTCTAGTGATCATTCTTTAGGCTTTCTCTCTAGTCTTGGTTATCCAATCTCATTGCAGATTGATAAACTCATAGTTTTGGTTTATCAATCTATAGACCCTAATCGTCAGACTCTTTATGTTTTGGTAAGTCCTAGCCAATTGACAAACATGGTCCAGACAATTCTTTTTCTCAATCTAAGGACACAAATCAATAGGCTTACCATATCTATTGGTTACCTAGGTCAAGGGTACTCCTTTAATCAACCTATAATCTTATTCTTTATGTCTCGTAAGCATCAACTCATCTCATATCTCATCAGGATAATAAATCTTTATCAATGCCAAATCTTTTAGAACTCTCTCAGACTTCTATCTAGTCCATTCTATCTTTACCTGGGTTCCTCTCGATCATATCTAATCATTCCATAGAGTATCTACCCTTTGGATACCTTTTGACACCTCAGTGGGCCTTAAATCCTAATCAAGTTTATTGAAATCCTAGTCTCTGTGTGGCTTACATAAAACCAAGTCAGGACTGTACTTTTTCTTTTATATGCAAGCGTATACTTAGTAATGCATAGGCATACATGATCAATCTTTCATGCACAACCAATCCTAGGTCAAGTTAGGGCATATATCCTCTAATTCGACTAAGGCATAGGCGTTTGTTGTTCATATGTAGGAGCGCACCTTTATTCAACATCACGTATGGTCATCCCCACAACAAATCACAGGGTGTACGTGTAGGTAAGAAGATGTACGAGTGTACATCACTTATGTTTTACTGTCTATCTTTTTTTAATCTTCATTTGACATTCTTAAAGGGACTTATGAGCATGCATGAATCCATGGATGGGTGTACACCTTCAAAATTTATTCATGACACCAACCCATGTCTACCCATAACCTAACTAGGCACAATCATACATGATGTATTGGAAATCATTTTTTGACTAAGAATTGACTGAATTTTCTTTGTAGTCAATGAGTCTATCATACTAACACTAAACCAACATTCATAGGTAACATAACAAGCATTATAACACAAGTGTAATCAATAATCTTAAGAGTTATTGCATACTTTCAGAAATTCAAGATTTATACAAAACTTAGAATTAAATATTTCCAATTAGAGATCAATGCCTGATGGCCAGATGGCCAGTCTATTCAAATTCTGAGGCATTCTTTCACAACAATAAGATTATCATAGCAAGGCAACTCATTAGAATTTATTCTGGAAAGTGGATATTCATTTGGCTTCTGTAAGCAATAAGGTTTTTTATCAAAATCTCCTATTTCTTGGTTATCATTAGCTTTAATCTCGTTAGACGTCTTCATTGGCGCTCATAAATGCCTCTCTATGCTTAAGAATTCTCCCAATCTTTCTAGGTTTTCTTAAGGAGGCGGAATTAAAGTGTCTATATATGGGTGCGATTTCCTTTTTCTCTTAAGACTCTGCTAAGTCAAGAGTTCTTTAATAAGTTGATGTACGACGTACATATGCCTAACAAGGTATAGGCATGATTGTATACTAGGCCAACACAGTTACTATGTTTCCAATTTTGGCCTAATACAATTTGAATTCTAATCTATAACAATCCTCTCCATATACATACTCTTTCACAGAATATGACTTGAAGAGACATGCACAACTTGACTTCTCATGCAAAACAATGGAAACTAAGAGCATGTAATTAAACATTTATTCTTAAATACATGTAAAAATGTGTAAACTAAATAAACACTTAGATGTATGAAAATCCTTCGTCATCATAAACTATGTCTAAAAACAAACAAAAAAATCCCTTAAAGTGCATAACTGATATATAAATGCATATTTGTCACAAAAACTAGAAATGACAAAAATTCCCTTCACTCTATGTAACAGTTTAAACTAGACCATTGGCTACCCCACATGCCCTACTACTCACCTCTATTTGCAAAACCACAAAAAGGAATTCATACGTGAAAAACACTTAGTAAGTGGGTGACTTCTTGACATTTTGCATAAAGAATAAAACTATTATTGGTGTTCCACTACAAAATCTCTATGTGGTTAAAACAGATGTTCTTTAGCATTCTCTTTTGCCCATTCGTCTACTCTCAACACCTTCATGCCCTAAAAACATAGGTTATCTCATATAGTCTACTAAGGCATAACCTGATCTCGACATATCTAATGTCTTAGTGAAAACAATTGATATCCTAGATGTCTACTACTATTGTACCTTGTGCACCTATCGATTGAACTATTGGGCTAACTAGCTATGATACCTTGGTTACATGAGAAAAATTGTTCGCAGTCTTTCCCTTAGCATATACACATAGCTTTGAGACTACTAGTTGAAAAACCATTTTTAGATGGCTCATACCATGAGCAAGTATGTGATGTATCCCGCTAACCCTGTAAAAAATTAACTGAAAAGTCATGATCCTTTACCATACACAATTTAACTGAACTAAACTGAATTGTATGGTTAATGTGTCTTGGCGTTAAGTACATGATATATCTCATAGGTATTTATCTCTCATATAGCGTTATTGTTTTCACATATTTTGTCACTTATGCATATAACTAGTGGTTATCTAAGTGTTCACCATTTTACTTAACTTTTTTATTTTCGATCTAGATTTGACTTGGTTAGGGTTTGTGTTGTCTTCCACTTAGTCAGACATTTTTACTATAATTGGTTACCTTTACTTGCCTTAACTAAGTATTTTTATTCTTTTTCTTTTCTTTTCCCCTCTTTACACATAATATCAAGGTAAAATGGTATTTTTTATTTATGTTTGCATTGACCAATGCTAAACCTATGACTATGCACTTTTATTTCTTTGTTTCACATGGTTTTTCATTTTTGGGGAAACCACATATGAGTATGTGTCTCATACCACACAATCGTGTGTAAATTTCTTCGCAAAGCAAACGCACTATTGCTTGTGAAGTTTTCTTCTACCAAAAGGACACATGGGTGTATATACCTACATACACGATCATGCATTATGATCTACACATTTTCTTAGTTAATGTATTTTGCATTTTTCGGATGTCTAAACTAAGTTTTGACAAATCAAAACACAATCAAAGAATCATTACATGTCTAAACAACTTATATTAACAAATTTACACACCATTATAACATCAAATTCCTCATATCATAAGATTTATCAACTAACTTCATAGTTGATATATCATAGGCTTATAATCACAATTCATTAGGTTAAAATAGAAATTCAGATAGCAGACCTTGATCATTATCTTGTACTCAAAATCTAATTAACCAAAAGAACACCACACTTACTTGTCCTTTGATGTTCAAGCAAAGTCTTTGTGTGATTTTGAAGTTCCTTCGATTTAATCTCTTTTTGATGCACCTTGGTTGCTCTCACTTTCTTCTTTTTCTTCTCTATTTTAAGGCTAAAAAAGTTTAGGTGTAAAAAATAATGCATAATAGCATTGTGTTCCTTTTTATTTTTCTACCAAACATGACACACAGGTGTGTAGTTCTTATATACGGGCGTGAGTGGCATTACTCATAAAAAGAAATTTCTAAATTTTTCACGAAATTGATCTTATCCATAAAAATTCAAATTTGCTAACTATACATGACTATGTACCTTAATACACATGAGTGTTCACCTCTTATGAACCAAGTTGTTTTCACATGCTCAATGTGAAATGACTTTTTTGCTCTTCTAAGACACGAATAGGTGTCACCTTATGATACATGACTGTCCCCATTGAAATATCTTCATTACTCAATATAACACATAATTAAACATAAAAGAAAAAAGTGAAATGCCCTTGGGCTTACTATAGGTCTTGTATTTATGCTTCCCCCCTTCCCTTTAAATGAATTTCTTTCTTGAAATTCACTCAAAGAGTTGTAGAAACCTTTGACCTATGTCATGCTTGAATGCTCATGTAGTCTTCTCAACTCAATAATTCTTCCATGAAACCTTAACTAGGGGAATCTACCTATTTCTCAGCTCATTCACCATTTGTGTAACATTTGAATCGAAGATTTCTTATATGTCAAATTACTTAATTCTTAGTACATGGGTCAAGTCACTGATATATTTATATAGCAGCAACACATGAAACATGTTATAAATGTGATCCATGCTTGTTGGCAATGCAAGCCAGTAAGTAACCTTACCTACACCTTTCAATACCTTGAACAGTCTCACAAACTGTTGTATTAAAAACATGCACTCACATACGGGGTCAAAAGGCATAAAAATTCTATAGCTAGTAGTAATTTAGTTTAGGATTTTCATTATATTATTTATAATTATTAATTATTTCATTTAATTATTCTCTTTTTGTTTATAGGAAAATATCTAAGAATTTAGGAAAGATTTGCTAAGGAAACATGAAGAAATGGAAAACACTTAAAGAAATTTCCTAATCACATTAGGAATCAGCTGATGCAAGTGGAAAGAAAAGGAAAGTATCCAGACCTATCAACATTAGAATATTAGGAAAGTGTGGATTTGGTGCTAAACAGAATTAGGAAAGGATCTTCGAGGAATCCTGAGTATATAAGGATAAAGAAAGCTATTAAAATGCATTAACATTCATTCAAATGGAGACTTTTTTTGTTGAGAGCCTTTAGCAAAAGCTTTAATAATTCATAAACTGCAATCTGAGAGCCACTAGGAGAACTTACGATAATGCACAATAACAACAACTACCCTTTCGAATGACACATTCATACTTAATATAAGTTTCTCTATTTTTGATACAATGCTTCATATTTGTTATTATGCACTTGTATTTAATATGAATGGTTAAGTTTTCTTTATTCTAGGAATTAAAAGCAACTTGTTAATCCTATAAGCCTATAGAACATTATTCCTTATTTTATAAATAGTTATACTTACTTTATTGAATAGTTATTCCATTCTCCTTGTCTGGATAGGGTATCAATAGTTTTGTTTTCTCACCTTGGTCAATATTTAATCTCAAAGTCGAACCTTAAGAGCTTAACCACCTATTTTTGTGGGTACCCCCTTAACATTCCCTAGTCTATTAGATACTTCAAACTCCTTTGGTCTGTTTGAATGATAAAATGGTGATGTAATAGGTAGTGGCATCATTTTTGTATTATGATTAAAATTGCCATTAACTCTTTCTCATAATCTAACTTCAGACGATTGCGATTGATGAGCGCATGACTAATGTAGGCAATTGGGTGCTTATCTTGCATTAATATTGCTCTTAAGCTGATTCTTGATATGTTTGTTTTGACCACAAATGGTTTTGTAAAATTTGACATTACTAACGTAAGTATTGTGATCATTATTGTTTTTAATGTTTCAAAGGCCTTTTATGCTTTTTCATTACATGCAAAGTTGACTTTTTTAAGCAACTGAGTTCTATTGTTTTTCTATATCCTTTGATGAAGCATCTGTGGTAAACTATAATCCCCAAGAATCCTCGTAACCTTTTTACATCTATAAGAACCAACCATTTTAACCTACTTTCGATTTTTGTAGGATTAGTCTACCCTCTCAACCGATATAATATGGCCTAATACTCAATCTATTAACAAGTGAAAGAACCTTTTTTTGTTGACCACTAGTTATTGCTCACTGAGGAGTTGTAATGCCACTGATAGATGTTTTAGATACGATTGCATATCTAGGCTATAAATCAAAATGTCATCAAAGAAAACTAAAATAAATTTTCTCAAGTGAAAATGAAAGATGTCATTTATAAGCGCTTGAAATGTTACTAGCAAACTGGATAGCCCAAATGACATTGCTAGGAATTCGTAATGTCTATTGTGTGTTCGAAAAGTTGTCTTATCCATATCTCTTTCAATAACCCTGATATGTGATATTCTAACTTCAAATCAAGTTTAGAAAAAATGGTAGCTCTCCCTAATACATCAAAAAGCTTATCAATGGCAAGAATGAGAAATTTATCTAGGATTATGACTTTATTGAGAGCCCTATAATCTACGCAAAACTTCACCCTTTTTTTTCAGTAGTAGAATATGGACTAGTGCTAGCTCTTATGATACCTAATTCAAACATCTTTTAAACTATTTTTTTCAACTTTACTTTTCTAGTAGTGTGGGTAGTGATAAGATATCATGTTTGGTGGTTAGGCTCCCTTGATTAATTGGGTAGTGATAAGGTATCATGTTTGGTGGTTACAATCGAAAGTTTGCTATATTTCCAATCACTTTTCATGACTCATATGTTTAAAATTTAATTCAATTGTGCCAATATTAATTTTGGATAAGAATTTCATTAAATTCTAGCAATATCAGAATTCTCATATTCAACAAATAATATGTGATCCAACAAATGTATCACTTATTATGATTAGGACAATTTCATTAACCTGTATCCATGATAAAGTCTTCATGTAATTTACAATACGACAAGTGCCTGATGTTTCATTAATTTGGGAACAACAATAAAAAAATGTGGATTTTATCACACTCATTACTATGCATTGCTCTTTAACAAGTTGTAATGTATCCATATAATTCCAGAAGTTTTCGTATACTTGTCTCAAATAAGATAATTTATTACGGAGGGCTAATGGTCATGCATGAATATAATTAGACTATATATGATCTCTTTCCAATCAAGAGAATTCGACTTATCTCTAGGGCTAAATCTTTTTATTGAATATATATAAAGTCCCAACATGTACCATTAGATTATCAAATTGTCACATCTTATACTATATTTGATGGTCCTTAGTCAACAAGCTTGCATAACTTAGAAACATGTGTTTTGAAACACCTATATGTGTTTTCATGAGCTGGAATTAGACATTACATGCCTTTACACGTCGTAGGATCTATAGAATATATTCCACATGCCGATTTAAGCATCACAAAGTTGTCATGCACTAGAAAATGGGTTTCACGCACCAAAACATGGTTTGACCCACTGAAATGATGTCTTACACGCCTTCACATGCCAAAACATTGCTTGCACACATGTTCATTTGCCAAATATGAGTTGCACGCATTGCCATACACTAAGAAACACCTCTCACGTGCCTCCATGTGCTAGGATAACTATCGTTGATTGACGATTATCCATTGACTAGTGTTGACCATGATCGATGATCGTTGATTTGTGTTGATCGATCATCTAGCCTTGGTGGGTGTTGATTGGTTCCGGTTACCCAATTGATTGATCAAGTTAACCCATTGACTAATGGGTTTGAGCAATTTATTGACCAAACGGGTCAGGCAATCAGGTTTTTCCAACATGATAACTATAAAATCAATGCCAACCAATTTGCCAGAGAACCCTAAAATCAACGCCATCTAATTCATTAATTTCATTCAATAAGCGAGGGTGAAATTATAGGGTTTTGAAGCCCTTTAACTGGCGGTCCTTCTCGCACCAATAATTGGCATCATCGTCATCAAAATCTTATGAAAAATGCTTCATAGTTTTATGCGACAGTTTTGGTCTATGAAACCATCAATCTAGGCCATTTTTCAATGTGATTTTCAATCCAATGCAGGTAACATGTGTCCAGCAATCATTCTAACGCATTTACACACTTCAATTTCATGCAATCTCATTAAAGTTGATCTGAACACAAAATTCGAATATTTTAACAAAAATCAAGCGGAACACAAAATTTAAAATATAATGAAATGCAAAATTACTGGCATGGATTGACCTAACACTCCGATATCAATGTTGGACATTTTTAATCATGTCAAAATAAATTTTATAATTTCACAGTAAACATAAATGCATACCTAGTTTTGATTTTGGTTTTTAGATGACTCAAATGTACTCTAAGGTTTTGATGTTAATCATTTTCATAACCCATTTGTTTACGTACTGCCAATTCCTTTTGCATTTTGGAAAACTAGCTTTCTGTGCTTTGGTTTCTAGGGAGAACAGAAGAAATAATCTCTTCTATAAAAAATGTGTTCATCTACACCAGGGAAGGCAGTTTTGGATATATTTATAATTGTCCAACTGCCCTCTAACTTCCAATCAACTGCCCTTTGCAATTAATGCAAGCAACTGGGTTAGGTCGATCCATCATGTGTGGACCCAAATCTAATAGGTTTCTATATAAATTGCATGAATAAGACACTTGTTGGAATAGATTTAGGTTGCATATATTAGTCTTGTTGTTGTTTGATGTGATAACATCAGTGTTGGTTCTCTGGTTGATGCATATTTTATTATGAGATGTATGGTGCAGTTTTTGGGAGAAGTTTCTTATTATTATTTTTTCTATAGTTTGAGATGTATGGTGAATTTTGGGAGAGGATTTTCTTATTTTATTTGTGTTGAGTGGTGTAGTCTGAAATTTCTTAGAGAAGAGTATGTTTGTGCTGGTTGTCATGTTGAATTTTTTGATTTTTCAGAAATGTGCATGTAAATTGGGGTGTAGTTGTGTGCATATATAATGTTAATTGTGTTGTTAGTATTACTAATATGATGCATGTCTATTTGATAAATGATGAGAAAAGCAGTAAGTGCAAGTGATAATTCTGCAATTGATGAGGTTTTTATAATGATGTTGTAGTGTGAATGTGATGTAATGAGAAGTGTTGTTATGATGATGTGTTTCGGGAATAGGGTAAGTAGCAGTTTAATATGCTGATTTAGTGAGTTTAGTTGCTGAAATTTTATGCCTCTTCTTTTTCAAGCCATGCACTGTGTTTTTGGTTTGAGGGAGAATGTTGAGATGCAAAAATTTCATTAACCAAGTTAGAAGTACTAAGGCTTTTCATCAGAGTTATAGATTTGATGGTGTAACAAGGTTTTTCAATCAATAGTATGAGTTTTCCCAAAAAATCATATTATGAGTTTTCATTAATCTTCATCCTTCTGGTTTAGTTAAAAATCCTGTTAGTAAATATTATGAGGTTAAAAAATTTTAGAACACGTTACTTTTGAGCTTGAAATTCAACATCTAATTAATTTGGTCTCAAATTTAACGTTATTAAGACATATGTATCCTCATCCCCAGCCCGTCCCCGATTGCAGGGATTTTTTCATCACCATCTCCGTTTCTATCGGGGAATCCTTTTCCCGTTAGGGTTGGGGCCTCTAAAGTCGGGCCTAAATTGTCATCCCTACTTGTAATAGTTTACCTCCTTTTCTGTTTTCAGCCATATATGCACTATTCAGGCCATCTTCATGCCATTGGTCAGCAAAGAGGGTGTGGAGGCCATTTCTTGAACACACAAAGGGAAAGATAGGAAAACTCTGGTAAGTTACTAATCCGATTACAACAAAACTCAAATTCTTTGCTGCTTCTCTCTTTAAAGAAGGATGAACTTGGAGAAGAAAGAGAGAGAAGATCCATGGAGCTTCTTTAGATGTTCATTGAAGACAATTAGACTTGTATTTATAAGCTCCAAAGCTCAATTATTAACAACATTTTAGATTTATTTTTTTATGTCTAAAGATGTATTATGAAAAATGTTTCAACAATAATGTTTTTTCATAAAATATAGTAGGGTCAATTTTGTTTGTATATATTAATGCTTATTTGTTTATACAGGATAAATGTTTATACATTAACTTTGTTTTTTCGAGAACACAATTTGACCTAACTTTTCTAAATCTTGAGATAAAAACAAGTCATATGAAAGTGTGATAATGACTTTGTCCATGAAAGAACTGCATAGATGTGCATCTTAGGCATGCACGACCAGATGTCGATTTCAAAAATTCCAATGTGTAACGTCAAATTTATAAGTGTGCACTCTTTATGTTTAATCGTTCATCAACAGAAAAACTCAATAAACATACTTATTTTAAACTATAACTTTTGCCACAATCATAATCATGAAACATGTAAAAAGACATTTTTGCTCTTGAGACATACTTGTAGATGTTATATTTCTTTGTTTGAAGACTAATTTAGGCACAAAATTTTAAAGCTATCGATCACGTTATCTACCTTTGGTCAAGAAATGATAGATAGTGCAAAAAAATAATTAAAATCTATCGTTGGTTATGCCACAATCAGGGCCAATGTGCTATAACCCAAAAAAATTTTGGGTTTTTGGGGGTTCTATGCCTTGGGACCGATTTAGACATTGATTTAGTTGGCTATCGATTATGTTATCTACATTTGATCAAGAGAGGATGTATTGCGCAAAAAATGACAAAATTTATCAATGGTTTTTCCGAGATTTTGGGTTGTGGCTATTATCGACCAAAAAAAAATCAAAACTGGGTTTTATTAATTATATTATCTACCTTACAAGTTTTTAGCTAGAAAACTACTTAATCGCTATTTGTTGGTCTTTGCATCTAGTTGTACTTTAAGAGTTGATTTTAAAGTGATCAGTTTGACCATATTAATTGGGTCAAACATGATCTTTTACTCAGTATAACCAGATAATTTGAACAATTCAATCTTATTCAAAGCAATTTAACTCTAAAAATAATTTTCAAATGAATTAAAATAATTTTAATTAATGAGTTTCAGTTTAACCAGTCAGATTAATTGGTCTGCCTAGTTTTCAAAACCGTGGTTGATATTATTTAGGTTTTTCCAACGGTAATTATTTTTAATCACACAGATAAAATAAGTGAAATGGTAATAATTAAGGTTAGATTCGAATCAAGTCTGTTATAAGCTCGATCAAGCTTGAGCTACTCATTAAATTTTTTAATTAAAAATTTTGATATAAAACGGCGTCGTCTTAACTAATATGTATTAAAACGACATCGTTTTAATAACAAAATAATTAAAAACTCGAGCTCGAAATGAGTCGAGTTTGAGCTTGACTTTCATGAGCTCAAACTCAAGCTCTGCTATATACAAACCGGGCTGAGCTCAAGCTCATCTCGGCTCGATTCGAGTCCAACCCTAGTAATAATACTAGAAATAAAGGGGCTTTTAGGGGAAGTCAAATATATTAACCATGGAATTAAGATAATAGCCAGAATTTGGTCCAAATAAGTAATCCAAACTCTTAATTTATGGGCTTAGATCTAGAAGCCTCTAGTATTGGGCCACCAATCGAATGACGGAAGAGAAGACGTGTCAGGGTTTTCAATCATCTATAAATTGCCCAAGCCCGCCCTCAGTTTTTAGGGTTTCTGTTCTCTGCCGCTTACGCCATGGGGAGAAGTAAGTTCCCTTTCCTTTGAATACATTACAAAATAGATCCTTGTGCAGATTTGTTTAAGATATATTTCAATATATTTGCTTTTGCATTTATTTTTCATTGTAATTTGGCTTGTTTTATGTATTCTGATGCCAGATTTGAATTGCCGCTATTAATTGAGTGTAGCTTAAAATTTTGAGACTCGTATTTCAATTTTTGATGGTTTGGAGAAGTCTTTTATATCTGTATTATATTTTATTTTGTTCCAATTTCAGTTTGATGGTTTTATTTGCTATTTAACCCGAAAATAAGATCACATAAAATGTCTTATTCTCAGAATTTGCGTGTGTTATTTGACGAATTATTTTTGTAAAAATTTTTCCATGATTTTGATTATTTCTTTAATTTGTAATATTTAAGAGCAGTGAATGAGTCTTTGATAAAAACGCGTTTGATTTTTTTGGCATTCTAGCTTAATTAACTCTATCAGTTAGTGAATAAATTTACATGTTCTATTGATAGGATAGGCTTTCATAGGTTCAAAATTGTTGAGGGCTGTTCTAAAAAATGTTTTTGGATGTCTTAAATTGTATTTAGTTCAGTCTAGTTTAGATTTTTTTGTAATTTGTGGTATTAAGAACCTTGAATATATGTGTCCTTAAAATGTGTTTACTGTATTCTTGATTACGTATAGAAACCTCTTCTGTTCCATTATTTCTGTTAGGTGAATATTGTTTAGATCTCGGATGGTATATATTAATTTTAAAGATAAGTTTTGAGATTTGTAGAATTTGAATATATAGGATTTATAAGTTGCAAACTTTATTGGTGGATTTTAATGAATTAATGTTTCGATATTGAATTTTTTTCATAGGACCTGCTAGGTGTTACCGCCAGATCAAGAACAAACCGTACCCAAAATCACGATACTGTCGTGGTGTGCCTGATCCCAAGATCAGGATTTATGATGTGGGAATGAAGAAGAAAGGTGTTGATGAATTCCCTTTCTGTGTTCATCTAGTTTCATGGGAGAAAGAAAATGTATCAAGTGAAGCACTTGAGGCTGCACGAATTGCTTGCAATAAATATATGGCCAAGTTTGCTGGGAAGGATGCCTTCCATTTGCGTGTCCGAGTTCACCCATTCCATGTCCTCCGTATTAACAAGATGCTTTCATGTGCTGGGGCTGATAGGCTCCAAACTGGTATGAGGGGTGCTTTTGGTAAGCCTCAGGGCACTTGTGCTAGAGTAGCCATCGGACAAGTACTTTTGTCTGTTCGATGCAAAGACAGCAACAGTCATCACGCTCAGGAGGCTCTCCGTCGTGCTAAGTTTAAGTTCCCTGGTCGTCAAAAGATCATCGTCAGTAGGAAGTGGTGTGTAGATGTTTTTCAATTAAATTTTATTTATATAGTCCCTTCAAAAGGTTGATGAATGGCCAAATTTGATTTAGTTTATTTAACAGAGATTAAAGTTATACCATGATAATTTCTTGTTGAAAGATATTATTATGTTAACCATAAATCACCCAGCCTAGTCTACTTTAAATAAACTTCAGATATTCATTTGGTATTTTTAGCCGGACTGTTCTTGGCTAACTCACTGACCTTTATATGCAATTTCAGGGGCTTTACTAAGTTCAACCGCACTGATTATTTGAAGTTCAAATCAGAGAACCGTATTCTGTCTGATGGTGTCAATGCTAAGGTTTGCCTTTTGGTTTTACTTTATTTAAAATTCTGCAATAATCGAAGTAATACATACATAATGTGACTATTAAATTGTGCAGTAGTGTGCTCGTTTTTCTGTCTCTTTCGGCCTTGTGTATTCTGAGGTGATTTTGATTGTTGCAGCTTCTTGGATGTCATGGACCATTGGCGAATCGTCAACCAGGAAGGGCATTTTTAGATACTGCTACATCAGCATAAGTATGTTTGATGGCTCAAGAACGTGCTGGAAGTTAGCCAAACCTATTGCAGCAGTACTCCTGTTATCTTTGTTTTGTTTTAATATCAAATACTGGAAGTATTTTCACTTTAAAGTTAATGTAAGTTGAGATCTATGTAATTTGTTTTGGGATTGAAATTTCTCTTAATATTTAGAACAAGTTTACGAACTCTAATATTTGGTGCAATTTACCATCCGTCTTTATGAATTGTGGAGATCAATCAGTAATTGCGTTATACAGAAATCATATACATAAAAACCCTGAATTATTTATGAGTAACTTGCATCATCGAGTAACCTATTTTAGCAAAAATATCATCTTATAGCCAAAAAGGCATATTCTCTAGATGACTGAACCTTTTTCGCGTGCGTAATTTTTTTAAATTTTTGTCTCTATCATTTTCTTTAATTTCCTGAAGGTAAGAAACTGAGAGAAAAGAACTCAGGTTGGGTTCGTCATTAGGAAAACTAGCCTAGCCCACCCAGTCAGTCGGCTTGCTAGAATAAAGATGGGCGGAAATTCAACCTAGACCAGTTATGATGGACACCTTTGTTTAAAACAAAAATTTTTCTAGTGTTTCAGAAATAAAAATATTTGGAAACCCATATCCAAGAATTGGGCTAGCCAGGAAAGTTTTGAATCCTTCAAAGGAGCCGGGCGGGCTCGCAGCCCAACCCACATCTGGCCAGTATAGGAAAAAGCTGATCAGCAAATCATGAGATAGGGTCCCACTACAAATATAAAAAAATAATATTTTTCAATTAAAACAAAAAATTAAAAACCATTACCACCGACTCAGATCTAAATTTATTTATTTGAGGTAGGAACAAAATGAATCAGATAATTGTGTAAATATTCCATAAAAAATTTACGAAAAAAAAATTAGGTAGCACAACGACAAAAAGTAGTATGACGTGGCAAGTAAGGTGGGGCACAATAAAAAGGCCAAAGAACTATGTTTCCCCCAAGTTTTAATACAACGATAATATATACTCATAAAATTTTAAAAACTCAAATATCCACCTATTTACTAATATCTATTAAAATTTTTTATTAAAAATAAGGGTAAAATTATTATTTTACATTTTATATTAAGAAATATATAATTAATCTCTTTTTTCTCTTAGGTTTTAAGAGGCAACATTTCTCTCTAACCTTAAAATTTTAAAAAGTGATATTTTACTCTAGAAACCCTTAGTTTTCATCTCTCCAACAATGGGAACGAAGACGGCCACTATTCTTCTCTCTTCTTTCTCTGTCACGACCAACAACGTCTCACAATAGACAAAGAACAACCAAGGATGAAAATCGAAGACAAATGTTGAATTCTCTAATGACATAAGCGACGACGCAACAAAGTCTTAATTCTCTAGCATCACTTTCATTTTTTCTCGATTCTGCTTCAAATGAAGACAAATCACACGATAAAAGTTTCATCTAAAGCTGATTTAACAAAAAACGTGTTAGATTTGAGAATTGGCCTCGACTTCTTCATCTTTGATTTTCGTTGTCAGCCCATCTTCGACTATCATGGGACATCACTGGCCATGGGAAAGAGAGAAGGGAGGAGAATGGTGGTTGTCTCTATCACCATGCAAACATTATTGCTAGAGAGAAGAAAACCGAGGGTTTGTAAAGTTGAAATGTCACTTTTTCAAAGTTTGAGGTTAAGGAAAAATGTTACTTTTCAATTTTTTTTTGGGGGGGTGGGGAGAGAGAGAAAGTGGGATTAATTATATATTTTTAATATGAAAGGTAAAATTTACTCTTGTCTTTAATAGAAAATTCTAACAAATTTTACTCAATGGGTGAATATTTTAGTTTTTGAAACCTTATAAACGTGTATTTGTCTTTACATTTAAACTTAGTGGGAAATAGTCATTTAACCCAATAAAAATAGGCCAATAGACTTATGCCCACCCAAAGTTTAGTTCATTTTCAAACACTCATTGATGGGTTTTCAAAACTCAAATACCACCCTTCATTCAAATTTTGTTAAAATTTTTAGTTAATTGTAAAGATAAAACTATCATTTTACAATTAATATTAAAATAAACAAAATTATATCTTACTTTTTTTTTAGTTTAAAAAAACTAAATATTTTTTTCCACCCAAAAGTTTGAAAAGTTATGTTTTTCCTTTGTTAAGGTTTACTTTCTTCCCTACTTTCTCTAGTTACCAAACTTTGGCCGAAACCATCTTCATTCCATCCTTCTCTCTTTATCGTTGTTGTTGACACCCAATGAAACCCAACAAAACACAAAGACGAAGAGTCTTCATTAAATGATGCAAATCGGTTTTGGACAAAAAGGAATTGCATGATGGAAGTTTCATCTGGAGATGATTCAGCTTCTTCGAGCTTTTCTAGATCCATCGGTGGGCTTCATTTGTCAAGGAGAGAGGCGGCTGAAGGGATGGAAATGATGGCTATTAATGAAAAGAAGAAAACCCTAAGAGGGGAAAGGGGGAAGGAGTCACATTTCAAAGTTGAGGTTGTAGTGAAATTTTAATTTTTAAAATTTTAGAAAAAAATAAGATAAAATGATATATTTTTTCAAATATAGAAAGTAAAATAATAGTTTTACCCGTCATTATATAATAATTTAATAAAAATTGGATAATGGGTAAGTATTCAGGTTTTTAAAATCTTGCAGGTGGACCGTATTTTCACTAAACCTGTGGTGGAAATTAGTGTTGTGGCCATAAAAATAAGATTCACACAGCAGCAGTTAGGCTTTATCCTTTTCACTCATCTGCTATCATCTACCTCAACTCACCGGTAAACAATCTTTGCATCTTCATCATCATCATCGCACTCTTTATAGATCTTACAAATTTAATCCTTAAAGCTATAATTTTTAGAAAATTTAATCTTTGAACTTTTGATTTTAAGGTTAAATAATGCAAGGAGCCATTAAATCGTTTATGTCCCATGGGAGCTTGATCAAGACTGCTTTTTTGCAACGCGTCCGTGTGGTGAATCCGGTGCTGAGGCCATTTATTTTTTCAAGAAATGAATCGGTTTCATCGGCTCGTATAGAAGAGCATGGATTTGAGAGCACCACTATTTCAGATATCTTGAAAGATAAAGGTAAAAGTGCCGATGGGTCTTGGCTTTGGTGCACTACCGATGATACTGTTTATGATGCCGTCAAGTCGGTAAGCTTAGTAAAATATTGTTTGAAATTTTTATCAAATTTTTAGTGTTTTATCATTGATCGATTTACTTGTGTTTGTAGATGACCCAACACAATGTTGGAGCCTTGGTTGTAGTGAAACCTGGAGAACAAAAATCAATTGCTGGGATTATTACTGAGAGAGGTATTTTAATTTTTTAAATATTTTTCATTAGTAAAAGTATATTTATTGATTTATTTAATTATATTGATTTTTTTATTTCGTTTAATAAGAATGGAAAAGAACCCAAAAATAACATGATTTTTTTTATGTTGATTAAGGTTATTGATAAAAGTTTTGTAGTATAATTTCTTTTTGGGTCAATTTTTATTTATGCAAAATTGAAGGTGTGAATGGTGGTTAATTGGAAAACATAGAAAAGGCAGAGAAATCTTAACCATGTTCATTGATATGTATATAGGTTGTAAAATCTATAAAAGTTTATAGGGAATCCTCGCACTTTTGGTTTATGATTCAAGTATTTTTCTCATACGGTTTTGTTTTTCCTTAAAAAAAAAAAAATTTATAAATGAATGTGAAACTGGATCAAGATAAGTTTTTTATGTGTCTATATATCAATTCATGATTACAGGGGATTTTGTGAGGCTTGGACTTTAATAGCGAGGATCCTTATGGACCATTGACTTTTGACTGTAGAGGCTTTAGAGAATGATAATCCACCTTGTTAAATATGAATATATGATGGGCTTATGCTCATCATTCTACAACTTTGCTTATTTTTACTGCAATGATTCTTGAATTTCTATTTTCCATGTTTTTAACCTTTGTTTCTAAGGTTTAGAGACTGATGGTATGCACCAGATGTAAAATGGTGAATTTACTGGGTTTCTCTTTGAGACTTGGAAGTATTTTTTCTGCTTTTCTTCTGTTTGCTAGTTCACACACAATTTTCTCTTAATTTTTTTCCTGACTGCTCATTTCGCCTGTTTTGACAATTGAATTTCAGATTATCTCCGGAAGATCATTGTGCAGGGAAGATCATCCAAGTCAACTAAGGTTGGGGACATCATGACTGAAGAGGTATTAACTAATTCTTATTTGCGAATATTTGTTTTGTTTGACTTTTCAGTTTCATGCTCTTTACTGAATAATTAGGTGATTTTCTTTTATTCATGCATGCATCTGCTTGCATGTATATTGGCGATTAAATATTCACACCATATGGTGTTTACAGAACAAGCTTATCACAGTCACACCCAACACCAAAGTCCTGCGAGCAATGCAATTGATGACAGGTTCAAATACTTCTGGAACTTCCATTAAATATTTTCATTCATTTAGTTTGTTCATTTTGTATGTAGTTGTAAGCTTGCACCAATGATTTGGCAGATAAGCGCATTCGGCACATTCCAGTGATTGATGATAGGGGAATGATAGGCATGGTGTCAATCGGTGATGTTGTTCGTGCTGTGGTACGCGAGCACCGTGAGGAGTTAAACCGCTTGAATGCTTATATACAGGGAGGTTATTAGATAATGACGAAAATGATGGAATGTTGAGCTGAGCTCCTTGAACACTAATAACCAGGAGCTTGCAAAAATGGTGATTTGTGTGCATCTCGTTTCATGTTGTCTTATGATTTTGCAGATGTTGATATGCTATAACATGAAATAATACCATGTGGACTAACAGATCAATAACCCGGACTTAAATTTTGCTTGGGATTTCTGTGTTTATTTCCTTTGCAAATGATGATGAATTATTTCTGCATGTTTGTTCTATTTGGTGGAATAACTGATTCATAAGTCTCTAGGGCCTGTTTGATGCAGAATTCAAGTACTCTTTTGTGTGTTTATGTTTGTGTATATGTTTCAAAATGTGGGTTGAGATGTTTCTGAAAATGGTTTTCACACAAAGGTTTTTGAACATCAATGGGATGCATTTTCTAAATATTCGTTGTATTTTTGTTTTTGAGAATTATTTATTTGGATTATAAATAAAATGGGCCTTAGGTTTTCTTAGTGAAGAAAGTGACAGAAATAGTATTATATTCTCTTTGGCGTATGCAACTGGAGAAAAGCTTTTAAAGGGGTATGGATGCTGTTTGCAGCAGATTATTCTACTGATTTTTGGAGTTGAATAACTAGACGTAGAGAAAGTGACAGAAAATGATGGAAAACATACAGCAGAGGACGGTAAAATTATTGAATAAATAATGAATTGACAAATCCTGTTATCCTATCAAATATGTACAAAAGAATGGAAAAAACCTCTAGGTGTTATAAATATGATTGAATGAATTGGAAAGATAGAGAAATTTAAATATATTTAAAGTTAAAGGAAACAGAAGCCTAAAGGCTTTAGAAATACAAAGTAGGAAACAAAATTATTTGGTAGAATAACGTGCAAAGTTTCATTAAGAAAAGGTGTGTATTAAGAGAGGGATATGTATGACAAGAACTTTAGTGAGATATATTTAGTTTTATCTCTTTTAATGTATTCATCTCTAATTCGAGCAATACATGATATGTTGTCTTTATATAATATGAAATGAGTGTATATTGCAAGAGAAAAACTGTATGTATTATAGATGTGATGAATGACAAAGCGTAGCCATATGCATTTATTGTTAGTTTCATGAAGACCTAGAATCTTTGAATGATTCGAAGATGTTGCAAACAAAGTATATTTGGTGGAGCATCATGATATTGTTGTGTCATCATGATATTCTATCTACGAGTCGGAATTATGAGGGTTAAACAAATAACCGACATTTGCATATTCATTCAAAATAGGATTTTTAGATAATTTGATAGAATAGAGTAATCTCAAATTTTTTGTTTCACATAGATAACGAAGTATATGTTTGATTTGATTCAAGTGGCAACAGGTTGGTGCAGAGCTAAATATGATTGATAAATTCACTACGAAAGATATATCTAGTTTAATGCATTAAACCAAATATAATGTGGTTGATAAAGTGTTATAAATATACTGGGTCTGGGTCCACCTATGATGGGTCGACCCTATTTGATTTAATTCAACTACCAAGGGCAGTTATTAGATGGCAGTTGGAGGGCAGTTGGACACTTATAAATAGTCCAAAAACTACTTTCTCCCAAGAATTACGAGATTACACTATTTTTTTTTTTTATCAAAAGAAAAGCAATACTCCTTTATTCTTTTACAAAACCAAAAAGTACAGATCTTGTCTCCCAAATAAAAACAATACGTGATGCAAATTGGGTCATGGAAATGACTAACATCGAAACCTCGTGCCATATTTGAATGGACTTCATCGAAACATGAATCAGGGTACGCAAATTTACTATTTATAGAATTTCACATAATTTATTTTTGGCATGATTGTTCCCAACATTGGTATCAGAGCCTAGGATGTGAATTTGTCATATGTTTTGTGAATGAAATTATGGATTTTGTAGAGATTATAATTTGTTTTTGTTGTTTTGGGTTGAATTTCTTATTAAAATTCGTTTTAGAGACGAATTCAATTCAACTAAAATTGTATGAAATTAGTGACGAGAAACATGCTAGATTGTTGTTAGGCATTGTATTGTATGTATTGAAATTAAAAACTAGTTGGATTAACATCGGAATTGACCAAAACAAAGCCAAAACTGAGACCAAAAAGTGTGTTTTCCTAGCCACTATATTGCCCGAATCTAACGACTTTTGTGGCTATCGTTGGTACGAGAATGACATCAACCAATGGGCTACAAAAGCCTCATTGTTTCATCATCGAAAAACGGCCAGAAGGCAACCAATTAAACATACATAATTTCTAAGGTTTATCACGCAAATTCAGGTTAAAATCTCGTCGGTCAATCAGGTTAGCCTAAATCGATTAACGCCACCTGGTCAGTTGATCGGTCAATGGTCAAAATTGACTATCACCATTGACCTACGTGTGTGAGTGTGTGAAGGTGCGTGATAACCTATTTTCAATGTGTGACAGTGTGTTTGGCTTAATCTTAGCGGTACAGGTAGGTGTAGGCCCCTGTTTTGGTGCATGCAACGTCGACTTGACACGTGAAGGCACGTAAGACCTTATTTTGGTGCATGACAGCACGTGATCACCTCTTTCTGGCACGTGATACCATTTTTCAAATCTTGGCAATTGTGTGATGCTCAGATCTGTACTTGGAATGTGTTTCATGGGTCCTCCAACGCGTAAAGACATATAATACCTCATTCCGACTTCTAAAAACACATATTGGTGTTTGAAAATGCATGTTTCTACTATATGCAAGTTTGTTGACTAAGGACCATCATATTGCATGTTGAGAGTATCAATAATTCGTTGAATTCTCTTAATTGGAATACATAGTCTAATAATATCCATGCATGAATATGTGTCATATAATCAATGATCTTGTTTGGGACAAGAATTGAAAACTTTTGGGATTGAGTAGATTCATTACAACTTGCTATAGAGTGACCTTGCTATACAACTTACAACATACAAGAGAATATCCACTACTTTGACGTTATTCCCAAAATTAACGAAATGCGAGGTATTTGACCTACCGCAAATTTTATAGAGACTTTATCATGGATAAAGTGATTCAGAAAATGATACAGATTGATGAAATAGTCCTAATTAAAATAAATGATACATTTGTTGTGTCATATTTTTATATTGGCTAAATATGAAAATTTTGATATTGATAAGATTTAGTGAATTCTCATCTAGAATTAATATTGTCACAATTAGATTAAAGTTTAAAATGTCAAGCATTTCTGTCATGAAAGATGATTGGGAACATAATGAACTTTCGATTTTATGTCTTATGTGAGATATTTTAAATTTTAATGCATAATTGCGACAGTTAATGTGTATTTGATTGTATTGATTGAGTTGTGTTTAATATATATCTCGGGGATCTAATTAACCATAACATCCTAGGATATGATGGCTAATTTGAATTGGAATGATACTGAATAGGGAGAATTTCAATATGTGGCATTTAAAATGCACAATATCCTAGATGAGCGAAAGACTTTAGAGGCCATAGATTAAGCTAAGATAGAGTTGCAACTAACTAAGAGATAAAAACCCAAATGAGTGTCTTACACAAACATGATGTGGACGCACATCACGCATGTAAGAAGCAAGACTCACTTTGTGTGATATTTTGATCAGTTTCATGAATAACGATCTAATATATGAGTACCGGTAATGTTCAACTGCATATCTCATAAGTATAGTTTTGATTGAAGAGTTTAGAGGAACTGCAATCCCCAAATAAAGATAGTTGATTGTTGAATTTGATTGAATGTCAAATCTAATTATGGAACTAAAATCAACTAGGCGGAACCTGATGCATGAACAGTATGTTCATTTAGAAAAGCAATCTCTTCCAAATAGTGGGAGCATATAAAGGTGTACATGACCCAAAATAAGGAAAGAAAAACTTTTGTTAATTGTTCTTGCCATGTAAAACTAGAGGACAAGTGCCCTTGAGGCAGCTAAACTTGGTACTCGTACATACATTGCATAATCGAGTTACAAAAGTAAGTGGCCTAGGTTTAAGTAAGGGAAAGAGGTTATACAATGCTCAAAGAACAAGAACAAATAATTGAAATAGGAAAGTGGCAAATGTACTAGAAATAAGGCAAAAACAAGATGAATAGTTACAATAGAAGCAATGAGGGTCATATCGTATATACATTAAGGTAGCTAAACTTGGTACTCGTACATACATTGCAGAATTGAGTTTCAAAAGTAAGTGGCCTAAGTCTGAGTAAGGGAAAGAGGTCGTACAATACTCAAAGAACAATAACAAAGAATTGCAATGGGAGAATGGCAAACATACTGGAAACAAGACAAAAACAAGATGAGTAGTTACAATAGAAGCAATGAGGGTCATATCACCCGTGAATGAATGAAGCTAAAAATGATAGTCTTGTTGTACCTAAAGTGATGAAACTTTATTTTTTAGTACTATGATTTTAATTGAGTATTATCCTACGTAGATTATGAACTCAAAAGCCACTGACCAAGTAACTCATAATAGAAGTTCTTTAGTAGATTTCTGTCGAATTTTGAATAAAGTGAATTAGATATATGTAGACAACAACACAAAGGTTATAGTAAGAGGAATGGACACGAGCAAATAAGTTTTGTAAGATGATCGAATCCTATACCTACATGAAATCTAATATGCTCCAAATATTCGACGAATCTTGGTTAAAGTACTTGTTCTTCTTAAATTATGATATAATTTGAATTTCTTTGAGTGTTTGATTGAAATATGATATAATTGATTTATGTAGATTTAATTTGTTGGTTGAATGGTTTTATGGTGTTTGTCACCTTACATTCTAGTAATGTTAAATTTTTCATTATTTGCTTCTCCTATATGTATGGATATGAATGCAAATATATGACATGCTAGATTATGGCATGTTGGCCAAGATAGGTTGAATAAATTAGCTTATGAAAGTTTATTAGAAACTTTCACATAAATATAATTGTCCACATATGAGCATTGTCTAGTTGGAAAAACTTCTAAAAAATCATTCAACAAAACTATAAGAATTTGACTTCCTTTGCAATTTATATACTTAGGTATATGTTTTCTTATGAATGTAAAGTTTGAGAATGTATCTCATATTTCATTACTTATGTTGATGACAATGCTTGATTTGGTATTGTCTCCTTGATCTCCTATAAGTTAGAAATAATAAACTATTTTAGACACTATATATATAATTGAGGTAAGAATAAATTAAACAAAATGGATAAACGTTTTTAGAATTGACCAGGGTCTTGAGCGTTTTTTTCGAAAAGTTCAAGGAATTGAGTAATGAAAAAGCAATAGTATGGCAATCTTAGTGGTTAGCAATGTATTTCTATAACTTTTCCCATGAGTTCGAAAAAATGGGACCGAAAAGAAATGAATGTGTCTTTATGAGATACGTTGAACACTCCAAAGAATATATGTTTATTAGGGAGGATTTTACTAGAGATTAACTGAAATTGTATTATGTGATACTATATTTAAAAAAGATATTTTTCTTGATAGGGATAATATTGATAAAAGGTTTCATCTGAATAAGATGAAAGAAGAATGATGATAAGTATATCTTAATGACCATTAGTTGAGTCCTAAGAAATAAGACTTATACTTGTTCTAAATAGTGGGAGCAAATGCAATTGAGCTTCAACCTATTTTGCATAGTGGGAGTAATGATCTTCAATTGTTTTCTTTGCTCATCTTAACCTAGTAGGATTATTAAGAATGAGCTTTAATATATTTCGGATAATGGGAGGATTAATCCTTACTTGCATAGTAGTGGACATCCAAAATTACTCTAATGATGTTTTAAATTGAAAATGAGACTTTTATAACCACTCTCTAAGATGATGAAGAACCTAAAATCATAGAAGAAGTTGTCTCATTCGTTGATAAAAAAAACATTTTCAGATGCATTGGAAGAAGAGATAAAATGTATAGAAAACAAACCAATTCTAGGTTTTGGTTGACTTACTGTCGGATCGAAAATTCATTAGAAATGAATAGGCTTCCTGAATTAATCGTTAGACGGATAATACAATAAATAGATATAATTTCACTTTATAGAGAAAAGTTATACCTAATAAGTGAGTATAGATTGTGTAAAAGGATGTTTTCATCATTTATAAGATTTACTTTAATATGTTTGATTCTACTTGTAGCAACACATTTGAATTTAGAATTACATCAAATGAATGTCAAGATAACTTTCTTTAGTGGAAAACTTAACAAAACGATTAATCAAGACCACTATGTCTATGTGATAAAGTTTGATGACAAATTTGTAATTCTATCAATGTGTGTGATGATGTGTAGATAATTGGAAATGATTTGAAGTCAGTGATGATCATCAAAGGATGATTGTCCATATTTTTGACTTGCAAGATGTGAGAAAACAAATTACATATTGTGAAATAAAATCTGGAGGAATTGTTTAAAGAAACTTTCGACTCTATTACAAAAGCATAATATTCAAAAAGTTTTTAGAACAATTCAATACGGTAAATTGTAACCCGTTGATATTCCTATGTCAAATGACAAATTATTGAGTCAAAAGAGATGTGTCCCAAAACTTAAGATAAAAGTAGAGAAATGTAAATAGTTATATATTCAGATGTCATCGGATATATTATATATGCTATAGTGCATACATGCTTAAACATTTATTTTTGTTGTTGAGCTAGTTAGTCAATATAAGTAAATGTTGAAAAGAGCTCTGAAAGGCTGTATATAGAATATTGATATTTTAAAAGTCTATATGGATTATTGATTATGTAATTAAAGATCGAATTTGTGTTTGATTGATTATTAAGATATCAATTTGGAAAGTGTTTAGACTAACGCAAATTAAATTAAGGCTATGTGTTCTTACTCCAAAAAGAAACCATATCTTAGAGCGATAAGAAATAGAAATACACAACCTTATCCACATCGAAAGCCGAGTATATAGTCTGTTCAATAAATGCGCAAAAAATTGTTTGGTTAAAAAGATTTTCATGAATTTGATTAAACGATTGGAGCAATAATTTTCTGTTGAAATAAAAGATCCTGAATTTTTATAGGATAACCAAACGTATCGACACTAGGCACAACATAGTAAAAGACTTCATTTCCAAGAAGAAAATGCGCATACAATATAATTCTATACATTGCATGGGTATTGATCCTTTGATCGAGATTGTTCAAAGAAAAATATATCTTGCACATGTTAAATCTCTTGAATTGCATAGACTATAACTGATAAGTGTTAAGCGAATATATTGTATTGATGGCACAACGTCAGAAACCATGAATTCAAGTTCATTTTGTATTTGAACATGCATCCCAAAATTCTTGGGTTATCAGTACATACACATCTTTTTTAACTCAACAAGATTGTAATGTCACAAAAATTAGAGATTGACTTACTCACACGAGTAATCGCCTTTGACACTGAGAAAGCAAACAAAGATGAGACATTATTCTTGAAAAATATAATGTTGAGAGAACATGCCAATAAGATTCAAATTTCTCGAGAAACGATTTATTGAAGTTAAAATGTCACATTGATAATCGATCAAGATGAGCTTATGGATAAATACATTTAAAAATAACCAATTTGGATTTTAAATATTCAAATAACTTGTGAATGTCATATGTGAGTTTTTAATATGAATAAAATACTTGTAAGTGTGAAGATAATTAAGAACTCAGGTTAGACACTAAGTATAACAACTGAACTAAGATATATACAGTTTTTTGAATGTCATTTGAGAAAATACACACTGTAACACATAATTTATACCATATGTGGTAAGACGACTATGATCATCTTTTCTTCAATTGTGATTTCTCTACCTCTGTTTGGAGGGAAATCAAAGCTAAGACTCTTATGTTTTTGTCTAGTTTTTCATGGTCCTCCATGATTCACTAAGCATCTTTGCACCTTATGCAAAAGAAGGGCTTTTGATATCTTCTTTTTTGATTATTCATATCTACTACTATACAATATTTATGGTATGAGAGGAATAATTGTGTTTCATCAGCATTGCAAACATTGTTGTGATATTGTCTCTGATATTTGTGAGGTGGTGCATGTCAAGATCGTTGACTTGGAGTTGAGGTATGAGATCGTGCCTCAGTTTAGAGCTATGTGACAACTACCTAATTAGTTTTCTTTAAAGCCTACATGCTCATTCTATCTTTTTTAACTTTTTCATAGTTTGTTTTGGGAGTTTGTGTGCTCATTTTGATTTTATGCCAAAGGATTATTTCCTACCCAAGGTTTAGTAAAAAAACAGATTCTCACTCGTTAATTTTCAAAAACCCAATAGTTATCCATCTGTTAATATTCACTGTTAGGATTAAGGGTAAAATTGTTATTTAACTAAAAATATTTTAAAAAACTATCTTATTTCCCCTACTAGTTTAAAAATCTAACAAATTCCCCTCACCCAAGGTTTGAAAATTCGCCATTCCCCTTAGGGTTTGGAATTTCTTTTTCTAGATTTTCCGACAAGCTTCTTCATCTTCGTTGATCTTTTTCCCTCCAAACGTCATTGATTTCCATCATCAAGGACAAACAACTTTAAAACCCACAAGTGAGTTTCTACCCTAAGAACAATCGACGAGGAACAATGTTATGGAGACCAAACACGTGATGGAAAAGATGAATTGCGTAACGACAACATCGGGGAGATGAATTGCACGATGAAAGAGACACCGAGGAGACGAATAGTGCAACGTCACTAAAGAGATAAATTATGAGACAACAACGCCGAGGAGAATTTTCTACTCATGGTTGAGATTTGTCGGCCTTTTTCTTTGGCTACCAACAAAAAATGAATAGGGAAGGCCAACTTTGCTCATCGAAAGAAATTGGAAAAAAAATTGCAAACCCTAAACAGGAATGGCAAATTTTCAAGCCTTGGATAGGGGAAATTGTTATATTTTTAAACTTAAGGGGTTACATGTGATAATTTTTAGTTTTTTAAATATTTTTAGCTAAATAACAATTTTACCCTTAACTCTAACAGTGAATTTAAACAAATAGGTGGATATTTGAGTTTTTGAAAGTTAATGGATAGAAATATGTCTTTTCACTAAACCTTGGTTACGAAATAGTCATTTGGCCTTGTTTTTATTATGAGACCTATGTGACGTTTGCCTAGGCTATACCCCTAGTAATCTTGTATTTTATTTTTGTCTTATAAAATTTATTAATTTCTTTAAAAACAAACTATTGATTTTAGGGCACCTACTTTAATAAAAAGAAAATACAAACATAGGAAGGACAAGAGAAAAAATAACAAAGATGATTAAAACCAAAGTTTTAATTATTATCATTATTATTTCAATAAAACTATGTGTACCTACTTTGGATACACAAATGTGTACACATTTATATGTGTCATCATATGATTGGATGATTTTGAATTAAGAATAAAACAATAACCAATCATATGATGACACATATGAGTGTGTATATATTTGTGTACCCAAAGTGGGTACACATAGTATTGCTCTTATTATTTTATGGAAAATGACTATTTTCCAGCTAATATTTGATTAAATGATAATTTTCACCTTTTAAGTTTGAAAAAATTACTAATTTTTTCATAAATTCCTTAAAAGACAAAA
Organism: Mangifera indica; assembly: GCF_011075055.1. Lineage (NCBI taxonomy): Eukaryota > Viridiplantae > Streptophyta > Magnoliopsida > Sapindales > Anacardiaceae > Mangifera > Mangifera indica. Next base: position 10,577,864 of record NC_058142.1, on the reverse strand, counting down.
AAAAAATTCCTAAGTTAAATAACACTTTACCTTCAAAATTTTATTATATAATTTCTTTGCCCTAATTTATATTTTTCAATTAAAAATAATTAAAAATTTTACTAGCATAAATATAGATAGAGATGTTAATGATGTATATTTATATATTTGGATATAAATTGTAATTTTAAAAAATTTAGGTGTGTTAATGAAAATTTAAGGGTTTTTAATTTTAAAAAGTTTAGGGCTACTTTTAAAATTTTTAAAATTTTAATATGTCCCTCAGTAATTTCAAAAATGACAATCACACCTTAAAAATTGTTAAAAATTAAGAGCGTAAATGTACTGTTACAAACTATGAAGATTGTAATTGTATTTTCAAAACATATATAGGATGAATATATAATTTATAAATCAAGATACGGGGTAATTTACCCTTAGTAAGTATTTTAAAAAATGACATTTACATCTAACAATATTGTTTGCAATTCAGGTTGATGATTAATTTTATGTGTATATATTTTCGGTATATAATTTGGATACACAGATAATATGTCATTATGTGATTAAGTATCATTTTATCTTTAATTCAAAATAATCTAATTATATAATAATACATTATATGTATACTCAAATTATTTATAAAAAAAATGTACATATATTTTTATTATTAAAAATACACTTTAATTATTTAAACTAATAGTTGATTTTGCCATAACGATGAAAAATTGGTTTTTTTAAATTTAAAGTGTGAAAATATATCATATCATAAAATATTGGGTGGGACATAGTCATTTGGCCTTATTTTTTTCACCCATGCGTTCACGAAGGTATGTTAATGTTGGCCAAAAAGAAATGTGATCGGGATAATCATACTAATAAAGATAACTAAACCTTGGAAACATAATCTTTAAAAACAGTAAAACTAAAATTAAGATGTCAACCTATGACTATCTAATTAAATATTTCCTAAGATGGTAAAGATAAGGCTTCTAGGTTCTGGGTCATTCCCCCCCGTTTACTATAAGCTCTTGTTTAAACCCCAAACATGTAAAATCACTTATAAGGGTATACATAATTTAGTTTAAATAGTAAAATCATATCGAATCGTTAAAAAATTACAGTTTGATTTGTAAAACAGTTTAGTTTGAGTTGATAAATTTTCAAAAAAATAATTTATAGTTTAAGTTACTGTTTGAGTGTTTTTTAAATCAAACCAAATTGCAAATTTCATACATACATACATACATGCATACATATATATATACATACATACATACATGCATACATATATATATACATACATACATACATGCATACATATATATATACATACATACATACATGCATACATATATATATACATACATACATATATATATATATATATATATATATATATATATATATATACATACATATATATATCTCACTATTTCCCTCTGATATTTAATGGAATGATAAATTTTTACCTTTTAAATTAAAATAAAAAATCATTTTCCCATCATATATTAAATTTATTAAAAAAATTGTTAACTTTTTTTTTAATGAATTATTGAAAAGGATAAAAAAATAAATCATCAAGCTAAATAACACTTTATCTTTAAAATTTTATTAAATAATTTTTTGTATCCTAATTTATTTTAATTTCAATTAAAAATAGAAAAAATTACAATACCATTTGTAAATCTAAGAGGCTAATGTTAACTTTTATTGGTTACTTTCATATTTCATTTTTGGTTGCTAACATTGGGTTTGACTATGATTATTTATTTAGGTATTTGGTTGTTGCTGGGAAGAAAAGCTCCAATACGTTCATCTGGAACGGTGCAGCATTGTTCCTGGGGTGGTTCATACTGTCTTTTATACCTCAAAATCTAGATTTATTTCTGCTGGCTGTAGTGTATCGTATTCTGGGTGCATGATTGGCGTTCGTTTGGTTTTCTGAGATGCTGCCATGGTCCTTTAAGGATCTATTTTGCCCTTTCAAATTGTTCACTAATAATTTGAACTTGGAAAAGAAGGTTTCTGTAATTCAAAGTAATTTTATTAATATTAGTAGTGTAAGTTCGTAGGTGTATTGGGAACGCCCTTTTAAATGCGTTAACCATATATGAACATAATTAATATCCTAACAATGAATTTGTTCTATAACAGAAAAACTTGTGTCGTTTGACATAATACACAAACCATATATGAACATCAATTAATAACCTAACAATAAACTTATACTATGAACTTACACTACTAATATTAAACTTTTGTCATATGACGTGGATCTAGACAATGTAAATTAATCTTCAACATTCTCTCTTAACTTGAAATTTTCTTCTTTACTCCAAGACTTGCTTGTAATTAATGAAAATCTTCAAACTTATGTGTTTTATAAGACTATCTAAAATTCGATCATGTGTCTTTACATGCTTAAGCTTTACTTCTTTTTTCGTAGAGCTGACAATTTTCAACACAATCTATTAACCCAACATGACATGATAAGAAAAATATTGGGTTATGGTTGAGTTTTTTTACACGAAATGTATTTCGGGTCAACCTGACACAACTCAAAATTAAATCAGGTAGTATTAAGGTACATACAAAAGTAACCTGACACAATATGAATTGACTCAAATATTTTAGAGAATTGTTACTTTAATAGAATTTATTTGGGATAAATTATAGAATTGTTGAAAAACAATATTAACAATAGTTAAAATCTTTATAAAATGTATATAGTTTTATCTTTTATATAATTATAATTACTTATATTATTATTTACTTTTATTTAAAAATTTTATTTTATTATTTAGTTAGATTTTAATTTGACTAGCAAGATTATAAACGTATTTTAAAGGTCTTATTCATGTTATAATTATATATTATATCTTTATAGTAAGAATTTGAAATATTTATAGAATGTATATAGTTGTATCTTTGTATAATTATAATTACTCATATTATTTTTATTTTTATTTAAATATTTCATTTTATTATTAAGTAGTAAAAATTTGATACAGTTAGTCAAATTATAGACGTGTTTTAAAAATTTTAATATGTAAATTTTTAAATCATTTGTCAATAAGGCAAAATGTTATATTGTGTGTTTTATTAATAGTAGATTGAGATAATTTAATAAAGAAATTAAAACGACAAAAACATTTTAAAGAGTGAAAATAATAGAAAATTTTAAATCAATTTGGCTTGGATTGAGTCAAATCGAATATTGAAGGGTTGGGCTAAGGTTAAAAAATTTTGATACAATTCTGAATTAGGTCGAGCTAGAGTTGAAGATCTTTGATACGAAACACAAATTGACACGACACGAACACAATTTGATGACACGAACTATCAGGTTTACTTTTTTGTGATATATTCTTTAACAAAATGATATCTTGTATCAATATGTTTGTTGCGATCATGAAAAACAAGGTTCAATAAATTCCTAAGCCAAATAACATAACAAATGAAAGATGTTGTAGCCATATTCTTATTCACAAGTTGAAAAAGTAACAATGTATTGCTTCTTTGAACTCCATGTAATAGCACAATCACCCATTAAAAACATGAAGCGAATAGTGTTTTTTCTATCATCAACATCTCTTACAAAATCACTATCACAAAATATTATAAGTTTGAAATCAATAGATAAAGAATAAAGCAACCTATAATTAATTGTACTCTTAAGATAGTAGATAATTCTTTTCACAGTTTTCACGTGGGCTAAAGTAGAAGCTTTCATGAAATGACTTAACACCTCAATTGTAATGAGAATATCTAGCTTTGTGCATGTCATGTACCTCAAACTTCCTACAAGACTTTTGAATACAATTGGGTCTTCCTTATATTCTTCATTGATCTTTGACAACTTTATTCCACATTCCATGGTTGTGCTCATAGCATTGTAGTCAAACACGTTGAAATTTTTCAATATTTCTCTTGCATAGCCTTCTTGTGAAATAAAAATTTCATCTTGCATTTGTTTTACCTCCAAGCCCAAAGTATGAGATAATTCCTATATCCATCATCTCAAACTGTAGTGACATAACTTTCTTGAATTCTTCAAACAATCTTGAATTATTGTCCATGAAGATAACATAATCCACATAAAGGCAAACTAGCGAAATGTCTCCAATCTTGTACAATTTACCACAAAAAGAGTATTCATAAGGGCAACAAACAAACCTATTGTATTGTAAGTACTTATCAATACGAGTATACCATGCCTTTTGTGTCTACTCTAAGTCATACAATGTTCTCTTCAATCAAAAAACTTTATCTTTATGACCTTTAACTATGAAACCAATTGGTTGCTCAACATAAACCTTCTCTTCAAGATAGTCATTTAAAAAAGTTGACTTAACATCAAGTTAACAAATTTTTCACTTTATTTGAGCAGCCGAAGAAATCAATAAACGAATCGTCTTTATACGAGCAAGGTGCGAATACTTTTTCATAGTCTATTTCATCTTTTGCTTGTATCCTTCAATGACAAACCTATTTTTATATCTCTCCACATCTCTTTTTGCATTTTAATTTGCCTTATAAATCCATCTTACTCTAATAGTTTCATGACCCTTGGGAAGTATTGATAATTCTCAAGTGTTATTTTTTTCAATTGCTTTAATTTCTTCTTTCATAGCTTGCCTCCACCTATTGTCTTTCATAGCCTCCTCATAACTTAAAGGCTTAATATCTAAAAGGAGACAAAAAAATATTTTCATCATAATTGATTATTTATTCAGTTTCATCATAAATATTATGAAAACTCCTTATTTTTCCTAATTTTCCACTAGATACTTTCTCACACATAGAAGAAGTAGGAGAATAAGGTGTATGAGATAGAAATGTATCTTGAATAATATTTTCCTCTTCATCGTCAAAGTATGAAAGGAAGTCATATATGCTTTTTTCTTTTGTCTCCCAATTCCACATTGCTTCTTCATAAAACTCAACATCTCGACTCAATATTATCTTATAAATGCTTGAGTGTATAACCTATAGCCTTTAGAATTTTGATTATATCCAATGAAGATATGCTTGACACTTGGATCATTTAACTTGGCTCTTTCTTGTTAAGGCACATAGGCATATGCATTACTTCTAAAAACTAAAAAATGAGCAACATTAGGCTTTCTTTCACTTTATGCCTCTTGGGGCATTAGGTCTTTGACATTTTTTGTTGGAGATTGGTTCTTCAAATAAGCTCCATAAGCATTAGCTTCCACCCAAAATTCTTTAGGTAGACATTTGGTTTTCAATAAACATTAAGTCATGTTAAGAATTGTTCTATTCTTTCTCTCAACTATGCCATTTTGTTGTGGCAATCTAAGAACCATTAAAGGATGATGAATACCATGTGTTTCACAAAAATTATTTAACTTTTTTTATATGAATTTGCCTCCTTGATCGCACCATAAAGTTTAATCATATAACAATTTCCATTTTCCACAAAAGCTTAAAATTCTTGAATGTTTCAAATGCTTTGTATTTTTACTTCAAAAAGTAACCCCAAGTCTTTTGGCTATAGTCATCAATAAAAAAGAAAAAAAAAATCTATTATTACCAAAAGACAATGGTTGGATTGGTCCATACACATAAATGTGCACGAGTTGAAGTTTCTTGGTTGCTCTTATCACAACTTTTTCCAAAATACTCTTTCTTGAGTGCATACCAAGTGTACATCCTTCACATAAACACTAGTAGTAGTTAATAAGGGGCATTCCTTTCACCATGTATTTATCTCCCAAAAGGAAATATTGTCTTGCACCTATCATTGAACATTACAAATTTTCCTTTATCGCCACACATGTGATTGTTTGTTTTATTATCCAAGAACCATGAACTTTCTTTTTTTTTCTCATGTATCTTTGAGTGTTAGCAACAATGTGGGCTATTGGACTTCTTACTTGTCATCAACAATATTTTTTTGTTCCTTAACATGACTCATCGTAGAATAAAATTCCTAATAATAATGCCTAAATTTATGATAGTTGTAACACTCAACAAGAAGCGTATCATTCCTATTCTCATTTGGTCTGGAATTGTTACATCTTCCTCTCCCTTTTGTTCTTCCATTTGCCTTTTGTTTTTTGACATTGTTGGTAAAAAATGGATTTCCATTTAGACAACCGATATTAAAAGGATCTTTTTATCCCCAATGCTTTCATACCTAAGACTGGGCATTTGCCTTGGCAAGGATTGATTTGGGTCTTGACTAGTTCGACCGACAATCAAATTGGTGACAAATTAAATAAACATTAGAAAAATATTTGTCAAATAAAATTTTGGTTTCTAGTTTGTGGTTTACATGTCTTATCAGATAGAATCAGTTTAAGCCTTAGCGATTGCAAGATTTTTTAGTCTTGTGACATAGGTAGAGTTCAAGTTTGAGCTTCAGTGATTACAAAATTTTATAGAAAAAATGTTCTATATCTCAAATAACGATTTGAATCGCAACCCTTGTAATATAGTTGGTTCAATCGTAGGGCAATCTAGTCTATTTTCTTATGATTTGGATCTTAATTGGTTCGATCGATGTTCAGATTGGTGATAAATTAAATACACATTAAAACAATATTTTATCAAATGAAATTGTGGTCTCTAGTTTATGGTTTACATTCCTTACCAAATAGACTTTGTATAAGTCTTAGCAATGGTAAAATTTTTCCGTCCTATGACATTGGTAGGGATTAAGCTTGAGTCTCATTAATTATAAAATTTTACAAAAAAAAAAGGGTCTAAATATTTAATAACGATTTGAATCGTGATCCGAAGTTCAAATGTGGGTTGCTCTGGTCCTATTACTTATGGTTGTTTGAACATTGACCTAGAGGAAATTAACAATCGGGCCTTAATAGAAGTGGTTCGTTGGACCAGTTTGGCTCTAAAACATTGTTTTTTTTCTTTTTTTTCCTCATACTTCCTTAATTCCAACTCAATTAAAAATTAAATCGTCATTCCATATTTTTCACAGATTAAAAAGATATTTATTTGGATAGAGTTTTCTTTGTATTATTCATTTCCGTCGACACATTGATTTTTTTACCCATAAAATTATATGTCTTTATTTTCGATATATAAATAAGCACATAATTAATAGGTATTATTAAATAATTGATAAATTTAAATTAAAAATAAAATAACATCTAATCATATGACGACACATATCAAATATATATTTATTTATATATTTAAAATAAATACACATAACATTACTTTTTTAAATATTTTATAAATATATAAACACGTTGTTCACAAACAATAAGGTAAAATCATATTTTTAAGTAAACTAACAATAATATTTTATGTACAAACGGTTGGATTCTAACATGTATATGAGTGTACATATTTTTAGTATACAATTTGGGTAAACAGATGATATGTCATCATATAATTAGGTATTGTTTTATTTTTAATTTAAATCTTCTAATTATATTATAACACATTATTTTTATATCTAAATTGTATATCAAAGTTTGTACATATAGTTTTATTGCATGTATATATAAATTAACATCTCATTATGCGATTAAGTGTTTTTAAATTAAAAATAAATAAATAATTTGATTTCTAATTAAATGATAACATTTTAATTTGTTTATACACGTTGGTTCTTGTTTGTACTAGGTATTTAAAACCTATTAACTAAACTAATTTGACATTAATTTTAACTTAGCCAAATTTTTAAAAATCATAAATCAAAACTAAACTAGTGTAGTAATTAACTAGCTTTAAACTGAATCAAAAATACAAATTAATCGAACCGAATTTTCATTTAATTAGTTTTTAATCAAATTTTAGAGGGTATTTAGTTATTTTTCTTGTTTAATTTTATCAAATATTTGGTACTTAACTACTTTTTGGTCATCTTTTTAATCCGTTCATTTTAATTCATTAGCTTTCAAAAATAAACAAACTAGTAACTAAACTGAAAAATCAAATATGTTATATCATTGAATTAATATCTGAATTAATTTTCTAAATAAATTATTTTTTCTAAATAACTTATTATTTGTTTAGCCATTAATTTAAAAATCAGCCTGGTTCGATGATTGAATAATTTTGATTCCCTTAATTAGGGTTTAAGCTTTATAGTTTAGGGTGCACATGTGCTATCCCTAGCCAAGTATTTGGGTGGGGTTACAAGCAACTTGTAAAGGATCTCGACATTGCACCCCCTAAAACTTGAACGACTGACAAACTACCCCCACCAACGGCATCATTGCTGAACAACTTAATCATGATAAATCCAATCCCAGTTGTTATCGACATCAAAAGCCTCTTAGGACTAGTTTTCCTAATACTATCAGAACTTAAGATTATATTAGAAAAAGATCAAAGTTTCATCTTTTAAGGATGATTTCTCCTCTCAATTCGGACTCCTCTAATTGTTATATATTTCCAGCAAAAAAAAAAAAAAACCTTTCTCACAGCAAATCTCTGTAATTCTCATTATGAACCCCTCAACTTCTTCTGATTCTGATTCTGAATCTTCGAACTCAAGTCCTGATAGACTTTGTCAAGATTTTGCAAACCTTCAGGTGGATAATAATTCAGTTCAGAGACCTTCAGGTTTTCCTTTAGCTAAACGTATCTCAATTCCAGCTCGAGGTCCGTATTCGGAAAGCATCTGGGCTGTTGATAGTTTCTGCAATGGCGGATATAGCTACAATTTCAAACCTGGAGGCCCTTCTTCTTCTTCTTCTTCCTCTTCAATCAATAACTTCCCATCTACAAGCTGTTCTTTCTCTGAACCACCGTCGATCCTGACATCTTCCTTGCGGAGTAATAAGGTTCTAGATATGGGAGTTCATGAAATTCTTCTAATGGCTAAAGATGAAGAGGGCTCGAAGTTTCTCCAGGAAGGTTTATCTTTGCCAGGGGATTCCAGGATTGTTTCCAGGGTGTTTGAGATCGCCCTGGAATTTACCCTGGAATTGATGACTAGCAAACATGGACGTTTTGTATTCGGAAAATTGATTGAATCCTGTGACGAAGACCACCTCCGAGTGATTACCTTCAAGATTGTTTCGGAAGTTGACTTGTTTCTCAATGCATCCATTGATATAAACGGCTCATCCTGTATCAAGAAACTGATCCGAGTGCTCGGTAGATCCAAAACGAACTTCCTGGCACAAATTATGTCCACCCTGGGAAGATTTTTCGGGTATCTAATGGTTAATAGAACCGGATCCTCCATAATTTTGCTGAGTCTAGACAACTGTTATATCCGGAAGAATGATTTTGTATACCAAGCAGCTTTAGAACACTGTCTCTCCTTGGCGAATCATGAACAAGGATGTATCTCGATGAACAATTTCATCGATGAGATGAAAGGTTCGCGCAGAAAACAAATTCTTCAGTTGATTTCAATGAATGCAGTGTGCCTGGCGAAAAATCCGTTCGGTAACTATGTTCTAAAGCATGTTCTAGACCTTGAGGATCCAGGATTGATTGAGAAAATTTGCCTGATGCTGCGAGGCCATGTGATCGATCTTTCAATGATGAAAGGGGGGAGTCATGTGGTGGAAAAATGCCTGAAGTTTCAGGAGTTTATGTATTATGCAGTTGAAGAGTTTCTCAGAAGCAACCGAACTGTGGAAGTTGCTAATCACAGTTGCGGAAACTACGTGATGCAAACAGCATTGAGAGAAACAAGGAGAGTCGATAGAGGCCTCCATGACAGACTTGTGATGAAACTTAGAGAAAATCTCACTGAGCTCCTCCAGTTTGGACATGGAAGACATGTTTATAAGTTGATTTGTAGCTAGTCTGAATGAATAGAAGGCAATTTTATGTATTTTAATTCTGAAAATTAATGTGGTATATAGAATTTGGATGTAATTAATATCAATTTCTTTGTTTATTGTCAAAGGAGATGATGATGCAGGTTGATCATAATTAAATCTCATAGGTGTCTTCATATAGAACTTTATTTATATAAATTAGGGTTGGATTCAATGCAGAACAAACTTGAACAAAAATCAAAAATCAATTCAAGATCTTCTTGAATCTAATAGAGTCAATATGAGTTTGACTTGAGATCGACATACTGAGGGCTCGAACTCGAATTACTCAAACTTGATTAGTTATATGAAAACAAGTCCAACCCTTTATTCGAATTCGATATTGAGCAACTCATATTGAATGTAGCCCTAATATAGATGAACAAATCCTTTGAAATTATGAATTTTCCAAGCTAAAGTTATTTATAGGTCATAAGATTCCCAAAGTTCAGAATTGGAGAAAAAATGTGAAAATTTTACAGGAAACTAATATGTAGAGTGGGGGCATGAGCCCCGTAGTGGCTTATCTTCAACATGATCAACTTATTACATTTTCAAACAAGGGGATAAGAAAAAGCCTCTGATGGCTTGACTAATTCAAGCCTCTTGCTTGTGTTTCTGCGCTTCAAACTTGTCGATAGCAGTCTGAAGTTCATCTGTACCTCCAACAGCTCTCATGGTGTAGAAATACACCCCTAATACAAAAGCCGTCAAGCCTCCAGCAACAAGCACATTCTTGGTCTTAGGCGCAAGGCTGCTGTATCCCAAAAACCCAGCCATACCAAAATAAATACTTCACTGCAAAACGATTATAACACCACCAATGGTTCTGTAAATGAGAATGAGTCAGAGAAATGTTTTTCTTCAACATATGCAAAAACAAAAAATCATGATTTCCAGCCACAGCATCAGTTCGGAAACATATCAATTAATGGTGAATAAAATTCAAAATCATCGAGAGATCAAGCAGTTTGAATGCTTCCCCATATTCACAGCATCAATGATAAAGGCATAAATATCTGCCATCATTCAATAAGAAAAACAGCAAAGAATGTACTGAACAATGCCAGCCATAAAATCCATAACTCTATAGTGTTTCTCAAGCATTTTGAATGTTTCTCAAGTACAGCCGTAAAATCCAAAAATTTGGTCAAGTGCAGGTCTCTATATTGCATAACATCACATGGAATACTTCCCTGGGATGGTGCATTGGCTCATCCTTAACCAATGTAATAGTGGCAACAATTTCAGTAACAAATTTAGCTCCAGAGACAACATCATTGACTCCTCCACAAGGGTTTTAGAGAAAACAGTTTTCTTCAAACAGTTACCAGGAAAAAAAAAAAATCATGAAAAAGCTCTCCTCCAACAGCAATGCTTGATGCAAGCTTATATGACTATCTGCTGCTTATTATTGCCCATACCTAGAACAATATCTCTAACATTACAATCATATCCTTCCTCATGACTGCAGAATGACTCCACAGTGAAAAAAATGAAACAGTTTCCACTTTCTAACTTTCAATCTTAAATTGTACTGCAAAAAAAATCTGCTCCTCAACAAGGGTGTGCACAGAAAATACCTTTCCCGCAACTGTTACTAGAAGCTATCTCAAAAAGCTAATGTTTTACTCCATTAAATTCATCCTTTTTCCATAACAAAGATATATACTGCATATAAATAGGAGATTCAGCAAGTAAGTTCAAGATGACCAAATTAGAGGCATGTGGAATTAATATACAAGAGAATAACGCGTTTATAACCTAGATTTTTATCCCTAAGACAAACTCATTCTTATTAGTAAGAGAACCTCTATCAGGATTCCTATTCCCAAACCATTTACAGGCTCCGTAGTGCTGCCACTTGCACCCCCGCCCACCCACAAGGAGGGGGGCCTCCGTGGATTGACTGGGCAGCAAAACATGTATGCATCAAAATAACCACTTATAGATGGAGCAGTAGCCAATTCCAACACAAGAATCTAACAAGTAAATCTTTTGGATTACATAATAAGACACACATCATAATTTATTCTAACCCATAATATATACAAGTACATATATACAAAAATGGAACCTTTAAATCCCTTATGAAGTCTTAACCAAAACCAAAAAACATCCCAAAATGGTATCTAGAAAATATAAAATAACAGTGAAAAACGCAACCCAAGAAAAGAAAAAAATTTGAAATAATTAACTATAAAACTGAATAAAAACAAAAAGAATGAACCAAAAATATGCAAACATATACATACAAGGTATTATAAATTGAAATCAATAAAAGAGAGTAGAAAAGAACCTCGTGCTGTGGAACTGAAGAAGAGAATAAGTTTCCTAGGACCCTCAAAACCCGGAACCGGAAGTACAGAGAGAGATTGAATACTTCGGTTTCAACTTTGAATATGGGCTGGATTGGGCCAAGTCTGGTTAAGCTAATTCGGCTTTTATGGGAAAATATAAACCCACTGTCTTTTTGGCCATTAAGTTAGATTCCAACTAAGTCAAATCTGAATAAAAATTAGTTAGAATTCTATTTGAATTTAAAATAATCTACTCTAACTCTAACACAGTCAAGGTGGTGAATAATAACATAAGAGAATGAGAAGGATTGTTAAAAGTAGATGAAAAATTATTGAAGAAAAAAAAATTCATCAATGAGATAAGCATGGATACTAGTGTAAATTTCAAGTTTAACTCGACAAATTAAATACATTTTTTTATCATCTTACAAAATATAGCGATGAAAATACATCATCTATGACAAACTTAACATATAGAGATACCACTAACAATTATTTGGTCACCGCTAGGGCCCTGGCCAAAGTATACTCAATGGAAGTCACTTGATACTATTGAAATTCCTAATTAGCATCAAATAGATATGGTAATGAAGGCCAAAAGACTTATTCTCACCCTAGATTTGGTAAAATTCTAAACTTATACTCATTAACTTTTACAAACCCAAATATCTATCATTCTGTTAAAATTAATTATTATAGTTAAAAGTAAAAATGTCATTTAGCTTAAAATATTAAAAAAATTAAAAATTTATCACATTTCCCCCATAGGTTTACAAATCTAATAATTTTCCCCATTTAAATTTTCCAAAGTTTGAAAAGTGATAGTTTTTCCACTAGGGTTTTCATCCTTCTCTTCGACAGCCACCATTCTCACCATCGAAGATCAGAAGATGATGAAGCATTCCCCTGGATGGGAAGATCAACTACCGTTTAGTTTGTTCCCTTAGGTTTTCACTTGAAGAAGAGGAAGCCTTGATGAAAATGACAAAGCTTTGTCGCACTCGCTTCCATCAACGTTTCACTTTGTCATGCTCAGATAATGACGAGAGGCGCTCGAGATTCAGACAACTCTTGGGAGAGGTTTTGTTGTGCAATGGGATGACGAGATCAATGGAAGATCGTTGCATGACCCTCCTTATTCGATTTGGTCGTTAAGATATGTGCATGATGATGGGTCGCTAACGAGATCTATGAATTTGTCGGTCTTCCTTCTTGTTTGGCTGCTGATGGAAGATAGGTGGGAAGACCAGCTCTGATGGCCAAAGAAATTGGAAAAAATGGAAACTCTAGAGGGAAATGACTATTTTTCAAAATTTAGGTAAGGGAAATTGTTAGATTTTCAAATTGAGAAAGGAAAATGTGATAAAAATTTAATTGAGAATTTTAATAAAATTTTGCTTATAAGTGAGACCTTAGGTTTTTAAAAGTTAGAGAGTGTGAGTTGGGTTTGCACCAAACCTTAGGTGGTAACAAGTGTTTGACCTGATAATAAATAGTTTCAACTTGACAGAAATAAGTATATTGGAAAATAGGCGTATAGTTTATAGTAAATCTTTTGACAACACTTATAAGAAACACTACCTAGGCCCACCAGGGAGTGGAGGCCCTATCCATTGATTAGGTTGTAGACTGTGCATGTTATGCCTTGTAATCCATATAAATAAAAAGGTTACGAATCTATCATATCATATGCTAATCTAGGGTCAAACTTGAATAGAGTTAATTTAATCTCAAAAATTGACTCGATTTGATTTAAATTTGTTTAAATCAAATTCAAGTTAGGAGAATTGACTTATTTTTTAAACTGAGTCAAATTTAAATTAAAGAGAATTTGGTTTGATTTGTTCAAAAGTCAAGTAAATGACATGATTTGATTTGAATTTGGTTCACAATTTCATTCGAGTCATATAAAATAATTGTCAAATGACATCACTTTACCCATTATTGGATAAAATAATATCATTTTGTCAATAAATTGTAAACTCAATCTACAAATTCAAGTCGCAAATTCGAGCAATGAACTTACACCGATATGTAAGGGTGGATTCAAATTAAACCTATTTGAGTCAAATCCGTATTCGACTTCAATAAGCCAAAGTCTTAGTTTGACTTGAGTTTGAAGGTTCACCGACAATTCTTTACCAAAGTTCTTCTCTTTTAGTAGTTCTTCTCTTATGATTCTTCTTTCTCGAATGAATCTTTTTTTTTTTTCTCTTTCTCCATTAACTATAGTTTCCTCTAGTGTTATTGCTCACCATTCAAATTGGCTTAGCACATTGTTTCAAGGACTTAAGCCAAACTTAAACTTACCATTCTAGATTTGAAATGAGTTAGTTAACCCTTTTTAAGGGTTAGTTCAGTTAGAATCCACCTTTCTAACGTGTCTAAACCCTTCTACGAGAGGGGTAATCTGGGAAGGGAAGTTATTTGCTAGAAAATTAACTATTTATAGATGACTTCTGAAAACTGAAAAAGGTGGGTTTTGATGAATAGTTTCAAACTCAATCAAATGTTTTCTGAAAATGATTGAGTGTACTTGGTCAAAGGCTACGACACTATTCATTCTCAATAATGCAACCAGAGACTCCGTAAAGTAGGATTACAGTTACAGGATTTTTCCTTATTAGACAAGGCAAAGCCAGTCATGAATGGAGTTTTGAATAAAAAATCCTCAATATGATATAACAAGATGGACAAATTTTATGCTTCAGGCTGCATTTTCTCGCATTCTTCTCGGATTGACTGGAAAAGCACAGTTGAGAGTTATCGTTCTCCAAAGCTAGGAAACACAACCTGAAACCGAGTAACTGATTTAGTTTCTTATTGATTGAAGATCTAATTACTTGAAAAAAATAGAATACAATTTCATATTTTGAATAAAATCTTCGCTGCTATACAAAGTTTTCTTTTCTCAGCATTCATGGATAATGAATTATGATTTTTGTATCTGGGAATACGAGAAAGTAGAAATAAAGATAAATTTTGACACCAGAACGATGTTAGTACTCGTAAGATAGATAAGAAAGCAGGCAGGGAAATCATTAGAAGATAGATTTTACAAAATGACTTACTGCAATGAGCTTCCCAGCATTTTCAGGTCTCTTTCCAACCTTCATTGCAACAGCTGCAGCCGCACCAGAAGATATGCCAACCTGATATTTAATACACAGTTGACTCAGAATGAATCATTATTATTTATTTTCAATCGAAACAGACGGAGCATGTGGTTCACAGTATGTTTACAATCATAACCCCGCCTAGTTAGGAAAAATCAATCAAAACAAACAATAATGTTAAATTTTTTCTTATAGAACTAGGCTTCTTGTTCCAATTATCTCTCTAGGTATTGATTTGAGTATTGATGTTTATCACCCTTCAAAAGCCTAACTGCCAAATTATGGACACAAACTTCTGGCATGGTTCAACGCTCATCAAACCTTACAATCTTTCGGAAATAAGAAACGATGATCCTTGGCTGAGTGGGTGCCTATGAAAAACTTGAATCCAAGACCTTCCATACGCAAACCACAAGACGGACTGCTTGACTAACCCCTTATGGGTGTGAAGGAGTATCATTTGACAAACCCATAATCAAAGAAACAAACATATAGCTCTTAATTTTGTCCATCTGGGAACTACTCTATGATCCAGATTCAATTTTCTTTGATTTCAAGAAATAAAGGTTTGAAAGTAAACTAATGAGAAGCACTAACCAACAAGCCTTCCTGGAGTGCCACTTGCTTTGCAGTTTCAACAGCTTCATCGCTGGATATCTGCAAATACACAATGAACGAGAAGCAAGATATCATAAATGTTACATTTAACAGCTGTACATGAAACTTAAGCATACAACTAAAAACAACAAGGATGGCACAAAGAGAAATTAGAATGAGAATCACTTATGTTGCCGCAGGTTCAATATGTCAAACAATATTGAAGTTGGTTGTATACATCTTGAGAAAATTCCAACCTATTTTGAAAGTAAAGCCTAAAGATCTAACTCTTGCAACAAAATAGATAAGTTTTAAGCGTGTAAAAGAATCACGGGGTAGTTTCCAGCATCAAACAAGATTCACAAAACAGGTGAACTCAAGGCATTTCTAGGATCAGAAACAATATTTGCCTAAGACATCACAAAATGTATTCCAACCAAACCCCTCACTACACCCAGCTTTCGACCAGCAAAATACAAATCCTGTAGTCAAAATCTGAATCTAATAAAACTTACTTTTACTAACAAAAGTCCACAAGGATTCACCGTGATAATTGCACATAGATGCTCTAAAAAATTCTGAGTTGCTATAACCAAGCTACATGAGATTGTCAAGAGGACCAGGAAGGTCAGAAATAAAAGAAGATTCCAAATATCTGGTTAAAAAATAAAAATAAACAGAATATAGAGAGGGAAAAAATGATTTGAACCTGTATGATTTCATCAATCACACCCTCATCCAAAATCCCAGGTACAAAACCCGCTCCGATCCCTTGAATCTTGTGAGGACCTGCATTTTTACTGGCAGAAGTTATATGCCACACAGACTATTACATATTACAAGAGCTTCATACAAAAGTCAAGCAATAATGGCTTCTGACTATGGAAACTGAATTCTCATCTTACCAGGCTTTCCACCTGAAAGTACATGGCTTTCTACAGGCTCGATACCAATAACCTGATGGATAACAAAATCAATCAGTGTTGTGACACAATTAGCAGTAAGAAACATTTGCTCATTAGTCATGACCTAGGCAACACGGAAATGTTGAAATGCATTTTCTCAAAAATATAAGAAACAGAAAAGTAGGGAAACGTATAAATATTAAAAATATAGGGTTTTTTTTTAAATAAATACCAACTTTTTTAATAAAAAATACATGTATTTAAAAAAAACAATAACAATTGCATACTTTTTCCACTTCTTTCAATAATAATTTACAAAGCTACATCTATATGAATAAAATTTAAATTAAGATCACAAAATTTATTCAACATTTAAATTGAAAAAGAAACATGAAAATAAAACAATTTGTGGTGGTTGGTGATTACATAATGTGACTCATATTATTTCGTTGGACAAAGATTGGTAAAGACAAACTGTTACTGACAGAACAGAACGGTTAACAAAGATTGTGCTAAAATTTGTTCACTCATTGAATTTGTATTCATATTGACATGTATTCAATACTTTCAAAAGGATTTGTAAATTTGTTCACTCATTGAACCTGTTCAGCTCACCTTTATAAAATTTTCCCCTCTAAGACCGTGTCGAGTAGTGTTCTACTCAAAGTTTTACCACGACATAGCATCTCTAGTAGGTGTCTTATTTTGCATATATCTATGTGGATTTTCTTTTTAAGAAACTTTATGTAAATGATGAAAGGTCAAAGGCCCAATTAGAAACTTATTCTTAAGATTTTTTGAAATGAAATCAAAATGTTATTTTTGGTGTGTAAATATGGTAAAACCAGAAGCCTATACAAGATATTGTAATAAGTGTTAAATATGTGTTGTAGAATATTTTTTAAAGAAAAGTTTAACAAGATGCGTCTAAACCCTTCTAAGTCCCATAAGAGTATTAGGATGTTATAAGATTAGCGGATTGGGATGAGTCTTGTCACTTGATATTTGTTTTTCCCCCATGCTACCAATACTAAAGGACCTCTTTCAGATTGGCAGATCACAAAAAGGACTTGTGCATAGAGGGACAAACGTCATACATGATGAGAATTGCTAGCAAAAATTGTTAATTCACTCTTTAGAACACTTATTAAAAGAACACTCAATGTATGACATCAATTCACTACAAGTGAAAATGAGTAATAAGTATTATAGCAAGTGACTTAGCAACTGTTGTCAGCATATTCCCATACACGATTTAAAAACAGATGATGCAAAAAGATTACCTTTATCTTAGGATTTTTCTCTTTAAGATATCAACAAACACCAGATATAGTTCCGCCAGTTCCAATCCCTGCAACAAGCATATCCACTTTGCCTCTAGTATCCTCCCAAATTTCGGGACCGGTTGTCTCATAGTGTATCTGAATATAGATGTACAAGTTCAAATCCAGAACTGGTAAATGTCAGTACACCTAATGCCATAGTTTTATAACCCAGCAGAAGATCTTATGAGAAAAAAATTATTATGAACATCTAAAAGAGAAATAAACAAAGTATTGTTGAAGCATTTAAGCATTTTATAGCAACAGAAACAAAATTTACAAACATAGAACTATCTCCTAAGTTAAACTATAAGCCAACAACATACAGTAGGGAGCCATGAACAGTTGAACACAAACCTTAGGATTTGCGGGATTGTCAAATTGCTGAAGCATGTAAGCATTGGGTGTGCTGTTCAAAATTTCTTCAGCTTTCTGAACTGCCCCCTTCATGCCCTTTGCTGGATCTGTTAATACAAGCTCAGCTCCAAATGCCTTTAGGAGAACCCTTCTTTCCATGCTTATTGAAGCTGGCATAGTCAGAATGAGCCTATATCCTCTTGAAGCAGCTATGAAAGCAAGGCCAATGCCAGTGTTTCCACTGGTGGGTTCAACAAGAATGCTCTGGACAAAAATAAATAAATAAAAAGCATAAATATGAAAGAACACATCCAATGTTGAAATAATCAAAAGCAAGGCACGAACTAAACACATATTCTTTTGCCATCCGTCTCAAGCGCTCCTTAATGAATATATGTATACATGATCAAAAACAGAAACATAACCATTGTGCTTCTAGGTCACAGAACCATTAGCAACTACATTGGTTGAAATGTTCTTAAATAAAAATTTACTTCAATAGTAGTGGTTAAATGAACTTTTAAGTCTAATTTTAGTGGAAGTGGCCAATTAAGAGAAGGTCTAACTAATGCCAGAAAAGGTCATTATTTTAGCCAAATGCCAGGAAGCAGAAACAAAAAATGACTATATGCAGTTCTTAAAACATATTCATGCAGCTATAAAAGTTATAGCTACAATCTCGTACCTTTCCAGGCGTGATAACTCCTCTTTGCTCAGCATCATTTATCATACTGTAACCTATCCTGAATTCAAAAATAGAAGACATTTAGAGGATACAAATTGTAATTGTTTAGTGTAAATGTAAGAGATTCCAACTGCCCACTTGGAATTGCATTTGGAGTGGCCAAACAAGTTTGTTAAATCTAAATGCTTACTTGAAATAATGTTTAGCTATATAGTTCAATAGTAAGGAGATTTTCTAGAACTAGGAAAGTTCTTTTCCATCTACTAGAAGAAGGTGAAATTTTTGGGTTATTAAAATACTAAATAGCTTTAGGACTCAAAAAGAAATGATATCAGACTAACACTGTTTTTAGGACTCACAGTTAAGACACAACCCGCCAAAGGCATGAATTTTAGGCAACAACTCACTTTGGGATATGCATGACAATAATCTGAAGGTTCAATGTCATCCAAAAGAACCAAAAGCCAAATTTTCCCATTAATATGATATTTGTGAAACATTGAATTATTAGTCCAATCACTAATCTAGCGCCCAATGTGTAAAAACCACAAGATGATAATGAAAGTTTTAGCTACCCACAGCAATTTTACCTTCCTCACTGGTCCTTGACACTACAACACGGTTCCACGATTTCAAGCTTGGCTGCAATGTTTGCAACACAACCCTTTACAATTTTATTAAGGTACACCATTGGTGTCTTCCCAATAAGCTATGACACAAAACAATCAATACAACAGATCAGTGATCAAAGGCATACTATATCAGAAACTCATTGATCCATGGTATGAAAAAAACAAATAAATGACTTTGAAAGTTACGTATACCTAAGCATCAGTACAGTGGATCAAAACTTACAATAACATGGCACAAAATTATTAGAAACCCATTTCCCATTAACATAAGCAACCACCTCTAGAATCCCTTCACGTTGTCAAAAATAAACTCAATTTCATGATAATGAAAACCAGACCAGACCAGCTGGTGACCGCGGTTCAACCAAAATATTTTGCAAATGCTTGGACTTAAACTAAGTCCCAGCATTTGTTGGGCATGGGCAGCACCATCAGCCCACAAGTTTCATTTGTGATATATTATAAATATTTATATATTTATACAACATTGTTTTCTCAGTTTGGCTGCTAGGTAAAGGCCCAGTCCGATAATTAAAACATTAATCAATTTACTCACCGAAACCACATTCTTACAAATACAAACAACCCTTCTATAAACCAAGAAAGTCAAAATTTCTCTATGCTTAAACTGAAAAACTTATTTTCCCATGAAACAACCTAAACATCATTCAACTTTGTCATCAAAGAAACATCCTCAAAGATTTTAT
This sequence comes from Mangifera indica, assembly GCF_011075055.1. Lineage (NCBI taxonomy): Eukaryota > Viridiplantae > Streptophyta > Magnoliopsida > Sapindales > Anacardiaceae > Mangifera > Mangifera indica. The sequence goes on along the minus strand of NC_058142.1, from coordinate 10,557,482 downwards.
CCTAAATCATATATTTTACAAAACAAAACAGCCCAATCTATAATTTTCTCACTAACTCTATAAATCAAATTCCAGTTCCCACCTTGAAACACGTAACCAAACAATCTCATCAACATTAAAATGCCCACCAGTCACCAAAACTCCAAACTTTTCAAAAATAACAAAACACCCCAATTCACAATTTTCCTAAGAACTCTGAAATTAATAATCAAAGTTATTCGAACTCCAACAATCATATCCAAAAAAAAAAAAACTCGAAACTTTTCAACAAGAACAACCACACCCACTTCCCGATTCCAAAAAAAAAAAAATCAAAACTTTACTCACCTGAGTAACATCCTCAGCAATGTTGAGCCCTTCAATCTCTGTCTTCGGCTACACAGACACCGCCTTGCAAACAACAGAGCTAGAACCTCTGCATCCAAAGCTTCAGTAACCAACCCTCCCATAATTCTCCTTCTTCAACCTCATTACTCCTCCTGGGGGACCGAATTGCCCGAATTTCAGGGGCTCTGACGATGGAATTCTGTTGGTCAAAAGGTGATTGGAGAGCAGAGACGATGAAGCAGCCATTTTTGGACTTTGCGGCTGGTGTAAAGATGAGCCCAAGTGAGTGTACTTGGTTAGGTGTTTACAGCACCGTGATATCATCATTTTCATCGTACAAATATTGAAGTGGCCCCACTACCTTAAGATCTAACTATTTGGTGTCCCTTAAATTGGCATACGGGAAATTGAAATTTCTATTACTATTTTAATCTGTGTATATAAAAATGTTATCTATCCTAAAGCTTTTACAAATATATCATAATAGTATTTATCTTCCCTAAAATATCTCTTTTTAATTTTTCATACACAAATTTTTTCTCTTCTTCTCTGTAACTTTTTTCTCTCTTCTTCATCTTTTTCCAAAGTGATAAAGAAATCACTCCATCTTCTTCCTCATCTTCAAAAACAAAAGCAGAAAAGAAAATACTAAATTCTTCAGATTAAGAATTTTTTAAAGTAAGGATTTAAAAAAAGAAAAGAGCAACCCACAAAAAAACTCAACCACATCCACTGTATATATCTTGGAGGAAATGACGATCGGAGAAACCATATAGTAGTATTTAACTGGAAAAAGAAAAAAAATTGATATTTAAGGATTTAAGTGAAAAAAAAACTGGACATTTAACTAAAAAAAAAAGGTTGACATAAAAGTTGTTAGGTAACGCCAACCTTTAATATATGTACATTAGGGTTGGCGTATATGTATATAATATTATAATATTAAATAATATTATTATATTAATATAATATATTATATACTATAATATTATAATATAATATATTATTATATTATAATATTATAATATATAATATATTTTATTAATATAATAATATTATTTAATATTATAAATTATAATATTATTATAATATTATAATATATTATACATATTATAATATTATTTATAATATTATATAATATTTTATATTATAATATGTTATATATTATATATAACATTATATAATATATTATATTATATATAATAATATATATTAATATTATCAAAGGGCTGGTGATAAATCCTTATATATTATATATAATATTATATATTTTATAATTATATATTATAATATATTATATTATATTATATTATTTTATATATATAATATAATTTTATATTTTATAAAATATATGTAAAGGGGGTCCCGGGGCCATGGGTTGGCGTGGCGCCATATATTATTAATATTATATAATTATAATTATATTATACATTATAATATATTATATATTATATTATAATTAATATAACACTATATTATATTATAATTATAATTATAATATAGTATAATTATAATTAAATGGTGATGTTAACCATATTTTTATTATTATTAATAATTTTTTTGGATATAAAATATATTATATTATATTATATTTTTACCGGTTTTTGAAATCCCACAAATACCCATAAAATATATTATATTATATCAACATGGAGTTCAACATTTTCATAATTTAGACATGAAATTTAATTACTACGACCAACTTCCGAACCATCATTAGCTTGAGATTTGTACGATCTAAAACAAGGCCTTGCTTGATTGGAAGGGCGACCGGACCTTCATTGCTCCATCACTGGAGGATAAATCACAGACATATTTGATGGTGCCCAAGTTGATTGATCCCCTAGTGGATTAATATCTTCTTCGTACACCCTACGTAAATATTCAATAGAGTAGTACGTACTGACCCAGCCTACACAGTCCGATAGGTTATTATACTTTGCTATAGCTGCAACGTGTGCACACGAAATCTGGGAATGTTGAAATTTTCCACAATCACACGTTCGATATAGAAGATTCATGATGAACACTTGTTGTCGTGAATCATGAACTTCGTATTGTTGCATGTTGATTGGTTTAACAACCATGTTGGCAGATTTGAACACATGTTGAGCAAGCTTGTCCTCAGCATATGGTGTTAACGGGTGAGATCTCTCACCTGCAAAAAAACAATTATAAGAGATAAATGCGATGAAAAAACAAAAACATCAGAATAAATTTTAGTCATACGCACCAGTCATGTTTCGTCTATTGAAAAACCAATATTGCAACGTGCTTCGAAGAAACTCTACCAATATAGTAATAGGCAAAGCGCGAGCAGTCCGTGTCAAAGCATTGAAAAACTCGACAATATTGGTCGTCATAATATTATACCGTCACCCTCTAAAATGGGCACGTGCCTATCTGTCATACCCAATGTTAGTCAAATAGGTTGTTGCAGCGGAATTTACTCTAGCAAATCTACTCATAGCAGCTTGAAAGTCCATGAGACGATGTGTCTTAGCAGCTTTCCAAAATAGACCTTCAATATGTTTAGTTTTTTTGAATTGCGAACGCATGTTACCCTTTATGTGGTAATTACAGAACCCATGACGAGCGTGAGACATTACGTTCTCGACCGACGTAATTATTGAATAGTGTCGATCAGAAATAATAGCCAAATCCGACAAATCACCAATGCACATGCGAAGGTATGTCAAAAATGGTGTCCATGTATCTATTCCCTCTTTGTGCCCAATACCGAATGTGAGTGGGTAGATTTGATTATTATCGTCCTTCACAACAGCAATAAAAAGAGACCCAAGATACTTTCCTTTTAAGTATGAAGCATCAATGCATATCACCGGGCAATAGAATTGTTGGAACCCTCGTATAGAACACCTCATACACATGAAAAAAAACTTGAACCTATTTTCTGGATCGACATCAATACGTGTCATAGTTTCTGGGTTCTTTAGCTCCAAATTATGACAGTACTCACGGAATATATCGAAAGACTCTTCAAGAGATCCCCGTAATGCATTTATTGCATATGTTTTGGCACGTCATGCTTGCGTGTAGGATATGTCAATTCGGTACCTATCTGCCATGTCTGAAATAATTTCCATTGGTCGATAAATACGATCAACCACGAACATGAACTTAAGTATGTTACCTAACAATTCGGCACCAGCTTGTCTGTGATGTGGCAATATTTGATCCCGCGGACAAGTGTGGGTCTCATCCATACGTCGTAAGACCCAATAGTCTCCGTCTTGCTCTCTCGTCGCTCGTGCCCGCCATTTACATTGTGGGTGTACACACTTAAGCTCATACCGTATGTTATCGGAGTGATCAACCTTCCATTAAATTCCTGTCTCTAAGGCATACGTACGAAATAGTGCTCTCAATTCAGCATTGGAGTTATAAAAACCCATGACTTGTAAGCGGTTGCCCCTTTGTGTTGCCCTGTTAGTAATACTTACATTCTCAACATCAACAGCAGGCTCAAGAACCTATTGAAATGGATTTGGATTATGGATGTCACTTGGATATGCTCCAATATTTGTGGCCAAGAGTATATTTGTCATGTTTTCAAATTTGTATGGGATTAAAGAGGTGTTTTTTCATATTTTAAAAGTTATAGGGACAAACTCAAAATAAGTCTAAAATAAACTAAAAAAATTTTTAATGAACCAAACCTGGACAAAAAATCTAAGGCCTAAATGGGGTCTGAAGCTCACATTTGAAATTTTTTTACAAGTCCAAGCTTGAAAATGCTAAACTCGGTTTAATAGACTCGATCGGTATACTTATTGCATATAAGAGTATCATTCTTATTTTGGATAATTAATGCTACAAAGTTGGCTTTAATTGCTAAAATGTCCAAATTTGTAAAAATATTAATTTTAAAAAATCAACATAATATTAGTATTATTACTTTTTTTTTTAATTATAAATCCTAAGGATTTTGTTTCTATTATACAACTTTTACTTTTAATTAAATTATGTGCACACATGTTTAAATATATAATGTAATACACAAATGATAAATTTTTATATAATTAAGTGATTCTGAATTAAATATAAAGTAATATTCAATTACATAATAACATATCATTCATATATCATATTATATATTCAAAAGTATATTTACATAATATTGTTTATTGATGTAAAATAAAAAATTAAAGAGTGAGCAATTAAAGTGGCTAAATAACTATTTCTGACTAAAGGTTTGATGAAACGGTAAATTCTCACCTTTTAAATTAAAAAAAAAAAACTATTTTCTCACTCATTTCATTTGTCAAATTCACTTATTAATTTTAATGGTCAGGTCATATATGCAAATATTATATAAGAGAAGTGTAACTAATTGTTATTTTATCTTCAAGTTTAAAAAATTACAATAATACTCTTGTCAAACTAAATTGTGAACATTGTTATGAGGTGTAAATGTTACTTGTTTAAATTATTGAGGCAAATAAAAATTTTCCTACCTTGTTTAAAGAATTATAATATTCACTTTTTTAAAATATTTCAAAGTTTTAATAGTACGTGTGATATGACACTTATACTCATAATATGTTGCATTGAAATTTTTTTAAAATATCAAAAGACATATTAAAATTTTAAAAACATCTTTAACTTTTTTCAAATTTCCAAAACCATTGATAAGAATTATTAACACCCTAATATTTTTAAAAATTACAATTCTTTCCAAACATAGTATCATATGTAATTGACATTTTTATCTAAACTTGTTGTAGTAAATCTTTTTATTATTTTTAATTAAAATAAATATAAATTAAGAGTTTAAAAAATATAATAAAATTTTAAAATAAAACATTATTTAACTTGAAGACTTTTTTTTTTATCTTTTCAATAATTTTGTATAAAAAGCTAATAACTTTTAAAAATTTTAATAAACAAGTGGAAAAATAACCTTCCTACACTTGAAAGGTGGTAGTAGGAATATGTACCTAGCCAATTAAAATGTATTAAAGAGGGAAAAGGGTTATTTCCCACCCATTTTTTAGCCCTATCTCAAATGCATACCCATGTCTGATGAAAAACTCAAACACCCACCCAAAGTTTAATCTGTTTGCACCCACCTACATATTTTCTATTAGATTAAGGGGCAAATTCGTTATTTTATCAATAATATTAAATAATTAAAATTTTATCTCATTTCTCCCCCTTTAATTTGAAAAACTAACATTTGTCCTCTGAATTTAGTTTTAAAAAATTCACTTTTTCCCCTTGAAATACCACTTTTTCGAACGATGGCGAAGAAGTTTTAGTCCAGAGGTCGACCACCTCTGGATGATGATGACCTCTGGACAATGATGGTCGTCCAAAAAGGACCACCATCGTCCAGATCTGGAGGATGTTTCATCGTCCAGAGAATGGACGACGCTCCATCGTCCGGTGAAGCTCAACAAGTATCATCCAGATCTAGACGATGCTCATCACTTTCCCTCCAGCCATGTCGTCGCCGATGGCTGGAGGGAAAGTGAAAAAAAATAAGGATTTGGGGGAGTGAAAGTCACTTTTCAAAGTTTAGGGATGAGGGTAAAAGTTAATTTTTAAAATCAGATGGAGAAATGCGATAAAATTATATAACTGGAATGTAAATAGTAAAATGACAGTTTTACTCCTTTATTTAACGTAGAACTTAACGACAGTTTAGAGATAGGTGGGTGTTTGAGTTTTTTATCAGGCGTGGATATGTTTTTGAGATAAGACTAAAAAATAGGTGGGAAATAGTCCTTTTCCCTATTAAAGACTACTGAACAACATTTTCTTGCTCAATTAAGACACTTCCTTACCTTGCAAGTTTAAGAAAAACATCTTCACACCCACATTAAAATTCAAAAAGTTAGTATTAAAGATCACATCTAAGATGGTGCAATCTTGTTAGAATTGCACTAAATATGGTAAGATTCAATTTCAATCTAAGTGAAAAGTCTAATTTTTTGGCTTTTGAAATAACTCTAATCGTAGTCTACATCTTTTTTAACCCTCGGATTGGACTGATTCCTGGTCTCTTAAAAGGTTTTGCTTTGCCTGAATGCATTCTCTATCGTATGCCATGTGCCTGCTAGCTAGAGAATTTTAATATATAAATACTTCATAATTATTTTTTTGCTTTTTACCTTTAATTTCTTTTTAGCCTGATGTTCTCAATCTGTCCTAATCCGGTCCTTATCCACAGCCTTTTTGTTGTTTTAGGTTCAATAAAATTATATGTATTAACAACAAATATTAATTTATATACTAATAATAACATCTTATTGGATGATTATATAATTTTAAATTATGAATAAAGTAGTATTCAATTATATAGTAAAATATTATTATTAATACATAAATTAATTTTATTATTAATGTTTATATAATGACTCATTATCGCTAGTGCACAAATCAATATTCATTATTATTCTATAAACTCTTGTTTTTATGTTATCTTTTGTACCATTATGTTTAAATTTTAATGGCCAAAAGACTTATTCCCATCTAAGGTACAGTGAAATCTCAAATTTTTACTCTTCAACTTTCAAAAAACTAAATACCTACCTATGATTTGGAAAATTAACAATTTTCTCTCAAAATTACGTTACGGTTAAGGGTTAAATTATCATTTAATAATAATGTTTAAAGTTTATATCATTTTTTCCCAAACACCCATCTACAATGACAATCCAAACAAGGTCGATCTCCTTGTCTAGACCATCATTGTGTCGTCCAGATGAAGCCAACTTGGTTTGGACGACGAAGATTCAAACGAAGAATTTTGACTATTCATCTGAATTTCACTTGGATTTTATCAAATTCGGACGTCATCGATTTGATATTGAACACCGAAGGGAGACGACATTAAGAGGGAGAGAGATTGGCCATTATTGGCCAAAAATTCCTCGATGAAATTGAAAACCCTAGGTCGGGGGAAAATGTCACTTTTCAAAACTTAATTTTCAGAAAATTGTTAGTTTTTCAAATTAAAAGGGTAAAATAATATAAACTTTAAATATTATTGTTAAATGATAATTTTACTTTTAACCCTAACTTAATTTTGAATAAAAATTATTAATTTTATAAATCATGGGTTAGTGTTTAAGTTTTTAAGAATTAGAGAGTAGGACTTTGAGATTTCACTATACCTTAGGTGGGAATAACTTCTTTGACTAATTTTAATCAATTCTCTTAATCATAAGTACGGACAGACACACTGTCAAACGTAAGGGACAGATCATGAAAACTTAGAATAAAAAGGTAAAAATTAAAATAATCTTCATACTATAAATAAAAATTATATTAATTTTCAATAAGTATTAATTTATATATTAGCGATGAGTTATACAAACAATAATGAGTATTAATGTGTTAACTCAGTATTGTATAAATAATATTTTGTATATATATTTTGGATATATAATTGTATATATATTAATATGTTTCATTATATAATTTAATATTACTTTATCTTTAAGTCAAAATTATTTAACTATGTATACATTTATATACTCAAAATATATACACATAATTTTATTTATATTGTATAGATGACATTATTAAAATATTACTCAATGTAATACAAAGTGAAAAGATTCTAGCTCTTTTGGTTTTAAAAAATTCTTTGAGTTCATTGATTTTGATTGATTTTTACCGATTTTTTAATGATTAAAAATTATATATAAATGGATGAAACTAACTATCGATTCTCAAGTAAATCAATTGATTTGATCTTATTATAATAACAATGAATCTAACCAAATCACTATTTCAGTAGAGAATAGTGAAAATTTATATATTTAAAAAATTTCTCTTTAACAAAAATAAAATAAAATTAACTCCTTTTAATATCAAATACCTTCCCATGTTGTTATTTCATACTTAAATAATAAATATTTTATTATTTTATTGTTTATTTGAATAATTCATCAGTCAGATTATCGGTAGGATCCGTGAAAACTCAAACGAATCCGTGAAAACTCAGATTATCGGTATTATCTCTTTAACACTCACTGACAGATCCAGTATGGCCAGGGAGCTTATACAAGATGCGCCGTGAAGTTGTATCCCATACGTAAACCATCCGATCTGAACTACCGGCTGTGACCTTACTTCCATCAGGAGACCAACCACATTTCAGCAAATTCTTTTCGAAGTTGTGTTGGTGCCCTTCTAAGATCTTCACACAGCGGTTTTGTGGTGCATATGGACGCATATCCCATATGCAGAGCTTGCAGTCCATGCCATTAGTGAGGAGATACGAGCCATCAGGACTCAAACTCATCCCTGTTATCATATCTTGATGGCCCTGAAGTGTCATGCTTACTTCACCTTTCCGCAAGTCCCAGACCTTGACATCATTGTCGATGCCACCAGTGAAGATCCTATCGGAAGCATCGGAGAAACTGACAGCTGTTATTTGGTATTTATCTGGAAATGTTTGGATGGCACCCCTCTGACGCATATCCCATAGTTTAGCAGTTCCATCATCAGATCCACTAACAACAAGAGGAGGTCCTCTCCGAGAGGGGCAACAAGAATGCACGAAAGAGTTGTGTTCTGCCATCTTTTTAATTTGTTTCCCAGTTTCAACATCCCATGCCCTGAGAGTTTTGTCAGGGCTGGCTGATATTATCTGAGATCCATCAATAGTCCAGTGAAGGTCCAGAATTGCATTCTTGTGCCCTTTAAGAACCATAAAATTTTTGCAATCTCCACGCACATACCAAAGGAAGATGTCTCTGTCATGGGAACCAGAAGCAATCAGGATTGAACTTCATCGTGTATACAGCACTCTGGTGGCCTGTCAACAACATAATTGGTGATTCTAGACTTGATGTCCGTTGTTTCCCATTTGGCCCTGGTGCTTGGGAAGGATTATAAGGAACAGTTGACCACTCCATTGGCCTCGGCCCAACTGGAGACAAAGCATTTTCATTCTCTCTTGGAAGTGTAACAACATCCATCTTTCCCTCCACTTGATGTACCAACAGTAAAGGCCCACTTCAATGACCTATAATACTGAAGAACAATTAAAGGAATTAGATAAAATTACTTGAGAACAAAGAAGAGATTACACAGACCAAACATCTTTCAGTAAAGGCTTTGCAAAGCAGATTCACGAAACAATCCAAGAGTCCAGAAAAATGCCTGCTCTTTCTCCTCTTTGAACTTAAAAAGTTGGTTTAATACTGTGAAAACATAATCCATGATTAAGGAAATATGAACTTAAACAACACAACAAGCATTCAGGAATCAAGCATTATGGAACCACCAACTACAGTCACCCATATCATCAACGTATGTACGGCTGAATTTAAGCGAAGACAGGGCCGAACATCGACTAACTTGAGTTTGCCTCAAATCCTAGATGGACAGCTTGAGTTTGAGCTTAAGGTTGTTTGAATTGGTTAGAAATGTTGTCGGAGGTCTCCAACAGGATGAATAGTATAACCAGAAGAGGATTCTTGAGCTACCAAACAAAAACTCTAGCTCAAATTGAGCCGAACACGAATTCGAGCAAAACTGGCTCGGTTTGAATCCAGCCAAAACATATGTCAACTACAATTTTAAAAATTAAAACTACACAAATAACTCTAGGTAAAGGTGCTGAAATCCCAACTTCATCCCTTAAGCATTCCAGCTCTCCATAAATCTGGCTGTGAATATTCACAAAACTTGTTTCATGTATGTATCATTTTCTTATTTCATTTTTGTGTCTTTTATTCGGTGGTGAAACATGCACATACAAACAAATATAACAATCATGATCAAGTCTGCCATAAAATACTTAATAAAATTCAGCTTCAGTATCAGAAGAAATCAATATAGAAAATCAAAAGCTGAATTGGAACATATGCAGTCATGAAATACAAAATGGACATCATATAATCTTTACTTAAAACAAGCTAAAAATTTTTTTATAAATATGTGTAAAAAAGATACAGAAAGCGAACAAATGGTACATTAAACTCAAACCAAAATCTATATTTGATAGCCCCAGTCATTGTTAACTAGTATACAATCAAAACCAACTGCTTTGATGACCCAATATCCTATAACATGATAAAGAAAACTAATCAGATTCTGATAGGCCTCTCAAAGTCTACAATAGAAGAAAGAAGGGACACATAAGGGAGAAAAATGGTCCCAGTCCAGGTCTAAAGATAGAAAGCAAGTGAATATAGATAGACCCTGAGTGCCACTAACATCAAATGAATCCACCTTTTATGTTAGGCATAACAAAGGGAAAAAACTCTAATTTCTCATATAATTCCTCTCCCAACCAAATGAGTAACTAAAACACATTAGTGGAAACCAAAATCAAGCCTTTCAATCAGAAAATATAAAAACTAAGCTACTAGAAACTCTTGTACTAATCCACAACTCTCAATTAACTGCCCTACTTTCTTTTAAATAAAAAGACCATGATAGTTGAATCGATTACTATGTCGTATATTAAAAACCTAACTAAATTTCTGTATTGTGTATCAAATATCATATATATACCTTCTAAAAAATAATATTAAAATAATAAAATTTTTAATTGTCCCATCATTATCTTGGAAAATATCAAAAACACCTCTAAAATTTTAAAATTTCTCATTACACCTTTATTGCCCCCTCATTTCTCAAAAAATGTGCATCAATATAGATAAAATTATTGAAACGAACCAACACATATCATATTATGTGTTCACCGTATCGTATAAATTTTTAATACACCATAAAACATGTATCAATTTCCACTAGTATTGTAACATGAAAAAAAACCACCTTTGCTCACAAAGTAGAAATAAAAGCCCTAACTTCTACGATAATTTCTTCACCAATCAAATGCGCACCTAAAAAGGTCTAAGAAAACATAACCGAAACATTCTTATTGGAAGATTTACAAAAATAAGCTACAAGAATCTCTAAATCTCGCAAGTCAAAGTTAGCCTAGAAAATTTTCACTCTCTTTTTTGTTCGTTCTTTGAGTTTCATTTTACTGAACTTAATGCAATTCAATCAATTCTTAAAGCGCAAAGAAGTAATGGAAGAGAAGAAAAACTTGGTCTTGGTAAACCCTATAGGGTTCTTTGTGAATGAGATCGACCGTGCCGATACGACATTGCCGAGTTTATATAAAAGACCCTCGTCTTGAATTATTTGAAGAATTCTATTAAAATGTGTAATTATTTATTGAAGGCAGTAAAAAATACAAATATATATGTATGTATATGAAAAATAGAGAAAAAGTTTAATGCATTAATATAATAAAAAAGTTATATGATTTTTTTCTACGTAAGAAAAAGCTTCGAAATAAATTTAATAGGGTTTGACATGCCAAGCCAATTTAAGTTTGGATCGATACTCAAATTAGAATCAATATGAGTATGAGTATAGTTCGAGATAACTTTAAAAAACAAGTTAAATTTGAATTGGATTTATGTTAACTTATTTTTATAATCGAGTCTAAGTCACATCTTTTAATTCACTCTAAAACCACATAATTTTGAATTTAACAGGAATCTTGTGTTTATAATCTACGCTCAAAATAGTTCATATCAACAGATGATTATATCGATATGAGCTTTTTGATGGGCCCATTCATCAAAATACAAATTTTTTGTTTTTCAGAGATTGTATCTTGTTAATCCATTGGCCTTCTCATGAGGCTTCAATATGACAACTTCATTCACAATACCACAAATTTGCAAAGCATGCAAAGGTTGGGCCATGTCAGTAGACAGGACGCACGACTTACACATCGTTAAGTCTAATATTTTGTTTGATTTATTAGATAATAAAAGATTTTAATAATTTTTTAATTATAATAATGATGTAATAAATAATATAAAGAATAATTTGATTATCATATTTATTTAGGTATTAAAAATTGTTAAGATAATTTTTATTTTGTTTATAATTATATTTCAATAAAACTATATGCACTTATTTTGGATACATAAATATGTATATACTTATATGTGTCATCATGTGATTGGATGAATTTAAATTAAAGATAAAATAATACTCAATTATGTGATGACATATATAATTGTGTATATATTTATGTATCTAAAATAGATACACATAATATTATTCATTATATTTTTACTTATTATGCTTTTAAAACGAAAATAACTTTAATTTCAATTAATATTTTAGTAAAATTAAGAATATTTTTAAATAATTTTATTTAAAGATATTTGAGCAAAATAATACCTTTAAAATAATTAAACCAAACACACCTTTAGCTCTAAATTTGACCAATTTCCGAATTAAAAAAGACAGTTCACAACAGCAAATATGTCACAAATATTTTGGTGAGATGTGGGCTAATGTCTTAGAGAAAACTTGTAATGCTTGAAGATCTTTTCTGTGCTGTTCAGCCATCGTCTTTTAGAATTTCCCAATCAGAGGAACAATTTTCCAATCCTCATTACTGTTACAGTAATGTAGCTTTGGCAAATTACCATTATTCTCGAGGTTCTGCTATTGTAAACCATTATTTTTGGTTTCTTCTAAGAGGTAACCTCTGGTTAATAAATTTGGGACAGCAATAAAATTCACTGGGAAGAAAGTTCATCCATGGGAAGGTGGGATGTCCAATCCCTGATTGCATATTCTCCAGATTTATATGAACCAGAAAAGTCAGTTAGAGACGATAAATTACCTAGGCATGTAAAACTTACTTTTAGGAATCATGTTAAGTGGCGCATTATTTGGATAACACTAAGTCTTCAGAGGCCTGGCTTGGCCTCCATTAACTTGGAGAAAGACTTCAATCTTCTTTCACTAGATGATAACGAAAACCCCTTTGCACTAACAAATCAACGAGCTTTTTCTGGAGGAGCAACGGAAAGTGAACCATCGTCATGTCAAAAGAATTTTACTGATAGGTGAAAAATTAGGTGAAAAGAATAGATACAAAACAAATATATATGTCGAGAGAGAAAAAATCAAAACATGCATTTACACAATGCAGAACAACAATAGATAGTCTACTAGCATGGCAAGACTCGTGGCATGGTTTAAGACCCTTTGGGTCTTACCTTCATTGGTTGGCTTGCGTGCTTTTGCAAGCCAAACCCTTTTTAATTTTATATTATTTTTAGCAGATTATAATTTCGACCTTGCGCCAAAACCCCTAACATGAACCCCATAGCTTGCGGACTTTGCCCTCACAAGTCATGCCAAAAATGAGGGGCCTGGGTGAGGTCATAGGTTATCTCAATTCGAGCTTAATTTATTTTAAGTCAAACACTAAACCAAAATCCAATCAACTTAACTCAAATCCATATATATAGAGAGAGAGGAATTTATACTTTAGATGCAAAATAAAAATTAAACATTCACTAAAAATTTCATATTATATATCAATTTATATTTTATTATAAATTTGTTTTTAGTAAAATAATATTTCTTCTTATATCACTGGATCATAATGTCAAAAGCAAAAGAATAGTGACATTCTCTAAAATTTATATATTATATATTAAATCATATAAATATTAAGATCATAATACGAGTATGGTAAATAAAATACGCCCAACAACAAATCAAAAGTTTAAATAAAATTATAAATGGATTTAAGTTGATTTGAGTTAAAATAAAAATTAACGATTTATTTTTATTAGTGATTTATTTAACTCCACTCAAATTGGGATTATTTCATCAAGAGTTTGACTAATTTTAATTGAATTTCAAATTAAACCCAAACTAATTGGTTCCGGTCCATCGCTAAACAAGGTTATAACAATTTCTTTCCCAAAGTTTTAGGAAAATAATAAAAACACATGCAAAGATTTGGAATAATAATAAACACATCCAAAAAATTGAATAATATAATATAAAGACTTTAATATCCTTTGTCTAATTATATATATATATATATATATATATATATATATATATATATATATATATATATATATTATTTTAATTTAAATACATAAAAATTAAAAAGCTAAAAACTAATGAGTATAAGATTTTATTTCACAAAAATTTAATATTCTTTAATAAGGGGTTTTATGGTAAAATAATAAACTATATGGGTGCCATTTACTTACCATCTGGAACTCCTGAGGAGGAACAGTAATAACCCAAAGTTGAAGGAAATGCGACAAGACAAAGAAGCCTTTAATCCCAAAAAACCCTAGTGACCAGTGGGAAAATGAATCTGAGCCGTTTTTCTGATCATCTCTTAGCTCACTAACAGTTCTAGGGTTTATATATCATTCTCCTCCATCTCTGTAATTCGGTAGCCGTTTCTTCTTCTTTCACTTCCTTCTTGCACCCCAGCTTCAACAATGGTAAGATCTCTTCCTCGTCTCTTGGCCTTTTCCTTCTGTGTTAGTTTCTCGAGAAAGTGCTGGAAAATATCGACAAAAAAAGATTTTTTTTTTAAAGTTCATTGGTTGGTTTTTGTTTTTTCCTTGGTGAGCTTGGGGGGAACGGTTCGTTTTTGCGTGCTGAGAAGTGGGTTCTGTTGTTGTTTCTTGTATTTGGCTTGCTTTTTGTTTGGTTTCAGAGAGAGTGCGGGAAGATGCTAACTAAGAAAGATCTTTATTACTAATTGATTTTAGCACTTGTTTGATTAAAACGATTTCTTGTTGGGTGTTAAGAAATGGGTATTTTTCGTCTTGGACTTGTTTCTGGGTTTCTGTTTGTTTTCCGAGAAAATGGGTACAAAAATTGTCATGGACAATCGCTTATTTTTGGTTTTGTTAATTAAAAATATTCGTTTTTGTTCATAAGAGATGGGTTTTTGTAGAAGCTCAGTTTTTTAGGTTTTTTTTTTGTAACGTTGTCGCTTTTTGTTTTGGCAGGCCTTTGTGAAGGCTCAGAAGACCAAGGCTTACTTCAAGAGGTTCCAGGTCAAGTACAAGAGAAGAAGAGGTATCGTATTTTTTTTAGTATTGCTTTCACAGTATACTATGCTTTAAGGAACCTGTAGCTTGATGTGTCGGACTTATTTTTTAGAATGTTAAGCTTTTAATGTATGTTATGGAACTGTAAAACCTGTATAATATCAATATGATGCTTGTCTCATTACTAGAAAATAGAAAAGTTGATGAGATTCATGGTCTGGTATGTGAAGATATGGAGTGTAAAATTTGCAATTTGGTTATGCTGGACTTACAAGGTTGAAGCTTGGTAGTGTTTGCTATAGTCATTGTATGGTGTCTTTGTGGAATCATTTTTTTGTTTCTTTAATCATGTGGATTTTATGCAGAGGGGAAGACCGATTACAGGGCAAGGATTTGATTGATTAACCAGGATAAGAACAAGTACAACACTCCAAAGTATCGCTTTGTTGTGAGATTTGTATCCTACAATTGGCTTATTGCTGTTATGATGGTGTAATATTACCTCAATAATATCTTTTTTCATTTTTTTAGCAATTACTATTACGTAATAAAAGTAATGTAATAGTAAGTCAACCTAATTTTCTTTTAATGTTTCATCCTTTACGATGTATTAGACTAACAAGGATATCATTGCACAAATAGTATCAGCCAGTATTATCGGTGATTCAGTTCTTGCTTCAGCATATGCCCATGAGTTACCTATCTATGGGCTTGAAGTAGGTCTTACAAACTATGCTGCAGGTATTTTAAACTCTTGGTTTTTTCTTGTTATATTATGAAAAGTTCTCTGGCTCATCATTCTCCTCCATCTCTGTAATTCAGTAGCCGTTTCTTCTTCTTTCACTTCCTTCTCGCACCCCAGCTTCAACAATGGTAAGATCTCTTCCTCGTCTCCTGGCCTTTTCCTTCTGTGTTAGTTTCTCGAGAAAGTGCTGGAAAATATTGACAAAAAAAGATTTTTTTTTTTAATGTTCATTGGTTGGTTTTTGTTTTTTCCTTGGTGAGCTTGGGGGGAACGGTTCGTTTTTGCGTGCTGAGAAGTGGGTTCTGTTGTTGTGTCTTGTATTTGGCTTGCTTTTTGTTTGGTTTCAGAGAGAGTGCGGGAAGGTGCTAACTAAGAAAGATCTTTATTACTAATTGATTTTAGCTCTTGTTTGATTAAAACGATTTCTTGTTGGGTGTTAAGAAATGGGTATTTTTCGTCTTGCACTTGTTTCTGGGTTTCTGTTTGTTTTCCGAGAAAATGGGTACAAAAATTGTCGTGGACAATCACTTATTTTTGGTTTTGTTAATTAAAAATATTCGTTTTTGTTCATAAGAGATGGGTTTTTGTAGAAGCTCAGTTTTTTAGGTTTTTTTTTTTTGTAACGTTGTCGCTTTTTGTTATGGCAGGCCTTTTGGTTCAAAGCTCTCTAATCAGCCAGAACCTCTTCTTCGCTCAAAGCTCTCATACATTTTCTCAGAACAGCAAAAGCCGTGAGCAAGATTTTCCTTCAATTTCTCACTAATTGTCCCGCAAACAATAACTTCGTCAGCAATGACCGGCAAATCTCAGCCATATTCATGGACTCGACTGCTTTTCAACCAATCCCTCAGAAACCCTACTAAAGCCCCTCTTTTATCTTCCTGGAAAATCTCAACTTTCCCGCATTTTCCCACCAGCCAAACACCCCAAATCCCTATTCCACCAAATACCCAACTCCCAAATGCATCCCAACGAAACCCCACCAAACCCATTTTCTCATTTTCTCGGAAAGTCTCAACTTTTGGTCTCTTTCGCACAAACCAAACGCCAAGAAGCCATTTTTCCACTTATTCCAGAGCCGCTCAAGAGCTGATTGCGGAGCTTGAGCGCGAGAAGCAGAGAGAGAGAGAGGCGTGGAAGAAGGCTGGATTGGATACCAAAGATATTGATGCAGAAGATGAGGAGGATTACATGGGTGTGGGGCCTTTGATAGAGAAGCTTGAGAAGGAGAAATTGAAGATCACTGAGGACTTGAACTTGTATGAAGAGCCCACGGATTCGGAGAGTGATGAAGATGATGAGAGGTTCTCAAGAGATGCAGTGAATAAGAGATTTCAGTTGTTTGAGAAGAAGTTTAAAAGGCATGAAGAGTTGCTTCATGGCTTCGCTGATGCCGGTATGAGATATAAATTGGTTTAGAAAGCATGGAAACGTCTGAAAATTTTAATTAGCTACCCAGCATACAAAATGTTTGGTTTTGATACTTATTATTTCTTTTTGATTGATAATACTTGAGAATTTTTAAAATGAGGCTAGCTCTTTAAATTATATGCACTTTTTCCTTTTTACCCCACAAAGTTCAACATGTTAACAAAGTAAAAAAATATTGTTTACATAAGTAAATTTTTTGTTGAATTGTTTGTTCAGAGAGTGAACAAGAGGTTCCCCTTCATTATTTAGATTTCCATAAATGACTCTGAACGTTTGTTTCTTTTTCTGGAGGTTTTTGTTTGATACAATATTTAAAAATAGTACCACAAGGGTAAGATTAAGTGTTCAGTCCTATTTTTGCTCCCAGAAGGTTGTAGTTTGATTCTGATAGAGACCCAATAGAAATATTATATTAAATAAATAATACTGACAACAAATAAGAGGTGTCAGCTACTCCCCTAAGGTCGTAGTCTCCCTATCAGCATTTAATTATTATCATTATTATTATTTATCTGATCCTATCAGATTCCTTCAGGTATCCTATCTTGTTGAAGCCTACTTGGGGAGTTGAGTTTGCTAAGTGGGTTTGAAGGGTTTTTGGATAATTATATAGACATTTCTTGAAAGGAAGGGCCTATGGGGGATGTTCATATCTTTATTATCTGTTTATACCAATTTATTTCTTTTTAGTTGCTACTAAATTTTGATTTATGCTTGATATCAATTTGACTCTTTGCAATTTATTTGAGAATTGAAATATCAGTGTTAGTTTATCCTTTTTTTTTTTTGTCAGAATTGAAATCTTGCTGTGTTTTATCAATGACTTGTTGATTGATTTGTGCCTCTTCTATCATTTAGTGGTTTATCAAATATGCAAGCTCACATAATTCTCTCACATTTATTGACAGAGACGCTTGATGAAGCTTTCAAGTGGATGAACAAAATTGACAAATTTGAGCAAAAGCATTTTGCTCTTCGCCCTGAATACAGGGTCATTGGTGACTTGATGAATCGTCTGAAAGTTGCTGAAGGCAAGGATAAATTCATCCTTCAACAAAAGCTTAATAGAGCTATGAGGTTGGTGGAATGGAAGGAAGCTTATGATCCAAATAATCCTGCCAATTATGGAGTAGTGCGTCATGAGCAGGTTGGTCCAGATGTTGAGGCCTTTAACGATTCTGGATTTGAACAACAGAAGAGAATGATACAAGGTGGGGTTGATGAAGATGAGATAGAGTTTGATGACATGAAAGAGAGAGATGATATGTTGCTAGAACAACTCAATGCTATTGACAAGAAACTTGAAGAGAAGCTAGCTGAGTTGGACCATACATTTGGAAAGAAAGGAAAGCTTCTAGAGGAAGAGATTAGAGATCTAGCAGGGGAGAGAAACTCTTTGACGGAGAAGAAAAGAAGACCTCTATATAGAAAAGTAAGTTCTTTAGCCATCCAGCTTGATTGTTTTGTTTCCACAGTAATTGGAATCACTGAACAAACTCAGCACATTGTGGGTTTTCATTTGTTTTCTTTCTCTTTCTTCTTTCCTTTCTCAGTAGTCTACATCTTTTTTTACCCTTGGATTGGACTGATTCCTGGTCTCTTAAAGGTTTTGCTTTGCCTGAATCTATTCTCTATCGTATGCCATGTGCCTGCCAGCATATTCTCTGGCAGTATTCATTAAGGAATTTGATTTAGATAAAAATATAATGAAAATGGAAAGTGTTGTTGGTTACAGTGTTTGAAATAAAGCTTTTGTTCCTACCTGGAATGTGAGGTTCTTATTGTGTGCATTGTATGAGGTGGTTTCCTTGTCCTTTAAGACTTACTAAGATTCTCCTGGTTTTTCAGTGGTTTGTACTTTGCCGATTGTAAAGCATGATAAAACTATCCTCTATGTAAAGTTTGTATTCAATATCAATACTTGATATTTGTTTGGATGAAGCCTATGTTTCCATGCTCACAATTTTATCCTTTCAGTCTCACTTATCATATTTTAATAGACATATTTTGTTTAATGATTACAGGGATTTGATGTTAAACTAATAGATGTTAATAGAACTTGTAAAGTTACCAAGGTATGTCTGCTCAGCTTTAATCTTTGATTTTAGAGCATTGTTTATATGGTTGTTGAATTTCAATCATTCGTCCTTCAGGGAGGGCAAGTGGTCAAATACACTGTTATGTTAGCTTGTGGGAACTTTCACGGTGTTATTGGGTTTGCCAAAGCCAAAGGCCCAAAAGTTCCTGTTGCTCTTCAGAAGGTAACTTTTTAGTTAATGATTATGATTAATATCAAAATTGTATCAGCTTATGCTTTTTGGTTGTGTATTTTTTATGTTTGGCATTGTTTGATAAGAGCAAAGCTTTGTGCATCCAGTTTTGAGTATCTAATTGGATACCCATATGATGTGTCATCATGTAATTGGATGTTACTTTATTCGTAATTCAAAATCATTTAATTATATGATAATATATTATCTAATACTTAATTGGGTATTCCAAACTAGGTGCACATAGTTTGATTGTGCTTGATAATTATCCTTTTAGCTAGAAGAGGGTATTTTAAGGGGAAAGAAGATGAAACGGAAAGTGGCAATCCATATTTTATTTTTGTTGATATAAGTTGTATCTATTTTTTATTATGGAGTATATTGTTTAAAATTGCTATTTTTTCCACATCACTTGAGTTATGCATTGATATCTCATTCTCTGAAATTCTTATTTTCATCAGGTTCTAAACCCAAAAACTAAAATAACGGTAATCTGTTTATGTATTGGCAGTTGATTGTTTGATTCTTTATTTTAATGCTTCTGAAACCAAGCCATTGAATGTTTGTTCCAAGTACCATTTTATTGTAAAGTAATGCTATTTGTACAATTTTGTGTACAAATTACGATATGTCATCATATGATTGGGTATTTGTACAATTTTTTGCACCCAATCATATAGTGACATATCATTGTTTGTGTACAAAGTTATGCACATAATTTTATTATTTATTATATATTATCAGAGGTTTTGTTGTAAGTGTGCAATTGAATGCTTTTCATTTGTTTTATGCTTGGGTGGCGTCTATAATTTTTTTACATGCGATTAACAATGAACAGGCATATGAGAAATGCTTCCAAAATCTCCACTATGTGGAGCGACACGAGGATCATACAATTGCACATGCGATACAGACAGAATACAAGAAAACTAAGGTTCTTAATCAAAATTTTGGTTTCTCTCTCTCCAATTCCCATCTTTAGTTCAATCCTTTGCTTATTTTGATCCATTATTTCTGTCATCTTTTCTCTCATTTTGTTTGCAACCTTGTGTTCTTGTAGGTGTATTTGTGGCCTGCGCCAACTACAACGGGTATGAAAGCTGGAAGAACTGTCCAAACAATTCTGAATTTAGCTGGATTCAAAAATGTGAAATCTAAGGTAGTAAGTCTGCCTAGGTCAATATCATTTACTATTTAGGTTCTTGCAATATGACCTATTTAGTAAATAACCAAATATAACACTCTGGTGGTCAAGTTGGTAATTTTCCTAGATCTCTCCACCCGCTAGAGCCTGGGTATCATATAAGGAACCTTGAACATTAAAAGAAAAGCACTTATACTGAACAAAATTAAGTGAATATCCAAAA
Organism: Mangifera indica; assembly: GCF_011075055.1. NCBI lineage: Eukaryota > Viridiplantae > Streptophyta > Magnoliopsida > Sapindales > Anacardiaceae > Mangifera > Mangifera indica. The sequence goes on along the minus strand of NC_058142.1, from coordinate 10,536,490 downwards.
GCGTGATAATTTTATTTCTATCTTTCTATTATAACCCTTGCTCTACTTTCAGGTTGTCGGCTCAAGGAATCCACATAATACTGTGAAGGCACTATTCAAAGCATTGAATGCTGTAAATAGCCTAATAAACTTTAAGTCTGATGGAAAACTTTTCTTTTTGCTATCAAAAATTCTTATTAACACTTTCTTTTTCACGTTTTCCAGATTGAAACTCCAAAGGATGTGCAAGAGAAGTTTGGTCGGACTGTTGTGGAGAAGTACCTGCTATGATCATTGTGCTTGATACCTTTCCGTGTAATTTTCCAATAGAAATTACGAATTGGTTGAGAAAATGAAAAATTTTTGTCTCATTGTCAATTTTTCTTCCGGTAAACAAGGTAGGTGTTTTTGCTACAACAGTTACGGTCTCAAATTTGGTTCTGTTGACAGTTTTACCAATAAAATCAGTCACAAGGAAGCTTGTAGTTTAGCTTCTTCAGAAAATATGCAGTTTTTCCTTCATTTCATAATGAAATTTGCTCACCTATATTAAGTATTACACATTTTGCTTTCATGCAGTTAGAACCAAATTGTTTTCTCAAGTTATTTTTGTCCTTATTTGTCATTTTGCGGCTTGGAGATTTCATGTTAGTTTATTATATTATTGTTAATCCTTAGGTGTGACTTAAGTATAACAATTTATTCTTCTTGTAATCTTTCTTGTTTATATTGTCAGATTGTCTAGCCATGTTGAATACAAATAATTTTGACTTGATACTTGGCATTCAGATTGGATGTTCTTCCATCAATGGAATTCTCTTATATGGGGTGGGTTTGATCTGAGTTCCCTAGTTTGAAATACTGTTTGGCCTGATTCAAACCCTTTTGCCTTGTCAATGTCACTGCATGGGAGCTTGTTTTTCTAAAGATTTGATTTCTTTTATATCGGTTCTCCTTATTTAGCTTCTTTAGGCGATTTTTTCATTTCTTTTTTCTGTTTTTGTAAGTATCATTATGAGGGAGGAAATTGGGGGTATTTTGTAGTTAGGTTGGTGATAAGTTTGCTACAAATACAAATCGGTTAGGTGCAAGTTTGAATTCAGCACTTGGAAAAGAATAATTGATACTGTAAGACAAGTTGAGTTTAATGAATTAAAACTGTTTAGTTCAAAATAGATTCATTTGAATTAAATAACAATCTAAGCCTGCCTGAATTAATTTGACTCAAATCCACCCAATCAATATTAGGTGTAATTATAAACCAAACATTTATTATACAAGGCTACGCAAAATTGCAGCCTTATCGGTCACTGCTGAATTTTCAGAAACAAAAAGACAACGCTCTCACAATTTCAGTCTTCCACAACCCATTTACCACAGTTGCAACTTTAATGAAACGAAATGGCCTTTCTTTTTTTTTCTTCTTTTTCATTTCATTCCAAGCAAAACCCTAATTGAGATAAGAGTCTCCTCATTATCAACATGGCACATTCTCTAACGACAGTATAACCCACCACCACCACCACCACGACAACAAAACACCCATCTCAACCAAATCCAAGAGGGCAATTTGGAACTTTCCATCTTTAGGGTTTTAAAGATTTTGGGCTTGCCATGGACATTCTAATCAAGTTTTGGATGGCTATCCCGATTCTAGAAGGTATGGTTTATGTGTTTATGTTATATGTAATTGAACTAGTCAAGAATCTTGAAAAGAAGATAAATTAAATATGAATAATGTATCAATTTTTTATATGTTATGTCGATTATTGAGAAAATAGTTAAGTTATTGAGATAAATTATCTGTCACATTTGTTTACACTATTTTGTTATGGTTGAGAGTTTAGATTTTAGATTGTTTTATAGTTAAATTTGAAAGATAATGCTTATTGTCACACATTGTAATGCAGCCTTGTTTATTTTATCTATGATGTAGATATGTTATATATTAGGCTTAGTAAGGGAAACATTCGAGTTAAGTTTTGATGGCTAGAAAGTGTCCACTACCAGTCGAAGGCCATTGCAACCTCTCACGATAAAGAAGAAAGATCCCGATGTGGGTGGTGTTTAGGCAGAAGTAGTAGCTAGCAAGAAGAGGAAAGAGGTCATGAAACATTCTATTGCCAAACTAAGAGATAAAAGGAAGGGCTCTAAGTGGGCTTGTAAAAGAAAGGAAATTGTAAACGAGCCTTATGAATAGTATTCCTTAACCCAAGCAAGTACAAGTTCGACCTCGAGCAACAAGAGAAAGCAAAAAGTATCTGCTTGAGGCATGAATGAAGGTCACATTGTACTTGAAGATTTTTACTCAATAAATTAGAACAATCTCCCAAGATTCAACAAACCCTTCTAAAAAATTTCAAAAACAGAAATATATATTTTTAATATATTTATGATAAAATTGATACAAAGAACCTAACTCTTGAAGAAGAAGGGAAGAAAGGGTAGGCGAGGCCGACCTAAGTGAGACCCACTTAAACCAAGTATACTGGAGTTGCTCTATTGCTTCTTCTCTCTCTTAACATTTGTCGCTTCTTTTTCTTCTCTCTCTCAGCATTTATTAATTTTTGTTTAAATGCTAAGAGAGAGAGAAGAAACAATGAAGCAACTTTGGGCAGGACTCGCCTACCCTTTCTTCTTCTATAATCACATTTTTAACATCAATTTTATCATAAACACATTATAAATATGTATTAGTTGTATTCTAATCAATTTTTTCGATTGAATTATCAATATTCTAATTAATTTAACTTATTAAAAATAACATTTATTAAAAAAATTTATTTTTTCAACAAAATCACAAAGTTTGATATTTAAAATTTTAGAGTTTTCAATTGTGTAATAAAAATATATAAGTTTATGAGGGATTTAGATTAACATTTACTTGGATTAATATGAGTTTTATATAAGATTTTGGTAAAAGAATTGATTAATTTGTAGTTAAAAGTTGACTGAGTCTTCTCTTTTCAAGGTTGAGGACAAGGGTAATATTGATATTATGTTGACTTTATGGTATAAATATTCAGTGAATAAAATAAGTAGTCATTTTATATAAACAAATTGTTTAAGTGGTAAAAATTTCAATGTCCCTAAAAATAATAACAATTGATCTTTAAAATATTATGTAATGTTTATTATTAGAGATGATAATAGGGAGAGATAGGGAGAGGATGTCAATCCTGGTCCCTATTTTTGTAGGGGATATCAATCCTCATCCTCGACGTATCCTTATTACAGGGATAAAAATAATTCTTCGTTCTCGTAAGAAAAAATTTCCTTCTTGTACCTATAAGGAAAAATATTCTCTTTATACCTTTAAAATATAATATAAATATATCAAATAACAAAATTAAGTAAAATTAAAACTAATCTATTATTTTAAATGTTACAAATATAATATATTAATCATTTTAATATGTACAACACAAACTTAAATAAATTTGAAAAATATAAATAATTTAAAATTATAAAAATATATTAGTATTTTAAATAAATATATTAACATAAAAGGACGGAAACAGGGACAAGGACATGGACAAGGGTAGGGTAAAGGGAGGATACATATATTCTTGTTCCCGATTACAAAATTTTTTTCATTCTTATTCTTATGTTCTTTTCTATTTTTATCAAGAAATCTCTTTTCTGTTAGTGTTAAAAAAAGTCAAAATCCTTAAAATTGAATCAAAATTACCATATCTATTTACTATAGCATTTCAGCAAGCTGAAAACCAAATGTTGTAGGTAAGCTTTTATTTAGTAATAAAACCAAATGATTAATAAAACAAACAATGATGTGTAAAAACAAACTAGACTTTATCTATCTCGTGTTCGGTTGGGAATTCCCCAAAAATCCACCAATGGAAAAATTTCACTAATTTACCCATGAATCAAGTATTCGCATGATTCTTAAAAGCATAACATCCTTTCCTTTTTAAGTAAAATTATGCATATATATTTTAAATATATAATTAAATATATATTTATATATGTTATTATGTGATTGAATAATTTTAAATTAATAATTAATTATATAATAATAAATATAAATATATTTTTAAAGTTGGTATCCATAAATAAATAAATAAATAAATAAATAAATAAATAAATATATATATATATTAGTCGTATGAAATTACACTTCTAAGCAATTAATAGAGAATAGGACTACTTTCCACCTAAATTTTAGCTCAATCTCAAAGTCACAACTACGAGAGATGAAAAATCCAAACTCTCACCTATGACCAAACTGCCATCTAAATTTTCAGTTAAAGACAGGGGTAAAATCGTTATTTTATTTATAAAATTTAAAACTTCAAAATTTTTATCATTTTCCCCCTTTAGGTTTTAAAAACTACATTTCAACTAATTCTCAAAGTTTGAAAAGTTTAATTTCACCCCTAAGGTTTGCTTCCTTCTCCAGCTACCACCAATGGCTAACTCTTTCCATCGATCTTCCTTCTCAGGCTACAAAGAACGAAAAGAACAAACCTTTGTCATCCAGATTTGGAAGATGAATGATGAACCTTCGTCACCTAGATCTGGACGATGAAACATCGTCTAGATTTAGAAGAATAGATGAAAGATGATGCTTCATCGTCTTTCATCGTCACGTTGTCCAGATGCGACGAGCGATGAAGGACAACGGAGCATCATCCTTCGTCATCTGGGTTGTGCAACGAGGAGATGGAGATGGAGACAATGTTGGAGATGACGCCGGAAGATGAAGTTGAAGAGTAGAGGTGAAACCACCATTTTTAAAAGTTATGGGGAAAAGTTAAGCTTTGAAAAATATGAAAACTCTAGGTTTGAGAGTAAAAATATTACTTTTCAAAGTTTAAAAACTTTAAGTAAAGGTGAAATATTAGTTTCTAAAACCTGGGGAGTGAAAAGAATAAATTTTATAACTTTTAATATAAACAATAAAATGACTATTTTACCTCTCTTTTTAACAAAAAAATTAACAAAAATTTGGGTATGGATTAGAGTTTAGATTTTTTATTTTCCATAAGTGTGAGTTTGAAATTGGACTAAAATTTGAATGGAAAAATAGTCATTTTTCCACAGTTAATATATACAACAATGTAATAGGGAATGCCAAAGCATTTGGTTTGTTGGAATTTCTCACATATAATTTTGGCTTGGATATTTTAAATATTATAAATGATGCCAATGTTTTTTTTTTTTTTACGTTCCCTTTTTCGGTGACAATAAGTTTGGGTACAAATTGAGTTGTACCTAAGCATCTCTTTATTTGAATTTGGCTAGAATAAAAAGGCCAAATAACTATTTCTTACTCGAGGTTTAGTGCAAATTCACTTTTTTATTTGATAATTTTTGAAAATCTAAATATCAATCTTTTTATTAAATTTTATTATTATTATCAGGGATAAAATTATTATTTAATAAAAATATTTTAAAAACTATAAATTCATCATATTTTATCTCATCAGGTATAAAAACTAATCATTTTAACCCATATTCCCCTGCTTAAGATTTGAAAAATCAAAATTTCTCCCTTAGGGCTTTTGCAGTAGCAGCTACTAGCCACTGGAGATGATAGTAATTATGACATTCTCCATCCCCTCTAGCTTCTCTCTCAATCATTGTCTATTTTCGCCCATCATTGATCATCATTGGCCAACGTACAAAGAGACCAATATCTAGCCGAGAGGGAGGGAGAATGTCGTTATTGCTATCGTCATCGTTTTCCATTGTCGGCAGCTACTGTAAAAACCTTAGAAGGAAAATTTTGATTTTTCAAACCTTGGGTGGGAAAGTGTGTAAAATTATTATTTTTTAACCCTAGTGCAATACAATGTTAGTTTTTAAATTGATAGAGTAAAATATGATATATTTATAATTTTTTAAATATTTTTATCAATAACAATTTTACTCTTTACAATAACAGTGAAATTTAATAGAAAAGTAGACATTTAGATTTTCGAAAGTTACCAAATGAGAAAGTGAGTTTACACCAAGCTTTGGGTGAGAAAGTCTTTTGGCAAAATAAAAACTAGGACTGTTTGAGTCTATAATTCGAATTCATAACTCGAATTTATAACTCACCTAATAATAATTAAAATAATTTTATTTCAATAATTGTTTAATATAACTTAAACTAAATCGTAAACTAAACTATATTTTAACCTAGTTTCAGAAACGAATAAATTTTTGCAATTCAAATTCGATGTAAATAAATTCAAATTTAAGTGAATTAAGTACAAAAGAGTATTCAAACCCAAACCAACTGTTCAAGCCTAAGTGGCAACTGCTATAGTCATGGTCAAAGACAAAACAGGAGGTTAGGGACAAAACGCAGCGTTTGGTTCTAGAAACATTAATTATTTAGGATCATAAATAAACCGGAAGGCTTTAGATTTCTTTTGACCCGAAAACGCTAAACTCACGACAACGAAAAAAACAAAAACAAAAAATAAAACAGAAACAAAACACCACCGCCACCAACCACAAAATGGAGGGAGACGGAGGAGGTGGCATGGGCCAGCTGGCGGACACGGAGATGGTGGAGGCGCCATCTGACCCTCAGCGGCCACCGGCGGCTCCTCAGCCGATTGGGATCGAAAACATCCCGGCGACGCTGAGCCATGGCGGACGCTTTATTCAGTACAACATATTTGGGAACATATTTGAGGTTACGGCTAAGTATAGGCCGCCTATTATGCCTATTGGGAAGGGCGCATACGGCATCGTTTGGTACTTTCTTATTCACCTTTCTCAGTCTCACTGTGGTTGAGAGTCTTCTTTTCGCACGTTACGTTGTGTGATTTATGTGAATTTTGAAGATTTGTGAAGTTACGTTATGGGGTTTTTATTTTGTATTGAAAGTTCTTTTTTTTATGATAGTGCCTTAGTAGGTATAGATTTTTTATTTTGTTATTTGGAGGTTTTACATGTTGAAGAAAATTTAAATGTGTGGCAATTTATTTAAATATAAGCTAAGAAGAAGAAAAATATAGTTTTTAAAAGGAAAAAGTGTTCGAAATGGAGTTTTTATGTAGTAGCTTTAGAAACTAGTTTGGTGGAAGTTACTCTTCTATTTATGGGAATTTGTGGCCATTTCTTTGAAGAAAAGCGAAAAATGTAGATGTGAAAATTGATTTTTTTTTTTGTACAGTTGGTCAAGGAGTTCTGCCACCTAGAATTCAAAATGCTTTGGTTAAAGCTATGCTGGGTTTAAGTGTGTGTGTGTGTATGCAAGTGGTTTTGCTTGTATGATAGTTTTTTTCCTTGTTCTTTGGTGGGTTTGAGATTTATATGTGCAGAGGAAGTTTGGAGTGTTTTCTTTTTCTTTTTGTTGGGAAATGTATTGAGTAAGATTTCTGTTGGACATTTATTAGTTCGGCTTTGAATTCGGAGACAAATGAACATGTGGCAATAAAGAAGATAGCAAATGCATTTGATAATAAGATTGATGCAAAGAGGACTCTTCGGGAGATCAAGCTGCTTCGACACATGGATCATGAAAACGTCAGTGAGTGATTATTGATGATTTTTTTTTGTGGTTGCAGTTATAGCCAGCAATGTATTGGATGAATGGTATTTGATTTGTTTTTTTGGTTATGAATTAAATACATCAGTTGAATTGTTTTTGTTTCAAGAATAGCATATTGTAAAAGCTTTTGTCTTCATTATGGGTTTTGCTTTTTCCAATTGCTTGTGTAGTTATTATGAGTTTCTCATTTTGATAGATTAGTTAGATGTGATAGTGTAGGATTGCATTGACTGCTGTTCTATATCAATCTATTTTACCTTCATGGGTGACAATCTTTCAAGAATGAGCCAATAAATTGCTACTTTGGATCTTTCTTGGCCGGGGCTATATGTGCTTTATAGATGGGAAAAAGAATGATTGATCATTTGCTTCATCAGTCGTATGACATGTTGAGATATTTGATGTTGATTTTCTCCTTGGTTGGGGTGGTTTATTTGACGGCTAGATTAGTGAAGAGTTCTTTAGGAATTGGATAAGAAGTATCTCACAGTAAATAGACTGTTCAGATGTTTTTTATTGGCTCTTTCTTGCTTGATGTAGAGTCCACGGAAGACAGGAATAAAGGGGCTATTAAATTTGAAAATCATCCACTCATTGTATCAAGATTTCTTTCTGTAAGATCATTGTAGTGGCTTTGGCTTCACCTCCCTGGGGAGACTTCACTTCTGTGGATTGCCAATAATTCATCTTTTTGTTCTTGATGATTTTCTAATGTTGCTTTTAGCTCTTTTCTAGCTATATTTTTTAGTGGTGTAGACCTTGTTTGGTTCAGGACCCTAGTGTACTTGTTTGCAATCATCATGCATTTTTACTATTTCTCAATAAAAGAATAAAAATTCATTATCTGAAATGTTTCTGTTTCCAAAATGCCCCAAAACTAATACAAAGTGTTTCAAGGGCGTTTAGGAGATATAAAAAAATTCAAAGTGCGTTTCAAGAAAAGAAATGCGTTTCTTTTCCTTATTTTTTAATCGATTTCATATTTCACTCTCCTTTACAATTTTAAACCCTAACTTTGACTTCATCTCCTCTTTGGCATGATAAACTTTATCTTTGGCTTCTCCAACTGTTAGCAAATGCTTGAAAAATCGATTTTGTTAGATTTGATATACTTTGTTTATTTGTTTGTTGATTAATAGACCAAGTTGGTTGAGTGCACAAATTATTGAAGCTGAAAAGTTGTATTTTACTATATTTTAAAGGAATACATTGTATATTTTTTTTAATTTGATATTTATAAAAAACCCCTATATTTTTCATATTTATACATTTTCCCATGCTTCCGTTTCCTGTATTTCCATTTTTGTGTACGTAGTTTATAACCAAAGTAACTTGCATTTTTTATTCAGGTTGTTGCAATAAGGGATATAGTGCCACCACCCCAAAGGGAATCGTTTAATGATGTTTATATCGCTTATGAGCTCATGGACACAGACTTGCATCAGATAATTAGGTCTAATCAAGCATTATCTGAGGAGCACTGCCAGGTAAATAAATTTAGTGTATTGAATGTGCTTCCTTTTGCTTCTGTGTGTTTCTTTTTTAATGTTTATTTCTTCCCCTAAGCTTATTATTCATCAGCTTCAGTTTAGAAATAACCACTTCATTTTTCTCTGTGCAGTATTTCTTGTATCAGATCCTTCGTGGGCTTAAATACATACATTCTGCAAATGTTCTGCACAGGGACTTAAAACCTAGCAATCTCCTCTTGAATGCCAACTGTGACTTAAAAATATGTGATTTTGGACTAGCACTTGTCACCTCTAAAACAGATTTTATGACAGAATATGTTGTTACAAGATGGTATCGAGCACCAGAGCTGCTCTTAAACTCTTCAGATTACACTGCAGCTATTGATGTATGATCAGTGGGTTGTATTTTTATGGAATTGATGGATCGGAAGCCTTTATTTCCTGGCAGAGATCACGTGCATCAGCTTCGCTTGCTTATTGAGGTAAATTATAATCAATATTTTTCTTGTTATATTCATTAAATGTAGTATTGTTATAGTTGGATACACCCAATGAGCATATCATTCAATAAGACGTTAATATCCTCAGGAAAATCGACTATGAAAATTTGTAGTAAGATTTTGGGAACTTACAAAGAACGTTTAAGAAATATTATGTTATGCCTTTATTGCTTCAAATTATTTTTTTAGTATTTAGGTCGATTTAATCTTCTGAGATTTGTTACTTGTTATTCACTAATCTCGAAGGAAATCTTTGTAGATAGTAGGTGATCGGTCCGCATATGAATCATGAGTGTGTTCAAATTCAATGATTAGTTTCAGTGCATGATGGGCTTGTAAAAGAAGAACAAATCCATTGGTTAAGAGGAGTATTTTCTAATTATGGTTTCACCTTTCAGATTAACGCTATCATTACAATTTGGCTCTTGAATTTTCTCAAGTAGTTGCATGCATGAATTCATGCTTATAGGTACAGGCCGGCATTTTTGAAGTCCTTGCTAAGTAATTTATGTATTTGGTGTAGATTTCTGTCTTCATATGATTAATCAACATTACACATTGCAGCTAATAGGTACTCCATCAGAGGTTGACATAGAATTCTTGAATGAAAATGCCAAGAGATACATTCAGCAACTTCCTCGTTATGAACGACAGTCATTCACCCAAAAGTTTGCCAGTGTCCACCCTTTGGCTATTGATCTTGTTGAGAAGATGTTAACATTTGATCCGAGACGTCGGATTACAGGTTTGTTAATTTCGCATGCTATAGAATCTGACCTGGTCATGTTGGTAAGCCAATACAATGGTTTTTGGACTACCATGCTGCTATTCCTTTTCCTTCATTCATTCATCACTTTGATTTCTATTTCATTTGTTGCAGTCGAGGATGCACTTGCGCATCCTTACCTTGCCTCGCTGCATGCAATAAGTGATGAGCCTGTCTGCATGAATCCCTTCAGCTTTGACTTTGAGCAGCATGCTCTGACTGAGGGGCAGATGAAGGAGCTGATTTATCAGGAGGCTCTTGCATTCAACCCCGGATATCGGCACTAGTGAACAGTGTGAGGAGTTCTTGTAAATATGTCCCATCCGAACCCAGATGGCTATTGAGTTGAAATATCTGTAATGGTGTTTGTATCAGCTGTCTTGCTTTTCAATCTTATTGTTGTTCTATTGAATTAAGTCCACTTCCCAATTTCATCAGACTTCACTTCTGTTTATACTGTTCTTACTGGAAAATAACATCGAATAAATCTTATTTATTCCACCTGTCTCAGTAAATTTCATTTAGTACACGTAGAAATGCCATTATACGATTACTAATGTTGCCCATCTGGGATGAGAACAGTGTGCAACGAGGAATTCATTTTAACTGCGGTTAGAATGATGCTATTGAGACTGGAGACAGGAGACAGGAGACAGATTACAATCTGAAATGTAAATGGTTTCCAACTGAACTGATTAGAGTTAAGCTTGCCATTTGGTTGGATTGAGCTTGCACTCTAGCTGATGCAATTTCAGTCTGTTTAGTTTGAGCTTAGCTCACTATTGAGGTGGGCATTGGCTCCCATCGTGTAAGTGATTTTTTTTTTTTTTTTGACAATTCTTTTCCTTAATGATACTTCTTTTCTCTAATATTATAGTTTACTTTCTCTGGCTCTTTTATGTAACTGTTCACCTGTTTGGACAAGTCTTTTGATTTGAATCAAATTCAAATTAGTTTTTTTTTAATTTAACTAACATCGAATCTATCCATAAGTAACAAACATGTTGTATGAGATGTATTACACTTATATTAACGAAGTTGTATTGATTTAAGAATTAAATATATTATAAATGCAAAGTTTTCATATTTTTCAGTCATTTAGCAAAATTCCCATTCAAGAGAGGATATCAAGTATAACCATAATTATGCATACTATACGATACATACAATCAATGAAATAGTATGTATCTTAGGATGTATTGAAAATTGAATAATATAGGAAGCATATTAATGATACACTATGTACCGCATCTCTATCAATAAAATCAATACACGAAAGACTGATAACACGACAAAAGTGTATTTGAAAATTTTCAGATGATGAAGCGATAATTTTATATATATATATATATATATATATATATATATATATATATATATATATATATATATATATATATATCTTACAATGTCATTTATATCACAGAAAATTTAGTTTTTAATACAGGTTATGGCCTTTGAAAGAGAGTTGTGCCTTCTGTTCCTGAAAACTCAAAAAAGCAACTTCCACAACTTGGTACACAAACAGATATGATACAGTTCATTATTAGTGATTCTGGTAAAAGGCTAAATAAATACTATGCAATGCTATATATATCTAGTTTCAAGTATCCAATAAGGTATTCAGTTGATATGTTATTATATGATTTAGTATTATTTTATTCTTAATTGAAAATCATTCAATCAAATTTGATACTCAAAACTAGATGTATATAGTTTTAACATCAACACTGGATGGTGGAGGAGCAATTATTCTCAAACTCACTAGGAAATTCAATGAAAGAACCCATTCATCTTCTGTAGAAAGGAAGTTGTATGAAGTACATAACCATCTTTGAAAAATCATGCTGTCAACTCTTCAGACTTCCAAAGAATCTTGAAAGTGGTACAGGACCGCCAGCTTCTTCATCATCACTGCTGGAGTGCTTGGTTCTTGATTTGCGCTTCTTTTCTTTCTTTGATCTCTTGGACCTGGACTTTGATCTACTTGATTCTCTTTCCTCATCATCACTAGATGAATCCGAGGGTGAACTTGAACAACTTGACTCAGAAGATCTCCGTCTTGAATGCTAGAAGACGAAATTTTACAAGAGAAGTTAACACTCTTAAAACAGACGTATGTGTGCACACGAGTGTGCATGTATATATTCTTGTATTTCATTTCATATAAAAGAAAGAGAATAACAATCAAGAATGAAATCACATATTATGATTGTCCACCACCAAAACCAGTGAAATTTGCATACTGGCAGAAGTGACTCGAACAGGAGCTAAAAAACTATAGAGCGCAAACATAATTAGAAATAGTTCCACATTGAGTCTCTGTCGATCACCTCTATCCTCATAACAGATCATCATTTCTCAACATATGCGAAATAACATGCTGCTTTGTTCACACCTAAATTCAAATCAACAAAACTATATGTACCTACTTTTGAATACATAAATAGGTATATACATAATATGTCATCACGTGATTAGGTGATTTTGAATTGATAATAAAGTAATATTCAATCACATGACACATCATGTATATACCTATTTGTGTGCTCAAAAATGGGTCCGCATAGCATTGTTATTCAAATTCTTTGCTAAGTGGTTATAGCAACCAAAACAGCATTTAAACAGAAGATCTCTGTGCTTACTTTTTTTACATGGCTGAATTATTTCAGCACAAGAATAAATTTTAGTGTATTTTAACCATGAAAGACATTCAGATTCATATGGCTGCCAAACCAATATGATGTCAGCATAATACAAACGTGAGGAAAGAGAAGTTCCTTCCTAATATAAAGGAAAAGGATTTCACAATCAAAATATAATTTAATTGTCTGAAATAGGCTTTAAGTCCTGGACTACACCTTCGATGATGAATATCACTAAAGTGACTGAAAACATTTAATCTTCTTAAATCTAAAAGCCATTTTTGAGTACTACATGTGATGGAGGTTCAATGTAACAACACTAATTTAGGCTAGAGATTGTGACTTCAGTTTCTACATTTAAAAAGCAGCATCCATGCAAGAGTTAAAGGATTTTCTTCATTGGTAAAAAAGAAAATTAAAGTTCAATTCAGTACCATCTCTTTCATGTCACATTCAATTTATAATTAAATGCACAGGCAACTCCCATCTAAATAAAAGGTTTGATTCAAATAATATGCACCTTTCTCCTTCTGCTGCTGTGTTTTTTCAAATCTCTATCATTCCTATCTACAAGAACACTTATCACCATTAGACAGCCAGTAATCATAAAAAAATGAGACAAGATGTTCTTTTTTATGCTTGTAAGCATACCCTTTTTATGACTAGATTTACCGCTAGAATGGTTCCTTCCATGGGCCAGCTTGCGGGCTCTTTCAGCATCTAATTGAGCTCTGTACTCTCGCATCATTATTCTATCAGTATCTGCTTCTAGTTCACCCTTTCTTATTTCATCTTCCTAGTACATCAAGTAGAAAAATATGTCAAAAACTTGTAATTTCATAAATATACAAAAATTAAAGCAAGCACCAACATCAGTAACCTGCAAATAATCAGAAGACAAGTTTTTGCCCTTGGTATAACTTAAAACCCAAAAGTGCAGAAATCAAAATACTCAATTATGTTTTCCAATCACATACTTGTAGAAGCAGAAAAGCAAATAATAACATTAACAAGAGGCATAAGATTGGTTAAATATTCTCATTATAAAAGCAAAATATTGAGCCCTTATTCAATTAATGCAAGTGCTTGTGAACTTAATAATACAAGTTTAATTGAATTCCAGGACCAATGTTGCAGGTGCTGTACTAAGCTAAAGTAAGGGTTCCAGAACCGAACGATAAGCTTCATTATTATTCTTCTACTAAATTCTCACATTCGTCTATTGTTTGCTTCTTGGTAGACACATTATATCAGCACGCAGTTAATATTGCAAGTTTGGGCCAAAGTAAAGTCACACTGAGTAGAAAGAAAGAACACTCGTGGCTATGTGCAACAGCTCACCTTTTGCCTTCGTTTTGAATTCTTCCCAGGTAATTGTATGAGAAGTTTTAAGACTGGCCAAACGAGCAGCATGCCACTCTGGTGAATGAAAAGATCCATCCACCTGCGAGGGCCCCATCAGAAATATTCCAGGAAAAATAATAATCCATTACAGTTAAAGAAAGGAATGGAATTTTCAAAAACATGCCAAGAAACCTTGAAAATGCATTCCCCTTCATGTGATGATTTAAAATTTACATCTGCATAAAACTATCCTATCTAATTATTTACTTAATCTGTTCAACCAATCAACCAATATATAAAATTCTCATTGCCAACAGATTGTTTTGTCACACAATTTTCCAAACATACATAGCTCAAAACTCACTCACTGGCAAGGTTTTTAAGTTCTCCCAAAACATGAGTACACTAATCCTCATCCACTAATATCTCAAAATTAACAATCACAAATTGTTTAAACTTTAAAAATTGCATCATTTCCTTCTAATTAGCATAAAGTTCTCCTTTCCCCCTCGTTCTACAAACTTTAAGAAGCATATTGGATCTAAAACAACACCCCACCCATCATGCGTTGAATATCATATCACTAAAATACAAGACCAAAACAATATTACTTACTCAACACATTCACAGTTCCTCAACAACTTTACCAAAGTTGTTATAAATATGATGTTGTATGTATGTTACCTACGATGCAAATAAGAATGAATACCAGGATTCCCCTTCCAAAAGTATATCAATTTATATACACAATCCAAACACCCTTTTAAAAGTTCAGATGAATTAACAATTATATCACTAAGAAAGAAGGCACATAATGCCCCCGTTAGTCATAATAAACTGAACAAAAAAACATAATACCATTATGTTTTATACCCTTATCATTGTTACTTACTGTAGCCTAACTTACTTGCGCAAAGCTCGGAATTGCGTACTTAAGTTGGTAGGTAACAAGAAATCTCATCTACATAAACAGAAGCAAATAAATAATTCCCAAGGCCCTTCTGAAAGCTCATCAATTTGGTAATTTCATTACTTAAAAACACATAATAATTAAAAAATTAACAAAACAATATAAAAATAAACTAATAACACTACTACTCGCAAAGCAGCTAAATTATTCCAATAACCTTTTAAGTGAATATCAATTTATTAACACAATTTTCTTTATTAATTTGTTTTTAAAACTAAAAAAATGAGCAAAGCAACTAAATAATTCTATAAATATAATAACAATAATGAAAAAAATAAAATTGGATATCAAAGAGTAGTGTTTTTTTTTTTTTTTGACAATTTCTTCAACAACTTTGTCACTACCTCGAATACTCAATTTTATTTGGATCAAACTTGAGCTAAAGAGTGTTTGATTGGATTCAGTTTGCAAGCAAATTATTCAACTTAAATCGATTTGAACTTGATTTATAACTCTAATTAAATCAAATGATTGTCAAAACGATGTCATTTTAATTGTTATAAAAAAGTAACGTTGTTTTCAAAATAAGAAAAACGATGTCATTATACAACTTGACAAACTTGAGTTAAGTTCAAGTGTTTTATTATTAATTCAAAGCAAACTCGAGCTAACATATATTTAGGCTCACTTGGCTCGGCTTACAACCAGGTCTAAATTTGGGTTCTTGAGAACATGCATGCTGAGAAGATGCCTTATCTGCGTTCTTCAAGGCTTCTTGATACTGTCAAGGAAATTAAATTATTCAAACTAGCCAAACATGCACGGGTGGAAACTAACAAGAAACAATTCCAAGGTAGATAACATATGGTAAATTATTCACCATGCATTTCCCAAGAAATGAATTTAGAATTTGGATGATGCAAAGGTGGAAGACAGTACAACAAAACATTCTTGATACACTCATAAATATTATACTCCATATTTATCATTCGCTCATGTGTTTACTTGCAAAATTCAAAGTAGGGTAAATTTTATTTAATTATTGGTAATATTTTCATGCATGCCATTGCCACCCCCTCACACTTTCAATCATTCTCCATGTTTTCATGTACATGTTTCTTGGCACTCTCTCTTTCTTTCTCTTTATATTTTATTTTGTGTTAGGATTCCCGTGAGGTATAATTTTAAGATCAAAAGACTATTTCCCATCTACGGTTAGGTGAAATGACAAATTCTTATTATTTAAGTTTCAAAAAGATAAATTTTCGTCATCATTCACTCATGTCAGTAATGAAACCACTAACAGAAGTAAATTACAAGGGGAGATATAGTCTTTTGAAACTTGAAATGAGAATTTGTCATTTCAACAAAGCTTAGGTGGAACATAGTCTTTTGGCCTAACTTCAAACTAGTAAATTTAAGTAAGTGAAATTTTAAAATTTCTTATTAAAAAAGACTAAGCTTTGAAATTTTTTTATTAGAAAAAAATTAAATTTTCACTATTTCTGATTAAAAGTATTAAATTAATTATATTATTTCTAAAATTAAATAAAACAAATAATTTTCGAGCTCTAACAATACAATATTTGTGATAGAATCACCTACCCACAGTTATAAATTTGGATGTTTGTGCCAGTTTAAGATAATTACTTTTTTACTCAATTGGATTGTGATGCAAGGGAACTTTTTACTTTAGGCAGAAGATAATTTGTTAGTTGTCAGGTTCATCCATGGCGTTAGTTGCAATCCAAAATGCCCCCGACTTCGAATTTAAGTTTAGATTAAACAAGCAAAATTTGAATCTAAGGATTAGACGGATTTTTTAAAATGAGCTAACTTTAAGCTTCAGTTTATAAATCTAGAGTTAATCTTAAATTTACTCTTTAAGATTTGAGTTAAGTTGAGTTGAGTTGAGTGGGATCACTTGAGTCTCAGTTTAGTATTTGGCTTAGAATGAGCCAAATTCGAGTTAAGGAAGTCGTAACTCAATCATATAATAATACATCATCATTAAAACTTATACTATATATACGAATAAAATTTATTAACTTATCAATACAAATTAATGTGAAAATATGTGATAAAGTGATTTTAAAAGTAAAAAAAAGGTAAATAATCACTTTATCTAATTACATGTGTCATATTAGTTTATACGAATGTCTATATATGTGTATATATATTATATATAAAATAATTAATTCATTTAATTATGGGATAACGACACTTAAAGGTACCAAATTATTACTTTTTTTAATTAAAATGACCAAATTTTGCTTTTTCCTATTTAAGCTACAAAACTTTTAGATTTTTTAATTAAAAAGACTAAACTTTTATATTACCATATTGGATGGGCCAAATTTTCAATATTTTCGGTTTGAACTTGGGTTATTCAAGATAAATAGACACATTTGAATCATCAAAGATTCTTCTTATTCTTTTCCAATTATTTGCTCTTTTCTGGCAATTTTTTTCTTATTTAATGATTTTTTTTATCCTTTGACTATTCTTCTCTTTTTCTAACATTTTTTTTTTGGACAATTCAAACTAACATTTTTTTTGGTTATTTCGATTAGATTTTTGGTGATTTCTACGTTAGAAAACAACTAGGGAGGAGAGAGATGTTGCCATCGAGGAATGTCGGAAAGAACGGTCATAAAAAAGATGAAATAAAGTTTTTGGGGTGTAAATATAATATTTTAAAGTTTTAGGGGGGCCATTGTTTAATCTAAAATATAAAACCCTAAAATCCATATATGGTGGGGGTAAAAGATTAATTTTTTAAAATTAAGTTAAAAGAATTGTTAGTTTTTAAAACTGGAGAGAAAAAAGAAATAATATTTTCTTTATTTAAATAAAAAATTTTAAATAACAATTTTATCTTTTACTGTGCTCAGCAAGGCTTCTTGATAAGATCAAATGTCAAGTAAATTAAATTATTTGAACTAGCCATGCATGCATGGGTGGGAACTAACAAGAAATAATGGCCAGGGTTTGATGAAAGGACAAATCCTCTTCCTTTGAATTTAAAAAAAAAAATCAAATTCCTTCTCACTCATTGTTAGTGAATTTTGTTATGCTTTTTTGACATTAGCCGATTTATCTTTTTATTGAAATTATGACACTGCTATTAGCATTTAATATAAGAAAAATTATAATAAATATCCAAAATTAGAAAGTGTTAAGCAAAATTATCCAAAACTCTAAGGTTTAAGCAAAAATGCTCTTAATTTAGGAAATGACCAAACTGCTCTTATATATAAAGCCCACATTTCCCATGGTTTCACTTTTCCAAATCAGAGAAAATTTTGAATTTTTCACGGGTCTTCCACGAGTCTCCCACAGGTCAATGGGTTTTTGTCTTTTTCGTTGACTTTTTTCGTTTTTCGGCAATTGAAAATGACAAATAACGATATTAAATCATCCCACTTCTTGTTTGAATCAATTTATTGTTAGAATTATTGAGATTTGAGGAAAATTTTGAAGTTTGAATGTTTAGGGTTTTGATTTTGATTAATACATAAAATATTTTGATTTTTGGTTGTTTTGCTTGAATTTCTTGAGGGGTTTTGTGCTTTGGATGTGTAGATTTGATTTGTGTTTAAATTAGAGGCTGAAATGTCGATTTTTGGCCTGAAAATGGGTTAGATCTGTCGGCGTTGCGGTAACTCCCACTGGTGCCTATGGGGTGGAGAGAAATTTAACTTTTTCAAAATTTTAGGGGGAGAGGGAACAGGGGGGATCCATGGGGGGGGGGGGGGGGGGAAATTTTACACTGAACTGTGGGGCAATTCGTGAAAACCGTGGGTTGGGTGGAAATTAACTTTTTCAAAACTATAGGGTCTATATGAGACAGATTTTGAACAACTATAACTTTTGATCCATAAGGAGTTACAGGGCCTGTAATATATCAACGCGAAGCTCGTTTCGAGCTCTATAACAATAGCTAGCTTCACTGGTTGCATCAAATTTGGAGGCTAAAATAAAACTATTTCAATGTATATTATGCAGTTTTTTTGTTTTATCAAATTTCGAGGCTAACATTAAGATCTGACATAGTTAGCAATTACAAATTAATGAAAACAAAAATTATGAGAGAACTAATTGATTTTAATAATGTTATTTCTATGACTTTTGGTTTATAAACAACTAGTAATTAAGAGTTAGAGTATCTTTGGACAATTCTCACTATATTAATCTGATTGGTAGTTATACAAAAAAGTTGTTGCATTTAAGATTATTTGATCCCTAAGTGTTTTGATGATAAAAAAAATAAAGTTAAAATTACTAACTTGTCCAAAGCATGGCTTACATGACCAAATCAGACAAAACATGAAAAATGCATATTTCTAGATAATGCATGATGATGCACAAATAATACATGCTCATGCATAGTTAATTTTGAAACCATACATGCAAAGGTATGAGATCGTGTATCATTCATGCTCATGGCCCTAGCATTTTGGTACCCATCAAACATATGATGCAGGACTGTGCATACTTGACGTATGACTTTGCATAACACTTTTTAAAGCCAATCACAGGTAAGTTTTCTGGTGCACAAGCATCCATTCACACCTTACCTAAAGTCCACATGTCTTTGGTTAACATATGGTGCACACCCATGTATAAAACGTATAGAATAGGTTATAAGCAAGCATCCAATGCATATTCAAGTTAAGTCAACTTTTACCAAAGTTAAACTTTCATGCACACTTGTGCATTTGAAACATGCACGCTCGTGCATGCTATATAAACAAGTTATGATCAAGTCAAGTCATGTGTGATCAAGTTATGCACCAATGGTAAATTCAAAGCCTAGTCAATGCTCGATTGCATACTTGTATAGAAGTTGAATTTCAAACATTCATACTCTTATACATACAAGTCATTCAAGGTATTAGATTTTTTACTCATTAAGCATACAAAGCTATGGATGACCTTGCATGATATATGTACAACTATATACTTGATTGGCGTGAGTGAAAAGTCAACCATTGAGGAGGTTCTAACCAAGGTTAACTCAATCATGCCCATTCACACTAGATGCACAGTTGTACATCAACACATTTTAAGAAGAACAAGTCTTTTTCAAATGTTGTCAAACATCTCCTTGCATCCAACGTCTATTTTATCCTTTGCAACACTTAAAACCTATAAATACAAGTCGTTTTAAGCTGGTAAAGATAATAGAACACACTTAATCAAGCTCTACACTCTTCTTCTCTTACAAAAGCTTTGTTTTCTCCCTAAGTTTAAAAGTTTGAGATGATCAAGCTCATAAAGAAGGTTCTTAAATTGTTGTCAAACTCTTGATGGATGAAGGTGATAATAATTGAATAATCAAAGGACCTTAGCAAAATAGGTATGGATGAACTAATTGAAAGTCTCTTTGACTTACAAAATGAAGAGAAAACCCAAAGAAGACAAGACTAAGGCTACGAAGGACATAATCTTAAAAGTGATCAATGAAAATGGTGATTCCTTAATGGATGAGGAAGATATGAGTCTTCTTGCTAAAAAATTCAGCAAGCTCCTTTCAAAGTTAGAAAGAAACAAAGGAAAAAACCTCATAAGATCAAGATATAAGGAGTACTATGACAATGGAATCATTTGCTATAAGTTTAAGAAAATCATTCACATTTGATAAAAGTGCCTTCAACTCATGAAGAGGAAGAAGGAAAAAAAACTCAAGAAGGTTCTTACAACCACTTGAGCGAAAGTGATGATTCTAATAAGAAAAGTAAGCTAGAAGATGAAAGTGTCAACCTATGCTTCATGGCAATGAATGACTCAAAGGAATAGGTAGGAAATTGTAAGTCTTATTTATTAAATTGCAAGAAACATTTAATGTGTTAAGGGGAGAATACAAATGTACGTGTGTTAAAAACAAATTATTAAAAAAATAATTGACATGTATTAAAAATGATTTTAAAACTTGTATGTATGAACATGCTAATACAAAAAAAGAAACATTAAATGGTCAAAAATGAAAAGATTTTAGCATTAAAAAATTTTAAAAAAACATTATATGTCATTGTGCTAGCGTGCTTGTGATAGTACTTTGCTAAAAACACAAGAAGACTTATCTAGTAAACCTCAAAGTGCATTTAATGTCTAATTCTTGGCAAGCAAGACTTGTGTGTATGAAATATATTTCTTGAACTTATCTACCATATCTTTCAATTTAAAGATAAGATCAACCTCAATAAACTTTGGTATCGATATTTTTTCAAGCACTTGCTTACCAACCTATTTGTGATAGGGCATTATTTGATCCTAAGGACATGCGTGGTCCTTATCCAAATGACATAGCTTATAAAATGTCATAATCCTCAATCATGATTGCTTGTGCTCACCATTGACATTGCTTATGCAAACATTGTATCTCCCACCAAAACTTAGTAAAACATAGCACTTTGTATTGATATCCACTTATAAGGCATACCTTTGAAATTCACCTTGTTATGTTTCCTTATTATCAACAATATCATGTACTTTGAAACTACCATGACATTGTGTAGCAACATTACCAATACCCTAATTTTGAATATTCACAATAGGCTCTAGACCCCAACAAAATGAATTAAGAACATGAATAATTACTTAAGTTGCCCTATGATGAACAAGACCTTCACATACTACACTACACTTGACTCCCCTACTTTGATCTAGCCCTACACTATGATCATTTACATGAACACTATTAAAGTCTTTAATTTTTCATCAAATCAAGATCATCCATCTCATCACCTTGGTCAAATGCACTCCAAATCAGTTTTGTATCCTTTCGATTGTAAATCCATTCCTCAACAGTTGCATACAAGTGTACACCAACTTCAAAACCATTATCAACAACATTGACATTGACATTACCCGTATTATCTTCTTTCAAGCCACATTGTGGTTGTGCCTTAAAATTAACACGTTCCAAAGAGTCTACTTTTATACTGTCAATCTAATAAAAGTTTGATGTAAAACTACTAGTCTTATAACTACTTTAAGTTACAAAAAATAATAATAATAATAACAACAGCAATTTGCATCTTATAATACAAGGATTCTATCCCTACATAATCATAATGAACTCTTAGAATTTAAGTTTCAAATATTTGATATAAACTAACAAAGAATAAAAGTAAAATATACTGAGAGGTTAGGGTTTTTAAGGTAAGTAATAAAAGTAAAACAAATATTAAATTAGGGTTTTAAATAAAAATGATATAATGAAAAAAAAAGGGGTCAATGAATCTTTAATGTTTGATTAAAGATGTTTAGAATCTTATTTTAATTTAAGAAATAAGAATTTTATAATTAATTGTTTAAAAAAACTCTATTTAATTTATTTAATATTATTTACCTAAAGTTTGAAGTTCCTAAAGTTCGATGCTAATGAATATTCCAAATTCTGATAAATTAATGATTTTTTTTAAGTCTAGCTAAGGAAAAAAAAAAGTTTATATAAGAACATTGAGTTTTTGTAATTCAACTTATAATACATTTTTTAAGAAATAAAATACAGTATATTCTTTTAATATATATATATATATATATGTGTAGATATTTTGACATTGTTCGAAAGTTCACCTGGATAGGGGAAAAATTCAATATAACCCCGGAGTTTTTACGAATGTTTGCCACCCTTAAAATTACATTGATCGCTATATAATACTTTTAGATGACGTGGGGCCGATTAAAGTTCACCACTCCGAATGTGTGCGTTATAAAAACCTTAGACGAAGCGTGGTCCGAAGTGTAAGCCAGATTTTTGTGGCAGTCCTACGTATTATGAATCTCTTGGTGGGCAAGTTGGATCTTTCCTATTTCCATGTCTTCTCTCATTTATTCCCTTGTTTGGCATATCTGATCTCATTCATCTATAATTGTGAGACTAAGAGAAGAGAACCGAACAAAACATGGAACCCTCCATCTGTGATTGATATAAGCTCTATGTGGTTTTAGTTTGTTGATTAAATTGATATTATCTCGTAAGTTCAACAAGACTGCACAAACAGGAAAAAAATGTGGAGGAGTATTTTGAAGCACAGCGTTTCAGTATTTGGGAGAAGAAAGACATTAACACAAGTCCCATTTCAATATATCAGAAGTATTAATAATGTTAAACCTCCCTTATTGCTCCCTGACATTTTTCCGTTTTCATCCTCGTCGGAAACGGAATCTCAATCTCCGCCGTTGAAGTCCACGGAGATTTCATTTGCTGAGGCGAAGAGGTTGATAAGATTGGTGAATATTGAGGGGCTGAAGATGAAGCTCGGGATGCAGGGGAAGGAAGTGATCGGTTACAAAGAGTTGATTGAAGCGTGTGAAAGCATGGGTGTCGCCAGGTCTCTGGAAGAGGCTATTGCTTTCGCACGTGTGCTTGATGATGCCGGAGTTGTTCTTATCTTTCGTGACAAGGTGTATCTTCATCCCGATAAGGTGAACATTTTCATAGTTTCGGTTTGCTTTTTAATTAACTGTTTCATTACTGAAAGATTAAAGAGATTTTTATTCTATGCTAATCTTGTTTTAGGAATTTAAGATGGAAATGAATAACATGAAATTTGTGGATACTTTATTCCTCTTGTTTTTGGGGTCTTTTCAGTGTCAACTTTTTTTTTTTTTTAAATGATATGACAAGAAGCAAAGGGCTATTTGAATACTGATTTAATGTTTGAGTTTTTTCTTTTTGGATCCGATTCAGTTTAATAGAGTTAACAACGTTTTGTCAAGATATCTAAAAAATTCAGTTTATATTTTTATTTGGTAGAGATATCTAAAAAAAATTCTTAAATAATTTACTTTTGTTTGTTAAGTTATCCTTGATTGCCAAGATAGCATTCTTCGTATAGACTTAGCTATAATCAGCTATTCTTGATGCTTTTTGCGCTGTCAAATACAGAACAGAGCCTTAAAACACTAATATATATATTTGATATTAGTGATTTCTCAAATTTCATCCATGTGTTTGGTGTCTGTGGGTCCACATATGAGAAATATCGTATCCAATACTTCATACATGTGAGACTGTAACACATGCTCGATCTGCAGATAAAAGCCTTTGAATTGTGCCTAACCGAATATGTTTGTGTGCCATGCCTCTCTTTTTTAGTGTGCTCAAATCAATGGCCAACAAGACATAACGCATTTGCAATGTTGTTGGTGCTTGGTTGATGGCTATCTATGTCTGACACAGATGTTGGATGAGGAAGGAGAAGATTGTCAAATATGTAATATAGAGCTTTTCAAAGACAGGAACTATCAGATCCTAGTCAGACTACTTTGTGAAACATAACAAGATTTATTGATTTTGCCTTGGAGACTTTGATCAGAAAACTTTGCTCAAGCATAATACTCTACCCACCAGATGGGAACATAAGTAATGGAATTTTATTCTGTTAACAAGTTGCCTCAGGATTACTGATTCAACTCCAACCTTTCGTTAAGAAATCTGTAGCTTTTGAATGTTTGACTTGCTTGTCCTTTTGCAGGCCTTAATTTAAGGTTTTAGATTCAGGAGATGTATACACATAAGAATTCTTTCATAAATTGTTCAAAATATATAGTTAAAATGCCCTGGATAATTGTTCTCCTCATCTTGATTTTATTATCTGTTATGCTAATTCTTGTTTTTAATGTCCAGGTGGTAGATCTTGTTAGAAGAGCAGTTCCTCTTGCTCTAACTCCAGATGATGACCCCATGAGGGATGAATTAAAGATGCTACAAAAGAAGAAGGAAGAAATTGACTTGCTAGCTCATAGGAAAGTTCAGCGAATCCTCTGGGGTGGGATGGGTTTCTTTACTCTACAGATGGGTCTTTTCTTCAGACTAACATTCTGGGAATTCTCATGGGATGTTATGGAACCTATTGCATTTTTCTCCACCACAACTGGCATAATCTTAGGCTATGCCTACTTCTTGTTCACTGCTAGAGATCCCACTTATCAAGACCTTATGAAGAGACTCTTTCTCTCCAGGCAGAGGAAATTATTCAAGAGGCACAATTTTGACATTAACAAATTCAAGGAATTACAATTGAAGTGCAAAACCCCCCTTGATGCTAGTACCTCTCTCAAAAATCGTACAGGGCTGGAACTGGAGCTTGAGGATGCTTTACATAGGGACTAACTCAACTCTGTTCACATTTATTTGGTCCAAAATACATCATCATCCTAATCTATATTGGTAACATGTTTGCCCCCTCTTGTTTTCATGCAGGTGGGGCAAATATTTAATTTTTTTTTTTTAAAGTACATACCACCCATGAATTTTGTTACATAAATTCATTTTTGTGCTAATAGTAACCTATCTGTGAGCTTCAACAAGCACATAGTTTTCAATTTGCCAGTTAGTTTTGTAATTTTTGGTAGGTTTCACGGCTCATGTCAAATATATTATATTTTCAATACCAGTTGTGAGACTATTTGTAGGAATTTCCAAATGCATGTATAAATTTGCTCAATTTATGGCTTCTTATCGTTTTACCTGTATCGAAAAGGTGTAATTCACTAAAAGTGGTTTATTATAAAATATTTTTGTTTCGCCTGGGAAATTGGTTGATGAAGTCGTAATCTAGTACCGCTTTGTGTTTTATATCTCATCCAGCCTCTTACTTATAGATGCATAACATTCATCACGGATAGATCCTTTTTGTTAGAAGATGTTAATACGAGCCATTCTTATCGCAGTTGCAAATCCTGATTAGTACTTATCATGTTATATTTGCAGATATAGATACAAATTCCTTGTGCCAGATTTGTTTAAGAAATAGCACAACCAATAATGATAATTAAGTACTGTTTCATGGCGAAACTTACACAACTTGACCTTACTAAGCTAACCTTGAGACCTTTCTTCCAATCTTAAAACAGGAAAAATTGCAGGATCAAATTTCTTCCTGCAACCCAATATCATAAATTGAGAAATCATGGTCACAAGAACTATGGAGAGGTTGTTGTATGTCCATAGTTGCATGACCTTGAAGAGACATGGTTTGAGAGAGTTGGACTCTTAGTGATGTAGCTTCTGCAGTAGCTGCAATCAATTCATCGTGCAAATGTAAAACCTGGCTTTGCAATGAGGCAATGAGACCGACACTACCATAAACTGGATCCATCACCCTTGCTTTTGCTTCATACACCATGCTCTTTACTGCATCTTCTCTCCTGTCAAATGGAATTTTCTGCAAATAAATCAAAAGGGATTTAATAATGCAAGTAGATGAGCCGTATATATGAATCATTTGTTGACTCGTAAACCTGAATGGTAATTAAAATTAGAATGGTTACTTGTAACAATTTAGTCAAGTTACTGGCACCAAAGACTCGATGAACAGCTTCAAAATTGTGAGACTCAGAAGGTGGAAAATAAGGTAGAAATATGCACTGAGTGGTGCAACGCCTGCGGAGAAGCTTGCAAGCAGCACATGGCATTGGCATTGGCATTGGCCCTGTCGACATATTTTCATGCAACTCTAACTAACCAGTCTTTTAATTAGGGGTATAAATAGCTACAAATAATGAGAATTATGATGATATTTATAAGCCAAATTGGAGTTGAATCCAGAAAATGAGCTGCAACTTGCAAGATATCTTCTGGTAGATATTGCTGGATAAAAAAGATTTTATGAATATCCTGGCAAACCATGTTTGGGTGGGTGTCATTTTCATACAAAAGTCCAATGAACCGAATGGAAAATACTGGAGAAGTGCATTAATTATTAGCCAAATTTTCATGTGCTATGAGTTTACATATGATTACGATAACGCTAAAAAGTAAAACATAGGATACTGGGAGAATACTCTTTACTTGGATTATTCACCACCATCGAAGAGACAGAATTCACGCACGGCGGCCTTTTGTCGGTCGACTATTTTCAGATTAGATTTTTTTTATTTAAAATTTTATTGGAGTAGACAGAAGATACTTTCTTTTAGGATAAAATAGAATCTCATTATTTTATCTAGATTTCATAACAATTAGTACTCCCAGAACGGATAAATTTTAGTGCCACGCTTTGCTAAAGAACCCATCAGAGGTTAGATTCGATAAGGAGTATTAAAAATTATTTTAATAATTTAATTTTTATTATTTTGTTTAATTTATAAATAATAAAATATTTTAATAATATTTTATTATTAATAATAATATAATAAAAAATATAATAGATAATTTAATTATTATCTCTATTTTAGGTATTAAAAAATTATTAAGATAATTTTTATTTTATTATAACTATATTTTTATTTATTAATTTTTTTAAGATAAAAATAATCTCATTTTTAACTAATATAATAAATAACATAAAAATATTTAATAAAATAATATGTTAATATTTTTTATTATCTTTAATTAAATATAATAATTATTTTTATTTATTTATTTTATTAAATATAATAATAATAATAATTTATATCTAATAATTTTTTAAATAATTTATTTTCATAATTTTTTAATTTTAGTCATGAAAGATTCTCCAAATCAAACATTTCCTAAGAGTGGACACAAATTGTCATTTCAAAGCTTATCAAACAATAGCACCATTGATGAAAGCCCATCGGGAGAGATTATCCTATTAGAGTCCATCGTATGTGGTACTGTTATTGAAAGAGCATAGAGAGGTGGCACCAATTGTCTTATTGAAGCCCATCTCACAAGCACAGCACTGTAATCGTGCATTGAAAATCATAAAATTAGTAAGACAATCAGTAGACATGAAGAAAATACCATTAACAAAATATCCACTAATATTTTACTATCAATTTTCACAAATAAATTACCCACACCCCTCAAAACCATATCGAGACCAATTAAAACTTTTCGTATTTCCACTTGAAAGATAGAACATAATTAAATATAGGCCAAAAAACTTATTTCCACTCAAGGTATAGTAAAAATCTTAAATTTTTATCCTCCAATTTTTAAAAATTCAAACATTTATTTATAAGCAAATTTTTGTTGAAAATCTCAGTTGGAGTTAGAGGTAAAATCGTTATTTAATAAAAAAAATTTATTATATTTTTCTCTTTAAATTTAAAAATCTCACAATTTTTCTCTAATCCAAAGTTTAAAAAATGATAAATACCCCCTTAAAGTTTGTTCCTCTCCTCTCTAACATTGATTAGCAGTCTCCGACTATCGATTATCCTCTCTCAAGTCTCTCTTCCTTACCTCTCTAATTGTATTCAACTGAGACAAAAATGATGCATGATAAAGACAATGTCTCTTCGCCTAAGCTGAAGACAACCAAAGATGCAAGGGAGAAAGATTGGAGGGATAGATAAGGTGGGAGGGAAGATGACTGATAGCTGGAGATCACCAATCGACGTCGGAAAGGAGAGGAACAAACCCTATAGTGATATTTGTCATTTTTTAAACTTTGGCTTGGGGGGATATTGTGAGATTTCTAAATTTAAGAAAAAAATAAACTTAAATTTTTTATTAAATAAGGATTTTATATCTAATTTTAATTGAGATTTTTAATAGAAGTTTGTTTATATGTAAATATTTGGATCTTTGAAAGTTTCACAAGAACAGCTTCTGCTTTTAAAGGCCAACACCCAAGCTAGTGGCTGGTAGCCTTAAAAAAAACAAAAAAAGCTTTCTTATAAATTTTTTTGGTTTTTACTTCAAAAATTTCCTTATATAAACCCCCTCTCCCTCGCAAAATTCATGTACACTGACATTCTCAATTTTTCATTATTCTCAATCTTATATTCTCTTATAAATCTTTTATTCTAAAACTCTTTGAATTTACAAGTAATATTTCTTTGAAGTAATAATTTAGTTTTCATTTTAATTTTATCAATTAATTGTTGTTTTTTATATTTTTATTTATCAAAATATTTTATAAATAGATTCAATGTCAAATAATTTCAATCTATTTAAATATAATTATGTTGGCACTCATGATATTATTGATGATATATGTGAAACGGAAGGAGAACCAACTAGTAAAAGTGAAAGAGCCACAGGTTCAATAGAAAGAAAAAGAAAAAAAAGTCTATGGCGTGGAATCATTTTGATCAAATACAGAAAACAATCAAAAGAGGCGTAATTCATTGAGTAGTGTGGAAACACTATAGTTCATATTTAACATGTGTAAGTTTGGATGACACAGGGCTTCTTCACCGACATATTATAAATTATTGTAAAAAAAATTCACATGAGCTCAGAGGATAATAAAGAATTACTTTCACCAGATCGCGATTTGTTGGTCCCCACGCTAGTGTAGCAGGATGTCCCAATGGTCCCTAGCACATAAGAGAAATGCCCACATTCACTTACAATCAAATAAAATGTGAGACTACATGGTCAAGTATGTTGTCACTTTTAACCAACTTGTTCTTACACTGAAATTGAAATATTAGAATAGATAATGTAGAACCGTATTTAAAACAATTTCTAGGTCTTCTCTTAGGTTAAACATTTTTAAAAATTTTTAATTAATGAAATTAAAAGTTATTGAAAAATTTTGTAGTTTTAATAGTGTTATTTCAATAACTTCAAACTTATGGACAATCATAAACCAAGACATAGGGTATTTATGTGCAGTTGCTCATTACATTAATTTTGATTGATAATTGTGCAAAAAAGTAATTGCATTTAAAAATTTAGAATATCTGCATAAGGGTCTTAATATTTACTGAACTTTAGCAAATATTTTTTATGAACATAAAATTAATAATTATATTTTTATAATGACTTTTGATAATGCAAAAAATAATGACAAAGTTATTGAATTAATGTTGAATCATATATTTGTTTTATTTAATAAAGGATTATTTCATATTAGATGTGCATGTCATATTATTTATTTAATAGTTCAACATGGTTTGAGCATGACTAAAGATGATATATCAACAATTAGAGATGTCATCACATACATTTCATCATCTCTATCACAAATACAAACATATTATAAATTATATAAGTCAATAAAGTTAAGATGAAAAAAATTAAAAACAGGTTTTAAAATTAGGTGGAATTTAACATACCTCATGTTGACAGCATGCAAAGGGTATGAAGTACTTATAACATGATTCTTTAATACATAACCAAAAGATTCGAAAATTCATGTTTTTTTGATAGATCATGATTAAGAGATTGTTATGGGTCTAATGAATAGTTAAAGTCATTGAAGACAGGCACAGGCTAATGCTTAGGTGTATACTATCCAACTGCTTGTTTAATTTTGTATAATATGTTAGAAACTAGTGATATTTTTAAAAATTATAAGTATCATAATACTTTCCAAAGTATATTTACACAAATGGAATAAAAATTTAAAAAATATTGAAATAATTTTTTTTTTACTTTATGTTACTACCATTCTCTTAGTTTCTAAGGCAAAAATATTATGAGTAAAAAAATTATTTAATGATAATTTATTAATCATTAAAACTGTTAATTACATACACGATGTTAAAAAAATTTTATTGGAAATATATAATATTTATGAAAATATATATGAAAGAAAAGCACAAAGTTTAGAATCTGGCGTAAATTCTGGTAGTTTAGGTAGAAGAAAGTCACATATATAGTCATTCTTATGCGAAGGTAAATAGTTTGTGGGTCAAAATTCAAATTATGAAGAATTTTATAATTATATCAATATTGATTATTATCTAAAAATTGTTAAATGATATAGTGAAATTATATATTTTGATATGGTGGAAAGTAAATCAAGAAAGTTTTCTTATGTTTCCCACCATAGACTAAGATCTACTAACCCTTTTGATGTCGACTGTAACATTGAAATATGTTTTTAGTGCAATGGATGTATGATGGATGATAAGTGATTCAATTTATATTCAAATATAGTCGAGACAATCATGTGTATGAAGGATTGAGTGAAAGTTAACTTCAAATTACAGAATCAAGTTGTAGAAAATATCTTTAAAAAATTAAAAAATTTAGACATTGAGAACAAGTAAATGATGACATATATATGATACTTATATTTATAATTGTACATTATATAAATAAATTTATTTGTAATATGTTATAATATATTTTATCATATAACCACAGTATTGTCATAATATGTTTTATCATATAACTATGATATTTCTCTGACATGAGTGAATGTATTAATAAAATGTTCAAGATACTGTCTCAGTTTTACTAATAAAAAAATAATTTTTGTTTAATTTTTTTAATTTAAAAAATGCAAAAATTGTTTTAACGGGCTAGCTTATGTGACAACCAATTTAGGGCCCTGCACAACACAACTTCATATATATAAAAAGTTGTGTCGTGGGCCTTAAGTATTTTGTAAACCGACTCGATTTGAAGGCCTGTAATTATATAAACCTTGGACCTGACACAACTTGTAAGCCTAATGAACTGCACTAAAGCTGACCTGACCTAACTCATTGCCATCTTAGAATCAGCCAGCCAGCATCCTTTCCTAGACCTTTCATGGTACAAGGCCCAAATCCATCTTACCGCAAGATTTGGCATGCTCTACAGCTGAAGTGTCTACAATTAAACAATAAGGTACTTTTTTCCTTTACTAGAGGCCGGTGGAACTAAAGGCTGTCTTGTCATTTTAAAAAATTACAGGAGAGGTGATTTGTTAACTAGTTTAAGTAATTAATGATGATATTTTATAAATTAAGTTGGGTTTAATGCAGAATTTTTCCTTAGATAGAAAGCATGGTATAAGGGAGTAAATTGTTAGTTATGATACTTAGCAGGGAAGTTATTAATTTGACAAAAGTGGAAAGAAATTAAACTCAATTAAGTTTGATTGAAATAACTCCACCAGTTTCAGGAATACTTTAGTCGGTTTTACGCTGTAATTTCAGTGGAAAGAAAGTGATGTGGCTTTATATTTATTTAATGGCCAAAAGGACTTATTCTTACCCAAAGTTTATTCTTTTCTTAAGTTTTTTTTTTTTTTTATTTTTGAAAAACTTAAACATCTACTCATGAATTGTTAAAGTTAATAAAATCTATTTGTTTTAAAATTTTAAGTCATTTTGTTCTCTAAACCCTAAAAGCTAATAATTTTCTCTTAAATCAAATTTTAAAAAATAATATTTTTTCCCCAGTCAAATCTTTTTCCTAAATGCCTTGTCTTCTTCTAGGTAGATGCATCTTTTTAGATAAAGATAAAATTGACGATCTTGTCTTCGTTTAAGAAGACAATGAATGTTGCACAATTGGTTAAAGGGAGAATATACATGTGAGAGAGACCATTGGACGAAGAGGAAGAAAAAACATTAGAAGGGAAAGACCACCAGAGATGACATTGGAGGAAGTGGTTAGAGATTGAAAAATAAACTATAGGGAGGAAAATATTAATTTTTAAAATTTGATCTAAAGAAAATTATTAGTTTTTAATATTTAAAAGAAAAAAAAGTTAAAATTTTAGTTTATTTTTAATATTATTGATAAAATAATGATTTTATCTTTAAAGTTAATAGACTTAATAATTTATAAATAGGTACTTAAGATAATTTGTAGATAGATATTTAAGTTTTTAAAAGATGGAAGGTGACAACTTGATTAGAGTGAACTTTTGGTGGCAATAGGACTTTGGCCTTACTTAGCTAAGAAAATCGAAGATTGGACTTGTAGATAACCAACAAGATAAGGTTTGTCTCCTATTGGCAGCTCTTTTTTCCCCTCTTCGCCCATTACACCTTTAAATCAGAAGCAGGAGAAGAAGCTGAACTGATACTAAATTGCTTACAAATGTTAATTTCAAGCAGCATAAGTTTGCAAATAGGTGGTGTTTCCATTTCCACTCAATATGGAGCGTCAGTGAGATCACCCTCATTATCTTTTCCTCCATTCTCCCAAACCCACTTGAAGAAATGCCCCACCAGAAATTCTTCTTGCTTTACTACCGCTGTGGCTTCCATTGACTCTACCCAACTCAGTTCCTCCTCCAATCCTCTTCCCGAAAAGGTTTCTTCTTCTGTGATTGGTGATTTGTTTGAAGAGAAATTTTAAATTTTTACAAATATAAATAACATATTGGGAATGGCTTTTTTGTTGTTTGGATAAGCAGGAGGGAAGCAACAAGTATTATTTTGTTGTTGCGAATGCCAAGTTCATGCTGGATGAAGAGGAGCACTTCAAGGAGCTTATGTTTGAGAGGCTTCGTAATTATGGTGAACGTGATAAGGAGCAGGATTTTTGGCTCTTGATTGAGCCCAAATTCTTGGATAAATTCCCCAACATTACTAAAAGACTACGCAGACCTGCTGTCGCTTTGGTTTCAACTAATGGCCCTTGGATTACGTAAGAAGTTCACCCAATTCTTGCCATTCTTTGCTTCTTTAGATTCAGTAGTTTATGCTCATATTTCGCCATTTTTTGAGTCAATGATAGCTTGCTCTTTTGTTTAGGCTATTTGAAAGTCATCCAACTTAAATTTATGAGAGTAAGAATTCTCTTTTTTCTTCTTTTGTTTATAAGAAGAAAAAAAGACTTAAATACCTGGAATTGATTTGATGAATTTATATATCTATTTGATACATGACGTTCTAATTTGATACACAATAACTTCGAAGCATCTCCCCTAGTGGAGAAACCCTCCTATTCGGTTCTAGGGGTAATTGTCCATTTATTTCTATCCCAATTAGCCATTTGCAATTGATGTTCTCTGTACTGTTATTTTTTGTGGTAGTGTTGCAAGTTAATTCTACATTATGGTGTGACTAACCAGGGAAGGATAATTACTTAGTTTCAAACTAAGAAGCATTTTCTTTTTAGGTGAACCAGGCTGTTAGTGCACCATTCTGCAATTTTTTCTCATTGTGTTTCTGTTTGCAACACTGTTATTTTTAATAATTGGGTTTTGAGCAATATTATATTGACACACATTGAATACACAAATGAGTATACAAATGTTATCAAAAGATTGAGTGTTATTGTATTCTTAATTCAAAATCACTCAATCACATGATAATACATCATGTGTGTACACATTTTGATAGTCAAAAGTGTGTATATGTAGTGTTGGGTCTTTTATCCAAAAA
This sequence comes from Mangifera indica, assembly GCF_011075055.1. Classification (NCBI taxonomy): domain Eukaryota; kingdom Viridiplantae; phylum Streptophyta; class Magnoliopsida; order Sapindales; family Anacardiaceae; genus Mangifera; species Mangifera indica. The sequence goes on along the minus strand of NC_058142.1, from coordinate 10,502,368 downwards.
TAAAAATGAGAGTGATATCAAATCAGAAAAAATGGTTAAGCGAAAGTAAGGCTGTCATCATAGCATAAGACCAATCTGCTGCAAAACTACCTAATACCCACAATATCTGAGTAGGAAAATCCAGTTATTTCTATGATCAGCTTGATAGAGTCCAAAACTAGCAAATCTGAACTGGACACCAGATAGAACTTCTTGCTGTTTTCTAAATACCAAACTTGGATTCCCATCAATCTGCTTTAAACCCTCTGCTGCAAATGTTTTGCTTTTTCTCTTCAAATTCAGAATCTCCAATTCTCTTCTCTTCAATGAATACAGCAGATCTTCAATAGCTTTTGCCTAGTTCTTAAAAAGATGTCATAAAGGCAAAGATTTCTGCTCTGTGTCACATTTACATGAAAAATACAAAAGCTTTACTAGTTTAGCAGTTTTGTAAGTCTTTTTGACATTGTAGATGATCTTTTATAGAATTCCTAGGCAAGAAACGAAGTTTTGTCAATGAATCACACAAGCCAAACTAGACCAGTTAACATGAGAAGGTGCTTATCAAACACATTAAACAGTCTTGCCTTTTGAAAATTTTGTTTGTATAACTGTATACAATTCTCTCCCCTCATAGAAAGGACTAATGCTATGGTACTCTGATTCATCAACATGTCTTTTGCTCTAATTAGATGCTAAATGATCATGATGAACAAAGAAGCATCTTTATCATGTGTTTACCGGATGCATTATAGATTATCTTCTGATTACTATGCTATCTCACTTCTATTAGTTTAACTCTAGAAATTGGATTGTCCCATGGTAATTGAAATTCCTGTCACCTTTTTAGGTTTAAATAATCTCTGTTAATTCTTGCACGATAGATTTTCCCAATTGCATCTCTAGTGCTTATCATGTGTCTATACAGGTTTATGAAATTGAGATTGGACCGTGTTTTATCAGACGTATATGAAGCTGACAGTCTAGAAGAAGCTCTAGCCTCTAATCCTGCTACTTTAGAGTTTGAGAAGCCAGAAAAATGGGTAGCACCTTATCCAAAGTATGAATATGGATGGTGGGAGCCCTTCTTGCCCACTGGAGCAAAAGAGTCAAAAGTATAACACACCTGTTCCTTCTCTTTTTGTCCTTTCTTTCATTGTTGGTGAGGAATTTTCTATTTCTTGGTAAGTATCGATTGACAGTTGAAGATGGTGGGGTTTCCGGGCAATAGTGAAGGCAGTTGATATTTTTATTCTCAAGGATAGTACTTCAGGACGTATTATCTAGATGTTGATATTTAATACTTTGAGCAAATTGATTAATTTCTTTAAGTAACATTGTTCAGAACCAATTTGATCTGTTTAAAATGAAAGCAGTGAAATGAAAATCAAATCATTCATGGCTCTATAATATATTACTTGCAGTGAGTTTTACAAATGCTTGATATAAAATGAAATTGAAAACCTGTTAGAACTAACCAAGCTGAACGACGTATATTGCCACATCGTTCAAAGAAAAATGCACAAATGTAAGAGACTGAAACGGCAAAAACTCCAGGTAATATGCCTTTGATCGGCTTATGATCGATGGTGATTTTGGCCTGACAGAATTGGGAGTTTATGAAGATACTTTTCATCTAAAATTGCATATTGCTTCTTCAATTCAGCTATAGCTTTCTCTGCAAAAGTGTCCACTTGATCCTCATGCTTCTCATACAGCATTGGCAGCGTCAGCACCATCACAAATACTAAATTTTTAGCATAACATAGCGTCAGATTCATTGTCTTGTTTACGGTTAAAGAATTGACATAAGGAGAACAAACAAGAAGTTACTTAAGTATAAGAGGGTCAAAAAATTGAACCAACTGCCCACAACTGAGAGAATCCACAAAATCCCCGTAGCCTGCAATTCTCACCATTAGAGAAACCAAGTGTAATTAGACAGGATAACAAGTATAAAAGTTACCGAGAGAAATGTCTTTATGTCCTGGTTGGAAGCCAATTCTTGAAAATTTGTATATGCTCTGTTAAATTCATTCCTCAGCAACAGAGCAACCTTCACCAACGCATCTTCTCGTATATTAACCTCTGGGAATTTTAGAGGAGACCTGTGAAGGGCTTTCACTGTTTGTTATGCAATATTGTCCAAAAAAGGTGTGCTAGTGACAGTGGCTGTGCAGGGAGACACGACTCTTGCTAGCACAGCTCATATTAATAAATTGAAAACCACCATTTCAATATGAGAAGATAAACTTACAGGCCACTGAAAACAGCTAAATTGGAGCATAGAAACAATGCTGACAAAGCGAGAATAAAAGAATGGCAAATAAAAGTTATCAAATGATAGCCCATACACTCGAACAGAAGCCATATCACTGTCCCTCCAGCCAATATGCCTATTGCCACTTGCTTCTTTCTCCACAGTAAAATGTCAGCAGCTGAACACACAAACGAACAAACAAAAAGCAATTCTGTTATCAAAGGCATTGTTATTCTAATTAAAAATAATGAAAAATTAAGCCTTTATAAGGTTGGCAATTTCCGAGGTCAAGTCCCACTGGAAAATCCCTAGAATGAAAGCAAAATACCTGCAACATCCACTCCTGCTGGGATTTAATTTTGTTATTATGGGCATTGTCATTCTAAATTAAAAATACAAAACAAAGCAACCCTTTATAAGATTTACATTTTTCGAGATCAAGGCCCATTTCTAGCCAAGTTCAAGGCAACAATAAGTGACTGAAAATGAAGGGATAAGTGAAAAGAGCAATACAATTTCCACCACCGAGGACATGATGAACAGACTTCTGGCGACCAAACAAGCGACGCTTCTGTCCGAGAGAATGCAAAAAATCTCTGGGTTTATGAGGATTGTCCGATGCAAAATCAGAATCGAGATCAGGAGGATTATGACGATGGTCATCCATTGTGGTTATGTGATTAGTAATTACTTGAAACCTTTCGTTTAATTAATCAATCAATTTCTTCTTCTTCCTTTAAATTTCTTACTAATCATCGGAAAGAAACATTCAAAGCCCGCAACATTCGCATCCCGACTTCATTGATTCCATAAAGTCTCCCGCCATTTGCTTCAATGCTCATATAACCACGTGTTCATTTCCCTTTTGCCTTAGCCCAATTTGTTAACACTAAAATTTTGTTTATAATTAAAAGTTTGGCCAAATGACTAATTCCCACCCAAAGTATCCTGCTTTCTAAAGTTTTTATTCTTTAACTTTAAAAATCTCAAACACCCACTCATAAACAATTAAAGTTAATGGAATCCTAACCTTTGAAAATTTAAACTTTTTTTCCCTCATAAATCCTAAAAACTAATAGTTTACCCCCTAGGCCATATTTTAAAAACTGATATTTTCCCCCTTAGGGTTTAGTTTTTAATCTCCAACACCAAATCTAACGCCTTCGATGGGGAGGAAAAGTCTCTAATGCATCACCATGCTTCGTCGGTTTCTCTCCCTTCCTCTAAAACACTAGTCAACGAAGATCTCGTCTGGGAAGATGAAGCCCAGACAAGAGCTTCATCTTCCCAAACAAGATCTTCATAGGTCAACATTCTAGAGGAAGGGAAAGAGATCGTTGGAGCATGGTAATACGTTGGAGACTCTTTGTCACCAGCGATGACACCAAATTTGATGTCGGAGATTAAAAACTAAACCCTAAGGGAGAAATATCATTTTTTAAAACTTACCCTAGGGGACAAACTTTTAGCTTTTAAGGTTTAGAGGAGGAAACAACAGATTAAATTTTAATTTACTTTTAATATTACATATAAAATGATAATTTTACCCTTAAAACTAATAGATTTAACCTCTCATGGGTGGATGTTTAAGATTTTCATAGTTAAAAAAGAAGGAGGGGGAAAATATTAAGGAAAATATGATATTTTGGGTGAGAATAACTACTTCGGCCTTAAAATTTTAACCAATCTTGTTAAAGGGCTTTGCAAGGCCCAGTTTCATCCCCAACTTATTTATCAAATTAAAAAATAAAAATAAATAACATTTTCTCATACGGTATTGACAATTTTTATCTCTAGCAAGAATAAATAACACATTCTCGTTTAAAATCAAACTTTTTATTTTAAAACACTTAAAAAAAATTATTTTACCATTAATTAATTTTGAAACAAAACAGTTTTTTATCATATTCAAACGTTTTAAACATTATAAATCAACTCTTAAAATGATTAAAAAAACTCGCATATTAATCTCTGAAATTATTTTACACTCCCATATATTTTAAAATTATAATATGACCTCAATAGTTATAACATAACATTCACACCTATAGTTTGTTGCATTCTTCTAATTTTTTGGAATGTAACTATTATTTTTTAAACTATTAAAAGTAGACTAATATTTTAAAAAATTCCAAAAAAACCATAGAATTTTTCAGAATTTATAATAACCCTTTGTAAAATTAAAAAAAAAAAACCCTAATATTTTCAAAAATTTTAATTTACCTCTTAATATATAATTATGCGACAAAGACATTTTTATCTATAGAAAGAAAGGAAGAAGAGGTGAAGAGGAAAGAAAATGTAATAACAGATTATTTATATAATTTGGATATTTAAAAGGTTATTAGGGTCATATGGTATTTTTGAAAAATAAAACAATAGGAATAAAATAGTAATTTTACTTCTTAACATGATAGTTTTATTGATAGAATTTCATGTTGGATGAAAAAGTGTTATTTATATCAACTGAAGGTAAAAAAGTGTTTTAAGTCCAAACCTTGGATGGGAAAATGTAATTCACTCTTTAAAAAAATTGTAACCTTTGAAAAACTATGTACAACTCCCTAAGATCTCATCAGAAGTAAATCGTATTATCTTTCGTAAAACAAACTTATAAATAACCTTCTAAAACACCAATCTATCATAAGATTTATTTCATTTTTAAATAAAATATATGTCTAAATATTTCTTATTAACTTAACCATATAAACTAATATGAAAATATTAATTAGGATAAATTAATTATATTTTTATTTTAAAATCAACTAATTACATACTATAATTTTAATTTATATGGATAACTTAATAAGAATAGGAGGTACATGTAGTTCTACTCTTTAGTTTTTTACTTGATGTTGTTTGGTATTAAATCTTCCACTTCATTTAGAAAGTATTAAAACACCTAACAATTTTTTTTTTTTAAATAATTTTGTAAAAGAGTGTTTGATATTGTTAATAGAGTTTTTGGTATTATAAAGAGGGGATCTGATGATTGTAAGTGTTCTTAATACCTTTAGAACAAAGCCGGTGAGTAAATTCTAACCATATTAGACTTAGAGAAAGGAAATATGAAAAAGATCCTTTGTTGTGTTAACCAAAACAAGCATAAACTTCAAGTACTTGAATTTTAAACTTAACTTCTTGTTTTTTTCAACCGATTTGGAGTTGCATTTTTCAAATGAGCCCCCAGCCCGGCCCTGACCTTTGTATTTACATCCCTGCATCCAAGGAAGAAAATTATTTATTTGAGGAAACCTTGGGGTGTAAATTTATTAAAGTAACCATTAATATAAGCAATTCCATGTACTCATTGAAACAAGAGACTAAACTAAATTTTCACCCTCTTTGATCAAGAGTAATATAAAACAGATTGATGGAAACGTGTCTAAATTAGGCACTTGATTTCTAGGACAAAAAATCAAGAGTCTATCCAGCAAAAGAGGATAGGTAACTCTAATCATATCCCTTTCTCAAATTACATCCCAATGATTTCATAAACTATTAAACCTTAAATGGTAAATCATAAACCATATATCATGAATTATAAACTCTAAAATCTTAAACTTTAAACAATAAACAAACAATGAATATATACAACATTTGTACAATACACAAAGAATCAATCAAATAAATGAATGTAGTATACTAGCATAAACTCATATGTATAAAAAAAATTAAAAAGTACAAGCTAAGTATACAAAAGAATCTATGTAATTTATATATGGTCGTGGAACAACCTTATGGCTAGCATAGTTTTCATGCTCTCCGAGTCATCCAATTAAGATGGACTCTATTAGCTAATGTAGAATTTTGTAGTTTTAAAGGACTCAAGTGTGACCCTTGTCCTTTCTAAGTTGGAAGTCACTATCTCTCATCGCTCTTGGAACTCGCCTATGAGTTGGAACACGACTTGTTAGGAATCACTAAAGATGTTTGCTAATTTAGCCTCCATCTCTTTTTCCTATTTGTAATCCTACAAGGAGCACTTAGCATTCAACCTTATTGTTGGATGCTTTGAATCCAAATTTGAGGGAATACTAAAATCGCTAGTCGTTTAAGTTGATCAAAAGTAGATTTGCTCTCACCATACCTACATTGGATGATTCATCTTATAAAAGTGCCAAGTTGTCAATTTATCAAATTGGTATTTTGAGAGTGACCTAGTCTTAGGGGGTAATCTCCAATTAGGTACACTCTTATGTTGATTGATAAGTAAATTCAAATATCATCAACTCTAGCAATACATGTCGTTTGATGGCTATTTGAGTTTGAAGTTGATCTTGAATTGAATTACCTCTATCACCCATTTTAGTAGTCTTTCAAAATGTTTTAACTTTTATAATTCATGGTGAAACAGGTAGTTGTGAACACATTAATTTATGTGTGTGCTGGGAAATAAGGGCGCAACTTTTAGAAGTGATAACTAGTGCTAGTGATAGTCACTCCATTTTTAGATATCAAGTCTTAGCATCAAGCAATCTCTTACTAATATAGTATATAGGCCATTAAATTTTTTCTTCGTCCATGACCAAGGTAGCACTAACCATGTGTTGTGACACTAACAAGCATAAGAGTAGGGTTTATCCATCTGTCGAATTTGATAATGGTAGTAGTAGTCCAATGTATTCCATAAGCTCTAGGAAAGCCTTTTCAAATTTTTTTCATCCATTTCCTTGAAGGGTGTTAAAGAATAAGAGTAACTTATTAGTAGTTCTCAATACAAAAAAACTGATCTTATTCGTTAGGTTTTGCATGTGTTTTGGCTTTGATAAACTCCGCTGTTGGTTTTTGTAATCCTTATTTTAGCAATTATGGTAGCAAAAAATATAAAAATAAAAATTATTTATCATAAAACGCTCCCCAAGGATCTAAGGGTGTTTTACGTATAATAGAAAAGGGATTTCATAACAAATTTGAGTATGGAGGCTTTTTCATGTAGAGTTTCATCTCGGATTATTCTCAAACTCTTCCACAACTCACCACAAATTAGTAAGGCATGTACTAATCTATACGAAGGTAGCCACAAACATACACATGCATGAAGGTTTATTTGGGGCTCATTAGATTGCTAGATCACCTTGATTTTGGTTGACTTGGCTATTAGAAGATAAGAGAAAATTCTCTCCTCCAATATGCAAAGGGACAAATAGGGTTTCAAAAACCTTGAAGGTTTATAATAAATGTCTCAATTTATATGAGACATATCATAAACTTAATCATTTCTTTATAATATCCACCCTTATGAGAGGGTATTTGCACTTATGGTGTGACTAACGAGGGAAAGACAATTACTTTGTCTCAAACTAAGAAGAATTTTCTTTTTAAATGGACCAGGTTATTAGTGCACCATTTTGCAATTTTTTCTCATTGTGTTTCTATTTGCAACACTGTTATTTTTACTAATTGGGTTTTGAGCAATATTATATTAACACACATTTGAATACATAAATGAATACATATGTGTTACCAAGTGATTGAGTATTACTTTATCCTTAATTCAGAATCACATAATCATATGATAATACATCATATGTGTACACATTTTTGTACTCAAAAGTATATATACATAGTTTTGTTGAAATTTTTGTTCAAAGATAAAAATGAGAGTGACAACAAATCAGATTAAATGGTAAAGCAAAAGTAAGGTTGTCATCATAGCATAAAACCAATATAGATGGACTTCATTAGCTAATATGTATTTTTATCTATGCGAATATATAGAATTTTGTAGGTTTTAAAGAACTCAAGTGTGACTCTTGTCCTTTCTAAGTTGGAAGTCATTTTCTCTTATCGCTTTTGGGACTTGCCTATGACTTGGAAGACGACTAGTTAGGAATCACTAAAGATGTTTACTAATTTAGCCTCCATCTCTTTTTCTAGTTGTAATCCTACAAGGAGTACTTAGTATTCAACCTTGTTGTTGGATGCTTTGAATCCAAATTTGAGGGAAAACTAAAATCGCTAGTCGTTTAAGCTTATCAAAAGTGTTAAGTTGTCAATTTGTCAAATTGATATTTTGAGAGTGACCTAGTCATAGGGGGTAATCTCTAGTTAGACAAACTCTTATACGACTTGATAAGTGAATTCAGGTATCATCAAGTTTGACAATACACATCGTTTGATGACTATTCAAGGTTTGAAGTTGATCTTGTACTGAATCCGCTCTATCACCCATTTTAGTAGTCTTTTTAAATGTTTCAACTTTTATAATTCATGGCGAAACAAGTAGTTGTGAACATGTTAATTTATGTATGTGTTTGGAAATAAGGGTGCAACTTTTAGGAGATGATAACTAGTGCTAGTGTTATCGCTCCATTTTTAGATATCAAGTCTTAGCATGAAACTCCCTTACTAATATACTATATAGGTCATTAAAGTTTTTCTTCTTCCATGACCAAGGTAATGCTAACCGTGTGTTATGACACCAACAAGCATAAGAGTAGGGTTTATCCATCTATCGAATTTGATAATGGTAGTAGTAGTTCAATGTATTCCTTAAGCTCTAGGAAAACCTTTTCACATTTTTTTCATCCATTTCCTTAGAGGGTGTTGAAGAATAAGAGTAACTTATTAGTAGTTCTTGATACAAAACAATTGAGATTTGTGATCTTACTCGTTAGGTTTTGCATGTGATTTGGCCTTGATGGACTCCGTTGTTTGGTTTTGTGATCCCTATTTTACCAATCATAATGGGGAAAACAACAAAAATAAAAATTATTGATCACAAAAATACTCCCCAAGGATGTAAAGGTGTTTTACATATGATATAAAAGGGATTTCAAAACAAACTTTAGTTTGGAGGCTTTTTCATGTAGAGTTTCATCTCAGATTATTCTTAAACTCTTCCACAACTACCCACAAGTTAGTAAGGCATCTACTAATCTATACAAAGATAGCCACAAACATACACATGTATGAAGGTTTATTTGGAGCTCAGCTGATTATTAGATTACCTTGATTTTGGTTGACTTTGGCTATTAGAAGATGAGAGAAAATTCTCTCATCCAATATGCAAGAGGATGGCTAGGGTTTCAAATGCTTTGCAGGTTTATAATAAATGTCTCAATTTATATGAGATATATCATAAACTTAATTATTTCTTTATAATATCCACCCTTGTGATAGGGCATTTGCACTTTTGGGCTCAAACCTTTAATATATATTAATTAGGCCTATAAATGCCCTTAATATTTATCCTAACTAAGGTGCAGTTTCAAATATTTAAATACACCACTTTTAGGAAAACCAAGGTGATTCACTTTGTGCATTAACCTAAATCCAACTTTCAATATATAAATTTAGCCCATAAACTTAAGATTATTATTGTTTGGCTCCTAATATATTTATTTATATAATTAAGTGTAACAATAAGTAAGACATCCTTAATGATATTAAATTGAGTAATACATCCAACATAGGTTCCTTATCATATTGATAGTAAATAAATTTGTGATAAATCTATAATTAATAAGTCATTTATTCACAAACCGTCAGTAGCCTTTAGAAAGACATCATGACTACCAAATAAAAAAAAACTAACGAGAGAGTAATGTTAACCTTTTAACGGTATAGTTACCATACATTCAAACTCTTTCATCATCTAATATCTAGTCACGGCTGAGGGACAAAAGTATTGTCTACCTTATATTACCCTTGCTATAAATGTTTGTTAGTAAATCAACGATCAAGCTAACATTCGATCGAACGCTAACCCATTCCCATTATGGTCATATATTTTAGTATGTTGTCATTGTAAGAGTAGGTGCTTTATAATCAATCTATTATAGTTGTTTATGTAATAATCATACTAGGATATGCTTATGTTCACATTAATAAAAGACATTTATTTATCTGTTAGTCATATATATTTGCATATATATGTTTAATGAATGCCCCTAAATTAGTTGACACGTTCTGAGGGGATTAACATATATCTTAATTGTTAAAACCCTATGAACATGTATGATGGTAAATCTAAAAACGTTTATAGCCCTAGTATCATTTTGACTAAGGGCATAAATAATATAGTAAAACTATTATAGTATTGAATCATCTATAATACCCTCTCTAAACGTATTATCTTTCAGAGGAGATGTCATTAACTTAGACTATTTGAGCTGCATTCACTTAAAAATTTAAACATTCATTGAATGTTTAATGGTTTAATGATGATGCCAAAATTATGAAAATAAAGTGCAAAAAGGTAACAAAGGATATCATAAGCATAAAGCATAAACGTCAAACATAGTATCAAATAGTAAGTAGCTAAATACATCCAATAAAAGTCCAATACATAAACATAATAACAAAAATTAGAAAATGACATATGCCCTCATGTCAAACTATGTATGTTTTCCATTGCTTACCTCGCAAGCATCACAGTCACATGTATTTGCATACATGAAAAGTAGAAGAATTAGTGAAAAGTCACTTAATAAGTAAGAGACTCTGCTATTCTTTTTACATAATCCCTAAAATGTTCTTAACACAGACATTTGCATTATTTTTTATTATGTACAACTAGTTCTTCCTAGGTATGCCCTTTTTATTCACTATAAACGAGTGTACCTAATTTATATGAATAGACGTCCCTTATTCTTTAACTACAAATGGTCAACCTCCTCATTCTTCCTTCACCATGCCCTTCATTATACATGGATGAGCATGCACTTATCGAGCAAACGAACATTCATCCTAATCTAGATTTAAACATTTCAACATTTAATCATTTTTTACCTACTAACTTCTTAGAAGTATTTTTGAATTTTTGTCATACGTACGATTGTTCTTAAGTCATGGATGAGTGTACTTTATGCCCTATTCAACTGACTATTAGTTAACAACATCTAGTAGTGCCAAATTACCAAAAAAAAACGTTAACCTAAATTTGGATTTGCATGAACAAGCGTGCATCTTGTACTGCACAACCGTTCATGACCTATACTTGTCTAGACCTGGCAAAATCGACGGGTGACCCATATTACCTACGAGTATCGGTCCACAAAACAGATATAGGTTATAGGTTTTTAAACCCATACTCGTATAACATTATTTTTTACGCGCGGGGCTAGATGGACTCGTGAGTCCACCTAAAAAAATAAAAAAAGTGTAAAGGGTTTTTGGTGGCAGGCAATGGTACGATTTTAAATTATTTTAATCAATAAAAAGTTATTCATGTCTCAAAGCACTTTTTTACTTCCGATTTTCAATTTTTAAATCACTTTCCACTTGACCAATTATTTCGTTCTTCATCTACCTCCATTTGCATTGTCACCTTCAAATCTTAATTCAGCTTTAATTAGGAGTAAATAGTTATGTATTTAACAATTATTTTTATGTATATTTTTTCTTTTAACAAGTAATTCTTAACTGCTTGCAAGAAATCAATTTAGTGGTTGTTATGATTTCTTTTTGTTTACTCCATTTTGGTTGTTGTATAACTTATGTTTTACTTATTAGAAAAGTGAAAATCAAACAGTTTCTAAATTTTATTTTTATTTTTTGGTTGTTATATGTTACAATAATTTTGATTATTTTAACTTACTAGAAAATTTCCAATCAAAGAATCATTAAAAATTTTGTCCAATGATGCAATAAGCCTAAAAAATTGATTATTTAAAAATTTGTCAATTGTACAATGCAATATTTCAATACTAATGTACATATATTATTGTTTCTTACAAGAAATCAATGGATCTATTTATAAATTTAAAAATTAAAAAAAAAAAACTCACATATACGAGTAAACATTGGGTTTTTGCATACCCATAGGGTCAGGTATGAGTTTCACATTTTGTACCCATATAACTCGACTTGTTTTTAACTCATACATGTTTTACTTGTACTAGTATTGACCGGACCCGACCCGACTTATCCATTTGTCAGGTCTACATTCATCTTTATACTAGGGATGGTTGTTGTGATGTTTGGAATTTCTAAAACCAATTTGTTTTCATACCTTAATGGCTTTTAAACAATTTATAACAAACAACCAACACTTCATCAAGTCTCTTAACACTAAAGTCCATAAAACACATGCTTTTAACTTAACCAAGGCATAATATGAAAGCATTGAAGTTCCTACAACCTTTTCATATGCATTAATTCTACATTAACATAAAATACTCCTATTGGCATATTAACATCATAGATTATCATAGAAATTGCAAATAAATCAACCTTTAAAGTATTGTATTTCTAGCAATCGGTTATACATAAATTGAATCATCATAAACACTCTATTATTCACATATTAACATACAACCCTAAATCACAATTATCATCAACTACTTAATTTGGCAAAAGAAAATTCTTAGTCTACTAGATAATTTATACACAAGTTTGCCGATTTGGTGCAGATAAATCCTCTTCCTTTCCTTTATAAAATTGCTTGTCATCAATCTCTTTCTTGCTCAATTGGATTACAAGGAGTGTTGAAGAGCCTTACTTAACTTTTCTTCCAAGTGTTGCCGATTGAATGTGATCAACATCCCTCATTCTCTCTTCTTTTTTTGTCAATAGCCTTGTCAAAGTCCTTGGGAAAATTGCCGACAATCAAACTTAAACTCTCTCTATCTCTCACAATCTTGTGCATGTTTTGTTAAGGATCATAATCTCTATAACACAACTAACGTGTCTAATTAAAACTGCTTCTATGTAATGTTATAAACGAGTATTCATGTTTCACATAGATGACCATTTATCTTTAAATTTTTTCAACGTGACAATTATTCATTCTAACTGATGTGGCAAACAATGCATGGGTATATACACGTCTGTTCATTATCTCAAAAACTTAAAATCAACTTATTGTCAACTTAACTCAAGCATAAGCATGCTTATACATAATAATACACATAAATTGACCATTATGCCCTTGAGATATACCTTTAGGTGTTAAATATATATGGTATATCAAATACGGTGGTTTTATATCTATGAAAATGTGTTTAATATTTAAGAATAAATATTAAAGACATTTGAAGGCCCAATTAAATTTTATTAAATGATTTGGCCAAAGGTGCAATTAGGATAGTCTATGGGCTAAACTATATAAAGACTTGGGTTATGATTATGATTTATTTCATGCAAATAAAGACATTTATCATAACCTAAAGAGAGGATTTTTGAAACCTTAGCCACCAACTTTTTAGAGAAGAAATTCTCTCAAAACTTTCACCCCTTATTCATCAATCCTTGGTGATTTAACAAGCACATGTGCCTCAAACAAGCTTTCATATTGTTGTATGTTCATAGTCATCTCTATGTTGACAAGTAAAGGTTCTACTATGTTACAGAGAGTAGTGAAAGTGTTCTAGATGAATTCGAGGTAGATTTTAGTTTCAAGAAGCTATTACGATCCGAAACTCTATTTTTATATGTATAACAACCCCTGGACCTTAGAGATAAGGATTAGCAATCTAAAAATTTTATTTTTCACCTTATTTCACTATCATATCATATTAGAATTCGGATCACAAAAATTTGATAGCATGGTCGTGCACCTAATGTTTATCTTATTTTAATAATTTGTGATTATATGGATTTTGAGGGGATAAGATCCATAAATAATCCTTATCTAAAGATAATGCACATCCATATGTGATTCATGCACTGTTGTGCATCGGCTAAAGTTATTCAAACAACTTTATCCTTATCAAATTAGATAAAACCCAAACTTTCATAATTTCTATCATAGTTGCACACTTCAAGATCATCACTCTTTGGTCCCTAGGTGCAATAAATTGCACTTTAAGTCCAAAGACTTTTTGAGACTCAAAATTATTTATCTAGATACTGAACCAGATTCATCTCGCATATTCTTATGTCTCTAGAGTTTGATCAACTTCTATTATATATGACCCATAGACTCTTTATTAGGTTGGTAGTGGATAGATTAGTATCGAGCTTTTGACCTAACAACCATTCTTACATAAACCAAGAATAACATCTAGAAAGCTATCATGGCCACCCAACTATCAAAGTGTTAGAGATTGAATCTTCACTTATCAATAATACAATTACTTATATAATTTGATCCTTTCATCATATGGCATCTCTTCGAGGATAAGACAAAGATTTAGTGCCTACTTAGGTAACTCTCGGTATACAAGAACTAACATTTGTACCAATGACTAAGCAATATTGGATTGAGCATCAACTCAATCCTACTATAGCCATAAATTTATATGGTTGTCAGTGTTCATTAATAAGCCTATTAGAGATCTCAACTCCTATGCTCGAAGGGACAAATCCTTTGTTAATCCACCACAGTCTTCATGCATATCTAGATATAACCAATTTCCACGCTTCTAACAACCCTTTATAAATACTACATTAGGTTGGTGTCAAACCATACTAATTCTTGTACAAGATTATCTAATGACCTTAAGTTGAAAGATCACATGTACCTTTGTTTGTTAAAAGGATTTATTTCATATATATTGGAATAACCATCCATATGAAGTCCTCCCAATAGGTCTATCTGGTGAATACATCTACAACATGTATTCACATGTTGTAGTAGTCTATCTATGAATAATTTTGACATGAGATCTGTCACTACCTTTCAATGAGATTGGTCAACACTATAATATATCTTACTTTATTACTTGTGTCATTGGTCAAGGTATTATCATAATTATAGACGTTTTAAGAACGACTGGCTTATGTGAATGTAAGGTCTTAATAATCAATTGACACGTATTGATTCATTCATCACTGTTTAACAGTATCTATATCGTACATAGAATAAAAGATAAAGATTTTCATTTTTATTAATTCAAATATGATTACAACAAATTCTACACTAGTGACAACTGGATTTAGGATACTATCCTAACAATCTCTCACTTAAACTATAGTCAATTAGCCAATATCTAATGTCATATGAAGCTACATACCTATCATGCTTTTGTTGCACAAAGGCTTCATCAATGGGTTTGTCAGGTTGTCATCAGTGCCAACTTTACCTATCTACACATCTCCACGTTGAGTGATCTCTTTGATAAGGTGGTATCATCAAGGTATATCTTTGGATCATTAGTGAAATCGTAGCTCTTTTGTCTTTACTATAATTTGTTTATTTTTGATAAATATTCTATTGATATGAATTTTAAAAACACTCTTAGAGATCTTTTCATAAGGTAGTTAAGAAAGTTGAAATTGTCTACATGAATAGGTAAGCTTTTGCAAATAGACCATCTCATACTTTTGGCCACACCCTCAAACATCTTACTATTGCATACTAATCGAGTGGATAGGCATGTTAGTGGATTTCCTTATATGGCATTCAACCTTCTCTATAGCCCAAAGGGATAAATTTTTGTCCCATGCAATTATGAACCATGTTTAAGATTAAATGATTAGTGTATGAAGTTTTAACAAAAAGGTAAAAATTTAATAATGATGTAATGTGTTACATGTAATGTTTCATCTCTTGTAAATCCATCATTATAAAGTACCCTAATATAATGAAATACTTAAAATGATCAGTTGCATTAGTCTTAATTTGTGTAATAGAGAAAAATAATATGTATAATAATCCATACATATGGAGTTGTAAATTATAATAAAATTTAAGTAGTAGTATGAAAGACTTTTTAGGTGAATCTCTAAATGCATATGGAGCCTAATTTTTAACTTATCATGCTTTCAAAAAAGTATATATTTCTTTCAACTTTCAGCAAAATCAGTCAAAATTTCCTTCATCTTATATGGTTTATCTACCATGCCAACCATCATTTTAAAGATTTTTCCCACTAGATTTGTGTTTTCATATATATGATGGGGCTTAACTTAATCTCTAGACATCTGTGGCGAGCATCTATGTGTCAAAATTCAAAATAGTTAAAACATTTCAAACTTGTCACCTATGCACGTCATCTACATATTTCAGAATGATATTTAATCTCTCATTTAGACCTTGTTGACGTATAAACTTTAAATTGAAAATCATACTTCAAAGCATGCATTTTCAATGCAACTTGCAAGACATCATTATTTCTAAAAATATTTATGACTCACAAATAATTGAATCCTCTTGTCACACTATTAATAGTGGGCATTGTTGGTTGGTTTAGGAAGAGAGGCTGATAGTGCATTGAATCATAAACTACCTCTTTTTATGTTTCATCAACTTGTACTATTTTATGATATCTTATTAATTACATTTTTGATTTCATAACAACTTAGGTACTATTTTTTCTATGGAAAATACATACACGATCACTCAAAAACTCAACCAATGAATCGTACATAATATTAGGATTGATTAACTATTTTCTTTTTTCGTCTTGTTAGGATTATGCCTTCAAATAACAATGCATTTTTGAAATAATGTAAACAGTTGTTTAATAAATAAAATTGGCTTATGCATATTGTTAGTATAATCTCCTTTATTGTACATTTATATGTATGTATAGACAATTACCTACAAATTGGGGCTAATGGTGCGCTAAAGATTTGAGAAAGGAAAGGCAACAATTGACAAAGATGTTTAGGCTAAGGAAAATGAAAGGAAAAGAGAAAAGAAATAAAAGAGGGAAAGGAAATGTGTTGTAGATCTAGAGTTAAAGAAAAGATTAGAGGACACAAAGGGAAGGAATGGGAAAAGTGAAGATAGGGAGTGTTTTATACCTAAATAATAATAATAATAATAATAAGAAAGAAAGAAAGAGAGTGTTTTATGTTTTTCTTGCCAACCAATTAAGAGAATCATGTTTTGCAAAACCAAATTAGATCAGTTGAATCATGAACTGGTATCTAAAACGAATATTGTTATAATATAAACCATTCTTACCTTATATTCAAATTAAACCATGGTTGGACCGGTGGTTCATCACCAATTCACATTTGTCGCGGTTCAAACAGAATCCGGTTTATGGAAGAATTATAAAATGACAAAAAAAAAATTAGAGAAACAGTAAAACGCATTCAACTTTTTCTAGAATCGCAGTTCTGTCGTGTTATCGTCATTGTTGTAGTGCCCTTAAGTAAACGCACCCAACCCAAACGAGTTGTCGACAACTAAAAGCTTCAACTTCGACAGCATTTGATTGTTCTCCACCACCCCGCACGAAGGCGAGTCAACGGCAAAGGACTTCTTCTTCAAGTTCGGTTGTATTTGCCGTTAACTTCCAGTAGTTTACTTCTTCAACTTTGGTTGTTTCTGTCGTTAACTTCTAGCAGTGAACTTCTTCTTCAAGTTGAGCTACGTTTGCTGTTTCTTCTTCAAGGGGAGGCGACGATTGATATCTGAATGTATTATTAATGCTCATTAACTCATTCCATAACTGATGCAATTTTATAATTTATATGTGATGTTGTATTATTAATTTGATATATTATACTTCGGCATTCACATTAACTCATTCTGAATGCTCATTGGCTCATTCAATGCATAGTTGAATGTTCATTAACTCATTAATTTATAGTTGCATTATTTTAATATTTTGTATAATTGTATTATTAATTTATTTTTAATGTTCATTGATTATGCGTGCATACTCCAGTTTAATTTTATGTATTTTTTTATGATATGTGTATAATTTGTTACGTGTGCTCCAGTTTATGATATATATCATATTGTATGATATACTTATTATATCATATTAATTTAATATATATTAATATACGTATTATTTTTTATTTATATTATATCATATTGTATTATAAAATACTTATTATATATCGTAAAATATTAATTGTATATTATAAGATATTAATAACAATATCATTATTGTATTTGGGAGCATAGCATGGAAAAGCTTTCAAATTTTATAAGATTTCCAAATGTTTAGTTGGGTAGAAATCCTTACACTTTTTCTAATAATGCAAACAAATTCATTTTACCATAGTTACTTTACATTATTTTTTTTTTAATCAAATTGGTTAATGATCACCAACAAATTAACAAATTAAAGCACAATCCTCCACCACAATTATCTTTTGTTCTTTAACCATTTGACATGCACTTCAACCGAAGACGAGAGAGATGAAGAAATTGTTGTTAGCAAGGGTACCGTTATTAGTACCCAATGGGAGAAATTTGAAGATGAAATTGTTCGAAGTGAAGCGGAGAGAAAGCCATTTAAGTTTGAAGATGGTGAAATGACAGCTGGGAGGCTCTTCCTTAATTATGCATCCGTAAACTTGCCTTGTCTTGGAAGCAATTTGTTGGATAGTAATGAGTCTTAAAAAGAAGAGAGAAACAGAGGAGATTACACAAGTGATTGGAAGATCCAATTGTATAATCCTGGAGCTGCAAATCCTTTGAATCAACCTTATAATATGCCATATCAACATGAATCATATCTTAATATAGCTCTATATGTCAATGAGGAATGCAATTCTAGGCAAAAAAATATTTTCATGTTAGATTCATAATTTTTTTTTTTTTTGATGAACTATATAATAAATTAATAAACCTCCAATGGAGATTCAATTCATTCTTCTATTCTGATAAGAATAAAGTTGCTTTTGCTTTTTATTTGATTTCAAATCATGTCTTCAAGAATAAGTTCTCAAAAGTTGCAATCAAATTTAGAAATGAAAATTGATTATGATAAGGATTTAGAATAATCATTTGACTAAGACCAATTGATTAAATTAGTTTCTACTTCTCATTTATAGGTTTTTTCCAAATAATTTATTACAGAGTAAAATCCAGGAGTACAGCAAATTTGATACTGAGAACAAAAGTGTCAAGGATGATGGGCAACCCCCTTTTGAAGCATTACTACTTTCTTTGCATATTTGGTTAAGATCCTAGCAATAAAGAAACAACAAAAATGTACATTAAAGCTAACAACTTGAGAAAGAAAATGAACAGTATGGTTAAACGTGCACAAGCGCAACTTCTTTCCGTTGAAGAACACTATTTCTGATGTCTCCTCTTCTCTGTTCAGCTTTTTGACGATTCTCATCGTCCCACTCTCGGTCATAAATTCAGAACTCTGATCAAGGACTTGCAAATTTCTAGTATACCTTTGTTTGAAAATTAAGTAGGCCAGCAATCTGCATGCACGCCAAATGGTAAAAAGACAAAAGATAAATAGCTAATTAAAATGAGGTTTTTTCTTTTTCTTTTTTTAAAGATTAATGGCCTAATTCAAACCTTCTTACTGCAAATCTACACGGTTAATTTTATGAGGACGTTGAGTTGGGAAATTAATTAAAATAAGTAAAAATTTATCCGTTTATATATTTTTAGGCCAACGTAAGAAAGTTTCACCAAATTAAGCAAACAATAATTTTTTTACCCATTTTACCCTTACATTGAAAAACCAAGTAAAATTCAAAGTGAAACACTTTAAAAGTTACTTTTGCCAAAAACAGAAAAGAGAAGGCCGAAATAAAAAATCTGAAAATACAGAGCAAAAATCACCAGCGAACATCCTAAAAGTAGTAAAAACAACAAAATATATAGAAGCAGCAATATATCAACAACGGCTTCACAAGTTAGTTACCATTTGTATTTATTTATTTGGTTTATGTAATCTTTATCGATTCAGTGTAAATAATTTATTGTGGGTATGGTTTAATGTTGGGATGTTATTGATTGGATGAAAAAAATATTTTTTCTGAGAATATGCATCGGTTGTGGTGGTTACGATGGTGGCTAGGGTTTTTACAGTGGAACCCTAAATCTGTCGAATTATGTATATGGATGTTTTGAATGTTTAGAATGGTATACAATGATGTAGTTTCAATGTTAATAGATGTCTGAAAGTGTAGCCATCGAAAGACGAAAGTCACGCAAATTTATAGCACCGCGCAAACACTGCACAAGGCATGCAAACTGCGCAAACACAACGCAAACCAAGCTAACTATGCAAAGCGCACATACAACACAAAGTGCAAACTGTGCATTCTGCGCAAAGCGCCTAACCGCGCAAACTGCTAAGCATCAACGCCCGCGCAAACACAACGCAAACCAAGCTAACTATGCAAAGCGCACATACAACACAAAGTGCAAACTGTGCATTCTGCGCAAAGCGCCTAACCGCGCAAACTGCTAAGCATCAACGCCCGCGCAAACCCCACAAAGTCTCGTAAAACATTGTTCACAGAATGTGATATCTGCTTTGTACCTGTTTAAATTTAAACTTCATTGAATGAAACTCATAACATTTCATTTTAAATGTGTTTTCTCAGAAATTTCCAATTAATGATCAAGTGGGGCTTCGCAATAATTGAACTCTCCAAAGAGTTAATCGCATCATCTATAGGTTCAAATGATTGAACTCTTGGCTGTGGTTCAATTCGCTGTTGTTGCATGTTGGTTACGACTTCTATAGGCCTTGTAAACACTGTAAGAAATAACAGATCCCTTTTATGTGTTTTTGATAACCTCATCATAATTCGTATATCAAAATCATCTTTCAACAATTACGGTAAATCAATATAGGTGGTCGAATTTTGCATGTAAATTTTTACAATATTACAATTTTGATTAATGCCCAAACGAGAACACACTGCTTCTACAAATCCATCAAAATTTATTTTTTTACTAATTGATACAAATGTTTGAACTCCACCAACGTATTTCAAACTATTATTACCTCCGTTAACTCAATATCCACTATATCCAAACAAATATATTAGTTTACCCATATTTCCTACACAAAAGAAATTTAAAAGAGATAAGTAACCATGCAAACACAAACCACGCAAACGCAAACATGCAAATGCAAACACGCAAATGCAAACCACACATATGCAAACACGCAAACGCAAACACACAATTTACCAGAAATGTACTACGATTTTCGTTTTTACTTAGATCTGGATAACAAAACTATTGAATGCACAAATGTAAATATTTATAAAAAGATTCAAGCACTCAGAGGTGTTGATTACAATTTTTAACTTTTTATCTCTAGAAAAGTTATTAGTTTTATAGTTTTATGAATACAGATTGTTATTTATATAAAGGAAACGCAAAAAAACTTACTTGATATATGATGATGATGAATGACAGAGAGAGCACAGATAAAATGTATTGTCGTTAGAGTGTTGATAGAAGAGAAGTGTTGAGAGAGGAGATGATGGTGAAATAAGATGAAAACTACGTAAATAGATTAGTTATGTGAAATGAGAAAGGGGTATTATTGAAATAAAAATATTAGTTTGCTTATAAAAGTAAAAAGTACTATTGTTGGCCTAAAAACATATAAACAGATAGATTTTTGCTTATTTTAATTAATTTCCCCGTTGAGTTTGAGGAGGTGACAATGTGGGAGAAGGGTAAAGTAGTTTGATGGTGTTTAGTTCAAGTATTTAAAAGTTATTTTAATAATTTATTTTTTATGAATTAATAAAAGATTTGATAATATTTTATTATTAATAATGACATAATAAATAATATAGTATAAATCTTATCTTAAAGTGATGTTTAATTATCGAATTTTAAAGATTACAGTAATATTTTATTAAGTTGGTGTTTGATTATCAAATTTTAAATATTACGGTAATCTTCTATTTCTAATGATAATGTGACAGATAATATAAAATATAATTTCATTATTATTTTCATCTTAATTATCAAAATATTACGTAATCTTGATTTTATTATAATTATGTTTTTATTTATTATTTTTTAAGACAAAAAAATTATTTTCAATTACAATAATAAATAATATAAAAAATATTTTAAAATAATTATAACTAAGAACATTTAAGTAAAATAATATACTAGTATTCTTTTATTAGATTTAACCAAACATAATAATTATTTATTCTTACTAAATTTTATCAAACATAGTAATTATTTTCTTTAATAGTATTCTAAGTAATTAATGTAATATTTTAATTTTGATAATAAAATATTATCAAACCAAATGGTCTCTAAGTATAAAAAGATTATCAATAGATAATCTCGATTTTGTTATAATTATATCATTACATATTAATTTTTTAGGATAAAAATAATTTCATTTTTAATTGATATAATAATAAACATAAAAAATATTTTAGAATAATTATATTTAAGAACATTTAAGAATAAATAGCTAATTAAAATGAGTTTCTTTATATGAATGGCCAAATCCAAACCTTCATACTGCAAATCTACATGGTTGATTTTGTAAGGATGTTGAGTTTGAGGGGATGAGGATGTGGAAGAAGGGTAAAGAAATTTGGTGACATTTAGTTAAGGTATTTAAAAATTATTTTGGTTATGTATTTTTTGTGAGCCAATAAAAGATTTGGTAATCTCTTATTAGTAATAGTGATGTGATAAATAATATAATTAATATCTTTACTTTAGATATAAAAAAAAATTACCAAGGTAAACTTAATTTTGTTATAATTATATCTTTAGATATTAATTTTTTTGGAACAAAAATAACGTTATTTTTAATTAATATAATAATTAATATAAAAAATATTTTAGAATAATTATACTCAAAGATATTTAAGTAAAATAATCTTTTGTATTTTTTTATTGTCTTTAATCAAACATAATAATTATTTATACATATTAATTTTTATCAAATATTATAATAATTTATATTTAGTAATATTTTAAATAATTTATTTTTTTGTTATCATTTATTTTTTATAATAAAAGATTACTTAACCAAAAGTATTTTTAAGGCTTTCTTTAAAGGGGGTTTTTGAAGTGATTTTTACACACACAAAAAAAAGTAAGTAATTTCCCAAAAATTAAAACTTCTATATCAGTCAATAAAGGATATTTATGCTTTTTTTTTTTAACTGAATTTTTCATAAAATCTAAAATATTTCACTGAAGGAACTGATAAATAAATGAGAAAATATATTTTTGAGATTAGAAGGTGAAAATTTGTAGATTCATCAAACTTCAAGCTGGAAATTTCATTTGGCTTTTATCAAATAAACCTTTAAAGTTTGAAATATATCTTGTTAAGACCTTTTTGGTTATTAAATGAACCCTCATGGTTGAAAATTTATCACAAATATCATTTTATTCTTAGATTTACAAAACACTTTCTTATAAGACTTAAATTATCTTTTTATTCCAACACTTTCTTGTAAAATCAAAATTATCAGTTCACCTATCCAACACAAACAACATTATATAGCTATAGCAAAAGGGTATTTATGAAACAGTTTTTAAACTTTGAAAATCCATTTGTAGAAATCAAGAAAATTATCATAGAAAGTATATTTAGGAATTTTAAAATTGTTTATATTATATTTTTTATTATCATTTAATTATTACTATATATATATATTATATCATTAAAGGTGAGTATAATCCAGTATAGTGAGGTTAAAAGACTTTTTCAAATCAAATTAAAAAAATGGTTAAAAAATTTTAAATCAAATCACACCACTTTCAGTTTAAAACAAGCTAAACTAAATTGAAAAAAATGCGGTTTGGTTTAGTTTGGATTATGATTTAATTTTATTAAAATTCAATAACTTTCAAATATTTTAAGCTTAATAAATAATGATTGGATTTAATTATTTAAGACATAAAAAATACATGTAAAATAAACCTATTATATATATATAAACAAAATAACAAGATATGAAAAACAAGTGGTATAACTGTATTATATTTACAATCACATTACACTTTTATCTTTACTAATACGAGGATTTGACACATTATAATTTGGCCGAATAAAATTGCAATTAATATCTTTGGCATGAAAGTACAATTTATATTGAAAGGAATAATTTGATTGAATTTATGTATTTTAAAAATATACATCTTGGGCAAAGGATTGTATAATACAAAATAGAGATTATATCAGTTTAATAGTGTTATACTAATTTCTTTAAAGGTTTAATTATTATTGTTAAAACTATTAAAAAATATATTAAAATTTTAAAAATTATAAAAACACACTTAAACTTTTTTTTATTTTTTAAAAATCCCTTAAAAATTCATTAACACTTTTAATATTTTAAAAAATTATAATTAATTTTAAATATATTTGATTATACGCTATTGACACTATATATATATTTGTATTAATTAATTTTTTTATAATTTTAATTGAAATTAATATATATTAAAGATACAATAAATTATTTAATAAAATTTTGGAAACAAAGTGTTATTTGATTTTGGGTTTTTTTTTAGTCTTTATAATAATTTTATAAAAAAATTTAAGATATAGGAAAATTATTTTTTCTAACTTAAAGAATGTCAAATTTAATATATGAAAAAACTGACATATATCATTTTATCAAACCTCTTGGTGGAAAAGAAAAAAAAAAAAAGAGCACAGAATTTAGTTTTACAATTAGAATCGAATGAGGTACACCCCCTCCTATCACTGTACTTTTATACTAAATTATTAATACAGTAATCACTTGCGAGGTGTAGACGTACTTGTGACTTTAGGATACATATAATGAGGGTAGAGTGGCAGTAGAAAGAGAGAGAGAGATGAAAGGTCAAAGAAAGCCGACCGCTTTTACCATTCTATCGTAACTTAGTTGGATGTATCATGTATGTGGTTTATGGGAAGCGTCTTCTCTTCCCTTTTCTTTATTATCCTGATTATTCATATATTTATATGTACACATATGTATGTATGTATGAATACATATTCATGATTGATTCTCCTCTCACTACAGTATTGGGAAAGAGAATAAAAACAGATGACTTCAATTTCCAGATTTGTAGATGATATTCAATCTCTGACTCTCATGGGGACAGCGACATTTCCAGTCTCTCTACCTCCTTTATTGCTGCTTCTCTTCCGTGATTTGTGCACTTACTTTTCTATTACTTTCCTTTCTTTCTTGATCCTTTTCTATTTATATATGTCTTTGCCTTTCCTTATATATAGTGTACATCAGATTTAGGGTTTGTGAACGATAACAGCTTCTGGATGTCTCTTCATTTCAATACTGGGAGACAGCACTAAACCCTCAGGGGAAATAGGTAAATGAACCAATAATTTCTTGGTTAATTCTTTTTTTCATTACTTTATCTTTATCTTGCCTCTAATTTTCTCTGGTTTTTAAAACTGAACAGTAATTTACATCGCTCACTCTGCTCTGTTAGAAACATTAAAACAGATTCGCTTCTTTCAAAATTTTAAGCTCTACTACGGCTTCTCATTTAAGTTTCTCTAGTTAAGAAAAGTTAAAAGGATATAGAAAAATGCATGATTTCACTGAGATGGATTTTATTTGTTTCTGTGTTGTTTGATCTAATGTTTTCTTTGTGGCTTTCCGTGATCTAGCTCTCTTAGTTTTCAGAGGGTTTTAGCTATTTAATTAACATTTTTGAGTAACCATTTGTAAAAGTTCTCTCTTTTAGGGTTAGGGTTTGATATAACCATTTTTCCTCTCTAAAACTTAACTTCAAATTGTGGGACTTCGCCATATTGTTCATAACCTTTTACTATCAACTCTATAAACTTATATTTTGATTCCATGTTATCATTAATAATCTCTTTTTGATATGTTTGAACGGGGTACATACCAATTTAATGTCAATTCAAACAACATTATTGATAGTTATTATACTTGTTAATTTCCACTCGTTTTAGTCTGAGATGCAGCTCCCTGTAATTACCATAATTTTAGTTTAAATTGAATGGTGTGCATAGATTCTTTTGATCGGCAACTGGGTATCATGTATGTTCTTTGTTCTACCTAGCAATAAATTAATATTAACTTATGGATTTTTAGTTTTATTGTTTTGAATATTGTGAAATATACATTAGATTTGAAATTTTAATAATTTGATACAACATTTCTTCCTATCTATGGTTCAAAAGTATAATAGGTTAGGCTTATGATTGATTCCCTGATTAAGACTTTCATTTTCCCTTAAAAGTTCGTTTGATCTGTTGAATTTAAACCTGAATAGAGCATACTTAATTTGGAGTAATTATAATATTTTTAGAAATATGGATTAAGAGAGCTTCCTTCTGTCCACTCATGGAAGAGGTAAAGGTTTGGTTTAGCTGCCGACTCATTCATTCAAACACAGTAGATAAAGGAAGTATTGATCCTATTGTGGATGTGTGAATGATGCGGGAGATAAAATTCATCCTTTCTACCCCATGCTTGGACTGAAGGGAGCTCCCTTTTTAAAATTTTTAGAAATAAATCTTGCTTATTCATCTTAATCTTTTGTTCATCTATATATTTCTTAAAATCCATTCTATAGATTATCACTATGGTTTGTTGGTACTAATGGTGCTTGGATAAATTACTTGGCCGTAATTAATTTTAGCCATAAATTTACAGGATATCTATCTTTGTGCCTGTTACAATACTTGCTATGATTTCATTTCATATTTTAGACCATTTTTGTTGCTTAAATTACAATGGTAGTTGTAATCATATAATCATCTATATATTATCAATTAAGCTTGAACCTTAATTACTAGGGATACTTGTTTTTTACTGTCTTTAGCTTTCAGATTTTTTTACTTTCATTTATTGTTTGTTTATTTTTTTTCTTAAGTATATCTGCCTTTACCATACCCTTTCAATTTTTACGGAAATGAGCTGCAAAACAATGGGGAATTCTATTTCTGTTCAGCCATATCATGAGAGAGCACAGGCCAGGGAATTCTGCTTCTTTTTATTTAAAACTAAATAGGGTAACACATGCTAAATTTATATCACAGCTGAAAAAGTGTTTAGCTTAAATTTGGGCATCCTTTCCCTACGTTGCTCTCGCTCGGAATAGTCAGTACGTCGCACAATTATTGTTGTATATTGTAATTTTCACGAAGGAAAAGCTGAGAAATATTACCTTTTTTTTTTTTTTTCTGTCTTAACGTATTGTCAAATGACATATAATATTATAAGAAAAATAATAACACTGTTAACTCCCTTAAGCTCATAGCTAGCTTAATAAATAGGTCTCGATCGTGCAATTAGATGCTTACTGTGAAAGAATTTTAGATTTTAATGATATTGATTAATTATTTATTTTCAGTGGGATTTCATCCTGTAAGCAATTTGCATAATGTAAAATTTGCAATGATCACTCAACAAAACGATGAGTAAATAAAATAAGAATTAAAATATAATAAAAGTATATATAGATAGATAAAATCTGATGGAAGATGGGATAATTGTGAATTCAAAATAAAATAACACTAAATTATGTGTCAGCATTTATTAATAAAAGTAAAAAATAACTCAAAATAAGTAAAACCCTAGGGTGAAATGAACATGCGATTGTACATTTACTCGAAGCCATAGAAGTTGACGTGACATGTATTTTTGTCCACATCAAGGATGGAAAATGCTATAAAAAAATATGTAAATTGAAGTGGTTGCTTTGTTTATTTGGTCAGGTATGTCAAGCATTTACCAGTGTATAAAATAATTAAATAAGCTTGTGATTTGACTGGTTGGAACTTGGAGCTATTAATATCTTTTCTTGGGTTTGCTTTCATTCTTGATATATTAAACCAGACGGGAACCCATCTTTCTTTTTAAGTTATTAATATTAAAAAAAAGAAAAAGCCAGAATTAGGGTGGCTGGATGGATTGCTTTACTTCCTCGATTCATGAATAAATATGTACGATTTCGATGAAGTTCATCGCTTCATCTCTTTTGGAAATTAAAAAACTGATCTGAACTCTTAAATTCACTTAAAATAAACAAGTTCCTCGCTGCGCTTTTCAAGAATGGAAGTACACTTGAACTTCATTTTTAATAAATTTTTCAAGTAATGGGTATGGGGCATCTGTTTTCTTTTTAGTTAAACCACCCTGCTTCTGCATGGTCAATTATAATAGTTGTGCTCTGCCAAATCTATTCCCTGTCAGGTTAATTAGATTTTGTATTTGAATCAATTTCTGATGTCAACCTAATGCTCGAATCTCGCTGCTTTTGCCTTTTTTTTTTTTAAATTGT
This sequence comes from Mangifera indica, assembly GCF_011075055.1. Lineage (NCBI taxonomy): Eukaryota > Viridiplantae > Streptophyta > Magnoliopsida > Sapindales > Anacardiaceae > Mangifera > Mangifera indica. The sequence goes on along the minus strand of NC_058142.1, from coordinate 10,474,292 downwards.
TTTTTAATTGATATAATGTAGGTATTAGATTTTGTTTTTTTTTTAAACCTCTTTTATATTTATATATAAAAAAACTTTAAGTAAATAATTGAATAAACAGATGATATTGTATAATTAAATAATTTTAAATTAAAAATAAAATAATATTTAATAATATAATAATATGTTATATATGTATTTAATTATATATTTAAGAGTGTGTGTACATATATTATCTTTTTTTTTATTGAATGAATTTATTTTATTTTTTATTTGAAAAACTAAATTTATATTTTATCACACATTTAATGTTATTAAAATTTAACAACGGGAATTTTTTTGTTTTAATTAAAAAATAACGAGCAAGATAATTATGGATTCATATGAATAATTTTTAACTGCTCAATTTTTGTTTTTTTATTATAGGAATGATTGAACTTGTAAAACTTTTTATTTAAAAAAAATTAAGCATTTACTCTATTACACATGAATGGGTATAATTCCTCAGTGTGTATTATATCTTTCATATAATATCTCAATTAGATGTCTTTAAAAAAGATGTAAATTTTATGTTTTAATTAAGGGAAAATGACAATTTTCTATTCAAGTTTTGGTGAAATGACAAATATAAACCCGTGGCAGATAAAAAATATAAATATCCATCAAAGTTTTAATCTTTTAGGACACATTTACAAATTTTTTATTAAGATTAAAGGATAAAATCGTTATTTTATTAGTAATATTAAAATAATTAAAATTATATCTTATTTTTTTTCTCTTAGTTTAAAAAACTAATAATTTTCTCTTGATTAAGTTTTTAAAAATTCACTTTTCCCCAATTAATACCAAACCCGAAATCTGACTATTTTCTTTGATGAATGGTGAACCAATGATGGAGGAACACGATAGAGTTGTCTAAAGAATGACATATGGACAACGTTTTTATCATCTAGATCTCTGGATGACATTTTGTCATCCATTCTAGATGATGTTTCGTCGTCTTTACTGGACGACGATTCGTTGTTTAGAATGGACAATGAGTGTAGTACAGAGGGTAGACAATGCTTCGTCATCCAACAATGCTCCTATTGATTGCTGGTGGTTGGAGAAAAATAAAGAAAAAAACTTAAGGATTTAAAAGAAAAAATCACTTTTCAAAATTCAGGTATGAGATTTAATGTTAATTTTTAAAACTTAAGAAAGAAAATAAAATAAAATTATATATTTTTTAATATTAGTATTAACTAACGATTTTACCCTTATATTTAACTAAAAATTTAACGACAGTTTAAAGATAGATAAATGTTTGAGTTTTTTATATGTCTCTGGTATATTGTTGAAATTGATCTAAAACTTAAGTGGGAAACAGTCCATTGCCCTTTAGTTAAAAAATGATGATTGGGATCAATCTTGACTAATATGGCTAATTCTTAACTAATTAATTTTTTTTTTCGTAAAATGAATTAAATTTTTAATTTTTTAATTAAAATAACTAAAGTTATCTAATATAATAAAGAGTCTAAATTTAAAATATACATTATAATTTTGTACAATTTCTCTATTATCTATCTTATTTGTATGAAATTCTTTTAATCATAACTATGTTTATTGGTATTAAACCTTACTTAGTTTTATTTCTTAAATGTGTTTTGTTCATTTAAGTTTTTCAATCAAAATTATGTTTTATTAAAATATACATAAATTATTTTTCATCATTATTTATGAGTTCCTTCCTAAGCCCAAATGATAATGAAACCGTTAACTTTTGACTTAAAAAATTCTTCGTCTTACAATAAATAAAAAACGAATTAATTTTAATTGAGTTTTGTTTATTTTGGACAAGTTTTGTATATTTTTGTTGTGAAAATAATTTAAGAAAATAGTATAATATGAGGCTTTTGTGTACAAATATCCATATTAGCACACTATAATGATTAGGTAAACATTTTTAACATATTATTATTATTATAATAATAATTATATCATTTTTATTTAATATTATTTGAAGTTAGATGATAATTTATTACTTTAAACAGAAGATAATAAAAATTTAATCTTTTCTATATGAAAATTAAAAGATTTAATGCCATCAATAAACATAAGAAAGATTACAAACCTAGCAAAACTAAAATCAAACAGTTAAGCCAAAAAATGCATTCACAGAGATAAATGAAGATTTCGGAGGATGGTTAGAGTTTTTAATTAAAAGGTAAAGAGAAGCCCTGACAATCATAGATTATAGATTCGTGTACAATCACACAAAAATACTTTAGTTGTTTACAAATAGTCACGCCATCCTCGCAGTGTTAGAACCGTACAGTTTGGTCCAAAAACTTTGTTCGCGCGCATGTATCAACATGCCCCGGTGAACCAAGTCTCCTCTAATTTAGCACTTTGAGTTTACTCTTCTATAGGTTTCTCCAATAGTTGTATGCTATTACCCTCTTTGAATGCTCTAATTTTGCTACCAATAGTTTTATGCTTGACTGTTACCCTTTTGAATGTTCTGAGTCTCCTTTAGATAGATTCTTTTATCAATGATAGTTCAATTTTCATATTGACAATTTCTACATTTTAATTGTCTTCTTTTCTCTTCCTTTCCTTTCTTTTTTTTTTTTTTTCATTTTTTTCATTTTTTACTTCCTTTTTATTTTTATTTCCTTTTTATTTTAATTTCCCTTTCCCTTTTTTCTTTTTTTATTTTAATTTTTCCTTTTCCCTTTTTTACTGTTCTTTGTATCTCCTTTTTTTATTTTTCTTTTATATATACTTTTTTTTTAATTTTGTTTTAAGAAAATACACAACAACAGAAAATGAAGACTTCAAATGCAAGAAGTTACACTTAAAGACAAAATTTGTTTGAAGTTTCTTTCAGCTTGTTTGCTTGGGTTCTTTCTCTAAGAAAAGTATTGGACTTCAGTAGTGTTCTTTTCTTCCTGCTTTCAAGTTCTAACTGTTAGATATTGGCTGATCTTCCTTTTGTTTTCTTCTCTTATCTTATTTTCCCTTTGTTTTCTTTCCTCTCTTCTTCCTTTCTCTTTCCCTTTTTTCTTGCTTTTTTTTCTTTCCCTTTTTTTCTTTCCTCTTTTTTTGTTTTCTTTTTTTTTTTAAATATTTCTCATTTTATTTTAGACATCTAAATGTTGATCTTCTTTTGAGAAATGGTAACAAAATTACAAGTAGAAAAAGAATTAGTTCATTAAATGAACACGTAATTGCTTACCAACAAGAAAAACAGGCAACATTACAAATAATCTCCTACTAAAGGAAATTAAGGCAGGTAGAAGTGAAACAAGATTAGGATGAATGAAGATATTGTATAGAAAAAAAATGATTTAATACCAAAACATGTTATCTTCTCTCTTATCCCTTGTTTGCAGATTGACTTATGTAATTTTACTTTCTCAAAATTTTATCAATAAGGAGCTCTGCAATTTTCTCTGTATTTTTTTTAATAACAAACAATATATATATATATATTTTGCAATTTTGTCTCCTACAAAGGACACTCTTTTTTCTCAATTTTCTCTCTATTTTAATAACCGACAATCTCTTTTCAGCAATTTTGTCTCTCAGGGGATTTTTTTTTTTTTTTTTCTCACATTGATCAAGAGTACAAGAAAAAAGATTCATTTTGCAATTTTGTCTCTCAGAAGGAGCACTCTCTATTTCTTTCCTTTTTTTCAATGCTCACATTGATCAAGGGTACAAAGAAGAAGATTTATTTTGCAATTTTGTCTCTCACAAGGGACACTCTCTATTCCTCTCCCCCTTTTTTTAAAGGCTTACATTAGAGGTGGCAATAGGCTAGACCTTAGGCTTGTATAGTGATGGGCCTTCAGGTTGAGCTAACCCTATATATATAGGATTAAACATGGTCGGGCCTTAATCGGGCTCGCCCATGTGTTGGCCTATTCAAACAAATTTAAAAAAATTTAAATACAAATTATTTTTTAATTATTAAAATCAAGGATAATACTCTGAATATTTTATTGATAATCTCTTACTTACGATGGAAGAACACTATAGTTATATGATGAAAAATATTATAATATAGTACAAATAAATTAATTTATATGTTGTACAATTATAAACGTAGATAAAATATATATACTATATCATTTATCTACTCGTCCTCAACGTTCAGATATCTTCTGCCACCCGATTCTATAATTTTAAATTAGTTTTGATCCAATTCTTCATGCACATAATTGTCTTAACCATGTTTAGGTGTAAATTGGGCCGCCTATAATGCAACACGCATCCACCCACACTAAAAAGGGATTTCGATGGTACAATTAACACTAGAGGTGTTAGTAGATCTTGGGTCATGATAGCAAGGACAACAAAAGTTTTTGTCTTATCTTTTCATCAGACCAAAACATCTAGTTTTCAGTATTATATCGTTGAACAATTTCTGGATAATAGACAATGTTGATATAATTATAAAATTGACCAAAATTTGTACTTTGATTCATAAGCTGCTTACCTTTGCGCAAGAGTGACCATATGTACCACTGTTTTTTTTGCCTAAACTACTAGAACTTATCTACGGTTTTGAACTTTGTCTAGTCTTATATTTTTGTTCATAAATACTATACATTTCAAGTAAAAGGTCTTGAACATATTCAACATAATCAACATTGCTATTAATTGACAAAATTTCATTAATAACATCAAATAAAATTTGTAGTCTATTAGTTTTTGCCCTACGATTTAAGACAGTAATTGCAGAATAAAGTAAAAGAATTTCACTCTAATATTTGTTAAATTTTGTTCCATTTGCTTAGATATATTTTGAAAAGTATAATGAGATCTATGTTCTTTAAAAAATCACTTATTTCTAACATACTATATATTATTGAATAAGTAATTGGATAATGCACCACTGAGTAATGGTTTGTGACTATCTTCAATGACTCTAACATGTTCATTACAGACATAGATATTTGATTTGTCAAAAAAATAGAATTTGCCAAATCTTTTGGTTGGGTATTAAAATATTGTGTTATAAAAACTTTATACCATTTGCATGTTTTCAAAATGAGGTATGTTAAATTCCACTTAATTTTAATATCCACTTTTAATTTTTTTCGTCTTAACCCAATTGATTTATATAATTGATGATATGCTTGTACCCACGATGAGAATGATGAAATATATGCAATGACATGCCTAATTATTGTATATGTTGTTTAGCCAAACTTTGGCTTTCTTTAGTTATTCAATTAATAACATGACATGCACACCTAATATGAAATATTTTTTATTAAATAGAGGAGATAAATAATTATACATGTATTCAATAACTTTATTATTATTTTTTTCATTATCAGAAGTAATTGAAAAAATAAAATTATTAAGTTTATATTTCTCAAAATATTTGCTAATGTATGATAAATTGTAAGACCATCATGCAGTTATTCTAAATTTCTAAATACAAATTTTTTTTTTTTGCGTAATTGCCAATCATAATTAATGTAAAGGGCAATTACACATAAATATCTTATATCTTGATTTATAGCTGTTCATAAATCAGAAATTATTGAAATAACACTATTAAAATTACTTAATTTTTCAATACCCTTTAATTTCATTAATTTATAATTTCTCAGGATGTTTGAGCTAAGAGTTGACCTAGAAATTCTTCTAAATATTGGTTGAACACTGTTTTGCATAATTCATTTTAAAATTTAATCTTCTGCATAACTAAAAGATTGATCAAAACCAATTACATACTTGACCATATACTCTTACATCTTCATTTGATTTTTCGTAAAAGCTGACATTTATCACATTTGTTTGGAACCACTAAGACCTCTTACCGAATTCACGTTGAGACCAAAGGATCACAATCGGATGAATATAATTTGTTTTTGCCTCTAAGCTTGTGTGGAATTTTTTTACAATAATTAATAATGTGTCGCGTGAAGATGCCCCGTGTCATTTGTACTTGCACATGTCAAATAAGAACCGCAATGTTTACATACTATTCGACAAATTAATTTTTTTTCAATCGTTTCCTATATTTAATTGAAATGCTCCCACACTATTGATGTTTGTTTTCTTTTTCTCTCTATCGAATGCGAATCTGTGTTTGTACCACTTTCACTTGTTGATGTTTCACCTGTTCCATCTTGTGCACCATCAATAATATCATTAATGTCAACATGATAATATTCAAATTGATTGAATTCATTTGACCTTGAATCCATTTTTAATATTTTGTAATAATAAAATTGAAATGAAAATATAAATATAGAGAATTATTGTTTGTGAATTCAATTAGTTTTTGAAAGAGAGTTGATGAGAGAAAATGAGATTGAAAATATAATGATAGAATTGAGATTAAGAGATTTGTAAATAAAATTGGAAAATGAAGAAGATTTGGATTGTTTATATAGTAGGAAAAAAATAAAAAAATAAAATTAAAATAACAGCTTTTGCTTGCTACAGAATCTAACAGCTTCTATTGTTATATAATTTTTTTTAATATTTCAATAGTATCAGGCCGACCCAAGCTAGGCTGACTTATGGACCTAATACTTAGGCCTCAACCTGATCTAGAAGGCCTATAGGACGAGCTCGACCGTATAGCGTAGTTAACAAGACCAAAGGAAGTTAAAGGAAAAATTAACATTGATATACCAAGATACAAACTGGTAAGCAAAATGAGTAAACTCTTATGCAAAAAAAAAGAAAAACAGGCAGAAGTTCTTGATATAAGAAAAATGAAAGAAAAAACCAGAAAAACAACACATTTGATGTGCCAAAGAAGAACACAATTGGTAATAAGAATGAGTACTAGAATAAGAATCAAACTCAATTTATTAAAGACACAAAAGAGACTCAATCAAGTCATGAGGAATTCCCATGAGCAGAAAAACAACAAACTCCAATCAAATTATGCAAATGACACAATTTAATGAAGCTTTGGTCATACACTTGATAGATTTTTGATCACACAGTTGACACCCTAGGTGTTGTAGATTTATGACAGTAACAAAGAAAGATTGGACATAATAAAAAATATGCAGAATGTCTCTAACTTCAACTAGGTGACACCAATAACCTATAAAGAGACAAAATCAAAACCAATATAATAGATAGTACACACCAAAATAAACTTCACAACATAAAAACTAGAAAAGAAACCACAACACAAATCCATTAACCTACACATAAGGAAAAGTTACTATTTATATAAATAGAAAATTTCCAAAGTAACTGAAAAGGCAACATAAAAAAAAAAAAAGGAGAAGTACAAAAGATTAAAGCAAAAAAGACTCGAGATAGGTGAAAGGCAGTAGTTTGTCCAGAAGAAGCATAAAGATTAGAGAAGTTAGCTTATCCATGTCTAAAAAGAGCACTGAGATGAGAGAAGTCAACTTATCCAGGTGGGTCTATACATGATGTTGAACAACTGAGGAGTTTTGAGTAATAGATGAGACTTGTAAAACATTTAAAAAATATTCAAACTTGTGAATAGGTAAAGTTTTTGTTAAAATATTAGTCTTCTGATAATTAGTAGGGATATATTAGATAATGACATGTTTAGTAGCCACTTGGTCTTTGATATAGTGGACATCTATCTCTATATGCTTGGTGTGAGCATGAAACACAAGGTTAGATGACAAAGCCAAAACACTCTGATTATCACACCAGATATCAAGGACAACCAAGATTTCAAGTCTTAACTTAGCAAATAGTGTTTTCATCTAAGTCATTTCAGTGGCACTGTGGGTAAAGGCACAATACTCAAATTTAGTAGATGACAAAACCACTATTTTTTGTTTTCTAGTACACCACTAAATTATATTGGTGCCAAGAAACAGACAGTAACCAGTAGTAGACCTTCTATCATGAGGATTACTAGCCCAATCAAAATTAGAATAACATTCCAGCTACAAAGTGGAAGCAACACTGAATAAAAGACCAAGTTAAAGGTGTCTTGAATGTATCTCAATTCACATTTACGAGCGTTCCATTGTAATTGAGTACGAGCTTGTAAAAATTGATTTAATTTGTTGATTAAAAATGAAAAGTCAGGTTTGGTGAGAGTAAGGTATTAAAGAGCTCTAACTAAACTTCCATACAGGGTAGGATGTTCATAATGTTCATTATTAGTGGTGAATAATTTGGTGTTAGTGGTTATGGGAGTATAACACGGTTTAGAGTCATACATGTTAGCTTTGAGAAGAAGATCTTTAGCATATTTAGTTTGAGCCAAGTGTAAACCATTAGAGGTTTTGGTGACTTCAAAACCCAAAAATAAATGTAAGAACCCTATATCCTTTAATGCAAATTGATTATGTACTTTGGAAATAAAGTTGTCTATAAGAGAATTATCATTTCCAATTAATAAGATGCCATTAACATAGACAAGGATTATAGACAATTAACTTGACTAGACTTGTAAATAAAGAGACTAGTGTCAGCAATTGAAGGCAAAAATCCCTAAGATAGAAAAGCAATTTTAAGTTTGTCAAACTAAGCTATAAAAACCTATTTGGGACTATACAATACCTTGTGAAGCTTACAAAGATACTGAGTAGACAATTTTTGTGAGGTCAACATTGAGAAAAACATTATTAACATCAACTTGCCTAATATCCCAATGATAAGTGACAACAACAATAAGGATAACTCTAATAGTAGTAGACTTAACAACTAGACTGAAGGTTTCAAAGTAATTAATGCCAAGGGTTTGTTGAAATCTTTCAGTAACTAATCTGGTTTTGTATCTTTGAACACTGCCATCAAGGTTGTGTTTGACTTTGAAAACCTATTTACACCCAACAACATACAATTAAGCAGACAAGGTAACAAGAGTCTAGGTATTATTATGGATAAGAACATCATACTCATACTGCGTAGCCTGTTTCCAAGTAGAATTAACAAAAGCTTCTTGAATAATATGAGATTCAAGGTTGGTGTTGTAATTTGCAACATCAATGAGGTCAAACAGAAGAGAAAATCTACTAATAAGAGGTGTCATACATTGCTTGGGTTTGGGTAGGTGACTAACTTTAGCCTTAGTGAGCATTGGGTGAAAGTTAGTTGAAAGAGGTATATATATAAATTCAAGGCTCAGAGGAATAAAACTTACAAATAGGGAGAGAAGAAACATGATCAGAGACGGAATGTGAAGTAGCTATGTCAAGAAGAGAATTGGGAGAAAACAAAAAAGGTGAACCAAAAGGTAGGGTAGAAGAAGAGGTAAAAGAAAGAACATGAATGAAAGGTCTAAGATGACTATCATGAGTAAATGTAATAAAGGAGGAGAAAGTTGAAAAACTAGAGTATTAGTAATGGAAAAGGATGAATGGCTTGCTTGAAATTACTATAATAAATGAAAGAAAATTCCGATTCATTGAATATGACATTTTGAGCTATATAGATTTTCCTAATGGAATTGAGGTACTTGTAGCCTTTGTGACAATGACTATAGCCAACAAAAGCACACTTCTTAATGTGAAAATTAAACTTATGAGAATGAAATGGTCTTAAAAAAGGGAAAACAATACATCCAAAAACTTTCAGAGTAGAATAATTAGGTAACTTGTGAAAAAGAACTTGGAAAGGAGACTTGAAATTTAACCTTGATGAAGTGAGCTATTTATCGTGTAGATAGATGTTTGAAAAGCATGCCACCAAAACTGAAGAGACATCATACTATGAGCAAGAAAGGTAAGACCCATTTTAATAATATGTCTATGTTTTCTTTAATTTCTGCCAGTATATTGATGAGTATAGGACATGAGTGTCTAAAAAGAATACCATGTTGCCTGAGATATGTAGTTAAAGGTCTATATTCCCCTCCTATGTCAAATTGCACACATTTGATTTTTGTACTAAATTACTTTTCTACAAGAGTATGAAAGGCTTGACAAATATATGTGGTTTTAGATTTCAGTTTTAAGGGAAAGATCCAGGTATACCTAGAGTGATCATTAGTGAAACAAATATAGTACCTATAGCCTTCTGAAGACATAATGGGTGAAGGTCTTCATAGATTAGTATGAATCAATTCTAAGGGATGTGAAGCTTTAGATGTAGAGGAAGGAAATGAATTCTGAGTGAGTTTGCCATATTGACAAACATTATAGAAGGGTTTAGAAAAGAAGGTAGTGTGAGAAAGATTAACAAGTTTGAGAATAAATGAGACTATCCTAGAGTGAGGATGCCTAAGTTTGGTGTGCCACAGAGTATAGAGAGACAAATTATTACATTTAGATATAAAATGGTTACCAACAGAATGTAAACTTGTATTAAAATCAGTACCATTGCAAGAGATAACATGAACATGATCAATAACATGACAAACTTTATAAACATCAGAGTAATTATAGAAGTAGCATTTGCAAAATTTTTAGAGCAATCAAGTTGAAGCTTGTTTGTAAGTAATTTATTACAATTGTTAAAGTAGATAGTGTTCAAAGTTATAGTGACAGTAGTGGACTTGAAAGCATATGAAGGCTTTTGAAAAGAGTTTCCTATTGCTCTATAACTTGTCATGGAACATGTTCCATTCCATATACGGCTTTTAGGCAAGACATGATGGTTAGATAGCCTGGTAACAAACAAATGGTAAAGACCATCTTTAAGTTTTCCTTATAATAAGATAACTTGACTCAATTTATCATGAATGACTTAATGATCAACAAAAAACTAAATTGAAACATTATTGTCTTTAGTGATTTTAGAAATATTGAGAAGGTTTCTTGTATTTTATGATACACAAAGCACATTTTTAAGATACAAGGCTTTATTATAAAAAATACTAAGAAATTAGAGTTGACTAGTGTGAGAGATGATCAAATTGTCACCATTACCTTTTTAGAGTTAATCAGGGCCTTGATAAGGAAAAAGGTTGACCATTTGAATGGGATCAAAAGTAATGTGATCAGTTGCTACTGAATTCATGAACTAGGAAATATCTTGAACAGTGGATGAGATAGCTATAGTAAAAGCCAAATGAGTAAAAACAATTAGAATTAAGCTAGAAGGTCTAACAAGATACATGGATGGTAAAGAGATAGGATAAACATTATGTGTTAAATAGACCTGGTGTGAACCTATAACATTTATAAAAAGAAAGACAAGAGTAGGAGAAGGGTTAGTTAGATATGAAGGTGTTGGAAGGATAGTGTACTGAAGAGTAGGAAAATGAGCAAAGGAGTTAAGAGAGGTTATAAGATAAATGGAAGAATAAGTGTTTGGTGTATGATAAGATATGAGAGGAGTTGAGTTGTAGTAAGGGTAGAAAGGAACACTACTTATGTGTGGTTAGGAGAAGGAGCATTAATGGCACCAGGATAAAAGTAAAGATGAAGAGGTTGGCTATTATGAGTGTTATTATTTCTATAATAGCATAGGTTTGCTACAGATTTAACAAATCATTCTACCTCTACCATACCTCCTACCTCAACCTATGGGAAAACTAGAGTTAGATTGATATCCAGGATTATAATGAGATAATAGTAGAGGTCTTGAGCCTTGATTGGAGTTGTAATTGATAGAGTGAGGGCTAGAAGTCTTATAGTGTTGTTAGGAAAGTTGTGTGATTGTTGATATCGAGAGATATATTGAGGTGATGAGTGATTAAAACTAGGGAATGTATTATATTAAGATGATATGTTGTTGTATAAGGTAGGTTGTGTAGACGGTGTATAAGGTGTGTGATGCTGATGCTCAAGAGGTTAGACAATGTTGACAGAACCAATGGTTTGGTCAAACTGCTTTATAAGATGAGCAGAATTGGCAATATGAAACTCTAAAAACATACTATTGTTCAGACTTTGTTAGGTTCACTTAAGTCTTAGTTCATGTTTCTAACTCTGATACTGGGCATCTTGCAAAGTTAGTTTATGAAACTTTGATTCAAGTCTATAATTTAGCATGACAACTACAAGACCATCTAATATGTGATTTAAGATCTTTTCATCAGTGATGTTTTGACCTTCTGAAAGAAGTATGTCACTATATTCTTTCATTTAAGAGACATGTTCATTAATGCTTAGAGTATTTTTCCTAATGGTCTGAAACAAAGTCTTGACATGTAAGAGCTGAGACTTAGACTTAGAATGAAACTCATTTTCTAAAGTGACTCAAAGATCATGAGCATAATGCCATTTGGATATAACTCTGAACATGCTTGCAGATATAAAAGACAACAACCAACTAACTAGTTGTTTATCTAATTTCTGCTAGATAGCATGCTCAGGGTTAAACCTTTGAATAACAAAGGGACATTTATTAGGTTGAGTAACTTGGACTTGTATAAATGGTGGTGGACAAGGTGAATAATCTAGAAGATAACTTTCTAGATCATGAGTTACTATAGAGAACAAAACTTAGGGTCTCTAGAAGCTGTAATTAATTCTATCAAGTTTATGTGTGATTGATTGAAAATTACAAGAGAAAGTAGAAGACCCAAGATTGGTGGAAACAATTTGACTACCATTAAGATGTGAGTCAATAGTGATATTTAGTGAGCTTTCCATAAGAAGGAATAAAAAGTAATGAAAAGAATGAAGGAAATTTTTTTCTTTGAACTTGAAAGGAAGGAAGTGTTTTTTTTTTTTTGTTGTTAAAGTAATAACCCTAAAAAAACAAACAAGTAGAGTTAACAACAAGAGTGCAGTCACATAAGCATCAATATGCAAGATATAGACAACACTTATAAAAATTAGAAAAGGTATAAAAAATGCATCATTATTATAAATTGCACTATTGTTACAAAACCTTGTTATACCTAGGGGACTAAAGGTGAAATCCATCATCTCTTGTGCTAGTAGCACTACACCCCGAGTTTCCAACTAATGTAACATTGAAACAACTTATGCAATAATACACTATCAACCCAAATCACACAATCAACATAATACAACTATGTATGAACAAATGTTGATAAAGGGATAATGAAAATAAAGTCAAAGATACAACAGGTTTGATAATAGAACAATTCTCACTAACAAAAACAGAATCAATAAAATTAACATAAAATTGACTAGTAAGGCCAAAAGATCACAAATCAAAAAAGAATATTTCAACAATAAATGAATTAAAAAAACAAATCATCAGTTTAGATAACCAAAACTTTATTGATGTACAATTGAGTAAGTCAATGCATTAAAACAAGCGGCTTAGGCTTAGTTGAACAAAAAAGAAGCAACAATACACACACATTAGCAAAGCTTCACCAAAAATGCAAAGATTTGATAGGAATCATATGATAACAGAGCAAATCTATAATTATTGACAAATGATCTCAGATTTGAACAAATAGAATAAAGTCAATGCAACAAAAATTAACAGATCTTGACAAAAATGAGCATGTCTTTATCAAACCACAACAAATCAAGTAGTATAATATCATATCAAAGTAAATCTAAGGATATTTAGTCACATAAAAAAGGAATGAACAGTCAGAACATGTGAAACACATAAATAGCCAACAGGTATGAATTAGTCATTCATGATTGAGCAATTCTTGTTTTGCTAAAAAGCAAAGCTACCTCTTGGTTCCTGGATGAATGACGTTGGTCTACTAATCTAATACCATGTGAGAAAGATCACAAGCCTAGCAAAATTAAAATCAAATAATTAAGCCAAAAAAAAAAAAAAAAGCATTCGCAAAGAGAAATAAAGCTTCTGAAATGATGAAGAGAGTTTTTCATTAAAAAAGAAAACAAATATCCTAACTATTATAAAATTTTATACGCCCCTAGAACAATTACTAAATACCCTCTTATTTGTTTACAATTGTAGCACCATCCTCCTGGTTTTATAACTGTGTAGTTTGGTCCAACAACATTGTTTATGCTTATATACCAATAATAAAAAAGTTTTAATCACTTTATTAAAAAATATAATTTGATGTCTTGGTATATTATTATCTCTTTTATAACAAAACAGTGGGAAGAATGGATACCATATAGGGTTGAATTCGAACCGAATTGAGTTCAAGCTTGTCTCGATTTGTGTAGAATTGAGTTTGAACTCGCTTCAAATAAGTTCGAGCTCAGCTTGTTTTAAAAGAGCCAAACTTGAGTTTGGTTTGAGCTCAAACTTTTAACCAACTCATTAATAAAACGATATTATTTTAATATATATTAGTCAAAACAACGTCATTTTGTATCAAAATTTTTAGCTCGCGAGCTTAATGAGCTAAACACTCTATAGCTCATGCTAAAAAATATTAAAGTTTCAGGTTCGAGTTTGAGCTCATTTGAGCTTAGCTTGTTTTGAACTTGTTGGAGCTCGAATAAGTTATGGTCGAATCTAACCCTAATACCATCTGTTTAGAAAGTTTTTGGTTTTAAACAAAAAAAAAAAAGATTGTTCCTTTGTAAATGTCAGAATGACTATAACCACTTTATTTTGTGTGATATTGAGAAATTTATGGTAAATTTCTAGTGTTTTTTTTTAATAATAAAATATATATGTTTTACTTTTCTGTAAAAAGTACTATTGGTTAAAAATATGACTTTGCCCATCTATATAGTCTTTTGTTATGAGCACCCATTAATTTCCAAAATATCAATTCAGTTTTTAAATTTCTCAACAATTTTATCAATTTAATCTTTAAAAAATATTTTAACTTTTCAACATCGTTGACAAATTTTGATAGAACATATAATTTTTTAAATTTAAACAGAATAATCTAGTGGTCCGTAAAAAATGAAAAATATAACTGCATTTCACTAAAGACAAAAAACCAAACACACATTGGGTAATTGAACCAAACACACACTGGATTAGGGTTTACTATTAATGGTACATTTTCCTTTGTAATGTTGGTAACAATGTCAAACCTTTCATGTCTAAATTAGATGCTATATAAGGCAAAAAAAGATCACATTGGAGAGTACAAAAGTGTCTTGTGTATAATTTGTGGGTTAACCCTTGTCAACCCGCATATGAGATTTATATGTGGCTGGTGTCTCCTAGACCTAAGGAAGTACCTTAGGATGTATTACCATGATTTAGTTGCATAGCATTGCCTAAGCTGGTAGCTAATGGCCATGTTTTGGCTAGAAACTTTTTGAGGTGGTGAAGAGGCTTTTTCCTATAATTTGGTCAATAGTGTTGGCTGGATTAAAGTATATTATGGGTTTATTAGAGATTTCATATATTTGTGTGTTATATTTGTAGGGATGTCTTTAAACTAGACCTGTCCAAAGGTCAGGCCATGCCTTGTATGATGTGTCATGGGTCATGCCAGTCCAGACGAGGCTTGTGGGTCATGCTAACTTGTCAAAAAACCATAACTTAGGGCATGGCTTTAGCTTATGCCCTAGGTTGTGCCTCAGATCTTTTATGGGCCGATTAGCATACTTATTAGGTTAGCTTACTAAATATTATTTTTTTTATTTTTAAATTATTGATTTTATTATTTTTAAAATAAATGAGAACAATACTTTTTAAATTTTATTAAAAAACTCTCATGTATGATAGAGAAAAACTATGGTTATATGATAAAAGAATTAAACTAATAAAAGAAAAGAAATCATACATAAAAAATTAATAAACTCATATGTATTAAAAATATAGGTATAAACCATTTTTAGTTATCTTCTATATGTAGAACTTGAAAATTGTCATCACTTAATCTTTCATGCACATAAACATATCAAATGAATTTGGTCAACCTGCAGCCTCACCCGAAACACAAAAAATAGCTTGACCTGTATTGTAACGGGCTGTGGCTCGGCCCATGGGCTAGCCTAGACTGGCCATTCTTTGTTCACTTTGAATTAAAAAAAAACAAAAACTTTTGTAACTTTTTTTGGGCTGCAGCCTTGCAACGCCCGCAGCAAGGCCCAGGCCTCAGGCCTCAATAGCTACTGGCCAAACTAATAGCAGTTGGGAATTGAATTTCTTTACCTATATAAGCCCACCCTCCACGCTCTCTAAACCACATATCCAATCTAATTTTTTACTCTCTTCTTTCAATTCCATTTATATTCAGTATTTTATTTATTTAATTTTAATATTTCAATTTCAATCTCAATTTTTTTTACATTCTATTCATGCAATTTTTGTATAAATTTTTATTGTCTTTGGTTTAAAAAATATATATATATTTAAATTTACTAGTATAAATTTTCTTCCAAATTAATACAACCGAAGATCATAAATAACAAGTTAATTATTCTAATTATATTTTATTTATATTTTCAAATGATATCAAATCATTTCATATTACTAATTATTGTATCTAATTAAAGAAAATTCTTTAATTTATCGATATCATCACGATGAACTTGTTTTCTATAACTATGTCTTCGTGACTTACCATACACTTGAATTAGAACAACTATATTTCATATGTTTTGCCAACAAGAAGAACCAACTAACTTATGCGCTTGAGCTTCAGACAGTGTTATTTTTAATTTTTGTTATATCTGGTGTGGAGCCACCGAAAAGATGAAGAGTTTCGTTTAATGAGATATAATAATTAGTAATATAAAATGATTTAACATCATTTGAAAATATAAAAAAAAAGTGATTTGCAAGATTGACTAATAATTTACAATCCTTAATTGTATTAATTTGAAAGGAAATTTATATTAGTAAATTTAAATAGTTATTAATTTTTTTAAAATTTAATATATAAACAGGCTGCTTGTTTAAGACCCAGTTTGACCTGACCCTATAAACATGGGGTTAGGCCATGGGCCTTATATATTTATAGGGTTTGCCTAGCCCGAAGGC
Organism: Mangifera indica; assembly: GCF_011075055.1. Lineage (NCBI taxonomy): Eukaryota > Viridiplantae > Streptophyta > Magnoliopsida > Sapindales > Anacardiaceae > Mangifera > Mangifera indica. The sequence goes on along the minus strand of NC_058142.1, from coordinate 10,457,591 downwards.
CCACAACTATGTGGACCTAGGGCTCGACATGGCCACTAGGCAAGAGCCGACTCGACCCACTGTCGCCTTTACATGCACATGATGCTCTCAACAATTTATGGGTGTAAACTTAATCTTTTGTCATTTGAGATGCATTCACCTATATTAAAAGTAGATTTCGGTGCTATAATAGACACTAAAGACGTTAGTAAATCATATGACATTATGAAAAATATAGGATAAGTTTCTTGATGATCTTTCCACCAAGTAAGAATATCAAAATTATCATTTTCACTCATTGTTTCAGTCAAATTATATATTAAATGATACACTTGTAAATGTGAATTAGATGATGAAATCTAACTAGTAACATGCTTAGTTATACCTATTCTCGCATGTGCTAAACTTATTTTGTCATATATAATTAAATTCTTTATATGACATGCACATTTAACATGAAACAATTTACCATCAAAAGATAAAATTAATTATTTTATGATTAACTTAATAACTTTATGTAACACCTTTGTCCAGATATATATTGCTACATGAAATATGACTTGAAGAGACATACACAACTTAACTATTCAGTAGATACAATGGAATATGAGCATGCAATAAAAACTCGTAACTTATTTGTATGCAAAAAAGTGTAAATAAAAATCTAAAAATCCTTTAATCTCAATAATAGTCATAATAAAACTTTTAAATATAAATCCATAACTCAATGTGTGAAATCCAAAATATAATAATAATAACCATATTTATAATGTGTATATGTCCCAAAACTCTCATGCTAATAATAAGATGTCAAAATGTCATAAATTCTAAAAATAATGCTTTTGCCTTCGGGCTCATGCAACAAACTGAGTTGGACTGTTGGTTCCTTTACATGTCTTGCTAGTTGCCTCTATCTGTAAAACCATTAAAACGGAATACGTGAGTAAAAAAAAACTTAGTAAGTGACCTCTTGACATATAACATAAGGTATAACTAAAACTAGCGTTCCATTGCTAAGGATCGATATGGTTATATCTTGGCACCCTTGTGCCCTAAACATAGGTCATTCACAAAGACTTCTAAGGCCTAAGCTGATCTCAACATATTTGATGCTTAGTAAAAGCAGTTGGCCTCTTTCTTGTCTACCAACTATTGTGTCTATTGTACATGTCGGCTAGACTGTTAGGTTAACTAGCTATAATACTCTAGTCGCATGAGAAAACTAATTATAGTCATTTCCTTACCACATTTGCAGGGTTGGATTCACACCGAGCCAACCCGAGCTGAGCTCAAGCTCAGCTTGGTTTGTATATAGTAGAGCTCAAGTTCGAGTTTAAGCTCGTCAAGCCGTAGAAGTTAAGCTCAAACTCGACTCAAATTCGGTTTGACTTGTTTCGACCTTGAGCTTTTAACTAGCTTGTTATTAAAACGACATTGTTTTAATACATATTGGTCAAAATGACGTCGTTTTGTATCAAAATTATTAATTCGTAAATTTGACGAGTAGTTCGAGCTCAAAAATGTTGGCCCGAGCTCGAGCGAGCTTGTATAGGGTTGACTCGTTTTGGGTTTGTTCAAACCGAGCTAGAGCTTGAGCTCAAACAGGTTCGGTTGGATTCAGCCCTGCACATGTGCATAGCTACGAGACCAAGAACTAAAAAACATCCTTAGATGACCTTTACCATAGGCACGTCTGTGATAAATCCTACTGACCACATGAAAAACTAAATATAAAGCCATTCTCTTACCATGCACCACTAAACTACACCATGTGACTAAGGTACCTTGACACCAAATGCATAATGTATCTCATGTGTATCTATTTTTTGTATAGCTCTATTGCTTTCACATAACACACCATAACTAGTGGTTATCTGAGTGTATACTATTATTCTAAGGTTTCTTTATTTTCGACTTGAATCCAATTTGAATGAAGTCTGTATTGTCTTCCACATAGCCAAACACCTTTACTTGAGCTAGCTATCTCTTTCCTAACTTTTTCTAAATCTTTCTAACTTGAATCCCATTATGCACTTAGCTTAGGGATAAAATGATAATTTTGTCCAATTTGAACAAGCGCTAGGTGCCTTTTACCTTTGCCCCTAATTTATAATTACTATTACAAACAAATGCTCATCCTACCTTGAATGTTCGCTCGTATTGAAACCCTATAACAAATATCTCATATTCAAAAACATGCGTAGTAGTCTCACAAGGTATCTCCTCAAAGCTTGCCATATCGTGTCCTTGGGAAATGGAATTTATGGCCCAAAACTTGACCAATTCTTGCTGGAATTTCCCAGCCGAGAACTTAACACCTAATACTCAAATTATTCTTGGTTTACACCTTGCAAATCTTTCCTAAAAACTCCTAACATGCGACACATGCAAAACTCCATGCAAACAACACCTCAGCTACCTTTATACTCATGCTATTCCTATGTATACAACACCAAATCTCCAAAAATTAATTTCCTTTCCGTATATTGAACCAAATCTAAGGAATTTTAGCTTGTAAAGCTCCATTACAACAGACCAAAATACCCACCACACTCAACACATATTAAGATTTGTTCAATAAACATTCAAAATTTCAAGACTTCCTAATCTTTGAGCAAGCTGGAAACTCTCCAAGAATCCAACGACAAAAACCATCAAAACAGCCAAGAATTTACACAACAATTCACCACATACATCAAGGATGTTAAGCCAATGATTACAAAATTCCAAAAATAAAATATTCCAACCAAGAGTCCATAATTTTTATTTTCTTTAGTTCATAATTTTTAACTGTATCATATCTTAATGTACTCCTAAGAACTTTTTTAAATGCATGTTGAACAAAATTTTGCTTAAACCATTCAAATATGGGAGAAGGACTATTTCCCACCCAACTTTTGATGCATTCTCAAATTGGCATCCACGGCAGATGAAAATCCAGTTTTCCCACCCGTGACCAAACTGCCGTCCAAATTTTCAGTTAGGGACAGGGGCAAAATCGTCATTTGCTATTTAAAACATTAAAATTTTTAAATTTTACCGTTTCCCCCCTCCAGGTTTTAAAAACTAATAACTAACCCATCCTCAAAGTTTGAAAAGTTTAGATTGCACCCTTGGGGTTTGCTTCCTTCTCCGGCCACCATCGACGGCCGACGCATTCGACCGATCTCCCATCTTCGACTACAAAGGACGACGAAGGACGACGCTTCGACGACGACTACAAACGACGACGCTTCGACGAGGGACGCTTCGACGACGACGACGCTTCGTCTGTTCTTCCAGATCTCCGTCTCCGTCTCTTCGTTTGTTCTTCCAGATCGACGCCCCCCATCTCCGTCTCCGTCTGTTCTTCCAGATCTCCCATCTCCGTCTGTTCTTCCAGATCGACGCCCCCCATCTCCGTCTCTTCGTCGCATCGTGCGACGAAGGGATCTCCGTCTCTTCGTCGCACCGTGCGATGAGGAGAGGAAGATCTCTTCGTCGCACCACCGCCGTCGCACCAGGAGAAGGAGGAGGCCGGTGACGACGCCGGAGAAGACGTCCGGAGTTGAAGTTGGAGAATGGGGGTGAAATGCTAGTTTTGAAAGTTATGGGGGGCGGCTGTATTTTGAAAAATATGGAAACCCTAGGTTTGGGGTGAAAATGTTAGTTTTTAAAGTTGAGGGGTATTTTGTCATCTGCCGTGGGGTGAAAATGTTAGTTTCTAAAACCTAAGGGGGGTGAATGGTAAAACTCTCACATTAATTTTGAGAAATTAAATTGAGGGGCATTTTTGTCATTTCATCTAACAAGGGTAAAATAGATATTTTACCCTTATGCAAACAGAAATCATCCATTTTAACAGCTCACGGGTGGGAAAACTGGATTTTCATCTGCCGTGGGTGCCAATTTGAGAATGCATCAAAAGTTGGGTGGGAAATAGTCCTTCTCCCATTCAAATATACTATCATTACCTAATAAAAAAGGTTAATCTCTCATGTATATTGTATACACAATTTTGATAATTGATTGTTACATTATTTGTAATTCAAAATTATTCAATAACATGATGATACATTATTTATGTACCTAGTTATATATTCAAAACTATGTGCATATAGTTTTATTAGAAATTGTAATCCAACCATCTTAATAATAAGCTTTGTTACCATTTTTCACCAGCTAAGCCATGTGCAAACTGACAAAGTAATTTGCATGGGCCTCCATTCTCTGGACTATAAATTCAAAGTGTGAGTGTGTGGTGAGTATGAGATGTAGGCAAAGTAATCTCTTATTTCTTATCTTATTTCTCCACCATACAACGAAAAATCATTATACAAACAAACAAAACTTGTGTTTCTTTTTTGGTTTGAAGAGAATGGCGACTGTGGCAGCTGCTGCAACTTTCTTGAACTATGGGGCACAATCCATTAATATCCAACCCACAAAAACACCTAAATTGTGGAATATGAGACGAGTTGGAACAGTTAAATGCAATAATAATTTTGGAATAGGAGATTTCATTGGGGGTGATTTGATCAAACCTGATATTGGGCGTTGGCTTTCAGATGTGGAGGAGCACAAAGCTCTTGCTATTTATACTCCACACGAAGGAGGATATGAGGGCCGTTACCTAAATCGCCTTACTTACCAGGGCTACTACTTCCTCGACCTTTCTGCTCGTGGCCTCGGTGATCCTGAGACAACTCTAACTAAGATTCACCCTGTTTGTCCAGTAAGTTATTGACTTACTCTTCAGGCATTTGTATTGATTATAAGAATAATATGTAAGCATAAATATATATTCTCTAATCTAGGCCCATGTGGGAAAACAACCAATAGCAAGGTGGTACTTCCCACCTGAAGTTGATTACAGGCTTGCTGCATTGCCCCCAAATGCCAAAGGACTTGTGTTGTGGGTACTTGAAGCCAAGGTAACATCACCTCAAGTATTTGATTCATCTCCTTTCTGCATAGTGATTCAAATTAAAAAACAGTTATAATTTCAACAATGTTATGAATGAAACAGACATTTTAATTAAAAGTACCTTAATGATACTAAGCATACCTTGCACAGGTTCTGTCAAAGTCGGAATTGCAGTTTCTAGCTTTGCTTCCAACACTCCGTCCAAAAGTGAAGGTCATTGCAGAGTGTGGGAATTGGTAAGCTGTCTGACTTATCTTTAACGCCAAAGAAATTAGTTGATGTTAGTCAGTAACTTTGATGCAATGCACAGGAGAAAGTTCATGTGGAAACCACTTAAAGAAATTGCTGGGCTGACTACTGAAGAGCCAGTGTAAGCACTCCATCCAAAACAACCTGTAGATTCTCAAAGGTCTGCAGTCTGTCCTGCTATGAGGATACAAAATTTTCACATGTAAATTGTCAAGTGTTACACAGCAAATTTTATAAAGGACAAAATGATTTTTTTTTTTTCTGCTTTTTCTCCTTCTCTTGACTAGCTAGCTGCACACATTTTAAACCTTGTAACCATGGGGACTATACATTTGACAATTGACACCAAATTAAGATATATATAAAGATGGGTCGCCACCAAATTGACCTGTTTTCCTGGAAAAAAGGGTAATTTAAGTGGTAAGTAATCTGAGAAGGTTAAAAATGCTACATACTATAATATACCATAATGACAGAAGCAAGCATGCAATAAAATTTATAAGGTGGGAAAACACTATAATAAATAATATACGACAAATTCAAATGTGAAGAATGGCATATATGGCTAAAACAGAATATATTCTATAATATATCAACTGAAGTTCAATTAACCTAATTTCCGATTTTTTGACACATAGACCCTACCCCAAGCTTGACAATATTGATCTCCAGACTTCGGGTAGCACTGCATCAAACCTAACTAAAAAAGTTATTGTCATGGGGCCAACCTTGTGACAGTTATCACCATTAACTAGCCTCAATCAGGCTTAATTTTCTAAACCTTAAAACGTTAAAAAAAAGCCCAACAAAATAAAAATATTTAAAAAAGAGTAGAGAGGGAACTACAATTTTCTCTTCCCACGTCTCCTAGAGTCCAAATCTACCTAGCCTTGATGATGAATGCATTGGTACTGGTGTTGATAGACCTATAGACTCCGGAATATCAAGATTGACTCTCATGGATTGGCCTGCCATTGCAAGATTAATGTCAAGCTCATTAAATTGCTGAACTTCAAGTTTTACTTTGTCAGTCTGCTCAGAGGAACACACGAGCAACTGTGAGTACCAAGAAATAAAATAATTCTGACAATAAGACCGAAGATATAAAAATCCTCACCAATTCAACATGATGAATAGATGAATATGCATCAGCAAGTCTCTTTTGCAGATCATCTAATTTCTTACTTCTATATTCATCATTCTCCATTTGATTCCCTCTCTCACCAACCTGTTGACAAAAGCTACAGGCAGAATCAGCGAATGAAGTGCATGAGATAAGCATACCAATCAAGTTGATTCTAAAATAACCAATATCAACAGAAAAATGAAATATAATGAAACTGCCACTTTTCCTCTCTGACAATGTGAAACAATATTTTTTACACATTTCAAGGCAGTTTCGTTACTGAATGGAGACTGACAGTATTGGAAAAACAATTAGATTATGTGCATCTATAATAGGTATCAATGATGATATATCAACATGTCATTAGGTTTTGCTTTTTCTTAATTCAAAATTACTCAATCACATGGTAACATATTATCATTGGTACCCTTAATAAGTGTGCATAGGATCACTCTTGAAAAAAAAAATTGATGTCTGAACCAATAAATCATTTTCATCATCTGCAGAAGTAACAAGAGTCTGAGAAAATTGAGTGAAAGTTGGTCTGAAAATATTGCAAACAAAATGTCACAACCTACTAACTACAGGAAAATATACGTGCGAGGATGATGCAGCATCACCAATGCAGAAATAGGAGACAGCTGCATAAGCATGGCATAGACCTTGCATCGACTTGCTCTCTGTTGGCTGCACATTCAACACAATAAATTACAAACACATAAAAACTCTTTTTTAACCAAAATGAAAACTGATATACACAGGCATATAACTTGTACTCATTTGGAACTAGATAAAAGATATAAACACTAGAAATACCGGTGTACTTCTTACTAGCATATTGTCGCCCGGAAGATTATTAAAATACTGAAATTGCAAAATCAATGGTAATACAGAATATTATCTGAATCTAAACTAAAAGTCAAAACTTAAACAACACCTTTGATCCTTCAACATTATGAAAAGCTGCTTCGCTATAGCAGCCTACCGAATGAGCATACTGTCCCCAGGGCATCTCAATGATGCTCTCACAAGACTGTGGACTGGTTGGAAACCTAATGAACCAATTCTTCAGTTGCATCAGTGCCTGCAAAAACAGATAGAGTACTTTGTTTCTTCACTTTTGAATTGCAAACAAGCACAAATTATATGCTAAAAGATGAGAAAGAGAAACCAAAAAACAACATGACAGGCAAAAGTCAAACTTCAACCAAAGGCAAGAAAAGCCAAACTGAATCCAATATTTTCAAAGCCTGTTGTCTAGTTGTTACAGACCTGAAGCACAACCACAACCCACTCAATCAACTCAGCTCCGCAGTCTATTCTCCCACAACAGAAGCACTCCTTGACAGCAACAACAACTCAAGGATATAGAATGGAAATAGAATTGTAAATGTACTGCAGAAATATTTTAACTTAAATGATGGAATAAACTGCTTGTATTGAGTAATGTTCTGAAATGAAATATAACTGGTTCGGAGACTATTACTTTCAATATTTTACAAGATCAATAAGCAACTAAAAATGGCAAAGTAACCAACATACAACAACAAAATAACATGAACAGCTAAGTTCTTCAGCTTTCAGGAGGCTGGGTCTCTCCCATTTTCCTTTTTCTTTTCAAATCTTCCCTGCCTCCTTTCTCCTCCTTTGCAAGTCTATAACAAGCTCATTTCCCACATAGCTGTTTAGCCATTCTTCAGTTCTACCTACATCCATGGTCCCCTGCTTTTGCTGCAAAGCTGCAGTATCATCCTTGGGTGCACGCTGATCTGCTGCTCTATTCACATTCTGCTGCATGTCTCCAACTCTATTTCCAGCCTGCTGCTTGACATCTGTCCCTGTTAATTTGCAGCCAGCTGTTGCCACTTTTGTGCCCATTTTTCCTTTCTTTCGAAAGTAGACTCTGGCTCTAGCATTGCCCCGCCCATCCAAAGGCACTTTATCCTCAAAGTGTAATTGTGGGATGAGCCTTCTGACATTCTTATATAGTTCCCAAGAACTCTCAAACTCAAGAAGCTGTTTCCATTAAATGAGTTAGTTGGATTTGAATTCGAACAGAAAGATTTAGCTCTTTTTTAAACCAAGTCAATCTCGAGTTAAGAGATGTTCAGTTTGATTTAACTCAAGTTTGGCTTAAATTGGTGGTTCGATTCAGCTCGATGTTATGCTTATATTTTGTTGCTGATTAGATTATTTTTCTCTTCTGCTGGGTGTGATAATCTGTGAAAGAGCCATGGAGCATCTTCTTCACCCTTTGGTAATGCTGGAATGGGTAGTCTATCTTCCAACAAACCCTAGTTTTACACCATCACAACTCACAAGGTCAGGCACAAATGGTTGCTGGGTACCCGAACCAGTTTCAGGTGCAAGCCCGGGCTCAAGTTGCTTCAAAAATTCATGCTCACACGCAAGCACAAGTCGAAGCAGCTCAGGAGTTCCATGCTCAGTTACAAGCTTAAGGCATTTCTATTAACCAACTCCTGAATTTTGGTATTGGGAATTTGAGTTCATCTTCACCATCAAATTTAGACCTGACCGTTAGTGTTATTAGATCATATTCGTGTTGTATCAATACGGGTTTTGTGTTAGAGATTTTCAACTCTAATCCAATTTGAATTAGAATTGTATCGAAATTTTTTAATCTGAACCCCAACTTTTTAATATTTGAATTATTCAATTCGACCCAAATTATCCGAAATTATCCTAGCCTATTATTAATAAAACATGAAATCTTACATTTTGTCTTATTGACAGATAGTCTAAAATTTTTACATATTAAGACTTTTAAAATATGTAAATAATTTGACTAATCAAATCAAATTTTTACTACTTAATAATAAAATAAAGTAATTAAATAAAAATAAAAAAATAATATGAGTAATTATAATTATATGCAACCTATAAATATTTTTAATTTTTACTGTAAATATATAATATAGAATTATAATATGAGTAAGAGCTTTAAAATACATCTAAAATCTAACTAATTAAATCAAATTTTTACTATTTAATAATAAAATAAAATATTTAAATAAAAATAAATAATAATATGAGTAATTATAATTATATAAAGATATAAGTATATACAATCTATACAAATTTCAATTGTTATTAATATTGTTTTTCCACATTTCTATAACTTATTTCTAAGGAATTTTATTAAAGTAATATTTTTTCAAAACATTCGAATCAATTCAGATTATGTCGGGTTACTTTTATGTGAACCTTAACCCTTCCCGATTTAATTTTGAGTCGTGTTTGATTGATCTGAAATAAATTTCATGTTAAAAAACTCAACCCTAACCCAATATTTTTCAGTTCATGTCAGGTTAACAAATCATATTGAAAATTATTCGCTCTAATCCAACCTGAGCTATATATTCTACTCATAAATTTGAATCATGAATTCGAACTATTTATTCGAGCTAAAAATTCAAACTAAATTAAAGTTAAACTGAATCAAATAATTTATTATTTGAATCAAACTCAAGCCATCATTAATTTTAGCTCGATAAATTTGAATCAAATCATTTTTTATTGAAGTCAAACTTAAGGTAAGAAATGTTCTCTGCTCGATTTATATCTATCTCTACCAAATACAAAGGAATCCATAATTATATGAGTATCAAATTGATTTTGTGTCATACTTTATTAATTTTTGCTTCATTTATTTGGACAAATTATTAGTTTTCATCTAAACTTCAATGAAATGATAGTTTTCTTATACTTTTAGGTTTGAAAATTTCTTCCTTTTTTTTTTTTACTATTCATCAAAGTCAAACGTTACTTTTAACCATTAAAAAGTATTTTCATCACTTGGTATAATTTGTAATAAGGCTAATATTATTGTGACCTGAAGTTCCACATTGCTCCCATTCTGTCTACTGAACTTGTATATAAGCAGGGGTCAGAAGCCCTTAACTCAATAGACGCTTTTTAGGAACAAAATCGTGAGGGTCTGAAGCCCAAAGCGAACAATATCTATTAGATTGTTTATAACACGTTATCAGCACGATAGCGATGAGGGGTGTGTTGTGACCTGAAGTCTACTATCGCTCCCATTCTATCTACGCCCAAAGCGGACAATATCTGTTGGGTTGTTTATAACAAATATCACCTTTTTAATAATATAAAAGGTTACATTTTTACTTTAATTATTGTATTATTTTATTTTTATATTTCATTTCTTGGCTACTAAAAAATAACCAATGGGTAGCCTATTCCAAATCATAATATTTCCCTTCCGTAAACTTTAACCAACATATGAGAAGTTAATCTCACCAAACTCTCGATCAATTCAAATAACAGATAAGTTTTAATATCATGATGCGAAAACACAGATCCAATCGTGGAGAAAAATCTAATATAAAACAAAAAACGAAGGGTGGAGATTGATCTTGGAAGTGGAAGAAGACGAAGTAGTAGGGGGAGATTCGATAGGATCTTTGCCACCATTTTTGACTTGATCGAGTGGAATCTACATTGACTCTTTCTCTCTCTCTCTCTCTTGCTCTGTTTGTTTTCGAAAAAATCAAATAAAAATTTTTGATAATAAAACGAAGAGTACAAGAGAAAGTAACGGAAAGATTAAGAAGAGAGAGTGAAGGAGAAATTTTGATGGCTAAGTGGGAGAGACAGGTAATCGATTTGAGAGATATTAGCACATAAAACCCAAAGGGTGGTGGGGGAAGGGCAGCAATGATTCAAGGTGGCGATTGTAACACGATTCCACTAGTGACTTTTTATAATTTTTTTCCCACCCAAGTTTTAGTCCAATACCAACACTCACCCATAGGGTTTCAAAAGTCTAAATATCCACCTATCATCTAATTTCAGTTAAATTTTTCTGGTAATTGTAAGCGTAAAATCATTATTTTATTAATATTAATTATATCTCATTTCCCCTCTTAAAGTTTAAAAAACTAATAATTTCTCCTAATTCAAAAGTTTAAAATTTGCATTTTTCCCTTGTTAGGATTTGATTTTTTCATTTGGGCTTTGTGATGACCAATTGGTTCTAACCATCAGTTGGTCTTCTATGCATCTCCTTCCTTGGTGATTTTTTGATGTGAAAACTATCCAAAATCTGGTCAAAACATTCAGACGATATGACATAGATTTATGTGATGTCGCACGAATTTGTGCATCATCCGACTATTTGCGTATCAGTTGAACGATGTCTATGCATAGTTCGATCAATGTATAGATCTGTGTGATAACATTCAATCAAATTTTAGGTGGTTTCTACGCTAGAAAACCACCATAAAGGGAGATGCACAGAAGATTGATAGACGACGAGAATTGATTAGTTGCCAAAAAGTCCAAATGAAAACATAAAACCCTAACAAGGTGAAAAATGCAAGTTTTTAAATTTTTAGGTAGGAAAAAATTGTTAGTTTTTTAAACTTAAGAGAAAAAAATGAGATATAATTTTATTTATTTTAATATTAATAATATATAAAAATTTTATTTTGATAATTAATAAAAAAATTTAACTAAAAATGAATAATAAGTAAGTATTTAAATTTTTAAAAACCCGTGGATAGATATTTAAGAATTCAGTAAAAGTTGGGTGGGTCTAAGTCTTTTGGCCTTTTTTGTTTTCATCATTATTAATTAACTGCGGTTAAAATAATTATAAAATTTTAAAGCAAATTGTCCTTTAGTTTGAACAACTGAACTTTCAAACTGAAAAAAAAAAAAAAAGTAGTTGATCAAAGTTGGAATGGAAATTACTCATTTTTTAAAGTTATTGATGACTAAAATGAATCTTTGCCGGGCCACTTGAATTTTATTATGTTTATAATATAAACATAATAAAATGATAATTTTATTCTTGAAATTGATTGTTAATAAACTTTGGTTGAGAATAAGTCGTTTGACATATATATATATATATATATAGCCTTGTGTTCTTGAAGATTTTAATTAACATTTCAGGGGTATTTGGAGTTGTCAGCAACAGCTCAAGTGTAAATAAAAGAAGAAAATAGATTAGGGAAGTTTATCAGAGTAACTATCAACAGGCCTTTCTCCGTTTGGTCATCAGTCCATTGATCATCGTCCAAGAAAAAGTCCACCACCACTGTAACTGCCAGTCGCCCTCAAAAGTAAACGCTCTTATTTTTCAATTATAATGCTGATAACAATAATAATACCACCACTCTTTTTTTTTATTGCCCATTATAATATGGACAACTCAACGTCACGCAAGCACGCACGCCTCTCTCTCCATCTCTATCTCTCTGCGGAGTCAATGAGGGGTTTCCTCCTCCATCCTCTAATCTTGTACAAGCTTGCCCACACCCATTAATGAATCATGCACTAACCTTCCTTTTCCAACTGTTGGTCTTATTGCTCCACTTGTTTTCAAAAGATGATGATACTTGATGAACAACCCTGCGCCTGTGCTGCTACTGCTGCTCTAAATCTACAGCCAAGAACAAGACCCAGAGCCTCCTCCTCCTCCTCCTCCTCTTCCTCCTTCTCCATGACTCACAACAGGGTCTTTTTGTTTTTTGTACTTCTAGTGATGCAATTGCAATTTTTCTGTCCTTGCTATGCTTCTGTGGCTTGTAACCAAATTGATCGTGACTCTCTCTTGTCTTTCTTTTCAAACATATCTGCTTCTTCGTCCAAGTTGAATTGGTCGTCTTCTATTGAGTGCTGTTTATGGGACGGTGTTGATTGTGATGCTGGAGATGGTCGTGTGACTCGTCTGCGTCTACCTTTTAGAGGCGTCACTGCCACTCTCTCTCTGTCTCTTGCAAACCTCTCCCGCCTTTCGTACCTTGATCTCTCACATAATCGCCTCTATGGTCCAATTCCCCCCTCTTTCTTCTCCTCCTTCAATCACCTCCTCGTTCTTGATCTCAGCTTCAATCTTCTCTCTGGTGAATTACCAATCAACTACTTCGATAATATTATAACTGCTATCGACATCCAAAATTTGGATTTATCCAGCAATAATTTTGAGGGGTCAATCCCAGATACTTCATTCCTCCAGACAGCTTGGAATCTCACCTCTTTTAATGTCAGCAATAACAGTTTCACTGGCCCAATCCCTTCTTATTTATGCTCTAATTTTTCAGGCTCCCTCAGACAATTGGATTTCTCTTACAATGATTTCAGTAATCAAATTCCCTCTGGACTAGGCCAGTGTTCCCAGTTGGAGATCCTTCGAGCAGGTTTCAACAATCTCTCAGGAGAAGTTCCTCAAGACATTTACAATATTTTCTCACTGCAACAACTTTCCTTACCAATCAATCACCTTTCTGGACCTATTCATGATTCTATCGTCAATCTCTCCAACCTGGAAGTCCTTGAGCTCTATTCCAATGAATTCACTGGCTTAATCCCCAGCGATATTGGTAAGCTCTCCAACTTGGAAAAATTTCTACTTCACATTAATAACCTCACTGGTTCTCTGCCTTCATCTCTCATGAATTGCATCAAACTCACAACATTAAATTTGCGGGTCAATAACTTGGAAGGAAATCTTTCTGCCTTAGATTTCTCCTCGCTCGTCTATCTTAACACCCTTGACCTTGGTAATAATAATTTTACGGGTATCTTGCCTCCAAGTCTTTACTTATGCAAGTCTCTGACTGCTGTTAGACTGGCAAGTAACCAGCTAGAGGGACAGATTTTGCCTGATATACTTGCACTGGAATCTCTTACTTTCCTCTCTGTTTCTAATAACCGCTTAACCAATATAACTGGGGCAATAAGGAATCCAATGGGCTGCAAGAATCTAACTACTTTCATCATGTCAAAGAACTTCTTTAATGAACCACTACCGCTTGATGAAAATTTAGTGGCCAATGATGGATTCCCAAATCTTCAGGTTTTGGGACTAGGTGGTTGCCAATTTACTGGTCAGGTGCCCAACTGGTTAGCTAAACTCAAGAATCTTGAGGTCTTGGACCTGTCTTTAAATCAAATTTCAGGTTCGATACCTGGTTGGTTGGGTAATTTTACAAACCTTTTCTACATAGATTTATCTCAGAACTTCCTGTCTGGAGAATTTCCAAGGGAACTTACAAGATTGATTGCGCTAGCATCACAAGCGGCTAATAATAAAGTAGACCGAAGTTATTTAGAGTTGCCTGTATTTGTTATGCCCAACAATGCAAGTAATCAGCAGTACAATCAGCTATCCAACCTGCCACCGGCAATATACCTCAGAAACAACAGCCTCACTGGCAGTATTCCTGTCGAGATTGGCCAACTTAAAGTTCTTCATGTATTGGACCTTAGTCATAACCAGTTCTCCGGCAACATTCCTGATGAACTTTCAAATCTCACAAACTTAGAGATATTGGACCTTTCTGTAAACCATCTATCTGGAGAGATCCCTGCATCACTGAGAGGTCTTCATTTCTTGTCTTATTTCAGTGTGGCGGATAATAATCTTCAGGGCCCGATTCCATCTGGAGGTCAGTTTGATACCTTCTCATCCTCCAGCTTTGAGGGGAATCCAGCGTTGTGTGGTTCAATTGTGCAACGCTCTTGCCCTAATCCACCAGGTCCCACAAATGCTACTGCATCTCATAAAAGCACAAACATAAAACTTGTTGTTGGTCTTGTCACTGGTATCTGTTTTGGCACTGGTCTAATAGTTACTATTTTAGCATTGTTGATACTCTCCAAGAGAAGGATCATTCCAGGAGGGGACCCTGAAAAGGTTGAATGGGATGGTATATCTTGCAATTCTAATTTTGGGGTTCCTCGAGAGGGTGACAAGGATACCAGCCTAGTCATATTGTTCCAAAACAATACTAATGAAATCAAGGATCTTACCATATCCGAACTCTTGAAAGCCACTGATAATTTTGATCAAGCCAACATTGTTGGCTGTGGAGGTTTTGGTTTGGTTTATAAAGCAACACTGGTAAATGGCACCAAGCTAGCCGTTAAGAAACTCTCTGGAGACTTGGGTCTTATGGAAAGGGAATTCAGAGCAGAGGTGGAGGCTCTGTCCACTGCTCAACACAAGAACCTGGTTTCCCTGCAAGGCTATTGTGTGCATGAGGGCTATCGGCTTCTAATATATTCCTACATGGAGAACAGAAGTTTGGATTACTGGCTGCATGAGAAACCCGATGGTGCATCTCAATTAGATTGGCAAACTCGACTGAAGATTGCCAGGGGAATAAGTTGCGGGCTCGCTTACATGCACCAGATATGTGAGCCACACATAGTGCATCGTGACATCAAATCCAGCAACATTCTTCTTGATGACAACTTTGAGGCACACCTTGCAGATTTTGGACTGTCAAGATTGATTCTTCCATATCAGACACATGTTACAACAGAGCTTGCTGGTACGTTGGGCTACATTCCTCCAGAATACGGGCAAGCATGGGTAGCCACATTGAGGGGAGACATGTACAGTTTTGGTGTTGTGATGCTTGAGCTGCTGACGGGGAAGAGGCCTGTGGAGGTATTCAAGCCAAAGATGTCAAGAGAATTGGTTGGATGGGTACAGTTAATGAGAAGTGAGGGGAAACAAGAGCAGGTTTTCGATCCTATCATCAGAGGAAAGGGGTTTGATGAAGAGATGGTGCAGGTGCTAGACGTTGCCTGCATGTGCGTCAACCAAAACCCTTTCAAGAGACCAACAATCGTGGAAGTTACTGAATGGCTAAAGAATGTAGGTGTAACCAACAGAAATGAAAACAAAGGCTGTTAGGTAATGCCCCTCCACACAGATATGTTTCATATATATACTTACACAAAAATATGGTTTTGTTAAAGCAAATTTTCTCTTCATTCAATGTAAATGTAATTTTGCTTTAGTGATATGAAAAAGGAACATTCAACAAAGTTTTTTCTCAAGTTATTGTCGATTATCACCAACAGTTAGCTTCAACAAGAGAATCCAAAATTTTGGCAATAAGCATGGCCAGATAGACAAGAAAGTATACCTTAAAAGTTATATTCATATAATCTCTGATTTGTTGAGTAAAATCATGTAGACCTTTAAATAAGGTTTCTTAATTAATTACCCATTTTTATTGGGTAGAAAACAGTTGAAAGTGAAATTTACTGTTGACCAAACTTTTATATGTAAAAGCTGGAATGATGGATGTAAAATTAGACTTAGGGCTAAGAAAGAAAGGAAGAAAGATATAGTGATAAAACAGCATCAGAGGGTGGCAGTAGTGCTATGCTTGGCATGGGCGCTCACTCTTCTATACGGCAAGATCTTTGCATTTTAGCTTCCTCTCCCTACTCTTATTCTTGGCCACCACTACATGCACATCCACCCTCTTTTTCTATTAATATTTAAATTTCAATGGAAAAATTTTATTTTCATATTTATTACTAAATGATGCATATCTAATATATAGGTATAGGATTCCTAAACCAAATTACCATCGACAAAGTAAAGAAACTTGAAGTGGATCGCCTATCATCTACTGTCCAATCTAATCATCATTTGTAGGCAATGTTATGTTTTGGAAATTTGTATTTTTGGTGAACAAATTTTCCTTTCCAAATCAAACTTTAGATATCTTAAGATGCGCATGACTACATTCATATATAGCTCACTAAGATCATGCATTTATTGACTAAAAACATTTAGTGCTTAAACAAGATCTCTGTCTTGTGTGAAATAGATATACTAATCTCCCAACAAGTCTCTAGAATGTCTCATGTTGGCACGAAGTTGATTAACTTCAATACTTAACTTTAAACCTTCTTAATTGGCATATCAACAAAATGACATCCTGACATCCTTGTTTCCTCTAAAAGATCTAAGTACACTTTGTTTTGTAAAGCATAAAAAGTAAACATAAGATTTTTTGTCTTTAGAAAATAAATCAGTACACTTTGTTTTATAAAGCATTCTGAGTGACGTTATTTAAAAATTATTTGTTAATAGCTTTTAAATGGGTCTATGTTGAGTTCTCTATAAATTATTTAAAAGGCTAAAAGACTTTTTTTCACTTAAGGTATAATGAAATCTCAAAGTTTTATTTTCCAACTTTTAAAAATTCAAACACCCATTCATGAATCAAATTCTGTTAAAATTTTCAATTAAAGTTAAGGATAATACCATTATTTAACAAAAAAATTTTAAAAACTAAAGTTTTATTACTTTTCACCCTTCAATTTGAAAATTTAACAATTTACCCCATTTCAAAGTTTGAAAAATGACAATTTCTCCCCTTCCAAAGTTTGAAAAATGATAATTTTCCACCTAAGGCTTTCTTTCCTTCTCTCAAAATGACTAATTTCTTCCTTTCCCTTCTTCTCCCTCAATCGGTAGCCTTCTTCTTCCTTCCTTTGTTAGAGACAGAGATGGTTGTCTTTGTTTGAAATGAAGATGAACGTCTCTGTCTCAAACGAAGACATTCTGTCTTTGTCTGAGATGAAGACGAATGTCTTTATCTCAAATGAAGGATGAGACTGGTTGAGAGAGAAGAAAGAGGGAAGGTTAGTCGACCGTAAAAAAGGATGAGTCGTTAGAGATGACAGAAAATCCTAAAAGGAAATTACTAATTTTCAAACTTTGGGTATGGGTAAATTATTAGATTTTCAAATTGAGAGAGGAAAATTTAATAAAACTTTAGTTTTTAAATTTTTTTTATTAAATAACAATTCTGCCCTTAATTTTAACTGAAAATTTTAACAGAAATTGGGTTATAGATAAGTATTTAGGTTTTTGAAAGTTTGAGGGTGGCACTTTGGGATTCACTATAGCTTGGGTCCGAACAAGTCTTTTGACCTATTTAAAATAGGGGAAATGAATTACTTTGCCCAAAATTTATAGGTCAAAGGGAAATTTGCCCAAACTCTTATACTTTAAGGAAAATGCCTTATTTGTTTGTAAAGCCAAAATTGTCCTTCCAGTCAAAATAGACAAAAACAATTTTTTCCTTCCCCAGCAACACAAATAGCGTATTTCTCTCCACGAAATTGCAAACGCATTGGCTAACTTCCTCCAATGAATTTTGCTACTTTTTTGACTACCAAAACGGGTTAAATGGTTAGTAAAATAATTATTGTCATATTTTTATATATTTTAGCCAAAGGACTATTTCCCACCCAAAGTATGCAATTTTCCCAAGTTTTCTCCCGTTAACTTGAAAATCTCATTTACCCACCCATAGGTTGCTAAAATTAATTGAATCCGTTAATTATATCATTCCCCCCTCTCTAAACCTTAAAAACTAATAATTTTGCTTTGACCATACGAATTTTTTGCTCATCGCACGAATTTGCATGGTGAGATTTCTTGGAGATAGAAAGGTAGTGGGCATTTTTCAAAATTTTTGAACTACACGAATTCGTGTGGTTAGGGGCCAAAGTGTGAGTTTTTAAATAGTATCACTGGGTACAACATGTGATGGACAAACGTGTAAATTTGCAAAACAACTAGACACACGAATTCATATGGTGGGGAGCAAAGTGTGGTTTTTTAAAGTTTTCCCACCACACAAATTCTCATGGTGGTGATTGGAGGGCAGAATGATGTTTTCAATTTTTGGATGTTTTTTGATTTTTTTTATTTGAGGGGGCAAATTAAATTTTTTTATTTTAGGCTTTATTTTAATGTAGAATTCAAATTTCAGGTCCTTTTTTCTGAAAAATACATCTATCTTGAGAACTGGCTCGTTTTTAATATAAAAATTGATGTAATTGCAATTTATTTTTTGTTATAGAAGCCTCCACAAAAGAGAAAAAAAGATGATACAAAGGGTGAAATGAGTTTCCTGTTGAAAAGCAATTCAAAGCTCAAGTTAGTATGCGCGAGTATAGAGATCTAGGAGCTATGATTAAAAAAATATTGATAGAGAGACAGTTAAAAATGTTTCGACATACATGTTTTGGGCCCTTTCTTGACCTTAAGGTTAATTGATTCAGTGGAGTATTAGTACACTCCTTCATCTTAAGAGAGGTAAACATGACAAACTCGAGTGATGAGTTATGGTTTAGAGTTAATGGGTTAATGTTAGGTTTAACTCATACAAGTTTGTTATTATGACAGGCCTTTAATTCAATCGATTGTTGGATATTAACATGTATATTTTGTCGAAGGTCACAGAGAGGATCCACCATATATATTTCAACATGCATAAGTAAGTTATGTACACCGAGCTGAGTTACGTTTTCTAACAAAGGCCTTGGAGGCAAGAAAACACTAATGCTGTAAAGTTGACCTTGTTGTATTATCTTCACATGGGGTTATTGAAGAGTAATTTAAGGAAAACAATCCCCTAAAACTTATTATAATTGATTGATCATCTTGATGGATTCAATGCATACTCGTGAGGAGTATGGGTGTGCCAGATGATGTATCAGCCGATCTGTGACAATATCACTCGAATTTGTGTAGAGTTTGACCTTGTAAAGAATAAAGAAAACCTTATGAAACAATACTGTATCATTGGGTTCCTGCTAGCTTTCGAGGTAATTGTATCATTTAGTAATTAAAAAAATTATGATTAAAATAGAAATGATTTAATACGATTGCAATTTTTTAAAGTAACACATTTAAATTAAAATAATAGCTTTGGATATACGAGACATTAGATATACTATATCAATGAGTAAATATCATGCTAATTCCAAGATCTGTATGCATGTTGAGGTGGCACATGAAAGACATCTTGGGATAGGAGAGTATCCTAGCTATCTTCACCAGAAATGCAATAAGTAATAATTTGTTATTAATCAAAATATGAATAAGGTAACAAAGTTTTCTTAAATAAAATTTGCATAATTTTAATTTAATGAGCAAGATGATATTAATTTTCTGTTAGTTTTAACTCTGGTTCAAAAAGCCACAGACAAGTATGATGACATCATTTGATAAATAGGAATGTCGGGTAGATAGTCTTCTTTATCAACATCCTTCTTTTTTTTGTCAAGAGAACCATCATCTAGTCCTCCTAACATTGTTTTTTTATCATTGCTTCTGCTCATATCGAGGCTTCTGTTCAGCTTCTTGTCACTGAGTCCACTCCAGTCAATACCTCTGTTATGACCATTGCCATCGAGTGCATATCATTGAAGTCCCTTGTTATGTCCCTTGCCATCAAGTGTACTTTAGGCGATCCCTATGTCACTACATAGGATTTCTTTATGCGTTACTTTGATGTTGTATTGGCTCAGTGAGGTAATCTTATATTATATCAAATGACTCATTTGGAGGATATAATAATGATAATGATGGACTATCGACAAGGGGTCTCATATTCACTTCTCCACCCACACTTGAGATAAGTAATAAACTGTTAAAGCATTTTTGAAGTGATATTTGAGAAATACTTTAATTACTTATTAACTCGTGATTGTTGATATTATTACAACATTTGTTTTTTTATGAAGGACCATCGAGGGAGGATCCTATAATGACTTCTATTCTGACAGTCAAGATAAACACATTGTAATATTTTTTAAATATTTTGATTAACCAATATATTTATAAATGTTAACATAGTTACAAGATGTTTGTGATGAGAGATCATCGTATGAGAGTTTTCCATTATAGTTGAGGTAAATACAACATTGTCTATATATGTTATATTTGAATTCAACATTCGATTACCTATTAACTTATGAGTGTTGATATTATGACAGTGTCATGGGGTTGATGAGGCACCATCGAGAGGGATCCTATATTGACATTTGTTCTGATAGTCAAGGTACGTATGATGTCGACTGAGTTCATTGTAATCTTTGTTAAATATTTTGATTAACCAATATATTTATAAATATTAATATAGTTACAGGATGTTGGTGATGAGGGATCATCGCATGACGGTTCCTCTTTAACACCTTATTTGATAGTTAAGGTAAGTACAATGTCGTCTATATATGTTATATTTAAATTCAACATTTGGTTATCTGTTAACTTATAATTATCGATATTCTGATAATATCTTGAGGTTGATGAGCACCTATCCATGAGAGATCTCATATTGACATTTATTCTAATAGTCAAGGTACGTATAACGTCAACTGTATACATTGTAGTATTTGTTAAATTCTTTGATTAACCACTATATTTATAAATGTTAATATTACTACAAGATGTTGGTGATGAGGGATCATCCTATGAGGGTTCCCCATTATCACCTTCTTTGATGGTTGAGGTAAGTACTTAGTGATTTGACTGGTTTCTAGGTGAATCATATATAGTCATTCACTTTTTATCTATTGTTACTACAAGATATCCGATTGTTCATTCTTAACACCCAAAACAAGGGTAAAATAGTGATTGATATTGCCTCTCATGATGACAAGGTGATTGAAATTGTCTCTCAAGGGGACGAGGTGGTTTAGATCCTATCACAAGGGAAGGTAATCGAGGAATATAAATTTCACAAAGGTTATCATTCTACTTCAATAAATAAAAAGTCTATTATTTATTTATTGTTTATATGTCCTAACACTAGCCAATCAGAAGTTTGATGTAATCGATCTTACATCTCTTGAGAATTCCTCGGTCATGACTCTTGCCTTACAAAAGGTATTTAAATGATTTGAAAACCTCATGAGTTCATATAATTTTAAATGACATATTATTGTTTTTGGATAGTATTTTCACACATTTCGTGGTCAACTTGTAAATAAAATACTTGTCATTCGTAGCACTTACATGAACCTATTAAAACCAAAGGTCTAACAAATAAGGCTTGTTGTGCAATTATCAAGTACTAATCACAAGCAAAATTTCAAGAAATGGTATGATGAACCTAACCTCTTCAAGAAAAGAGAGATGTATGACATATGGATGAGAACCAAAATTTCTTTTTAGGGTACAATTATAGACACATCAGAATGGTTACCTAACGAGGTAAGTTCACTTTTTTCAATAATCGTTGAGTTGTGTGATCATGTTATATTATTTTTTTTACAGCACGCAAATTATTTTTTAAGATTACTACGTTGGTGATAACATGACGTTGTGGAGGAGGTCTATTAGAACTGGATGATAGTCATGACTTGTTTTGTTGTACATATTCCACATGAATATGGTGCGTGGATGAAAGATTAGGATAATTACAAGTTTCCTCCACTTTTCAAAAGATTGGTCAATGTAGATTATTCACCAATTTACATTTGAAACCTTGGGGTGTGGTGAATGAGGTATGAATTTGATAATTAATTGTTTTATAAGGATTAATTAATTAATACTCATTCAATTAAGGTATCTTAAACATGTTTTGTCAATATGTGTAGATTTTTTTTCCAATAAACTTTGACAATGCACATTGGGTGGTAGACATCATGGATTTTAAAGAGTGGAAGATCATAGTTTATGAGTCATTATAGAGTTTCACTACTGACCCAGACATGTTTACTATAAAGATGTGGGGGTATATGTCTATGATACCATACTTGCTAGCAACAATCTTATTTTGGTCTTATATGGGGTATACATCATGGGAAAATCTATTTACATTGCATAAGGTGATAGATATACCACAGCAGACGTCCCTATTAGGGGATTGTGGTGTGTTTATGTTACATTACATTAAGTGTTTGATGTTTGGCTGACCTTTATCCTTTGAGGGTAAAGACTTAATATGCCTACGCACACGCTTAGCCACACAGTTATTTTTTAGAGCATCGTTTGACTTTTATATTATATACATTTGTACATGTAGATAGTTATGATAACCAATCGGCCAAGTCAACAACAAATGACAAAAATTGGATATATGAAATCCATATTGACATATATAAAAACTATAATCACAAATTTTATAGATAGATTAACAAGCACAATCACAAGATTTATAGATAAAATTAACAAGTACAATAACAAATTTTATAAATAGATTAACAAGTACAATTATAGGTTTTATAGATAAAATTAATAAGTATAATATAAATGACTCTTCTGGTGTGCCTCTCAATGTTTAAAGTGTCCAATTTCTCACCTATCATGCTTGTACATATGATATATTAATTTTATACCGACTGATAATATCCACAAAGATCTCTTTATGCCAATACACATGATAAACCAATATAATGCTTGTCCTTAGAATTTAGCCTAAAGTTCAAGCCTCAACTTGCCTATAATGTGGCATTATTTGATCTCTAGGACAAGTGTGTTGGCTATCGAAATGACGTAGTTTGAAGTTGTCATTATCTCCCACCTTATTTCCCCGTGCATGCTAATTACATTGCTCATGACAATATTTAACCTCTCATCTGATTATTTCTGACTTGCGTACTTTAAACTGATATCCCTTCTCCAAAGCATCTTGAGTTATTGCATCAATAACATATTGTTTATTTGAGAATAATATACCAATTTTTAGAGAATTTGCATCTTTTTACACTCTTCAGCTTATGGATGTGAATGTAGATGTGGATGGTTGGTTAGGAAATTTGGATAACCGATTAAATGCATCAAAATGAACATTTCCAAAATTAGGATTTGCATGCGAGAAACTACTTGTAGTTCCACTATCATAATTAACGTGTGTCTTTTCCTCAAACTTCAGTTTATCAATAAGAATATTACGCATAACTTTCCCATCAAATTCATTCTAATCTAAAAATTTCTCTTTGTTGCCATAAACAAAATTTTCTACACTATACAATACATCAACCTGAACATCATTTAAATATACAAAGTCTTCCTCAAAAAATTCTTGTTTCAGATTGATCCTAACATTTGGAACTCCTTCTAAACCAATCTCATAACCTTGTGATAACTATTCGACTACCTCCTTGTAGACCCTTATTTACTTGTTGAATCTCATAACTATCATCATTAAGTACAGTTTTTACAAAAACTAGAAGACATTCTTTAAGGAGGTTAGACATATTATTAAAAACCTTAACATCTTCATCACTTAATATTTCAACAGGGATGTTGTCGTCAATATGTCTTGATCTCATATTTGTCTGAATGTTGTTTATCTTTCGATCTACGTTACACTTTTTGCTTACGATTTAGATTAATCCCTCGAATTTCATGTGCTTTGAAATTTTAATCAATTTTCTATTACCTCCAACATATTTTATTAAGGTGTCAACCCTTTCTATCCATCGCCTCCCCCCCTCCCCTAATCTAATTGAATCATATCTCACTATTTAGATCAATCCTATAATGACCAATATCGATAATCAAATTTATTTGAAAATAACATAAGAATGTGTATAAATATAATCAACATAAATAATATAACCAAAAATGTTATTTAAATATTTGAGTTACATGATTTTATTTAGATTGCATGATTACAACCATTCCATAATTCTACTATATATTGTAACTGTTAATATATTTTGAATAATTTGATCTTAATTTTATAAAATATCACTTTACCCTTATATTGTCAAATATCATTTCACCTCTAAATATGATCTAATATCTATAATACCCTTCATAGTAAAATATTACTTCACCCCTTACTATTATAATCATAAATACCCCTTATATTTTTCTATCATTTTAACTTTTAGACACAATTTTAAGTTATTATATAAGACACCACATATAATTGCATTATCAATAAAAGTAATAATAATTGAGTTATAGTACGTATAAATATTTCGATATCACGAATTTTCTTCTCTTTCTTAAAATCTCTCTATGATAATGAGTAAAATTGTATATGTTAAAACATTATGGGATATGCTTTATATCGAATACAAGAATGATAGTTTTTGTATTTTTTTAGATATTTAAGGCAATTACATTTAACTCCTTGAAAATTTGGGTTTTTTATTAAAGCCACAAAATTATGGGCAATTTTTTATGACCCATGAAATATGGGCAATTTAATAATATCCCTTAAAATAATGAGTGCTAAGAAATATGGCAAGACGTATGTCTTCGCAGGGCGTAAAGGACAACTGACTTCTAAATCATGGGATTTTGTAATTAAGAAAAAAAAAAAATCTCTCGGTGTACAACATTGACTCTTGCATCTGTGTTTTGTTAGGCCGTTTTCCTTAACGTAAGAGTGGTTCATATGTATATTTGACATTTCTCTAGATGTTCAATCGCTTTCGAAGCTTTTATTGAGGCATATTCCATTGTACCGGAGGGATTGGACTCCTTGTGTCATCAACCAGGTATTTTCTTTTTCAGTTTTTATTAAGCAAAATACGTTCTTCATTTACTGTCGGCGTCTATGCATGCTTAAAGTGCATTGTTGTGATCCATACTAGTGAGCTTCTTTCATGTTCAGCAGATCTTGCCTACTGTGAGCTCCTTCCTCCTTTTTGTATAAAGGTACTGGTGGCAGTGGAGTGTTCAATGTGGCGGCCTGATGCTTTGAATTACATTAAGGCCAAAAGACTTATTCCCACCCAAGGTTTAGTGCAACCTCAATCTTACATTGCTAACTTTCATAAATCTAAATGCTTATTTGTATGCTGTTAAAATAAACTAAAAAAGTTAATTTCATTTTAAATTACCATTTTACCCTCTTTCAAATCTATTATGCATACCCAAAGAAAATAAAAATTTATGAAAGAGTATATTATTTTAAAAAAAAGAAAACATTTTTCCCGTGTGATAGGGTTTTATCATTTTTAAAAATTTTCATTTTAGCCAACCCCCAAAGCTTATAAACATTGTCGTTGCACCCCTATCTTCCATCATTTTCTCTCTTTATCTTTGGCAACTTCTCCGTCTATCTTTGACTGATGAAGAAAACCAAGGAAGAGTGACTCGATCTTGCCAACTCTAATAAACCGATAAAGAGATTAATGTTGCCTACAAAAATCAGAAAATTCGAGTAGCAAAAACAAAGTCGATTCATGCCATTCATCTTCCATGGAGCTAATTGATGAAAAATGACGAACCAATAGAGGAGTCACTTGTGTCACTTGTCTTCTCAAAAATCTATTCAATGGAAAATGCCGACAACAACTTCGATTCAATGGATCGAAGCTTCGTCTTCCATCAACTTTGTGATTCCATTGCTATTTTCCATCATTGGGTCTTCGTGCATCATTGGCCTTGTCTTCTGTTCCATTGTCATCTTCGTGCTCCATCGATTCATGGCTAGAGTCCAATCACTAGAGATGTAAAAAAAAAAAAATGCAAACCTTAGGGACAGGGAGAATATAACTTTTCAAAACTTATTCTTGAAGGAAAATTGTTAAATTTTCAAATCAAGGGAGGAAAATAATATAAATTTTAATATTATTAATTAAATAACGGTTTTGCCCCTATAATTAACTTATTTTGTTTATTTTAACAACTGACAAGTGAGTATTTGAATTTTCGAAAATTAGTAGGTGAGAGATTGGGATTACACTAAACCTTGGGTGTCTTTTAGCCTTATATAAATATTATTGAGGAATCAAAATTTAATTCATGATAATATTTAGCACACCGCAGGGACTATAAGTAGGAAGCAGGGAAACTTGCATCCTTCTTTTTTTCTATTATCTGCTAGCAATTCAGCTCTTTTAGGCACAAGCAGTCCAGAAGAAGCGGTTTCTGCTCATCTCTGTGTTCTTTCAATGCAAACACACATCTATTTACGGTAAAAAAAAAAATTATTTCATGATTAAAATTGTTCATTATTATAGCATAATTATCTAGCTCATGTTCTAATCTCCATTTGTTGATTATGCCAGGAATCCTTCAGTATTTATTCTGACCCTTCTTGCTCTCCTGGTTTGGCCAACTAGTGGTTTGGGGGATTAACCCTATCTAGTTCCATTGTTTTGAAGACAAATTCTCTCATTCTGTTAACTTGCATTTAAAATTAATCAATTTTGTTTATATTGGAATTACTTAACAAAATTCAGTTTCACTTGCATCTTATATAATTGACTTTTTTTCATCTCATTCTGAAAAACCAAGAACACTAAAACTTGTTATTGCATTTATATTTAACTTTTCTTATAAAGCTAGAGCATATTTTGTAATTTTCTTTTTTCTAATTCTCAACATTTATGCTAGTAAACTATAACAATTATAGTTATGATATTGCATGACTTCAGTGACAACTCAAGCAGTCGAATTGTGTATGAAAATTTTAATTTCTGTATTATATATTGAGTATCGTATCATATCGTATTGTATGATACAACTATTAAAAAATAAAATAATTATAATTGACACGTCGACATTTTAAAAAATATCACAAACACTTTTGAAATTTAAAAAATTTTCATATGCATCCCTACTACATCATCATTTTCTCTAAAAAAAGTGTATCGATTCATATTGGTAAAATATATCATTTCATAGCTTACATATCATATCATATGATATGTCTACTATATTGTATAATACATATCATTTTTATCTTATATTATATCATATCATATAATACATATCATATATCGTAGGATACTGATAATTATAGTGACAACTATAAGAAACCATTTAGAATTAATTGCAATTTGTTTATAAATTTTTGTTACGTTAAAACAAATACAAATTTCTCATTTACAAATTATGTATTATTTGACATATATTCAACTAAAAATTTTATAAATGAATGTCCACACCAATTGACCAACAATTGCTGAGAATGACATTTCTAATCTTTCACACATATCATTTATTAAAAAACAACTCCAAAAATCTCATGTGATTTACCTTTAAAAAAACTAAAACAATCAATTAATTTATCAAATAAACAAATGTAATACAAAAAAAAATATAATATTAAAATTTGCAATAATAACAAATCTGAAAACATAATTTTTTAGACTTGAAATCGAAATCCCGAAAGATAATTAAAACAACATTAAATTAAAATTTTTTTAAATGTAAATTTGTCTACCTTAACTTAGGGCTTAAAGATTGAATTGAAGAGTTAAAAATAAAAGAAATCTATGAATTTATCATAAGATGGAACTTAAAAAGTATGAAAAAATATGATTGACTCTGAATATATATAAATATAAATACACACACATATATAAATATAATTCAAAATATTCTTTTTCCGTTAGTTAATTCATAAGGGTATTCCATTTTTTTTTAATTTTTGAAAAAAAAAAAATTCTTGTGAGTTGCATTGATTTGGGTTGAGAATAATTAATGAAGTGGGAAGTGGAAATGCATTTATTTGTTTCAATTAAGGGTAGGTCTACTCACATAGTATTCAAAGTTTTGTCAATTAAGGGTAGCTATGGGTCTACCCCGACAAAGGTTCAAGTCCGCCCTTGCTTACGTTTATCATTATGATTAACATTTTTCTCGACATGATGTTACTGTATATTGATAATGCAGCTCCTAAATCTACGAATAATAGACCAAGCCCAATTAAAAGAACACAAATGCAGATTTGGCTTGGTTCAATCCAAAATCCATTTATCAATAAATTTTTTAGAATTATATGGCTTACATGGCTTTTTAAAAGGAAAAAAATGGATAAAAACTATTTTTAACTATTGAATCCCAAAAAACTTAATTACACGTTCATTAACTCATTATTATTCTATCGTAGTTTCTCACCATATACAATTACCTTGTCCAAAAACAAAACAACCTATTCATCGAAGCTCTTTAGAGATCTTTAAGCATTTTAGGAACTTGGTTGAGAAAGATTGGAAAGCAAATTAAGTTGAATCACACACAAGTTCTCATGCCTGCACACAAACTATCAAAAAGGAAATTTTGAAAGAAAACACAACCACTTAGTGGAAACATGTTTAACCTTGCTACTACAAGCATACATGCCATTAAGTTGCTAGTGCAAAGCCTTCCTCACATTGTCATATCTTATAAACAAGGTGTTTTCTCATATAATTGAAAACCTCTCACCATTAGAAAAGGTTTCCACGGTTAACCAGATTACAACATAATACTAAATTATTTTGGGTTGGCTTATTACCTTTATCTAAAGGCTGATAATAGACATAAATTTGATTTTCACTCCAATAACTACATCTTCATTGAATATAGACCTTACTACAAAGGTTTTTATGCTTGCATAAGTCTAGTAACGTGCATATTGCTAGAGATGTTGCATTTGATGAGCATGACTTTCCTTACACTTATCATAGACCATAATTCTCACACATAAACCAATAATTCTAATGTACCTTTGACAACATAATTTCTACTAGTTTTTAGTGGCATTAGTCAAATTCAATGTGATTTTAGTCGACAAGAACTCAAGCAAATATCCCTTCAATACCAAATTATGGTTATAACCAACATTCCTTTCAATCCAATGTGCACTCAAATAAAATCAATCCACTAAGTACTAAGCCTAAACCTCTAAAAACTACCAAAAATCTTTTTTAGTGAATTTTGACAACTCCCATTGAAGCAAATGTATCACTTTGAAACACATATCCTATGGTCACTAGGGCCAGAGTAAGTGTCCATAAACCCAAACTTTGATCAGTTTATCCCTATAGCAACCTTAACACCCTTATCTGTCCAAAAAGCTTTAGCCATACCAAAATGGAGAAATGTTATGCAAGAGGAATATCTATCACTCTTCAAAAATCAAACTTGGAGTATAGTCCAAGTAACATAATGCTATACTAGTAGGCTACAAGTGGATTTACAAAGTCAGGCATAATACTTATGGAAGCTTTATAAAACACAAAGACAAACTTGTAGCAAAGGAATTCTTATGAACTATTAGTGATGACTTCTTGAAACTTTTAGTCTTGTTGTTAAATACAACACTATTAGATTGATCATAAGCTTGGTAATACTGAAATCATAAAAGATGTTTTCATAGATCAACTAGAAGGATTTTGAAGTGTTGAATATAATAACTATGTGTGCAAATTTCACACTGCATTTCACGGACTGAAATAAGCTTCCAAAGCTTTGTCACACATGTTGGAAGAAGTTCTCATCTCTTAAGGATTGAAAAACTCCAAAATTGACTCATTTTTCTTCTATAAACATAAAGGAGATAACCTTGTTATGCTATTGGTCTATGTAGATAACATAATCAACACATGAACCTTCAAATCATTCATTGACCAATTGTACATAATTTTAATCACAAGTTTGCATTAAAGGATGTGGGAGAACTCTTCTACTTCTTAGGTATTAAAGTAAATAAAATTGGATCCGCATTATACCTCTCATAAGTAAGTATATTCAAGACAAGCTAGTAAGATGTCATATGCGTCTAAGCAAGCCTTTTTTTACTCTTAATATCACAAGACAAAAACATAACAAAGAAGGAGGAAAACAACTTTCAAACCCTTCACTCTATATAAGCATAATAGGCTCTTTGCAATGTGAAACTATTACAAAACCTAACATAACTTACTCAGCAAACAAATTGATTTAGTTTATGCAATAGCCAATAGGGAAACACTGGTAAGGTGTCAAAAATTAATGAGATACTTAAAAGGAAAAACTAAGTTGGGCCTTTTAAACAATTCAAAAATGAAACCTTGAAATTCAAGCTTCTCTTATTTTGATCAGGCCTACAAGGTAGAGAAAAGGAAGTCAACTGAGGGATGTTGTAACATGTGTAACAAAGCTTTGGAAGCTTATTCTCAATTGCACACAATCTAATTATACATGGAAGTTTAAATACATTGAAATAGATATTCACTTTGTAAGAGACATAGTCAATTATAGGGAATTTGTGTCTCAGGTTTACTTGTTTAATTAATACAAACGAGGTCTTCAGTTACCAAAAAAAAAACTATAAGGAAGTAACAACTAAATATATTTCATCCAAAGAGCAAATAGTTGACATATTTAGCCAAGTTCTACTAACAAATTTATCTACGGGGAAAACCCAAAGTCCCGCCAAAAGCCTTTGGTTTGAGGGGGAATGTGAAAGAACAATTAGTGCAACCAATTTAGTGGCAACATAAGGAAAAACAATAAAACAGGTTGGTAGTTCTAGTGATCCTACAAAGGAATATTAGACTTGCTTGTGGAGATGCAAACAGTGTAGTTTGTTATCGATCTAAGCAGGGAGGATAATACATCAATATTCGAAGAGAATAACTCTCCCACAAAGTTCAAAAATCATTAGGAAATTTCTAGAAAGCTTTACCAGTCTTTGTACATGCTTTGTCTATATATAAACTCTTTTAGAAATGAAATCAATTGAGCTTTTCTAGTGGATTATCTGTTTTACTTCATTTTATCTCTTAATTCTTGTTACTCATCCTTTAAATACTTTTTCCAAGCAATCTGAGCTACTAAGCTCAGTAATCGAAAATTGATTATGTCCAAGTGATTCCAACATTTAACATAAATTGAGAGTATCCAAAATTTAGCTTTCTATGGTGAGATTGAAGATAGTAATTCTTATTCAAAGAAACTATGCATATACACTTTTGGTATATAATTTGGGCACACAGATGATGTATCATCATTTGATTAGATGATTTTGAATTAAAAATAAAGTAATATTTAATTATACGATAACACATCATCTGTATATCCAAATTATGTATCAAAAGTATATACATATAATATTACTATTGAACCAGCAACAAATTAATGCAACCTTAATAGCCAAGTTGTGATGCTTTAGCTAGATTTGTCTTGAAGATATTTTTGTACTAGTTTATGTAAAAAAATCTCCTAACTTTATTTTGTTTTCTTTAGAAGTTTAAACGTTTGTGATAGAGCGTAATCCAAACTGATGGTGAGACAAATTTCCTTGATTTATGGAGAGTTAATATTGACTAAGTTTTTGTAACAATTATATATATGTGCAAATTAAAGAAGTTATGTTGGTCTAAAAAAAATTTTGTTTTTTTTTTCTTTCTTTTGGTTATTTTCTCTCACAAATGGTATCAAATCTTCCTCTGGTTTTTTGAGGATTGAGAGAAGAGAGAAAACAAGTCAAGAAACCTCACAAAAAACTTTAAATACTTAAAAGTTAGTTCTTCCATGGCTTCATCAATTTCTTAGGTATTTCACCATCAATCTTCAATGGACAAAATTATCAGATTTAGGCTGTTAAGATGAAGGCTTATCTTAGAGCATTTGATCTTTGGGATGTTGTAGAATCTGAAAGAGATGTCACTCCACTTCCAAATAATCTTACTATTAACCAAATCAAATACCACTCAAAAGCAGTAGCCAAAAGGTGCAAAACACTATCATGCATACATTCAGTTGTTGATGAAATCACCTTTACACAAAATTATGGCTTTTGAAACAACCAAGGAAGCTTGGAATAAACTTAAGGCTGAGTTTCAGGGTAGTAATAAGACCAGGCAAATGTAGATCTTCAACTTGAGAAAAGAATTCAAGCTACTCAAGATGAAAGAGACTAAGCACGTTAAAGACTACATTGATAGAGTGATAAAGATAGTTAACCAATTCAGGTTATTAGGTAAGGAGCTATCAGAGAAAAATATTGTTGAGAAGGTGATGGTGACCTTACTTAAGAGATTTGAAGCAAAAATCTCTTCTTTTGAAGATTCATGGGATATATCACAACTAACACCTACTGACCTTACAAATTCCTTGCAAGCAGTGGAACAAAAAAAACGCTTTCAAAAATGAAGTTAGTGCCTTTAAAAGTACTCTACTTGTAGATCAAAGATCCAAGAGTTAGTATAATGGTACTAAAACAAGATTTCTAGTTCAAAGAAAAGAAAGAATAACACAATAACAATGAAGAGGAAGGAAAGGCAAGTAGTTCAATGTAATGCCTGTAAGCAATATGGTCATGTTGAGAAGGTTTGTTCCAACAAGCAAAATCAACAACCTCAATTACAGCAAGCCCAAGTGGCAGAAGTCACTTAACCACAAGAGGAGAAATTGTTTGTTGTTACTGTTGTTGATAAATGTTTAGCAACAACTGAAGACTCTAGTGTGTGGATTGTAAACAGTGGTTGCACACATCATGTGACTGCTAATTTGAGTAGTTTCAAGGGATTGGGTAGTAACTACTCTTCAAAAGGATGGCTACTTGATGTGAAAAGCAAAGGTGTTATTATGGTCGAGACTCCATCAAGTACCAAATTAATCACTGATGTGCTTTTTGTACCTAAGATTACCAATAATCTTTTAAGTGTTGGTCAGTTACTAGATAAAGGTTATGCCTTGTTTTTTTTAAAATAAGAAGTGTGAAATTGTGGATCGTATTGGTGTCAAGCTACTCTCAATAAGAATGCAAAACAAATGCTTTTCACTTGAATGGAAGCATACTAAAATTAAAGCTTACACCACAATAGAAGATAAAACTTCTCTTTGGCATAAAAAATTTGGTCATGCCAATTATGCATCTCTTTTTTAATTACAATCAAAGAAAATGGTGACCGATACGTCATTGGTACATGATCATAATGTTGTATGTGGTGTTTGCCAAATTGGAAAATTGAGCAAGTCTATATGCCTATGAGCACTCCATCTTATGATGGAAGTAGATACTTTTTTCCATTTATTGATGACTTTAGTAGGTTTTGCTAGGTTTATTTTCTTAACCAAAAGTCAAAAGTATTTGATATGTTCTTGCAGTTCAAATTTTTGGTAAAGAACCAATGCTCAAATCTGATCAAATCACTAAGATCAGGTAACGACACTAAGTATACCTTATCTTAGTTCAAGTAATTTTTGCAAAAAAGCTAGCATAAATCATTAGCTTATAGTGACCTATTCTCTTTAACAGAATGATGTCAGTGAGAGGAAGAGTAGGTTAGTAATGAACATGGCAAGATGTTTACTTTTTGAGAGGGGACTTCTTAAGGAGATATGGGTAGAAGTAGTCAATATTGTTATCTATTTATAGAATAGACCTCTAACTAAATCAATTGAAGGTAAAACTCCCTATGAAATGTCGACAAGAGTCAAACCCTCAATTGCTCACTTGAAGGTGTTTGGAAGCATATGTTATTCTTTTATTCCTGAAGTCAAGAGAGATGAGTTGGATCAAAGAGCTCAGGTTAGTGCTCGTGTTAGTTACAGTAGTAATTCCAGGGGTTATAAAATCTTGGATGATAATACTTGACAAATCTATGTTAGTAGAAATGTCAAATTTGATGAAAGTGTTGCCTGGGATTGGGAGAAAACTACTACAACAAGTTTAAATAAGTCTCATCATGGAATATACCTCTAGAGCAAGCTGTAACTTTAGAAGAAGATGAAAGTGACTCTAATGAAAAGAATCATGTTGTTAGGGGAACCAGGTCCTTAGAAGACATTTATAACATGTGTAATGTTGCAATGCATGAACAAACAGTTGGATCAGATGTATTGAAGTCACCAGAATGGAAAGTAGCAATTGAAGAAGAAATTAATATGATAAATAAGAATGACACTTGGATTTTGGTTGATAGACCTTATGGTAGACATGTCATTGGTGTGACATGGGTTTTCATGCTCAAATTGAACTCTGATGGAAGTATCAACAAGCACAAGGTTAGGCTAGTAGATAAAGTATACTCTCAACAATATAGGATTGACTTTACTAGAACCTTTGCACCTGTGGCAAGGTTTGATACAATCAGGTTACTATTTGTCTTGGCAGCTCAAAAAGGTTGGCTTATGTTTCACTTGGATGTTAAATCTACATTTCTAAACGGCACTTTAAAGGAGGAGATATATGTTGAGCAACCTGAAGGTTTCACCAATCATGAAGGTGTAAATAAGGTCTATTTGTTGAAGAAAGTTCTTTAAGGCTTGAAACAGGCACTTAGGACCTAGTATAGCAAGATTGATGAGTTCTAACTGAAATTAGGATTTGTTAAAAGTTGTAATGAAGCCACTTTGTATGTGAAACATGAAAATCAAGCTTGATTGGTTGTTTCCATTTATGTTGATGACCTTTTAATTACTAGTAGCAACACAAATTTGGTGGATGAGTTCAATGATCAATTGAAGAAGGTTTTTGAAATGAATGATTAAGGTTTGATGACTTACCTTCTTGGAGTTAAGGTGTCACAAACTCCACAAGGAATTTTTATTAATCAATGAAAATATGCACAAGATTTATTGGTGAAATTTGCTATAATTGATTTCAAACCAGTCAATACTTCGACTATTCAAGGAGAAAAGTTTAGCAATTCAGATGAGGCAAATGGAGTTGATGCAACAATCTATAGAAGCTTAATTGGTAGTCTTTTATACATGTCAATCATAAGAACAGACATAATGTATGCTACCGGTGTTCTCTCTAGGTTTATGAATGCTCCAAGTGAAATTCACTTCAAGGCTACAAAAAGGGTTCTCATATACATCAAGGGAACATCTAATTTTGGAGTGCTCTATAAAAGGTTTACTATTGTCAAGCTCATTGGATTTACTAATAATGATTGGGGAGGTTCTAGTGATGATATGAAGAGTATATCTAGTTATTATTTCACCACTGGTTCTAGAGTTATTTGTTGGAATTCAAAGAAACAAGAGATTGTTGCACAATCCACAACTGAGGCAGTGTATTTTGCAGCCTTAACAACAAAAAAATCGAGCTCTTTGGATTCAGAAGGTGTTAAATGACCTTAAAGATGACCAATTAAAGCCATCTAAGATTTTCTGTGATAGCAAGTTTATCGGTGCTATGGTGAAAAATCCAGTATTTCATGGAAAGACCAAGCACATCAAGATTGAATATCATTTTCTCAAAGAAGCAGAAAAGAAAGGAGAAGTCTTTCTCTTTTCTTTTTGTCATTTTCTCTCACAATTGCTCATTCTTATTATAGTGATCCATTTGTTTTCTTTGACCAATTAATATGATCTTGTATTTTGGAATCAGCTGAAGATCTTTTCTAAGCTTACCAATGCATGTGATGTAGACAATCTTTGTACCATTTATATGTATGTCATAATATATATATATACTAAACACAGCTAGATAAGTATGGAACTTAAGCGTTTCTTATAATTAATTGACATTTACTATGTTCAGTGTACGAGTAATATATAAATCTCAAGTCATAATCCCAAGACAAGTGTATTTTATGTGGTGAGATTATGTGAAGGTAGTATCTTCACATAGCAAGTCAAATTATCTTCATATAACTCTTAAAATACTTTATTATAAGGTTCATCAAACCAAAAACTAATTAAAAATGGAGATATTATCATCATTTTTTGATGGAGCATAATCATGCCTCTGTAATCTCAAGATTGATCTGTAATAATAACTTAATATCTTTAAAGCTTGTTTATTATAAGCATAAAATAAGCCTAAAATCTTGGAATATATAACAAGACAAAAGCACCAAGATGTGGCTAAGTATATAAAAATATCTTTGTTTGCCCCAGTTGCCATCTAATTTGACAATCTCTTGTTTGCTGAGGCATTATCATAATGTAATGTGAGAGAAAATATTGAAGTTTGTCTTGATCTCTGGACAACATGCACCAGCACCAAGATATGCGTAATGGTAATGGTATAGATCCAAACTGTACTCATGAATCGTGTGAGTCAGATCATGCATTATCACTGCTAAATGTGTGCATGCCATGAAAAATTTAATTATATTTAGTTAATTTCTTCAGTCTGGCTGTAATTTCATCTAATATACCATAGATTAGTCAACAATCAAAGTTGTGATTGCATGATCATTATTGAAGATTTAATTTAGAACAAATTAATATAAAATCACGTGATCCTAATTTGAAAGATCTACATATAGGGTATAAAATATTATATTAAAATTTTATGAATACAAAAATACTTGGGATGTCATTGTGCAATCCAAATCTATAGAGCTCTCAAAATTATCTAAATCTAAGTAAAGTTATATTATATAGGTTTCCGAGAGATGATCTAATCAATATATAGAAGGTTGTTTGATTTTTTCATCAAATATTTAATATATCTTAAACGTCATATTAATATTGTCTACTCAAATCATAATTTCTAAATGTATTAAGTTATTAATCATTTAACTTCATATATAAACTGTTATTCAACTATTTCATTACTCAATTATATAAAACCAAAATCATAGTTATTATTGCCAACAACAGGAAATATTCTTACTCATTATTCTTTGCTTCCTCAATAGAAGAAACATTCCATACATATAAATAAATAAACATAGCCAATAGTATTATAGTAACCATTAATAGTAATACATTATAGAAGTGTTTCCTTCCATTAACATTTCAGGTAATCTCTTATGTTACCCTGAAAAAAAAGAAACAAGGAAAACAAGATGATGGATCGATGTACATCAAGAATACATAAGTTAATCACTTACAATGAACTGGAACATCAGCAGCCACAAACAAACGATATTTGATATGATTAAAAGATATATGTCCCGCTCCTTGTGAATTAATGTTATTTTCTCCATCAATTTTCGTGACCGGTTGGTGAAAAACCTCGAGTGCAGCCATAAATTACACCAGTGCCCCCAAAAACCTGACTGATTCCATCGCCTCAATCGGATCAGAAAAAGGGAATTGCACCAGAGAAGACAATAGTAGATAAAACTATTGAACCGTAGCTCATGAAACCTAACCGAATACTCATATGGAGAGGGTTTATTCAAATTCAAAGGAGGAGAAATGGAGAACGGGTGAAACAAAAAGATAATGAATAATTAAGAGAAAAAGGAATAGTTATAGATAATATTAGTTAGTCATCGCCATGAATATACCAGCAAAGGAGCATGGTGGCACAACGGCGCACTATGTAGATACGCGCACGTTGCTCTTTAACCAGAGAAGCACACTTGGTGGAGAAGCCATGCCTCTTTCTCTTTCTAGAAGCCTGGGCTCCGTAC
Source organism: Mangifera indica (assembly GCF_011075055.1). Taxonomy (NCBI): domain Eukaryota; kingdom Viridiplantae; phylum Streptophyta; class Magnoliopsida; order Sapindales; family Anacardiaceae; genus Mangifera; species Mangifera indica. The sequence goes on along the minus strand of NC_058142.1, from coordinate 10,419,741 downwards.
TTGTATTGCTGTAACTGTAGCTCAGCCATGTCGTACTGTATTATTGGAAGCAAATTGGAGAGGGAAAAAAAGCTCACTGAAGAGCTTGAAGCCGTATGGGATGAGGGGGTAAAGCACATATATATAAACACATTCAAAATTACAAACTCAAAAGCCAAGAAAAGTTGACTGTAATACGAAGGAAGTGAGGGGATGAACATGGACAGGTTCGAAACTGGGGGATTTGCACAAGAAAATGAGGCAGATTTTTCAATGGAGGAGTGAACGTGGGCTTGAAGCATTAATTACATATATTGCAAGAATTTGTAAGTCCACTTTGTGGTACCACTGTTAAAATCTAAGGGATCTCAATGAATATAAAAGAATATTTTTGTATAAGTTAGAGGATAACCAAAGGAGAGTTATTAATATATTGTTTAAGTTAGATTAGAGAAGTGGCAAAGGTGAGCATGAAGAGAGTAATTGTGTTGAATGAAGACAAGGCAAGGATAAGAGTTTATGGGAACAGGGTCCCGGCAAGCTGATCTCAATTTTGAGAAGGGAAGTTGGTTTGGTTGGATTTATTCTATATCCAAATGCCGTGGCTCGCACTCCCATTTCTTTGTCATACTCACACCAGCCTACTAAGATATATTAACTCATTATATGCCATTGAAAAAAAGACTTGAACAATACATTAACTGTAGAATTTTTAATAAGTTTTAAAAGGGTTTAAGTTTAAGATTCACAAATGTTATATTAATATTAGAGTCTGAATTATCAAATGCATCAATTGTTTCTAAATTTAATAATTGGATTTAAAATTTTATCTATTCAATATAACTGATTAATTTCAAAGCTTTGCGATTTTTAATAATTATGAGTGGTCAAATACAACCTTAACTTCAAGAACAAAAGTAAAAATCATAAATGAGTTCCCACAGAGACAAGTACTAGGTAAAACAAATAATGCGGAAAGCTAGGTAGGAAGGAAGATCTAATAGACCTCTACCGTTCCTTCCTGGAACATACCTCATCTATTGAGCTTCTTCTTTTATGAGTCGATGCAATGTATGTAGTCAGGAGTGAAGCAGAAGCCACTACATAACAAGTACATTTGTGGTACTATATTAATATAATATGAACATTAACCTCAGCGGCCTTTAGCCACCTTTTTGGAAATTCATTAAGTTAGTAATCTAAATACTCAATCTCTTTAAATAAGTTAACTCTCTAGGTCCAACTAAGGATTGTGCAAGTATTGGGCCATGATTGCAGTCTCCGGACTTTTTTTTTTCTCTGGTAAAAAAAAAAAAAAAAAAGTCTTGCTCTAACTATACCATAAATATTCTGCCATTTCCTTTAATACAATTAGTACGGATACTGTTGATATTTGTGATAAATAATTTATTAATGGAACTAGATATTCAATCATGGCAAATGAAAAGACATATAAATTAATTATTTGACTAGAAATTATTATTAATTGGTCTGTCCGTTCCAAATCACTTCTCACCCTTAAATTTGGTCTAATCTTGAACTCTAGATTCAGAATTTTAATCAAATTTGTTCCGAATCACTTCCATAATAAGAAAGGCCAAAACAACACCTTCTGTAATTTGACTGACGGTTCCACCCTTCAATTTTATAGGTAACTTTTTTTTCAACTTTTTGTCCATTTCAAACATTAGGTTAAACAATATCTAGTAAAATTTAAAATGATCAGTTAATAGGATATGATATAGCATAAAAAAAATTATAGTTAGGACTTTTTTATACAAAAAATAATTCATATTGAGTGCCAATAAAAATGAATTATGTTCACATTAACACAAAGCTAACCTAAATTGATCTGAACTAAATATTTTAAACAAAATATTGTATAACATCTTAACAATAAAAAATTTTCAATATCTTTTATTTTCTTCATTTGACAGAAAGAGTTTCAATTCACAAAGTCTATATTCTCTAATTCAAATCAATAAATAAATCAATATTGCATCATCAAACACTAAATTTACATCACCCAAAGACATTTTTAATTTAATAACTTTTTTGTTAGCCTTGTAAAAACTATCTATAGTTTTTTTTTTTATTAGTGTGTTATAAGTACTATAATTTGAACTTATTGTGTGTCATATTCTTCTGTCTGTTAATGGTTTTAATATTAACAATAGTTATATTTATCATATATATTGAAAATTAAATTTCTTTAATATTTGACAAGTAATTATTACTCTCATTGATTATCAATTGCATTATTTTGAAGTTGACGTTTTAGACCTATTTGGATTCTTGATAATGATATTTTGTTATTTTACCCTTATATTTTATCATATATAAAAACAATAAGCAAAATATTAGTATTAACATAAAATAGAGTAATTTTGTTTTGACAAAATGTCACTTCGTGTCAAAATATCTTCTTGTGTATTATTTTATAACATATCGTATTATTCCTTGACATTTTGACAAAGTGTGTTGTTTCGTAATAAATCATGACGTTATATGTTGTGTCTTGACATGATTTTACTTGTTACCTAGTTTGGGTTGATTCAAATAGAGTTAGGTCAATTGGTTTAGGGTTAAAAAATGTTGATACAATTTTATTTTAAATTGGGTTAGGGTTAGAGTATCTGACTCAAAATTTAAATTGATACAATATAAATATGATATGATGACACAAACTATCATGTCTAATCTTAATTAGTTAAAGAGTATTTATGTTACTTTATATATATAGTAAATAATTAATAAAATCAACACCCTTAAAATTTAATCCTTTTATTTTCCCCCTTATTTACCTTTTTCGTCTTCATTTTCTTTTCAATTCTTCTTCTCATCTCTTTCTTGTTCTTCCTCTTCTCCTTCTTCAATCTTCTCTTGCGTTTCATGCTATTGAATTTCATTTTTTAAAATTTTTGTTGTGATTTTAAAAGATTATCTTATTGTTGTTGACAAGGTGAAGTCATTATTGGTGTTGGTAGTGGTAATGGTAGTGGTAGTGGTAATGGTGGTGTCGTGAGTGGGCGTGTGACAATAACAGTGGTGTTGTTTTCAATTCATAATAATGGTGTGTAATTATATGGCGGGTGCCACTTGCCAACTGTTATGGATTGTGGCATTTATGTAGCTGGTTTGTGCATTGTAGTAATGAGTTGGTGGTAAAAGGGTAAGGTCATTAACAATGGTTAGTGGTGACAATTGTAGTGTGTGGGTGTTAGGTGGTGTTAACAATAGTGGTGTGTAGTGATGTTGGTGATAATGTTTAGACGTTATTGGTTGAACAGGTGTTAGCGGTAGTATGTGAGAGAAGATAAAAATGAAAAGAAGAAGACGATGATTTCACTTAAGACAATTAATAAGTCCACAGTTTTTTGTCATTTTAATATTATCACGTTAATTATTATATTTTAGAAGTTAATAATTAAGAATATTTTTATTTTTTATGTTTTATATTAAAATTTAACCCAAAAAAATTTACCCTAAAATGGGTCCATGTTTAGATAAAACCACACATTTCAAAGGTTTAGCAAATATACCAAAATTTCCATTTGAAACCCCAAAATACCCTTGCTTGGAATTGTGAACGATTCTTTTCTCGTGAGTTACTTGCAACCTTATAGGAGATCTTATGGTATAATTGTGACCTCATCAACGTGTTCTTCAACCCTTGGTATAATTGTGTTTATAGCTTTTTAGATCTTATGGTAATGTAATCATTGATTTGGTTTATTTTTTCAAGATTTTATGCTCAATTATCAAGATAGGGACTTCAAGTTCCATGAGGCAATCAAATTTCGAGTACACATTATGCTTTAGATGAAGATGGACACCGTGACCGTTATTAGAGAGAAACTCACGTTGACTTAGTGAGCACTATTTAGGACAACCTGTTTTGGGCACTTATTGGATTTGGAGGAGCTAAGGTTTAATGTCATTTTTATGCATGTGGTGTTACTTTGTATGATTAAGTAAGGGGACAAAGTGTAAGAAATGTGGTTTAGATTAAACAGTGTTGAGATCTGATTTGGTCTTGCTAAGTTTGCACTAGTTACAAATATGATCTTCAGGTATCACAGAGGGGTGTCTAACTATGTTGATTGTGCGAAACGGTCTCGATTGAATGAGGAGTACTTCTTTGGTATTCGCATAGCATTAACCTATTTGTATATTAAGAATACAGTTCAAACAAAAATTTAGGAAAACAATGATAAGGTTGCTATAAAGTTCGCGGTGTTGTATTTAACATTTTTGCAACTATTAGAAGCAAACAATAGAAATGTCATATATGATCTTTTTTGCATTTATTCGATGATCTAGATACATTTAGTCAATACTCATATAGTTTGGTGTCATGGAATAAGATAGTAGATTCCATGTGGTGGGACATACATAGCAAATATGAGTATTGTCTATAGTATTACCTGCCTTATAAGAGATGGATCTTTATAGTTAACTACAATGTTATGAGATTTTTCATTGCATTCCAGGTAAGTATTGCATAATCTATCAAGTCAAAATCTATACACATGATTGTAAATACTAACCATAAATGTTGTTTATTGTATAGTATTGGATTTACAAAACAGTTAGAGTCTCATCGTCTTATATCAGTCTTCAAGCAGATGATTAGGTCCTTCATATGCTAAAACGGAGGATCGTTGTACCACTAACTTGGGATGACGTTGGAAAAACTTGGGACGCTCCTCTAGTAAGTTAATCATTCATAAATTTATAGTTTATCATTTGATTTTCCATTTTTTTGAATTCTTACTAATATCTGTTTTGATCCGAGATGTAATTTCACCAGTATTACATCTAATACAAATAGAGCAGGAGACCAAGTGGTAAATATGAGCTTTAGAGTTTATAGGAAGGGAAATACCATATTTCTTATCAAATGATGAGTCATCAGAATCTGATAACGATAACATTGCTCAATCAGCATACCTTTCATATTTCTAGGTACCTTCAGTAGGGTCTTTTTAGTCCTCTAATGTTCAAAGTCCTAATCTCCCCATGTCAACTCCTCCAACTCGGGTTTCCCTCGTATAGGTGGCCAACACCCCACTCTTTATGCCAACTCCCCCAACTTGAGTTTTCTCTACACGAGTGGCTAACCACCAACTCTTTATGCCAACTCCCCTAGCTCGAGTTTCCCTTGCAAAGATGGCTAGCCCTCAACTCCCCATGCAAACCCCCTAAATTAACTGGCTAGCCATCTATCTCTCTAGTGTCACCTTTGTCAATACACCTCTACAGATGTCTACCTCTTGTGCTCATCCATATTGTCATCGTTATCATTATCACTATGATTTCCACCATACTCTTGAAAACTTTATGACTATGTCTAGTAGTCTATCAGATGATCCTCCATTTCTTTCTCTTGAATATTTTTGGCTTGTTAATTGTCTCTTCCTTCATTTGGATTCTTGATATCATAGAGTTTTATCAATCCTCGTAAACTTCTTGCTATGATTTTTACATACTTAAAATCATCATCATCTACAATTTCAATTAGACCCATCGATGTATCACCAGGAATAAATATGTGGACATTTGATTGACTTCAATCAATTTTGAGACAATAACATATTTTCATCATAAATCTTTTGAAATCAATACTCATGTCAATACAAATCGGTCTCTCATTTCTACCGACATATCTTATTACATTGTTATTATCTAAAAGTCATTACCCTTCATAACAAATCATAAATGTAATTTTTTTCCATCTTTGCCTTAAACTGAACCTAAAACAATAAGCAAACACCTAGAATAACTAATTGTAATTCACGGGTCCAAAAGAATGGGATAACAAGATCACCTACCGTTGGTGACCTCCCCTATGGTTGGCAAGATCGGCTATGGGTGGCAACCTCATTAACCGATTTTTCATTTTGTTTTTTATCTATATTTTACCTAGATTTTCGTCAACTCATTCCCAATTTAACTATTAATACTTCAACATTATATCAACATTAAACAATTTAACAACGTGAATTCACAATATTAAAAAGTAATAAATTATATTTCACGTGATATCACAACATGAATTTAGCATACGTTTTTTGATTTTCAATTGTTAAATAAGAAAAAACATAACATAAGGGGTATAGATCAATACTGAGCCAGATTTGAATGATTTTCTTGTAAGACTTTTCGAAGATATGTGATTTTTTGTGTGAAAAGGCTAGCTTATCTTTATAAGGTTAAAGACAACAGTAGTTTTGGTATTCAATAAACTTTGCAATATAAATGTTTACTATGATAAAAATATAGTATATTTGTATAGAAGAGCCCATTTTATGGCATCCCAAGTAAAAAATATCACTCTAAAATTAAAAGGGTGGATACCTATCACTTAGTAAAAATAAAAATTGAAAATTAGTCATTGCCATAAGAAAATACCATAAAGTCCCATCAAATATCATTTCAAGGACACCAAATTAAACCATCAAGCAAGAAAGTATGTGCCTTCTTGATCCATCCATATTTTTTATTATTATAAATGTCCAACTGCATCTGTGATCTCTACTAATAATTTTAACCAACTACAATGGTTCAAAATTACAAAGTTTCCTTGTTGGTTTGTGATGTTAAACCTTAGCTTGTATGTAACATCCGAATTCAGGTGTGTCAGTAAACTCCACTTCCAAAATTACCCCTAGAATGGATTTTACAACTTGTTGTGTAAAGAAATTGTAAAAGAATTATAGAAAACTGCTAAATGAGCAATATTTTTCAAAGGGGGTAAAATGGTCATTTTATAAAGATTCAAGGGACAAAGTGGGAATTAAAATTGAAGGGCACACTTGAAATTATATGGTGGTGCTAAGGGTTTTTGGTAATTGGCTAAGGATAAAATAGTAATTTATGGAAAAGATTAAGGGCAAAATGGTCCAATAGGCTTATAAATTATATAATCTATTCATCTTCTTCCTTATTGCCGAGAACTCCATGAAATTAAGCTAAAGTTTTTCTCTTAACCAAAATTCGTCCAAAAACCTAGCTAAACCACCTAATTTCCAGAGGCCCCAGTTATAAAAAGTGTAGATCTGTCAATTCTGGTCAGTTCTAAGGTAAGAAATTTAATTTTTAAGATATGTAAAATTTGGGAGTTTGATGGATGATCATATTTTTGGTTGATTAAGGTTGCCAGAAAGAAGAAAAGAAGGTGAATAAGCTTAAATCACCAAATCAGCAAAGAAAAGGTAAGAATTTCATACTTTACATACTTGAAGTAAATTTGAGTTAGGTTATTTAAATAACCTTTACTTATATCAGTATGTAAGGTATTAGAATTAAGGTGATTTATGCTTAAAAGGATAAAGAAATTCATTAGGATTCAGGATGTAATTTTTGGCCATAAGGGTAAAAAGGTAATTTTGACCATAAGGGCAAAAATGTCATTTTATGCGATATAGGTTAATGTTGTTTAATTATGTGCATGTTATGTGAAATAACCCTTATATTAAGCCTATATTGTATAATTGAAATTAAATTGAGGCATGATATTTATATATATAAATGCATGAGAAAATAATATGATGTTTGAGAAGAAATGAAAAGAATAAGGGAAAATAACAAATGTGCATATTTCATATTATGGTTATATATGCATACATGAGGAATCATAACATATGCATGATTTAGAAAAAATAAAGAAAGAGGAAAAATATTTTCTAAGTCATGCATGCTTTCAGAAAATGGAAAACAAGTGTTTTTGATTTTATCATGACGCATATGATACAGGAAAGCAGAAAACATACTAAAAATCCTTACACGCCAGCTGTACTGTGTGGACAGCAAATAAAATAATCGGTTGTGCTGTGTGGACAACCAGCTGTACTGTGTGGACAGCAAATAAAATAATCGGTTGTGCTGTGTGGACAACCAGCTGTACTGTGTGGACAGCAAATAAAATAATCGGTTGTACTGTGTGGACAACCAGCTGTACTGTGTGGACAGCAAAGAAAAGAAAAATATCAGCTGTACTGTGTGGACAGCAAAAGAAAAATATTAGCTGTACTGTGTGGACAGCAAAGAAAAAAAATATGCGTGTAAGAGAGAATTATACTTTGTATGGTGACTGCAAGTACTATCATATGTAGTCTAAATTGATCAATGAGAATGAGAGAGAAACAAATTAGTAAATATTTTATGAAAGTCATTTACATTAGAATTATGCATACAAGCCTGTGTGGCTGATAAAGAGTTGAGAAAGATGTACGATCAGAAAATAAAAATGTCATGGCACTCATACATGCATAAATCATAATGAGTGAATCATATCTGTATAGTAAGGAAATGAATAAATGTGTGAAAGAAAAGAATTATGATATGTGTTAAATGCGTGTTCTGTGTCAATTATTTTGTTGTAAATAGTTCAGACACGCTGAGTATGGAAAAGATTATAAAAGATTAATACTGGTACGAAATACTTTAAGTGTTTAGTATGATTTTCTTACTGAGCCATAGTCGCTCACTCCGTTTAATTTAATATTTTACAGGTAAAGAAATGCAGCAAAGATTCCCGGGGAGCACTAATGAGACATGAGGCTAAGACAGGAAGGCACCATAATTTTGTTGACTTAAATGTTATGTATATGTATATATATATATATATATATATATATATATATATATATATATATATATATATATATATATATATATATATATATATATATATATATATATATATATATATATATATATATGACTAGTTTGGAAAATTAGTTATAAAGTTTCTGTGGGTGATAATTTTTTTTTATGATAGTTATTATTATGTACTTATTTTATTTATTATGATTATGTGATGAAAATCCAGTCGATTGGTAGGACTGGTTTGTGTGAATTATAAATTGGGAGTGTTACAGGGCATAATGAAAAAGAGAAAAATATTCCCCGGGCCCTCTAAAATAGGGGAACTCATGCCATTTTTCTGTAACACACCCAATGGTTAGGAGAGGTTACATTTTTGGTATCAGAGCGCGATTTTGGGCGCTTAAAGAAAAATATAATATAATGTGTGGTAATATAATACAATATATCTATGGTTTTGCATTCTAATATTGCATAGGTGCCCCTCATGTCTCATAGATCAGCTCCCGAGAATCGACTGCAGTAAGTTATTTTCTTTACCTGTATTCAAATAATAGAATATTATGTAATTACACTTATGCAGTTATTAGATGATGAGTACCACAAGACGAGGACGAGGACGGGGTCGTGGAAGGGGTATTCAGAGAGAGACGGGAGAACCGTCTAACCCTGCCCCGTCAGTTGGTTCAAGATTTGGGCTAGCAGAAATAAGAGATATAGTTCGTCAGGTGTTGACTGAAAGTCAAGATAGACCCACACCTGAAAATATAGCCAGAGATGCCATCCGAGATGAGATTAGAAGTGAGATTCGTGAGGAAGTCATAGAAGAAATCAGAAATGAAATGAGGAATGAAGGAAGAGGAGAAATTAGAGCTCAAAGGCGACTTGAGCCTATTTATTCCTTACCTAATCAACATACCCCTCTTGAATTTAAAGGTACTAAAGATCCTTTAGTGGCTGATGAATGGATCAAGCAAGTGGAAAGTACTATGGATTTATTTTCTATGACTGATAGAGAAAAAGTTCGGTATGCCAGTTTCTTAATGAGGGGAGAGGCCCGCGTATGGTGGGACCTAGTTAAAGAAACCAGAAATGTGGATCTGATGACCTGGAAAGACTTTAGAAGGGTATTTGAGGCCCAATACAGAACAGCTGATGTGGTAGCAGTCAAAGTTCAAGAGTTCATTTCTTTACAGCAGGGAGAGGGTTTAGTAAAGGATTACTCTACCCGTTTTGATGTCTTAGCCAGTTTTGCTCCAGGTATGGTGAGTACCCCTAGTCTCCGGCTAGACAGATTTCTTCAGGGCCTTAGACCGGAGATAGCCTTGCATGTGTTAGCTGGACCACAACCTCCTCAAACTTATGAAGAGGCATTGGAGAGAGCATTAAGGTTGGAGGTATATGTTAATAAGCTACCCAGGAATGCACCTTCTATGTCAACACCTCTATCATTGACAGTACCCCAAACAGTGATGCTAAGTCAGTCAGCTTTACCTGCTTCATTGACTATTTCTGTACCAGTTACAACATCAGGGGGTAGTTCAATTGGCTCCAGTTTCAGAAACAATAGAGGAAAAAGAAAATTCCAGTCAAAAGCAAGTAGAAAAGGTTGGAAGAGTGACAAAAGGCCTAGAAAAGAAAATATTCCCCAATGTCAGATTTGTGGGAGACGTCATAGTGGGGAATGTTGGTACCAGCAGAAACAAGTGATTTGTTATAGATGCCGACAACCAGGGCATATAGCAAAAGATTGCCAAAGTACCGAAGTGCCAGTTCAGATACAACCGCCACAAAGCCTAATTCCACCAGTGCAACCAGGGAGAGGTACTAATGCACGGGTTTATACAGCTACCCATAGTCAGGCGGAGGCTAGTCCATCTGCAGTTACTGGTCAGCTCTTTTTCCACTCTGTTTCCTTATATGCATTGATTGATTCAGGAGCTACACACTCCTTTATTGCACCAGAGGTTATTGAAAGGGTAGGTTTAGTGCCTGTTAGATCTACCCATTCCATTAGAATTGAGATGCCAGATGGTGGGAGTGTGATTACAGATAGAATACTAAAAGACCAGAAGGTAGTGATACATGGGAGAGAGTTAAAGGTGGACTTGATTGTCTTTGATATGCCCGATTTTGATGTTATCTTAGGCATGGATTTCTTAGAAAGATATGGAGTCGAGATTGACTGTAGAAAGAAAAAGGCTCGATTCCAACTCGATAATGGAGATCACTTTAATTTCGGAGAGGGCCATCAGCCTAGTATGATGATCAGTAGTGTAAAGGCATAAAAATTATTAAAGAAGGGGTGTACGGGATATTTAGCTCATGTGGTACATGAGCATGATGTTCAAAGATTGGGCGTTCAAGATGTCCCAATAGTACAAGATTTCCCAGATGTCTTTCCTGATGAGCTACCAGGTTTACCTCCAGAGAGAGAGTTGGAGTTTAGTATCGAGTTAGAACCTGGCTCAGCCCCAATTTCAAAAGCCCCTTACCGAATGGCTCCAACTGAATTACAAGAATTAAAGAAACAGTTGCAAGAACTTTTAGATAAGGGTTTTATTAGACCTAGCCACTCTCCTTGGGGAGCACCCATACTATTTGTCAAAAAGAAAGATGGGTCGCTTCGTATGTGCATTGATTACAGGGAGTTGAATAAACTGACGGTGAAGAATAAATACCCGTTGTCTCGAATTGATGATTTATTTGATCAATTGAAAGGAGCTTTTGTGTTCTCCAAAATTGACTTGAGGTCGGGTTATCACCAGGTGAGGATTGCAGAGCAAGATATTCCAAAGACAGCTTTTCAGACTCGCTACGGGCACTACGAGTTTGTGGTAATGCCCTTTGGATTGACTAATGCTCCAACAATCTTTATGGATTTAATGAATCGAGTATTTCATGATTGCCTTGACAAATTCCTAGTGGTATTTATTGATGATATCTTGATATACTCCAGATCAGAAGAAGAACATGTCGAACACTTGAGATTTGTGCTACAAAGATTGAGAGAAAAGAAATTGTATGCCAAATTCTCTAAGTGTGAATTCTGGTTGGATCGAGTAGTATTTTTGGGACACGTGGTTACTAAGGAAGGTATAACTGTAGACCCCAGTAAAGTGGAAACAATACTTGAATGGGTGAGGCCAAAGACTGTGAAAGAGATTAGAAGCTTTTTAGGGCTAGCCGGCTATTACAGAAGATTTGTACAAGGTTTTGCTCGGTTGGCCAAACCACTTACAGCTCTTACTAGACAAGGAACTCCTTTTATATGGACTGATGCTTGTGAAAAGAGTTTCCAAGAGCTAAAAACACGGTTGACTACAGCTCCTATTTTAGTATTGCCAGAGGAAGGTGTAGATTATGATATTTATTGTGATGCCTCGCATAATGGCTTGGGAGCCGTACTGATGCAAAGGGATAAGGTGATAGCGTATGCCTCTCGGCAGTTAAAAGATTATGAAACACGCTACCCTACCTATGATTTAGAGTTAGCAGCAGTGGTTTTTGCTTTAAAAATTTGGAGGCATTATTTATATGGAGTTAAATGTAATATCTACACCGACCATAAAAGTCTAAAATATTTTTTCACTCAGAAAGACTTGAATATGAGACAAAGAAGATGGTTGGAGCTAGTCAAAGATTATGAATGTGATATTAAATATCAACCGGGTAAAGCAAATGTGGTAGCCGATGCCTTGAGTAGAAAGATTGCCATAGCTCACCTCACCATTCAGATAGAGTTACAAAAAGAGTTTCAGAGGGAACAGATTGAGGTGATAAGAAGTCAAGTGGCCAGATTGGAAATTCAACCTAATCTCCTCAATGAAATAAAAGAGAAGCAAATAGAAGATTTGTGGTGCCAGAAAATAAGTCAACAGATATGTGAAGGGAAAGTAACTGAGTTTCAAATGATAGATGGAGTGCTCAAGTTCAGAAACAGGGTATGTATTCCCCAAGATCTAGAGTTGAGAAAGAAAATTCTAAGTGAAGCACATGATACACTTTACACTGCTCATCCTGGGGGAGTAAAGATGTATCAAGATTTAAAGAAAACTTATTGGTGGATAGGTATGAAGAAAGATATTGGTGACTATGTAGCTAAGTGCTTGGTATGTCAACAGGTCAAGGTCGAGCATCAGAGACCTTTGGGTTTACTGCACCCACTTAGTATTCCTGAATGGAAATGGGAAGATATTTCAATGGATTTCATCATTGGCCTACCTCGAGTACAAAAAGGTTATAATGCATTATGGGTGATTGTAGATAGATTGACTAAATCGGCCCATTTTATTCCAGTGAAAGATAGTTTTACTTCAGATCAATTGGCCCAGATTTATATACGGGAGATTGTGAGATTACATGGCGTACCCAAAACTATTGTGTCAGATAGAGACCCCAAATTTGTTTCAGCTTTTTGGGGTAGCTTACAAAGAGCAATGGGTACTAGGCTGGCATTTAGCACAGCATATCATCCTCAAACAGATGGCCAAACAGAAAGGGTGAATCAAATACTAGAGGATATGTTGAGGGCCTGTTGTTTAGATTATAAAATGACCTGGCATGAAATGATTCCATTGATCGAATTTGCATATAATAATAGTTACCAGTCCACCATTAAAATGGCCCCATATGAGGCTCTTTATGGAAGAAAGTGTAGATCCCCATTACATTGGGATGATATAGGAGAGCGAGATGATTTGAGTCAAGTTCTTGGGCCTGAGTTAACCCAAAGAATGGTGGAAGATATAAAGATTATCAAGACTAGATTGAAGCAAGCTCAGGACAGACAAAAGAGCTACGCGGATTTGAAAAGGAAAGAAGTAAAGTTCCAACCGGGTGATAAAGTTTTTGTGAAAGTAGCCTCTTATAAGCACGTGATGAGATTTGGAAGAAAAGGGAAACTTGCTCCAAGATTTATTGGCCCATTTGAAATTTTAGAAAAAGTGGGCAAGGTGGCTTATAGACTTGCACTTCCACCTAGTATGGATCGAGTTCATAATGTATTTCATATTTCTTTATTGAGAAAATACATTAGCGATCCTGCACATGTCTTGAAATCAGATGATGTGGAATTAAAAGAAGATTTAGCTTATGAGGAGCAACCGGTGCAGATACTAGACAGAAAAATAAAAGAGCTCCGAAATAAGACAATTTCATTAGTGAAAGTATTATGGAAGAATCATAAGGTGGAAGAAGCCACATGGGAGGTTGAGCAACAAATGAGAGAGAGATTTCCCAACTTATTTGTTTAAATTTCGAGGACGAAATTCTTTTAAGGGGGGAAGAAATGTAACATCCGAATTCAGGTGTGTCAGTAAACTCCACTTCCAAAATTACCCCTAGAATGGATTTTACAACTTGTTGTGTAAAGAAATTGTAAAAGAATTATAGAAAACTGCTAAATGAGCAATATTTTTCAAAGGGGGTAAAATTGTCATTTTATAAAGATTCAAGGGACAAAGTGGGAATTAAAATTGAAGGGCACACTTGAAATTATATGGTGGTGCTAAGGGTTTTTGGTAATTAGCTAAGGATAAAATAGTAATTTATGGAAAAGATTAAGGGCAAAATGGTCCAATAGGCTTATAAATTATATAATCTATTCATCTTCTTCCTTATTGCCGAGAACTCCATGAAATTAAGCTAAAGTTTTTCTCTTAACCAAAATTCGTCCAAAAACCTAGCTAAACCACCTAATTTCCAGAGGCCCCAGTTATAAAAAGTGTAGATCTGTCAATTCTGGTCAGTTCTAAGGTAAGAAATTTAATTTTTAAGATATGTGAAATTTGGGAGTTTGATGGATGATCATATTTTTGGTTGATTAAGGTTGCCAGAAAGAAGAAAAGAAGGTGAATAAGCTTAAATCACCAAATCAGCAAAGAAAAGGTAAGAATTTCATACTTTACATACTTGAAGTAAATTTGAGTTAGGTTATTTAAATAACCTTTACTTATATCAGTATGTAAGGTATTAGAATTAAGGTGATTTATGCTTAAAAGGATAAAGAAATTCATTAGGATTCAGGATGTAATTTTTGGCCATAAGGGTAAAAAGGTAATTTTGACCATAAGGGCAAAAATGTCATTTTATGCGATATAGGTTAATGTTGTTTAATTATGTGCATGTTATGTGAAATAACCCTTATATTAAGCCTATATTGTATAATTGAAATTAAATTGAGGCATGATATTTATATATATAAATGCATGAGAAAATAATATGATGTTTGAGAAGAAATGAAAAGAATAAGGGAAAATAACAAATGTGCATATTTCATATTATGGTTATATATGCATACATGAGGAATCATAACATATGCATGATTTAGAAAAAATAAAAAAAGAGGAAAAATATTTTCTAAGTCATGCATGCTTTTAGAAAATGGAAAACAAGTGTTTTTGATTTTATCATGACGCATATGATACAGGAAAGCAGAAAACATACTAAAAATCCTTACACGCCAGCTGTACTGTGTGGACAGCAAATAAAATAATCGGTTGTGCTGTGTGGACAACCAGCTGTACTGTGTGGACAGCAAATAAAATAATCGGTTGTACTGTGTGGACAGCAAATAAAATAATCGGTTGTACTGTGTGGACAACCAGCTGTACTGTGTGGACAGCAAATAAAATAATCGGTTGTACTGTGTGGACAGCAAAGAAAAGAAAAATATCAGCTGTACTGTGTGGACAGCAAAAGAAAAATATCAGCTATACTGTGTGGACAACAAAAGAAAAATATTAGCTGTACTGTGTGGACAGCAAAGAAAAAAAATATGCGTGTAAGAGAGAATTATACTTTGTATGGTGACTACAAGTACTATCATATGTAGTCTAAATTGATCAATGAGAATGAGAGAGAAACAAATTAGTAAATATTTTATGAAAGTCATTTACATTAGAATTATGCATACAAGCCTGTGTGGCTGATAAAGAGTTGAGAAAGATGTACGATCAGAAAATAAAAATGTCATGGCACTCATACATGCATAAATCATAACGAGTGAATCATATCTGTATAGTAAGGAAATGAATAAATGTGTGAAAGAAAAGAATTATGATATGTGTTAAATGCGTGTTCTGTGTCAATTATTTTGTTGTAAATAGTTCAGACACGCTGAGTATGGAAAAGATTATAAAAGATTAATACTGGTACGAAATACTTTAAGTGTTTAGTATGATTTTCTTACTGAGCCATAGTCGCTCACTCCGTTTAATTTAATATTTTACAGGTAAAGAAATGCAGCAAAGATTCCCGGGGAGCACTAATGAGACATGAGGCTAAGACAGGAAGGCACCATAATTTTGTTGACTTAAATGTTATGATGTATATGTAATATATATATATATATATATATATGACTAGTTTGGAAAATTAGTTATAAAGTTTCTGTGGGTGATAATTTTTTTTTATGATAGTTATTATTATGTACTTATTTTATTTATTATGATTATGTGATGAAAATCCAGTCGATTGGTAGGACTGGTTTGTGTGAATTATAAATTGGGAGTGTTACAGGGCATAATGAAAAAGAGAAAAATATTCCCCGGGCCCTCTAAAATAGGGGAACTCATGCCATTTTTCTGTAACACACCCAATGGTTAGGAGAGGTTACATTGTATTTCACAAAATCCATTAATAAAATTCTTATAATTGAGACTACTATTTATTATCATTTAGTATCTTTCATGTCATTGTCAAAGGCCTAATTGATTTCACATTAGTTATACAAGACCATTTCCATCTCCATGATACTTATTAATGATTGTTTACTATATGAGTAATATTATATATATTTATTTTAGATACACAAATATAGACACCTTTATATGTGTTATCATGTGATTAAGTGTTATTTTATTTTTATTTTAAAATCATGTAATCACATAAAGACACATATCAAATGTATATCTATTTGTATACTCAAAACGAGTATACATATTTTTATTGTAATAATATTATAGTCATTTTAAGGCTGAAAAGGCCTTGTGGCATTGATTCGAAGGAGAAACTGTGAAAAGGAAAGAAAGAAAGATGAAAATATCATATATATATATATATTGTAAATGTTGACAAAATAACTCATAATTAAAAGAGAAAGAAGAAATGTAATAGAAATTTTAAGATAATAAGAGTGAGGAAACGGATGCAGTAAAGAAATCTTTAATAAGAGGAAACGAAAAAAGTTATCTCTATTACAAGGAAGGGGGGAGGCTCTTTATGTAGAAAAATTTTCATGCTTGGCAATAAATGTTGCCTCCACAGTCCACTACCCTTCTTATCTTCATCTAATTCATTCTCATTTCCATTTAATCTTCATTTAATGCTTTTGGCCAAAGTTTCTTTCACGTGGTGGAAAAACTATCCTTTATAACACTTTTCTTTGAATTTTTATTATTTATAGATAATCATATTAACTTTGCTATGAACACACCTAATGGGATAAAAAACTGAAGTAAATGAATGTAATTATTTAATGTCTTGTAAAGTGGGGTTGGATGTGTTTAAATTGCCTAATTAAAAACCTTACTAGAAAAAATCAATAGGACAAAACCTAGTGAAAGAAAAAGGAATACAGTGCACATTTTGTCCAATATGTGACATACTTCAAAAATTTACTCCCTCTGATGAATGCTCCCCATTTTTGTAGTGAGATTAATTTAGTTATTTGTTGAGTTGTCAAATACCAATGTTACACATTAACTTTTCAAATGTTGATATCGATAGTTTCTTGGTGAATAAGTCTACAAGGTTGTCATTAGATTGCATTTGTTTACCATAAATTTGTTTAGATCTACTAGAGCTCATGAGTATAAAAAAACTTCAATAAAATCTATTTAGTTCTATTTCTTTTAATATATTCGCCTTTAATTTGGGCAAGACATATGCATTGTCTTCAATAATATAAAAGAAGTATCTGTTATAGGAGGAAGATTGCATGTATTCTAGATGTGATAGATGATAGACTGTAACTATATGTATTCTCAGTTGACTTCATGAAGAGCTAGAATCTTGGAATGATTCGAATATGTTACAACCAAAGTTTGTTTAGTGGAGCATCATGATATTACTGTGTCATTATAAGTAAAAACATAGCTCGTCTACAAGTAAGCCTTATAAGGGTCAGAAAGATAAACGACATAGTCATGTTTAACCAAATAAGGATTTTTAGAGGATCTGACAAAATAGAATAATTTTAAATCTCTAGTTTCACATAGATAAGAAGTATATACTTGATTTCGTTCTAATGTCAATGAATTGGTGCAGAGTTAAATCGGACCGATTAATTGACTATGAAGGATATATCCAATTTAGTGCATTGGGTCAAATATAATAGGGCTTCAACGGCATTAAGACATAGTACCTTAGAATCGAATATCTTTTCATCTTCGGGAAGAAATGGGTCTTTTTTTATATTGAGAGATTAAAGAACCACTAAAGTGTTCAAAGAATAAACTTTATCCATATTAAAACATTTTAGTAATTTTTCAAAATATGTTGATTGATGGATAAGTATTCCATTTGAATTATGCACCATCCGTAACTTGAGACTATATTTCGTTTTCCTTAAATCTTTTATCTCAAATTCCTTTTTCAAATATTCAACAATTTTTTAGAGCTCTTCAAAAGTTTTAATTAAACTCACGTTATTAACATAAATTGCTACAATGACAAATCTCGATTCTAGCCTTTTGATAAAGACACATAAGCATATAAGGTCATTTACATAGCTATTTTTTTTCCAATATTGACATAAGTGATTGTAATACATTCTTTTGGATTTTTTTAATTCGTATAATAATGCCTTTTGGATTAAGCTTTCTTGTTTTAGGCAATTTAAATCCTTCAAGAAGTTTCATATAAATTTTAGTATCCAAATATTCATAGATATAAACACTAACTATATTTATTAGATGCATATCTAGTCTTTCTAAGATTGTTAAGCTAATCAAATATATGAATGCGATTATATTAATCACAAGTGCATATGTTTCACAAAGCCTATATCTTGTCTTTAGGAAAAGCCTTGGGCCACAAGCCCTGTTTTATAACTAACGATCTCATTTTTTTCATTTCGTTTTCTCACAAACACCTATTTATATCCAACAAAATGTATGTCCTTAGATATTGAGACTACATGCCCAAACACTTAACATTTTGCAAGTGAAGCTAATTTCGCTTGAAAACCTTATTCTAAGTTAGACCAATCATGTCTTTGTCCACACTCGTTCATATTAGATGGTTCAAAATTATCATCATTCATAATTTCAATAACTACTGCAAATAAGAATACATCATCGATTTTAACCATTTCATGATTTTACATTTCTCATATATAAACATAATTTATAAATATTTCAGTATTTTTATTTTCAAGTTCTTCAAAGGTTTGTACCACTTTAGGGGCTCGAGTTTGTTATAACCTCTTTTGAAGGAATGTTAGAAAATGTAGATTTTTCAGTCATTTTATGATCATCATGATTGATTCTTTATCTTTTGTTTTCAAGGAATGATGTCTTTCGATCTAACAGGTCATCACGCTTTTGACGTGTTGTAGATTGATCAGTCATAGTTCAAATAGATTGTTTAACAGTCTCATTAATTTTTGTTGGTATGTTAACAGCTGATATATGTGATCTTGTCATTTTTGTTATATCTACAAATACATCAGATATTTGATTGATAATAATTTATAAATATACTATCCTTTGTACTTCAGTTTCACTTTGGGATTTATGAAGATCTAAATGAGACATGGTAGGTAAATGCCGAGTGAGTGTATACCTAACTTCAGGACTAAAGAGGCATTTTCTTTTCCTCTAAGGGAGCATTTAGTTTAAGTAATATTTTTATTATCAAAAGATTACCTTGAAAATTACTTGGTATAAATTATTACTATGTTTGATGAAATTTGATAAAATGGGTAGGTATAAATAATTATTGTGTTTTGTTAGAAGTAATAAAAAAATACTAGTATGTTATTTTATTTAAATGTCTTTGAATATAACTATTCTAAAATATTTGTTATATTAATTGAAAATGAAATTATTTTTATCAAAAAAATTAATAAATAAGGATATAATTATAATAAAATCAAGATTATTTTGGAAATCTTTTCATACCTAAGGTGAAGGTAATAATCAAATTATCACTTATATTACCAGCCACATCAGCATTGGTAATAGAAGATTACTGTGATATTTTATTATTGATAAACCAAACAAATTAATATAAGTAATAAAAGTAATAAAAAATAAATTACTAGAGTAATTTTTATAATACTCCAACCAAACACCTCTTAAAGATGAGAATATTGTCTTATCAAAGTGGCAATTTGTAAAGCATACGATGAAAAGATCACCTATCAATGGTTTCAAATACTTGATAATGAATAGTAAATTATATTCTACATAAATTTTCTAAATAACGTTAGGGTCTCATTTTTGTAAGTTGAGAAGACGTAATAGGAATATATACAATGTAACTAAATATCTTCAAATCGGCTATAGAGGAAAGTATTGATGATAAAAGAATATCGTAAGCAAATTAACAATGCAATATGTAATATCATATGCCCCTACATAAAATTGGTAATTGAGGTTTTTAATAATAAAATACTTGCAATTATTTAAAGTCATTCGATAAGAAACTAAATTAAACCCTTTTTATTGTGGACATGTGGGACTTGATATTTAACATCAATCCCTATAGACATGCAATAATCATCAAATGTTTAGAATCTAAATTTATTAGTATTATCTAGTCGTATTAACTTGATTGGGTCATCTAGGGAAATAAGCCTTTAACTTGATAATTTGAGTTAATAACTTAGCTAAGACAACATTTCCAATTGATAATAAACAAAGATAAGACTATCATGTAAATGCATCAATTAAGACTATAAAATAATAAAATAGGGCACTTGATGGATAAATAGGTTCTATATGTCCCCTTGAATCCTTTGTAAGAATGATGAGGATTCAACTGTAAATTTGGAAAGAGATGATCCGATTATTAATTTGTCTTATAAACAAGTGGTGCATAATTTTTCACTGAACAAAAAAGTCTTATCATTATTTAATGCATGTCTATGTAAATTTTCAATAATTCCACACTTAATTGTATATCCTAGGTGACCTAAATGGTCATGTCAAAGTATAAACACTTTTGGATCAAAAAACTTTTGGTTTGATATTGCATAAGTTTAAATTATCTTTATGATTATATAATACAATCTAGATAATAAAACAAACAATTTTTCTAGTATAAGCCTTCTTCCAAAGGTATTACCAGTTATACAAAAGAATTTTACACCATTTTGACTCATGGTTTCAATATGATAATTATTATTTTTTAAATCTTTAAAATTAAATGGATTTCTTTTTGGTCTACTTAAATATAATATATCATTAATGCTTAATTTTGTCTCACTTTTCAACAAAATTGTGGTTTATCTAGAGCATTCAATCAGGTTCATTGACCTTGAAATTATGTTTACTTTAGCTTCAATCAATGTTAAAGCTAAGAAAATATCTTTAAAATTTGTGTGTGTTGTATTTTCCACCAAATACATGTCTCCATCAACTTTTAAAGTAAATGCTTCAATTTTGGAGTCCATATCCTGAGCAAAATCGTATTGATAACATGTTATAAATGTTGACAAATAACTCATAATTGAAAGAGAAAGAAGAAATATAATTAAATTTTTGAGATATCAGTGAAAGCTTTAATTCAAAATATAATTTAATATGAACACACATAGAATATAGAGTACTGAATTCCAATATTAAATTGAAAATAGAATTAATAATTAGGGATATAGAAAAACCTATTTGAGTTATATCTTTGAAACCAAAAATCTTCAGGAACCACTTGAAACTTGAAAACATGTTATGATAAGTCTTCTACTCTAGAAACCTCTTTATGATGGCTTTGAATGGATAGGCGCATCAAAATTAAGTTTTGGAGTGAGGACCAAGCCTATTTATAAGAAATTATCTAAACTCTCCTATTAAAGGTCTAATAACCAAAGGCCCACACTAAACCGTCTACCTAGACTAATAACTTTTAAGTGTATTAAGTATGTCTTTATTGATCACTCACGCTCATTTGCAAACTAATATTAGACTATCTAATTACCCGATTTTATAAAAACAAAATATAATTAATGTTAGCCCATATAAGAAATTTCTAATATTCTCCCACTTGAGCAACATTAATTATTTTATTTTATTTTTAAAAAAACAATTTTGACTCTCGGTTAATTAACAATTTTAATTTTAAGTGGCTACTATTTTATAAAACGAAATAGTCTAAAAATATATTATACTATAATAAACAATCCAGTTAATATGATTATTAATAACGAACCAAAACATTACTTATGTACTATATCGATAAAATATCATCTTCGATTACAATTACTAATAATCAAATCAATGCGGATCAACTATGGGAGTGTGGCAGAATAACACCTAACAAGGTGATCATAAGCAGTATTATATCTCTGTCAGACTTCTTTATGATTTCTTTTTAAACTTTATGTTTTAAAAGAAACAAGAGAAATCTATTTGCTTCTAATGAAGCTTGTATGTTTCAATTTTGCCCAAGACTAATGAAATATACTCGGACAACTGTTATTCTCAAGGGAAACTTTATCTTGAAACACATATTGTACCTTAACCTTATACATTCACATATATCCACACACAAATAAATATATATAATCAAGCATCCATATAATAAGTTTTGTAAAACTCATAATTATAATAAATCATCCAATAAAGTAATGTCATAAATTCAAACAGAAAATAACTAGAAATTACTTTAAAACTCTCACTACCTTAAGGTATTAAAAGATTCTAGCATTCCCATATTCATCACATGACCTTTAAAAACAATGGGTCTGAGTCTTTTGGTGGGGGATCGGCTAACATCACATTAGTACTAATATGTTCCACCATGATATCTTCTTTCTTTACAAGGTCTCTAACTGTAAGATATTTTAGCTTTATATGTTTTGACTTGCTATTGACTTTATTATTCTTGCAAAAAAAAAAAAAAAAACAGAGTTGCATAATTATCACAATAGATCACAAGTGGTTTAGAAATGGAGTCAACCACTCGAAGTTTAGAAATATAATTCTTCAACCATAAGGCGTGGGTAGATGCCCTATAGCAAGCAATAAATTTTGCATACATGGTTGAAGATATTACTAATGTCTACTTGACACTTTTCTAGGATATAGCCCCACTTGCATACATAAAGATGTACTCTGAAGTGGATTTGAAGTCATCAAGACATCCACTAAAGTCTAAGTTAGAACATCCTACTACCTCAAGAGTTTCCATTCTTTTATACATAAGTATGAAATCTTTAGTCATCTACAAATATCTCATGATTTTCTTTGTTGCTACCCAATGATCAAAATTAGGATCAGCAACATATCGACCAAGAATATTCATAGCAAAAGTTATGTCAAGCCTCGTGCACACTTGGGCATACATCAGAGTGCTAATCATACTAACATATGATTTATCTTTCATAAATGCCCTTTAAATATCATTTTGAGGACACTGTTTGTTACTAAACCTATCTCCTTTTATAACAGGTACATCACCAGCTCTACAATCTTGCATTTAGAATTTTTTAAGAACACGCTCAATATATGTCTTTTGAGATAAGTTGAGCAAACCACAATTTCTATCTCAGTGGGTTTCAATACCAAGAACAAAAGAAGCTTCCCCGAGATCTTTCATGTCAAAGGCTCTGGATAGAAACTTCTTAGTCTCATAAAGCATACTACGATTACTGCTTGTAAGCAAAATGTCATTAACATAGAGTACCAAGAAAATAAACCTACTCCTATTGATCTTCATATACATACACTGATCAAATTTATTTTCAGTAAAGTTATGTGAGGTCACAACCTCATCAAACTTAAGACACTATTGTCGAGAAGCCTATTTAAACCATAGATTGACTTCTTAAGTCTACACACCATAGGTTGTTTCCTATCAACCATAAAACAAGTTAGTTGTTTCAAATACACCTCCTCATCAAGATTATCATTGAGGAAAGTTGTCTTTACATCCACCTAATGAAGCTCTAAATCAAAATGAGTTACTAAGATCGTTATGATTTTAAACAAATCTTTTAAGGATACAGGTGAAAAAATCTCATTGAAGTTAATCTCTTCTCTCTGAGTAAGCCATTTTGCGACCAATCTTGCTTTGAATCTATCTATCTTTCCCGTAGGATCTCTCTTAATTTTAAAGACCCATTTACAACCAATAGGCTTGAAACCTTCAGGTAGCTCCATAAGATCCCAAACCTTATTTTCTTTCATGGATTGTATTTCATTTTCCATAGCTTTCATCCACATGTTTATACTTGAGCTTTTAATTGCTTTAGGGAATGAAACTGGATCAGTCATATCTCTAATATCATACTTATTTTCAGCCAAATAAACATAGATGTATGAAATGACAGCCCTTATTTCTCTTATTGATCTCTTAAGGGATACCTCAACTATAGGATCTTGAGTTATATTTTCAGGAATTTCAGTTTGTGGTCTAGGGGTTTCTTAAGCTTTAGTTGTTTCTCTTTGCACAGGATCATTTATCCCTGAGGAAGGAAACAGAGGGAATGTTACAAACTTTTCATGATCTTTGACAGGGAACCAACAATAACAGGAATCTCAACGGATACTGAAGCATCATGAACATCAAGTTCAAGGAACTTAGTAGTTTGAGACTCAATTATCCTTATGTTATGAGAAAGACAGTAGAACCTTTATCCTTTAGAATGAGATGGGTATCTAACAAAGTAACACCTAATAAAGTGAGGATCAAGTTTTTTTTCAGTAGGATTATAAATCTTAACCTCAGTAGGGCAATTCCAAACTTGAAAATGGTTAAAACTGGGTTTTCCACTAGTCTATAACTTAAAAGGAGTTTTGGGAACTGACTTACTAGGAACTCTATTCAGAATGTATAAGGTCGTTTGATTAACTCTCCCCAAAAGTATTCAAGCAAATTAGTCCTACTCATCATGCTCCTTACCATTTCCAGAAGTGTGCGGTTACATCTTTAAGCCATACCATTTTGATCAAAACTCCCAAGCATGGTGTATTGAGCAATAATACCATATTCTTGTAAGTACTTGGTAAACTGACCCATATGTTAACCTAAATTTCCATGTCTTCTATAGTACTCACCCTCTCAGCTAAATCTTACAACCTTAATAACTTTCTCCAATTGTTTTTCCACTTCAATTCTAAAGACTTTAAATTTCTCCAAAGCATTAGATTTTTCTTTAATCAAATAAAGGAAACCATAACGAAAGAAGTCATCAATAAAAATGATAAAATATTGACAACCATAAATTGTAATAGACTAAGGCCCACTAATATCAATGTGAATTAATTCCAATAAATCTAAACTATAAGTTGCCCTATTCTTTTTAGTCTTGGTTAATTTTCCTTTAATGCAATCAACATAAGCTTCTAGATTTTCATAATTTAATGAAGAAAGAATATTATATGTTATTAGTCTTTCAGTCCTCTCTTTAGAGATATGTCAAAGCTTTTTATACCACATAAGAAAGATTTTTCATTAATCAAAGATTTTTTTCCCACATTATTTTCAACATTCATGGTAGTAGGAGTATTAGTTGGGGCTAAACACACAATATAATCCATTGTTTATAACACATTCACTAACAACTTTAGAATTTAAAGATAATGCAACTGAAAATTTTTCAAACTTAAAATAAAATCCACACTTATCCAAAGTCGAAACTGAAATCAAATTCATTCTAAATGAAGGTACATAGAATGTATTATTTAAAACTAACTCAAAACCACTTTTCAACCTAAAGCAAACAACTTTTATATATTCAACTTTAACTTCTACATGGTTTCTAACTCTAAGTGTCTTCTCAACCTCATTTGATCTCCTTTTGCTTTTGAACCCCTCTCTTTTCTAACCAAGACTTATATTTCATGCAATTCTTCTTCATATAGCCTTTTTCTTGCAAAGGAAGCACTTACCAGGATCTTTCTCCTCTATCGCATTTGTATTTTTCTGATCTTGACCATGCCTTTTATTTCAATTATTTTTAGGAGCAATAGGATTAAACTTGCCTTTCTTATATTTTTTTCTTACTATGATCATCCTTAAAATGAGAGACAAAAATAACTACATCACTCTTTTCCCTCTGCATTTTACACTCCTCAGCAATACACTTAGTAATCAGGCTATCTAAGTTCCCGGTTTCTTTTGTGGTGTTATAAGATGTATTGAGCTAGGAAATGGTTTGAGATAGGGTGGCCAAGGCATGATGAATAATAAACTCATCAGGTAAGGAGATCTTATGATTATTGAGTTTGTCTCGAATATGAACAAGCTTCAATATATAGTCTCTAACATCCCTAGATTCTATGTCTCTCACATTAATCAACTCAATAACAAAAGATGAAGCTTCAACATTATTGGAGATTTGAAATTGTTTACCTACAGCAGTGAAGAATTCCTTAGCAGTCTCATCAACCGGTAGCCCACTGAGAAGATGTTCAGCCACAGTCTTTTTCATAACCATCATACATAAATGATTTGACCTCTCCCACTTAGCAAATAAATCTTTCTCTTCAATGGTACTCATATAAGTAGTATCAGTTGGCTTATCTTGAACAAGTGTCATATCCTAATCACCCATAGTCATAGCAAACTCAATATTTTGCTTCTATTGCTTGAAATTGCTTCTGGTCAAGACCTCAATAGTAGCATTGCTATTATTCACAGAAATGGAGACTAAAAAAAGATAATGTAACAAATTAAAACCATGAGCAATTAAAGTAACTTTAAATAAAACAATGAAACTTGATAAGCTATACCTTATAGGGATTCCTCAAGCATCATCATCAACTTACCTTTGGGCAGAGAAAATGACATGCAATAAGGGTCCCAAACACAAGGTTATATATATAAACTTTACGAGGACCTTTTATAGCATATGATGTTCAAAAATAATATCAACTTTGGACAAATATATTTTCTAGATCACAATTCATCCTTTTCTTGATAGGGTAACGACTTTATGAGGACTTTCAAAACATATGATGTTTGAAAATAATATCACCTTTGGGCATATATATTTTCTAGATTATAGTTCATCTTCCAATTTATGAGATCGGTTGATTTTTGTAATTAACCTTATGTTTCCTTTATATTTAATACATACAATAACCACCTTTGGGCAAGAAATTATATGCATTAAAATTATTGAATGTATTATTCTTGAAGGTAACATTTTGTAAGCCTCAAAATATGTTGTGTTGGTAATCGATATTTTGAAAACTCACAAATTATTCCCTTATACAAAATTATGTTGCTCTAATTTAAGATTTCATGAGACCTAATATCGTATGATCTCTAACAATTTTTTCCTAAGTTTGTTGCATCTAATTTTGTGAACAATTGTTGATAAATTTTACCTAGAATATTTGAATTTTAACAATTTAAACCCTTAAGAGAGTAAAACATGCCAACACAGTAAGCAAAAAGTATTACACTTGTCACCATGATCCAAGGAAAACATTTCATGTGCTCCATGTGTCGCCGAACGAATGACAAGTCATCAGGAACTTTCATGTGCTTAGACATGCTTTCACGAGTTATCACTAGCCCAAACGCGCTTTCACGTGCCAAGATGTGCATTCATGCGCTCTAACACATCTTCATGGCACATGGATTTATGTGCACGATACTTGATTCGCTTAGGTTGGGTTGGCCCATATACAGCTCAGGTCAAACATCCTGATTTGACCAAATTTGGTCAAATAGGTTATTTGATCCTACTAGTCGGGTAATCAGGTTAGGAAATCCCGAGTTCAACCTACGATCAATAGAAACCCTAATTACCGATTTTCTTGATTTTGTCCGTCTGATTCCACCACAACCGACCACCGGTTTGATCCCCAACTGCAATAAAATTATTTTCTGTTAAGATTCTAGCATCAAGAAAGATGTTGGCAACAGAATTTGGTCGTTATTACATGACAGCAACCAAAACTGGAAAAATGGAAATTTTGACATGGGGAGAGATCGTCGACAACTTTTAGTCACGAGAAACTTCGTCAAGGTTGCCACAGCTAACGACCGTAGCAAATATGGCGATATCGTTGCCAACATGCACTATTACTGATTAACTAGGGTTTATTCTATACATATATATTTTAATCAAAATAATAATAATTAAACAAAAATAGTAATAATCATAATAAATCCTAAACTGAATTTAAAAACAACCTTAATTTCAATTTTTATAAAATCTAGATTCTATATCTATTTTGATCCGGTTTTGATACCATATAAAAGCTTTAATTCTGAATATAACTTAATATGAACATATATAAAATATAGAATACTGAATTTCTATATTAAATTGAATATAGAATTAATAGTTGGGATATAAAAAAATTGTTTGAGTCATATCTCTGAAATCAAAGATCTTTGAAACCACCTGAAACTTGAAAATACATTATGACAGATCATCCTCCAAAAATCTTCCTACGACGGCTTTGAATGGGTAAACGTATCAAAATTAGTCTTTGGAGTGAGGACTTAGTTTATTTATAAGAAATTATCTAGACCCTCCCATTAAAGGTCCAATAACCGAAGGCTCACACTAAACCGTCTACCCAAACCGATAACTTTTAAGTGTATCAAACATGTCTTTATTGATCATTCAAGCACATCTGTAAACTGATATTAGATTATCTAATTAAACAGTTTTATAAAAACAAAATATAATTAATGTTAGCACATATAGAAATTTTCTAGCAATCAGGAGAGGAAACAGATGCCGCAAAGAAACCTTTAATAAGAGAAAATGAAAGAATGTTATCTTTATTACAAGGAAGAAGGGGAGCTTGCAATAAATATTGCCTCCAAAGTTTATTGCCCTCCCCATCTTCATTTAGCACATTCTCATTTTCATTTATTCTTCATCTAATTCATTCACATATTTTAGCTAGAGTTTATTTCACGTGGAGAAAAAACCACCCTTTATAACAAGATACATACTTAAACACAAATTGAAATATCATAAATACAAATTAATTTGTTAATTATAGGAACGCTAAGTGACTATTTTCAACCCAGACTTTAATGAAATGATTGTTTCCAATCTTTAAGCTTGAAAAATTCATTTATTTACCTATAACCTGTTTCCATTAATAAAACTGGCACATGGAAAGGTTGTCATTTTTTTTTAAAAAAGAAAAGTCTTTAATTCCAAAGCCTCTAAACCTTCCTTTCTCAATCCCCTCAATATCATTACTATTAACATCATTTGGGCTCCAAATCAAACTGGTTCGAATTCAAAAGTCAGTTTAGTTTAGTTTGGTTATATTCAAATCAAGAGGTTTTGTTCATTTTAAAATCGAACCAAACTTAAGTTAGAGAAAATTGACTTATGGTTTGATTTAAATTATGTTAAACAATTATTAAAACGATATGTTTTATCCATTATTAGATAAAACAACATTGTTTTATTAATAACTTATAAATTCAAATCGTGAATCCGAAATACAAATTTGAGCAATAGATTCAAACCATAAACTTAAGCAAAACTTGAATCATGCTATAGCCAAATTATTTTCATTCGAACTGAACTTGAACCATCTTTAATCTTCGCTTGACAAACTCAAATCTAACTATTTTCTATTTGAGTCAAATTTGAGCCCAAAAGTGTTTAAAGATTGCCCCCAAAGTCCATTGCCTTCCCTATCTTCATTTAATACATTCTTATTTCCATCTAATCTTCATTCAATGCATTCACATCTTTTGGCCAAAGTTTATTTCACGTGGCAGAAAAACCACCCTTTATAATAATATATATATATATATATATACATATATATATAAAATAGCCTTAAACACAAAATGAAATATCATAAATACAAATTAATTTGTTAATTATAGGAATGCTAAATGGCTATTTTCAACCCAAACTTTGATGAAATGATGTTTCCAATCTTTTAAATTTGAAAAATTAATTTATTTACCTATGTCCTGCTTCCATTAATAAACTAGCACATGAAAAGGTTGTCATTTTGTTTTAAAAAAAAAGTCTTTAATCTCTATCCAAAGCCTCTAAACCTTTCTTTCTTTATCCCCTCGATGTCATTACTATCAACATCATTAGCACTAGGGTTAGACTCAAATCAAAATAGTTTGGATTCAAAAATCAATTCAGTTTAGTTCAATTATATTCGAATCAAGAGGTTTGGTTTATTTTAAAATCAAACCAAACTTAACTTAGAGAGAATTGACTTATAGTTTGATTCAAATTATTTTAAATAATTGTCAAAATGACACTATTTTTTACTCATTATTAGATAAAATGATGTTGTTTTATTAATGAATCATAAATTCAAATCATAAATCTGAGCTACAAATTTAAGTCATGAATTTGAACCATAAACTTTAGCAAAACTTAAATCGAACTAAAGCCAAATTATTTTTATTCAAACAAAACTCGAACCATCCTTAATAATAGTTTGACAAAATTAAATCTAACTATTTTCTATTTGAGTCAAACTCGAGTCAAAAGGTGTTTGAGCTCAATTTGGATCCACCTCTAATTAGCACCATCACCATCTTCAACTCCTATTGCCCACAACCATTACCAACATCCTCTCATCTTTTTTTCCTTCAACCTTGTCAAGAGACCCAAGACCCACCCATTCCAAACAAACCCTACCCACATAAGTTTATTGTTGCTAACCTTACCCCAACTATATGTCAGAACGGTATGGCATGCCAACAGCCGGATCTCTATATCTTAGCACTCTCTCCATAAAGCCAACTACCCCGCCTCATCACACATTTACCACTTCTTCCTATTTCGCATCTCTTCAAACCCATTACACCAATCCACATAATGTCCAACCCTTACCCCCACCATAGTAGCGTTTGCGATAAAAAATAAAAAATGATTTTGGGATTTATTAATTAAGTTTTTTTGTTTATAGGATTCCAACTGATTACAGATCTTGCTATTGTTATAGTTTTGATTTTGATTTTCAATAAATTGTGTTGATATTGGGCATGGGCATGGCATTGGCTTAAGTGTCTTTGGTTTAAGTGGCTTGTTGACTCAAGAGGTTGATGGTGTAGCTTTAAACGATATTTGTGATTGTTAGGAGAGGAGTTTAGGTAGATAGGGCAAGAAACTTGCCCAGGGTGAATATGATTTGGTGTTTTTGTGTGTTTACTTTTATGTTTATGTTAATGGAGATGTGTTCGTGGCTGTGGTAAGGAACAATGATTAGTGTAAGTTGTTGGGTTGGGAAAGAAAATGAAAGGTGGAAAAGAGGTAAACTTATCTTCTTACTATTTCATGTAGAGGTTTTCATTAACGAAAATAAATGACCAATGATAAATAGATTTTTCAAATTTAAAGAATGAAAAATCATTGTTTCACCAAAGTTCATGTGAAAAATAGATATTTGACCTTTTAAGAAATATTAACTATCAAAATGCGGGTAGAAACTCATTTCCTAAACCAGAGGGTTTGATTAACAAAAGAATATTCGGGAGCTTTTTAGTGATCGCAGTTAAATACATATGGAGGCAATTAGGCACATTACCTAAACCAGAGGGTATGATCAAAACAAAAGAATATTCAGGAGCTTTTTAGTGATTGCAGTTAAATAAATTTGGAGGCAATGAGGCACATTACCTAAACCAGTGGGTATGATTCAAAACAAAAGAATATTCAGGAGCTTTTTAGTGATTGCAGTTAAATATATTTGGAGGCAATGAGGCACATTTCAAAAAAGAAACTAAAATTTGGGGGGCAAGACAGTTAGGTAAGGAAGAGTTAGTTTAGAAAGGTAGTTATATGATAACGGTCGTTCCTATTTTTTTGAAATAAAAATGTCTTTCCTCTTCTGTTGAAATGAAAATGGCGCCACCTGTTGCTTTTGTACGTATAGCAGTAGTAGGATGGGGATCAGCTTCAGCTGTTCTTCGTGAATTTCCAACCAACAGTCAGCCACCAAATCATCATCATCATCATCATAAATCCTTTTACACATCTCTCACTTCACTATACTTTCCTTATCCTCTTACTATACCTCGCCCCATACACTACAGTTGGACCTCTACTTTTCCATCGATTTCTCTCTCTCAAGTAAGTCCATCATTCATCATTTTGTTTGTTTCTTTATCTTTATGCACCCATGAATTGACTATCTTTTACCATGCACATAACTGGAAACGGGTTTGAATTTTTAATCTGATCACTTTGTTATTTCTGCATTCTTAATGTTGCACTTGAAAGCCCTGAGCTTACCATATCAAATGTGCTGATGCTTTGCTGCATTTAGAGTTGCTAAGTATATGATTTTGGTTGATCATTACAATGTTTTGCAAGTTTATAACAAGCTTCAATGATGTTCTAGCTTACTGATTATAGATCAAGATTAAAAAAATGATTTAATTTTTCTATTTAGATTTCCGACGTTAGATAAATGTGACAAGAACATGATGCATAAATAAGCAATTTGATCTTCACCGATATGCAATTTCTTGCAAATGTGGTTAAGCATTTCATTCAATTCTTTGGTATTTTTATTTTACCCCTGCATCTGAAGGGCATTGGTGTTAGGGGGAGAGAATGTTGCAAAATTACAAATATGATTTTAATATGAACTAGTTGATTTTTACTAAATGCTCACAAGAAGCATTTGATTTGGTGTGCCAGCTCCAGATTTTCAAGCTTAAATCATGGCTGGGGATCTGGAGAAACCATTGTTGGATCCTGAAAACTTCAACCGTGATGGAATTGATTTAGTAAGTTGTGTTATGAATTCACTACTGTTGCACATTTTGGATTTCACATTTTCTAGTACTAACCAAACTCTTAATTCAAATTTAACAGGAACATTTACCATTGAATGAAGTATTTGAACAACTAAGAACATCCGCAGGGGGACTTTCTTCTGAAGATGCTGAAGTGCGATTGCAGATTTTTGGTCCAAACAAGCTTGAAGAAAAGCCAGTAATAACAGTTTTAAATTTTTTGTGAAATCATTTTTAGTGTCTTGAACAAGTAGACAACTGGACCTTGAGTCACAGCTCTCTGCTCTTGACTGGAATTTATCTGCATGCACATGACAAGTTCAACAACAAATTCTGAACTGACCAAATGTAATGAAAAGTTATATTTGGAATGTTCACTTGTACTTATCTAGGCTGAAATTCAGACCATATGGCTAATTCATACCATAGAATCACTTTCTGTTTCTACCAAAAACTTCATCATTCACAAGGTTCAAGAAATTGAATTGTCTTCTAACTTCCATTACACATCCTCAACTTTTCTGATGCAGGAGAACAAGTTTCTGAAATTTCTCAGTTTTATGTGGAATCCTTTGTCATGGGTTATGGAAGCTGCAGCAGTGATGGCAATTGTCCTTGCCAATGGTGGAGTGAGTAGATTTACTTTTTTCGCTTTTCTCTGGTTCCATTGCTATTTAAAACTAAATCAATTATTTGGAAATGATATTTCAGGGAGAGGGTCCTGATTGGCAAGACTTTGTTGGGATTGTTTGTCTACTGATAATTAACTCAACAATTAGCTTTATAGAAGAAAATAATGCTGGAAATGCAGCAGCAGCCCTTATGGCTCGTTTAGCTCCAAAAACCAAGGTTTATCCCTTTCATTGATGCCCTCAACTATCAGAACAGAAACATTTGTAAACAGCAATAAAAACGAAATTAGTTCTCTAACAAAATTATGCTGCTCATTTCCTTATCAGAAAAAAAAAAAAAATCATTCCGCAAATGCAATTTTTATATCCACTGACGAAATTGTTTTTTATGCAGGTTCTCCGTGATGGGCAGTGGCAAGAGCAAGATGCAGCTATTTTGGTGCCAGGTGATATAATTAGCATAAAGCTTGGAGATATTATCCCTGCAGATGCTCGTCTTCTGGAAGGAGACCCACTTAAAATTGACCAGGCTAGTGCCTCTTACAAATGAAAAAAGAAATAAAAAATTTGATTTTCAATTTGTTTTTGTGTTATAATGTACTCCCTGCACTTTTATTAATCACATTTGGTTAGATGCATCTTTCTTGCTTATGTACTATTCAGTGAAAAAGTACTAAATTTGTTTGCACCATTTCTTAAGCAACTCCATACAATTCATGTACTGACAAAAAAAGTAAAAATTTGGGTGCAGTCAGCACTTACTGGAGAATCACTTCCTGTCACCAAGAGAACTGGTGATGAGGTTTATTCTGGTTCAACATGCAAGCATGGTGAAATTGAAGCTGTGGTGATTGCAACTGGTGTTCACTCTTTCTTCGGAAAAGCAGCACATCTAGTTGACTCAACAGAAGTTGTTGGACATTTCCAGCAGGTGACCCCAAATAGCCCCAACTTATCTCTTTCATGCTTCAATAAAAACTTTAATATCCGTCAGATGTTTTTACAAAATATTCTTGGGTATCAAAAATAATTGCTGAAAGTTCCTCAATTATTGCTGAGCCAGAAAACCTGGTTAGAGAATACTGTGATGTGATTATCTGGATATACTTGCCTGCAGGTGCTTACATCCATTGGGAACTTCTGCATTTGCTCTATAGCTGTGGGGATGATTCTAGAAATCATTGTCATGTTCCCAATACAGAAGCGCTCATACAGGGATGGAATCAACAACCTTCTTGTTCTCTTAATCGGAGGAATACCAATAGCTATGCCTACTGTGTTGTCTGTTACACTTGCAATTGGCTCTCATCGCCTTTCACAACAGGTGCAACTCATAAATATGTTCAACTTACCCTGCATATCAGACTAACATGGTCTATTTTGTCATTAGCTTTTTACTTTGCTGAAGTTGAAACCAAGGCAAACCCATGCTCAAACTTGTTATCACTCTGAACTAGAAGTTTTTTCTTCTTTTTGTTTTTAAAATTTTAAGGGTGCCATTACAAAAAGGATGACTGCAATTGAAGAAATGGCTGGCATGGATGTTCTCTGCAGTGATAAAACTGGAACGCTTACTTTGAATCGCCTCACTGTTGATCGAAACCTTATAGAGGTATGGCTACTGATTTCTTGTTGAAAGATCCATGGGAGAATCAATTCTTCACCTAGATTACTTTAATCTTCATTTCATATTTCAATCAAAAACTTTTTAATATTAAATAAAGGTTGTTATAATCTGTTTCATTCTTTCTAATTTTCCTCCAAAGGTTCTAAACTCTGAGATGTTGTTACTAATTTTCACTGTATCATAAGTTCAGATTAGCCTAAGATCAAACAAGTATCCTGCAGGTTTTCAATAAAGATGTGGACAGAGACATGATTGTTTTACTTGCAGCCAGAGCTGCAAGACTGGAGAACCAGGATGCTATTGACGCTGCCATTGTTAATATGCTTGCTGATCCAAAAGAGGTAAAT
Organism: Mangifera indica; assembly: GCF_011075055.1. Lineage (NCBI taxonomy): Eukaryota > Viridiplantae > Streptophyta > Magnoliopsida > Sapindales > Anacardiaceae > Mangifera > Mangifera indica. Next base: position 10,384,669 of record NC_058142.1, on the reverse strand, counting down.
CTGGAAGATAATCTACTTCAGCACCGAAGTTTCTTGGGTCTATTCTTTTTTTTTTTTAATTTTCCCTAGATGCTTATGCAAAAACTTTTCACCGCAGGCACGTGCAAACATTAAAGAAGTCCATTTTCTGCCATTCAATCCAGTGGATAAGCGTACTGCAATTACATATATTGATGCTGATGGTAATTGGTATCGGGCCAGCAAAGGAGCTCCTGAACAGGTCGATTAGAATTTGATACATCACATATCCTATTATCTTTCAAGTAACTTGTAAGAGATATTAAATGTTTTGCTTAACAGTTATTCTTTTCCTAAAATCAGATCCTAAATCTATGCCGAGAGAGAGAAGAGATTGCTGGAAAAGTGCATGCTATCATAGACAAATTTGCTGAAAGGGGCTTACGATCTCTTGGAGTTGCTTTACAGGTAGAACTTATTCAGTGTCTCACCTTGTTGATTGTATCAAGCAAATAGGAATAAATTTGAAATTTCTTTAATTACGCATCCATTGACTCTTTATTATACTCATTTACAGGAAGTTCCTGAAAAGAGTAAGGAGGGTCCTGGAGGTCCATGGACATTTTGTGGGTTGTTGCCCTTGTTTGATCCTCCTAGACATGATAGTGCTGAGACCATCCGTAGAGCTCTTAACCTTGGAGTTTGTGTTAAGATGATCACAGGTACATGCATTTTTTATGGTTAGAATTCTGTAAATTTCTAATATTTAATATATAGCTTTGTTTGGAACATCATCTGCTTCTCCATTGCAGTACTTTTTTTTTTCCCTTAACTGTCCAGTTGAAATTATATCATTTGTTTCTATCAACATGTTTGAAATTTAGACATACTTTGCTCCTCTCTGACAAAATCATACTTAAAAAATGATGTGTACTGCTAATTGAGATTAAGACTCTTATCATATCATCCTCTGCATCAAGTCAAATTGAAATTCTTTATTCTATGTGCTAATACAGGTGATCAGTTGGCAATTGCGAAGGAGACAGGTAGAAGACTTGGAATGGGTACAAACATGTACCCCTCTTCGTCATTGTTGGGTCGTGACAAAGATGAAAATGAAGCTCTTCCTGTGGATGAGCTCATTGAAAAGGCAGATGGTTTTGCTGGCGTATTTCCTGGTACATGAAACAGTTATAATAATTTGATTATGGGTGCATTCTAAATTATCTAGTCTTAATTTACTAATATTTGTCAAGTCACTGAACATTTCTCTAAGTAAGAAAATATGAACATTTCATGTTTCATAGTTTTTTCTGCTCATCTCCTGATAATGGTAATCCTGCTATGCTACTTTTAGAACACAAATATGAAATTGTAAAGATTCTACAAGAGAAGAAGCATGTAGTTGGAATGACTGGAGATGGTGTGAATGATGCACCTGCTCTAAAGAAAGCGGATATTGGAATAGCAGTTGCAGATTCTACTGACGCTGCAAGGAGTGCAGCTGACCTAGTCTTAACTGAGCCTGGCTTGAGTGTGATTGTCAGTGCTGTGTTGACTAGCAGGGCTATATTCCAAAGAATGAAGAATTATACGGTACATATCAATCTTTCTCTAAACACAAATTCAAGATTAAATCTATAGCAAACATAGGTCAATGGTATTCATGTAAAATAGCAATGAAATTCACACCAAGTATAATGTATGGACCTAGATTACTAGTTCATGAAAAACCACTTGATTGAATGATCCCAACTCTTGCAAATGTGTTACCATCTTTAGATATGTCAAATTTCTTAGTCTTAAATAGCAAAACATGTTAAAGTAAATATCAATGCAAGCTAATTTTTGGATGAGAGTATGCATTATATCTAATATTAAACAAGCCATAAGACATTTCGTTTTATAATGTATCATATCTTTTCGTATATCTTGCTTTTAAGCTGACTGAATTGAAAAACTGATTACCCCTCCTGAATATGCAGATTTATGCTGTCTCCATAACCATTCGTATTGTGGTAAGCAGGAGTTTACAAGTTCAACTATTTTGTTCATTTATGACCTTATGTGTCAAGCATAAGATTTATTGTATTTCAAGTTTGGAATTGGTTTTGTATCTGATTCTGTTGCAGCTTGGTTTCGTGCTTCTGGCTTTGATATGGGAATATGACTTTCCACCTTTCATGGTTTTGATCGTTGCAATATTGAATGACGGTAATTTTTCAATTCGTGGTGCCTTTTCTGTTTTTCTTAATTACCTCTTAAGTTAGAGCACAGATAAGAATATAGAATGAAAAAGATCTGCAAACACAAATTTGAAGTTAACTTCACTTATCCAGAGTAAAATTCAGGGTTCTGGTGGTTTATGTTCCCTTATCCTGTATTACTTTTCCTATCTCATCAATTTTTTTTATATATGCAAATAGGAACCATTATGACTATTTCCAAAGATCGGGTGAAGCCATCTCCAAGGCCTGACAGTTGGAAGCTCAATGAGATATTTGCAACTGGAATTGTCATCGGCACTTATCTCGCTTTGGTAACAGTCCTGTTTTACTGGGTTATAGTGGACACCACTTTCTTTGAGGTACCAAGTTTATTTAATCCTCATGTGAAGATTTTGTTTCTATAGATGTTGAAAAATTTATAGGTTGAGTGATATTCAACTATATATATTCGCATATTAACTGTATATGTTGCTGCAGAGCCACTTTCATGTAAGGTCAATCTCCAGCAATAGTGAGCAAGTGTCATCTGCTGTATATCTACAAGTGAGCATCATCAGCCAGGCTCTTATATTTGTTACACGAAGTCAGAGTTGGTCATTTGTAGAAAGGCCCGGTGTTCTCTTGATGTGTGCATTTGTGGTGGCTCAACTGGTATGCTTTTTACAGCAGCAGATCACTTTTTTTATATCCACTTCTTGTTCATATCTACTTGACACCAGGCTGTGTTTAAAATCCTTTGATAAATTTTTTATCCTTTAGGTTGCTACCTTAATTGCTGTCTACGCAAAAATTAGCTTTGCTTCAATCAGTGGAATTGGATGGGGATGGGCTGGAGTTATATGGTTATACAGCTTGATATTCTACATTCCACTGGACCTCATCAAGTTCACAGTTCGCTACGCCTTGAGTGGAGAGGCGTGGAATCTCTTATTTGATAGAAAGGTTTGTGGAGTGTTTCATAATTCTGGGTTTAACTTATTCATCTCATCAAGGATTAAGCATCAGCTTGAAAATGGTTTTCATGCTTCCTAACTGATTCTGTGCTTTTAAACAGACTGCTTTTACTTCTAAGAAAGATTACGGGAAGGAAGATAGAGCAGCTCAGTGGGTTCTTTCTCAGAGAAGCCTTCAAGGTTTAATGGCTTCAGAGGAGTTTAATGGCAAGCGATCTCGATCCTCTTTGATCGCTGAGCAAGCCAGGCGGCGTGCTGAAATAGCCAGGTAATTCTGACTTAAATTGTTCTCTAAGAACTTTCTTTGAAGGTTTGGATATGTTACATTTCTTATTAAATTATGTATTAAGAAATACGTGTAGCATGAAATCTAATTGTTAAAATGACTATTGAATTTGACAGACTGGGAGAGATTCACACTTTTAGAGGACATGTAGAATCAGTGGTGAGGCTAAAAAATCTGGACTTGAATGTCATTCAATCAGCTCATACAGTCTGAAGCCATGGTGTGCAGTTGTTTATTGTTCAGTTTTTTCAAGTATAATTTGCCAAAGTTATCAAAATTTTCTATCCAAGAGGGATTGGAAAGTGGCATTTGTAATTTATATAAGCAAGTTGTCAATTCTTTGGGGTCTGAAAGGTCAGGAATGCATATCTTTAGGCAACTTGGGTTAATAATTTTTGGTATTATCTAGTATCTTGAGGTATGAGAATTATTATTTTTTGCTGGTAGAGAGGCTTAGGTATAATTAGTGCAATCACAAAGTAATAAAGATTTTGAAACAGTTGAATTTTCTCTTTGGAATTTACTAATCTCCATTTGGTTTCTTTTTTCTTTGTAACCAAGTAAACACTCTTTTATCTGCTGCATTAAAGTTTCACTGTTTTACACAAAATGACCAGAATTTCTGCAATTACTTTAGCCAGAACTCAAGAAAACAATTTATAGACACAGATTGTGAAGGTTTTATAATCCTGTTATTGAAAAAGAAGATTTTGAACAGAAAAATAGAGTCAAAGACATTCATTATAGAGCATAATAATTTAAAAAAAAAAAAAAAAAAGAATGCAATGCTACCTTATTATTTTGCCCACTGATGAAAGCATTTCCAGTGACCTCTTGATTCCATGAGTTACCAAGTGCAATCACCCATCATTAGCAAAAGCAGCTCTCTAGAAAGATGACATCTGAACAACACGCTCCTTTCCAAGCCTCACAGAGTTGACATAATTTATGGGGCAATGTGCAGAAATGCCAGGAAGCACCAGTCCCAGTATCCTGAGCAAGATGGAAAACCAACCCTCCTTATACTCTTGTCCATGGGTGTAACCCATTGTTAAGCTTCGGATTAACTCCCAAACCGCATTTAGATACTCTGGAATGAGGTACCTTAACCCGAAGAAAATTTTGTTTGGCACTTCATCCATTTTCTATAATGCGCATGCAGCAGAGAAAAGATAAGTTAATACTATAAAGAATAAAAACTATTAATGCAAGACTCACACCAACACGACATTGAACACAATGAATGTGGTTTCTTGTCCATAAAATCTTCCATGGAAAAGCTTTAATCATATATGCAATGCTCCCCAAGGATATATTTTCTAAATTATTCATCTGGAATTCTACCAACAGAGGATATGAAAAAGTTTGCCAAGACACAAGGATTCTATTTGACCAACCATTTCAGATAAAACTATTATTAATAGCATACTACTGCCTTATCATGTAGGTTCACCATGAAAAGTTGAAAAGTAGTTTGAAAATATGAAATGGAAAGTCTTGTAAGTGAAAAGGTAAGATGAACTTCGTCAGTATACGTACATGTTCAACATAGAAGCTGTCATAGTACAGGCACACACCAAAATGCTTATACGAGAAAGTTTTATCATCATTTGGTAACCTGGGCACCCAATCATTGCAGTAAACCACCCTGAAGTACTTTGGTGTTGGAGTCTCCAAATGAGCTTCCATGAAACTCACCAGCTGCTGATTCCCAACCCTTGGTTGTCCAAATGTATATAAACCCAACAATCTTTGCAGTACCTCAGTCTCCTCATGTAGCAAAAGCGCCATTGGGAACAATGTAGCAAGGGCTCCACCTAAGCTATGCCCAGTGACCACAAATTTTGCATTCTTGTGATCCTTGAGTAAGCTCTTCAGCTTCTTTTTCACAGCATAATATGCGGTCATCTCCAGTGCTTCCGGTGGGATTACAGTACTAGCTAGCTCCTTAGAATCAAAAGAGTGATCACTACCATTGTGTTCTATGCCAAAGTCAGTTCTTGATGGTATTGTTTCAGAACCTTTTGAGGAGTTTCCAGTCACATCATCACTTTCTGACAGGCTGAAATTTGCTCCCTTCAACTGAAGGTGATATTGGAAGGTTTCAGCATTAGTTCTGTTGCCCAACCCTAACGCTTCTAAGAATCCCATATGGACTTTTCCCACTTTTGGTATCTCATACCATGAATAATCAAAGTCAGTACTCCAATCATCAGCATCAAAAGGTTCTGTGCCCCTAAAGCTGATCAATATTAAACTTGCATCTTTGGGCTTGTCACACAGTATAAAAACTTGAGTGGACATCTCCTTTTGGAAATCTAAAAAATGAAACCCCAACAGTAAGAAGAAGAATATGAAAACAGAAAAGACAGGAAATTTGATCAAAGCAACAGAGTATATAGAGTTTTCTCAAGGAAAGAGGTGAAACACTCATGCAACCACTATTCAAATTTGAAAATCCTTACCATTCCAGCAGTTGTAAAAGTCTACAAAATGCATCTGCTTTCACAAAAAGTCCAAATCATAAATCTTATTATTATTAATATGAGAAGTTAACAGAGAACATTAATGAATCAATTAATTCCAAAAGATTAACCAATTATTGGATAAAAGGGATAAAACAGAAAAAGAATAGCTTGCCTTCCAGTGATGAACTACATATTTAACAACTTCAGCATTCTCATATGCTAACTTAGATGCCATCACACAGAGGTCCATGAGAGCTCGGTTCCCTAATTCCAAATTCATGCTAGTCTCCTCCATATCAGAAGCACCGGTCAATTGCTCCACCAAGTACCGGCCCTTGTAAAGGTCGATTCGCCCATCCAAATGCCCGATTGTACTAAGAAAAGACTGCGTGCCTCTTTGTGGAATCACCACCTTGCCTACAACCCCATAACATAATAGGACAAATCATGCAATAATAATTGTGAAAAAATTTTCCATTTTAGTATCTAGTAAGGTCATAAATGATTGACAAGAAAAATAATTACAACCATTACAAAACCATAAATGAAAGGGGTGATGTTGAAACAGAATTAATCAAACAAGTTATGAAAAGAGAAAACCAAACAAACATATGCAGAAAGAGAGTTAATTGGACGAAGTTTACCATGGAGAAGGTTGTAGAGTAAGCCAAGGAGGTTCCCATTCTGAGAAAGAAGATTGAGAATGAAATCCACAATATAGCCAGTGTACTCCAAGGGCTTACCAAACAACCCAATAATCTTACGCACAATAATAGAGACAATAATAGCCCATCTATGCTCACCAACCAATAGTTGTTCTGCATCAGTGGAATTCTCAATTTCCAAAAACTTGACACCGATTCTTATGTCCCCCAGCACCAAATATTTGGCCAAGTCCAGAATCCCACCTTTCTCTGGCCTGACTATCAGGTAATTTGAATCAGAAGCCATTATAGTGAAGAATACGAGGGGTTCTGAGCAAATTCTGTCGGATGTGAACCGTTAATAAATTAGAGGGATTGTACTGTACATTTTATACCATTTTAGGATGCTTAAGGTTAAAGGTAAAGTCACCTATAATAGTACAGCTCTTAACCCATTTTCAACATCCTGTCGCTTTCTAGAATACTGGATTTTTTTTATCATAAACAAACTGCATTAGGCAATGGCAAGCTTCTGTGCCCATGCGTCTTTGAATTATAATCAACCATAATAAGAGTATGTGCCACTCTAATTATAAACCCATTCTTCTGCGAAAATTTAGAATGTTTTTAAGAAAATAAAATAAAGATATCGGATAAGAACATGACATTCAATTTTTCTTGATCATTAGTTTTCTTGCAAGGAAATGTAATTGCAGATTCATACGTTGTTGACAGGTAACTAGATGGGTTTTCCTGCGTTTGTGATGCCTGCATATTTGATGAAACAAGGCAAACATTTTCTATTCTCAGCACAGATATCTTTTTCGGCATCATGTCATGTATATGTAACATTCTAAAACCAAAAAAGGAAAATAAAATAAGACAGAATCCCATAAAGACTATGCTTTGTGCTATTTTTGGGACTATAAATTGCCAGATGAGATCAATGTGACAGCAGATGCCCTCATTTCCATACTAGACTATCCATTGTATGCTTGTTATCAGAATTTATTTCTACTTTCTTCCTCTACTCTCTTTCCCTCTAACCCTCACGGCATTTATTGTTTGTCTAATCATCATCCACTCGTTGTCCTATAATGGGGAAAGTCATCAGATGAACTTACGTATGAACTTTGCCCCCCGGGATTCCAAACTACAAACTAATAAGCAATAACGCCAAACAATGGCATATTGGTACTTGTCTTTTCGGTGAAATAAGAATTTTGCACATAAAAGTTGGATTAACAAAAAATAAACAAAAATACAAAGTGAGAGACAAGTAACTCACCTTCTCAATTATAGCACCATATTGTACATGTTGATGGAATTTTATGTATGCCAACTAGAAGTACACAATATTGAGAGATTATGTGAGTGAATGTATGAGTTATTTGGATAAAAATGTTTTTAATGTGGTTTGTCTTACTACTCAAGAGTTTACGTTTTAGGAAAATTATGATAGAGTATTGATAGTGTTTAAAAGGAAATAATTTTTCCAAATCCCTAACATTTGTGTTGATCATTATATTTATAGGTCCAAGAGATAAAGTTATAGGAAAATATTGTACTAAGTGTTTCTAATATAAACATGAATCTATATATTTACTTATATTCTAATTGTATAAAAATAAGATAATTACAGTGATTACATGATCTTAATTTCATAGAATGCAATTATTTTCTATATAGATACAAGATTAAATAAGAAAAAAATATTTTAAATACAAAGGAATTTAACTGTCAAGTTTGAAGTTTTTCTCACTATCTCTGAATAATAGGATTTTTATTCTCATTTTGATTTGATTTGTGGATAGCCAGCATGTTTGGTCACTAATTGAGTAACCTATCACTAGGTGGCTACCTTTTGACTATCGTGTCCACGAGTTTGATCGAGTAGAAGTTTTATCATATAACAACTGCTCCCTAACTTCTAAAGTGAGAGTAAGAATCTAAACATTTTTGTCTTTCTATATAGATAGATGATACATGGAGACTTAGGGTAGGATTGTGAAGTGTTATGATGATAACGTATGTTTGTTGTATTCATTGCATTGTATGCTAACATTGTGTGCCACTAATGACAATTTATGTCTCCAAGGTGTCTTGGTGAGCATGTTTCATGTGAATCGTCAAATTAATAACACATTTTGTAGGTTTAAGTTTGATAGTTAAGACTGCATCATGTCTGGCATCGAATTGACTATAAAAAGTATAATGATAATCACCTTTAGAAACCTTAACATGATTTGTCTATTAAACTTGAGTGAGTTTACAAATTTGTGAATTATGATTAATAAAGGAAGACTCTAATGACCCCTACACTCGAACAAAGTTGGTAAAGATGTCATATTTTGGATGAGTGTTTTTTATTGTCACTACATTGACTTGAGCAGATAGATAAATTTGTTGTGCAAGACTTTACATGTTCTTTAATGTTGTGGATTTATTCTTTGGTCTTATTAAAAAACTCTTTTAGGTATCCTTTTTTGATGAGGTCTTCAAAAACGTCCTAGAGGTTTTGACACTAGTCGTTGTGCTAGTTATGGGACTATAAATCACTAAATGAGATCAATGTGACAACAAATGACCTCATTTCCATACTAGATTTATCAATACGTTATTTTTATGAATTAAATGTGAAAAAGAACTAATCAAGTTTGTTACAATGTTGATATATATTTCCTAAAGTCAACTTATCTTTATAAGCATGCTAACCGAATTAATTTCTACTTTCTTCTTCTACTCTATTTCCCTTTAACCCTCATGGCATTCATTGTTTATATAATCATCACCCTCTTGTTGTCCTATAATGGGGAGTGTCGTCACATGAACTTAGAGTTTCATATGAACTTTACCCACAAACTAATAGGCAACAAGATCTAACAATGGTACATTGGTACTTATCTTCCAAGTGAAATAGGAATTTGCGCACAAAAGTTAGATTAACAAAAATAAAGTGAAACAAAGTTACAATTTGAGAGACAACACACCTTCTTAATTTACACACAACTAAAAGGTTTTCATATGCCAGGAATGAACTATGTCTACAAGTTAAAAAAGAGTCACTATAGCTTGAAACACGCATCAAGAAAATGGTACAAAAAGTTCAAGTCTTTTATAGAGGAGTAAAGCTTCTATGAAGACTACTTGTGATCATTATGTCTTTGTGTAGAAGTTTTATGATGATGATTTCATCATATTGCTACTATATGTTGATGACATGTTAATTGTTAGATATATTGTTTTTCATATTGACAAGTTGAATTGTGAATTGAGTAAGTGTTTTTCTATGAAGGACTTTGGGTTGTCAAAGCAAATTCTTGGCATGCAAATCATTTGTCATAGGAATAGCTAGAAGTTATGGTTATCACAGAAGAAGTACGTTGAGAAACTACTTCAGAGATTCAACATGGACAAGTTGAAACTTGTAACATTATTTATGCTACTCATTTTAAGTTAAGTACTAATCAAAGTCCTTCCACAAAGAAAAAAAAGAATATATGCATAAAGTTCCTTATACTTCAATAGTTGGTACTTTGATGTATGCAATGGTCTATGCACGTCTAGATATAGCTCATGTCATTGGATATAGTTAGTTAATTTTTCTTCTAATCGTAGTAAAGAACATTGAAATGTGATAAAATGGTTCATGAGATATCTCTGAGACACTTCCGATTTGAAGCTTTACTTTGGGAGTGAGAAGCCTATTTTGGTTAGGTATACAAATTTAGGTATGGTAGAGGATATTGATTCCAAGAAATCAACTTCTAGTTATTTGATTAATTTTATAGGCAAAGCAGTATCTTGACAGTTGAAATTATATAAATATGTTGCAATATCTACTATCGAGTTAGAGTTCATTACTATAAATGAAGCATGTAAAGTGATGTTATAGATGCGATGATTCTTGTAGGAGCTTGGCTCCACACAAGAGATATGTGTAGCCAAAGTGTTATTCATCTTGGTAAGAATTCAAATTTTTACGCAAATCAAAAGACATTGATGTGAGATATCATTAGATACATAGTGTCCTTAATGACAAATTGATTGAACTTGAGAAGATTTTTATTGATGATAATGGTTATAACATGTTGATGAAGTCATTACCAAGAGAAAAGTTTAAGACTTGTTGTGTGATCACCGAATTGACGTTTTCCTCCACATAATTAAGAATGGGAGAATCGTTGGGCTTTGGGGCCCTTTCTTATATCGAGAAACTTAAATTTATCTTGTGTGAAGTTAAACCCACAATTTCATGAGTTAAGGCAAAAAGAAAGTGAAAAAAAAGAAAATACAGAAGTCAAAATGCCAAAAAAAAAGTAAGAATCAAGGTAAAAGAGCTATTAAAAGTTTTCAATGCACGTTTGTAGAAGATTTATGAAAATTTTTAATTTCACAATTGGATCACCCTAAAATTTGGACTTCTAGTTCTTCATTATGAACGGTAAAGATTGTGTTTCTTTTGTCAAGTAATATGTTATCTTTGTCGGAACATAATTGATTGTGCATTGCATTCCTGTTTAAACAATTCTTAGAAAAATAATATTTTTTCGTTCTTAGAAAAATGTTATTTTCTCGATCTTATACTGTTGAATTGTTCTCAAACTTTGATATAATTTTAAGCACATATTATTCTAGATTGTGAACGATGGTGATGTATATTTGATGTCTATAACTTGATATATAGTCTTATGAGTTTTAGTGTGAGATTCTCTACTTTTTGCAGTTGTGTTATTATTGTGTTTTTATTATTTTTGGAGGATTGTGTACCTATTTGTAAACTAAAAAAAAAAAAAATGTGTAGTATTGTTGTAGATATAGTGGATTGGTTTGGGTGATGCCCCATGATTTTGCTGTTCACATTGAATAAATTTTCGTGTTAAATTATAGTGTTTATGTATATTATAATTATTTTTGATTGTTTGTTGTAAAAAAAAAAAAAAAACATATTTTGGTTTAGTGTTTGTTGTCATATAATTCAATGAAGAGGGGGAAAGTTTTGTTTTGGTCTTGATAGCTTGCTTGTTTTCTCCTCAACACCTTCTAGAGCTATGATATAAATTTAGACTTTTCAAAAACCCTAGCCACTCTTTTGATATAACCGAATTTCGTATAAGGAAGGAAATTATTGTCTTTCAAATTCCATTCATGTTCAGTCTTTATACACAAGATAACACCTATAAGACTCTCTAATGTCATACAACATCTATGTTGATGAGTATGACCTCATTAATCTAATGAAAGAAGTGAAAAACTATTCAGGATAGATTCAAAATAAATGAGCCTCCAAACATAGATGTAAGCTTCCTAACACCCAAATTACATGTATAACAATGCCCTTGATCCAAGGGCAGTAGGATTTTATATCTGAAATTTCAAATTCATGTTGTGCTTACATGATTTGAATGCGTGAAAAATTTGTCATCTATCACTTAAAGATCAAGAAGATTTGATATGTATTTATGATTTTTTTTTTTTTTTTGCTTGTGAAAAGTTAAAGGTATGAAAACATTTCTTCTTTTGTCGCTATTTTTCCTTTGTTATATATTGTAATATACTTTCAATGTTATGGTGTTAAGAACAACCACAAATGTATTCTAATAATTACAAAAAGCTAAAATGTAACCATCGTGATAGATCTAAGAAATTTATTTAACATCAAAAGAAAAATTTATTTATAATTTTTACAATTATGGTTTCTCATTTAATATTTTAGTTTCTAATATATTTAATTGTTTATTTTTAATGAAGCTAAGTAAATTGGGCAAACTTGAGAATGGGTAGGTTAATGATGAAGTTAGAGTGTTATATGTAAGTTATGTTTTTACTCAACTTCTTTGTTGGTTAAATAATCTCATTATGAGACCATATGATATAAAGGTATATTTAAAAGAATATAAAGATCTAACAATATAATCAATTGTTCATCTAAGTTTAAATTATTTAGATGTTATTGAAAGAGATGGGTATCTTTTCATCTTAACCTCATCACTCTTCATCTAACTGGGGTATTTATAAAACTTGAATTTCTAACTTTTCAGAATTGACACTTATATGTGCACTTTTTGGTTGTCTAGTGATAAATATATGAGCTTCTTATTGTCTAGCTAAGAATACACTCTTTTTGGAAATATATAAGTTATTCAAGTATTTTAGATTGAATATATGGGAAAGTTTTTTAACTTTTTGGGTATGCATGTAGGATTTTGGTAAGAAAATTAAAATTTTTAATTTATGTTCACATCATATGTAACAATGGTAATATAAAATTTGCATGTTGTTTCAATAAATAAAACATAAAAACATGTAAACTACCTTGTACCTTATAATTTGATTGAAGTTTGGAAGCTTGAATCACTAAAATAAGTGATCTCTTGACTTGCACCCTTTAAGGAAGAAAAATGGAAGAAAAAGAGAAGTTTTTTCCGGCAAAAGAAGAAGAAAAAGAAGAGAAAATCTATATTTTTCTTTTTTTTCTCTCATATTTATTACATTAAAACTTGATATTTATCAAGTTAAAGCATGTGTTTAATTCTTATTGGTTGATAATTAAGAGAAATTTGAATTTGACACATGTTGAATAATTTGTGCCCAAAATTATTCATTCTAACTTTCTAAACAATTTAAAAGGTGTAAAATGACAATTTTACCCCTTTTTCTAATCTTATTCGAAAAGCACAATTTTTATCCTCGAAAAGTGTTAGCCAACCATAGATAAATATTTTCAACTTCATAACACCATTTTCTTCCTTGATATATGGGTGTGACCTTCAAGGTTCATAGTGACATAGTCGTAGGCCCTATATCGAACGATACGTTTCATTATATCACTGTATAACTCAAAACTGTCATTAACCAATATACTTCATTTTCTGCTACAAAATGAAGCTCCCACTGATCATGTGGTGTCATCTAGCAATGTTTCATGACCCCTATATCACAATGAAGTACAAGTTTCACATAATGTCAACTAAACTTTTCTTACTCACACTTACCATGTAATTCAATCTCTCTATCATTACATCCCGATTAAACTTGGATTCATGGAATGTCAAAATTTAAAATTTAATCTTTTCGAATATCAAGTCATACCTCAGAATGTGTCACATCGAAACTCTTTTCATATAGACTTTTATCTATACTCGCTAGTGTCTTAGATTTTTATGTTTCTCGATATTCATATGGAAACTCGAGAACAATCGAGCTAACGAATCTCTGTATGATCATCACTTGTGCTATCGCTCAAGCAACATATGATCAAAGCGGCTTCTGAGCGAGATATGATTAGTCTCATGGTATACACCATATGAACTATACGTTTCAGAATGAAACACAATTGTGATATCTCAAGTCAAAGGATCTATATACTAGTATGATTTACGATGTATCATTGACTACATATTAATTCCCATGTGATCATCGTTCAATGGTTACGTTTGATAAACAATATAATATAATAACTTTTAATCAGTTTTCTAACCATCAAACGATTCTATTGTTTACCCATGTGTATATCCACCATGTCTAATATCATCCACTGATATACTATGGTGATATAGCACACACCCATTATGCAATACTATTGCCCAAACAGATTGTCTATGCAGTGAACGATTTGATGACGTTTTTAAAAATTCATCGGGACCTTTCACATGTCATATGCATATAGCTAATATAGATGTAATATACAACTACAACATAGATATAAAAGTGACACAGAAAACATGTGAAGTATGACAGAACTCTTTTTTTATTAATAATGTATATGCAAGATATACAACCCTTAAAACCAATAAAGTGATTAGTTTTTAGGGCATATTCTAACAATGCACATATGAAAGTGTTGGTTTTATAGCACTGAACATATGTTTATATGGTTGTTTAGCAATGAAAATATATATACAAATAAATGTGTTTCTTATATGTAGCAAATGACATATGTATTATTTAAAAAATTATGACATTGTATCAATTTTTGTAGTATATATAAAACAAGGAAATTTGAAAAAGAAAAAATTGATATGGTTGTGCATAGAGGTGGCAATGGGTCATGCCAAGTTGATTTCAATGTGGCTCCACCGTTCCTGTCGACCATACTCGAGCTTAAACCCATATAGTAATAGGTTTTGCAAGTCAATGTGACATACCAAGGCCCTTGGCACAACCCTCTCTTTAGGGGGTCGTGCCATGTTGGGCCCTTAATGGGCCGATTTTTTATTCATAAATTATTTTTAAAAAAAAAACTTAATTATTAAATTTTACTCATTTATATTTATTTTTAAATTAATTCAACCAGTGATCTTAAATGATAGGTCGATCTTTCAAATCATATTTTGTATTTAATCATTTTTTTTGTTACTTATTGTTGTATTCTAAGTAAAAAAAACTCTTTCATGTTAGGACTTTTTTTCTAGGTGAATCTTCTTAACTTATCTGACATTTTGGTCAGAATATTTGTTACTCATACACTTCACCAACAAGAAGAATCAAGAAACTTGCATGCATGTTCGTCAAACAATGTCACTTCTGGAATATTTACTTTATCTACTACTACACCATTTGTTTCATAAATAACAATTTAGTTTCCATTTTGTTTTTACAATTTTGTTAATTATTTTTTTCTTTTAGAACACTTTGGTAATAAAAAAAATTAATATGTTCTAAACGAAAAAAATATGTTCAAACAATTAAAACGATTTCACTTTTATATATTCAATTGAGTAAAAATATATACAATATAAATACTGTAAGAAAAACTTTTTATAAATAAATAAGAATATTATGACATTTTTAAAAGCAATTTTTTTTTTTAAATTTTTGAAGAGACCCGTATAATATTAGGTCAATCCACAAGTCCAAAGTTTAGGCCCGCGGTATAGCCCAAACAGCCTACAATAGCAGATCATGCTCCCTTGGGTGGGCTGAAAACGAGGGGCTCAAGCCGGCATCACCCTCTACCATGTCTAGTTGTGAACACCCAATAAACTACTGGGATAAAAATATTTAACAATAAATTAAAATTTCATTAAATGTTAAAGGAATCATATCTAAAATTGAATGGAAAAGGGAAATGCGTGGACACGCGTTTTGGAAATGGAGAAGATATGTATGTGGTGATTCATTATTGGTGAGCAGGGTGGCTGGTAGAAATAAACAAGTCCGAGGGAAGCAAAGCTGAGAATTTATCGGGAATTGGGACCTTCTTCCCTCTCAAGTCTCGAGTGCGTATCTGCTTGTTCATTCTGTCCCATGGCCGCCTTCTCCCACGTTGCCCAGAAGCTAAGTCTGTGGCTACTCAAGTTGTGGGGTATTGATAAGGAAAGAGATAAATACATATTAATGCAGTGACTTGCCACATACACATGCATGCATCAAGGATCAATCATCATCATCATCAGTTAATATACGTATGTATGTATGTATGTAGGACGTAGAAATTAAGCTGGGTGGGTGAGAGTGGAAGGCATGTAATTAGGTGGTTTATTTAGAGTATTGACTGAGCAAATACAATACGCGGCTTTATGTTTCAATCATCACGTACTACAGCTAAAGCCTATTTAACTTAATAATCAAATGTTGTATGATTTAGTTTGTGACAAATGGGACATGAGACAAGTGTTTTAATAATGGAAGAGAAATTGAGGGAGAGATAGTCAAAGATCCACCGACAGCCGACACAAGCCCTACCTGGCCACATCCTCCGCCAATTTCTCCTTTAAATAGTCAATTGATAAAAACATTTCATCTCATCCTCATGGTTTTAGACTATCAATATAAACTCAACTATTGACTCTTCATCAACAAACTAATTAAAAAAAAGACTAAGGACTTATTCCCACCCATGAATACCCTTTTTCCTAGTTTACATTTGTTAACTTAAAAAAATCTAAACATCTATTAATCTTTTAATTTTTAAGACTATTGTTAGAATAAAATCATCATTTAATATAAATATTTTTAAAAATTAAAAATTAATCATATTTCCCTCTAAGTTTACAAAACTGCATTTTCCTCCATTTTCTTTTAGACTTTGGCAAATTTTTTACCCCCTCCTATATTTTTCTTGCTTCTATTGCCACCCCCAACTTTTGAAATCTTCTCTAAGGCTACTACACCTTTCCCCACATTCGTACTTCTTCATCTCTGATTGCCTCTTTACTAGAGACTAAACCGTCATCAATTTGACATCAATCTTCAATGAAGTTTGTTTCCTTCCAACGTCAACACAACTTTTTTTTCCCCTCTCTTGGTTTCGTCAAGTGCCACTCTTTCGGTTCTATCATCTTCTTCATCAAGATCAACTAGAGCAAGCAAACGATGACAAAGGAGAATGTTGTGTGACATTAGCGAGGGAAGACACATATGATTCGTCGTCTTCCTCTTAACGATGGCTAGAAAGAAGAAGGTTGGTGATGACCAAAGATTGATGAGGATGGAGAGAAAAGCCCAAGAGAGAGAGAGCGAAAATGTAATCATTGATGTCTTTAGTAGTTAGCAATGGTAACTGAAAAAATTCTAAAGGTGCGTTTGGTTAAAGGATTTTAAGATTACCTTGGTAATCTATCTTTTATTCCCTTGTTTGGTTTGTCAGTAATAAAATATTACAGTAATCTTCTATTACCAATGCTGACGTGACAGGTAATATAAGTGGTAATCTGATTACCACCTTCACATTAGGTATTTAAAAATTACTGGGGTAATCTTGAGTTTATTATAGAAAAATTATTATTTATTAATCTTTTGAGATAAAAATAAATTTATTTTTAATTAATATGACAAATAATATAAAAATATTTAAAAATAATTATATTCAAGGGCATTTAAGTAAAATAATTTACTAGTAATATTTTATTACCTTTAACCAAATACAATAATTATTTATACCTATCAAATTTTATCAAACATAGTAATCATTCATACCCAGTAATCTTCTAAGTAATCTATCTTCAAGGTAATATTTTTATTTTAGTAATCAAACATTATCCAAACCAAACGTCCCCTAAGAGAAATTATCATTTTTTAAATTTTAATTAAAATAAAATTTTTAAAATTTAAAAAATATATATAATAAATATTTAATTTTTAAAATATTTTTATTAAATAATAATTTTATTGTTATGGTTGAAATAAGTCTATCGCCTACCCAGAAAATGAAAAAAAAATCTTACACCAAAACCACTCTTCAATCAAATCTGAAGTAAAATAAGAATAAAGGCAACAAGTGATGGTGAGTGATTGACCATCATGATTAATTGCCGTCCGCCACTTGTTTCCCCATTGATGATGGTCTATGAGAGGTGATTTGACCTGCTTTATTTTGTAAATGGATGGTGCTTTGCTTTGTCTTAATTTAATTTTTTGACACTAAATAGTGATTTCCATTTCCCACCAAGCTTTCATTCGAACTTCTTTTTTCCCATCTTGAATGTAAAACCATATTTCCCACCCAAAAACTAACTCAAAAAAAAAAAAAAAAAAAAAGACTAATCCAATATCATTCAAAATTTTGAAAGACAATTAAAAAAGAATATCCCAAGAATATCCGACTTGAGGCCTTACAATATTTTCTTAAATGTTTGTATAAATTTTGTTTATACTAAAAAATTCTTGCAATGAGAGAAGGGAGGGGAAACTTGTTATAGGGTTATGCCCTAACAGTATAGTAATTTTTTTGAAGTAATTTAAATTGTTCTTCTATAAATAATTTTTTTAATTTACGAAATAATCTCCTTCACTATATGTATTCACATCTGTTAATGTCAATAATTAAGGTTTTGGAACTACTATGAATAGATATTATCCGTATCTATTACGACTAAATTCAAATCGAGTTTATTCGAGTTTGAGCTTGATTTCAGTTTAAACGAACCCAAAATGAGTAATCTCCAAATGAGTTTGACCCTACAACTTCGAGCTCTAGCTCGAGCTCAAGCTACTCGTCAAACTTGTATACTAAAATTTTTTATATAAAACGATATTGTTTTATCAATATATATTAAAATAATATCGTTTTAATAACGAGTTAGTTAAAACTTAAACTCAAAATGAGCCAAGCTAGAGCTTAGTTGCAGTGAGTTTGACGAGCTTGAGCTCAAACTTAATTACTGTAAATTGAGTTGAGTTTAAACTCAACTCAATTCGAATCCAATTCTAGTGTCTATATAAAGTATTTGTATATGGGAAATATGAGATTTTATAATAACTTGAAATTATGTTCACAATAGTTAAACAAGGGTTAGACACTATATTTTCAATAAGGTTGTTGCGTTGTCCACCTCTATGAAGTGATAAGTCTTAAATCACTACAATAAGAATATTATGGTATAGACACTTATGCATAAAAGATGTATTGAGTTGAGCCACACATAAAATTTTTGTTTTTATGTAACTATCGAAATGGAAATATAAACTTCACACTTTAGCTACTTTGACATACATATCTTAATCTTGAATGAATGAAGTACCTTTGATTTACAAGCTATGATATTTGATTAGAATAGAAGGTGAGATCTCATTTGTATATATGTCAATACCCTAATTAGTTGAGACTCTAGTTTAATAGGTTCAAGAATACTATTTCAATAGTTTAATATATTGGTAGAGAAGTATTGGGGTGACTGTCATGTCAAGTTCAATATAATAATGGACCAAATCATGAGAAAATTAATAAAGGATAACTTGCGTGACAGTAATGACAAGTAACGGACTAAATTGAGTTTAGCCAAATTTACTTTAAAAATGAGGTGGCTTCTCCACTTTTACATGCATAAGAAATCTTTTTTCTCAAAAAGTTTATTTTTTCCATTTTCTCTCAAACACATACCCGAAGCTTTTCACCATTCTTTGGTTACTTTACATTGCGTGTGATTTGATTAATCATTTATTAAAAAATAAAAAATATTAAAAATTAGATTATTTAAAAGGTTATTAAAAAATATATTATAATTATATTAGATAAAAACAGATATATTTTATTATTATATTTGATTAAATATGATAAAAAATATTAAAATATTATTATATATATGTTTTTGTTTTAATTATTATAAAATATTTTTTCTATTACTTATTATATTAATTAAAAATAAGAGTGTTTTTTTCTTCAAAAATTAATAGATAAAAATAGATTTATAACAAAATCAATAATACTTTGGTAATTTTTTAACATCTAAGATTAATATAGTAATATGATTATTTTTTATATTATATATCATATCACTATTAATAATAAAATATTTTTAAAATATTTTATTACTTATAAATTAAATATAGTAATATTAGTAATAAAAGATAAAGTTGTAGAATAATTTTTTATTATCAATAACTATACAACTCCTTAGTGTTTTCAAATAATTTGAAACACATTTCAAAGTAGTTCTCACACATTCACGTATCAAAAGTATTTTAATTGTGTCCGTAATAGTCAAATTATGTATCATATCGTGTATCAAAAACTTAATTTTCTATATCATATATAATAATACAACTTTTAAAAAATAAGAGTAATGGGTACACAAATGTGTGTTATTGTATAATTGAGTGTTATTTTATCATTAATTTAAAATCAGTCAATCATATAATGATACATATACGTGTATACACGTTTGTCATCAATTTTAAAAAATAAAATAATAAAAAATTTTAATTGACATGTCATTAATTTTAAAAATATCATAAATATCTTTAAAATTTTAAAATTTTTCATATACACTCTTATTATATCATTATCTTTTTAAAAAATATATTAATTTGTATCGAAAATATATATCATATCATAGAATATATATTATATCATATTATATAATATATCTATTATATCATATTAATTTAATATATCTTATAAAATATATTATTTTTAATTTATATTATATTATATTATAAATATATATATTATATATTATAAGATTTTGATAATTATAAGTATGTGTTTAAACTTATACCAAAATGGTTTTATTTAAAATTTAAACACTCAATCTTATCATAAGGAATTAATGGGATAGGCACCGGATTACCATTCCTTTCCTCGTATTATAATCTATGCCCCTTAAACCCCACCTTAACCTCTGTAATATACCGAACCAAATCATGAGGTAAAGATAGATACTGTTAAGTTTTCTGACATGGAAGTATGACAAATGCACCCGGCAATCATCTAACTGTCCAAACACTAGATGAAAAAGTAAAAATCTACATATATGGAAGCCCAATTCCGGTGAATCCTCCGGTGACTGCTGACCGACTGGTACAAATTCAAAGTAATGAATGCTATGATTGAATGTTAATGTCACATCATCATCGAATCATGAAAGCTACTCTCCTCTTAACCACTGTCTACCATATTCAATTACCAGATACGTGTAATGTTGCTGAAAACTACTAATACTGTTTATATACACCTTTTGTAAGTAACGAAAAAGTGTTGTTTTTTTTTTTCTTTTTACCGTAGACACACCTACCAAGATGGGATTTTCCTTATCTGATCAAATATAAATAACAGCGTAAGCATTCTGTGGCTTTGAATTCTTTCGGCAAGTTGTGCCTGCCAGCTTTCACTTGGTAGGATTTCGCTATATATCAACATTTTACCGACGAAAAAGCTGCTTGGTGGACTCTCTATTTTCATTCAAAGCCCCTTCACAATGGTGGAGAAATGGAGAAGAGCGTCGGTGTTTGTATGGTTGATTCTGTGCATTTTAGAATGGAAACCCCCTTGCATCAATGCTGCTACAGATCCCAGTGATGGTTAGTTTTTCTTTTCCGCTTTCCTGCCTTTGTTTTTCTCTAGATTTGTAACAAATCTGCATTTCTTTGAAGCTTTTTACCTGCTACTGATTAAAATATATTTTTCTCCTTTTTGGTGGGTTGGAATGGCCTGGTTTACGGTTTATAGTCATGCATACATTTTTTATGCATTTCTACACTTCGATTTTTATTTTTTATATTATTTGTTTTGTTCAATCTGCTTTAGAAACTTACAATTTTAGGAAAGCGAACTCTTTTGTTAGATGCAAGTTCTGATCTAAGGAAGCCAATCCCATCATTTCATTTGTATTGTACATTCTGCTGTAAGTTTCGGGTTCTGGCACTGTTCATTTTCCGGTTAATTACCTTCCTACATCTGGTTTTTGAATCACGTAAAACACTGTGCTAGTTTGTTAAAGGGTTAGAAATTTAAGCTTTTCTTCTCTTTATTGTGGGAGATGGGTGTTTGAGAGAGTAAGAATGGTTATTATGGGGGTTTCATTGAAGATATCCGAGGATAATCGGTAAGTGTTAAGGAGGCCAATCTCTTATATTTTACTTAATACTGCAAGGAGCGAATGAGGTGGAACATTAATTCTAGGAAGGAAATACCTGTGTTGGAGTTGCTTTCCATGTCTTATCTTTCCAAAGAAAAATGCCTCCTTGTTTGGTTATCTGTAAGATAGGGAAGGCGTGAGTCCCATTCTTTCTCTTCTGAATGCTTATTGAATTTGCAAAGGTTTTCTGAGTAATGATGCTGAATATGGAATATGACACCTAGGGGATTTTGGTTTGAAAGCATGTTGTGAACGTTTTAGAGAGATTGAACCTATAGCCACAACCCAAATCATAAGATAAAGGACTGCAGGGCTTCTGCTTCAAAGAGTTTATTAGGAATTACCAACCTTGTTGATGTACAAAAGAAATTCCTTTGATCTATGAAGCTATATCTCCTACATTTGTATTACATGATGATTGTTCTACTCTAGAAGAAACAAGGATAAGGGGAGAGATTTTGGATTTCTGGAAATAGGGACCTCCATTATGGACTTGCCGCATATAGAAGTTTTACACAGTAAAGAAGAAGGCAGTACAGTAACCCATGTGAAAGAAGAAAGTATATAGAAAACTCTAAAATTTTCAATTTGATGACGATAAATAGTTTGCTTCAAATTTTTTCTTCCAGTTGTTAAACTAAGTCTTTGTCACGATAGAATATTATCCTTAGCAGAGCAACTTTAATTTTATACTTTGACCTCTTTTAGCCCAAGAAAGCTATTGTACTAGAAGCTATTAATTTAATTTAACGTGTGTCCAATGGTTAGCGGCATATTTATCCTATTTATTTAATATTTGGAATACAGCTTCTGCTTTAAAGACCATGTACAGTACTTTAAATTCACCTAGTCAGCTAAACCAGTGGACTGGCGATGATCCATGTGGGCAGTCTTGGAAAGGAGTTACTTGCTCAAGCCAGCGAGTCACAGAAATGTGATTTTCTTCCCCTTTTATTTGTTCATGTTTGTGAATTTCAGATGTCATTATCTGTGCTGAATTTGGGTATATATTCTGTTGTTCTTTTTTCAGCAAAATATCAGGTCTTCAACTTACTGGACAATTGGGTTGGCAGCTCTCAAGTTTGACATCATTAACCAACCTGTAAGATTAATGTTCTTCTAGTCTCGCCTTTTTCTTGGTCAACATGCATGGTGAATTTCCATAGGGACCTAGAACTCAATGTTTTAGTTGTCTGTATTTATTCTTACATATAGATATAAATATAATGCTTACTGATGTTTTGTTGTGATGATATACTACAGAGATGTGAGCAATAATAATCTTGGAGATAGCATTCCGTATAATCTACCCCCAAACTTGACGCGATTGTATGTTTCTTATATGCATTTGTTCTTCCCTTTTTTATGGTCATGTTTCTGATTTCTTTTATTTTTGTTTATTTTTTATTATTTACGTTAGATGTTCTTTCGTATGCAGAAATCTTGAAAAGAATAATTTTACTGGAAGTCTTCCTTACTACATTTCCCAAATGACCTCCCTTGAGTACATGTGAGTGGCTTTGCAATTTTTTATAATTAATATAATTGTTTTGCCACAACTTACACGGTAAAGCATAATATCTTTTGCTTCAGTTTATTTATTCATTAATCTTTGAACTTTTGGGTTGCAGAAATCTAGCTCACAATAAGCTCCAGGGTCAACTAAATGACATATTTGGTCAACTTTCTTCACTTTCTACATTGTGAGATTTTTTTTCTTGGCTTTGTTTCTTTCAAAAACTATAACTATACATTTGGGGTATCTGTCCTGCTTTACCATATTCCAGTAAAAATAAGTACTTGCAGCAGACCTGAAATCTATTTTTCCTTTTTAAGTTCTAGCTACCTTCACAGTTATCTGAACAATGAATTGTTTGAAATAATTCAAATTTGTTTGCTGAATGACCATGTAACCATATTTTTTCTAATATTCTTCAGGGATCTCTCTTCCAATTCTCTGACAGGTAACCTGCCTGAGAGTTTTAGTTCCCTTTCAAGTCTGAGTTCACTGTAAGTGAAGAAGATGTCATCTTTTCTGTTGTGAATGCATATTTATAGTTTTGATTTCTCCTAATTTATCTTATTTGTACTTGTGTAGGTATTTGCAGAACAATCAGTTTACTGGTCCTATTGATGTTCTTGCCAATCTACCCCTTGATAATCTGTGGGTATCCAGTATACCGATGAATACCTGAAAAATTATATTTACCCTTTCCTCCAGTGGTCCTGAAATATGACCAATTGAATTATGTGTGTTTCTCAGGAACATTGCAAATAACCATTTCACAGGCTGGATTCCTGAACAGTTGAAGAACATTAATTTGAAGTAAGCATTTGGCAGCATTATCATTTGTTATGATTATTGTTTGTCCTTTAAGATTGAAGTTACTTACATTCAACTCATCTTCTTGACAGCAAGGATGGTAACTCATTTAACTCTGGACCGGCCCCTCCACCTCCACCAGGTACACCTCCAGCCAGCAAAAGTAGCCCAAAACACAAAAACAGTGGTGATAACAGCCCATCAAATAGTGGTGATAGCAGCAAATCAGGGATAGGGGGCGGTGGCATAGCAGGAATAGTGATCTCCATAATTGTTGTTGGGGCAATAATAGCATTCTTTTTGGTAAAGCGAAGATCCAGAAAGTCATCTTTGGATATGGAAAAGCTTGATAATCAGCCCTTTGCTCCCCTTGCATCTAATGAAGTGCAAGGTAAACATATGTTATTCACATCCTCTTGCATTACATTTTGCTTTATTTTTGAAAGATTTACATCCTACCTTGAGTCAAGCTTCTCCTCATGAATTGTTTTCTTCCATTTGATAAGTTAACTTTAAATTATTTATTTTTTGGGCAAACTTTAAGGGTTATATTTTAATGATAACAAAGAAGGAATGCAAAGAGAGTGATAGACAGTCACCACAGAATATTTAAACTTCTAAAGTTGGCACCATTAAATCGTTAATGGGATTGAAAATGTTGAACTCCCCAGAGTTTTGTAGAAGCACTCTTTCAATACTCATTAGAGGGGCTTCTCACCATTAGAGGAATTATATGATATCCCTAAATTAGCAAGGAAGTTGGTCATTGAATTACCTTAACAAAACATATGAGAATGGCAATGTTACATTTTCCCCGGAGGTCAATTTATCCATCTGAAGCATTGAACGGCCAATGCAGACGCATTCTATCAATTACTGATTCTTGGCTTCATGATTCAATGCTTGTTTGTTGATGTCTTTAAATCCAAGTTATCCACAGTTTTGGGAGATCTGAGATGTTTATATTTCAGGAAATATAATTTTTTTCTTCTTTTTTCTTCTCTTGTATTGCAAAGGAGAGTGTCATATTGGATCTTTATTTTTTAGTATAATTAGAAATAAAATACTTTAGGGACATTTATAAATTATATCAGTGAACATTCTATTGCATTCATATTTAGTCTATCTTAATATTTAGGCTATCATATGTATATTTTGTTCTTTGATCTTGCCATGTTCTTGTCTATTGTAGCTAAATTTTTTGCCACCAGGTCCCTGTTTGGCTTCTTATGTGTTTTTTTTTTGGTTCCATTGTAATGCAGAAATGAAGTCTATGCAAACTTCCTCTGCCATCAGCACAAAAAGTTTTGAGACTTCTGCTTCAATAAATCTACGACCCCCTCCAATTGATCGTCATAAATCATTTGATGATAATGATTTTTCAAAGAAGCCTATTGTTGTCAAGAAAGCTATTACGACTCCCAAAAATGTGACAGCATATTCTATAGCTGACTTGCAGATGGCCACTGGAAGCTTCAATGTTGAAAACCTTCTTGGTGAGGGTACTTTTGGACGTGTTTATCGAGCACAATTTGATAACGGGAAGGTATACTTTTCTTACTTATCAGTTTGGTGAGGCAATTTTATCAGTTTCCCATGTCAGCCCATTTCATTCTGAAGATGAAATTCTAACTTCTTTGCTGAATGTTTTGCCATAAAATGTTGACCTTCTACCTTTATTTGTCTGGTCTCATTTAATGGTTGAAGTGTATTGAAAACGTTGTAATTTGTTACATCCCTTTAATAATGATTAGGTTCTTGCTGTAAAGAAAATAGATTCATCTGCTCTTCCCAGTGAAATGTCCGAAGATTTTCCAGAGATAGTCTCAAACATCTCTGAGTTGCATCATCCAAATGTAGTGGAGCTGGTGGGTTACTGTTCAGAGTATGGACAGCACCTGCTAATCTATGAGTTCCATAAAAATGGGTCCCTGCATGACTTCCTGCATCTATCAGATGAAGACAGCAAACCTCTGATATGGAACACTCGTATTAAGATTGCTCTTGGGACTGCACGTGCATTGGAGTAAGTTGATATAAAATAATTGTTTTTCCTTTTGAAATAAAAGTTGAAAGGGAATAGAGTTATTAACTATTTCTTCTTCTCTGACCATAGGATTCCAATTTAGTCCTTCTATTCTAATGATTTCCTTGGTAAATGTTTTATCGATTAGTTCCTTGTAGACCTGATAACTGCTGATGGTAGATCAGTATATTGCAAGAAACTGTTATATTTACAGCTTCCAAAGTATTTTCTATATCTTTTACTAGAATTAGTTGCGGAAAGTTAGAAATTGCCCTATGGGATTTAGATTGATAATGCATCCTCCAGATAAATCAGATATTCACAAATATTGTTTTTGTCTCTGCTATTTGTGATTGAACCACCTTGAACTCATAAAGGGATTTTTCAGGTACTTGCATGAAGTTTGCTCCCCATCAATTGTCCACAAAAATATTAAGTCAGCTAATATATTACTGGACACCGAGCTCAATCCACACCTTTCAGACTCTGGCATGGGAAGCTATATGCCAAATGCAGATCAGGTGAATTTTGAATTTGATTTCATATGTGCTTGTATGCTAGTTGATATATTGGATTATGCTATTTTTTCACTACTTGATAAAAAATGGCAATCTCACAGGCTATATAATTTGTATGGTTTGTCCTTGGTGTTCCTAGTACTGTATACCAACATAGTAGAAGTCTAGCATGTAGCATAAATGCCAACCCACTGGCAATAGCATATTATAAGATGGTCCATTATAGAATCTAATGAAGAGCAATGTCTAAACAGTTGTTTATTTTAAGTCTCTTCAAAATAGGGTTCAAATGATGCTAATGTGTGCCTGCAAGAGTCGCACAATGGCAAGAAGGGAACAGGTTATTTCCAGCTATGGAAAAGTTTCCCATGACCTTGGTCAGGCAGTGGGAGTAATCCTTTTGTATTGCTACTTTAATTTGAACTAATTGAGTTGACTCTACTGATCCTAAATTTTTGGTTCGTTTATTTGTGTGCAGTTGTTGAACAACAATGCAGGTGCTGGATACAGTGCGCCTGAGGTTGCATTGTCTGGTCAATTTACCATAAACAGTGATGTCTATAGTTTTGGGGTTGTAATGTTGGAGCTTCTTACTGGACGTAAACCATTTGACAGGTAAAGTAATTACAAGCAAAATATCTGGCAGTCTCATTGTTTTGTGCAATTTTTCCATCTTTTTAGCTAATAGGTATCATGTGTATTAAATTTGGCAGTTCAAGGCCAAGGTCTGAGCAATCTTTGGTTCGATGGGCAACACCTCAACTGCATGACATTGATGCACTGGCTAAAATGGTCGATCCAGCTCTCAACGGGCTCTATCCAGTCAAATCTCTCTCCCGGTTTGCAGATGTCATTGCTCTTTGTGTCCAGGTAATGAATAAGTATTTGAGTTAATTCATGTATCAGATACTAATACAAACAAGGCTCTAATCCTTTGATACACTAATATGCAACAGCCGGAGCCAGAATTTAGGCCCCCAATGTCTGAAGTGGTACAAGCATTGGTTCGATTAGTTCAACGAGCTAACATGAGCAGAAGAACAATCGGAAATGAGCAAGGAGCATCCCAGCGAGGTGACAACCAAGATACTCAAGATTACATGTCTTAGATATATTTTCTTTATTATAATGCTATGGTTCTTAGTTCTTTGCTGATGTGCCATATGATACCCAGTTGTTTCCATTTGTTAATAAAAATATATTACACAATCGAACAACTTCTGATTCTTCACAAAAGCTCAATAATTGCATCTTCATTCATTCTTTTCCCTTATTATTATTGTGTGCAATCACAATTAGTCTAGTTACTTCTCCTGGCAAGTGAAATTATTCATCTGTCTACTCCTAATTTTTTTCAATAAAATCAAGGTTAAACTTTGCTGATCAATATATGTGATTTGAATGCACATGGAAAGAAAAATATGTGGACTAAATTCATATATATATTTTTTTTAATTAAAAAAAAAGATTTCCATACAAGATTATGATATTGGATGATTTTATTATCTGAGGAGGAATTATCAATTATGTTCTGAAAAATGAACATATTTTGTCTACGCAGTTGTTTTTAGTCTTCTCAAGTTTAAAAAACAGCTTTATTCTTGTTCATAATCATACCGTAAGCTACCTTCCCCTCAAAGTTTATCACCTTCGCCCCAAATAGCATAAGCTTCCTCCCCGTGAACAGCTTCATCACCAATTTCCATATCTTCTTCAGACATTCTCAGAGGTACAAATAATTTAATTAAAATACATATTAAGCTTGTAGTAATTATGTTGAGAATGACGATAAAGACAACCCCAAGAAGTTGAATTCCTATTTGCCGGAATCCAGTACTGGTTTTTCCCATATCAAAGCCATAGAACAGGCCAACATATTCACCGTATGAAGCATAGAACAAATTGTTGAGTCTTGGTTCTGCAAAGAGACCAGAAAGGATTCCCCCAAGGGCACCAGCAATGGCATGAGTGTGTAGAACTGCCATTGTGTCATCAACTTTTTGGAGAAGCTCGGATCTCTTATGCACAACCATCATGGTGAACCATGGAATTGAGCCTGAGCACATCCCCATTATAATTGCTGCCCATCCTTGGACAACGCCTATATCAAAACATGAGCAAAACCTTATTATAAAATTTCTTTCCATATAACAACACACAGAAATTAGATGCATTTTGTTGTGCATGGCAGCATGGCCTCTGGAATCGTTAGTATTGTTGACTTACCAGCTGCTGGGGTGATGCAAACTAAACCAGTGATCATGCCTTGAACTGCACCAATGACAGAAGATTTGCCGAAAAATACAAGATCTAGCATGACCCAAACAACCAAGCTGGTTGCAGTACATATATGTGTGTTTAAAACAGCCAAAGAAGCATCAACGTTTACGACATAGGGGTCTCCTCCATTAAACCCTGTCCAACCCATCCAGAGAAGCCCTGCTCCCATTAACATGAGAAGGATATTATTTGGAGGAAATCTTTCCCTGTCCTTGGCTAGACGAGGACCAACCTACGATGAAAATTAGTGTGCAATATGATCAAGTGGATTTTGTAGGCATACTAGGCAGTAATTCTTCCAATAAACTAATACAGATACAAAATTTATAAATCCGTGGTGAGTAAGTCACATTTTTTTTTCGTCTTAAACACTTCTACCAGGCAAAAGGGTTTAGTAGTTCTAGTCTTCTAGTATTCATCCAAGTAAAATGAATTTTATGAAAATATTTCTTACCCAAAATGCAGCTGTGTAACCAGCAACTCCTGCAGACAGATGAATCACATACCCACCAGAGTAATCTATTAGGCCTTTCTTGAAGAGGAAACCATTAGGACTCCAAATGCTGGATGCACCAATTGTGTAGGAAAAGGTTAGCCACAGTGGCACAAACATCATCCATGCATAGATGTTCATGCGTCCAAGCACAGCTCCAGCAATCAAAACCAAAGTGATTGCTGCGAACACAAATTGGAAGTACACCATAGTAGCATTGGGCAACTTCCCAGAAAACGTCTGTTTAAGGAGAAAATGTTCCTCTAATGAAACATTTGGAACCCCCCAAAATGGAACATACCTTGTCCCAAAAGACATCCTATAGCCCCAACACACCCAACAAAAAAGAACACAAGCAAAAGCATAAAGTGCCATGAATGCAGAATTGACGGCCCATTTTTTCTTCACCCCTCCTCCGTAAAGGAGGATAAGCCCTGGCACACTTTGCATACCAACCAGTGTAGCAGCTGTGAGTTGCCATGCATTGTCACCTTTGTTCATCCAATATGGGCTTGCCTCATCTGGCTTTAAATTTATAGGGTAAGGAAAGGGTGCATCAGCCATGTTTAAGTCTCCTGATTCTATGTCAAACAACTTAAGAATAATTCTTCAAAGTTGATTGAAATTCTACATTGATGAGTACTTATAACTAGGACTCTGTTGCTTTGATTCTGACGATAAGCTGGCTCATTGATGGTATCTCTTTTGTCATTATATATCTTTTCTCTGACATTGTTTGGATTGAATGCTGCTAATCCTCACCACTACTGATATTTTATTAATATTGGCTGTTACTTCAAACAAATTTAATGATATTTACAAAGATGCATTAGCAATTTGTTGCTGCATATACAGTCAAAATTAGCATGGCACATCCAGGCCACAGTGGGCGCTATAACATCTTGGAATTTTAAATGTAACTGTTAGTATGCATACAAATATTGGAATATGAGGAACTCTCTGAATCAAATAAGTAGTATCTTATCTCTTCCTCTTGTCCGTAGAAGATTTTTTCTGTTTTCCCTGCCTTGCTTCATTATGATTGTCCTTCACCATCTTCATTTCCTTTCTTTTTATCTGTATTTAGCTCAATCAAATTGATACATAGTGTTACAGGCAGCAAATATGACCATCCAACAAAGAGCTGGATTAATTTCTTGCCATCACCAAATTCACTACAATTAATTATCTTCACTGTCACAATTGGCTTCCAGCAATTTCAATTTTTTTCCGAAAGACTATATATTTCCTGTTAAAAAATGACAAAGAACCTATGATACTTTTAGGCAAATTCCATGTCGGCAAAATACAAGAGGGATGTTATGTCTGTATATCTCATATTGGTTAGAAATGAAAAAATTTGATTGGCTAAATAGTCTCTGTCAAGACGTGTTTTGAATTGCAAAACATGATGAACAGTGTGTTTAGTGTGAAAGACGCGTTTTAGCTTGTAAAGTCATAATAGACTCTGTGTTCAAAGTGAACAATATCTTAACAGTAAGTCAAACTATTATATTTGGGTTGCAAAGCATGATGGAGGTTGGACTATTGTATTCGGGGTTGCAAAGCATGATGGTCTGGGTTCAAAGTGGAAGACGCTTTTTGACTTGTAGAGCCTATAAACAAAACCATAATGAATTCTGTGTTCAAAATGAATATAATATTTTGATAATAGATCGAATTATTAGACCAAAGATATTATAAATAATAAATAGAAATTTAGTGAAATATCATAGAAATGGAAGA
Source organism: Mangifera indica (assembly GCF_011075055.1). Lineage (NCBI taxonomy): Eukaryota > Viridiplantae > Streptophyta > Magnoliopsida > Sapindales > Anacardiaceae > Mangifera > Mangifera indica. The sequence goes on along the minus strand of NC_058142.1, from coordinate 10,353,447 downwards.
AAATTTTAGCAATAATCTAATAGATGGACAGGTGAGTTTTTAACCAGAAACTGCTCATATTAATTCTGCATTATTAAATCAATTATATAAACTTAAATTTAGATTAACAAACAGATAATTACATTGGATTTAAAGATATTGTGCATACAGCCTTCTTGACCTTTTTTGCTTCTTGTCACAACGTCTATCTCAATTGTTTTCCACGTCTGTTTTTTGTCCCACTTAGAGGATCTCTTTCTTTTAATATGCCTATCATCACTAAAAGAACTAAAGTCAGACGAAGAGCATAAATATGAATGATTCCATCTCAGAAACTGAAATCTTCTCTGCTTCTTTGGCTTTCCCTTCCTCCTCACTTTGCGATTAGTATCATCCAGGGAAGCATCCTTCACCTTCTTCAGTTTGCTCCCTTTCTTTTTATCTCCATCTAGGAACTAATTGATACACTATATTATTGGATATTATTTTATTTATAATTTTCAATTGTTCAATTATATGATGACATATCATTATTTTTTCTTTGAACCCTAAAAATCAACAATTTTCTCCCCAGTTCTTCCCCCACAATTTCGTCGCTTTCTCTCACTCCTGATTTGGTGTCAATTTCCTTTATCTTCTACAGATAACGATGATGATTCGTCCAGAGCAATCGTCCTCCAGATTGGCAACCTCTCTTCATCCACGAATCATGGTCTACAGAGGACAAATCATTTGTCATCTAAACGAATAATTCATCATCCAGTTGAACAACATGATGTCGAAGAGATGACCAAGAAGGAGAGATAACGCTAGAGAGAGAGAAACATTATCGAGAGAGCACCAGAGAAGGTTGCCATCAGTGGAAATTTGTCATTGAAAAATTGAAACTCTAAAAGGGAAAATATGACTTTTCAAAATTTAAGTCTAAGGGAAAATTATTAGTTTTTAGAGTTTAAAGATAAAAATAAGATAAAATTTTAAAATTGAAGGATTTGGTTAACTTTAACCGAGCATAAATAAGTATTTAAGTTTTTAGAAAATAACAGATAAAAACTTGGACAAAGAATAAACTTAGAACGGAAATAAGTCCTTTGGCCTTCACCTCCTAACAATTTCTAAATTTCTCCTGAAAAGGATACAATAAATTTAACATATATAGAGTCTTATATATAATCATCTATAATCATATAACTCATAAATGATAAACACTAGACATCAAGAATTCCTCGACCTCTCTCTTTCCCTAATTTGCTTTTATTCTATATTTCCTAACTATTTAAAAAAATAATTTTTTATTAGTCCACAAATCTCTCATCATTTATATTCATATTTGTATAAGTCCTTAGACCTTCATTATATTTATATTCATAATAGGTTTGTAGATATTTTATCGTATTCATATTCTAATTAGTCCAGAAATCTTTAATCACTCATATTTATTATAGGTCCGCAGATCTTGCATTATTCATATTCATCCGTTACAAAGATTTGATTGAGTTAATTTATATTCGAAAATTTTTTGCAAGGTTAATTAATAAGAAATTTAAATGTCATAAAAATTTAGTAATGTTCCAATGAATTTAGAATTTGTTAAAATTTGTTAATTTGATATTATATTTTAATTAAATGTTTTTATCAAAAAAATTATTTGAAATTAAAAATTTTTCTGAAAATTCTACAACGTATCTTTTCAATTATGTCAAATTTTTATAATTTTCTAATAATTATATAAATTATTAAAAAATTTTGAATTTTATACAATTTAACATTCTTGAACGTTTTAATAAAATTTTGATAAAATAACAAATACTGTCCAATAAAATTCTCAAATTATAAACAGTTTTATATTATGATTTTATTAAATATTTTGAATATAAAATTAAATTAATTTATATCTAAGTATTTTTCTGAAATTTTTGTTGTCTGTCTTTTACATTATATTAAAATTATTAAATTTGGTTTTCTTAACAGTCCTAATACTTTTTTTTTTTAACTATTGTTCGACAATTTTTTTATTATTTATACAATTATAATAAATTTATAAAAAATATTATATAATTTTGAGAAAAGATTTTCAATTGCAAATGAAATAAAATCATTTAACAAATTCAAAATTAAAATTCTTTACTGGCTAATGTCTATGCTAAGATTTTTAATAATTTCTAAACTCATCATAAAATTGCTATTTTTTATAATTTATAATAGACATATTAATAAACCTCCACAAAATTTGTCGAAATTAAATTAAATTAACTCAATTTTTAAAATATAATTTTATCCCTAATAATATGGTAATATAATTAAAACCTAAATCATGGATAATCTAATAAAAAAAATAAAAATTCCTATAATTTAATGTATGTAAATTAAATAAATGGGGAAAATTTTTTAAAAATTACTCAAATTCCCAACCTTTTTTCCTTTAATTGCAAAGAGGGTAGAAAATGTGTGTTTTTTTTTTTTAGGATGTAAATTTTTGAAATTTAAAAAAATAATTAATTTGTTTGAAATTCAAAGGATAAGAATTCCTTTAATTTAGAACCATATTTATTTAAATCATATCCTATTTTAATTTCTTTTTCAAATTTGGATTTTAAAAGGATAATAATTCATCCAATTTAAAAATCTTTTTTTTTAATATCTTAAAAGGATAAGAATTCCTTTAAAAATAAAAATCCATCAATATCTCCCTACATGTACATATATATATATTTATCTAATTATATTTTTTCTTTAATTTAATTTTTTATTATATATTTTATCTTAAATTTAAATTTAAAATTATTCAATCATATAATAATATGTCATTATTTTTTCATTTTATTTATGTAAATAACATTACTCATATTTTTTAACATGAAAAAGGGTAAATTACAATATTGATAATTCAAAATAAAAAAAGAAAAACAGACTGTCCAACAAAGAAGTAGAATAATTTCTTACAATCACCAAATTCAACACAAAAATGAGATTTGCTAGAACTTCGTTCTTCTTGGTTTCAAAGGTTGCATGGAGACTTGAGGATGGTTTGGAACCCAAAAATGACAATGGAGCCGTGTATACATCATCTTCGCTTTCCCTAAGTTCGTGGATGAATTGGCAGGTGGGACCAATTGGTTGTGTTCCCTCTTCATGTTGGAAAATAAAACAGACGAAAATGAAAATGAAAAATTTTGGCTAGGTTGTTTTGAGAGTGAAGGAAAAGAATCTGGGCATTGAAGGGGATGGGTCGTGATGGAAGGCCAAGGTTCAATGAAGGAGAGGGAGAAAGTGAGTCAGTGGCGTTTGAGAAATTGGGAATGAAAGTTGGAAGGAACAGATAAAGTAATGATGAACAAAAATTATAATTTTTTTTTTTTGATCATCCCAGTCCATTTAGGGGCGTCCCGGTTCATCCATGGCCGATGGGTTTAGAAAATATTTTATTATTAAAATTAAAAAATTATTTTAAAAATAGATAATTTAAAAGATTATTAATATAAATAATTATTATATTTAATAAAATTTGATTTAATAATATTTTATAAATATAAATAATTATTATGTTTGATTAGAGGTAATAAAAAAATATTTTACTTAAATGTTATTGAGCATAATTATTTGAAAATATATATCATATTACTAATGGTAATAGAATATTACAGTAATATTTTATTATTGACAAATCAAATAAAGTAATATAAGTAATAAAAAATAGATTATCATGAACCAAACGACCTTTTAATGTTTTATTGTCAAGAAAATAGGCATTGTTTGTGAAATCAATCAGGGATGTATACAATTCGCTTTAAATCGTAAAATCGAACTAAACTATTTAAAAATTATGGTTTGATTTATAAAATGATTCGGTTTGGATTGGAATTTTTCAAACTTTTTTTTTTTCAATTTAGATTATGGTTTGGACAATTTTTAAACTAAACCAAACCATAAACTGTGTTTTTTTAAAATAAATATATATAGTCATATTTGATAGAATTTTTTAATAAGCAATTAGGTGTACAATTGGTTTTTTCATAATTTTTTTATTATTTTCTTTACATGTATATTATATATATATATTATATTTATTTTACACGTGTATATTATGTTTTAGAAAATTAAAATTTAGTTAATTTTATTAAATGATATATATGTTTAGAAATGAATGATTTTAAAAGATTCAAACTATATTAATTGAATTGTGTATCGTATCATGTATTAAAACTCTAATTTACTATATCATTTATTATATCATATGATATGTCTTTTAAAAATTAAAGTAATAAAATGCTAATAAAATAATAATATACTAATAAAATCTTATAATTAATATGTTATCATTTTGAAAAATATTACAAACATTCTTAATATTTTAAAAATTTTCATATACACCCCTAATACACTATCATTTTCTATAAAAAAATTATATCAATTTATATCGATAATATGTATCATATCTTATGACACATTTATAATATTATATTAATTTGATATACCTTATAATACATATTATTTTTTATCTGTATCATATAATACGATACGTATTATGCATTATAAGATACTGATAACTATAATTCAAACCAGAGCAAATCGTATTTTTTCAGTTTAATTTAACTTGAAATCTAAGATGATTTGATTTAATTTAAAAAAAAAATTTAAATGTTTTTTTTTTCAATTTAATTTGAAAAAATTGCACCAAACCGAAATATGAAGACCCTTATATCCAACTCTTTCAACCGTCAACATTTATTTTTTCGCGTTTAAATTAAGAGAATCAAATTTACTTAAATGCCATTTTTATTAACAAATTATACTAAAGTTAACTGCTCATTGGTGAAACTTTGGCCTGTCCAAACTTCATGGGTAGAAGGTAACCAAACATCAAACTTTGGGTGGGAAAAGTCTTTTGGCCTTCAGTAAATATACCACATAAACCAAGGAAAATGACAGCTATAAACAAATAGTTAGAAATATTATTTATTTCAAGAAACTGATGAAAATAGGAATCTACATAATTAAACTGAAATACAAATCAAGATTATGATTAGGCACAAAAGTGACCGTAAAATTATATGATCATCAAGTCGATATATTAGTCCAAATCCAAATATCACTGATTCTAGTAAACCATCAAGTCACTTCCAATATAATTATGACAAAGATAAATCACTCGGTAATCCGCTACCTACATGTACAAGAACATCATCATAGAGTCAAAAAAATGTCTGGTATGCAATGCCCATAACCTGTAAAGATAACAACTGATGTAAAAGTAACTGAATATAGTTCAAATAAATTGTAAATCCTCGCAATTAGGGAAAATTACAAAATGGTTTTTATGCAGAAAGGATGTAACTCAAGCACAAGTCTAAACAACAGAAATCGATTAAACAGGAAGCAGATGATCTTGAATGTGAGCCCCCAGATCAATTGTAGACCATGTATTTGGGGGTTGCACTGAACTTTTGGTATCCCTTGATAACTTTATTCACTGCATCAAGGAAGTCTTTCTCTGTCACTGTTTTCCTTCTTGCCCGGATGGCGTACATTCCAGCTTCTGTGCATACACTCCTTATATCAGCTCCTGAGGAAGATAACCAATTGCCAAAATGAGACATGCAAACATTCAATAGGACCCCAATAAACTTATATCAGTTAGTAAGATAACTATCCAATTTGAGAAGTGAGAAATCCACTAAAGGCATACTTACCAGTTGAATTTGGGCAAAGGCGAGCCAAAAGTTCAAATCGGATATCTCTTTCACAGTTCATTGTTCTTGTATGGATCTTAAATATCTGGGTTCTGCCCTCCAAATCAGGAAGGCCAAACTCAACCTTACGATCTAATCGCCCTGGTCTTAACAATGCAGGATCAAGCGTGTCAGGCCTGAAAAACAGAACATCAAGCCCAATGTAAGCAAAACATTATAAATACAACAGAAGTTTGTGCTAGTTAAATTAGGAATTTTATGATGTTCACTTTAACATTCATCACTAATTATGAAGACTTGAAGCTGGAGCACACCCCATCTGCCACTCTCACAGAACAACCTCACTAGTGAAAACATGATTGTATGCATGATAAGTGTGCGCATTAATAGAGGGGGAGAATGAAGCTTATAGGGCTATATGTAAGGCAGCAAACTATACCTGTTTGTTGCCATTAGGACTTTGATATTTCCGCGAGCATCAAACCCATCAAGTTGATTGACAATTTCAAGCATTGTACGTTGGACCTCATTATCTCCACCAACGCCATCATCAAAACGGGCACCTCCTATGGCATCAACTTCATCAAAAAACACAATACAAGCCTTCTTTGAACGTGCCATCTGCAGGGGACAAAATAGTAGCCAATTAACAAGGTGACAAGCAAAAGGAATTATAGATAGCTTCAAGGACAGCAAACACTATTACATGTAATGGATCAGTTTCTAACCTGAAACAACTCACGAACCATACGAGCTCCCTCACCAACGTATTTTTGAACAAGCTCACTTCCAATAACACGGATGAAACAAGCATCGGTTCTATTAGCCACAGCTCTGGCTAGAAGTGTTTTACCAGTTCCAGGAGGGCCATAGCAGAGAACACCCTTTGGGGGATCAATACCAAGCTTTACAAATTTCTCAGGATGAAGCATTGGTAGTTCAACAACCTAGATGAAACCAAATTCAGAGATATAATTATCATATTAAACAATTATATCTACCTCTGAAAGCAACTCCAGACTCATTATGTTTTAATGTCGACTAATTAAATTATATTACTTACTTCTCGCATCTTTTCAATTTGCTCCTTGCATCCCCCAACATCATTATATGTCACATCTGGCTTCTCCTCTACTGTCATCATGGTCACACTTGGATCAATTTTTGGAGGCAAGGGAATTTGAATTTGATATTTATTCCGGTCAACCCTGCAATGACAGAATATTAGTCAAACTAACAAGAAATATATAACGAACAAGTACAAGAGTAGACAGACCTTGAAAGATGCATCAACAAAAGGTAGAGTAAGAATGGAAATCTAGAAACATTCACTTGTAAGTTGAAAACTTACCCCACCCGCATGCCTTCTTCAATATCAGTAGGGGAAACTTTGTCACCAAGCCCAACAACAAACTGCAGTTTAATTTATAAAAATTATTACACCCAACAAGCACATATATGATTAACAAAAATCATACAAATTCAGACTCAAACTCAACTTAAGATGAAACAATATCAAAAAAAAATTTATGCTCTATCTAAAAATTCATCAAAAATAGAAGGAAAAAAGCCACTGAATGCAGAAAACTTGCATTCTTCAACTGAAAAGGTAAAAACAAAAGGAAACATAGAACAAAAGCTGCACAATTTGAACGAATACATATGCTATTGAGTATAACAAAAGAGAAAAAAGAATCTGTAAAAGCTAAAATATACCTTAGCAATTTGCTTGACATTAATAACGTATTTGGCATCCTCAGAGTTAGGATTGATTATCTTGGTGCACCTTGCCACCTAGTCAAGAAAATTGCAAACAGAAGAAGCTTAAGACTTCAAAAACACCAGAGGGAAATGAAATCAGTGAAAGATACTAACCTGAAGAGGCTGCTCCTCCTGCATCATCTGCTTATCAGAGACAAGATCCCACTGGCTGGGTGCAGCTAGGCCAGTGTCGGACTCTTTAATACCACATAGGTCATTCACCTTTTTAGCCATATCCTTAATTTCTTTCTCAACTTTCTTAATGCTTGTCGAGTAGGGTCCTAAACCCTACATTAAACAACCAAAACGAGAAAAACTTGTAAAATTTCCCAAATTTCTCAGCTATGCTATGCTATTACTATTTGGAATATCAACATTAAGACCGATACAATCTACTGCGTAACAAAATAAACCAAGATAACAAAACCCAGCATATGAACCAGTAAATAAAATTAGGGTTATGGAAAGAAAGAACGAAAGAAAGAAAGCATACGTAGGTTTTGAGAAGAGCGATATCGTCCTCGTCGAGAGGTCTAGGGTTCTTCTCGTCCTTGATTTCATCTTCCGGTTCCGGTGCCATGATTTTTCAGATTGCTTGCGAGTTGAGTCACCAAAGCTTCCTCCTTGCGGGCTTCTGTTTCTTTGATCCCTTCAAATAAGAAAGAGATTCGATAGACTGATTTTAGAGTTCGGGCTTGGGCTGTGCATGACAATTAATTAATTTTCTAATTATGAATATTAATTAGTAATTACATTATTTTTTTAAATCAAGCATATATAAATTTCAATAATTTATGTGTACATACTTTTTAAATAATAATTAAGTAACCTTTGAATATATAATTGAATTTATAAATAATTTGTTATTATATTATAATTGAATTTTTAAATAATTTATAAATAATTTGTTATTATATTATAATTGAATTTTTAAATAATTTATAAATAATTTGTTATTATATGTGTACACAATATCAAATGCAGATTTCAAGTCACCATATGTGATTGACATCTTATTTGGAAAATATTGTCTCTTAATATATGTTGTGTAAAAAATGGAATATTCTTCCATATGTTAGATTAGTGAATGACTCTCTAACCAAACATTAAAGAGAATTCAAATCAAATTAAACAAATATCCACCCTCTTTATCCTAAACTAGAGCTCGTTAATAGAGTTTTCCTTGCTGATTTCCTACAAAAGTACTGAATGAGTTAATGTATTATTGAATCTCGATGTGTTCAAATCAAAAAATGGCCCAACGCATGTATGTTAGAATATCATCTTTTGATTATCGTTAAGCCTCATTCGAATCTGGTTGAATGCATCTTTGTGTAGTAACACTATCACATGTGTTTTAAAATGGTGAGAAACCAGTACTTCTCAACAACCTTATTGCTTTGCCTTTGTCACAACCAAGTTTTCTCTTGTTTTAGTTTGATGTTATGTTGTACAATCAAAAGATTAAAAATTGGTTACTTCTTATAACAAAGCAACAAATTTAATTATATAGACTAAAATAACCCCCTTTTGACATAAATATCGGTGGATACAAATCAAACCAAGCAAACACCCTTGACTTGAGTTTGGTAAAAATAAAAAATGTTTACTCTTACCCTCACGTATGACTATAAAATGTGCCAAATTACAATAACCTCTTAACATGAAACTCTTATATTTATCCCTGCCTAATGCCACCCCGAGATTTTATGCTCTTTGTGATAAGTACGCCAAGTGCAAATCCATCAATGTTTTGCAAATGTTTCTCATAGTAACTAAAAATTGATTCAATATCATGCAAATAGATTCTCACTATCTTTAATCTCAAACACATTCATTACTCAATCACCAAAATAAAAATCAAATTCAAAACAATGTTCTTGAACCCGAACCAAGCCTTGACCTGGTCAAGAGGATGATCTAAGTCTATCCCAATCCAATCGAGACATCAATATTATTGATATAATGTAAGTTCACATGGTTAAACAAATTAAATAAAAATTAGAATAATGTATAATCAACATAATTGTGATCTATTGGTCATATTCTTGCAATTGTTGGGACCCAACTTGAGTTTGAACCCTAACAATTGCCAAAAAAAATTTACAAAGTAATATTGATGACAACAATTATAAGAAATTTTAAAAAACTCTTTGACTCTATGATTGAGTTGCAACCCAACATGATCCACTTTTTTTTATCATGGGACTATTCAGTTTAATTAGTAATATCAATATAAAAATTGAACTAGATCAAATTGACCATCGAGTGTTGGTCAAACTAGTTTGATTCCACCAACGGGTCTAGATGTTAAGATGCAAATTCAAACCTAAGCCTAAACTTTAATTATGCTGTAAAACCTTAAAGTCATAAAGAATTGCATTTAACACTAGCGAATATTATAAATTTAGTACAATATTATAACAAAGAAACAATCATAACTTTTTTTTTGAAGTGAAAAATTAATAGCAATTTTCGAAGAAGATTGATTGTTCACTATCACAATGTTAACTGAGGACAAACAAAGGTGAAAAGGAACGAATTAAAGAAGATTAACAATAAATAAAATGACTAATATGCTAGATAAGATATGGTTGGTGTGTTTTATGCCAATTGTTTAACAAAAATGATTAATTTGACATTTTGAAAATTAAGAGAAAAAAGAATGAGTGAAAATTCATTATATATATATAAGAGTAATTTTGTCCTACTAGAATCTAATAGTTGTGTAGGTACAAAAATTGGAGTTAAAATTATTTTTATATAAACCCTTTAACCTCGTAGTAATATTTTATATATCTATTTTAAATACATAAATAGATATATATTTATATGTATTATTATACGTTTAGAAGTTATTTTATCATTAATTCAAAATCATCAAATCACATAATAATACATATAAGTGTATACCAATTTATCTACTTAAAACGGGTATGTATAATTTTATTGTTATCTTTATATTGTCCTAACAATCATAAGTTAAACTGAACAATATCAAATCTTAATAATATCATAATCTTGGAGCTAAATTGTTAAAAAATTCAATTAAAACTTATTGTACGTATACAAACTCTTCGTTGTTCTTTGTTTTAATATTTTTAATAATTTATGTAATTATCAGAAAATTGTGAAATTTGATATAAATTAAAATACATATAAGAAAATCTCCAAAAAAATTTTTTAAATACGATTCAATTTAATTTATTAATAAAAACATTTAACAAAAGGGAAAATGACTATTTCCTACCCAAGTTTTAGTCTTATCTCAAAAGTATATCTACGTCTGATGAAAAACCTAAACACTCACCCATCTCTAAATCGTCGTTAAGTTTTTCATTAAATATAAGGGTAAAACCATTATTTTACTGTTTACATTCAAGTTATATAATTTTATCGCATTTTTCCCCTCCGATTTTAAAAATTAACTTTTACTCCCATCCCTGAACTTTGAAAAGTGACTTTCACCCCCTCCCAAATCCTTAATTTTTTTTCACTTTCCCTCCAACCACCGACGACGACGTGGTTGGAGGGAGAGTGACGATCATCGTCTAGATCTGGACGACGCTCGTTGATCTTCACTAGACGATGCTTATCATCCATTCTAGATGACTCTCGTCGTCCAGAATAGACGACTCTCTGTCGTCCAGACTGGACGACGCTTCGTTGTCCAAAGATCTAAACGATGGTCATCCTTCTTGGACGACGATCATCGTCCAGAGGTGGTCGACCTCTAGACGAAAACTTTTATGTCGTCGTTGGAGAAACTGGTTGCATTTCAGGGGAGAAAAGTAAATTTTTCAAAACTTAATTCAGGTAACAAATGTTAGTTTTTCAAATTAAAGGGGGGAAAATGAGATAAAATTTTAATTATTTAATATTATTGATGAAATAACAAATTTACCCCTTAACCCTAATAAAAAATATGAGTAGGTCCAAATAGATTAAACTTTGGGTGGGTATTTAAATTTTTCATCAGGAGTGGGTATACTTTTGAGATAAGGGTAAAACTTGGGCGGGAAATAGTCCTTTTCCCTTAACAAAAATTAAAATATTGGACATCCCATGTTATATAAGTTTGGTAATTTTTATTAGAAAATTACCAACCTTCAAAAAAAAAAATTTCATATATAAATTAATTCAATTTAATTTTTAATAATCTCTAAGGTCATCAGAAAATTACAAAATTTATAGACGATTTAATGGACATAAGAGTGAACATCCAAAAAATTTTTGAAAATAAATTAATTCAATTTTATTTTTAAAATTTTATAAATGTTGTCCAAAATTTTATTTTCTAATATATACACAAACTATTCTACTTTTAATATTATTCTAATGCAATTAAAACTTAAATTATCAATAATTCAATGAAGTAAATTAGAACTCCTAAAATTACTTGAGCTGAGATAAAAGAAAAAGGGGAAAGATTTTTAAACTTAGATTTCAAGCTTTCTATTGAATCCACACAACACTTTCACTTTTTCTTCTTCTATTGGAAATAACTTAAAAAATTTAGAGTATTGAATGACAAAAACAGATTGAATTTATGGGGTGTTTGGTCGAGGGAGAATGAAGATTATTTTGATAATCTATCTTTATTATTTACATTATTTTATTTAATTTATAAATAATAAAATATTTTAATAATATTTTATTATCAATGATGATATAAGATAAGAGGTAATCTGATTATTATCTCCATATTAATATTAAAAGATTCTCAAATTAATCTTATTTTATTATAATTATATTTTTATTTATTAATTTTTTAGAACAAAAATAATCTCATTCTCAATTAATATAATAAATCATATAAATAATATTTTAAAATAATTATACTCAAGAGAATTTAAGTAAAATAATATATTAGTATTCTTTTATTACCTCTAACCAAACACAATAATTATTTATATCCATTCAATTTTATCAAACGTAGTAATAATTTATATCTAATAATTCTCAAAGTAATCTATCTTCAAGATAATATTTTTATTTTGATAATACAACATTCCCCAAACCAAATACCCTATAAGTTCCAATTTGCAGTAAGATAAGCAAAGGATTATTCTAATTTAAATATCCATTTTTATCATAATATGTCACTATCTCCTTGTCTATCTTATATATGGTCCAATTTGCAGTAAGATAAGCAAAGGTTCTGCATAAGGAGGGTGCAATATCTACTACATTGTCATGGTTTAAGTTTACACAGAGCATATAGCTCTTCTGAGATTAGATTCCCAGAATACTGATTTAAATGAAGCAAATTCCCACATATTTTCTTCTTGCCTAATTTTCCCCACTATGATTCTCATGCAATCCAAATAAATAGTCAGCCTTTAACAAAGTGCTAATTAATAAGTTATGACATAACTATTAAAAAAATGTGATTAAGATACCCATTAGTGGCAGATGTTCACAGCAGAACTTACCATGAAGGAGCTAGCAATTTGTTTGTTTCATGCATAGATTTGTTAAGCTCATCTTCACTTGCCTTCATATTAGAAATAGCCAAGTTCTGAGACTCTGAATGATTTGAGACTAACAGGAGCTTCTCACTACCCTACACTAACAAAGTAACCATATAAAAGAAGAAAATGGGATTCTCGAGGGGGCAATGAGAAAAAGGGAGGGCAAAAATTAACAACAGAGTGAAAAAAAATAAAAAGGTTCTTATAGACTTATCGTAGGCTACATGCCATCATATTCCCTGTTACAAACACACTAGGAACAAGGGAAGAACATGAACAAACAACATCCAACATTTCAATATGCTGGCCCTAATTAGCGTTAGTAGCTGAAATAAAATGTGATGCAGGACCTAAGTAAAATGTGCCGTAATAGGTTAAGGTTTTACTAAGAATGGTCTGTTCTCTCAGAGGTTTACATACGTGATTTTTCTATGCGCATTAGCATTTAAAGAAATCACGTTGCGATTTTAAATTTTTGCAAAATGTCAAAAACTCATAATATGGTGAATGCCAGGAACACCTGCAGTGCTCGCCTATGAAATAAGATCCAAAAGAATGGGATGTTAGGCAGAGGTAAAACCTATACAAGGAAGAAAACATGTGAGAACATGTCACTAAGTACATTTGACAAGATTCTACACAAATGCACAAAATTCTGGAACTAACCTACATACAGAAAATGCAAATGTCAATGGAAGCAAAGAAACTGAACCATAAAAGTAATTCTTGTGAATGATGGTTCCCCTGATAACCAGATAACAGATTTCGGATCCGGTACAATTTTAGAAAACTGATAAGTACATATTAAATGCAACTTCAAACCACAATTTTAAGAGAAAAAGCAATATACATACATGCATACATACATACATATACATATATATATATATATATATATATATATATATATATATATATATATATATATACATATATGTATATATATATATATATATAGAGAGAGAGAGAGAGAGAGAGAGAGAGAGAGAGAGAGAGAGAGAGAGAGATACATACGTACATACACATATATATAATTTTTTGAACTAACAACAATAAAGGATCAATAAGATGGTGTCTATATGTCTCTACTGTAACACCCCACTTCGGGAACATACCCCTAGCTGTGATTATCCTTTTTTTTTTTTCCCTCTTTTCTCCAAACAGTGACAGAGTTCTTTTCTTCCAACATTGTAGAGTTGGCTTCCTGGAGAAAGAAGACGACAATAGTTTTGCCCATGATAGGTGTACATGCCGCATGGCCTACGCGTGAGTTGCACAGCCAAAGTATTTGGTGCTCATCCAGTATGCGCGTAGCATGTCTGTCATGCACACTGCATTTCAGCAATAGAGCACTTGCCAATTAGGACACGATCGGCATCTATGCTGGAGTCGGGATCCTGGCAACGTCGGATGGTGACCCAACCATGGTTCGGCCATGACCTTCCGACTCCCAAGCCGTCGAATCGCACAATATAAACATCACAGTATATATATAAAGACGCCATAAAATTTCCAAAATGTTATAGTTCATGCACGAATCGCACTATAAACATCACAGTATATATATAAAGACACCATAACTTTTAAAATTTCCAAAATGTTATAGTTCATGCAAAGTTTCTCTCTCTCTCTCCGTGTGTGTGTGTGTGTGTAAAAAACCATCATGACAATCATACTTCCTAAGAGATTCAGAATAGACATTCACAACGTTCTATGGTTTAGACATTAAATTCCAGTGCAAAAGAATGAATTAATGGCCTATCTCTCCTCCAGCGATGACGACGATCTTCGCGTGACAACGGTCTCCTTGGTGACTTTCTTCCTTGGATGGCAAACAGAAGGTCCTTCTCTCTCCTTTGTTGCACAAAAAGAGGATTCTAGGAGTATTACAATATGTAGTGGAGAAGAGTTTTTTTTTTTTTTGGTCAAAGAAAGCAAAGAAAATATTTATCCGAGAGGCTTCTGAAACTACCTCCTTTTTTTTTTTTGTGTCATTGCCTTTCCAAAACGTTTTCCAGGGGAGTGATACACAACAAACGTAATCTAGTTAGAAGTAACTGTCGAATTTGAAGAAAACGCGTTACACAAAGTTGGCAGAGAATTAACTACTGGGATTTATATTTCAATATATAAACACTTCCTTTCAAATATTTTACTCACACATATATTTTATGTTCAAATATATCTATATATAGTCACGCAATGCTCCTCTGAGTTTACTCTCAGATGTATACAATTTTTGTATATGGGCACATACACACAGTTAATACTTACAAAAAGAATTAGGTGACAAATTTAGAATGATAACAAAATGACCAAAATGCCCTTTTTAATTAATTTAAGAGAATTACATCTACCCAAAAGACTTCTAGACTATATTTATCTATAGCATAGCACCTACTATGTCTATCAGTCTATCATTATCATTCATTGCACATATTGGCGAATTGTGTTTGTGGAAAATAATAGCAATAAAGACATCAGTAATCTCTGTCTATAAATCAGCTAGCCCTGTTGATTCTATTTCATTCAAATTGAAGTCATTTCCACCAAAAGATTTAACAACTTACAGGAAAAGATTAATTATTGGCTAATTATCATTAGCCATAAAATATGTACATTTCCACAATTCACAACCAAAGATTCCAGTATAATATTTTGGGCATTTGAGGCCACAGAGAATAATAAATTTCTAACTCCTTTACAACTTCAATCAATATGTCAAATAACAATAACAGAAACCATTACCTCCTCGCAATATGCTGTAACCTTCAATGCAACAGCCGTGCATTTAAGCTGCAATGTTTTGGAAATATAATATGAAGCAGTAAAAGAAACTTAGAAGCATTGAAATGCTGATTGAAAACCGTGTTATGCATATATCCCTTTGTGGGGTGAATTACCTACGTGCAAGAAATGCCATTATCACTTCAATAGAAACCCTTACTAAAGCTAGAGAGAGCCTATGACATGCCTCAGTTGAACACAGTCTCAAATGCCGGAAAAAAATGCAGTGACTGGATAGAGAAATAAAGAGATGTATTGGCCATTAAAACAAAAGAACTTGAATAGAATAAATGTAGGTTGAATGTGAAAACATTGAAAATTCCATAGTTGTATAACAATTTTATTTCTTATCTGTATATATAAATTCTATAAATTATTAGACTGCTATTTTGTTTCATTTAATTTCTGCAGGTAAAGAAAATAAACAGTCAAATATATGAAGGTGAGTTAAAGAGAGGAGAAAGAACCTTGACGGGTAATTAACGTCAAGATTAGCAACCTCCTTAGATATGGATTACAAGAATATCTCAGACGGCTTAACCCGTGCCAACAGCATCAGCCCCAACCTACACAAACAAGAAATTAGATATAAACCGCCATCCAATAAAAAAGAAGAAGAATAGAACTTTGAAATATATCCATGAATCTTCCTCTTTAAAGATCCTTGAGGAGCCATCGCCAGACCCAACCACGCTTTATTCATCTACAAAAAGCAAACCCAGATGAAATCAGATGAACATTTGAATAAAAGAAAGAACAGAAGAATTGGCGAATGGAAACCTTGAGAGCAATGAAATGGATGAGGAGTTCAAGATGGTTGGAGTTTTTGGAAGAAGAGAGGCGGTGCTATAGTTGTTTGTTTGACAGTGGAGGGAGTGAGAGATGAAGCGGGTTCAGAAACAAGAGGGTCAATGGATCTGCTAAAGCACCAGTTCCTGCCTTTTACGGGGAACACAACCAATCTCGCTCTCATCACTCCGTATATTCTAACTTCAAAAATACAATACAATACGATACAAAACTCAATTCACAGGCTGAAACAGTGGGCTGCCACTACTTCTACAATGGGAGTGATGTAGATTATCGCTCACCATTTTGCCCCTCTGCACAACCCACCTTCCCACATAGGACGTGTCGTTTATGCTTCGAACCTGCCAGAAGCTGCTGACAGTACACGCACATAACTTATTATAATGTTTATATGATCATCCCCTGCTACAACTCTCTGCAAGTTGAACGATTCTTTGATTTACAGAAGAATGCTGATTGTCGCAATCATTCTATGAAACCACTGAGTAAAATAAAATGGAAAGTAGCAAAATATTCTGTGGCGTTTCATTGAAGGTCCAAAGATAATTAACATGAACTCTTTACAAATGAAATAAATGTAAAACAGCACAGGCGTTTTAATTTTTCAAACGGAATTATGATACAAGGAAGCAAGAGAGATTAAACAAAATTTAAGATTACAAAATGCTATTATTATACACTATTATTCGTCTTCAGAATACAACGAGTCAATTCTGCATCTCTTCATTTATTCATCTTCAGCTATGAAGTTGGGATCTTCTCCTTGGCAGAGGTATTCATCACACACTGATGCTGATCCCCAACCCCTCCGCAGACGCAAGATATCCTCGGTGAAGGTAGATCCAGAGGCTCCAATGAACACACTAGACAAACCACATATTGTCTTATCCAACATAGCTTCAACCTTCAATAGATAAATCCATAAACAAATTACAAATATAATTCATTTATATGGTTGAACACACGAAAAAACAAGCACACTATGTTGAATGTATAGGAAAAATTTTCATTAAGTGCTGCGCCTATATTGAAGGCACTCAAATGGCAACTGGGGAAAGCTGGATCACTTAACTAATAACAAATAAACCAAGAGGCACTCCCTAGCTTGATAATTAACTCTCCAAGAGTATTGACCAGAAACCTAAAATACCCATATATCATTGAAATTGAGGACAGACGGGGAAGAGCATCAATGTAAAGCTCATTCTCACATAAAGAAGAACCAAAGAATTTGCACATATACAAAAAATTAAAAGGGCAAACTCATGAGGAAAAAATCTGACCAGAAAGAATCCTCATGGAAAAACCCCCAATTATAGAGAAAAGGTGTGGTAGTGTAATTTCACCTGTGGGTCATTCTCAAGATTATGTCTATACAACAAAGCATCCCATTTTTCAGCTGCATTACGTGCAGGCCGCTTAACAAGTGGTATAGTCTTCCCATTCACCACAATTAGTGACTGAAGCAAACTAGTTTCACTTTCTGCTGCATCTGTTGAAAGGTATATGACTGGTGCATTGGCTCTTTCAACAATCCGAATGATACAATCTGCAGCTTGAGGAATGGGGTAAAAACAACTTGGCTTTTTAGCATTGCTGTCAAAATAAGCAATTCTAGTTAGAGAAACAACAACTTCAATGATTTCTCAGCATGAGCAGAAAGATAAAAAATAAAAAATAAAAAACTGCTAAAAAAAATGTTTGTGAGCCACAAAACAATTACCCGATTAATAAAATGCACATTAACTGGAATAGGAAGGAAAAAAGAAAATGTACCACCTTTAATACCAAACCATTTGATAATTTCGTAGATACACATTATTGACAATGTTTCCACTAAAAGAAAGATATACACACAACAATTCAATCTAAAACAAACTGGTAATAGCATCATCTATTAAAAGAAAAGGAATTATTTTCAACACCTTAAGTGGAACTAGGAATGAACTCATTGAGGAGCTTTAATTTTGGATAAATTATATAAACTTCTTCTTCCACACATTCTACCCACGCAATTACAAGGAACTACATGTTTCATTTGAAAAACATCAAGTCGTAGGTCACACCAGGTAATCCGACCTCTAGGTTTGCATAAAGAATGTAATTAATAGTTCAAACAATTTGTTAGATTAAATATACATGCTTCTAACACATTAATCAGAAACTTATACAAGAAAATCAGTTTTGGCAAGAAAGTAGAAAAGCATACCAGAACTTCAAAAATCCATGCCGACGAAAATGAAGAGCAATGAAATTACTTCCCAAGAAGGTCTGAACAAAGCGCTGAGCAGTAAGGAAAATAAGCCTACTGGGTTCAATCAAGGTCTTGCAATTGTGAGCAACGGGACCACCTGGCTGCATAACCCAATCTCTCTCAACATCTGCATAAAACACATCCCCAATGGCAATCACAGCATCGTCTGTCTTAAATTTTGCCTCAATATCCTGAATTGTCTTTTGACTCGGCTTCTTGGTATCCTCCTTCCAAGGAGTCTCAATCTTGCCTATAGTAAGTTCTAACTGTTTCAACTTCTTCATATGCTCATCATCAATATAGCAGGGCTGTGGCGAAGAGAAATAACATATAAATTTCTCAATGTGGAGATGATTTTTTCTCGATTCCTCAAACTCTTCAAATGACACCACTACTTTTCTACCCACACATTTATTTATATGCTCGATATCTAAAACTCTACTGTACTGATAATCAAACTTAGAACTGGGCATCACCAAAACACGACCTAACACAGCAGCAAAAAACATATGCTTTTCTAAGCAAATCAAATGGTTCGACATTTGTCCTGACAAACAAATCGCGAACAAGTATTTGCCCGACTTTGGCTTCCATTCAATGGTTCTTCTATTCGCAACCCACGAATCATTCTTTCTACAGCTATTGAAACCAAAAAGCGGGTTCCAAGCATCATCGTTTTGAGAAAAATTAGAAACTTTATGAGGAGATAAAAGAACTTGCTGGATCTGTTTGTTCAACGAAATTTGTTTGAGAAGAATAGATTTAGCGTCTTGAAAGAATGCATTAAAATTATTACTATCACTAGAACTATTGATATTAGAAAATGATTGGTTCCATATTGAGACCAGCTGAGATTGTTGCTGCTTAAGTAAATATAAGGCTCGTAACTCAGACTCGCGCATGGAGTCGGTGATGGAATCGAATCTGAATTTAGTAATGTTGGCGGGGAAGAGACTCCGGAGATCGACGGAGAAGTAAAGGATAAGGATGAGGAGAGGGAGGAAGACAGCAAAGAGGTACCTTTTATTCAGATTGCTGCAATTAAAACCGGAACGACGTCGTGTTGAGTTGGTGGAGTCGTCAATGTGCAATGTGGAATGCGTGTGGAGTTGTAGCTGATGGTTGTGCTTGGTGTCGTTTTGAGGAATCAAAGTCTCCCGATCTTCGTCTTCATCTGATGACTCTCGGTCCATTTTAGACGGCTGTATGATTGTTGGTGTAGAGAAGAATGGTATTTGTAATGGTTTAGTTATAGTTGCTCAGTCTGTCTGCGGTGGTTACGAGGAAGAAGAGAGATGTGAAGGAGGAGAGGGGATAGTTAGTGCGTAAAGAATATCAGTCGGTGGAGAGAAAACGACCCGTTACCGTACAGCCCAACCCATCTGGATCTAACAATCTAGTATACATTTCAATTCAACAGTGTTTACGGCTGTGAGTTGTCCCTAGGGTCATATTTCATCTGAATCAACTCGATCTTAAAACTAACTCAACTCAATTTAATTTTACTCGAAATCATTTAATTCTAATTTAAATTAGAGGATTTGACTCATTTAAGAAACCGAAATGAACTTGATTTAGAAGATATTCAGCTTGAATTTATAACCTAAATCATTAATTCGAATTGATAATTTAATTTGATTCGAATGCATAGTTTAGACTAATTTAAATTTATAGTTTGAATTAGTGATTCAAATTCGTGGCTCGGTTATAATCAAATTTATGATTTGAATTTGTGATTTTGAATATTATTTGAATAAAATAATATCGTTTTATCAATAAATTATAAATTCGAATCATGAATATGAATCATAAATTTAAACCATTAATTCAAATCAGAATTCAAATTGAATTGAACCAAAACTTTGAATTATTAATTCGAACTATAAATTTAAATTAAACTCAAATTAAACTACACCAAATTTTTTTCATTCGAATTAAACTTGAATCATTCTTAATTTTACTTTATAATCTCATGCAAAACTCGAATTAAATATTTTTTATTCGAATCAAACTCGAACGAAAGAAAAAAATTCAAATTTGATTTGCTTCGCATCAATTCCTGGTTTTTGCCCATGTCAACCAACCGATGACAACTCATTTAAACACAGCTAGATGTAAGCAGCAGTGCTCCTATTAATAATGTTATTTGTTCAACAATCAACAATGGCAATTGAGGTGCGTGATGTGAAAGTAAAACACCATCATTTTACTACATGCACTGCATTGGCTTACAAGCAAAGTGGCAAGATGGCTCTGCAATCAACATCTTCAGAGTTACAGAATTATGCTCCTCCTATTCTATCACTTCAACAAGCCTTCCACAAACCCACTTTTTAGTTACATTGTCTGGTTTAGTAGCTGTTTCCTCTTCCATACTCTGAACATTTGTTCCATTTGGTTGAAGATTCTTTTTGTTTTTGATGCTTCCATTTGCTTCTAAATGGCCAAGATGCTTTGCTGAATCAGGCTTCCCTATTAGGCCCTCCAAATTGAGTGTCTGCAAACTATATACTTTGAAGTTTTTACCAACAAGTTCTTCCCGGTTCAGTTTATCTAGCATTTTGAAGCTACCAAGGTTGAAAGCCTCATCTTTACTTGGTAGTGGTTGAGTTCCATTTACTTTTGTATGTTCTGGTTGGTTCAAACCTCCATTTTGTGTTTCTATTTCCTCTTTGACCTTGCTAACCAATTCAGCTGAATCAACAGAAAGAGATCCACCATTTCCATTTTTGGATGTGACCTGCCCCAGTTCTATGGATTCAACTGACTGAACTGCTTCAGCTATTAGCCTTCTGGTTTCCATGAGGGAAGCTTGAGCAATAGGGCTCTTCATGGCAGCAGTCTCAAGGGCTTTTGCAGCCTTCTCTGCTTCAGCAATTAATAATCTGCAAATTATTTTACAACATTAGCATAGATTTCTCGGTGACGACACTGCAGTATGTGAGTCGGAACACCTGCCAAATTAAGTCAGTTTAATCTTTGTGAAACAATGACATCAGAACATCAAGTTAGTTTACTCTCAGTTTCTCTTCATAATCTGCATCCCATATAATCCAATACCAGAGAGGATTGCAAGAATAAACAAACCTTGCTTGTTCAACGGCTTCAATTTTCTTTGATTCTGCAGCTGCTCTTTGAGCTCTGATGCTCTTTATCATCTCCAGCTTGGAACTCGCAGAAGGATCCTTATACAAGGGTGTATTACCTCTCTTCAATTTAAACCTTTCAATTCGGCTTGGGGGCTCCATCATGAGAGAAAAATCTGTATCACTATCATTTTTCCTAGTGGATTTTTGTCTTCTAGACTGCCCATCGCCACTCGGCTTTCTCCTAGGTTTTCTTACTGCTCCAGCTGAGATGGCATGATATATCGCCAGCCCAGAGCAAACCCGTTCCCGGTATGCCTAGGAGAGAAAGAAGATAAATTATCAAAAGAGATAAAAAAGTTAAACTCATGTTACCAGCCTTGAGTTAACATATTCAGCTAATTTGTACCAGTGTGAGTTAACAAATTTCTTGTCAAATTCAAGGCAGCCTATAAGAGTATAGATCATATTCAACATGTTCAAAACTACCCAGATATTTTATTTTGAAGAAACAAGAAAATCAGTTATATCTGAAAGAATAGTTTACAAGGAAGGAAATATATTGTTTTCACCATCTATACCAGATTAGACAATATTGGACAAGAAAAATTTAGCTTCACTTTGGTACTTAAAAAAGAATTCATATTTAAAGCCAACTTCAATTTTGAGAAGGAATATCTGCCCAAAGCCAGTTCTTGCAGATAGGACTGGGTCTGACTAGAGTGAGTTAGCTTTCCATTTTTCCAAAATTTTTCAACAGCATATAATCCTATAATAATGGTTTCAACTTTATTCACACTTTGTTATTATGTTCCTTGAACTAAAAAAATGTGCTTGTGTACATGAGTACAGATAGTACTTTAATTTGCCTCAACAAGAAAGAAAATATGTCATTCAAGTACTACAAAATGTTAATTACCGGATCAGCCCATTTGGCAGCAATTGCTTCGGCGATTTTCTTTCTTTGCTCAGGGGACTTTGGAGCTCTCTTGCTAACTTTTGGCCTAGGCATAGATTTCCTTTGTTCAACACTCTCCAACCACTCCTGCTTAAGCTGTTCTTGCAATACCTTATAAGAATTCCATTGCAACTCTTCCTCACCAGCAAGACCCTTTCTAGAAGCTTCTGCAATCAAGTTTTGCCACTCAAAATAGCAATGTTCCTGCACCATCAACTTCTCTCGACGCTTTTTCCACCCCATACGTACACCAACCCCAATTTTTTTCCTAGTCTCAGCACTGTAAAATGATTTGGAAGGGGGCAAAAGCATTGGTTCAAAGGTATGATGATAAAGTGAATATCAAAGTTCAAAATCTCACAGCTTCAATGGTATTCTTTGGAATCACAAGTAGAAGTAAATATTGTACCATATAGAGCTCCCCCTGCTAATAGTAAATAAAAATATTATCAAGATAAAATGGCTTGGTAATGGTACCCACCTCTGAGCATGTCCAAGATTAACTAACTTCATTTTGACCTGCATGGCGAGTTATATTGTCAGAACAGACAATTTAAATGCAATTGAAATTGTGGCTTCAATTAATCATGAAAACAATTGAAATTGTGAATACACTTAATCATGCAAACAAGGAAACCTTTCTCTTACCTCATCATATACTTTACCCAACAGCTACAGCATTTTTAAATAACACTATTATTCTATTCTTTGAAATGCTAAAAATACCAAATGATCCATCAAGACACGAGAACAATACAAGGTACAACATTATTCAATATGTGGAGGCCTTGAAACAACTCAAAGAATTAGTTTCTACAGCCAGATAATGGACACCCGAAACTGCCCATTCCAAAGCTGCAGTGATTTAAATGTACAAATTTTTTAGTACAAAAAAAATACATCATTTAATTTCCGATATTTGGGAGAGTAATTGCAATTTGTAATTACTGATCATCTGGACTATAAATAATTTGGATTGTGTTTGGGCAGGCAATACGTCACTACTGTCTCAAAGTGATAACCTAGGGTGGGTTCTAATAATTAATCAAAGGGGGTGTCATCTCAAAATTATGGTCCAAACATTGAACAGTGGCATGATTGATTTCCTGCTAAGTATTTGAAGGGCATACCAAGTGATAACAAAAAATTATTCTTACATGACATCACCTTTGGATCCTGCATTGCAAGCCTTGTTCTCTCTCTGATCCGTTGAAGGGTTTCTGAACATGAACAAAGACACATACTGAATATTATGTAATATATGGAGAAAATTCACAAAATGGCACATAAAATGCTATGAGTTCGTTACTACCAGCACTGTGTTTTCTTCCTTTGTTCCACGGTGTGTTTCCTTTATTTGCCTTAGAAATTCTCATCCGTCTCAATCGTTCTCTCTCATCCAATTCAGTAGAGTCTCCATTAGATGACTTAAGCTGAGCTGCTGATGGACTTGAATCCACACCCAGCATTATATTCTTTTGTTCATCTTCCTTATGAACCAAAAACTCAGGTTCAAGGGTCGCAACAGCAGTGATCAGGAGTTTACCTCTTAGTGTCTCAAGGTGTCCGAAACTATAATAAGTTTTTTTAGGGAATTGGAATGATTTTGATGCACAGCACAGCCTCTTTTCATCTCCAGATAAAAAATTACTTGGCAAAAGTTTAGCATGAGTAAAGGTTTGAGCCCTTAGTGGACCCAGATGATTTTGCAAACAAGACTGAGCAGTAGCAATATCTGTTAACAAATTACAGAGGAGCTAATTAAGGCAAGGGCTAAACATTAACAAGCTAAACTATAAGCTAATTATTTTGATAATGACTCCAAGAAAGGTATAAAGCAACAATGAACCCACAACCGTAACCACACAAACTCATGAACCATAGCTACATAGATGAACCAAAATGAAAACCATAGCTACATAGATGAACCAAAATGAAAAATTAAGTCAACACTGAAGGACAAGCATATAACTTTCAACTATTAATGAAATAAGAAAAAAAAAAAAAAAGGGGAACTTTATGCTGCAAGCTCTAAAATTTACTGAATACATGCTTGAGACTCACATGGAAGGACTTTGTAAATTCATATGATAATTGAAATGAAACAACAATGATGAAGAAAGGAACAGAGAAGAATGAAGAGAGTACCTAATAAAGGCATGGACGGGAGCTCATTCAGAATCCAAAGCAAATGGGTCACTGAGTTTCACTGAAACAACATAAAAAATATGGTTAAGACTGCTGAGAGGAGGAGAAAGTAACTGAAGTAGCAGTGTAGTAAGATAGAAAAGAAGAATTCTGAGGGAGAGAGCCACGTAATCCACAAACCGATACTCTTTGTAATATCTGCAGAAGATGGACAATGAATCAAAGCCCATTTAGCTCTTCACTCTATAGTCTAAATCCTGGCCCAAGTATTGCCTTATTCTTGTTGCTGGACTAAGCTTTATGTTTCTTCGAAAGATACAAACCACCCACATGCTTAACGGCCGTATCTCTCTTATATATTTATTAACAACATAAGATTTTGAGAGTTTTAGACCTCAATACCAGAAAAATTGTATAAAATAATGTCTACGCAGAAGGCAAGCAGTAGTCCACCTTTGAAAAGTTATTTAGATATATTATGCTTGAATAATATAAGTAATATAGGCAAGCTTAGAAAGTCAAATGTGCGAAATTAAGAATGGACAGTCAGCTACTTTGACAAAACAAAACATTTGCCCGCTGCCGTGCCTTCTATGATCAACAAGTTAGCAAAAACGACTGACTCATCTTTTGTGTATTGTTTTTTCTTACTCAAGTAGGCTTTGCAGATCGGCTCTTCAGAAACGTTTTAAGTTATGAACCCAGTTTTCCTAATTCTCATCTAAGAGTCAATAATCTTCATACTAACCTTGGCTTTAACAGTCAAAAATCTGCAGAATATATACAGAGCATGTATTGTGGGAGAGCAGCGAAAAATTAATTCAGATAATCTCTCGGTATTATATCATCAAGAGATTCCCAAAGCAACCGAGACAATGATGATCAGTATTACTGCAGCTGTGATGTTCATGGCCATACTTATAGTTTGCTCATTCTATTTATATAACAGATGGTTTGGACAGTCACAGTCAGGTGGTGACAACCAAGGCCACAAAGAAAATGGCAGCACCCAATTTCATGCTGAAATTGATTGTACGGTGTGCCTGAACAAGGTGTTACAAGGTGAACCATTGAGGGTTCTACCAACATGTTATCACGGTTTCCATGCTCACTGCATTGATGCTTGGCTCAAGTTACATTCAACATGTCCTCTTTGCAGGGCTGATGTCCCTTGTAGCCAGCCAGCTCCTAAGCTTGAGGGTCTCGTTTCTTGGTTGCTGTCTTCCTTAACAAATGTAAGTAACTGGATGGAGGTTTCTTTTAATGATGAGATCAAGACGGCGCTTTGTGCAGATTTTGGAAGTTTGTCTTGAATATTCTTGCCCAGCAAAAGAATATTTACATTCTTTAATTCTATGTAAATTCTTGTGTAATGATGTTTGAAAGGTAGCTCATTTCTGAACTGTAACAATCATTCATATCAACTGAAACTGAGAAAGAATTATTGTTCCAATGTTCAAAGAGAACAATGGCACTGGTTTAATTTTTAATAGCTCATGGGAAAGCTTAAACAATTACACAAGTCAAAGTTTCTCAGAAACATTCTTTTATGTTTAAACATCTGCAGAAAGTGAAGTGAGGTCGTTGATATGGTAAAAAAGCTAACATGTATAGGTGCACTGTTCAAAACAATCCAAGCCAAATTTTGGGTCCAGACACCAACTCCACCATAATCATGCCAAGTCGCCAACCAAACAGATTCTGCCGTCGGGCATAACCTTTGCCCTCATTGTTTGACCCCCCCCAAGGTTTGATTAAATTACAATTCCCACCCCTTAAGTTTTAAAAAGCTAGATTTCCACTTGTCATCTGTGAATCTACTCGTTTTTAAACCTAATGAAAAATAATTTATTTTTGAAAATCAGATTTTATGTGGCCAAAAATTTGAAAAGTTTATACCTCATGAAAGTATGATACAATCTTAAAATTTATTTATGTTCGTAAATATGTTTTAAAAACAATGCATGTAACACCCCTCTCAAGATGGTTATCATCTAGGTCAATGCATGTTCAAAGAGAAAGTATCACTTACCTAAAACATGCAATTTTAGCTGAATTAATCATACCTAAACAAAAGCTTCAACATTTATCACTAAAATAAATCATTATTTGACATAACATGCAAAAGGTATGAAAATCGTCTAACAAAAATGAGACATCCATAAATAAGGTATGATAAACATATAACAGAAACAATAATCATTACAATAAATCCCCCTCATGCCACCACTTTAATACCCACAAATACATTTCAGGGCAATGATGTCATTAATTTCATGTATATTTAAGGTTAAGTTTGATTGTGGCATGAAATAAGGATTTAATTTAGAGTTAAATATAATATTTCAAGTTGATGAACGACTATATATGCATGGCCTACATTTGTTTATCTTATGCCATGTTAGATAAGTGGATAGTGTATCACGTATGGAATTTTAATGTGATGTGCAGCTATGTGTTGCAAGTGCATGCTCATGCATGCGGTTTTAATTTTAAAAAAAATATATAATTGCTAGGATATCAATTATATCCCATAATTTTTTATGCACTATCTTTATCCAGTTATTGAGAGAGGGAAAGTTCATCATGCATAGAAGATTTTCGACGATATAGGTTGATTTTCTAGTGAAGAAGAGAGAAGTACAGATCAGCAATGAACCTTTCTTATTGAAAGAATAAGTAAGTAGGAGTCTTTTAGTTTTATATATTGGGAATTGTATATACAAATTTTGATATTGTGAATGACATGAATGCTCCTATTTTAGTATGTTGACATTAATATATGATTATATATATGATATTGTGGGATGAAAACCTAAGTCTTAAATAGGAAAGGTGGACATGAGTTAGAGTAGTTGCAACTAGATTCGTATGATGATTATATGTTATGTATAAATTTGGTGGTTGAGAATGGTTTGATAATGCGACATGTGATTTGCAGGAAACATGATGGAAACAAGTTAAAGTGGTAATAGGTAATGTTAGGTTCAGTCGGATTGGCTTCGACGTGACCCACTATACCTGTAGGCTATAGCAAGCCTAAGCCCACACAATAGTGATCCTTGCAGGCTAGGCAACCCACATAAACACTAAAGCCTATGGCACAACCCGCTCTTTATAAGGCCATGTCGTGTTAGACCCTTAACGGGCTGACCCAAAGGCCTTTATTGGGTTTAACCAGTTAATTCACTAATAAATATTTTTTAATTTTAATAATTATATAAAATTAAATAAAAATTAGTTTCCAATTACTAAAACCAAAGACATTGCTTAAAAAATGTTATTGATAATCTTTTACATGTGACAAAGGAATACTGTGATTACATGATGAAAGAAATTCAAAAATAACATAAATCAATTCATTTACATAATGTACAAATATAAATTTAATTTATATCATCTATCCGTTTTCAATATCTAAATTTTAGAATTCTTCAAATACATTTTCTGTGACCTAATTTTATAATTTAAACCAAACTATCATCCAATCTTATAAGTTCAATAGTCTATCATCCAACATGTATTCACTTGCACTAAAAGCATATTTTGATATTACAGAAGACATTGAAGGCATTAGTAGATCACATATCATGATAGAAAGTACATGAAAACTTTCTTTATGTGCTTTCCATCATGTTTAAACATCTAATGTGTCACCATATTATTTCATAATTTCATAATAATAATCAATATTAATATAATTATAAAACTCATTTTAATTTGAACTCTGATCTACATATTGCTTACCTTTGTGCAAGACTATATATGCGACTTTCGTCTACCTGAACGACTTGAACTTACCTTCGGCTCAAGAGTATGTGTTGTCCTTTCATGTTTATGTTTATAAATAGTATACATTTTAAGTAAAAAATCTTAAACATCTTCTGTTTTATTAGTGCACATTTCTAACAAATTTTTATTTATAACATCTAAACAATTTTGTATTTCTATTAATTTGGCCCTAGAATATAAAACCATGACTACTAAAGAAATGGAAATGTACTTGCTTCTAATATTTTTAAATTTTTTCCTCTATTTGTCTAGACATATCTTAAAAAACACTATGATACATATATTCTTTAAAAATATCACTTGTTTCTAACATATTATATAAAATTAAACATTTAGTAGGATAATACACATTTGAACATTGATTCGTGGTTGCCTACAGGAGCTCTAATATGTTCATTAAAGTATTAACAATCTCCCAATCATATTCAGTCAAAAAAAGTATGATATCAGAATCGTTTGGTTGGGTATTGAAAAAACATGTTATAGGTACTTTATACCTTCACATGCTTTCAACATAAGATATGGTGAATTTCACCTAGTTCTTACATCAGCTTTTAATTTTTTTTTCGTCTTAACCCTATTTGTTTACACAAATTATGATATGTTTGTGTGTTTAATGGGGATGATGAAATGTAAGCGACAATATGTCTAATTAGTACTATTTGGTCTTTCGCTAAACTCAAACCATCTTAAACTATTAAATTTATAATATGACATACATATCTAATATGAAATCCACCAAATGGTACAACTAAATTATTCAACAATAATTTAGCTATTCTATTATTATTTTTTGCATTATCTAATGAAATTGAAAAAATAGAGTTATTAATTTTATATTCATAAAAAATATTAGCTAATACTTGATAAATTGTCACACTAGTATGAGGATATTCTAGTGACCTAAATGCAATAACTTTTTCGCACAATTACCAATCAAAATTAACATAATGAGTAGTTCTGCATAGGTATCTTACATCTTGATTAATTACAGTCCACAAATTAAGTGTAATTAAAATAACACCATTAAAATTATTTAGTTTTAGAATTTTTAATTTTAAGAGTTCATAACTCTTAATGATATCAAACCTAAGGGTACACCTAAGAATTCTTCTAAAGACTAGTTGAACGTTATTTTGAATTGTGCATTTTAATATTTCATCTTCAGTATATCAAAAAAGAAAGCTACAACATATTTGGCCATATAATCTCTCATCTTAGAATGATTGTAGATTAAATTTGTTATTTTTCCAACATGCCCTAAACTACTCGGACCATTTGTTACATTGGAGCCACCAACTAATTGTGATCTGATGAAGAAAATTTGTTGTTGCCCTCTTATGTTGTGTAATATTCAATAATAAGATGACAAAGATGACTAGTGTTGTCCGAATTAACATATGTCAAACAAGAACCACAATGTTTGCACATTGTCCATTGGATTAAATTACCTTCAACCATTTCTTCTATTTGATTAATGTAATTGCACACCATCAACTTTTGTTTTTTTTTTTTTTTTCCAGTTGAGGTTGTCACATTTTCATGGATTGGTGCTTTAGATGCATCGTCAACAATATCATCACCTCCAAAGTATTCAAATGGATTAAGCTCATTTGAGCCTGGATCCATTTGTAATTTTCTATTGAATAAAAAAATAATGATTGACAAAATTGTAATACAAATGAAAAGTAAATTGTTTTATGCAAATAAATATTGATTGAGAGAATTTGAGAATAAGAGATTGATGAATGAAATTGTTGAGAGAACGAGAAATTTAGAATAACAGATTAAGAATAAGAATTAAGATTGTGTGATTTTTGGGAAGGGGAAGGGGTTATATAGAAAAAACTTTTAAGAAAAAAGAAAAAAAATCTGAATTTTAATCAGGCTAACAATTTTTGTGAGTGCAGAAGTTGTTCTACACCCCGCAAAAACCATTTTGCACCTGTAAAACCATTTTAAAATATTGGGTTTGATCCACCTATGATGAGTTGACCCAACCTATACCCAATATAAGATTACATGTTTTATACTGTTCGTGACAGTTAATAAAGGTTGAAGGCAATTGAGACTATATTTAAAGTCTTGAAATTGCTGCTCCTAGTAACAAACGCAAAAGACAATACATTGGTTCTTTGTTTTTTTCATAAAAGACAAACGCAAAAGCAATAGTAACTGAAACACAAAATAAGTTATGGATAAGTGATAAATGAATTGATGATCATCACCAAATTGGATTTAACATCAAATATATTTCAAATTTATATCGGGTATGTCCAAATTCAATCATATATTTTTTAATTCCAACATTAGTATCAAAGCTTAGGTTTTGTGTGGAAATCATGTTGTTGATTAAACTACAATCATGGCAATTTACTTTTATGATGAACAATGTGAATTTTTGTTTAATTTCAGGAAATTCAAATTTAGGGTTTTTGTTAAATTTGATACAATTACATGAATTTGATGTCTATAATCATATTAGGATGACCATAGGTTAACTATTACATGATTTACATGTTGAAATTGCATTGATTAAACCTTCAATCATGAAATCTAAAGCCAAATTGAACATGAAAACCATTACTTTGCTTGCACTCATCCCACATAATTCTATCAAGTTTCGATTGAATTATAGATTGAGTAGGAATGTCAGTCAAAGCTATCCAAAAGCCCTAACTTTGTGTCACCATTAGTTAGCCAAAAGATGACCAATTGAAAGGACCGAACAATTAGGGTTCTTCGCGTTACCGAGTTGTAATTGGCTTAGAAAAACTTGATTGCTCGACCTGTTGGTCAATGGGTTACCCAAAACCCATAAACAATGGATTAACTCACTTGGTCAATCGAGTAGCCTAACCTAGGTCTTCACCTATGGATTGGTTGACCATCAACAGTCAATGTTTGACTAGTCAAAAGTTAGTGTTGACCAACCAACAATCAACAATCAAAGTTTAATTGACAACGATCAAAGTTTGGCATCGACATGTGATGGTGTGCCTGAGTGCGTAGCAGCGCATGACAACATATGAGACACTGTTTCAGTGTGTAAGGCATTGTTTCAATGCATGAAAGAGCATGAGAACTTGTTTTGACATATGAAGCCTCATCCTTGGCACGTGGTTGTATGTACAAGCTCAGATTGACGTGTAAGCTTAAATCCAATGAGTCCTATCGTGTGTGAAAGCTTGTATAAGAAGCAAACTCATAACAATGTTTTCGAGACATGTTATTTTAAATTATACAATGCTAAATAACATGTAAACATATATTTTTTGTATAGTTATGCATATATAATTCACTTTCGCCTATCTTTATGTATAGAATGAACATATCGACTAAGGATTATTATCTGAACTATAAGATGAATCTGTTGCACAGTCATTTTACACACATTAGGATTATGGTTGGGAGATATTATTATTTAAAACAAAAGGGCATAAACTTAACTAAAAAGGAGAGAATATATGGATTGCTTATGTCTTACTAAATCATTGGGATCTTATAATTTTTAATCTTGTCTAAGACAAGAAAGTCAAGACTTCTTAACAATGTATGAATGAATTACAACTTGCTGAAGGGTGGAGAATCATAATGAACATAAGGAAATCCATAACTCTATCTATTTTCCCAAATCAACAACGTGCAAGGCATATAGGTTATTACAAACGATATAGTAACTTTATAATGAATAAAGTAACTCCGAGTATTGTTAGGGATATAGAAAATGTCTTCTCTCAATCTGATTGGTAGAGACTATTCTACTATAAATATGAAGTGTAGTTAATAGTTAGAATGCCTTGTTTTAATTCATATAAGCCTTGGATTAAGGATAGTTCAGAAGCTAGCCTTAGTCATTGAAATTGTTTGGGTTTCTTGTATATAACTCTTTACATTAGAAATGTTTTTTGTGTTGAACTTCATTTTGCAGTATATATAAATATTGAACCATTTGTTGCTTCAATTTATTTGTAAGATTTCTAAGATTGATAGAATTTAATAAAATTCTCATCTAGAATTTACATTGGTGCGATCGAATTAAATTTTAAAATATCAAACATTTGAATTATAGGAGATGATTGATAACACATGCCATGTGGGTTGCATTAAAAGAAATTTGGAGGAACTATTGTCTTCAAATATAGGCAGTTGACTATCAAGTTTGACACATATAAAAAGGTTCCTAATAGGACAATGAAGTAACATTTAAGGGAAATGTCAAACATGATAACAAAGTTAAAGAAAGGTAGGCATAACCTGACAAATGAGTAGCAAGTACAAACTGTCATATGATCTCCTCCTGATAATTAGGAGCACATGAAAGTCAATGTCCTATAATGAGAATATCAGGACTTTTGAAGACATTGCATAACACCTTGAGTTGGAAGATAAAAACTTATAGGTTGTTGGGTTAGGTGCTCATGCATATGTTATTGAGTGAAATTCTAAGAAATTCTCTTGCTACAAGCTAAAGTGGCGTAAGTCTAGGAAAAGGAAAGAGATTATTCGAAGACCCATGAATAAGAATAAGTGATTCAAGCATAAAAGAGATAAACACACTAGAAAAAGAGATATGGCCAAACTGACCTGTTGTAACTGTGGCAACAAAGGTCACTGTGAGTGCACAAAGTCAAAAAATGTATTGTCTTATCCTATTAACCAAATCTCATCCTATGTAAACTTTAGACTTGGAAGTCTTAGACCATGTAGCTCATGACAAAGGAGCTTTTATAGAGTTTCGTAGAATACGGAGGGAGACACAATGGATTTATGTAAGCAATAACGCAAAAGTTGAGGTGAAAGGAATAGACACATGTAAATTAGATTCGCGTGGTGGTCAGACCTTATAACTACACGAAGTCTTATACACTCTAAAAATTCAGTCTCTGTGCTTATTCTTTTGAAATTAGAATATAATTTACATTTCTCCCAAACCTCTATTAAAACATATTTTGATATTATATATTATAAATATGGATTTCTTTCAAATGGTTTTATGGTGTTAGACACCTTACTTTATGATTATAATAATTTTGTTAGTTTTTCCTTATTTGCGACTCCTAGTAGTTTGAATATACATACAAATATATGATATGTTAGAATAAGACACATTGGCCAAGATAATATGAATAGATTGGACCATGAAGGTTTATTGAGACGTATCATGAAATTGAATTTGTCTATTTGTAAGCATTGTCTAGCAAAAAAAAAAAAAAACAAGAAAACCATTTGGAAAAATTGTTAGAGTTGAGCTTCCTTTGTAACTTGTGCACTTAGATATTTATGGTCTTATGATTGTTAAATCAAGATATAGTGCATCTTATTTCATTATTTTCAAAGATGATTATACACATTTTGGTCATATCTACTAGATCTCTCATAAGTTAGAAGTAATATATTGTTTTAGACATTATATAAACGAGGCTGAAAGTTAATTAGACAAAAGAATCAAAGCATTGAGAACTAATCGAGACCGTGAATATTTATCTATGGAATTTAAAGAATTATGTAGTGAAAAAAGGAATAGTGAGGCAATTAACGATTCTAAAAACTCCGCAACAAAATGGTGTAACGAAGAGAAGAAATTGAACTCTATTAGAAATTGTTAGGTCATGATGACACAAGCAAATCTTTCAATTTCTTTTTGGGGAGATGCATTGTTAATTACGACTTATGTACTTAACTGAATACCTACTTAATCAGTTATTTCCACTCCCTATAAATTATAGACAGGTATAAAACTTAATTTGAAACTATTACAACTTTAGGGGTTAGCAACATATATCTATGACTCTTCCCACAATTTGGAAAATTAGAACCGAGAGAAAAGAAATGTGTCTTTATAAGATACTTTAAACATTTCAAAGGGTATATGTTCATTGGAGATGATTATAATGGACAAGTAATTGAAATTGAATCTAGAGAAATGACATTCATTGAAGACGATTTTTATAATATAGGTGACATTGATAAAAATCTTCATCTGTATGAGATGAAAGAGTAATAAAGAGAAAATAAGTCTCCATGACCATTAATTGAGTCTTAAGAGATAGTACCTTTATTTATTCTAAATAGTGGGAGCTACGAGAAGTTGTCTCACCTATGTCAACCTAGTGGAAGCAATGAGGTTGAGTTCCAACCTATTTTGGATAATAGGAGCGAAGATCCTTGATTACGTAGGAGTGGACATTCAAGAATGCTTAAACAACGTTTTGAAATTGAAAACGAAGTTTCCATAACCACTCCTTAAGAAGACAAAAAACCTTAAAATATTAAAGCAGTTTTATCATCCCTTGATAAGGAAAGATGACAAGAAACATCGGAGGAAGAAATGAAACTCATGGAAATTGACCGAGTTTAAAGTTTGGTTGACTTATCGCTTGATCGAAAACTCATTAAGAATAAATGGATTCTCAAAATAAAGCGTAAGGTGGATGACTCAATAGATAGATATAAAACTCACCTTGTGGCAAAAGTCTATACCGAACAAAAAGGTATAGACTGCGAAGAAATCTTTACGTCTATTGTGAGATTTACTTTGATTTTTTTAATTCAAACTGTCGTGGCATATTTAGATTTAGAATTGCATCAAATGGATATTAAGACAACTTTCCTTAATGGAAAACTTGATGAAGAGATCTATATGGAACAATCTTTAGGTTTTATGGAAAAAAAAAGGTTAATAGCCCAAAGTATGCAAGCTCCAATGATTAATATATGGTCTAAAACTGTTATCAAAACAATGTTACTTAAAATTTCATAAGGTTATAATGTCTTATGACTTTAAAATGTTAGAATAAGACTATTATGTCTATGTAAAAAGGTCTAATGATAAGTTTGCAATTTTATCTCTTTATGTGAATGATGTACTAATAGATGGAAATAATTGGTTATCTGTGAATTTTACATTAAGGACATGGGTGAAGTATATTATATTTTGGATATTAAAATCAAAATAGATCGTTCTAAGAAAGTTTTGGCTCTATCATAAGAGCATTAAATCCAAAAGATTTTGAAATAATTTAATATGAAAAACTACAAACCTGTAGATAATCATATGTCAAAAGGTGATTCAATGCGCCAAGAAATATATCCCAAGACTTAAGATGAGAGAAATAAAATGTCCTTGGTATTTTATTCAAATGTTGTTAGAAGCCTCATGTACGCTATAATGTGTACCCACCTTGATATTTGTTTTATTATCAAGCTAGTTAGTCGATATCAATAGAAAAGAATATTAGAAGGTTGTCAAAAGGATATTGAGATATCTGAAAAACACTGTGAATTATTGTTTATACTATCAAGGATTAGATTTACATATTGTTAGCTATTCAAATGTGTACAATGGAGAGATTTGCATAGGGAAGATGCTACATGGGAGAGCATTGATGAATTTAAGGTTGTTTTCCTATATTTCGACCTTAAGGACAAGGTCACTATTAGGGGTGTTCAAAACCGGTTAACCGAACCGTTTTGCCAATATTTCAAACCGAACCAAATTTTTGGTTTGGAAAAAATCATGAACCGAAACCGAATCGATTTAAAGATTAACCGATTTTAAACCGAACCGAAAATATCAATTAACCGAACCGAAATTTCGGTTACCCGATTTTTGAACCGAATTTCAAAAAATTATCATATTTTATTATTTTTTTCTAATTTTTTGAAAATATATTCAATATTTTATTAATATTTTATTCAATTTTTTAAAAATCGGTTCGGTCCGGTTAATCGGTTTTCAAAATTAGGTAAACCAGTAACCGAATCGAAAATTCGGTTTATATATATTTTTGAACTGGTATCCGAACCGATTTTTCAAATAACCTATTTTTTGGTTCAGTTTTCGGTTTAAAAATTGGTTCGATTCGGTTACCGGATAATTTTGAACACCTTTAGTCACTATCGATATAATAGGTACTAGTGAGCTGATAGAGAAAGGAGAACAACAATTGCAGGCAAGAGATATCTATGAATTTAGTTAACTTATCTCTTCGTCATTCTCTACTTCTTTGTTTTTGTTACTCTTCTTTTGTTTCCCTTTCCTTTTATTATTGCAGTTTTGTTCTTATGTTGGGTTCCATTGTTACAAGGCCACAACAGATAGGACAGAGATGACAACAACCAACAAAGGACCATACAGAGGACACTTATGATCGTTTATGACACATAAGTTAGGTCATTGTGAATGATAGTGTAGATTGGGTGTATAGTCGTTCATAAGGATGAAAAGAGAAGAATACCCTAGAATCACATACAATTATAAAAAGAAGGAAGTAGTCATTGTTGACCATGCAGAGGACACATGTGATGGTGCATAAGGTCATGAATTGATGTAGCCATGAATGAGGAAGTCATGCATGAGGCACAAGACGAGTGTGTATGATCATGCATAAAACATGCACGGTCATGCATTAAGTCATGGTTATGTATGCTCATGAATGAGGAAATCGTGCATAAAAGGAAGGGATGCACACCCGTTAACCCAAGATGTATGATCGTACATCCAAATAGAATACGAATGAACATTCAAGGTTTATACCCAACTATTCATAACAATATCTCAATAGATTGAAGGGACAAATAAGGTAAGTACATAGAAGCATGGTAAGCAAATCACGTATCATATCATATATCGAAAACTTAATTTTCTATATTGCGTTTCGAGTATCATATCATATCGTATGATACAATTTTATATAATAAAATAATAAAAACAATCTAATTGACACTTTATCATTTTCAAAAATATTTTAAATACCCTTAAAAATTTTAAAATTTCTCATATGCACTTATACTATATCATCATTTTCTCTAAAAAGTGTATTGATTTGTATCCGTAATATGTATTATATCATAGGATATGTATTATAACATATGATACGTCTATTGTATCATATTAATTCAATACATTTTATAATAACTATTATTTTATATTTGTATCTTATTATATTATAGGATATATATTATGTTTTGTAAGATACTAATAACTATGCATAAAAATACCGAGTCATACCAAAAGAATGCACTTATAAAATAGGGCATGAGAAAAGTAGAGTTAAGAGTGAAAGCTAGTTACAAGCATGAGTTACAATAATAGTGGCTCGAGTGCATAAACGTTACTTACATGAAATCATAACATAGATAAACTTTCACATGAAATGAGTTTTATTATGTATGTTTTCACACACTTAGGGGACATTTGGTTTGGGTAATATTTTATTACCAAAATAAAAAGATTACCTTGAAGATATATTATTTAGAAGATTACTAGGTATAAATGATTACTATGTTTGATAAAATTTGATAGGTATAAATAATTATTGTGTTTGGTTAAAGGTAATAAAAGATTACTAGTAAATTATTTTACTTAAATGCCCTTGAATATAATTATTTTTAAATATTTTTTATATTATTTGTCATATTAATTAAAAATAAATTTATTTTTATCTCAAAAAATTCATAAATAATAATATAATTATAATAAACTCAAGATTACCTCAGTAATCTTTAAATACCTAAGGTGAAAGTAGTAATCAGATTACCACTTATATTACCTGCCACATCAGCATTGATAATAGAAAATTACTGTAATCTTTTATTACTGATAAACTAAACAAAGGAATAAAAGATAGATTACCAAGGTAATCTTAAAAACCCCCAACTAAACGCCCCCTTAGGGTGTTTCCATGTTTGGAACTAATGCAATAGTACACACGGAATTATTTTTGGCTGGCAGTAGTCCACCTTTGAAAAGTTATTTAGATATATTATGCATAAATGTGATATAAGATTCGTTTTGGTAAATGGAATATAGGCAGGCTTGCAGAGTCAAACGTGCGAAATCAAGAATGGACAGTTAGCTACTTTGACAAAACAAAACATTTGCCTGCTGCCGTGCCTTCTATGATCAACAAGTTAGCAACAACGGCTGACTCATCTTTTGTGTATTGTTTTTTCTTATTCAAGTCGGCTTTGCAGTTCGCCTCTTCAGAAACGTTTTAAGTTATGAACCCAGTTTTCCTAATTCTTATCTAAGAGTCAATAATCTTCATACTAACCTTGGCTTTAACAGTCAAAATTCTGCAGAATATATACAGAGCATGTACTGTGGGAGAGCAGCAGAAAATTAATTCAGATTATCTGTCAGTATAATATCATCAAGAGATTCCCAAAGCAACCGAGACAATGATGATCAGTATTACTGCAGCAGTGATGTTCATCGCCATGCTTATAGTTTGCTCATTCCATTTATACAACAGATGGTTTGGACAGTCACAGTCAGGTGGTGACAACCAAGGCCACAAAGAAAATGGCAGCACCCAATTTCATGCTGAAATTGATTGTACGGTATGCCTGAACAAGGTGTTACAAGGTGAACCATTGAGGGTTCTACCAACATGTCACCATGGTTTCCATGCTTACTGCATTGATGCTTGGCTCAAGTTACATTCAACATGTCCTCTTTGCAGGGCTGATGTCCCTTGCAGTCAGCCAGCTCCTAAGCTTGAGGGTCTCGTTTCTTGGTTGTTGTCTTCGTTAACAAGTGTAAGTAACTGGATGGAGATTTCTTTTAATGATGAGATCAAGACGGCCATTTGTGCAGATTTTGGAAGTTTGTCTTGAATATTCTTGCCCAGCAAAAGAATATTTACATTCTTTAATTCTATGCAAATTCTTGTGTAATGATGTTCGAAAGGTAGCTCATTTCTGGATTGTAACAATCATTCATATCAACTGAAACTGAGAAAGAAGTATTATTACAATGTTCTAAGACAACAATGCCACTGGTTTAATTTCTAAATACAAGCCCAATTTCGTGTCCACACTCCAACTCCACCGTAATTACGCTAGGTCGCCAACCAAACAGATAACCTTTGCTCTCATTTTTTGACCCACCCAAGGTTTGTTTAAACTACTATGCTGCCCCTTAAGTTTCAAAAAAGTTAGATTTCCACCCATTATCCACTTCCATAAGTAAATCATTATATTTTCTTTTTCTTTAGTTTATGACTATTAAAACTAAAGTTGATTTTTCACATAAGGTGAAAATATCGCAAGAAGATCTTTAAAAAAATGCATACATATTTTTATTGCGTTATGTAATGGACATAACTGTCTAAAAAATATCTTTTACGAAAATTGGGATCCAACATCATCTTTCGTTGTACCATCCAAGTAGTCAACCATTATTGTGGAGGTTGTGTTTAGCAATAAACATATTTTAGTTTCCTCAAACTCCTCACTCATTAATGAATCATGCACGACATGTTGCAAAGAAAATTAAATACCTTCATATTCACCATAATCTCTTAATTTTTCAAGGATTTTTTTTTAAATATATGCCACAAACATCATTAATGTTGTGTAGTAGGGAACACAATTTCAATTTTACATTGCATTGCTTTATCTTGATCAATTATTATTGCCTTAGGAGCATAATTGAACATATATGCAAGTCAAGATTAAAAAAGTCATATAAATATCTTTGTATCAGACTTGTGTTGAATAACCAATACTAACAAAAGCACCAAAGGGCATATCATACTTGTCATTTAACTATGTTATGTCGAATTTCATATCACCGAATTCTTTAAATGCAGTCTTACTTCTGGCATCAACTTATAAAACATTCTTTAATCATCTGCAATAATCTAAATCCATTATGTAGAAGAAATTTAAATTCTTATTTTACATTTTCAAAAAATATTTTTATATTGCAGAAGCATCACCAACACCAAGTGGCAACCTCCTAACTTTTTCAATGTAGTTTTTATAATCTTTCTGTAGGAAAGGAAACTTTTCAACTTCCCCTACCTCAACTAATAATGAATTGAAATTTTTATTTGGTTTAATCCTAACTTTATCATTCACTTCAAGCTATCTTTTCACAAGTGATTGAATTATTCAATTGCTCTTGAAATATCAAGTTTTGGTAGGACTACTAAATTCATGGTAATGATCCAAAACAACTGAACATATTTGTTATTTTCCACCAAAATGTAAACATACACCAATCCGAGCCTCGCAATCAGTTTTTGTCATTGAATTCATTTTGAAAGCACTTTTGTAGTTGCTTCTCAACCTCCCAATACAAGAACAAGCCGATGTCACATGTTTCATCTCTCCATCATCTTTTTTCTTTGAAGTTCTTATAATAGCTTCAAAACCTATTTCATTCCCATTGCTTGTGTAGTTTTGAATAAGATTATCAATTAAATCAAAAACCATTCTTGTCTTTGGCTCCCATGACTCCTCTATACATCCTGTGTCTATTATTTTTTTCAAAATGATTATCCTAATTTATTCTTGTTATAATACTCAAAATTAGAATATAATAGAACAAAAAAAATGGAAAAACAACTTTATATATAAAATTTATATACATATAATTGAGTTAAATGAGATTATAAACAAAACATTACCTCCGTATCATTGAAATGAGAGCAACAATTTTCCGATTTGGTTGGTTTGCACTCATTCATCTCTTAATATTATGTGGATTATAGCCTGCAAATACAAGCAAAGATAGACCTATTTCAAACACTATTCCACTTAACAATATTGATAAGGCTCATTTTATGTTCATCCATCCTTAAATATGATAGTATATAACATTAAGTAATTTTGCATTAGAAACTGAACAATTTGTTCACAAAAAATAATATTGATATTGAAAATAATCTAATTTATTATATTGCAATATTTGGCTAATTTATACAAAAAAACCAAAAATATCATCTAAAATCTAAAGATAATTTTGCTTCAACGTAAACATATAACATGAAAAATAAATGTTGAAAATGGTAAATTAATATTAGAGGGTTTTACAAACATGACAGAGGTTTGAATCCAGAACTTTTTGGTTGAAATTATAATATTTTACCTATTTTACTAACTCATTTTTTCATTGGATTACCCAATTTACTCTGCACTTGCTCATAAAAAATGAACATTCCTAGGAACAACTTTCTCTCCTACTCCATTGATCAATGGCTGATTAAGAACATTACCCTGACTATTTTCTTGAGAAAGAATCAATTTAATTGAGTTCTATTTTTATCATAGTATTTTCATCAAACCTCAATGGAAGATCAATTTCTGACTAAGAAAATATTTTGATACATTGAAAATTGTACCTTACGAAGAAAACTGTGGTAATAGTTTGGTTCACCTTAAATTTCAGTTTGCTTTCTGTAAAACTATGGATACCTTCTATTACGAATATTACATGTTTCTATGTTTCTATAAGTTTGGCTATAAAAACAAATTAATAATTTCATGATCTTTAATTTTTTTCATGAAAGTCTAGATTTTTTTTTTATAGCCAAACGAATTAGCTTAAATAGATATTATGTGAGAGAATGATTTACCTTAAACATGATGATTAAATAAAGCGGAGGGTCTGTAAATATTGAATGCAAGAATGGAAGGTGATGGTGGTGAAGAAAAACCAACAGTGGTAGTGGTTCTGAAAAGCCAGCAATGGTGGAGAGGAGGAGTGACAATGGCAGATCGTGGAAGACGAACAGAGACTTTGGATGCCACAAAATATCAAGTGTTGTTTTTTTTTTTTTTTTAATGAGTTCTATTAACTAAATATTTATTAAATAAAATATTGGTTTGATGTGGCATTACGATGACATGGCTGATGAAATAGCAGATAATTACCTGGCTACCACGTCAGTCAATGCAATTTTCGGTACCTTTGGTTAGTTCCATAGCATTTCTCCTTAGGAAATTAGGCATTTTCCACTAGCTCTTCCATCACAGCGTTTGGCAAACACCAAACTGTCATTAAACCATCAATTTAAGCCTAAATGATATTGTAAGCATGGCTATAAAAAAATAGGATAAGACCAATCGGTATGATTGTCACCCACTAAGGAAAATAGTTGCAGTTCACTCAAAAACTATTTTTAAAGTTAAACTAAATTAAATTAGATAGTTTGAACAGTTGGATCTGATAAAAACTTAAGTTAGATCTAGTAAATAAAAAAAATCACTCATCTTACAAATTCTTACACCACATTGCACACAACAGTGGCTCATCATAATCCATTTAATCGTTTTCACATAGTTATGACTTTTCACTTCATTTGTTTTGAATTCAAACATTTTAGGATCTGTGCTTAAGACTACACATCTTAAGGCATTCTTCTCATAAATATCCTTAATTCGCCTTAATTTTCAACCTATATAAGGCTTTATCTGTGCAATCCCTATTAATGCAAACAACTCAAATGTATCTTCATCATTTTAGTCTTAGGAACAAGTGTTCAAGGTCGTTGCATGACTATTCATCATCTTACTCATAGTCTCATACACAAAAGTGTCTTATCCAAGGGGAAACTGTGTGGTTTTACATATCATCATGATTATACATCCCTTACATAATCATTGTACATTTTCTTAGACCTAGCACATAAACGATTATGTCTTTTTCAGAAACAATGTTCATTACTATCTAGATTTTTTATTTCGTTTCTACACCCTAATGAATGGAAATTAAGTCTCTAAGTCCTACATCATGTCTTTCATTCCAAATTAACAATTTCTTAGTAAAATTACTCAAACTAAATCATCATAGATTAACATATACACTAGTAATCATTGGATTTACATTTCAAAACATACAGGCATCTTATCCAATTCAGTTTGTCAATCTAATACATTCTCATCCTTAAGCAAACATTCAAAATCATATAAATA
Source organism: Mangifera indica (assembly GCF_011075055.1). Lineage (NCBI taxonomy): Eukaryota > Viridiplantae > Streptophyta > Magnoliopsida > Sapindales > Anacardiaceae > Mangifera > Mangifera indica. Next base: position 10,309,999 of record NC_058142.1, on the reverse strand, counting down.
CTTTAAAAGCATGTCAACATACTTGTTATCAAATTTAATCAGAATGATGAAGCCCTACTTACCTATCCTCCAAAGTTTGACTATTGATATTTACATGGCAACATGAGTATCTGACAACTTCTCCTACTTAGTGTTCTGAACTTGGTTACAATACTTCTCGAATTCCCTACTTTCTCTACTATTTTTCTCTCAATTATTGTCTATATACTTATAGAATAATGTTGTGAAACATCTTTTAACCGAGACTACGATGCCTAATATAGTTTTTAAGTAAAACTATCATGTATGATTGTGTATTCCCTATGCATAGTCATTCAAGATAATTAAACTGCTAAAAGTCGTGTCCTTAGACACACGTTTTTTCCAATAACTGATAATAGTGAATGATCGTATATCCCTTACATATGATCATTTGTCATGTTAAATAAGGATTTTTAGAAAAATCACTCCTTATTGAATTTCTATAAATTTTTTGGAGAATTTAAAGGACATACAAGGCTACTCCAAGAAAAACCTCCCCAAATGAAGGTAAACCTAGGATATTCAAATTCTGCCCAATTCAGGTTCACAATGAGGACAAGTCACACCAAGAATATTAAAAAAATTGTAGGAAACACAAAACCACAAAATTTTAACTGGAGAAACTAGACAAGCAAGAGAGCTTGAGTAAGAAAAAGCCCACGAATTTCTATCAAAATTATGAAATTATGTCTTCATAATTTCAACACACAATCTAGAAAAATATCAGAAAATTCAATCCATGTCCTTTTGAACCGAAACAGAGTTCTACAAATTCCTCGGGATTTCTATTTTCATGATAAGAGTAAAAAATCAAACAAAATCGATCAGCCAAATCTAAAGAAAATTTATTTGCTCACTGCTCCTATCAATCCTTACTTATTGAATCCTACAAAATCAAACATCAATGATTTACCTAATGTGAGAAATTGACTGTTGAGATGATTAATCACTTTTGTGACCTTTAGTTCCTGTTGTCGTTTCGCGGTGTAAATGAATAGTAACAAGGTTGGCTCTTTCCTTTGAAATTACAATATCCGAGGAAAAGGCAGGAGCTGATGGGTCAGCAGGAGGCGTGCATCCCAAAAAGCCATAAAAGTTGGAAGCCATTATTTGGGTGCTTTTACCACTAAATTAGAATCAAGTGTTATAACAAGGGAAAGATCATTCTGTCTAACCAGATTTTTGACTATCCACTGCTTCAAATCCAGGAATTATAGCTACCAAATTATGTGAACTACATTGTCAAGATCAATGTGGTTTATATTTGGATTCAAATTGAATTTATTTAAATTAGAAAATAAATTTAATTTAAATAAATCTAAAATGGGTTATATTCAAATAAATTATAGTTCGATCAAGAGTTAAATATATTCAAACGTAAACTTTAGGGATGTTTTATTTGTTATACTCACAAGTCTGAAAATTTTTAATATAAATCGATTAAAATAATGTTGTTTTATCTAATACATATAAAAATAATGTCATTTTAATTATTTTTAATTTGACTATAATACCGAATTAAACTCAAACTCTAATCGAATTCAAACTCAGCTTTTGTCAAATAAGTTTAAGGTAAGCTTGGTGAATTTAGGCTCGAGGCTCTAATCCAGTCCAATACGATTCACGCAAGAGCCCTGCAATTCAGCCATTCTGTTGCGACCTTTCAAGTTTACTGGGAGTTTGTAGATATGCAAAACTTGAAAGAATGATTAAGAGTTGGCAGTTGCGAGGACAGGAGAATCTAAAAGAAATGAAGTCAAATATGCTTGACCAAATTGTACAAAGTGGGTGGAATCCCCGATGTTTTCGGTTGATATTTCTGGAATCAAGGCCTACTTTTAATTGTCTTGAGATTTGCATTGTACCTAAAACATATTCCCCTCTAAATTAATCACCCACTAACATGACATTATTCATTTTAATTACATTGTTAAACAGGAATGGCCAAACTAGCATTATTACTTGAAATTACTCCTGGCTTTCGTTTCAAAATTTCCAATGAAATCACGAGATGGATTCACCTAAAAGACGAAAGCAATTCACATGAATGTTCACACATAACTGTGTATATTTCTCTGCTTCAAATTTTCTGGTCAACAAGCCACAGCCCACAACTGGGTCATCCTCTTTTAAGTCATTACCAAACACGGCTTCAACTAAATCCCCAAGTCAACAAAACAACAGGTTCCATAATACTTGATAAACGATTACCCAAATTTGCTTCTTTTGAGTATGAAAATTCCAAGTTGGGAATATTCATTACTTTCTACTAAAGGCAATTGCAATTTGTATGTAAGAGGTAATTAGTAAGTTAAATTTAAGGCAAAGGAAGAAAGCTATCACTTCTTGCTTAAAATCATTACTTAATTAATCTAATAAAACCCTAAAGTAAGATTACAAATAAGGTTAAAAATGAGCGTAATTATTTTGAGTAATATTATGTATATTAATTTTTAATATATATAATTAAATATTATTTTATTTTAAATTTAAAATCATTTAATTAAATGATAATATACATAAGTATATATAAATTTGTGTGGTTAAAGTGAGTGTATATAATTTTATTAAATTATTTTTATGGAAAAATAAAAACAAAATTAAAATTTAATTCTGTCCCTTCACGTACGCCAACACCCACAAGTCAAGAGAACACAAACTCAATGGAAAAGGAAGAAACGTAACGAAATTACGCAGAATTTGAGTTGGACCCAAATATCGTCTTCTTCTTCCCTTCTTCCTTCCAAGAAAGTCCAAGTCTTTGATCTTCATTCATAATCTTCAAATGCTTGAGTTGAACCGTTCTTTTTTAATGCTTGTATTGTAACTCTCTCTGAAAACTTCATTTCTCACCTACTTTTCTCCCCTTAAAACTCAGCAAAAACTCAACTTTGATTTCATAATATACTATACAGACACAAGCCTCAATTGGGTTTATTTTGTTTGGAAGGAAAGATGGATCACTCTAGAGAGAATAATTCGTTCAACGACTCGCCTTCAGTGCTAATGACAGGCCAAATAATGGTGGTGGCAATTATACTTCTTTTTGTGGTAGTAGTGTTTGTTCTTTTCCTTCATCTTTATGCCAAATGGTTCTGGTGGCGCATTGAACAGCCACCTTCTCCGCCTGCTTCACGTCGCCGGCGTCGTCGTTTTGTCTTTGCTCCTGGCCAAGACCCTGCTTTCACTGTACGTACTGGCCTTGACCCTGCCGTGCTTCGCTCCATTCCCGTGGTTACTTTCTCTCCACAAGAATTTAGAGATGGACTTGAATGTGCAGTTTGTTTGTCTGAGCTTGTTGAAGGAGAGAAAGCTAGACTACTGCCTAAATGTAACCATGGGTTTCATGTTGAGTGTATTGATATGTGGTTCCAGTCTCATTCGACTTGCCCGCTGTGTAGGAATCTTGTTGATGTTCAATGCTCTAATTCTATCGAAATAGCAGAGGTGATTGATATGCAGTTTCCACAAGAAAATTCAGTTTCTGGATCCTCAACAGAATCTCCTAACTTTCCTACTAATGTATTGTTTTGGGGAAATGAAACTCAAGTTCGTACTGGTGGTTCTTCTTTAGAAGAGGGTTCTTCTTCTTCTTCATCCACTGCTTCTGAATCATCATCATCGTCTTCTTCTTCAACGTTGATTGCAAGCAGGCGAGGTGAAATGTTAGTAATTGATATTCCTGTGACTATGAGTGAACATTTATCATCATCATCTCCAATAAGATCTCCTGATGAGGAGTTAAAGTCGCCCATGACAACAAGATTGAGGTCATTGAAGAGGCTTTTGAGTAGAGAAAAAAGGGTAAGTCCCAGTTGTGGTAGTAGTAGTAGTACTGCTAGTAGTTCTTTTGACATTGAGCAGATTAGAAAATGATAAAATTTCAAAAGCAACTTTCTTTCAAAGCATGCCTGAAGATGTGATTATATCTCGGCATAAATTTCTCAATTTCAGATGGAAGAAAGTGAAACAGTTTTCCGTCTATCCTTTGAAAATGAGAAAGGAAATAATTTATCTTCTTCAGAAGAATCATTTGTAACATTCTTTCTTTCGCATGTAAAGCCATTAAACCATGTGCTGACAATTTTTAGCCCCTCATATACTTGTTCTGCATTTAATATCTTGCAATAAATTCATTTGTTATTTCCAAAACTAGTACTGCCAACATGATCAATTCTGTAAACAAGCTTGAAATGAAATGATACTGTAACCTTTCCAAATAAAAAATGTGAAGGCACCAACAATGGCATCCCTCTTATCGGGGAGCCTTCGAGGTTTCCAGATAATCAAAACCAGGGTCTAGTTCCTTTGCAGTTATGTGAATTCAATTAAAGGAAATACAAGAGATCAGCAGCAGAATTACAATAGTCTATGGTTTACATAATCACTTATTTGGCATATATGCACAAGGTTTAGAAATATACCATACATAACTATGGTGTTTGGACTGGCATGGCATGAATGCATCTGTTTAGATAAATTTCCATGAAACTTCATAAGTAACCAGATTTTTAACATATGTCAATTTGAATTGAAACCTTGAAGACATGAAGATGGTAAAAATAATTTGTATAAGGCTTTGTGAAAGCAAGCCTAACTTCCTCCACAATACTTTAGTTTCTCATTAAGCAATCAGGCTGCAAGGGCAACATAAGGAGTCAGTGCTTCCCAATATTGAAACAAGAAACATTCCTTCTGATTTTATTCTCCATTCTTTTTCCTGTCCATTCTTTTCTCCTGTTCCTTTTTTGACTATCAATTGTGACATATGGCTTTGACAGACCAGGCTGCATATATTAGCATGTTAAGAAGCTGCTTCAATATTGTTTCAAGAAAAACTACTTTGGTTTATACAAGTAAAAAAGAATAAATGGAACTAAACTTATCCAAGATATGGGGATTAAAAATCTGAGATTTATTCAGACTGAACCCATTTGTAAAAAAGAAAAATGCACTAAAGAAGCAAGGTATTAAGAACTAGTTGCAATAATTTAAAAAACTTTAAACAAAGACAACTTCAATTTCAAGTCTTTTCCTATCAGATAATCCAACTGTATAAACATTATCCAATTGTAGGTATCAGTTGCTTTCTCCAACATCCAACATAAACTACACTGACAAAATGCATTAACTCCATGGAAAAGTTTTGTCTTAGAGAATAGACAAACTAAGTAACCAAATAAACGGGTCCATAAGACTTAACATGATGAGAGTCATTAAGCTGATCAAGACTCATATAAGGTATCTCATTCTCCACTCTCCTGACGGGGTTGAAGATGGTAGTGATTGGCCCGGAAGTTGGACGCTTGTTCCTCCTTGTATCATCTCCCCTGCCACTGCCATATATCGGACCAGACACATGACCCTTTCTTGGCTTTGAAATATGAGAAGTATTTGCAAGTTCAGTGCTGGTTTTGCTCTTTTTCTCCACTTTCCACCATCCAAACAGAGAATTCTTCCATGATTTTTTCATCTTTTTCTCTTCTCCTGTTTTTCCCTTGCTAGGCTCTTCTAAATATGTTGATGACGCCTTCAATTTCGTCTCTCTTGCATGTTGTTTTGCTTCTTCCAGGAACTAATAAAAGATGCAACAAAATGATACCAAAATTAAAATTTTAACCTTGTAGAATAAATTGAAGAAACTCCAAAGAAGTGTCTGGTTTCTCTATGGACAAACAACATAAGTTACAGAAATACTAATTAAGAATGCTGAAAATATCTATATTCAAATGGTTAATCATAAAGTTAAGTTTTACATATCAATCTGTAACATCAAAAACAAGAACAGATCGTTTACCTGTGAGAAATCAACCTGTGGATCAAACGCATGGACACTATAATCACTTGTTTCATAGTCCAGGTGTATCATAGAGTTCCTCATCGCTGCCCGAAAGCTATAAAACCTGATCACACAAACTAAAACCAAGATTAAACAATAAGTGAAGAATCGGAACATGAAAAACAACCAATTATAAGACCATCTCTGGTGAGCTTGATAAGGCCAATCCTCCAAATTAAAAGAACAAGTAGCTGCTAAGAGAATTGGTAATATAAAAAGACTAGAAGATGATCATGTGAAACTCACAGTTGTCTACCTTGAGTTTCTTCTTTAGTAAACAAAAAGTACGGTCAAATGAAAGCTATCTGTCCTATGTACTAACCATTCCAAAGATTCTATCAAGTAGACCAAAGAAGGTAAAGGCCAACTACCAAACTGAAACCCCTTCAAATTTGTAAATTTAGAGATTATAGTATGGAAAATAGAAACCCTCATGTAGGTTATATGCAGTGTAAGCTTTACTAAAAGTGTTCTTCGGTAAAGATAATGGGGTTAATAGATAGGCGAATTCATGTTTTTCTAACAATTCAGTTGTTAGCTCATACAAGAAGTGATGCTCAAAATCAGGGGAAATCTAACAGCTAACAAAACAGTGAGAAAAGAAAAAAGAAAAATAGAATATAATCATGATGTCCTCCCTCTCAATCACCAGTCTTGCTCATTAAGGCAGAGGAAAGAGTGAACAAAAGATATTGGGTTTGTTGGTAGCTATCATACTTTATGTATCATAAATAAAGCCAGTACTCAACCTAACAAAGAAGACTCCGAAGCCCTTTATGCTTAGCTATAGATATACGTTTAAAGATACACAAATCTTTATATATAGGTCATACAATAGAGGAGAGAAAGAAGGTATATTGGGGAAGGAATGTAAATATGGAAGGTAGAAAATTTTTTTTGATTAACTCTATGGATTAACTCTAAGAAGACAATGTATTATCATTAATATAATGTAATAATTGTGCCAGCAAAAGGAAATAAAAGAAGGAAGCTTTATGAAGTTATGGGGATTAGGAAGTGGATCCTTGCTTCATTTCAGGCGCATGTTTGGGACAACTGAGGCTTACTTTATTGAGATTGGGAGAAATTTGCCAGCACAACTTGGTATGCATCTGCTTGAACTTCTGGTAGAACAAGGAGGGAGAGAAAAGGAAAACTTGTTCTGTATATTTGTTAGCTTTGAAAGATGTCATTGATTTGCTACCGTAAAAGCAGAAGGCAAATCTTTCTTTATGCACAAAATCATTTCAGGTGTACACTCTAGAGAAAATGGAACATGGTGCGCCATATAATAATGTTTTCAAGGAAAATAGAGAATTAACAAGCCTTCAGTTTCCAAGATAAAAATTGAATCCTTCATATTATTAGGAAAACTGGAGATTCTAGTAATATGAACACATTTTTTTTGAGAAGTGGCTTGAGACACCCTAAAGACAAACTTGCACAAGATAACTTCAGATTGAGCTTATAGCTATGTCCTATACAGCGTGCACGGTTTCTTAACAGCTTCATCTGGCCTAGGACTCCATTAAGATGTTAATTAGCTTTTGAGAAAAACATATCAAAATGGGTTTACCCAGAAGAATAGATTACAGCTTAACTACACTGTTTGCATTCTAAATTGTGTCACAGATAAAGTGAGAGAGAGTTCACAAGTACCAATCCACACACCAACAAGAAAATTTAACCAAAAATATAGGATAACATCAGCAAACATGTTGGAACATTGCTCAACTACCAACGCCAACATTAAAGGAGAAATCCAATTGAGCCTCCTTGGTGCAAATCACTATACAGAAGTTATGCTTAAGTTCACCAAAACACTAAGAAGCACAAAGGATTTTTTCTGGCCTAGCAAAAGCCTGTATGTCTACTATCCCCTATAGACTTTCCAATTATTGACCGAGAAATATCAAAGTTGAAGTAGAGGCAATGCCATTACAACGCCAAAGATGGAAACCAAAAGCAACATCATCCAGGTTGGCAATGTCTGCTTCCTGTTTCTTCTCGTGTCCTTCACAGTATCTACAGTTTTAATGTCCTTTGGCAAATTAACAACTTTTTCAACCTTTGGTTGGGAATTTTCTTCGTGAGGTGCATCTGGCAGCACCTGCTCCAAAACCTGCTGCTCTGCAAGCCGCTGCTGGTTATACTTCTCCACATATTCTGGAAACATTTTCCTGAATGTCGCACTGTCAGGAAAAGGAAACATTAGATTGTATTGGAATTTAAAGTAGACTGCACATTTCAAAAAGTATAGTGTAATGCAGCATTGCCCCATCATAATCAAAAACCTGTTTAAATGAACAGATTGGCAGGATTATTAAGCAAGCAACAACCAAGCTAAGGTTATACGAAAGGGCTGCTCTATTCACTCTTTTATGAACCAAGACAGGTCAAAGAGAACTGGTTTAAACGCACAAAATACATTGAACCAAAATTCAGGCAGCAGTAAAGTAAAGAACTACAAGGGATAAATGCTATGAGTGACCTGCCCTTGCATGACCAAATTTAAAATCAAAATAAGTTACTTGTCTCACTCCTAAGACATGTGCCTCGATCCACACTGACAGGAGCATATGATGTAGAAAACAACTGAGCAGTTCAATATCCCTCTGAACCAGGAAGGAAAACAACAGTCTTTGGAACAATACACTTACTTCTTACAATTGAAAGCAAGAGATGCTTTTGCTAGTCGTCGCTTCTCATCAGGGGTTGAATTCACACTGCCAGTGGTAGGACTAGTTTCCATCTGAATAAGGAAAAAAAAAAAAAACAACCTTGCATTAAGAAATTTCATGAAATCCTGTAAAATTTCATACATGCTTCCATAAAAAGAGCATTTCTTGGAAAGGAATTTCAGTTAAATTTCATAGAGATATGCCAGCTTAGGCTTCAATTAGACAGAGGGAGGTCTAAAAATATTTCCATTTCAAGTGCAAACAGAATCAAGCCCTAGTTAGCAGCCCAACTAAAGTTACTAATCTGTACAAGAGAGAACATAGAGTAGCTTAATGCATTTATAAGAAATGACCCTGTTAAATCATTCACTTCAAAGCCATCATGACTGAAAAATGAGGCAGAATAAGCTTCCAGTGGCTAAACTCACTACAAGAACAGACAAGCATCAACAATTAATCAAGACCTCAAGTTGAAGGACAAAGGCAAAACAGACATATCCCAAAAGACATATTCCCACCCAAAGTTTATTGCAAACCCAATTGGCACCCACTAAGTATTGAAAATTCAAACTCCCACCCATGGGGTATTAAAATTAACAGAAATAATTAATTCCAGGCGTAAATTGTCATTTGATCAGTAATATATTAAAAATAATAAAATATCATCCATTCCACCCCCCCCCCCCCCCCCCCAGGTTTAAAAAACTAACAATTTCCTCCAAAATTAAACTTTGAAAAGTTTAATTTTCCCCCCTACTAGGTTTTGCATTTTCCAACTCTCTCCCTATGACGACGGTCCTCCTTGAGAAGGGGGAGAAGGGAGATAAGGTCATCAGATGGAGAAAGGGCCGGAAAATGCAAAACCTAGCAGGGGAAAAAAGTGATTTTTCAAAATTTAAGAAATTATTAATTTTCTAAATTTGAGGGGAAAATAGATAATATTTTATTATTTTTAATATATTACTGATCAAATAATAATTTTACCCTTAAAACTAACTGTTTCAATTAATTTTAATACCCCATAGGTGGGAATTTGGATTTTTAATACTTAACGGATACCAGTTTGGGTTTGCAATAAACCTTGGGTGGGAATATGTCTTTTGACCTATTCAAAATAAATGGAGTGACCCTTGAAGCGACTAAGAATCAAGTTACCAAAGAGCTTACCATGAATGAGAGAAGCCCTGTGAGTATGCTGCATTTGGAGAATAATGAGTTAGTCCAACAGGCAAAAAACAATAAAATCTATGTTACTGGATATGAGAACTTGTGCACAAGCACGAATAATAACAGTGTCAGAATAGAACATCACAAAAAGGAATCACACACAGTTGTTCGATTTATTAGAACAACTTCTGCACAGGCAATAGCAAATGCAGAATCAAGATGAAGAAATATCACAACAATAAGTTACAGAACAACTCAAATTGTTTACCTTGATACAGACCACATAGGGTTCCAACTCTCTGGATGAACTGCAAAAATAAAAAATGAGAAAAACTTAATATTAATGGATTATAGATTCAGTTAACAATAATCCTCTATGGATTATACTTCAATATACTTACAGTCACTCATAGATAAGCAGATTTTCTTTTGTGTCATGAACCTTCCACTGGGAGTGATCATGCTATGGGCAAGAAAAATCTAGTTTAGTATTTAAACAATATTGCATAATGGAAATAGAAAATAAAAGACACTCCAACAAAAATCAAAATAGTTCTCGAAAAGTTAAGTAGCAAAAAAGCACATACGTGATTCCAGGAGGTTTATATGGATACTCTGGGGGGAATTTGATCTTTCCATAATAGTATCCACCTTATTGCCAGAGGCAGAAGAATTTCCAATGTCAAAATTATTGTCTCAGAGACTAGAAAGAGTAGCATGTCATCATAAAAGGTCAATTCAAAAAAAGAAAAGAAAAAATAAACCAACCTGCAAAAGGTGTCCCTTCACTTCCCTCCAAGACATAATCTGGAATATCAAAATTTTAGTACTTTGACAACAGTTAAAGTCTTAAAGACTTCCAACTTAACCAAAATAGTGAAGCAGAAGAGACTACACAAGGTAACAATTGCATGAAGAGAAATGGAAAATCACTCAAAATTGTTACCAAATATGTATATGGCAACCTCCACCCGCTCTAAGAGCTAATAAAAAATAGAAGCAACACTAACCATTATATGGAAACACTAAGCCATGAACCCTCACAATTGAACAATGAAATCAAAAGTAACAAAAATCCAGTAATAAACCAGGCCTAATAATTAGCATCGAGCTATGCTATATATGCACTTTTTTGAGTTGATACCTAATCCCATAAAGCCAATTCTTGAAGATCAACTAGCAAAAATATGAATAAATCTTAAATTCACATTCTTTCCTGCTTCAGTGTCAGCCTATAGACATATAAATTATTAAAGATAAATCAGAAGTATAAGCAGGATGAAAAGACAAGGATTATAGCACCACTCAGAAGGGTTAAAGAAAGTGATTCCACAAGATAAATTCAACAGCTATCTAAACAACAAAATGGAGAAATTAAGAATTTACTTACGCCACTCAAGAATGTCATTTGGGGATGGGCTTGCAACCACATGGGAGACTGGTTCCTAAAAGTTATAGAAGAAATTCAGAGCTGTTAAAACCAGAACAACTTTCATGCATAGCAAAATAAAGCAATGAATGTCTTAGGCCATTAGAAACTTTGTCTTCCAAGAATACAGTCAAAAAGTAAACAATAGCAGAGACTGAGCCTATGATTCATTGATTTTAGACTAATTAAAAGATATAAGCAAGTCAAACTAAACAAACTATACTGAGTATTAACAAGTTGCATAAGCAGAACAAAAGGGGATACCAATTGTTCTTTTTATCAGCATAAATAAACAAAAGGTATGAATCCACATCAACTCTTTGCATTAAAATCAAAAATCAAAGATATAATTCAGTTCAATACACTGTTTAATTTAAGTAGCCTCAGATAGACATTAAACTCTACAATTCCAAATACAGCCCAGAAATTAGAAAGAAAATGAGATTATACAAAACCAAAAATCCACTACAAAGGATGCAAATATTATTAACTCTCTGTAAATATACAGAATTTCAGAAAGGTGGGGGCTCATACTTTACAGAGTGCTCTATATTCTTTCTGAAGACGCTTAACACATGCTTTCTCTGCCATCTCACAACTTCAAACTTATAGTAAAATAAAGTCAAGACCTTAGCTTCTATTTTGTTTGGAAAGCCTCCAGTCTGCTGGCCCATAAAAAAAAAAGTGAAAAAATGAATTTATTAGTCAGCTGCTAGATCATATATACAACCAAGATAAATACATTAAAAAATCTCCATTAGATGGAAAGCCACTATTTATCAAACAATCAGGATTGAAGGGGGGAAAGGGGTGTAAATCTGATCCAGGTTAAGAATCCGAAACACAACTTCCACATAATAAGATCAAGATACCAAAAGAAACCCAAGAAAAATAAAGATGCATAATCATATATGCAATGGAAAAAAGTTACGAAAATCCACACAAGTGTTGTATTTGACACCAGCCAGGAGGGCAAGGCTACAAAGGCAAATCAAAGAGTGCTTGTACACTTATGATACTAAACATAAATAATATGCTATAAGTGTGGGTTTGTTTAATTGTGGAAGAGCTTTCTAATGTGATGAAACTAGAGTAATTACATATAGGTGAAATTTATATAAGAAAATTCTATCATGGCACCCTCAGCATGTTACACGTTTTTAGCATATGAAAAAGCATTCTCCTATAATTTTCTACACAGCTGCAACAAATGTGTTCTGTTCTCAAGTCTTTGGCACAGCATATTTCCCCCAATTTGAGCTTCCAACAGGAAATATGTCCTGCAGATCATAATAACAAAATTTCCTCCTTTTCATTAAGTAGCCAATTCCTACAACACTCAACCTTCCAATCTCAGTTCTCATATCGTTATAATGTTACTCAGCCGCACAACCAGGGTTCCAAAATTAAATGACGATCTCATGAAAAAGCAAAAAACAGTAAAAATTGGTTCCTTTTTAATTACATTACTCCATACCCAATCCTCAAAAATATTAGCTTTCTAAGTTATACCCCACAAATTGGTTTTTCTTCCCTTTTTTCTTCTTTCAATCTTCTATTTTCTAGCCAAACATCCATAATAAACAAAATCAAAAACCCATTTTAGCACAAACAAAAAGTCATCTTTTATATATTCCCTTGCAATAATTAATCTCACAAAGAGGAGAAAACAGCCCATCAAAGCAAAAACCCATTAACACGAAGCATCCATTTTTCAAATCACAACCCATTAGCTATTAGCATCAAGATCAGATATATAAATCAATAAAAAAAAATCAAACAAACCCATGATCCACAGCAACAACAAACAAAAAAATTAAAAAAAAAAAAGAAGCATAAAAAAAAAGCAACGGAGATCCATCTCAAAAAACAATTGAAAACCCATCTGAAGCCATAAAAAATGTGAGAATTTCACAAATTAAAAGGGTGACAGAAGCATACCAGGAGATTGTAGAAAATGGTTTAGTAGGGCTTCCAATTTAGGGATGACGTATCGGAGATGCTTCAGAGAAGGTTCCTGCGGAGCTTTTGACGAAGACTCGTTAATGGAGAGCCAGTTAATTATTAAAAAGCTTCAGTTTTTATTTCGTTTTTTTTTTTCATATGAAAAGACTGTCCTAGCCCTACGTTAATTTTGTTTCTCTGAAATTCACTCTGACAAAAAAGGAATGGGAAAATTAGGAAAAATGAATTTTTATTCCTCTGAAAATCACTTGAGCAAAAGGCACTGTTTATACTTAATTTATCTTAAACCAAAAATTCCCTAATCTGAATTCCTCAAACTTGTTCCCTTTCTTTCGTAAAATTTTCCCCAAATTTTTCTTTATTGCATTTATGTTATTATATCAAATCAAAAAACAACCTGTACGAACCGGTCTGCCCTCTTCAAAATACAAACCAAGCATTAGGGATGTTTAGAATTAGACACGATAAAGGGGTCAAACCGGCTCACCATGACACAACTCAAAATGACACTATCTATTACTGTAACAAGTCATAACTAGTCTATAGGTTAGTTGGACCATGTCACGGGGCTATTCTTCATGTTTGTGGGCCACCCTGAGCGAGTACAACACTATAGCACACCCTTTAAAATTAAAAAACTATGGCCTGCACCCAACAACTACTGCTAGGTTTCAAATTTTATATTGTTTTTCTTTTTTTTTTCATATAAGCACTCTTCCCCTGATATTTAACCACACACATCTAACCAAACAAGTTGATTGGGTTGACTCAAATAGAGGTCTAACCCGAATCCCATAATTAAAACCCAATTAAACATTGTAACATATCAGATCTAACCTATGAACTTTTTAAACTGGACTATAGGCTTAAATATTAGGCCTATACGCTGGCCCGATCCAACTCATCACTATTGAGAAAATAAATAAATAAATAAATGGCAATTGGCTTATACAACAAGCAGAAGCCAATTGACGTCAATTGCTTCTGCCACAAGCAAAACCCTTCAACAGCTACTGGCCTTTATTTTTTCAAAAAAAAAAATTATTTGTTCTTTTATATAAACAATCCAAATCTTTTTCAATTCCAATTTTATTTATAAATCTCTCAATTTTAATTTCTTAATCATATTTTCAGTCTTATTTTCTCATATTGATTCTCTTATGAAACTGTCTAAATTTACAAATAATAATTTTTTGTGTTTATAATATCATTTTTATTTCAATTTTATCATTACAAAATATTACAAATAGATCCAATGTAAAATAAATTTAATTCATTTGAATATTATCATACTAGCACTGATGATATTATTGATGATGCACATGGTAGAATAGGTGCAGCATCAACTGGTGAAAGTGGTACATACACAAGTTCGCATTTGACAAGAGAAAAAGAAAACAAACATTAATAGTTTAGGAGCACTTCGATCGAATAGAGAAAATGATCAAAGAAAAATTAATTCGTTGAGTAGTATATAAACATTGTGGTTCTTGTTTGATATATGCAAGTACAAGTAGCACTTGACATCTTCACCAACACATCATTGATTACTGTAAAAAAAATTTACATAAGCTCAAAGGATAGAAATAAATTGCTTTCACCCAATCATGATCCATTGGTCCCGATGTCAGTTTAGCAGGAGGTTCGAGCAGTCTGAACACATAGAAGAAATGTCAACTCTTATATACAATCAAATGAAAATGTGAGATTACATGAATAGATATATCGTTGTTTTTTATCAACCTTTTAATTATGCAGAAGATGAAATTTTAAAATGAATTATCCAAAAAAATGTTCAACTGGTATTTAAAAGAATTTCTAAGTCAACTATTAGCTCAGACATCTTAAGAAATTATGAATTAATAAAATTAAATGTTATTAAATAATTAAATAATTTTATTGATGTTATTTCAATCATTTTTAATTTATAGAGCACTACAAATCAAGATATATAGTATCTGTGTGTAATTGTTCATTAGATTAATTTGATTGACAGTTATGCAAAAAAATTATTGCATTTAGAAATCTAGAATATTCGCATAATGGTCTTATAATTTATCATACATTAACAAATATTATTTAGAAAAATAAAATTAATAATTTTATTTTTTTTCAATTACTTTTGATAATATCAAAAATAATGATAAAGTTATTAAATATATATATATATATATATATATATATATATATATATAAAATCATTTATCTCTTCTATCTAACAAAAAATTATTTCATATTAGATATACATGTTATGTTATTAATTTAATAGCGTAAAAAGATTTGAACCTAGCTAAAAAACATATACAAATAATTAGAGATTGCACACATTTCATTATCTCATTATAGGTACAAACATATAATCAATTATGTAAATTAATGGGGTTGAGAATAAAAAAATTAAAAGTATATATTAAAACTAAGTGGAATTCAACATACCTTATATTGAAAACGTGTGAAGGTTACAAAGTTCTTATAACATGATACTTTAGTACCTAACCAAAAGACTTGGTAAATCTTGTTTTTTGACAGATGAAGATTAGGAGATAACTATAACTCTAATGAATATATTAGAGCCACTGAAGATACTCACAAACTATTACTCAAGTGTATATTATTTAACTGCGTATTCAATAATATATAGTATGGTAAAAATAAGTGATAGTTTTAAAAAAACATGAGTCTCATGACTTTCAACATACTTTTCAAAATACATCTAGGTAAATAGAACAAAAAATTTAAAAATATTGGAGTGAAATTCTTTTATTTTATTTTGTAGCTACTATTTTAGATTTTGGGGTAAAAACTAATTGACTACAAAATTTATTTAATATTATTAATAAAAATTTATCAATTAATGACAATGTTAATTCTATTGAATATATTCAAAATTTTTTACTTAAAATATATAGTATTTATAAACAAAAATATGAAAGGACTGAACAAAGTTTTATACCAGAGATAAATTTCAATAGTTCAGGCAAAAAAAAGTCGCGCATATGGTCTCTTTTGTGCAAAGGTAAGCAGTGTATCATTCATTGTATAAATTATACGCAATTTTATAATTATATCAATATTGACCATTATCCAAAAATTGTTTAAAGATATAATGTTAAAAAACTAAATGTTTTGGCATGATGGAAAGATGAGGCAGAAACTTTTCTTGTGCTTGTTGTCATGACCCGAGATCTACTAATACCTTCAGTGTTGACTGTAGCATCAGAATCCACTTTTAGTGTAGGTGGATGCGTGTTAGATGAAATGCGATTCAATTTACGCCCAAATATAGTTAAAGTGATAATATGTATAAAAGATTAGGTCAAAGCTAATTTCAAATTACAAAATCGGGTGGTAGAAAATATCTTTGAAGAATTTAAAAATTTAGACATTGAGGACGAGTAGATAAATTGTATAATATATATATATTTTATTTATGTTTGTAATTATACAATATATAAATTAATTTATTTGTACTATATTATAAACTTATAATATTTTTTATCATATAGTCACGATACTCCTCCTCCACAACTGAGAGATTATAAATAAAATATTCGATGATATTATTCTTAGTTTTAATAATTATACTATATTATAAACTTGTAATATTTTTCATCATGTAATCACAGTACTCCTCCGCCACAATTGAGAGATTATAAATAAAATATTCGATAGTATTGTTCTCAGTTTTAATAATTGAAAAATAATTTGTATTTAAATTTTTTAATTAAACTTTTTAAAAAAAATTGTTTAAATAGAGAAATACGTGGGCCAACCCAATCCTATATATATAAGGTTAGGCGTTAGACCTTAAAAATTCCATGGGTCCCCTTAGCCTGAAGGACTATCATTATGCAGTCCTAAGACTTAGACGACCCGACCTATGAACATGTCTACATCCAACTTAATTTCTTAATCTCTCACAACATTCTCTTAATCTCTTTTTTCAATCATTTTCTACATTTTCTTGGTTTAACATTTCAATCTCAATTTCTCTAAACATTTTTTAATTCAAATTTTGTATTAATTTTTTTGTCTAGTTTTTTATTAAAAAATAATTTTTAAAATATACTAACATAAATTTTTTTTCAAATTAATATAACCAAATATTGTAAATTATAAGTTGATCATCTAAATAATATTTTGTTTATATTTTCAAATGATTTAAAAATGTTTTCTATTACTAATTAATATATCAAATTAAAATAAATTCTTTATTTTAACAGTGACATCATGTTTGACTTCCTTTCTCTACTACGTTTTCTTGACTCACTCCCAACACTTGAGATATGAGACAGCTGTTAATTGTATACTCCACCCATAAGAAGAACCGATAAACTTGCATGCATGGCCTTCAGATAATGTTAGTCGTAATTTTTGTTGTACTTGTTATTGCTATCATTCCTTTAATGTCTATTAACAACATAATTTCTTTTTTTGTTTTTATAATTTTGTTAATTATTATTTTTCATTAAAATATTTTGATAATAAAAAAATTTAATATGTTGTAAATGGAAAAAGTACGCAAGCGATTGAGGCAACTTTACTTTATAGAGTCGATTGACCAAGAACAATTACAATGTAAACACTGTAAGAGAGACTTTCTATAAGATTTCTGTTACAGTGTTTACATTGCACTCATTTTTGGTCAATTGAGTCTATAAAAGTGAACTCATCTTAATCGTTTGAATATTTTTTTGTTTAAAATATATTAAGTTTTTTCACTATCGATTTATTCTAAAAAATAATAATAATTAACAAAATTATAAAAACAAAATAGAAACTAAGTTATTAATAGATATTAATGAAATGGTGGTAGTTGCAGACTAGCAAGAACTAAAAAATGTGAGAAATATTGTCGGCAATTACACATGCGAGTTACTCAATTCTTCTTGTTGATAGAGTGTATGAAAAATAGTTATCTCAACTCAAGTGCCAAATAAACTAATAAAATGTAATTAGATTAAACAAGTTTATCGTGCTGTCACTGATAAAATTAAAAGTTTTTTTAATTAAATACGACATCGATGATTAATAATAGAAAATAATTTTACATCATTTGATACGACGTCGATAATTACTAATTGAGTGATAATTTACAATCTTCAATTATATTAATTTGAAAAAAAAATTATATTAATAAATTTAAATAATTATTTTTTAATTAATATAATTAATAGACCTGACATGAATACCCATATAAATATAGGGTTGTGTCATAGGTTTTGTATGATATACAAACTAGCGTAGCATGAAGGCTCATGACTATGTAAGCCTCGAGCTTGACATAGTTTATAGGTTTGATGGATTACATCAAAGTCGATATGACCTGACACAAACTATTACCATGTCTATTTAGAATTAACTGATACTCGAACGAACTAGTATCCAAACCAAATATTGGGTATCCAAAAGCTAATTTGGATGCTGAAGAGGGCAAAAAATCGAAGCAATAGGGGTGTTTATGGAAATGGGTTTTTTTGTTTTCTAGCTGAAAAAGGAGGCACGACATATTGTTGAAGAGGGCAAATTGGGGGTTGTTTATGTGGATCCACCTTGACTACCATCACTCGTTCGAGAAGGGTCGGAACAAGCTTCTTTGCCAAGCAACATGTACTTCACACAATGAAAATTTGAGTGCTTTATATTGTGACCTGAAGTCTCACATCACTCCCGTGCAGTCTACTGAGCGTGTATATAGGCAGGGCCCAGAAGCTCTTAACTCAACGGACGCGTTTTAGGAACAAAACCGTACGGGCCTAAAGCCCAAAGTGGACAATATCTGTTGGACTGTTTATAACACGTTATCAGCACGATTCGTGATGAGGGGGTGTGTTGTGACCTGAAGTCCCACATCGCTCCCGTGCAGTCTACTGAGTGTGTATATAAGCAGGGGTCAGAAGCCCTTAACTCAACGGACGCGTTTTAGGAACAAAACCGTGCGGGCCTAAAGCCCAAAGCGAACAATATTTGTTGGGCTGTTTATAACACTTTACAATTTTTATCCGTAAATATTGAATTGTAAACTTTATCATCAAATGGTCAATTGAGTCTATAAAAGTGAAGTCATCGTAATCATTTAAATATTTTTTTGTTTAAAATATATTAAGTTTTTTCATTATCGAATTATTCTAATGAAAAATAATAATTAACAAAATTATAAAAACAAAATAGAAGCTAAATTATTAATAGACATTAATGAAATGGTGATAGTTGCAGACTAGCAAGAACTAAAAAATGTGAGAAATATTGTCGGCAATTACACATGCGAGTTACTCAATTCTTCTTGCTAATAGAGTGTATGAAAAATAGTTATCTCAACTCAACTGTCAAGTAAACTAATAAAATGTAATTAGATTAAACAAGTCTATCGTGGTGTCACTGATAAAATTAAAAGTTTTTTTAATTAAATACGACATCGATGATTAATAATAGAAAATAATTTTACATCATTTGATACGATGTCGACAATTACTAATTGAGTGGTAATTTACAATCTTCAATTATATTAATTTGAAAAAAATTTATATTAATAAATTTAAATAATTATTTTTTTATTAATATAATTAATAGACCTGACATAACATACCTATATAAATATCAATAAAACTATGTGTACCTACTTTGGGTACACAAATATATATACATTTATATGTGTTATTATGTGATTGAATGATTTTAAATTAAGAATAAAACAATAATCAATTATATGATGACACATATGAGTGTATATACATTTATGTACTTAAAATGACTACACATAGTATTATTCTATAAATATATGGTCGTATCATAGGTTTTGTATGATATACAAACTAACCTAGCATAAAGACTCATGACTATATAAACCTCGAGTCTGACATAGTTTATAGGTCTAATAGATCACATCAAAGTCGAAATGACCTGACACAAACCATTTCCATGTCTATTTAGAATTAACTGATACTCGAACGAACTAGTATGCAAACCAAATACTGGGTATCCAAAAGCTGATTTGGATGCTGAAGAGGGCAAAAAACCGAAACAATAGGGGTGTTTATGGAAATGGGTTTTTTTGTTTTCTAGCTGAAAAAGGAGGCACGACATATTGTTGAAGAGGGCAAATTGGGGGTTGTTTATGTGGCTCCACCTTGACTACCATCACTTGTTCGAGAAGGGTCGGCACAAGCTTCTTTGCCAAGCAACATGTACTTCACACAATGAAATTTTGAGTGCTTTAAAATTTTTATCCGTAAATATTGAATTGTAAACTTTATCATCAAATGGTAACTTGCTGACCTATCAACACTTGAAATTATCAATTCACTTTTTGTCTGAATGCCCTTTGGGGCTATGCCTAATGTTGCACGTTTAAATTATCTTTTTTTTTTTTTTTAACAATGAAACCTTAATTAAGATGAATTATGTTTTTGAAATTGAATCAATATAATAAATAAATAAAATTTTAGGCCCAGTGAGTTATCAAAAGGAATTTAAATTTTCACTCTCATGTTTAGAATATCATTCTTCTCCTGATCAAACTACTTTTAAGGACTAAAATTATTAATCTGCTGATTTTTTCTTCTGTTTATATGGAGGGGTTAGAAATTTTAAGCGGTATTCAATTTTATTTTTTTAGATTAGATTTAAAATTGGATATTCAAAATTTTGATTTAGATATTTAGTTTATTTAGTTCAATTCTAAACCGGGGTAATCCCAAACTGGTTCAGTTTCAATTGAACGTATTGACTGAACTAAATTTTTAATTTGATTAAAAAAATAAAACCACTTCAATTAATTAGTTTAAACACCATAAAAAAACATGAGAGAAAAATTGTTAGATACTTTAAATTGGGCTACATTTGTAAACACAGCTAACAAAGATTAGAGATTCTATAATTTCGTTATTATAAAATATGTGCACAACTCATATGCACAATTTCGTGTACAAATAACAATATTACATAATATGATTAGATATTATTTTATCTTTAATTTAAAATTAATTAATCATATAGTAATATATTATTGTTTGTACATAAAATTATACCTATTGTTTATATATATAATACAACTCATTTCCTTATAATTATTTGAAAAGATAACCAAATTGGAAAGTGAGGACTGCAAATACCTTTTGAGTGGTGAACTAAATATGGTAGAATTTGAAAAGCATTAAAGGGTATCTCTAGAAGTGCCAGCTGAAGCTTATGATCATCTGATTGAATAAACCAACTAGAATAAGAGACCAACATACAAAAGGCTGCTGCTCAGACTTCAAATGACAAGGAAAGTCTCTGAGTCTGAGGCCATCATATTCATATGCATGTTCTTCAAAACTTTTAAGTTTCTTTTCATACTGTTTAAAAAGGGTTTTGTTTTTAATGAAAAAAGAGAAGCCTGCATGCATTTACACCAGAAAAAGAGTGAAATTAGGCACAAGGATTAGGTTCACCAGCTGTTAGCAACAGGTTTTGGACTTAGGATCCAACACTGATGACTGACCTCGGAACCCTGATTTTTCACATTATCTTATTAGCCTTTTTAACTTCCCCAAAAAGTACTATTACTTATTAATACTATTATCACGTGCCTCATCACATGACATTTCTAAAATATTTCACCATTTACCAAAAATCTTTATGGTCAGAGTTGGATCGTGTAACAGTCAAACCTTAAGCACATGATCCCACTGGCTTTAGATCCCAATCAGAATTTCAAGTTTATAAGTAACTCTTTCATACCCATCTCTATTTTTCATCACTACACTAACCAGCAACTTCCAACTTACACTTCCAGTTTTCAGTCTGAGACTTACTCAGCACAACATACAACCACAATGAAGCCTTACTCAATAGCAATGGCTTATGTTCTTCTACTGCTTTCAGTAATTCTATCTACTTGGCTTAGCAGAGCTCAAGTAGAGGCTCGTCCAATAAGAGAAGTGTCAACCATGCCTTCATCTTCTCAAGCTCTCAAAGATCTGCAGACAGACAAGAAGTATCCTTTCAAGAAGGTAGACTCAAGCTTTAGAAGAATCCCACCAAGTACATCAAATCCAACTCAGAACAAGTAACAAAATTTTCACACCAACAGTTTCTTGCCTCTCAACATTCAGCAGATTTTCCATTATTAACTTATTGTGTGTTATTATGCCAGGTTCAAACCCCCTATTAGATGATGAAGTAGAAAACTGCAGTAGCAAGATCTCTACAAAATTCAATGTTCTTTATTTATTAGTTGTTACAGTAGTCCCTATATGTATTGCAGTGTGTAATGTATTTGACAGTTTTTGCTGCCACAAAATGTTTAGTTTTGCTGTTAAATGTAAATTGAACAATTTTGGATGTTTGGGGAAATAAAGCTTCCAACTGTGTTAGAAAGGATTCTTGCAACAAAATTTCGACTCAACAAAAATTCGTTTCTACTCAACCGAAAAGAGCATACACAAAAACATTTATCTTTCACCACTCAATGAAAATAAGTTACAGTTACAACTCTATGCAGACATCCGATGAGAATAGATGCAAACCGTCAAGTTTTTAACTTCTTTGAGGACTTCATCGGCCTATCCTTTCTGTGCCGTTTCTTTATTGATCTTTCTTCAGAGAGAAATGGCTTTACTGCACTTTCTGCTCCTTTACCAGCTGCACAGCTAGTCGCAGAAGCAACTAAATTCTTTTTCTTGTTTTTGCCTCTTGAGATGTCATCAGTCACGGCATGTTTGGCAAATTTCCCAGTTTGCCACTTCTCTTTCTCTGGGTGCCGCTTCATGCCTGCCAAGCCCAAAGATGGCACAGCAGAATCAAGGGAATGATCAATCTCTTTCCTCATGTTTTTAATATCAAAGGGGTGAGATGTATGCTTGGAAGTATCAGCAACAGATGAGTCCTTTCTGAATGATTTAGTTTCCCTTGAGCCAAATGTTGCATAAAATTCCTTATAAGTCGATTGCTTAGAGCTTTGTTTGAGCTTCCACTGATCAGGCCGTGCAGCAAATCTATTGTAATAAGAAAAGAGAAAAAAAAAATTTAAAACAACAATAGACCACAAGATATTAAGCCCAAACAAACAGCACTTGATATTTTCATTTAATAACAATAGTTTATGGCGTGTGTGTGGAAACATACAAATGGGTATAGACTAGGCATTAACTTGTTCATCATAATTACTATTTGAAGCCAAGAGATGGAACACAATTTGTTCAAAAAGAAAACAAGTTAATGGCTCAGTGTGGTAACCAGTATACATGGTATAATATCTCACCCGTCAATGTCAAGTTTCCTTAAGAGATATGGGCCTTGTTTTGTCTTGGATAACTCAGTTCGCACAGCTAATAACTCAGATGCTATGGACTCTCGTAATGACAGACTACTGGCTGTAAAGCTCCTTTCCACAGTAAATGAACCGGATGAATGCATTGAAAGCTCTCCAAAGTGGCCTCGTAGCCTAAACAAATGACAAATTAGAAGTAAATAAAGCAGAAAATTTAAATTAGAATTGCTTCTAGATGGAACTTATACATTGAATTCCATTAAAAACAGGTGATCATGAGATAACAAGAAGAACCATATATCATTTTCCTTCAGAGCAGGAATTTTTTTTCATCAGCAATTGTGCTTCTAAGAATTCCATATATTAAGGAAAGGACAGGTAACAACTTCTCAAAGAAATATTATAACCAAATGAAGTATCATTGCATACTTCAGAATTAATCTGTGCTTTTGCTTTCCAGAAGCATTTGAACCTAAAAAGGCTTCAATAACACGTGCTCCGCCAGCATCTTTTGCTGCTTCAAAGACATGGTCAGCTTCCATGGATGCAATACTAGTGATGTAAGGCTGTATATATTCCTGGGAAACAAAAACACAAATATGGCATTTTAATACAAGAAATCATGTAACAGTGGATGCTAATTCAAACTTAGATAATAAGTTCCAGAAGATTATGTGCATTTTTGTGGTCTCATGTAAACAACATATCAGTACGGACAACTCATATTTATAGCAACCAATTAAAAACCTGACATATAATCAATAAAAAGGAAAAGAGAAAGTGGAGGAAGAAACATGCAAAAAGAAGGGCCGCATACACTACGAAATTTAAAAACTGCTTGCAGAATCAGAGAACCAATGACATGGATCTTAAAACCATTTGGCCAATTCCAGTTTGACTTGTCTTCACAGCTAAAGTAACTTTCAAAAAACAGTATACGTGGAACGATGGATCTTGGGGACTCATTTGTTGAACCTACAGCAGCAGCAAGAGCCTGACAACACTGCCAAACAAAAATAATAATCATGGTTAAATCTAAGATTTGAACCTACAAATTCAAAGAAGTTCATTTTGGGTTGCTATATCTTCATTAGTCTCTTAAATTGCATTTACCAGAAGGCATTAAACATCATAACAAGAAGTCTTCTGCCAAGTTGATTAACATCAGAAGTTCAACTATACAGGCATACAAAATTAGCAGCAATTAAATGAATGGAATAATATTAAACCTTTTGCTCATGAGTATGGAGTCTTTGACTTGCAGCAATAAAAGCAGCAATAACTCCTGACCTCCCCATTTCAAGAAGGTCCCTAAATTTTGCACCAAGTTCCTCCCAGATCAACTCCATCTGGTAATTAAAGGAAGAAAAAAATTGTAGAACTCAATCCACAAAGGTTTACGGCACAATAGTAAAATAAGTAATACAAGAGCTCTTGTAATTAGTTTAAGAAAATAAATGAACTACCACCCATGGAGAACAAACAACTTTTCAATGTCATAGAAAAATAGAAAACGTACTTGATCTTGATCTCTTGCATGGGAAACCAATGCTTGAACAACAAAGTTTGCACACTGATGTGATGAAAGAAGGAACAGAGAATTTCTGAAAACTTTGGTGAATATTTCATTATACAAGCTTTCAGGAGCCACATCCAAAATCACCTGCAAAATTTTTGGAAAGCAAACCAAAAAAATAAGAAACTGGTACATGTTTAAAAAACAGATAAAGAAACTTTGATGGGTAAGCATTCAGTTGCTGTCATATCTAAATGACAAGTCTCATAATCATTTATGACATCAAGATCAAAAACAAAAGGGGATTCAAAAATTGATCAGTTAAACGAAGATGTTCTTTGAAAAGATATTTCTCAAAGCAATTGCTGGATGCTTCCAGGCTAATAGGGTTTATCACATAACAGGACATGACCAACAGAAGACGTATGTTCAACAGAATTAACCGTATGCATCAAGACAAACATCACATCTCAATGAAAATTGCAGCAGTCTAATTTTTCAGTTAACATTATAGCTATAAAAAGCATATTGCCATGTGACTTCTCTTCCCTTTGCTGATGGAATATTCATTTCCATTGATTCATATTCATATTTGAGGACAACGCAAACACATACAGACAAATGAAATAAATAAAATGGCAAACACGAAGATAAACAATACTGTTGATAGGTTGCTCACCTCCATTAAATGGCTATATGCAGTTTCTTTCATCAGGTCTACAATGCTACTCACAACAGACATCTCTACGAAGTTTCCTTCCACTACATTCTCTTTCTTGCAGCCAAGAAGAACAGGAATTAACTTAAGCAACTCCTCATCATGCTTCACTAATAGCTTCAAAGCTGTCTGCCAAGAGGAAAAAAAATATCACTGGCAATATAAATTCAGAAGTACTGTGATTCCCATAATTAAAATATTATCAGAATAAATGAAAAGGTACTGAATAAGAATTCTAAAAAAAGAAAAGGATTATAATAAGCACAGACAAGCTGCTTTAAACTAAAAGTTTTATTTAAAACTGAATCATTGTTCCCATCCTTGATAAACTATCACAAACCTTACCATAGAATATTAAGGAAGAGAATTTAACATGTTAAAAAAATAAAAAGAAACAAAACATTGCTAAAACATATTTCAATTTTCAGAAAATTAGTTGACTACAGATGAGAAAATTTAAGGACTCAGAAACAAGTCCCAGGATCATATATTCATCTTTAAAGTTCTACATTCTCATATCAACCTTCACAGCTTGATAAAACATCTCAAGGCTCATTTGACCATGCTAGTCAAGAACGGTAAATGGACATTTGATCAAAAATTACAACAGTTTACTTATTCATTCTATGTTCTAACATCGAAAATAATCTAACCAAGGTACATCAAAACATACCTGCAAAACCAAACTGCTGTACTGATCTGTTTGCAGTGTCTTAATGTCTTTTCTGGAACATTTTAATATTCCTGCTATAAGGAGCTTCAATAAATCTGGAAATAAGGGGTGGGAATGTGGTAAATCATTTCCAGATGATTGAGAGATATTCAAATTTAACCGCTCCGCAAGAACTGCTGATGACTTTGCTCGATGAAATTCAGAGGAATCTAATGGTACTCCTTTACAAAGACAAAAAAGACTCCGAAGAACATGAGATCCATAGCAGTTACACATCACATCAATAGGATTACTAGCAATCACCTGCCAAGATAGAAAGAAGAATTAAGCAAAAATGGTAAGCTGAAATCTACTATTAATGCACATAACATCATTTGACAGTAAAGAGTGCAATGAAACTAAAACTCATAACTGTATATTGTCATGAAAAACATCAGATACCTTGCATATCATAGTTAGAGTCTCTTCGATAACAGAATAGTTCTGTTCATCTTGAAGATGCACAGCTAAAGACTTGAGTGCTGTCTCAGCCACATGAGATCCAGATCTATCCATAGAAATAGCAGGAAAGACCTTTGCGCAGCCTCGAAGGAACCCACAAAGGTGGTCCACGTCACAACCTTCCAGAAGTGTCTGCAATGTGTGACTTATGATGTAGTCAGTTGCGAGTTCTAACTCTTTCCCTCTAGTTTCCTCAAGGGCATTATGACATAAAACCGATCGCTCTTCCAAATCAGCCTCATTACTTTCAAAAAGATTTGCGATCTCTGAAAAGTATTTTGCTATGTCTGGGTCAATCTGTTTTCTACAAACATAATTCAATTTGTGAATTTAATTACATCAGCCACCATCCAAATTAGTCATAAACCAGGGTTAAAAACACATGACCTGAGCACATACTGTTTAATCTCAAAATTGAAACAATGATCAACGGAAAAACTACTAAAATCATCATTAATTTAAGTACAAATAGCAATACCTAACAACTGAAGTTTGTGGCTCTGATGCACTGTGATGCTTCCAAGATTTGTTGGACTTTGCTGTTCCATCATATCCACGCCCAGACACAGTTTTGTTAGCAGAATCAGCATCAAAACCGAAACTTTCTTTCTTGGCCTTTCGGCTCAAGTTCTTTTTCTTCCTACCATATTTATATGATTTATCATCCTCACCCATCAAGTAATCCTCCACTGTATTGGGTATTCTAGGTTTCTTTGATGGTAAAGCTTTTGAACCAAAGGAAACCATCTGAACCCTAGCAGAAACCACTTCACGATAAATAACCTCTACAGACTGATAATTAAACCAGGTGAATATGGAGGCAGAGAAAACAATGTGAGTGGGTTCCCTTACCTCCCTTTAAATTTGGAAAGAAACAAATAAATACGTTTTGATTTTAAGCCATAATGAAAAAATTCAAAACTCAAAAAAATGGCAAGA
Organism: Mangifera indica; assembly: GCF_011075055.1. Lineage (NCBI taxonomy): Eukaryota > Viridiplantae > Streptophyta > Magnoliopsida > Sapindales > Anacardiaceae > Mangifera > Mangifera indica. The sequence continues at coordinate 10,282,298 of NC_058142.1, read as the reverse complement.
GTATAATTTTACAAACCACTGTAGCAACAACTTAAATAGTTAATGATAGCGTTTAACTCAAGTTAAAGAAGAGAGTACCACCTACAGTTTACTCAACAAAACAAAATTTTCAATTAATATAAAATTCAGATTTCCCCATTTTTAATCCTCTTTCTACCCACTATTTCAGTAAGTCACTTTATACTTTGAACCAAGGTTTACATAACCGACCGGACTATAAACTGATTTGAAGTCCAATTCTGATCGAATCAATCAGATCGTTTTTACTAGTCCATCCAAACGGATTTTAATTTTGTGTAAAAACCTGAAATTACGTAGTGCTGAACATACATAAAAACCCATAAAGTTACAAATCTACAGTCACATTAAATAAACTTATCTATATAATACAAAAAATTACAGGACATAAAATATATAAAATTACAAGACATAAAATAAACTTACAAATCAACATACATAAAATACAAGACAACTTGGAGAAGAAGTGTACTGTGGACGAAGCTTACCAGTCTTCGCCGGAAGTCGTCGGCGGTATCGTCGTCACAGAGAAGTAAACCTGCAGGAAGAGCCGAAGTTGAAGAAGACAATTTGGAGAAGCAGTGCACCGTGGACGAAGCTTCAAACGTCGGCAACGCGCGCGAGAACAGACCACCGTCGGCAACCACACGAGAAGAACGGCCAAACGTCGTCGGAAGTCGGCTGGGTGTGTTTACTGCAGTAGCAACAGCTGCAAAAGAAAGGGCTGAAGCCTGAAGGAGATGACGCGCTTTAGGTTTGGCTTTAATTTTTAAATTTATATTTTTTATTTTGGCTGGACCGGACCAGGTGGTCCAGTCCGAAAACAAGCAAAATAGGGTCTTTCAACTTCGGAATCCGTTTGAAGCACCGGTTCACGGTCCGAGTAGTCTGATCCGGTTTTGGAATTCTTATTTTAAACACTGTTAGGGCATAATACAATTTTTTAAGGAAAGAAAAAAAAAACAAATCCAAATAAACTTTACCAAATATATTGGTATATGTTCTAACTAAGATTAGATTCAAATCAAATTTGTTTAAATTTAAATTTAAATTCAATTCACATAAACTTTCAAATTCAAAACAAATCAAATGTCTACAAACCTAAGCGGAAGCCCGAATTTTAAATAGGTCAAACGACTATTTCCCACCCAAGGTTTGATGTTTTCTCAAATGTGCCCTTTTAACTATGGAAACACCAAATACCCACTCATGACCGGTTAGACTTAACAAAACCCTAACGCCTAAAAATTTTATCTCTTTTTGCCCTCCTAAACTTTAAAAACTAAAATTTTCCCTCACCCTAAGTTTTAAAAAATGGCAATTTCACCCTAGGATTTGGTTTTGAAATCTCCGGCGACCGTTCCGGCTCTATTGCCGACGACCTCTCCCTCCCGAAGCAACCTCTCCTTCCGGCGAATGGTTTCCTTCCATTTGGAGGCTCGATCGACGTCGGAGACGCCTTGGGAGACGAAGAACTTCGTCGGGGAAGACGAAGTTCTTCGTCTCCCCAGACGAAGACGAAGCCGTCGTCTTCCCAAAGTGAAGACGACAGTCTTCTCAGACAAAGACGACGGCTTCGTCTTCGTCTGGGGAGAGGAAGAACTTCGTCTCCCAAGACGTCTCTGACGTTGATCGAGCCTCCAAATGGGAGGAAACCATTAGCCGAAAGGAGAGGTTGCTTCGGGAGGGAGAGGTCGTCGGCAATGGAGCCGAAACGGTCATCGGAGATTTCAAAACCAAACCCTAGGGTGAAACTGCCATTTTTTAAAACTTAGGCTGGGGGAAAATTTTAGTTTTAAAGTTTAGGGGGGCAAAATAAATTCTATTTTAGTTTATTTTTAATATTATAGCAAAAATGACGATTTTACCCTTACCACCGTTAGAGTTTTGTTAAATCTAACCGACCATGGGTGGGTGTTGGGTGTTTCCATAGTTAAAGGGTGAAAACTTGAGAAAACATCAAACCTTGGGTGGGAACTAGTCATTTGGCCTTTTAAATATCAATATTAACGGGTTTGAGTCTTAACTTGAACCGTATAACCAAGCTGTTATGTCATTAAAATCTTTTTAAATACACATTTGAGAGGGGAAGTATTTTTTCCCATAACTTTGCCACTGAATAAGAGCTCACGCTGTCACGTACATATTTCAGGCTTTCAACCTTCCACTTTGGTTCAACTTCTTCTTCAATCTCCTAGGTTTAGGCCTTCTCTTCTTCTTTCTGCATCAACCTTCTTCGGCCTTCCAGTTAGTTGAATTTCTTCGTTGTTTGATAAAATTTATTAACCCTAATTTTGGAATTAGGGTTTCTGATTTGGGAGTCTTTGTCTTTCTGATTTTTATATTGTCAAACAGTATATATATTTTCTGCAGAAGTGAAAGGAGCATGCTGCTAACATTACAATCTGATTTTTTACAATTTGCAGAAGTTTTATCGATTGGGGAGGTTTTTACCATGTTTACAACCTGCAGAAGTTCTCTTAGGCTGGTTTTTAACCACGCTCGTGAGCAACTCGCGCACGCAAGCTGAGCTCGAATAAACATGTTTTTGGCTCGTCAAGCTTGAGCTCGGCTCAAGTTTGTTTGATTAGTAACTGGGCCAAATTTGAGTTTATTTAAGCTCAACCGACTCGAATTCATCCCTATTTTCAATTGTAAACATAAAAGATAGCCGAAATTCTAACTGTTTCAGTTCCCAAAAATCTAATGACCCAAGGGGAGGACTGAGTTGAGTTTCAATAGAATAGAGCAAGGCTTTGCAGTGAATTAGATAATAAGATTAGGAATGACATATTAGACGATAAAGGCCTATTTAAGAATTCATCTAGAAAATCATCGTTCCTAAAATAGTAAAACATTATTATTAAAGTTTTTTAATAAAAATGAAATAGCCGTTAATTAATTTGTAAAATTATAAGGATCGATTGTGCAAAATATAATTGTTTGCTTTATTATAGAAGAACAACTTATTTCCCACGCAAATTGAAAAATAATAAATCCTTAAGTCTAATTTTTTTTTTCACCCTTAACAAAGAAAGGATAATTAAATAATTTTATTTATTTAATTTTAAATATTAAATGCAATTATATTATTGTATTACTTTTTTGGTTTTTTTTTTTTTAATTTTTCTCTCGTCTACTTTAGGAAGTATTTCTCATAATACAAAAAATGGTCATATACTTTAAAAGCTGCTAACTCATGGTGCAGTGAAAAAAAAAAAACACAAGCCCGGATAAACTTTGGGAAAATAAGTTTATTGATCCACCTTTCAATTGAAAGTATAAAAAGATAGCCAAAATTGTAGCTACTTCAATTTACAGAAACCTAAGCACGCATGGTGATGGCTGAGTTGAGTTTCAGTGGCATATATAAGACTTCATAGTGGTTGGAGACGAATATGGTCACCTGATAAAGGAGGGAAAAAAACTTGTTAGAAGAGAAAAGTTAAGTTTTTAAAATTTAGACTGAGGAAAAATTCTTTATTTTTAAAATTTAGATAAGAAGAAAAGATATAATTTTATTTTAAAAGTTGTTCATATGAAAGAGCTTAATTGCATTGGAAGAAGAGGTGATTGATAGCTTCATCAATTTGGTTGCAAAGAGCACAAATTACCCATTTGATTACTCCAATTTTTAAGAGTTTACTCACTAAAACTTGAAGGCCAAAAGAGTTGCTCCCACCCAAGGTTTAATCTCATTCCAAACTGCCGTCTGTCAATTTTTTAAAATCCAAAGTTTCATTCATAAGTCAAATTCTATTAAAATTCTTAATTAAATATAAAAATAAAACCGTTATTTTAATAATATTATTAAAAAATATACATATTTTATTAGATTTTTTCTCCAGATTTTAAAAACTAACTACTTCATTTTTACCTTAAATCTTTCAATTTTCAAAAATCACACTCCCCCTCCCCCCACACCCAAACCTAGGATTTTTTTTTTTCATATCTCTGGTCACCATCCCGTTGTTGACGACCATCAAATCCACCCTTAATTATTGTTGTTGAAGTCTTTTCCCCTCTTCAACCATATAACTCATCATCCAGATGAATCGTTTGGATCACAGTGTCCAAACACATTTTGCATATTGACTTCTTATTTTCTTTTCTTCTCCACGACGAACTTCCCATATTTATGATGACCGAAGATTTGCTCCTATCAAACATGTATGTTGCATGACAGGCGTTTGCGTCGCACGGCTGGCGCATGTTGTGCATTACTGGATGGGGCTCTAGTTTTCGCCGAGCAAGGTGCACTGCAGAAACTCAATGGAACGCCTAGCATGCACCTTGCTATTGATCCGGCTCTTGTCGACGACGAACGACAACCCAACCAAGGCACAGTTGTGTGACTCCCATGCTTGAATGTGTCTGGTCCCCAACGTCGCACACTTTCGTCGACTCTGATTTGGACATAGCCATAATTACAGATGACTGCACATGTTCTAACACACAATATGTACATATTTATGTTTCTAAAATAAATATATATAATACTGCTCATATAAAATTAGGGATGCCTGCCATGGCAACTCCATTTTCTCTTTTTTGTTTGACGCAATTGTTGGGGACATACTCAATAGGCGCAAGATTACAAGGGATCTCCATCTTTTATTCCCAAAATTGGCATATAATATATATATATATCAATAAAACTATGTGTACCTATTTTTTGTACATAATTTAAGTATATATATGAGGTGTTATTATGTGATTGGATGTTTCTTTATTATATGATGAGACATATTTTAAAATCATCTAATTACATGATGACACATCACCATGTATATGAATTGTGTATCAAAAATAGATACACATAGTATTGCTCTATATATATGGGCATGCACATTTTCTTCCAAGTCGATACACCGACATACAAAATCTCTTAATACGGATGCATACACATAATAAAAATTGAGCCACACGAGTAATTCTGAACAATAGGGAAATGACCAAACTACCCTTCTCACTCTCCTGGGGTATTACACCAAAGCCCTAAACAAACCAAGAGGCCGGCTAGAAGACTAGCAGATAACACAACCAAAGCCCCGGAGTCTCTTGAAAACCTATTTAAGTTCTACAAAGATAGCGTTTAAGAGACTGTTCTTACAAAAATAATCAGAGCTCCTAAGAACGTATAATCTAAATAAAGACCATCTATGTCTGTACACTTTATACACAGTGAATATGATTTTTGAGAGGATTTGGCCAATCAAAAGAGTAGCTTTCAGATACTTGGCAGGCTTTTTGAGGCTGGAGCAGATCCTGTAGCTGCTGGGACAGAACCAGTTTGGCACAGAGCCATGGACTGTATACTGGCGAGAGTCGAAAGGATCAGAGGCATCAAGATTGGAGAGTGGGAAATTGAACCTGCAGCAACCTACAAATAAATCTGCGAGCTGATAACAAGGCAGGGAGTTACAGCAACAAACATATGCATTTTCCGGAAAAAATAGAGCAGATTGAGCAGAAGTAAAATGCCCAGATTTCGGCAGTTTCAAAAGTTTGCTATGTCTCAGTTTACTGCCCAGAATTTGATGAAAAAACCAGTGAGTTCTGTGAAAGAAATAACAAGAATTTTTGCCATGAAAGTGGGCAGATCGAAGGCAGAAGGAGGACGCCGGGATGCAGGCTTACAGAGCTGAAAAAATGCTGCTGACCGGCTGAATAGATTCCTGAATTTTGGGCTTCCAGCTTGCAGAATAGGGCCTCTCTTGCAATCTCCTGACAGTTCCTCCTTGTATCCCTCCCATCCCTGACCTATATAAGTGATATTGCAAAGCCCAAAGATCTCTTTCCATATGACGGAGATGAAATCGCATTGGAAGAAGAGGTAATTGATATCTTTATCCATTTGGTTGCGAAGAACACAAGTTGCCCTTTGAATAACTCCAATTCTTGAGAGTTTATTCACTAAAACAAAAAATTTCAATTAATATAAAACTCCAATTAAATAATTTTTTGATTTGTTTTATTGATTTTAATCTTATTCTCTTGTGTACTTCACGAAGTCATTCTCATAAGACGGCATATGAGTTATGTAACTTTTTTTTTTCTCATTTTTACAAAAAAAAAAAAAAACACAAACCCATATAAACTTTAGCAAGATATTTTTATTTATTTAATTTTGGGTATTAATCATAATTATAATGTTGTATTATTTTTTTTCTACTTTCACTCAACTACATTTTTTTTATTACTAATTTCTGATCATGGGTCATCTTCATATTTTAACCCTAGTTAGTGAATACGGGAATAAAAAAAAAATAGTATACGAATTATATGGGTATAATATCACAAATAATAAAAAATACGTTTGTAAAAAAAGTTCCTAAAATTTGTATACGAAAAAAGTATGAAACGTGTATATACAAATTTAATATAATATATTGTCAATAATAGGTTTCTAAAAATACGACAATATTACAATAATTTTAGTACATTTTACAAATCTTTTATTGAAAATTAATGTGAAAATTCAAATGTAAAGTATTTAATTACCTATTAAATCTAATATAATATAATACATAATTAAAATTTTTTGTACCATAAGTAACATACCAGTCAGTTGAGAAAAACAAATAAATTAATCAGCTTAGATTTCAAATTTCAGATCATTGTGAATAATTGTATATATCACAAGAGAGAAAAACACAAAATTACGGTTGAGAATTAAGAAAAAATTGTTGTTGAGTTTTTTTTTTAAAAATGATAGTAGTTTTTTTGTAAATAATTGAAAATAGAAGAAACAATTTTGTATTTTAAGTTTAACCAAAAATTAAAAAATATGGCAAACATAAAATACAACGTATAATTCATGTTTAATACAGAAATGACATAAAATACACGATTAATATATTTTGGGTTTAAATTTTTTTTGAACGTGTTTAATACGTGAATAGTATGAGAATGTGAATAATACATATATTTACTAACTAGGTTTTGATATCTTCTTTTTCATCTTCTCTCATCTTCCACTCCTACCAATAGCTCAAGCATGAAACATTAAATAGTTAATGCTACACTTTAACTCAAGCTACAACAAGAGGCTATCACAATAAGATTATTTAAAAATAAATAATTATTACTTACCAAAACAAAAAATTCAATTAATTTAGAACTCAAATTGAATAATTTTCTAATTTTCTTGTTGAGTTTAATCTTCTTCTCTTGTCAACTTGAGGAAGCCTTTCTCGTAAGACAACTAATGGGTTATGCAACTTTATACTTTGAAAGCTATTATCTCTTAATAAAATTTTTTTAACAAAACCACAAAAAAAAAAACACGATATTTGATAACGTTAGCAAGATAAGTTTATTAATTCACCTTTCAATTGGAAGCATAAAAGATAGCTAAACTTGTAGTTGTTTCAATTCACAAAAACCTAAACGCGCGAGGTGATGGCTGAGTTGAGTTTCAATAAAGGGAGAAGGACTATTTCCCACCCAACTTTTGATGCTTTTTTAAAATGTCACCCACGACAGATAGAAAACCCTTATTCCCACCTATGAGTCATTAATGTTATAAGAATCCATTTGAGTGAAGGGGCATTTTAGTAATCTCAAGTGTTATTTCGGTTTTATAAAAGCGAGAGAATAAAAAATTGTTTATTAAACAATTGTCCATAAAAATTAAATGCGGCCGACTTTTCTATCACACGTCATCCACCAATGTTTGACGCGTGGCGAAGCTTACAATGGTAGGAAGCTTTATTGGCTAGTTGAAGCGAAATAATCAGCGATATGTTTTTGATGGATGGTGTGGCGAAAGGAAATGAGGACACGTAGAAGGAAAAAAGAAAATGGCGCCGATTTTAAAAAGATGAGGTGGCGTATTTTGGTGCACTCGTACGCAGCGCTTGCAGAGAAATAAATGCACAATGATTTTCAAAATCAATGGCTAATATTGCTTAAATAGAAATCAATGACTATAAAGAATTTCAAAATCGATAAGCCAATCAAATATGGACACATGTTGGGGCATTTTTGTCATTTAACAGGGTTTTGAATAAATATCAACGGAAAAAAGAATTTTTTATTATATTGAGAGCAAATGAAAAAGCGACATGTGGCTGGTAATTTGAAACACCATTTTGAATGAGCAAAAGAGAACGAAAGGTTTCATTTCATTCTCAAACAAATGTATTGCCTTCTGGTAATTCTCTAAAGTGTGAGGGTCCTGTGAGTTCCAAAAACCGACAATGGCCAATGGCGACTGCAAAACAATGACGACGATAGTAACAACGTCTTTAAGAGTGAACGAAGCAGTGTTTCGACCAACGACAATGTGAAAGATTTTCTACTACTGCCTTTGAACCTACGACAACGATAATGGTTTTTTGTTGTTTGAAGCAACAATGATGACGAAGAGTACACCAACCAAGGGCTGTAGAAGTTTTTTGGCCTCAAGGTTTGATCTGTCCATGTCTCGTTGTTTCGTGCACAATGTTTCAACATTATATTGTTTATGATGGTCTGTTGTGTTGGTAAAAAGATTAAATGTGTTGGTGTTTGTTTATGTTAACAGTTGGTTTTATGATTTTTCTATTATGTTGGTTTAGGGTTAATGCTATGGTGATGTATTTTACATATATAGTAGGCCTAACAATTTTACGTGTGGGTTTTGCATGCTTCCCTAAGTATTATTGCTACAATACTTAGGGTTTGTTTTTCTTCATCGGATTCGTTAATTATTTTGTTGTTTTACATGAAAAAATGGGTAGTTCAAGATAGGTATTTTAGGGTTTATCCTATATATGTAATTTTCAAATGGATCTGATGTTTTTAATTAACTATTGATTGCAAACAAAACTTCTGATTAGGGTTTCTTTGCTATTGAATAAGCTTACTTATATTAATAATATGATTGATTATGGATTAAATATGCTTACATGAAGAGTTGTTATATGCGTATTGTTATAATATATATGGTTATATGTATACTGCCTACTGTATAATATATTCATACTGTTTACATGTAATAAGTATGTGCAAATTGTATTACATACTGTCGTGCTATTTATAACATGCTTATATAATGTATTATAACATATGAATTGATCATGCATACTGTTAATGTATTTTATACTTGAATATTGTTTGAGAGTTGTGAACACGTATTATTTGGTATATTGGCCGGACATCCAAGAGTGCAGTGCTACTGGTGCGACAAGAAAGGATAATACTTTCAAGTTTCCTAGTTTATCAACACCCCGTACCAATAATATAAATAAATGCATGTTGTTTGATGTTTACTGATTCTTTGCAAATTGCATGTTCGCATTGTTACTGCATTCTGATCACATAATGGTTGAATAGTTTACATGATTGCATGTTGTTTACATGTTGTCATGCTTGTTATAACATGTTCACCTATGTACTGTTGGATGCTTGAATATTGTTTGATGGTTGTGAACATACATTATTTGGTTAATGGATATTGTTTAATGAATGAACATGCATGTTGTTTAATGGATGCATACTAAACATGCAATATTTGGTATATTGGGGATATGTCACACATAGGATGTTGCTTATGATGCAGTTTAATTTACGATTCGATGCCTGTGATATTCCGTGTGAAATTCACAATGTTGATCCAGATGAGTATAGCTACATTGGTTTCATCAAAGACTTGAAAAATTGTATAGCCAATGAAGATGAAATAGTGGAGTTGTATGTGGAGAAGAAAATAAAGATTCAAGCAAAAAAGCCTAATAGGGTAGAGAGATATATTATAGACTGTGCTAAAGATATATGTCATATGTGTGAAGAATATACTAGAGTTGGGTTGAAAGATATTGACATGTTTATAGAATTCCTTCCAATTGCGATAGTTGGAAATATGACCTCTTTGCCATTGGAACAGTAGCCTGTAAAAGCTTCACAGTGGCCACCCCAACCCTTATAGCAACCTATAGAAGCGTCACACAACCACCCCAACCCTTACAATAGCCTACCCAACCACCACAACCCTCACACCAACCTGTGAATCCCTCATAACACCCTCCATAACCCTCACAACAACCTGCCTAACCTACACATCCCTCACAACAGCCTCCCCATCCCTCACAGTAGCCTGCCCACCCTACACATCCCTCACAACACCCTCTCCATCCCTCACAGCACCCTGGACAGTCGTTAGAACAGTCTCCCCAACAACCATCTAATTAGAGTAATGAATCTGATGAGTATGAAGAAAAAATCTCTAATATTGAATGTAGTGATGATAACTGTCATTGGAGCAATGCCTCCCATGAAAAAGCACAATTTAATGATGTTAATGATGATGTGGAAAATATAAATGAAGATATACCTGCAATAATTGTAGATAATACCAATGAGGAGACAGTTGAAAGTGTGAACAATGAGACAGATGAGGCTCTATCTAATGGTGAAGAAGGTAATGGAGATGAAAGTTTTGATTCATCGAGTTCTGCATGTGATCCTGCTATAAGGCTGTCTAGGTTAATGAAGGGAAAAACATTCACATATGGTGTAAATGGGAAAGTTAATTTTGAGGTGCAACAAATTTTTGAAAGTGTTGATTATTTTAGGGAGGTATTAATAGATTACACAGTTCAGAGGGATTTCAAATTGAGAAAGATATATAATGAAAGGAGAAGAATCAAATTAGTTTATGCAATAGAGGGTTGTCCATACCATCTTTATGTAGCCATGATGGTCGATCAATAGTCTTTTCAAATAATAATATATGAGTAGGCATGACAATAGGTAGGGGCGGGGAGGGGATCTCAATCCATGTCCCCGACCCGTCCGCATTACGAGGATGAAAATAATTCCCTGTCCCTTCCCCGCAAAGAAAAATCCTCTCTCCATTCCTTCTCCATCCCCAGGGGAAAAATCCCTTCCCCGTATTGGCAAAAAAAAATTTATTTTTTTAACCTTTTAAACACAATATAAATATATTAAATAATATAATTAAATAAAATTAAAATTAATCCATTATTTCAAATATCACAAATATAATATATTAACTACTTTAATATATACAATAAAAACCTAAATAAATTTGAAAAACATAAATAATTTAAAACTATAAAAATATATTTGTCTTTTAAATAAATATATTAATATAAAGGGATGAAGGGGAGGGAAGGGAAGGGAAGGGAGAGGCGAGGCGGGGCGGGGCGGGGACACATGTATCTCCATCCCCGGCCCGTCCCTAATTGGGGAATTTTTTTTCTCCTCATCCTTGTCCCCTTTCCTGTTTCTATTGGAGAATCCATTTTCCGTTAGGATTGGGGAAGGTCAGGGCTCCTAAAATTGGGCCCAAATTATCATCCTTATATATGGGCCCACACACTTGTTTAGGGGTTTAGAACAACTCAGTAACTACTGCTTCATATGTAGCAAAGAAAATGAAGTGTTTTATTCGATCACAAAGAGGGTTAACCATTAAGGCTTTGGCTGACCAATTGGAAAATGATCATTTTTTGAATATTAGAAGTAAAAAAATTCTATAAGGCTAGGAGAATTACAACTGGGATGACAGTAAATGAGCACTCTGACTCATTCAATTGGTTGTTTGGGTATTGTAATATTTTGTTGGTTAGTAATCCTGGTTCAAGAGTTGTTTTGAAAGTCATTAGGGAAGAAATCTCATCAACTCCAAGATTTCATAGGTTTTTTGTGAGCTTTTCAGCACAAAAAAGGGGATTTATCGAGGGATGTCGTCATTTTGTGGGAGTAGATAGTTGCCATCTCAAGAGTCATTTTGGGAGAGTTCTTCTGTCTGTAGTTGCACTGGATGCCAATAGTGGGATATTCCCATTGGCTATTTGTGTGTGTGAGGTTAAGAATAGTGACACATGGGGGTATTTCATCAATTTACTGCATGATGTTTTGGGAGATGTCAAACCTATCACTTTCATGAGTGATAGGCAGAAAGGGTTAATAAATGCTTTAGAAACACAGTGGCTCGAACGCCAAAAACAGATTCTATTCAAGGCATGTTTATGCAAATTTTAGGAAAATTTTTCTCGGGATACGCATGAGAAACCTTTTTTGGGTAGTTTGTAGAGCATCCAATAAAGTTGATTTCTAGGATGCATTAACAAAAATATGTGTGGTTGATCAAACAACACATAAATGAATCATCAAAAATAAACTTGAGCAGTGGTCTAGGTTTGGATTTGATAAAAATGTCAAATCTGATCATATCACCAACAACATGAGTGAATCCTTCAACAACTAGCTTGGAAAAGATAGAGAGATGTCAATTTTGAGTTTGTTGGAACTTTATCGGAGGAGAATAATTACAAGAATTCAAGGTAGGCTCAAGACAACCAAAGAGTAGGTTACCCCATTGCCATTGCTGTTGTTAGCCAAGTTGAATAAGAATATTGAATCTGTTAGAAATGTGAGGATTCTCCATGCTAGTCTGATAGAGTTCGAAGTCATTGACATGTCTATTTTTTCAAGTAGAACATACACGTTGGATCTTCAAAAGAAAAGTTATGATTGTGGCATATGATAGATTTCTGGTGTCCCATGTCAGCATGTAGTGTGCTCCTTACTGCATATGAATTATTTTTCATTTGAATTATTTGTTTATGAGAAACTCATAATTCCAGCATATATGACAACATATCGTGAAATAATTCATCCAGTTCCATATTAAAGAAATTGGCCTGCCATCTCTGAAAGCAAGCTGCTCCCACCCCATAGACATCCAACCTGTGGCAGGCCAAGAAGAGCAAAAAGGAGAGACCCTGATGAAGGACCAAAGAGAAAACAAATGTCCACTTTCAAATGTAGTCTATGCAAGGAAATTGGTTACAATAAAAGGTCATGTAAAAATAATCCTGCTAGTGCAAATAAAAGAAATCAAAACGTAATTATTATACATCATTTTTCATTATTTTATCATACCCTTTGGTTTATTCTTCCTTAACTAATTTTTCAATTTTTTGTTTTGTTAACAGAGAAAGACAATACCAAGTATGACAACTCACTCAACACGAACACAATTTGCACAAACTTCTTCCAGCCAACCTTCACAATATAATATTAATGATCCAGGTATTTATGCAGTGGAATACATCTTTGTACTCAATTTATTTTTTTTATTTTTCTTTCTATTAGCCAGGTTGATAAATGTTGAACCAAGAAGGTTTAACTGGTGTAAATTTTGTTTCTAGGGGTTCAATTCAAGTAACTGCATCAAACATATTCTCTGCAGCCTTCATGAAGAATTCATTGCATTGGTTTTTTTGGCAGAACTCTGAAAAATGCTAAGATTTTTTTTTTGATATGCATGGCACATTAAGTAGTTTGTAATATGCAGCGCTCATAAGTAGTTTGTAATATGTAGCACTCATAAATAGTTTTGGAGTATAATGTTTTTTATTTTTTGATATACTACTATTGACATTTCATCTGATCGTAATTGCAGTAATGATATTTTTTTGGTAATGTTGTGTTGATTTAGTGTATGGGTGCTTGCTTTTATGGTTTATGTAGTAATATGTTAAAATTTGGATTCTGGAATTCAATTAATTCTGTTGATAACTGCACTTGCATTGGTTTTTGTTGATAATTGGTATTGCATTGGTAATGTTAACATATGGTTTCTGCACTTAAAGGTTCTAATTTGGTTTTCTGCTTGGTTTTTTTGGTTTCTGAAAGTTTATTGTTTTCCAGCTTACAGTTTACAATTTAGTTTTTTGCATTTTCTTTTTGTTTCTGAAGAATTATTGTTTTCCAGCTTATGATTTCCTTGGTTTTCTGCATTTTCTTTTAGTTTCTGAAAGTTTATTTGGTTTTATTTTGCATTTTCTTGTTGAAAGTTGATTATTTTCCAGGGTTCTGTTTATCATTTGGTTTCTTCTGCATTTTCCTGTTTTTGGAATTTTTCTGCATTTTCTTTAAGTTTTTGAGAGATTAATTTATTTTCCAGGGTTCTGTTTACAATTTGATTTTTTTATTTTCTTGTTTCTGGATTTTGGTTTCTATATTTTCAGTCTGGAATTTTGGATTTTAGTTTTTGCATTTTTAGTCTGGAATTTGAAATGCAGAAAAGCATCAGTCTCTAACGCAATTGAAATGCAAAATGCACAATTTGGTTTCTTCATTTTTTTGTTTATGGATTTTGGTTTCTGCAATTTCAGTCTGGAATTTTAGATTTTGGTTTCTGCATTTTCAGAAAGACATACAAGCATTAGTCTCTAATGTCTCTAACGTAAATTGGTAATTTCCATTCTACGAGGTAAATTGGTAATTTCAGTCAAACCCCAATGTCAATTTTTGGGATGAATTTTATAGATTAAATTGAGGGGTATTTTTGTCATTTCATCTAATAAGGGTAAAATGAATATTTTATCCTTATCCAAACATATATCATCTATATTAACGGTTCATGCTTGGGGGGGGTGGGGAATAAAGATTTTTCATCTATCATAAGTGGCATTTTGAGATAGCATTAAAAGTTGGGTGGGAAATAACCCTTCTCCCTTTTCAATAAAATGTGGTAAGGCTTCTTAACGGGGTTGTAAGACTTGGCGGCACATAACGAACAATTAAGACCCATTTAAAAATTCTTCTACTTCCTCGAGGAAAATCATTATTATTGGAAAAACAAAAAAATATTATTAGGGTCTTTTTAATGAAAATGAAAAATCAGTAATTAATATAGCAAATTATAGAGATTAATTGTACAAAATTTATTTGGTACTTGGTAGCTCCACCATGGGAGAACAATTTATTTTTCCCGACAATTCTTTGTCCTTAAAATTGAAAAATAATAAATTCGTACATTCCATCTAATTTTTTCATTCAATTTTAGCAATGAAAGAGTATTTAAATGATTTTATTTATTTAATTTTAAATATTAATAATATTTATATTGTTGTGTTATTATTATTTTTTTATATTTCTACTCCTACTCAACTTCATCATCTCCCTTTTTTGTTTTTTTATTTTGTTTCTCTCACTTAACTTTCTCTTCTTTTGTTTTCTTGATTTTATTTTTATTTTTCTTTTCCAAACATTTATGCCAATGCAAAGAGATGGAGAGACATTAAATCAGAGAGTTAAAAAAAGAACCAAGTCTAGGTTGAATTGAGAATCACGGAAACACTAATTATTTCATTATAGAGGATATTTGTTGAAAACAATTAAATATACCAAAAATCATTATGTGAATACTGTAAACATAAATTAGTGTATTTGACTTCAAGTTTGTGACGAAACTCATCTGAATGCTGCACGAGACGTTGACTTGAGTTATTTCTATGACTTGATTTGTCTAAGTATCACAATCATTGAGAAATATAAGTTTTTGCGTGATTTTTGCACCTAGGGAGCAGACTCTTTTATTTTATTTTCGTTAATCTAATAAAATAACTTTTTTTGGATATTTAAATAACAGTTTAACTGACATCCAATAATCTCCAATAACTATTTTTTGATAGTTAAGCAAATCTAATTCAATTGTCCCATCATAAATGAACCAAAACCTAATAATACCTCACATTGTGACATGAAAGTGATTTAGGAGATGTTGGAGTGGTTAGGCTGGTCATGTTTTTCATCATCGAGCTTTTTTGCATGACATGGAAGAAAACGGAAGCACTGGTATGCACAAAGTGATGATAGATTAGCTTTAGCCTTAGCTTTGGCATTGGTAAAAGCTCCTGGAAGTGATATTCGTACGTTAAGAATATTGGATTAAATCGCGTAAGAATATTTTACTCTAAAATGTATTAATAGAATTTGACTGAATATGATAATTTATTAATTTTTTACTTTAAGAATAAAAATTTGTTGTATTTAAGATAGTTTGGAAAATGGCCGATTCAGTGTGCTGGTTTACTAACTGGAACATAAAAGATCAATGGCACGCTATATGCGTAGGTTAAGATATATATATATATATATATATATATATATATATATATATATATATATATATATATATATATAGAGAGAGAGAGAGAGAGAGAGAGAGAGAGAGAGAGAGAGAGAGAGAGAGAGAGAGAGAGAGGGAAAAAGACAATTTTTTACTCAAATTTTAATAAAATGATAAATATATACCCATAACAGATGAAAACTTTAAATACCAATTTAAGTTTTAATTTGTTATGACACATTCATAAATTTTCTGTTAAGGGTAAAAGATAAAATCATTATTTTATCAGTAATACTAAAATAATTAAAATTATATCTCATTTCTTCTTTTTAATTTGAAAAACTAATATTTCTCTTTTGATTAAGTTTTAAAATTTTTACTTTTCTCTTCTAGGATAGTAAACTTGAGATCTAATTGGACAATGCACATCGTTTAGTGATGCTCTCGTCGGTCATCAGTGATCGAAGAGAGAGATAAAGAAAAAACATAAAGATTTTTTAGGAGAGAAATTACTTTTCAAAATTTAAATTTAAGTTAAATATTAATTTTTAAATTTTGAAAAATAAAATAAAATAAAATAAAATTATATATTATTATTATTAAATAATGATTTTATATTTATATTTAAAAAAATTAATAATAATTTAAAAATAAATAAATATTTAAATTTTTTATTTATTAAAGATATATTAAGATTAAATTAAGATTTAAATTTATTTATGTACACACACGATTGATTGATTTGAGTGATTAACGGCAGAAAATAGCCGTTCGTTTTGGATTTGATTATTGACTCCGGCTCTCAGGGGCTGAATGTTGAGTAATATGGTTTCTTTGGATTTGATTGTTGACTCAGGCTCCCAGGGGCTGAGTGTTGAGTAAATCGAGACGATTTTACAGGTTTGTCATTTTGGTGGTGGGTAGCCAGCTGCTGAATAATGGGCGTGTAATCTTCCAATACGACACGCAATATTAACAATCCCGCCTTTAGTTTTTCCACTTAATTATTATTATTATTACGAGCAGTTTTATTTTTCATTTCATAACATATTTTGTTTTTTTAACAATAAAATTATAAATCATTATAAGATTAAATATACATAATTATATATTATTATTATTATTATTTATACATATATCATTATTTTATTTTTAACAATGTTTATTCGGACATGATCACATTTTATCATGCACCGACGCCGTCAAGTTTGTCTGAGCATGGAAAAAGTTGTCCATGCATGGAAGCTATATTATGACAAACAGTATTTTGAAAGGGAACAACAACACAGATTACATGTCTCTCGTATGTCTAATAATTGTCTAGCACATAATTGTAGAAGGTTTTTGTGGCGGGTAAGAGATACAATATAGACATCAAAATTAAATAAAAATAAAAATATATATCAGATTAATTATGTAACAATAACATCAAATAAGAGTTTATATAAAATTTTAGAGATTATTTTAAAATTTTTTATATATCAAATTATTAAATTTTAAGATATAAATTATTAAATTTTTTTATGACCTGAGAGAGTTCACTGATCTCCCTTGACCTTTTTGGTTTCGCCGTCTGCTCCAAAACTGTACTGTGATGTAAACTTCTCATGGAAATCAGTCGGTGCACTTGCCTAATCATAATATATTATTGTCTAATCATATACAATATATCATTTTATGTATATGTATATGTATAATGTGTATATATATAATAAAATTATATGTATATAGTTTGATATATGAATATATGCATGTTTAATATATCTCATCATATGATCAAACAATTTTAAATTAAAGATAAAAATAACATTTAATCATATAATGATATATTTGAATATGTAATTATTTATGTATTTAAGGTCGATGCACATAATATTATTTTTAGAGGGAGAGAGACAGAGAGAGAAAGCTGAGTATGTATAATAATTACATCAACAGAAGCAGAAGAAAATTGGAATATATGAGAGGGTGAAAATTGTATATGCATGTGCTACCTTAATAATTGATTAAACCCTATAATTAATTACCAAGTTGCTCCTTGTTCTTATCTTATTAAATAATTTTTTTTTAGTTTATGCATTAGAATTTATGATGGGGGCGCACGCCAAAATTAAACATGTTGATAAGATGAATTAATTGATTGAGGAGGTGGGGATGGTTTGATTATCATGTCTCTAGCCAGCTACTTTGAGTCCCACACTGACACTTTTTGTTCTGGAGTAATTAATCATTTATATATATATTTCAAACTTGCACCGCAGTGGAACCTGTGGGTGGTGGCTAATTGCTTCTAAAGCTAAAGGTGGAGGGCCATATGGGCGGCTTAAAGCTTTATCCACACCACCAAATGACTCATTATATATATATATAGATATAAACCCTCTACTTTATTTGAAGCACAGGGCGATTACCAAGCATCTAATTGTACAAATATTTGTTTAATCTTGTACAACTCATATGGAATTTATCTTTTCCGAATGCTTCTGCATCTCAAGCTTTGGTATCCAATGCTTCATGAAGAAAAAGATTGGTCTATACAATAATACAATTAAAGACGCCATTTATTGTTGTTTATTTCTGTATGCCGTCATACTGTATATAGGATAAATCAAAACTAGCTACGTTGCCATAAATAAGAGGATCACACACTTCAATTAGAATTGGCTTCTTTCCAAGTATCGATAAACTTTGCACATGCACCTCATAAAAGATAAAATCTAGAGTGAAATGAATGGAAAATGAGAGACGAAAGAAAAGAAGTATTTGGCTACCTCTAGCTGCCATGGAGCTTCTTTGTGAGAGGATTGCACTTAGAAGAGTCAGAGAATGAATGTGTAAAGTTCAATAATGTGATTTTGTTTTTGAAACCAATTCAAAAGAATATTTGAAAGAGATGATGGATCACCATAATTAGGATAGAAAGACAAAGCATTCCAACACTGCCCCATTAGGTAAAAGTACAACTTATTAAAAGAGTTTTTGTTAGTTGCAACTTGCCTTAGATGTCCTCTATATATATATATATATATATATATATATATATATATATATATGTATGTATTATAGGACCATGTACTGTAATATATAAAACAAAGAATATATATTTTAAGGGTTAGTAAAACTGATAAAGTATTAAAATTTTCAAGGTAAAAGTTTGGGTTCATATTTCTGTCATATTTATGGACCCTTAATTTATTTAATATAATAATTGTAGGTCTAGTCACTGTATCTCAGATTTATCTGTTCTTTGACTTATTTAGTATAATGGTTATGGTTTTAATTTCTATGTCTCATATTTACCATTCAACAAATATACAGGTCTGGTTGTATAAAAAAAAAAAAAATACAAAGAGTATAGGACAGCTAATGATGTGAACGAATACTCAGTGGAGTCAAATTGAGGCAGCTTTTGATTCTCACTCACTTCCTATTTATACATGCATTTTAGTTCATCTAAATTGTGACATGTCCATTGCTACACTCTCCTTCTCTTTCTTTTTCCAAACAAAGAAATGACTCAAATCAAAGAGTTCTTCAACAAATTTCCAAATTCTAGCAAACACATTTCCATCTTAAACAGAAACAAGAAGCTTTCCTTGGCTCTTTTGGCAACTTTGTTGCTTGTTGCTGCTGTAATCGGCATTGTTGTTGGAGTCAATTCGCATAAATCCTCCGATTCTCAGCCTCATCATGAGATCCTCAAAACCTCTTGTAGCAGCACCAGATTTCCTGATTTATGTTACTCAGCCATCGCCAATGTTCCTGAAGCTGCCCAGAAAGTGACCAGCCAAAAGGATGTCATTGAATTGTCTTTAAACCTCACCACTACCACTATTGAGCACAATTATTTCACCATCAAGAAGCTTCTTGCCACTAGGAAGAAGCTCACCGAGCGTGAAAAGACTGCTCTCCATGACTGTCTCGAGACCATAGACGAGAGTCTTGATGAATTACACAAAGCTGTGGAGGATCTTCAAGAATACCCCAACAAAAAATCTCTAAAACAACATGCTGATGACCTCAAAACCCTGTTGAGTGCTGCCATGACCAACCAAGAAACGTGCCTTGACGGGTTCTCACACGATGGTGCTGATAAGCAAGTAAGAAAAGCCCTGTCGAAGGGGGAGGTTCATGTTGAGCAAATGTGCAGCAATGTGCTTGCTATGATCAAGAACATGACAGACACTGATATTGCAAATGAGCAAAGGACAAGCAACAGGAAGCTGAAGGAAGAGGCGGTGGATGAAAGTGGATGGCCATCGTGGTTGTCGGCCGGAGACAGGAAGCTGTTGCAGTCATCAACAGTGACACCAAACGTGGTTGTGGCGGCCGATGGCAGTGGAAACTATAAGACAGTGTCGGCAGCAGTTAAGGCTGCTCCTGAAGGAAGCAGTAAAAGGTACATTATCAAAATCAAGGCTGGCGTTTACAGGGAAAATGTGGAGGTGACAAAGAAGAAGAAGAATATTATGTTCATCGGAGATGGAAGGAAAAATACTATTATTACGGCTAGTAGAAACGTGGTTGATGGAAGCACAACTTTCAACTCTGCTACAGTCGGTAAGTCTTGTCATTTCACTAATAAGTCATTTAATTTAGCATCTAATTAATTAATGCCGTAGTAGATTTATTGAATTAACAAGCTTGAAATATTGGGAAGTTGAAATTAAGTAAACTTATATGATAGAGATTACTTTTTGGGCACGGTGGGTTAGTTGCATTAAAGTTATTTTAATTATTTATTATTTATTATTTATATTATTATATTTAATTTATAAATAATAAAAGATTTTGATAATAATAATATAAGAGATTATCACTCTTATATTACCTTAAGGATAAAAAAATTATTAAAATGATCTTTATTTTATTTTATTATAATTATATTTTTATTTATTAATTTTTTTGAAATAAATATAAAAAATATTTTAGAATAATGATATTTAAAGATATTTAAATAATATATTAGTATTCTTTTATTACCTTTGACTAAACACAATAATTATTTATATTTATACAATTTTATTAAAATTTATCAAATATAATAATAATAATTTATACTCAATAATTTTTACTCATATATGGTGAGGTCATGCAACAACCTAATGCACCAAACAAGTCTTCTCTGAGGATTTAAAAAAGAGAAAAGAGAAAAATTAAGCATGTTCCCTTCAAATAAGGTCATCCACATGCCAATCAATGGATACAGGGGAAAACCTGTGATATCAAAAGCAAACCACTGATATATTTTTAATAAGAGTTTAGTGGCTTATTCTGGATAAGAATAGTCTTGATGATTAAGTCTCCAGCACAATATTATAAGTTAATCCATTCGGTGCAAGTTGTTGTCCATAAAACCTGGTCCACTTCGTGAGAAAATTAGAGATGAAATGGGGAATATTGAATGACGCATCGACTATACTGGCAAATCAAAATGGGAAGCACATGGTTGCCTGGGGTCTTGTTTTCTTTCCAATGGTCAAGAGTCAATTATTTGAATATTTGAAGCCGAGACTTCTCATTCATGCCAATCTTCTCTGTTTTGCTTTCTTCATGTCATCTCTAACACATCCTGACACAAAACCAACACATTTTTTACATCACTCATGTCTGTCACCAGTGCCTGCTAGCTAAATAAAGTCGATGCGGTGAAAACGGGCAAATGGTTTACAGCTAGCTTAGAATATATGGATTGGATTGCGTTCTCTTCATGCTACCTTCTTTTAACTAGAACTTTTGTTTTTTTGACTTTAATTTGCTATCTTTCCAACGTAACCTTTTTCTAATCTTTTAGGATTGAGATTATAATTGGGTTTTGATGGTCTAATTCTTTCCTTCAATCATGGGCAAAAAAACTTGACTGTTGAAATTGAATCCACCGACACTCACATGTCTGTTGTCTTTTTGCTTTTGTTCTTTATGTGCACATAATAGTTGATTTTTTCTCCTCTTCAATTCACATCATTCACTTTATTAACCATCCATCACAATCAGATAGGAACATATCAGACTAAAGCAATAGTACTCCACCCCTTGTTTTCCACCTTCATTATGTTGTGATACCGAACCAGAAGATAAAATTCAAATTCTGAAATAATTTGGCTGAACCGAGAGGAAGAAAAAAACATGGAAGATCAGCTTTTCAGAAGAACACAGAGCATGAAAGAAACTGATGATAACCCTCATACTATGATGGAGGATTTTTATACATATATATATTTCATATAGTACAAGCTTTTTTATCATGCTTTAATAAATGTCAGTCATGCTTGATACAATAAAAAGCTTTTAGAATATCCTTAAAAATAGGATCATCATATATTTTAAACAAAACACAACTAATTTTCAATCACCACAGTTGACTTGGATTACTCAACAAAAAAAAATTACAGACAAGCTCAACTTGCTAACACATGAAAGTTTATTCTCTCTTGATTGCAGCTTTAGTATGATTTAGTGAGGTGTTGTCCATTCATGTTGGATGCTGCTTAAGTAGCTTTATCCAAACATAATTAATCACATTGCATTACACTGATCCGTAATTAACTGGAATGGTGTTTCAATGGCTGATGCAGCTGTTGTTGGAGAAGGATTCCTAGCCCGAGACATAACCTTCCAAAACACAGCCGGTCCCTCAAAGCATCAAGCAGTTGCTCTCCGAGTGGGGGCTGATCTCTCGGCGTTTTACCAATGTGATATGTTGGCATATCAAGACACACTTTACGTCCACTCGAATCGACAATTCTATATTAACTGTTTAATAGCTGGAACTGTCGACTTCATCTTCGGCAATGCAGCCGCTGTGTTACAAGACTGTGACATACATGCTCGAAAACCCAATTCTGGCCAGAAAAATATGGTGACGGCCCAAGGAAGAACCGACCCTAACCAAAACACTGGCATTGTCATTCAGAAAAGTAGAATCGGTGCCACTTCTGATTTGCAACCTGTTAGGAGTAGTTTCCCAACTTATCTTGGAAGACCATGGAAGGCGTACTCAAGAACAGTGATTATGCAGTCAGCTATCAGTGATGTGATTCATCCTGTTGGGTGGCATGAGTGGGATGGGAGCTTTGCGCTAAGCACATTGTATTATGGAGAGCATCAGAACACTGGTGCTGGTGCAGCTACTTCAAAGAGAGTTACATGGAAGGGATTCAAGGTAATCACAAGCTCAACAGAGGCACAAATGTTCACCCCTGGTAGTTTCATTGCTGGTGGTAGTTGGTTGCGGGCAACTGGATTTCCTTTCTCTCTTGGTCTGTAAATTTGATTAAACTGAGCATGCGGTTGTAGTTGATCTAGTTTTTGGGATTTGGGTGATGGTGTTGTGCGGCTATGGTTGTTATTGTTGCTCATAAATTAAGAGTATAGTATTTGCAACCCCTTGTTCTAAGATTATAATAAGAAGAATTTCGATTTCTGAGAAATTAACATAGTCTCCTCTATTATTAAATGGATTGATTAAACTTATAATTTGTGAGTTGGCTATTCCCTGTAAAAAGAAGCATTTGGGCTGAAGAAGGCATTTCTCTTTTTTTGATGAGTAAATATTTACATTGCACTCGAAACACAAGTCCAGAGATATACAACCTAAGCTCATCCTCAGAAAAGGAGGACAACAAGGCACAAGTATACAACGAGGCAAGCCTAAATATATGTCCAACACTTCGATAAATCCAAAATTAGCCAACAACATCAAGTAAACATCTAAATTATGAAGCACAAAGGCCCCAAGAGAGAACTACATCCTAACACTAACACAGAAGAGGAAATAAGCCCTGCCAATTACTGGAGCACCAAGCCTCACACTAAGACTCCGAGAAGCAGAGAACTATGCCAAAACCAGAGAGCAAACCCTTTGGACCAGGGAAGAACAAGTTGAAAGAATGAATGAATGCTATCACAAAACCACAGAGAAAACTGCAGATCACATTTCACAGCCTTAGCAGCCATCAGGAGACCAACATCCACCAAGGTTTCACCCCACCAACGAGCTGCTGAAGAAACCAGGGATGAGCCAGCAATAATCTGCAAACCGAGAAACCAGGAAGAAGCCAGCAACAGCCTGCAAATCCAGGAAGAAGAATCAGACTTGCGGAAGCCAGCATGAGGCAGCCTGCAACCCAGCACCAAAGCATTTGACACAGCCCAGCTAATCCAAACCAGAAGGAAGGGGGAAAAACAGCAGGCAGACCAGAAAACAGGAAGACGCCAGCAACAGCAGCAAACCAGGAAGGAGAAACACCCTTGCAGAAGCCAGCATGAAGCAGACTGCTCCCCAGCACCATAGGCAGATTACCTGGAAAGCATAGAGGCAACCAGGCCGAGACAAGGCACCACTAGAGCAAGACTGCTCCACAGCAAGATGCAACAGCCAAAGCAAACAGAAGCAGCTATAATAGGGAGACCAGCAGGACCAGACAAGAGAGCAGAAGAAGAAACAACATAACAGACTGAACTAATAAAGGAGGAAAGGAAAACCGCAGGGAGAAGGACCATGGCACGACGCAGGGATAACTGGAACCAAGCAAGCTCCAACGTCCACTCAAGAAACTAAACAAACAATAAACAGTCAGAGCGAACAAGATTTTAGACAAAATTAAGGAAGCCCCCAACACTCTAGAAGGAGGAAAATTCGACAACTCCACCCCTTTGTCTCCAACAAGCCGTCTGATTCCTTCCACAATGACTTCTTTGGGTAAGCATTTCTTGGAAAATATTACGATGTTTCTCTCTTCCAAGTTTGGTAGACCGTGGCTCCCAAACATAATTTCCCCATAGCATACTTCAAATGGTTACTTCACCATTTCGAAGCTATTTCATCAATATACCTTGGCCAATCCGTGGCACTATAGTTTAAACAACATTTTTCCAAAATTACTTCCCATACTCTCTGACTTAAATCACAAAAGAAGAAGAGGTGATTAAGGCTTTCGCCATGATTGTTGCGGAGCACACACGTTGCGTCATTAACTATCCCAAAAAGTTCATCTCGTGTAAGGAGCCTTAATTTGATAGCTAGCCAAATGATAATAGTATGTCTTGTAATATGTTTCTTATGCCAATTTAGGTAAGCCCACATAACTTCCCTCTTCCTATTCCTAAGTTCATTCCATGCAGAGATCGTGGAGAATAAACCATTATGATTTGGCACCCAAATAATCCTATCATGAAGAAGGCATACTTATTTCAGCCTAATATTGACTAAGGCAGTCAACTATTGTGTGCTTCTCCAAAATAAGGTAATTTCTGAAAGTTGAGTCTAAAACTTGAAGAAATTGAGTAGCAGGAATGATTGACCATTGAATGGGCATATTATATAATGCATTTTTCTAGCTGAGTTGTGAACTGTGTTTGCCCCTTTCTTAATTCGCTGAAGGCAGAAGGATACCTTCTCAGAAGGACAAGGTTCAAATTAAGCTAGTCAATTGCTAAATATTAATCATGTTAAAATAAGCGGTGGAAGCTTGACATGTATCATCATATTAAAGAGAGGGTGAATAAGGCAAACAATTTCATGGTGATGTTAACCATACGTAGGACACCCTATATCACATCCTATCAAGGGCAACAATAACACCCCCCCCCCCAAAAAACATATTGCCTTATGAAGGAAAGCAATTATTTAAAAGAAATAATTAATAAAAAAAATTTTGACAATAAAATTACCGAAATAACCTTTATTAAAACCAAGTACAAAAACCGTGCAAAAGATGTCACCAAATATGAAAACTAAATGCTAACTTTTGCATGATCCCCTCTAAAACTTTTTTTTTTTTTTACACTTTAATTTGCTATCTTTCCAACGTAATCTTTTTATATTCTTTTAGGACTGAGACCGTAATTGGGTTTTAATGATCTAATTTTTCACTTCAATCGCGGGCAAAACTTGACTGTTCTCTGCCGTCCTTTTGCTTTTGTTCTTTTATGTGTGCACAAAATAGTTGATTTTTCACCTCTCCCATTCACATTTATTCACTTTATTAATTAACTATGCATCAGAATCAGATAGGAACATATCAGACTAAAGCAATTGTACTACACCCTTTAAAGTTCCTGGTAGAACTTATGTCAATTTGACAAATTCCTAATTCCGGAAAGTGTTGTCCATTCCATTCATGTTGGATGCTGCTTTAATAGCTTTATCCAGACATAATTAATCACACTGCATCACATTGATCCGTAATTAACTGGATGTGTTTCAATGGCTGTTGCAGCTGTTGGTGGAGAAGGTCCGTCCAGGCACCAACCAGTTGCTCTCCGAGTGGGGGTTGATCTCTCGGCATTTTTCCAATGCGATATATTGGCATATCAAGACACAGTCTACGTCCACTCAAATCGTCAATTTTATATGAACTGTTTAATAGCCGGAACTGTCGACTTCATCTTCGGCAACACAGCGGCTGTGTTCCAAAGCTGTGACATACATGCCCGAAAACCCAATTCCGGCCAGAAAAATATGGTGACAACCCAAGGAAGAACCGACCTAACCAAAACACTGGCATTGTCATTCAGAAAAGTAGAATCGGTGCCACTTCTGATTTGCAACCGGTTAACTAGGTAGCACGGAAACGGAAACGGAAACGTGAAAACGTATTTTCTTAAAAAAATAGGAAACGGAAACGTGGGGAAACGTGTAAATATAAAAAATATAGAGTTTTTTTTATAAATATGAAATTTTTATAAAAAATACAAAAACCTATATTTTAATTAAAAAAATACAATAATTGATTTTTTCCAACCAATTTAAAATAACATATAACAAAATAATTTTATACCAAAAATAAATTACAAATTCAAGTTCTTGAAACATGTATGTATAAATTAAATCAATACTTATATATTCATCTTTTAAAATGGAAAATAAACATGTATATAAATCAATATATTTTATCAAAATGTAAATAAATCAACCTACAAACTCAATATTATTTCATCAAAATAATAATTTCTAAGGGTTAATATCAAAGTTATCAAATAAAATATAATGAAAAAAATTTAAAAAATAGTAAAATATTTATTGTATTTTCTCTATTTGATCATTCTCTTTATCCATTATGTCATTTGCATCTTCATCGAAAAAAACAGACTTCAATTCTGGTTCATCTAATGACAGGTTGTTTAATTGAAGAACTCCCACATCTTCCATACTCCCAAAGTCATCTCCACCAACATCCCACATCTTCTCCTTACCATCATAATACTTAGAGTTAACCCTTGACAATAAACGAAGATTGTTATGTACAAAAACCAAATCTTCTGCACGTTTTGGAATTAATTTATTCCTTCTAATTGAATGAATGAAGGAATAAGTACTCCAATTTCTTTCACAACAAGAGGAGGAACTAGGTTGTCCAAGTACTATGAATGCTAACTTTTGAAGCAATGGAGCATTTGAACCAAAACATGCCCACCACTTCATCGGTTCTGTATTAAATCTAGCACCAATTGAATCAGGATCTTCAAATGGTCCACTTTTGAGGGAGAAGTTAACATACTTATCCAATGTTTTAACACACTCATCTTCAGAAAAAATCCTTCTAAAACATTTGTTCCTCTCAATAGATACTTCCCCATCTATATGAGGAGGCACTCTACCTTCACCTCCTTCAAGCCATTGTTCACTATAAAACCCTCACAAATAATAGATATATCAAATAGTTAACAAATTAATACCCAATTTAATAAATAAATATATCAAATAAGTATGAAAAAAATATATAATTCAATTAGATATTTACCTTGGATTCAATGAATGAGCTAGACAATGGAGTGGAGTATTACTTTTTGCCCAACGATCATAAAGAATACTATAGATCACTGAATAGAAAGGAAAATCTTGGGTAGAAAACTTTCCTTCATGTTCATAAATAACT
The DNA here is from genome assembly GCF_011075055.1 of Mangifera indica. Taxonomy (NCBI): domain Eukaryota; kingdom Viridiplantae; phylum Streptophyta; class Magnoliopsida; order Sapindales; family Anacardiaceae; genus Mangifera; species Mangifera indica. The sequence goes on along the minus strand of NC_058142.1, from coordinate 10,254,527 downwards.
GATTTAACTTTTTCAATCATAAAATCTCAATTCTCATAAATCAAATGAAGACATGACTTATTTGTATCACACATTCGAATCATATCATAAATCGGTGCAGTAAAAGCAAGAATGTAATTGACCTTCGCTCACCAATTCTCATCCAACACCTTATCACGAACAAATTTTGCTTTGCCTTGATCGTCTTCTCTATATTGTCCCCATTGTTCACTTACAATCATTGATTCTAGAGCACCATTAATTAATTTAAATCTTTTGAGCATAATAACAACAGAAGCAAAACAAGTGTCCGCAACTGAAAGTAATTTCAAAGGACTAAATCGATTAAACATAGCCAATCGCATTGAATGGTTCATTATGAAGTTTTTAATCACCATAACATCACCATAAACATCAGTTATCCAATGACATTCATCATATGTCTCTTGATTAGATTCCACATTTTTAGCTGCACATATATTTTTCAAAGCTAGATTCAAAGCATGCATAACACATGGAGTCCAATAAATATGTGAAAACATACCTTCAATGATTTCCCCAGCACCTTTACAATTTTTAGTATTATCAGTTATTACTTGAACTACTTTTTGATGACCAATCTCATCAATTATCTCCTTCAATAAATTAGCAATGAAATATTTATCTTTAACTTCACCTGCACAATTAACAACTTTAATAAACATCGGGCCTGATTCACAAACTACCATGAAGTTAATTAAAGGTCTCCTTTGTGGGTCACTTCATCCATCACTAACAATACTAACCCCTTTTTCCATCCAAGTGCTTTTAATATGTTCCAATAACCTTTCCACATTTGTTTTCTCTTGCTGAAGTAGTGTAGTTATTAATTTATTGTACCCGGGTTGCACATAACCACCCAATGAATGATTAGCTACAAATGAAAAGACACTAATATAGTTTGGATTCCTAGCAAAATTAAAAGGAAGACCACCAGTGTAAAACATTCTAGCAATTTTCTCATCTAATTGAGCTCTAGTTTGTATGTTAAAATATTTAGCAATAAGAAAATCATCAACTTTTCTCTTCTTTAAAAAAAGATTTGACCCACTCGGTGATGGTAAAGATAAAGACTATGATTTAGTAGTACTGCTAGGCAATGACACTTCCTTAGGTTGAGAATTATAAACCGTATTGGTAGCTTCATCATCTAATTTTTTCATTTCTATTAAATCTTCAAATTTCATTTTAGAACAAGCACCAATTCCTTCCCCCGTAATTTTTAATAGGTGAGCTTTAACTCTAGTATAAGTCTTTTGCCTTTCTTTATGACAAAAATTACAAACTCATTTGCATGTACCCCCTGATTCTCCAAGTTTCTCAATTTTTGTGACATATTTCCACAATGGATTTTGGTCTTCATCATTATTCTTTTTTGCAGAACCCACACTATTACTACTACTTTTAGAATTAGAATTTTCCTTACCAGTAGCAGAATCCATTAATGATTAACTCAAATTCAGTATCACCAACAATTTGCTAGAATTTATCAAAAAAATCAACCAAATCACATAAATCACCGACTATTCTTCTTGGCAGCTTACTACACAATTGAAATAAAAGCACAAATTGGAAACATAAATAAATCAATTTAATTATAGGAAAACTTTTATCTATAAATAATATTCAAATCAAACAAGAATAACTAAATTACAAACTATAAAATTATTCAATTAAATTATATAAAATCAAATATTCAATAATTATTAATAAAATAAATTATGGATTATAATTACAAATTATATTCATGATAGATATATATTGCAAAAATTAACCAAATTGCATTGATATAATATATATATATATATATAAAATCAATAGAACATATAAAATAATTTAATGTTTTAAAATATATTTTATAATAAATTAGAATTCCAACGTTGACACATCTGGAAGAAAGCATGCATTGACTGAGGTATATAAAATCTTTGAGCAAAAGGCAGGCTAATGGAGTATATATATAATAATTTAATATATGTTTTATAATAAAATAAAAGTCCTGGAAAACTAACAAATCTTGGAAAGCTAACAGATCTGGAAGAGGCATACAGAATTATAATCTTGGGGATAGAGATGCATTAAATTCAAATCTATATGAACTAATTTATATCATAGAAGGGCAAGAAAACACACACTTTTTTCACAGAGTTTTCTTTCTTCCAGCCACTGTTCAAAGAAGAAGAAGACGCTCAGGAGATTGACAACAAAGAAGAGAAGAAGACGCCCAGGACAACAAAGAAGAGAAGAAGACGCCCAACAGATTGACGGCAAAGGAGATTGACAGCAAAGAAGAGAAGAAGACGCTCAACAGATTGACGACAAAAGAGATTGACAGCAAAGAAGAGAAGACGCCCAGAAGACTATTACGCACAGGAAACTATTTTTGGTATTTACTTTCAAAATCCTTTCAGAATCCATTTATGATACACTTTCAGAATCCTGGTATGCATAGGAAACTCTTTTTGTTAAAGAAACGTGTCTCCCTTTTATCTAAAATTATCGAAACGGCCCAAAACATTTCGTACCAGTTTCAGGCCGTTTCAAAAATTGAAACGTTTTGGATTCGTGGAAACGCGCACTGTTGTGCGTTTTTGTGCTTCTTAGCCGGTTAAGAGTAGTTTCCCAACTTATCTTGGAAGTAGACTTGGTCACAGTTCATGAACCACCGGTTTCAGTTTAAAATCGCCAGTTCACAGTTAAAAAAAATAAGAACCCTAAATCGAAACTATTATAGGATGGTTTATAACCGGTTCAAAACTGATAGTTTCAGTTCATCACCTTGGTTCAAAACTGACATTGAACCATCAGTTTTAATACATGACCCTTATTTATTTTTTTAATTAATATTTATAATAATTAAAAATTAAAAAATTAAAAAAAAGGCTTGGACTTAATTTTTTAATTAAACTTCTTATGTATCCTCTTGGGGTTTAGAAGAATCAAAATCTATATAGTTTTCTTACCTTTGCATATCTGATAGCTGACAGTATCCTCTTACCTTATCATTCGCTTCTGCTATCTTAACTATTGGTTCCTGTCATCGAACTATCCATAGTTAAATCAAGAGATTCTTCATTGAAATCCACTTTTATATCTTATTGGCGTAATTTGACTCTTGTCCAATCATTCATGCATACTTGAGCTTCAACAGATTCGGGAGTCAAACTTGATTGTCTCTTGTCCAATATATTGCCCTCTTGACTAAAAGTTTGTTTTACTATGAGAGTTGATGTTGATACTATTAAGACTTGTTTAACAATAGTTGTTAATGTTGGAAATGTTGATGTATGTCGACTTCACCATTCTAGAACTGGAAAGTCTTTACCTATATTGTTGTCATCAAACTCAAAAGTAGTAATTAGATAAATATCAAGCCCTGAGGTGGAGTCTGATGTTCTTGTTGGTCTTTTACCTCTTTTCATCATAATACGATCACCATAACTAATATTTTGGTTTAGTGATGGGGCAATAGGTGGTAGAGAGGAAGAAGAACCACCTTGGTTACCATAAACTAATGAATATTTAACATAAATTTCTTTAATTAAATTCATAATGGTAGTTATAGTTAATGAAATATTAAATTCATTCTCATAATCTAATTGCATGCATTCATAACATAATGTTAAATAATTTGTAATGTCATCTAATTTAAACCTAAGATAAAAAAACAAACAACAAAAAAAATTTCTGAAATTTCGTTATAGTAAATTAACCATTTTGTTTTCATTAAAAAAATAGTTTCTCTTAAAATAACAGCTTGTTTGACCTCTTATAAAACTTCAATAATATTAAGGACTCTATTTAAAAACAAATGAGAAGTGGAATAATAAACCCCACTTAAAGTATAAGTTACATTATTAAAATTTCTTAATACGTTTAAAATTATCTTACAAAATCTCAATGTTGGGGATATAATGTAACTTATGACATATTTTGTGAAATAAATATGCACAATAATTTCCTATAATCAAAAAACTAGTTGAGTAATTCATATGTTGAATTTCAACGAGTCGACACATTTTTACAAAATTTTTTTGTTTTATATTATGTATTTTACAAAATTTACCTCATTTTTTCATTGTTTGGGGATGTGTCCATAAAAATGAAATTGTTGTTTTTATTAGACTAATATAATTATTAAGATGTTTTAAACCATTTTGTGCACATAAATTTAATACATGACATACACATCTAATATGAAAAAAATCTATTACCTAAATTGGGCTTGCAAATTTTTGTTAAATCAGTAATTTAGGTTGTATTTGTAGTTGCATTATCAAATGAAATTGAAAAAATTTTAAAAACTAATCTATATTCTTCTAATATTCCTTTAATTATTCTATAAATATTATCGGTCGTATGTCGGTCATCAAACACCCGAAATGCTAATATTTTTTCTTGTAATTGAAGTTTATCATCTATTTAATGACAAATTATATCATATAAGAGTGAACTTACCAATGGTCACTCTAAAAATCATTACATATAGATACACGTCCATCAAAATTTATAAATAATTGAATTAATTTTTTTTTATATAAACTTAATAATGATCTTTTTAATGTGTTTCTTGAAATAGTTTTATGTGTAGGATTTAATGCAGTTTTACAATAATTATTAAAACCTAAATTTTTACCAAAACTAAACGTCAAGTGATCTTTTGCTACCATTTTTGTAAATTCTTTTTTACTTTAATTATCACTATAAATAATTAGAAATTTATGTGGAGAACCATACCCAGTTATTTATATTTGACCTCTATTTTGCCTAATTTTTTTGGATACTTCGACTCCAAGTGCCTTTTGAATATCTCATATCCACCTTTTTGCTTAAATTTATAAATTTGCACCAATAATTGTAAGCAACTTTAAAATTATCATTTTTTTTTTGTATTTTCTTGAAATGAATCTTGAAAATATCGGAAGTAAGAATTTTTTGGGGTTGTTATTCAATCTCCACTTGTTATTGATGTTGTTGTTACTCCACCTCTACATATTGACTTTTGCTTTTTTGTATTGAAAAATCTTCCATAAATTGATTTTTATTCATATTTGATATATATGAATATTGAGCAAATCTCCTATTACTTGAAAATTTTTTACTACTTGTCTTTTTTGATAATAAATAAAATTAATTATATAAATAAATTATATAATTAATTATGAAAGATAATGAAAAATGATAATAATAAATAATAAATAAAATTAATTATAGAGATAAATTTTATAATTAATTATTAAATTGTATAATAGAAAGATAATAATAATTAAATTATAGAAATTAAAATTGGAATTAATAAAAAATAAAGAGAAAATTTAATTGAATTTGAGAAAATTTGATTGAAAGATTGAGAGAGTATTGAGAATTGAAAGAATAAGAAATGAGCATAAATGAGAGAGTTGAAAGATTCAGTGAGATAATTGAAAGATTGAGTGAATATTTATAAGAGAAACTTAAAAAAAAATGTATATAAAAAAGGGGCTAACAGATATTTGCAAAGGTTGTCTTTGCATTGAAGTTTTGCAAATAGGGGTGTGCATAATTTGGTTCAAACCGTAAAATCGGATCGAACCATTTGAAAATTACGGCTTGGTTTGGTTTGGATTATAAAACGGTTTGGTTTGGGTTGAAAAATTTTTTAAAAACGGTTTACGGTTTGAACAGTTTTCAAACCAAACCAAACTGTAAACCGTATATACATATATAACACGGTAATCTATAAATAAGCAGCCAGCAATAATATATAAATGTGTACAGTAGTCAACAGTCAGTAGCCAACAGGAATATATATATATATATATATATATATATATATATATATATATATTTACACAACAACCAACACAGCAGTTAGCAATTCATATATGCATACATACAAAGAACAACAGACACTCATAAATACACATAACAACAAATACAATATTTTATAAATATATACAACCACCACTAATTAATATATAATAAAAATAATAATGCAGTAATCTATTTCTTAAAAATAAAACATATCCAGCACCTAATACCTCATTTTTTTTTCACGAAAATTTCTTTCTCCCCTTCCTGCGTTTAGCACCGTAGCACACTTTAAATTTTTGTGATTCTTTCTCAGCAAAAAGGAACCATAGCACCATCACCATCTTTTTGGTCTAAGTTCTCATCTGAAGCACCAGTCAACTCACCGTTGCTCAACTCATCATCGTCGTCGGTAAGTCATCAATTTACTTTAGAACCCAATGATGCATCTATTCTTGTTCATATTGTTATCTATTTTGGCTTAATCATCCTATTCCTTATTTTCATTAATAGGTTATATTTTTTAATAAATTTTAGACATGTTTACTACACATTAAAGTAATATATTAATATCACATTTTGATCTGGAGATTTGGCCAAATTATTATCAATTGATGTTAATTTACAATATTAAAACTTAAAGTTGTATGAGTATATTGCATTAATATAAGTATAAAAAAGTAAATAGTTTATGTTAATTAATCAAATGATTTAATTAATTAAATGATAAAATCTAAGGGTAAATGGGTTCAATTTAATTAATTTAAGGGTAATCTCTTTAATTAATATTAATATACTATTATCTAATGTATAGTTAATTAATCAAATGGTTTAATTAATTAAATGGTAAAATCTAAGGGTAAATGGGTTCAATTTAATTAATTTAAGGGTAATCTCTTTAATTAACAGTAGTATAATATTATCTAATGTATAGTATAGGAAAGTAAATAGTTTGTGTTAATTAATCAAATGGTAAAATTTAAAGGCAAATTGGTTCAATTTATTAATTAATTTAAGGTTAATCTCTTTAATTAATGTTAGTATGATATTATCTAATGTATAGTTCATTAAATTTTGTAGATGGAAGACATCAATGATGAGTTCCCATTAGGAGAGAGAGGAAGTTCATCTTCCTTACCTCAAGTTGAGAGCAATAATAGTGACTCTTCAGTAGCAAAAATAAAATTTATGAAGGAAAGATATAAGGTATGGGAGCATTTTACCAAATTTAAATCTAATGGGGAAAACAAATGTAAATGCAATTATTGTGGTCAAGTGTACATGGATATCTTTACAAAGGATTAATTACATGTGCATCACATGCCATTTCATTGATAATTATTGGCAATTGCATAAGAAAATTTTAAATTTTTTTCCTATCACCAGTCACACTGGTCAATCAATTGGGAAGACAATTGAGAAATGTTTGCTTGAATGGGGTTTTGAAAAAGTCATGACTATCACTGTTGATAATGCTAAGTCTAATGATGTTGTTATAGGGTATGTAAAGAATAAAATAAACAATTGGGGTGGAAGTGTTTTATGTGGAGAATATTTGCATGTGCGGTGTGTTGCCCACATTGTTAATTTGATTGTTAAGGATGGATTGGAATTAGCAGAAAATCATATTGCTCGCATTCGAAATGTAGTGAAATATGTTCGACAGTCTCCAGCTAAGTTGCAAAAGTTCAAATTATGTGTTGAGGAAGAAAAAATTCAGAGTAAGAGCTTGTTATGCCTAGATGTACCTACTAGATGGAACTCTACATATTTGATGTTGGATATAGCTCAGAAGTTTCAGAAGGCCTTTGATAGGTTCGCAGAGAATGAGCCTCATTTTTCTAAACAACTGGAAGAATCACTAGAATCTAGTGAATCTAATGAATCCAATGCTCGAGATCATTTAAAGAAGCCACCAATAGATGAGGATTGGGATAAAACTAGACAATTGACCACATTGTTAGAAACTTTTTATGACCTAACACTTCATGTATCTGCAACATCACATGTGACTTCGAACTTATGCTTCCACAAGATTAGCAATGTGTTTTGTCTCTTAAGAGAGTGGAGTTTAAGTGACAATTTTGATTTTGCTTCAATGGCATGGAAAATGAAAGAGAAATGTGACAAGTATTGGGAAAATCTGGGGAAACTAAATGTTTTGTTGTTTGTGGCTATAGTTCTTGATCCTCGATACAAACATGAATATGTGAATTTTGGGATTCTCAATTGTATGATGATGATGTGGCTACTTTGGTCCAATGTAAAGTGAAATCAGCTTTGAATGAATTGTTTGATGAGTATAAAAAGCCAATTGAGCATACAAGTGCAACTACTATAAGTTTTGATTCAAGTCAACAGACTGAGACTCAAAGACGATTAAGAAAAGATTTATTTCTTAAAAATCTATTTAAGAAGCATAAGGCAAGCCAAAATATGGTGGAAAACAAAACTGAGCTAGATAAGTATTTGGATGAGGATCTTGAAGAGGATGGTGCTTTTTTTGACATTTTGGCTTGGTGGAAACTAAATAGTTCTCGATTTCCAACTATTACACAAATTGCTCGAGATGTATTGGCAATTCCTATCTCCACAGTCGCGTCAGAGTCTGCATTTAGTATGGGAGGTCGCATTCTTGATTCCTTTAGGACATCTTTATCTCCAAAGATTGTATAAGCTTTTATATGTACAAAAGATTGGCTTCGTTGCGTCCCTAAAGGAAATATGGATGAATCACTTGAAGATGTAGAAAAGTTAGAGAAAGGTACATGTCACTCCTTTTGAATATATAATTTTAATTACATTTGTATACGTTTATACTTCAATATGATTTATAATTTAAATTCTATTGTCTTTCTAATAGATATTGCTAGGTTCTCAATGAATGATTTTGGTGGACGCTCTGAAAATGATATTTAAAAGAATACATTCAGTGAGATAAGGTACTTTTTTTAATAAGACATGTTTGATTATGAATTTTAATTGATTCTACATTCATCAATAACACTTGTTAGAACCTTTCCAGGTATGAACGTGTAAGAAACATTTATTTGTCTTCCTATTTGCCAATTGTTTAGTTGATTATTTTTGTATAGTGGCGACCTGATAAAGGGTTGTCAGAATACAGGAAGTATGGATTTGAGATGTGAATATTAACATTGATCTGTTGTGGTAGGGGAGAGATTAGGTGTATGAGAGTGAGTGTGAGTGCTGCAAAATAGAGAGAACAAAATTAATCTCTTAGTGAATTTTTCTCCATTTTCTGTGGGTGATTTTTCCTGTATTAGTTTTTCACCTAAATCTTATGTTCTTGTATGGAGTATTTGTGCATTTTTTATTTTTTCTTCTTTGGGTTTCATGACTAATTTATAGTGAATTTTATGTGTTTATGATGACATGGTTTGGTATTAAATGTAATGAATTATTGGGTTTTGTTCAAAGAATTGAATTTTTAATTATATAAATCTTCTTTGTTTTATGATTAAATTATAAGTTTTTGTTTACGAGGTCTTTCATGTTACTGTGCTTTTAGTTTTTCTACTTGTATAGGTTGTACTTAGCTGGGCATTTGTTGGATGCATGCATGTAGATTATCGGATTAGGGCATTTGGAGCCAGGAAAAGGCTACCATTTCCCTGATGGGTGTGTTACAAATTAGCTTTAAAGTGCTTTATGCTATTTCTGTTTATTTGTTGCTTTACTTTTTATGTGAAGATTCTTGTATCCTTTCTAAATGTGTCCATAGTTATGTTATCCAGAAGTGGTGCTACTTGTATATGCATGTTTTTTTTTTTGGAAAATTAAAAAGTTTTTTTTTTCTTGGCCATATGTTGAATGTGCTTTGTTTTAGGTTTGTGTTTATGATGCTATTACTATAAATTAAACATGCTATGTTTATGATAGTATTATTATAATTTTATTAAATTTCACATATAGAAGACATCGATGATGATTTTTCACTAATTATGTCTTTTAATCATGGTTATTATTCATTTATTTTTTCTTGAATTTGAAAAATTGAAAGTGAATACTTTTTATTCGATTTGAACCGTAAACCGAACTGCACCAAACCGTATATTTTCAGTTTGGTTTGTAATTTAAAATGGTTTGGTTTGGTTTGAAATTTTTTCAAACCGTTTTTTTCAATTTGGGTTGAAAAATATTGTAAATCGTACCAAACCGGATCGTGCACACCCGTATTTGCAGGGGATCGTTGATCCCCTGTAAAAATTGAAACATTTGGTCCCCTACAAATATAAACATTTGCAGGAGACCATTGGTCCTTTTTTTTAAATTTAAAAAATAAAAAATTTTAATAATTCCAGTTCATAAAGCTTTGAACTGTCGGTTTATAAATCGGCCGTTCGACGGTTCAAAAATAAAAAAACCGGAATCGAATTATCAGATTTGGTTTTGGTTCTAGTTTAGGCTGGTTTTGGTTTTGACGGTTTCAGTTCTAATTTTATCTGGGTTGGTTTTGGTCCGGTTCATAGGCCAAACCGGCCCATGACCAGGTCTGCTTGGAAGATCATGGAAGGAGTACTCAAGAACATTGATTATGCAGTCAAGTATCAGTGGTGTGATTCGGCCTGCTGGGTGTCATGAGTGGGATGGGAACTTTGTGCTAAGCACGTTGTATTATGGAGAGTATCAGAACACTTGTGCTGGTGCAGATACTTCAAAGAGAGTTACAAGGAAGGGATTCAAGGTGATCACAAGATCAACAGAGGCACAAAGGTTCACTCCTGGTAGCCTCATTGCTAGGGGTAGTTGGTTGCGGGGAACAGGATTTCCATTCTCTCTTGGTCGGTAAATTTGATTAAAATGAGCATGTGGCTGTAGTTGATCTAGTTCTTAGGATTTGGGTAATTGTGTCGTGCGGCCATGGTTGTAATTGTTGCTCATAAATAAGAGCATAGTATTTGCACCCCCCTTGTAATAAGGCATACTCATTTCAGCCTAATTCAGACAAAGGTGGTCAACCATTGTGTACTTATCCAATTATGAAGGTTGAGACTAAAACATAAGAAAGAACTGAGTAGCAGGGATCATTGACCATTGAATTAGCGTAATATATTAATGCAATAATATGTCTCTCTAAATAATATATTATTATATAATTATATATTATTTTATTTTTAATTTAAATAATATATTATTTAAATAATTAATTAAATAATTAAAATTAAATACACATAATTTTATTAATTATATAATGCGACTGAATTGTGAAGGGTGTGTGCTCCTTTCTTAATTAGCTGAAGGCACCCTTCTCAGAAGGGCAAGGTTCAAATTAGGCTATTCAGTTGCTAACTAATCAAGTTAAATAAGAAATAGAAGCTTCGTAATATGTATCATATTAAATAATTAGTGGTTGACAATGTAGAATACAACATATAGTTGGATACCGCGTAGAGCTTAAATTATGCCGTGATTATACTACACTTGTACCATTTGGTCAATGTATTAATCAATTACTTATTTTGAATTTAGTAGATATAAATTCATGTTAACTATGCAGGAAATTACATTTTCCAAACTCAAGGTATGTCTCAAAAATACCTTTTTCCCTTTCAACGGTATAAATCATACTTGCTCATTTAAAATTCAAACCCAATAACTTAAAAATTTATAATAAAAGAGTAAAATTATTATTTTAATTTTTTAAAATTAAAAAAAAAAATTTTCTTTCCTTTCTTTCTCTCTTTTGTTTTCCTTTTCTTTTTCTTTATCTCTCTTTTTTTCTTTTTTATCGCCACTCAATTATATAACTAAAGCCAATAACTAATCATTAATTCTTTCAAGTGTACACTTTGTGACAAAACAAAATGCATATGCACATTCACATCCAATTGATTCATCACAACGATATTGTGAACATTTACACTTAAACAATATGTCTCTTTTATCGGAATAATGATCGATATCCATTATCCATCTCAACCTTTGGTATCCCTTCAACAACTTCCACATATTCTCCATCCCAAACAACAATCCATATCTTTTTTGTCGCTTTCATCTCTTCCCACCATCATTGGTTTCTCGTCTCACCTAATTGCAAGCCAAGGTTAGGCCATCACATCATTATCTCATTCGTCTTCATCCCACTTGTCTTAGTTTCATCCAAAAAAAGCTACAGTAAATACCACAAACATTGTTCTACTCCTTTTTTTTCTTATTTCTTCGGCATTTTCAACTATGAATTGTAAACTTTGTCTTCAAATTTGGTGGTTACAATTAGTTTTGTATGTTTTTCATTGTTGTGGTTGTATGGGTATTGAGGGTTGAGAAAACATGTTGTATATTGTTTTTTGGTAGTGTGTTCAGGAGATGATTGTGGTGAGGGATGTAGAAACATGACGAAGAGTAGTGGTATTTTTGATTTTTGTGGTTGTTATGGTACTTTTAGTGTTGTTTATTGCGGTGGGGCGTGTGAAGAGGTGCTAAATTGTATAGGCTGGGGTGCGGATAGGCAAGTATGGTTAAGCACATAAAAGATAAGTAGTTGAATTAGAGAAGAGGAGATTGGAGAAGAAATAATGTTGATTGGCTAGAAATGTAATTTCAGTCGTAAGCAAAATTTTGTAGGTTTGTTTGAAGGACAATAGGGTAATATTACCTCAATTAGTTAAGGGTAGTATGGTAAATTCTTAAAAAAAAATCCAACAATCAAAGGTAACGAGGTAATTACAATTTATGCACGTGTCAAAGACATTTGTTGTTGTAGATGAGTAAAAAAATGTAATTTATGTTATCAAGGGATGAAAAAGTGTTTTTAGACGAATTTTAAGAGTGTGTTTGATTTTAGTAAATTTTTATTATTAAAAATAAATTTTTTTACAAAGATAAATTAGTTAAAAGATTATTAGATATAAATTATTACTATCTTAGATAAATATTGGAACGTATAAATAATTATTATATTTAGTTGAATGTAGTAAAAAAATTATAAAATATTATTTTACTTAAATGTCCTAAAATTTATTAGGAATAATTGTTCAAAAATATATTTCATATTAGTTGTTATATTAATTAAAAATAAATATGTTTTTGTCATTAAAAAATAATACATAAGAATATAACTGTAATAAAATCAATATTATTTGATAATCCTTTTATATAAAAAGTAGATATGATACTCTGATATCTTATATTATTTATCACATCACTATTAATTATAAAATATTATTTAATTTTTTTGATAAATTAAACAAAATATTATTAATAATAAAAAATAAATTAATAAAGTAATTTATCATTGTTTTAAACCACACATCCATAAGAGGAAAATTGTAATTCACTATTAATTATATATATGTTTCCACAAATTATATCCCGAGCACACAATCACATTGGTGTTGAGGGTAAGACCTGTTTCTATTAAAAAATTGTGGTGCAACTAGCCAAAGTAGACTATTTCTGCGACAATTTTTATATGGAAATTTGTTTTATTCCAACACCATTTCTTTTAAAAAAAAAAAACACACACTCATTTTTTCAATATGATATTAATCAAGTTTATTCGAGTTCAAAAATAAGTTTAGTTTAAACGAATTTGAGTTTGAGTTTAAAAGTTAAATATTTTCGAGTTTAAATTTGAACTTAAAAGACATTCAACTTACCAAAGTCATAAACTTAGAAATATTTGATATGAATCGATAAAAATAATATTATTTTAACAAATACACATCAGAATTACATCATTTTGATTAATATATATCAAAACAATATTGTTTTAATCCAATTTTTGCTCAATTATAATACTAAACCGAGTTTAAAGCTCGATTCAATTTGAACTCAAATCTAACTCAAACTTGACTTCCCTTAGGTAAGTTGAATTCAAACAACTATAAGGAAAGCTTAATAAGTTCAAATTCAACTCTTCTTAAATCAAGTCAAATTCGATTCGACTAAATTCAAATCTAATTATACTTAAATAAACCAAATTAAGTATTCGTTTACTTGTATAAGTAACATTACATGTTTGACGCATGCATTGTTAATTATGAAAGAAAACATCCACCATGTTTTTTCACATGTTTATTGTATATAATCAATGTATAATAAAACTATGTATTTGACATATCAATGGATCAGATTGAGCCGAGCTGACATGTGTTGGGCCAGTCTTGGCTTGGCTTGGCTTGGCCAATCAAACTATCAGGTCGTGTTGGGCCACGACCCATTACAAGTCAAGCCGACTAATCAAATTATAAAGGTCCGCAATACTCCCCGCACTATATAGTGGGTTATATTTCGTGAGACCCTTAATGAGTTGATCCACAGGCTTTTCATAGGTTGGCTTCTTACTTTCAACAATAAAATATTTTTTATCGAAAAGATACAATCCAACAACTTATTTTACCCACCATAAAGAAATATTCAAGTATCACGTTATAATCAAACTTAAATTTTGGTTGTCTCATATATATGAGATTGATAATAAAAACTCAATTTATTTTTTATAAATGTTTAATTTTTTCATTTCTTATCATACTATAACTTCTTTTTATGTTTTCTTTTAGGGTTTAGGGTTTTTACATTTTCTTTTAATTATTTATAATTCATAATTTTTTTATTTTTATTATGATTGACTACAATAGCGGATCATATCAGGTTGGGCCACGAGGCATGACCTAGACAACTTGCAGGCCTAACACGATCCACTACAATAGTAGATCATGCTAAAAATGTTGGGCTTGGGTCAGGTCGGGCCTATGGTCCCCTTGCTATGTCTACTTTGTATACAATTTTTAGTATATATTTAAGTATATAGAAGATTTATTATCATATAATTAGATGATTTTAAATTAAAGATAAAATAATATTTAATCATATAATAACATCACATTATTTATGTATCTAATAGTGTGCTAAAGATATTTGCTCATAGCATTACTCACGAATGAATGCAAACATATTAACATCATCCGATAAATTATTATAAGATAAAATATTTATTATACAATATTTTTTTTTATTCACAATACATTTTCAAAGAAACATCATTATAAGATTAAATATTGATTAAACAATTGTTATACAATATTCTTTTACCTATGTGATATCTTGTTGAGAAACATCACTTCAAGATAATTTGTTTGGGCAACTATGACTACTGACAAGTTACAGGACCAATAATCAAGAACATCCTCATTTTCAAAGAGATAATTTTATTATTATAAATATTTTGTTTTAGCTCAATTAGAATGAAAAATAAATTTTCAAAAATTACTTTTCAAATAGAAATTTTGAAATATTCATATTTGAATAAAATTTTTTTTTTAAGTTCTATAAATACAAAAGACTGATAGGCGAGAAGGGGTGACCTTGAGAAAGTGAGGAGCTAAGTCAAACACATGCATAGACACTCTAGGAATTCGTTAGCTAATTACTCCCCCCTATACATATCATTTTCAAGATATTTTGTAATACCAATTACTAACTATACTTTGAACTTAGCTTTTCTTATTATTACACCGAACCACGTTAAAAGTTTCATCTTTTTTTATTTTATACAATAACCTTAGTTTGCATAAAACTCAAAATTATATATTTTAAATTGGCTACAAGATTTGTTATCATATCTAAATAAAAATTCAATTTGAGGAATTCATTGATGAAGAGACGATTATGACATATTTTTCTCGATGAAAATGAAGACGACGTCTTCATCTTCTCGTCTTCGTTTGCTTAGGAGGGAGACAACTAAAAGAAAGGAAAGAGGGTGGAGATAGTGGTCGTCACTATCATTGGAGATGTTGGCCAAAGAGAGAAGAAAAAAAATCTAAAAAATGTGAGAGAAGAAAAGTCACTTTTTTAAATTAAAAAAGTTAAGGTTGAGATAAAATTTTTAATTTTTAAAATCGAGGAGAAATAAGACAAAATTATAGTTTTTCTTAATATTATTGAAAAAATAACGGTTTTACCTTTAAATTCAATAAAAAATTCTATCAAAAATTGGATGATGGGTGGTATTTGTGTATTCCAACACCGAGTTAAGAAAACTCACTTTTTTTTTTTAGTATGATATTATAATATAATAAATTTATGCACACAAGTGGATGATCATATTTAAATCAAGTTTATTCGCATTTGAAACTAAGCATAGTTAAAGTGAATTCGAGTTTGAGTTTAAAGTTAAGAGTTAAGTATTTTTAAACTTGAATTTATGCTTAAAGAATGCTCAGCTCACCAAATTCATAAGTCTAGAAATATTTGATACGAATCAACTAAAACAATGTCGTTTTTACCAATGCATATCAGAATGATGTTATTTTAGTTATTTTTTGTTTAGTTATAGTACCTAACCAAGCTTAGAGACCAACTCAAATTCAACTTCCCTCAAGAGAGTTGAATTTGAACAGCTTTGAAGAAAACTTAATGAGTTCAAACTTAACTCTTCTCAAATTGAACTAAACTTGACTCAATTCGATTAAAATTCAATCTTATATTAATATCATATAAGAGTGTATGTGTATATAAAATTATTTATGAAAGAAAACATCCGTCATGTTTTTTCACATGCTTTTGTATATAATTAAAGGACAATAAAACTATGTATTAGATATATCAATGGGTCAGATTAGATCAAATAATATTGGGCCAACCTTCACTTGCTTAATCGACCTATCAAGCCGTGTTCGGCCAAGGTCAGTTATATATTAACATTAAATATCCCATAAATTATTATAAGATAAAATATTTGTTATACAATATTTTTTATTCCTAGGATATTTCTAGAGGAGATAAAATATTAATAGAACCAATGGTATGCAATATTCTCTTACCCCTGTGATATTTTGTCTAGAAACATCACTTCCAAAGACAATTTGTTTGAGCAACTATGACTACCAAAAAGCAACAGGACCAGTGATTAAGACAAGAACAAGCAAATATTTTATTTTAGTTTAATTAGAATAAAAACTAAATACAAATATATATTTTTTCAAATCCTATAAATATAAATAAAAGACAAATACAGGAGAAGGAGTGCCTTGGAAAAGTGAGAAACCTAGCCACCAAACACGTGCATAGATAAACTAGCAAGTCGTCGGCTAATTACTCTTCCTCATACATATCATTTTCAAGATATTTTGTAATATTAATTAATAATTATATTGTAAATTTAGGTTTTCTTATTATTACACCGAATTACGTTAAAGGTTTTATCTCTTTTATTTTTATATTTTATTTTATACAATAACCTTGGTTTGCATAAAACTCAAAATTATATATTTTAATTGGTTACAAGATAAGTTATCAAATCTAAATAAAAATTTAATTGGGTAAGAAATTAAAAAAAAAAAGAAAAGAGGAAAAAAGAAAATGATTATACTGGTAAGAGGGCGGGCGGTTGTCCAATTTCAACTGGCATATAGAATGAGAAATATTTGTTTTATAGTGGCGCAATCATCGGCTAAGAAATTGTGTTGAGCTTTTCAACACCATCACATGATATGAATCATTTAAATGTAAACCAACCCATCCAAATAAAATTCTTGGTCTCTTCACTTAGCATTGGCACCAGATTCTGACTCAGTCTTCTCACATCTTTACAATCTCTCTCTCAGCAGTCAGTCATATTATGAAATTTGACTAGGGCATTCTGGATTTGCTCTTCTCACTTATTCGGAATTCCTCCATTCATATTGTAGAGTATAATCAAAGAAATATATTCGTGAATGTTGAACAAGTCTATATATATAAATCAATCATTTCATTGGATTTGGACCCCTCATATATTTTCTCTCATATATAATTATAGTATATGTTTAGTCAAATCCATGAAAAAGACTCTTAAGCAAGTAGACAATTTACTTGTTCCATAGCAATGACAAGCGGCTTCACTTTCGCACCACTATTTCTATTAAATTAAAACCATATGCATAGCCCATGGATTAAAAAATATATATATCATCTATGAAGCTCGCATTTGGTGCTCAATTTCAGGATTTCTGAAAAAGATTCATGACCCACTTTATTTAATTTCCCGTATAATACAGCTGTGTACATCCCAAGTCATGGATTTTCTCCACTAATTTAATATGCCGCGTCTGAATAATAAAATAATTTAAATGTTTTTGTCGGGTCGGGTATAATGGCTGCTATTTTCATCGTTCGGATGATTTTCTAGCCACGTTTACCATTTTCTTTGTAATTAAATGAATATTAATCAAGTATAGTAGGGTAAAATACAAGTATTTTTAATTTTAATTAATTTATAATTGTAATTAACAAAATTATTAAGAAGTATCGAAGAAAGAGCTTCTTATCTTTGCCTCCCTCCCTCCCTCCCTCTCCCTTCTATAAATGCACATTCTACTCGGACATCTTCTTCACATATCTCACAGAGATTATTTTTAAACAAACTAAGTACGATGGATTCCATCAAGTCCTTTAAGGGCTACGGCAAAGTTGATCCTGCTGAAGAACAAACATTCCGGAAAAGGACACGGAAGCGTTTGATCGTTTTAATTGTCTCTGCCGTTGTTCTTGTTGCTGTCATCATCGGAGCTGTTGTGGGGGTAGTAGTGCACAAGGGAAAAAGTTCTTCTGATGATTCAATTCCGGCATCTAGTATGACCCCGGCGGAGTCTCTCAAAGCGGTTTGCAGTGTGACCCGATACCCCAGTTCTTGCTTCTCCAGTATCTCCAGTCAGGCGGGCGCCTTCAACACTACTGACCCAGAAATGTTCTTCAAGCTCTCTTTACGTGTCGCCATTAATGAGATGTCGAAGCTGTCGGAAGTTCCATCTGCGCTCATGGAGAAAACCGATGATGCTCAAGTTAAAGCTGCTTTGACCGTTTGTGGAACAGTGTTCGATGATGCAGTGGATCGGCTCAACGATTCTTTATCTTCCTTGGAGGGAGAGAATTTGTCCTCATCAAAGATTGATGATATGAAGAGTTGGCTCAGTGCTTCAATCACTGACCAAGAAACATGTTTAGATGCTCTGAACGAGCTAAACTCAACTCATTATGGAAACTCCTCCATTGTAGAAGATATCACAACTGCCATGGAGAACTCTACACAGTTTGCGAGCAATAGCTTGGCCATTGCAGCAAAGATAGTTAGTGTACTGTCCAATGTTAAAGTTCCCATTCATAGGAGGTTACTTGGTTTTGAAAGATCAGATTCTTCAGGGTTTCCGAGATGGGTTAGCGCCGGCGATAGGCGGCTTCTCCAGGAGTCCAAGCCTACACCGAATGTCACGGTGGCGGCGGACGGCACTGGGGATTTCACCAAGATCAAGGATGCTGTAAATGCGGTGCCTAAAAAGAGTAAAGCAAGATTTGTGATATATATTAAAGCGGGAACTTACAAAGAGAATGTGATTTTGGATAAAAATAAGTGGAATGTGATGATGTATGGAGATGGCCAAACAAAGACTACCGTTTCCGGAAGCTTGAATTTCATTGATGGAACTCCTACATTCTCTACAGCAACCGTTGGTAAGTATACTCTTCTTTAACTTTTTTTTTTTTTTGGCTAAGTACTCTTCTTTAACTTTAACTTTTCATTGTTGGCATTTGCATATTGATGGTAACAATAGATATTAGTCTCATTCTTGGTAAAAACTTTACAAATTTATGCACATTAAAATAACTAAGATATGTGATTTTTGCCATTCAAAAGTTAAGTTATTCAAGTGGTTAGGTCTGATTTTATGAAAGACATTGACTGCCCACCTAATTTTCTTTTAGCTTAATCTCTAAGATTATTGATTACATTGGAACCAATGAGGAGAGGATACGTGGGCTAGCTTATAATGAACAAAGATGAGAACCCACATGGATACCTGTTTCCATGTGAATATGATTTGCTTCAATTACCTAAAATTCTGAAATTGTTCTCCATTAAACCAAAATTGGTTTGAATACAAATAAAAAACTATTGGACTTGTTACCCCACCATGTGCATATCTAGCTCATCTTTAAAGGACAAATATCATGCGTGTGGCCCCATAATGTTGTCTCTTTCATTCATTTCAATTTTCAAGTCAATACCTGGTCTGACCTGCAATTTCAATTGCGATCTCAAATTGGCGTGATATATATGAAGATATGTAGGAATTGGCTTTATTCTTGTAGTTGGATCCAAGGAGGAAGTAGCCTTTAGTGATGCTTTTGTCTCGCACATCATGGCCGCTAATCCAGTTGTTCACATTAATCAATGGTTTAAAATGCCTTTTCTAGAGAATGTTTCTAACTACTCAAAACTTGAATATTACTGGGAAACTTTTGCAGATAACTCACATTACATGTTTTACTTAATTTTTGGGGGGGTTGTGTTTTTTCTGATGGCCTCAACATTCAGCATTAGAACATGAATTCCCCACTAGTGTCTCTGTGTTCTCATCTTATAAATATGCATTAATCCCTAGGAAGTTGTGTTTGAATATCTTTATTTTATTCATATACATATACTGTAAAAAGCAACATGCTAACTTTTGTTACTTTTTATAAATGCTTTTATCTTATGACCCATTAGTTATGAATAAATGATTTACTAACTAAAACTTTTGTCTATGATCATCAGCTGTTGCTGGTAAGGGCTTCATGGCAAAAGACATGACTTTCATCAACACAGCAGGCCCAGAGAAACACCAAGCAGTGGCCTTTCGATCTGGCTCCGATCAGTCGGTATATTACCGGTGTACCTTCGATGCATTTCAGGACACTCTGTACGCCCACTCCAACCGCCAATTTTACAGGGAATGTGACATTATAGGCACCATCGACTTCATCTTTGGCAATGCTGCTGTTGTTTTCCAAAACTGCAACATCAAGCCTAGGCAGCCTCTGGCTAACCAATTCAACACCATCACAGCCCAGGGCAAAAAAGACCCAAATCAGAACACTGGCATTTCAATTCAGAAGTGTACATTTTCACCTCTGGCCACTCTAACAGCCCCAACATACCTTGGTAGGCCTTGGAAAAACTACTCCACTACAGTCATTATGCAATCTGATATTGGGTCATTCTTGAATCCATTGGGCTGGAAAGAATGGATCAGCAACGTTGATCCACCAAGTACCATATTCTATGCTGAGTACCAAAACACCGGCGCGGGCTCAAGCACCGGTCAGCGGGTTAAATGGCCTGGTTATAAGCCCAGTCTGACAAATGTTGAAGCAGGAAAATTTACAGTGGGGACATTTATCCAAGGAAGAGTATGGTTGCCAGAGACTAGTGTTACATTTGAACAAGCCTTATGATTTAAAGAGGTTGGTTAGAGAGGTAGATAAGATAATTCAAGGCCAAGAGTTTGATATTGGTGAAACATTGAGATACAGTTTGTGTGTGTATGTGTTTGTGCTTTTGGATTTGTTCTCTTTTTTGTAACATTCTTTAGAATACAAGTGAAAGTATAAGTAAATTTCATGAAGATGAGATAAGAATGAACAAGAGTGAATCTGTTTCTGAATTTTGTATTCTGTATATGGATTAATTGTGATGGCATCAAATTCAGAAAGTCATCTTTTTAATTACCAAACCACAAAGAGAAAACAAAATAAATGCAGTCTTCTATAGGAAAAAAAATTACTTGATCTTAGCCAACATTACCATACTTCACTCCTTTTACACAACAGATCCAACTCCAGATTCATATTTCTAACTTATAAAACTCATGGAGAAAATTTTATTTTGTGTGACAAGATACATACACTTTGAAACGATCTTGTTGCACGTGATTAGTCGATAGATATATGATTTTAAGAACTAGTTCAAACCCTTACTTATTAGGAAAAAAAGGAAAAATTATTTTGGCAGTTAAAAGTAAATTAAACCGAAGTCTAACCATTTGGACTATCCTACTCTGTAGTTTGACCGAGTATAAACTCAAGTTTAACTGATTGCTAAGTTTATGTTTATATTATTTGAAACCACTTTGTTGCACCTGATCAATAGCTAGATGTATGATCTTAAAATCGATTTGAATTAGTCGATACACTAATTAAACGCTCATATGTTAGGAAAAAATGAAAACCATTAGTTGAAAACTATTTTAATAGTTCAAAGTAAATTAAACTAGAGTCTAACCGTTCGAACTATCCTAATATGTAGTTTGACTGAGTAAAAACTTGAGTTTAATCGATTATTAAGTTTATATTTATGTTATTTGAAATTACTTTGTTATGTAAGATCAATATTTAGATATATAATTTTTAAAAACTAGTTCAGAGTAGTCAATAAATCGGTTAAACCCTCACTTAAAAAAAAACAAAAACCATTAATTAAAAACTATTTTACTAATTAAAAATAAATTAAACTCAAGTCTACTCGTTCAAATTACTTTAATTTATAACTTAACTAAATAAAAACTTGGGTTTAACTGATTGTTTATATTATTTAAATAAATTATTTATTTTTATATTATAAATTAAGTTTATGTTTATGTTATAAATAAATAAATATATTAAAAACAAAACTTAAATTTTATTAAGTAATTGAGTGACCTAAAATGATAAATAAGTGATTTTTATATTGATAACAGGAAAATATGGTATTTCTTGAAAGGGGAGGAAAGAAAAAGGATGGAAAAAATAATAATAAAAAAAGAAAACGCTCATTTTGATGCGGTAACTTAAAAAGAGGGGAAACGACAATCGAAACCCGTGGGCGGACAAAGTGAATTGAGGAAGTCGGTTTCAAAGAAAGCGTCAGAGAACTCACATCACACTCGCCGTCCATTCTCAACTTCTTTTTATATATAAGGACGATGCGGAGATTCGTACTTTTTGCCAGTCTCAGAAACCACTTTAGGCGCCGCTTTCACTCTCATTATATCAATCAAAATCAAACCCATCTTCTTTCTTCTCGTTTCTTATCCTCTTCAATGGCTTCTTCCAAGTCATCTCCTGCTGTCACCATTGACACTATCAACCCAAAGGTTGTTGATTTTCAATGTTTCTCTTTCTGTTTCGTTTGTTTGATTGGATATGTCTTTGAAGGTGGTGACTTGATTGTTAGTTTACATTGTTTCTCCATCTGGATTTGTCTTCAAGGTTCTTCTTTGATAGTTTTTTTTTTTTTAAAAATTATTATTGTCGATATGGAGTGTTTCTCCTTCTGGGTTCATGTTTTCCTCCTTTTATTGAGTTATTAATTTCTTTGTTTTATATTATAAATGTTTCGATTCACTGTTTCATCGCTTTTTGTTGTCATATACTGTTGGTTTGAGGTGCTTGTAAATCGGGGATTGCTTTTTATTTATTTATAACAAATTTTATTAATGATTACTTTTAGGCTTTCTAGAGTTGATTCCTTGTGTTGTTCAACTTCTTTCATTTTAGAGTCGGTTTAGTTCTTAAATTTAAGTAGTATGTAAATATGCGTGTATGTTAACGCTTTCATGTTTATGTTTGCATGGAAACTTCTTGTTGTGCTTCTTAACGTTTATTTTGCCTTTTAATAAAGTATAAGGCTTTAATTTGTGCCGTTTTAGTACTGGAAATGTACTTAATTTGGTCATCTATATTTTTATGCGGATTTTAACTGTCCATTTTGATTTAAGCAGGACAAATAGGCCTGGTGGTTTTTGGAATCACTTCTCCAACTAATTGTAAAGTAGGTTTACGGAATCAAAATCCTCGTAGAAACAAGATTGAATGATTGTTGAGCTTTATCTTGTTTTTTATTTGGGAGTGATTTAAAGAATATGCAAAAGGCTTAGTTCAGTTACATAAGAACTTGATGAAGTTATGCTTGTGTTTATTTTTCTTCCTCTTTTATTCATTTGTTAATTAAGTTCTTCAACTTTTTAAAACATTGAAACTTGTATTGATTTCAGATAACTGAGTCATTTCATTAGAAAGGATTAATGAACTTTCTTGCAATTGATATGGAAACTTGTTCTAATTCTCATTTTTAAGTCTTCTTTTTGAGTTCTCGGTTGCCAATATTGTTGTTCTTGTCTGGTCCTCTCATTAGATTTCTGTTTTCTTCATTTGTCAGGTTATAAAATGTCAGTATGCTGTTCGTGGCGAGATTGTAATCCTTGCCCAGGTAACTGCAATCAGCTGCAGGATGGCAAGCTTTGTTTTATCATTCTAGGGGCACATGAACTTGCATATTAAAATGATTAAAGCAGCTGTTAGGTGGTGCACTTGATGCTTCACTCGTACTGCTGCTTCAATGCATGTGTTGGCTTACAAGATGAAATGGCATAATCTTTTATGTTTAAGAGCTGGAGCAATCACTTTGTTTGTCATGTTCTGTTATATTGTTGTTTTCTATAAGGAATTGTATGTGTAATTTATAAATGATCATTTAATATGACAATATTTTCCTGTCACAGAAGTTGCAACAAGAGTTACAGGCTAAGCCAGGTTCTCACCCCTTTGACGAGGTAAATATATACGCTCTCATTATTATGCACATTAAATGGAAATACAGGGAGTATACAGCATGATTCTGTTACTCTGTTTTAGACTGGTCTTTATCATGCTATTCATTTATGTATAATTATTCTACTCTTTGATGCTTTTGTAATTTCTTGAGAAATTCTTCTCGCTGGAATATTTGCCATTGTGAAGCATTGATTCAGAAAATTAAGGGTAAATAAAATTACGATATGTTCGGGAGCCCTTGTCCAAACAAGTAATATAAACTCCTTAACAAAATATGTTTAAAACTCTGTTACTTCCCTGATTATTTTTTTCTGAGCTTTGCTTTGTTTGTTGATTCTTAGATTCTATTTGTTGTGTTTCTGGGATGATATGTTACACAGATACTATACTGCAATATTGGAAATCCCCAGTCTCTTGGTCAGCAGCCAATAACATTTTTCCGAGAGGTTGGTTTGTTTCTAAGTTAATGCTACCAAGTACTCCAGTCCTAGTTCTTCTGAAGCCATTCTAATTGGCATCATATTTTTTAGGTCCTTGCATTGTGTGACCATCCAGCTATTTTGGACAGAAGCGAAGCACAAGCTTTGTTCAGGTAAAAAACTAAACAGCAACTTATATGCTTTCGGGGCAATGCATCTACCATTTTCATTTGATTGCTTATATTTTAATCTCCCAACAGAGGTTTTAGTATTCTGATTAACCAGCTACATTAGTTTAATCAAATGAAGTTTATTTTTAATGTCACTAGTCTGAATAAAACAATGGTACATGCCACTACTTTTAATTCAAAAAGTAAACTGCTGTATGGTTAAACTGTTTGTTCTCTATACATGTAAGCAGAAGAAACCCCGGAGCATGATGCTCTGAGTCTATTACTTTGTCGCTAAATCATTTCACTTATTCTTCTACTATTTGGTAAATGACATTATTTTTTATTTTTATTTTGTTGAAATGTCTAACTTTGAGCTAGTTATTCATCTCCAATTAGTTGCACTTTATTTGCAGAGATTTCTATATTGTAATGAACGACTAGTTTTTGTTTATAGAGGTATCTCCTGTAACTTGGTTTGTGATGTTCTGCAGTACTGATTCCATTTCGCGAGCTTGGGAGATTCTGGATCAAATTCCTGGAGCTGCAACTGGTGCTTATAGTCATAGTCAGGTTATGATGAATGATCAAAGCAGAGGAAAATGATTTAATACAATACTTATGATCATATTTATGGGGCTCTTAATTTATTTCTTTTCACATCAGGGTATCAAGGGATTACGTGATACCATCGCTGCTGGAATTGAAGCTCGTGACGGTTTTCCTGCTGACCCAAATGATATTTTCTTGACAGATGGTGCAAGCCCAGCTGTAAGTGACTTTTCAACCCACTTTTTTTTTTAAAAGCGAGTAATCTCCAAATGATGTGATTTCCAATTTTAAGATTCTTTTTAATTGATTTTTTTCCTCCACAGGTCCATGTGATGATGACTTTACTTATAAGATCAGAGAAAGATGGAATCCTTTGTCCCATTCCTCAGTACCCACTATACTCTGCTTCAATTGCTCTCCATGGTGGCACTCTTGTATGTTTATTTTGCATAAATGCTATTAATGTTGTGTATTTAATTGTCAGTTGCTTGAATAGACATTCTTTTTTTCAAAGTTTAGCTGGCTTTGCCTAGTTTAGACTTAACCAGCTAGTGATTGCTTTGACTTTTTGGTTGACCTGATTTGGTAAAAGTGGAGCTTGCATTTTTCGTATGATCTGTTGCATTATGAAGATCTTTATGAGTAATAGTCTTGTCTGATGATTGTAGGTTCCTTATTATCTCGATGAAGCAAGGGGTTGGGGATTGGAAATATCAGAGCTTAAGAAGCAGTTGGAAGATGCCAAGGCCAAAGGTATTACTGTTAGGGCCTTGGTTGTAATAAATCCAGGGAACCCAACAGCGCAGGTAATTAATGCATAACTATCTGGCTGAAATAAAAATTTTAATTAGTTTTTGTGATCTATTATTATCTAAAAGAGGCTGCCTTAATATAGCTGATTACTGGCTTGTTTACCCCATTGTATTTTTTAACCTTACCTTCAGGTTCTTGCTGAAGAGAACCAGCAAGACATTGTGGAGTTCTGTAAGCAAGAAGGTCTTGTTCTTCTTGCAGATGAGGTGGGTGAATTTGAACCGTATTTTATTTCCATTAACTGGTCAAATCTTGCATGTTTGGAAAATTTATATTTCTGATCTGCTCAACTGTGTTATTCAGCTAATAGAGAGGCCTTTAGTAATGTCCAGTGCGTCTTATACAGGTATACCAGGAAAATGTTTATGTTCCAGAGAAGAAATTTAACTCTTTCAAGAAGGTTGCCCGATCTATGGGGTATGGTGAGGAGGACATATCCCTAGCATCTTTTCAGTCAGTCTCTAAAGGTAAATTCTTTTTTATTTTATTTATAATGATAAAGATGTGGAGAAGCTTTTGCAAGCAATTGAATTTTAGTTTTAACATGAATACATTCTACTGTTGTTTTCAGGTTACTACGGGGAGTGTGGAAAAAGAGGAGGTTACATGGAGGTCACTGGGTTTACTCCTGATATAAGGGAACAAATATACAAAATGGCATCTGTGAATCTTTGTTCTAATATTTCTGGTCAAATTCTTGCAAGCCTTGTCATGAGTCCACCCAAGGTTTATATTTACCTTGCTTTAGATATATTTTCACCATTTGTATGCTGACTTAGCCATTTAATGAATCCAGTTATGGGAAAGCTGGAGAAAATCATAGTTATCAAAGGCGCACTTAGGTGACCCTTCACTCAAGGCAATGTGGCCATTGCCTTGAGTATGGTTAAGATGATTAATAGGCCAAAGACTATTGCTTTTAGTGTTTTTTTGACTCTTTTGGAGAAGCTTTAGGCAAAAAAAAAAAAAAAAATTCACGCTTTATTATCATCTAGGTTATCTTTGACTAGATTTGAGAGTTATGAAAATTTTTGGACAATTTTCGAAAGAGTGTTAGGCTTATCGGCAGGTTTTGGACAATTATTTGCTAGATATGAGAGTTCTTGGCCATTTTTAAGTCTTTGATAAGGTTTGAGGTTGTCGAAGAGATTAGCAATAAGTTTTACTGTCGTCAAGAGGTTGATGGTGAGTTCTAAGGTCGTTGAAGAGGTTGTCAATGAGTTCTAACATTATTGGAGAGTTTGCTTGAGAGATTTAAAGTTGTTGGAAAATGTTTCTTTTCTTTTTTTGGGTAATTGGGGAACCCCACCTGCTTTGGGTTATCGGATAAATTGGTTGTCACTAATCCCTTTTATAGTTGCCAGCGAGGTCTAGCATGATAACATGTTGCCAGTTGGATCTGAGACTGCTCATAAAGTTCCAACCAATTTTTTATTGTTGGTGTAGTAAAAAATGGAAATGGAAAATTTTTTAGTGGAATTTTTTAATCGCCTTAGATAAAAAAGCAATGTCTTGCCTTGCCTTGCCTTTTTTTTGTCTAGGCAATAGGATCTTTCATTGCCTTTTGGTGTTTTTGGCCTTTGACAACTACGGAGAAAAGTTGAGAAAAAAAAAGGAGGGAGGAATGGGTGAGCTTTTGGGTGTGTGTGTATTGGGTAATCTGAGAGTTATACATTGTGATGATAGTCTTTCTGTCTCCTACTAATTATGTACTAGTTCATTTATCCATCCGTTTATGTTCTATTTTCATGATTAGAGTTTAGCTTTGAATTAGGTATGCTTTTACATGATGCTGTAGTATAATATATATACATATATACGGAAGGGGCCATTTCATTCTTTCCTTTGGGAGATTATGAAGTATAAAACCCTTGGTTTCAACTGGCAATAGGGTTGTTGAAACAGGTGGCTCTATAATTTCTTTCAAATAAAGTACTTGGGGTATGTTGTTAGGTGTGCATATTTTGTGCTTCTAGTCAAACTTAATAAATGTATGCAGGTTGGAGATGAATCGTATGAATCTTACTGTGCAGAAAGGGATGGAATTCTCTTGTCATTAGCTAGGCGTGCAAAGGTCAGTTTAACTTATATGAGTTGATACGGTGGCCACAATTTAGAAGGAATTGGATAACTATATAAATTGGCAAAATAATATATGATCCTAAAGCTCATATTTAAGGGCTAATCTGTGGGAAAGTACTGAAAAGAGCCAGGAAAACTTTTATTTAGAGACACTCTATGGGAAAAGGCTTATCTGTTAATCTTAGTGAAATGTGTATGGCAATTTTATGGTTTTGTAGTTAAATGGTCCCTTGTGTTGGCTCAACCGCAGTTATGTGACATTTAATTTCATAGTTGCTCCTCAGAAATAGCACAAACATATATACTCAACCTGAGGCTACAAATTATTCAATAGTTTTCCAATCTCTAGTGCTGAAATTTTTTTCCAATATTCCAATGCAGACATTGGAAGATGCTTTAAACAGTTTGGAAGGTATAACATGCAACAACGCAGAAGGAGCAATGTATCTCTTTCCTCGCATTCAATTGCCAGAGAAGGCAATCAAAGCTGCAGAAGCCGCAAAATGTGCTCCTGATGCATTCTATTGCCGTCGTCTCCTAAATGCCACTGGCATTGTTGTTGTTCCTGGGTCTGGTTTCGGGCAGGTAAACATTACAGACTTGTTTGTATCATTTGTAGTCAATTGAACTCTTATGCTAGTCAACTTCTGGTGGTTTAAATTATGTTTGCGGTCTTTTGTATAGGTTCCTGGCACTTGGCATTTCAGGTGCACAATACTGCCTCAGGAGGATAAGATTCCAGCCATTGTTTCCCGACTCTCAGACTTCCATAAAAGTTTCATGGACGAGTACCGTGACTAAGCGATATCTTTAGAACTGGAGTTGGATACGGTAAGAATAAGGTGTAGGCCATTTAAATTAAACCTGGAAAGGACATTGCCATTTTTGGTTGAATTAAGGGTAATAGATTCACGATTGTAGGTTTTGCAATCGAAAACGTGTTTTATCAATAGATTCATGTTTCACAAGTGTGGCCATTCTTCTGTTACAGAAAAGAATTAAAAGAGCTCTTAGATATTGAAATTTCATTATCTGATAATTTGGGATAACATCATGTAAAACCTTAAAATTATCATAATATGGGTATGAAGTTTCAAGTTCAACCATTTTTAATATGTGAAATTACCACAAGTATAATATATTTGTGGGGAATTTGGAAAGAATCAATTATAAATTTATGAAATTAGGGAAAAAAAATTATTGTGGAAAACTAATAAAGAAGAATGTATTTGTGGGAAATTAAGAAAGAATCAATTGTAAAATTAGGGAAAAATCAATTAATGTTGGAAATTAGAAAAAATTAATCAGAAAAAATTAATTACAATTGTTACAAATCAATTTGTTATTATATGTTTTCTTTGATGATTGTATAAATTGACCCGTTACACATACAATGGAGTAAAGTTTTCTTACAATTTCTTGAAGTTCTCTCATTTTTTTGTTTTCTTTTTTTGACGATTTCTTCAAATTTGTCTTATTGACATATTAGAACATTAGCATTTATTGGTGAGTCTTCAAGGCCATTGAATTTTTTTTTTTTGAGCCTCAATTATAAGGGTGGATTTAAATAAAACTAATTCTGAATATGTACTAGCTCGAGCTCGATTTAAAAGGTTTTAAAGATAATTTGAGTTCGATTTTAGTTCGTTGAGCCGGTCCAAAGGAAAGTTTGGATTCCGTTTGGAAGGAAAATTCAAGATTTGTGACTCAATTCAAGTTTGTAGCTTGAAATTATAGCTTGCATTCGTGATTCAAGTCTGTGATTGAAGTTTGTTGTTCGAATTTATAGTTTTGAGTTCATGGGAGAATTCATGGCTCAAATGTACACCAACTAAAATCAATTTAAATCAGATGCATTTCAATTGTATAAATAACCTAATGCAATTTCATGAAAACTCACTCAGAAATACTCTAATTAAAATTTATTTACTTCATTTTGAAATTAGTATGTATATGTCCCAGTTCATATTATGTTTGCTATGATTTACTAAGCAAACATTTGATTGAAATGTACATAAGCAATAAGAGTAGCAAATATATCTTAGCAGACTTGCATCTCATATTCTTCACTATGGCTTTACTTCGCAACATTTGAATATTCCTCTTTCTCCTTTCCTTTGTTGTAGGCTTGACATCTGCAATTTCTCATCAGATCAGACAACACAAATTTGCATTATATGCTGATGCTTTTCGTGGATGCAATAGCCTGCATAATGGCAAATGTATGTAAATCATAAACTGGCAACACCAATAAAAGCCAACAGACCTACATCTCCCATGTAAACTGTAGTATATTATATCTTATAGATTTACTTTCAGTTGGCAAGTTTGTAGATGAAGTAAACATATATATAGCAATGCCAATAATAGCTTGCACAGTTTAAAAAGATACATATTTTCCCAACTCTTCATAAACCAAGAAAATATACACATTAAAACCACCGCTTACAAAACATATTGCATCAAACACAGCACATGGTGGATAAAAAACTAAGATTATATATATATATATATATATATATATATATATATATCACTTGCCAAAGTAACCATAAACAAGTGAGATGGTTTAGTTAATCATTTTTAAACCGCTAAACTCGACATTCTAAACAAAACCACCAGTTAGACACAAAAGTAACAAATATCATGTTAAAGAGCAATCTAAGGAATTATTACCACAACTGCAGTAACAATATTTCATCAAATAGAACTCCAACAAAAACAACAATACATCCATGAATTTTTTTTTTTTTCAAATTCATCATTACCATAGCCTCCTAGAAAGACACAAGTGGAATTGATTACAAAATTAGAGCACTACCAATGAAATCTTCTCGCAAATCCTTCAAATAGATCTCAAGGTGGAGCTCTCCTACACCAACAATGATGCATTGTATATTCAACCATAGAAACACTTAAATTACACGAGGGTTTTGCTCTAACAGAGCATATCCCTATTTAGCTTGAAAATAGAAGGTACAAATCGTATGAATTAGACATTACATCACTACAAAATTATAGCCGTAGTAAATGACTTAACATATACATCAAATGTCATTAAAATTGCAATATTAGCAAAGTGAAGAACCCTTCCAACATCGTTAAATAATTGCTTAGGCATAAGTAATCAATCACTCTAAAATTTTCAATTCATATAGCTTCAAAACTTATAAATATTTCCTGTAATAACTTAAAATATCCTGGAAACTAACTTAGCATAATTTTTTCTAAACTTCAACTCCCGTCTAAGCTTATAACATTCGGGAAGCAAGAAATTCATGGCTTTTTCTCAATGTCTAAACGTACAACTTCTCAAGATATTAGACCTTATAACATTTGGTCATATTTCAATGTCATACACAAAAGAAAAACCCATAATTCAAATTGTTCATTCTTCTTTAAAACTCAAACAAGAAAAAGTCACCAAAAATCAAAAGTCCTAAGATAAAATCTACTATAATAAAAATTAAAGTAGATAATTGAATGAATATATTGGAATAACATAATCAATAAAATGAGAGGTGAAGCTAATCTGGTTGTGACATTAAGAACATCAAACTTCTAGATTTAAGCAGTAAGTATTCAATTGGAGATAGGTAATAAGCGTTTTGTCTCCTAAATAAAGTAGGTTGTTTATAAAATTCACACAATAAAATTGTTTTCTGTTTATTATGCTATATAATGTAATGTTCTCTGGACATGATTTTATACAAAAATCTAAAACAATAATGATGATTTACAATTACAATAAAAGTAATATAAAACTTATGGAAAAATTGTTGATGTTGATATCGTGTAAGTCAACAATAAATCAACTATTTTTTATTTTGATTAACTGGTTTTAGGAATATTCAAAGTTCTCAATCCTTGATTTTACAAATATTTAGGATTCTTAATCTTTAGTTTCAAGAATATCCAAGATTCTCAATCTTTGATTTTGAAAATATCCAAGATTCTCAACAGACTCCCTCAAGTTGATATAAGAGAGCAACGACACATCCTAGCTTGCTAAAATTGGAATGGATGTTCCTGCAGCCTCCCTCAAGTTGGTGTGGAAACCTCTCTTAAACCTATGTTATGTACCAAGCGCTTAGTGAAGACATTGGTGAGTTGTCTGTGGGAGGAGACATATGTCAGATTTAGGAGCTTAGCTTGGTATCTAAGTTGAACATAGTGATAGTCAACTTTAAGATGCTTCATGAGTTCATGGAAAACGACATTAGAAGCAATGTGAATGACAACCTTATTATCACAAAATAGATTAATGGGTCGAGGGACATCGATAAACACTTCTTTGAGCGAGTTGACGAGCCATAATATTTCTTTAGTAGTTTCGACATGGCTCGATATTCAACTTTAGATGTTGAAAGAGAAATCATGTTTTGCTTCTTGGAGAGCTAAGTCATTGGGGTATCACTAAGAAATGTTACAAAACCCGTGCTTGATCGTCTTGTTGTTGGACATGTGCTCTAGTTTACATCACAATAGGCATGTAAGATAAGCCTTTTTTTGGTAGGTTCATTCTTATGTACCAACTTTGTAGACTTGAACCTAGGACCAAACAATTTGATCCCAAAAGTAAATACACCATCAAGTCCACACAAGATAAGCTTGTTGTCTTTAATATAAAATAGACTTTGTGTTGGTGTTGAGTTGATGTAAGCAACTATATGTTTTGCTAGGTCCATATGAGGTTGTCAAGGGCATAGCCAATATTGACAAAATAAATGAATTCCATATGTCAGATTAGGCCTAGTTAAAGTGAGATAAGAGAGTCTACCAACAATTTGATGATAAGTTAAAGTATCTTCTAACAAAA
Organism: Mangifera indica; assembly: GCF_011075055.1. Classification (NCBI taxonomy): domain Eukaryota; kingdom Viridiplantae; phylum Streptophyta; class Magnoliopsida; order Sapindales; family Anacardiaceae; genus Mangifera; species Mangifera indica. The sequence goes on along the minus strand of NC_058142.1, from coordinate 10,221,507 downwards.
CTCCTTTTTCAACAAAAATATCATGTTGTTGCAAAATGGGTATTTTAGTTACTTTAACATTTCCAAGATACTTACCAAAATAAACATTTCCAAGACCAATTTCTTCAATAATGTCATAAATATATTTTTGTTGGCTAAGATAAATACCAAGATTTGTTTGAATGATCTCCAAACCAAGAAAATAATGAAGTTTTACCAAATCTTTAATTTGGAAATAAGTATGGAGATACAACTTGAATTGTTGACAATGAGTTGAATTGTTACTTGCCATGATAATGTCATCAACATATAAGAGCACAATCATCTCATAATTTTTATCATTCATTGTGAATAATGAGTTGTCGGAGAAATTTCTAAAGCCATACTTAAGTAGTGCATTAGAAAGCTTACCCAACATTGATGAGAGGCTTGTTTCAACCCATATAAAAGAAAAGACTTGTTAAGCTCGTAAACCATACCTTTGTCATGGTTCCCAAACCCTTAGAGAATTTTCATGAAAACTTCTTCTTTAAGGTTGCCATTGAGGAATGTATTATTGATGTCAAGTTAATGCAATTCCCATTGTTTAATTGTAGCTACTGCGAGAAGATATTTTATTGTTATAAATTTAGCAATTGAGGCAAATGTTTCATTATAATTCAATCCCTATATTTGGCGATATCCTTTGGCCATGAGATGCACCTTGTACCTTTCAATGGTTTCATCTACGTTATGCTTAATTTTATAAACCCATTTTTATCTGATGGCTTTCTTACCTTTCAGTAATGGAACAATTCTTCATGTATTGTTAACCTTTAATGCTGCTAATTCCATATTCATAACATTCTGCCAATGTAGATGTTATACAACCTTTTCATAACTTGATGGCTTAGTTTGTATAAGAAAATCATTTTTTGCAATTATAAACTTGTGAGTATGCAAATCATGTCTTTGTTTAAGACTCTTACCAGGTTCTAAAGGTATGGATAAAACTTGGTGATGTGTAGGGGTGTCAAGCTCTTTTCATGGCTTAGAACATAATCATTATATCTAGTTGGTATTTTTCTATCACATTATGACTTGTGAAAATCTCATTTTCTTGGTTTATATCATCTCCCCTTTTTTTATTGTCTTTTGTGTTCATTTTTGATTCCTCATGGACTTCTTTATTTTCTTTGTCAAAATTAGATTTTTCAACATATGGGTCTTGTACCTTGGGTTGTGATACTTGTAGTAGTATTCTTGATCCTGGAAAAGGAACACGTCTTCATAGAAAACTACATATCTTGACTCATCTATCTTCCATGTATACAAATCCATGACTTTATATCATTTATTTCCTAAATTATAACTAAGAAAAACATATTTGCAGGCCCTTACAACAAACTTGTCTAAAGATTTTGGCTTGACATATGCATAACATAAACAACTGAATACTCTTAAGTGTTTATAACTTGGCCTCTTATGAAAAAAAACTTCATATAGGGACTTTCTGTTAAGCTTGGTATTGGGACCAAATTAATAATATGTGCTATTGTCAAAACACATTCTCCCTAAAGACTAGTTTTGACTTGGATTAAATCCATGAATTCACCTATAATTAATCAATCGTTTCTACATCTCTATTCTATCACTACTAAAGCTTGATCTCTTCTTGATAGATGTTTGAATCTAGTATTTAGGAGTCATCTTTAGTGCATTCGTGACAAGTTGTACACCCTCCAAAAAGTTTCTGATCATACAATGGTTGATTATTTGATTGATGCTAAGTCTATATTTGACTCACTTATTATTCTTACGTTTTCTATTCTACTTCTAATTTCGTGGAGTATGTAATTGATGGTTTAGACTTTAAGTACCAATCTTTCATCACTTCTTTGCTTTTTTGCCCATCCATGGCCTTTGATGAATTGTATGATTTTCTTATTTGAAAAGAGCACCTTCAACAAAAAATGCTTTAGGATGCCTTTTCTAATTGTGGCTATAGTTATCATTTGATTCTCATAATAATCATCTAGTTCATCAAACTCTTCTAGCAAGCGTAACTTTTACTCTCATGGTCATCATATTCGTAGAAGTGGTTATGGTGGTCAATCTACTCATTAACAACAACCATAATCCTTATATTAGCCTTAGTTGCTCTTTACTCATACTGATGTTCTCTCTTAAGGTGCTTGTCAAATTTATTACAAACATAGACACTTTATTCGTTTATCCACAATGAGACAAATTTTTGTATATAATGGATATAGTGACCACTCATTTTCTTAAATAGTTTTTCTTATATAATGGGCACTTCGACTACTATCCGTACAACTAATTCTCATTCTCATATATTGTAATATCCCTCTCCAGAATTATTACCTTCCGAAGGAGAAATATTATGAATTAATATCCGAAGTGTCTATTTTTTTTTTTAAACTACTTTGAACTAAACTCATTACTGAAAGTATTTAGAAATTATTCTAAGGAAACTGAAAATCTAGAAGCGAACAAAAGATGTATATATGCTATATGAAAACTCATCTGAAAGCATTTGAAAACATAGAGTACTCATATACAATTATACAATCATCTCAAAAAGAGCAAAAGTCAACAAGAACATGCGACTGTATGCATGTAACATAAACCAGAGATAACCTACTCTAGTCAGATCTATCTTCGCTGATTTGACCCTGCCTTGCAGCTACCATGATCACCTATACCTGTAATCATGAAAAAAAAAGAAGTGAGAGATAAGAATACTCAGTAAGGGGAAATAATTAAGTAAACTATCTCATTTCTTGTTCTGACTCACTCTCGGGACTCAATCTCATATCATAACCTCCATAAGAAACAAGAGAAAAATCTAGTTCATTCTTTACTATTTGGGTCATACTTTGTCCCATCTATTATTTATTTAATATTTTTGAAAAGTTGACTATAGAGATTTGACATTTTCTAAGCTCGAACTCTCTTTTTGTCTCTCACCACACCATTTCTGAATCTAAATTGAGTTATACTACGAGCATACTCTATTGCGAGCAGACCCTACTGTAAGTCTATGTCCTATTGCAGACGTGCTCTACTGCGAACGGTGTAGTGTAAAGTGCCCCCTCATAGTTCATAACATGCATGCGTGTGTTATATCTTACTAATCTTGCTTCCATATAAAACTATCCACAATCCACCAGACTATACTCTTGGGACGACCTCTGAATCTTGAGCCCCAAATTCCTTTTCTTGTTCTTCTTTCTTTTCTTCTTCTTTTCTTTTTCTCTCCTCTATTTCCTTTCCTTTCTCCCATTTCTTTTACTCCTCCTTTTCTTTTTTTCTTTCTTTTCAAAACTGTAAATCATTGTTCTCGGAACTGTTCACTTAATAGAGTAGTCTTTTTCGTCATGCAATTTAATAGTCCAAATGGTCTCTAATTCATACCCACTATATATCATTGAAAAGAGGATTCAAAGAGCTTTCCAAAAAACTATAATAGCACTCATGATTAATTAGATAGGATAACCAAAACATGAGACGAATTCAGTGGTAAAACAGTAAATATTATCCAACTCTCTGCCATGAACAAACTTACACACATATATACCCTAAATGGCAAAAAAACATTTCTCAACTTCAAAATCATCATTTATAAGATAGAGCCAAAAAACCAAAAGCATAAAACATGAAACATATCAATAATGATTCTACTTACCTTATTTTAAACCAATTTTTGCTAGGTTGGCTCCCTTCTCCTTGTCTTCCTTCTCTTATCACCAAAACCACTTTAAATCAATATCAAAACACAATAACATATTCATATAATATGCATCCAATATGTATAAATATAGCTAAAGGGATAAGAAAGAGATCTTTTGATTACCAAGACTTCCAAAGTGCTTCTTCTTCTTTTCTTTCCTTACTTGTCTTCCAAAACTCCTTCAAATCCTTCCTTTTTCTTCAAAAAACAAAGAAAAAAGCATGGAGAAGGCTGAGTTTATGGAAAGGATGGGAGAAGAGATGAAAATGCGTAACTTTTATCTTTTATCCCTTTATATATCTATATACATATTGGTTTAGCTTTTGTCTTTTCTTCTTTTTCTTTTTTCTTTTCTTTTTGTTTTATCTATATAGATTTATATATATATATCTACATACATTTGGACATGTATATTTAAACTTAGAGATGTCTCAAAGCGGGGCCAAAAGACATAAATACGTCTAAAACGTACCTGAGGGTATTACATGTATGATTAGCCACTATATCAACTTGATGTCAAGAATGTCTTTTTTTAGGGGTATCTCACTTAAGAAGTGTTTATAGAGTAGTCTTCTAGTTTCATTGACCTTGGTTGACCATTTTCATGTTTATTATCTTATTAAGGCTGTTTATGGCCTTATACAAACGTTTCTTGTGTGGTATAATTAGTTATACTCCTTTTTGCTTAACTATGAGTTTGTCAACAGTTGATTTGATTCCTCACTATATATTCATTGTACATCATCATTAATTGTGATTCTAGTTATTTATGTGAATGATTTAGTAGTGACTAGTTTTGATACATAAGTTGTTATGAATTATGTATCTACCTTGTGTTCTACCTTTGCTCGTTAGTACTTAAGTACACTCTACTTCTTTTTTGGTGTAGAGGTTGTTCGAAAATCCATTATTTTGTATTTTTCTTAGTGTAGCTACATGGTAGATTTACTATGACACTTCTAGCTTAACTCGTGCACTCCCTGTGTTACCTTTCTTCTAGTTTCAAGACATCACCATCTATCATGATGTCCTATTTCTAGATGCCATACTTTATCATAGCATGGTTAGTGGTCTTTAGTACCTTACTCTTACTTGTCTTATTTATCTTTTCCTGTCAATCAAGTCACTTAACAACTATCTATTCTTACTCATTGAGACATGCGTTCTAATAAAACACATTTTTCATTATATTAAGGGCACATTGTTTCATGGCCTCGTATTTCTTCGTGACTCTAACTTTCATGTTTTTGCCAATTTAAATGCTAATTAACCTGCAGATGTTTCTGCACAACGCTTTATCATTAGTAGTTACATTTTTTATAGACACAATCTTGTTTGTTGAATTGCCAAGAAAAAGACTGTTGTGTCCCACTTTAGTGCAAAGTCTTAAGTATTGTGCCCTCACATATGTGATTATTGATGTTCAACGGGTTTGTTATCATTTAGATGAGCTTCATATTCCTTTCCATTTATCTCAACTTTTTCTTTGTGACAATCAGTCTACTCTCCACATGGTTGTCAACTAGTGTTTCATGCTTGAACTTCACATATTGACATTAATCTACATTTCATTCATGAGTTTGTTGCTCGTGGGGCTCTTCAACTTTGACATATTTCTACAATCTCTCAACTTGCTGATATATTTAGCAAGAGGTTGTCTTATGAGTGTTTTCTCTCCTTATGTCTTCAATTAGAGCTTTGTGAGCTCCCGTTGTAATTGTAGGGGAGTTTTAAATAAAATATATACATTTTGCTTTGATCTAATCTAATTCGATCTAATTCTAATTTGATTTGATTAAGATTTGATCTAATTCTAATTTGATATGATTATGATTTATTATATATTATTTTTCTTATTTCATAGGATTAGGATTTAATGTCAGACTATATTATAAAATTATATATTATACCAGATTTCGTCAATAATACTTATTAATCGATAATTGTTCATGCTTTTTATGGTAAAACTTGGTTTCACATCTCTTTCTTTCACAAAATTATCGTTTACAATAAAATATTCGGTGTTCAAATTTCCTTTTTTTTGTATACTTCTACGGAGTTCATATTTATTTTGCTCATAACTACAAGATTTCTAAAAGGAACTCCAAAAAATGATACATAAAAAAAGATACAAGACAAAGGATAATTTTATTGTAAATATAATAAAAATCTTGAAAACTTTGAATGAATAAAATTGAGATACGTAACAAAAGAATAGAAACAGTAAGGAGTTAAAATATACAACAATAGAAGAAGGGAATTAGTCTATCTAATTGATGGTGCAAAAGGGTTCTTTATATAAGAAATTTTTCTGCCAGACAATTAATATTTTATTGTAGTTTGTCTAAATTGCCTCTCATGTTGTGAAAAAATCTACCATATATATAACACTTTCCCTTAGATTTCCACCATTTACAGATAATTACATTAAGCTTGCTTAAGAAAACCTAGTGTGATAAAAACCAAAGTAAAAGAATGCAATTATTTAATATCCTGTAAAGTGAGGTTGGATGTGTTTAAACTACTTCATTAAAAACCTTACTAGGAAAACCTAGTAGGACAAAACCTAATGAAGGAAAAGAAAGTATAGTGCACATTTTATCCAATATGTGTTAAACTTAAAGAATTTGCTTCCTTTAATGAATGCTCCCTCTTTTTGTAGTGAGATTAATTTGATTGCTTGCTAAGTCGTTGCAGAGCGATATTATACACTAGTTTTTCAAATATTGATGTTGGTAATGTTTTGGTAAACAAATTAGTAATGTTATCACTAGATTGTATTTATTTAAAATCACTCTTTCTGCTCTACTAGAACTCATGAATGTAAATATACTAGATCGTATTTGATGGGTTAGTGTTGAGTTAAATTGGACTAATAAATTCACTACGAAGGGTATATCTGGTCTAGTGCATTGGACCAAATATAATAAGACATCAATGATATTAAAATATGGTACTTTAGAACTGATTATCTTTTCATTTTCTTTTTTAAGATGAAATGAGTCATTTTTTAGATCAAGAGACTAAACAACTATTGTTCAAAGGATAAGCCTTATCCTTATTAAAGTATTTTAGTAATTTTTAACATACACTGATTGATAGATAAGTATTCCATTTGAATTGTGCTCAATCTATAGGCCGAGACAATATTTTGTTTTTCTCAAATCTTTTAGCTTAAATTCTTTTTTAAAATTTTCAATAGTTTTTTAGAGCTTTTTAGGAGCCTTAATTAAATTAATGTCATCAACATAAATTGCTACAATAACAAGTCTTGATTTTGATATTTTGGTAAAGACACATAGACATATAAGATCATTCACATATATATTTTTTTCAAATATTCACTGAAGTGATTATACCATATTTTTTTGGATTGTTTTAATTTGTATAATGATCTTTGTAATTTAATTGAGTATATGCTTCTTGGATTGACCATTTATGTTTTAGACAATTAAAATCCTTTAGGGAGTTTCATATAGATTTCAGTTTTCAAATTTTCATATAAATAAGTAATAACTACGTCTATTAGATGTATGTCCAACCCTTTTTAGTCTGTTGAGCTAAATGTGATTAAATTCATCATAGGTATATATGTTTTATCAAAGTCTATACCCAACATTTAGGAAAAACCTTTGACTACAAGCCTTGTTTTATATCTAACAATCTTATTTTTCTCATAAATATCTATTCATATACAATGGGTTGTATGTCATTAAGTGTTAGGACTACAGACCAAAACACTTGATGTTTTACAAACAAAACTAATATTGCTCGAATTGTTTCTTCCCATTTAGGCCAATCATATCTTTGTTTGCACTCATCTATAGTAAGTGGTTCAAAATTATCATTATTCATAATTTCAGTAGTTATTACAAATGAGAATATATAATTAATGTTAACCATTTCACAGTTTTGCATCTCGGATGTATTCCTGTTTTTTAGGGGTTTGTGCCATTTTAGGGACTATAACTCTTTTAGAGGAATATTAGAGTGTGAATTTTTCAATCAATATAGGATCATTATGATTGATATTTGTTTGATTCTTTACATTTCTTTTTCGAGGAATAGTATCCTTCGTTCCAATAAATCTACCACATTTTTTGTGTATAGTAAATTGATCAGTCACGATTCAAATAGATTGTTTAATGTCACATTAATTCTTGCTGGTGCATTGACAACTGATACATGTGATCTTGTCACTTTTGTCATATTTACAAATGCATCAGACATTTGGTTGATAATAGTTTGTAAATGTACTATCCTCTGTATTTCAGGTTTACTTTGGGATGTGTGAGAATTTAGATGAGAATAGTAGGTATGTACCAAGTAAGTTTATGCCTAACTTTAGAAAATATTTTTTTCCCTAAAAGTGGAAATATTGTCTCATCAAAATGACAATTTGCAAATCGTGCAGTAAAAAGATCACTTGTTAATAGTTTTAGATACTTGATAATGGATGGTGAATTATATCCAACATAAATTTTCAAACAATATTTGATCCTATTTTTGTGTATTGAGAAGATGCAATAAGGATATATACAGCGCAACCAAATATCCTCAAATGAGATATATCCAGTTGATGACTTGACTAAGAACCAATTATAAAGGAGAATATTGATGATAAGAAGAAAGACATAGGCGAATTAATGCTACAACATGTAATATAACATATCCCCACAAAGAAGTTGACAATTAAGTTCTTAGTAATAAAGTATGTGCAATTACCTAGAGTTGTTTGATAAGAGACTCAACTAATCTATTCAGAATGTAGACATATGGAACTGAATGTTTAACATCAATCCTGATAAATATGCAATAATCATTAAATGTCTTATATGTAAATTCACCAACATTTTTTAGCTATATTGACTTGATCAGATAATCTGAGATATGTGTCTTCAACTTGATAATTAGAGTTAATAGTTTAGCAAAGACAATATTTCGAGTTGGCAATAAACAAACATGAGACCATCATGCAGATACATTAATTAAGACCATAAAATAATGATATCATCCACTTGGTGGATGAATGAGTTCACATATGTCCACTTGAATTCTTTGTAGGAATTATGGGGATGCAACTCTAACTTTGGAAGGAGATGATCAGATTACTAATTTGCCTTATGAATAGATAGTGCAAAATTTATCACTGAACAAGAAAATCTTGTGACTTTTTAGTGTATATTCATGTGAATTTTTAACAATTTTATGCATCATTGTAGATCTTGGGTGACCTAGATGGTTGTGTTAAATTATAAATACTTTTGGATCAAAGAATTTTTGGTTCAATACTTCATAGGTTTCAATTGCCTTTGTGATTATATAATGCAATCCATATAATAAAATGGGTAATTTTTCTAGTACAAGTCTTTTTTCAGAGGCATTACCAATTATACAGAGGGATTCTGTACCATTTTCACTCATGGTTTCAATGTGATTATCTTTAAAGTTAAATAGATTTCTTTTGGATTTACTTGAATATAATGCATCATTGATGCTTAATTTGGTCATATTTTTCAACAAAATTCTGTTTCTTTCAATGCCTTCAATTAGATTTATTGATCCTAATATAATGTTTATTTTAACTTTATTTGGTGCTAAAGTTAAGAAATATTTCATTTTCTTAAGAATATTGTGTGCATTGTTGCGCTGTCTACTAAACATTTGTCTCTATCATTAGTTTTTAAAATTAATGCTTCAATTTTAGAGTCAATTTTCTTTCATGTAAAAATTACATTACTCATAACATACACAAAATGGTGAAAAGAGAGAGAACATAATAATAAAACACAAAATAATATTCATGACTCAAAATAAGAATATATGATGGGTTCCAATTATAAAAATTTTGGGTATTCACGTTACTGTTCAAGTGACTTATATTTTTGCTTTTGAAAGAACTCTTGAAACGTCAAGATTCATTAGATTGACAAAATCTAAATCATTAACAAATTCGATTATATTTTTATGGATGCTTAATATAGATCCACCCAATGTTTGTGTATACTACAAATATGCAACTGATGACATTTACAATCACACTTATTGTTTTGTAGTGTATTCTGTATTATTCTTTATTTTGCTTTAGTTTTAGTCCACTTTTGGTGGTATGACTCAAATTTTCTATTATAACCATTTTCGGATTGAAATTATTTCATTCATGACCTTACTCACACCCACGATAACTACTATTGATAGTCGTGTTCACTTGAGAGAATAATGCAGTGCTTGTGGGGTGAGTTTGATGGTTTTTCATCAACAAGAAAATATAATATTAATTTAAAATTTCTTTCCCAATACTACTATTAGAAGAGCATATTATTAAAGGTGGAAAATATTTTCTCTTCTATATTACTTCAATCAGGGAAAAATTTTGTACATCGCATAGTTATACTAAGTTACATAGCCAATGAGAGTATCATTGAATCTAATGTTCAAATTTATCTTTTAAATGTCTTTATGAATATAGTAGATCTATCATTATATCTAGATATTCGACTTGCAATCTTTTGAGGATATGATGCAGGTAAAATAATGGTCTTGGATTTGTCATTTTTGGATATTTTATTTACTCACTTGTTCAAGACTTATAAATTCTATGTGGGGGATCCTGTAAAAAACCTATTTAATATCATCTATTTAGTTATAGGAACTTCAAATTGAAATATTATCTTATATTTACAAAACTTTTAGTTTTTTAGAGAATATATTAGTATATATCTTTGAAAATTTGGGTTTAGACATTATTCCATATTTACAAAACTTCTAGTTTTGTAATTAATTTTCATATATTAGGATTAATTTTTATAGTATTTAAAACTTTAATTTTGATAATATTTCAGATTTCAAGTTCATATTTTTCACAATTTATGCAAATTAGGGTTACAAATGAAATATAGATATTATAATAAAACAAATAAGTATTTTCATGAAGTTTGTGATTTTGAGCCTCTATAAATAAATAAATAAATAAATAAAAATAAATAAATAAATAAATATATATAATATATATATGTATAATATATATATATATATATATATATATATATATATATATATATATATGTATATATATATATATGTATATATATATATGTATGTATATATATATGTATATATATATGTATATATATATATGTATGTATAGATATATATATATATATATATATATATATATATATATATGTATATATATATGTATATATATATATGGATATATCAATGTATACATATATATTCATTCTTATGTTTTTTTTAAACTTTTGTAGATCAACAACAAATTTTTCAATGATATTTAGGAATTCAAGTCTATATTTATGATTTTGCAAACTTTGGGTTGCAAATGATACAATTATAAAAATTGACATAACTATAATTTGTTTTCCATAAATGAAAAAATAAATATAATCAAAAGATTAAACAGAGTAATAATTGAAACAACTATGAATTGTATTTTGTAAATAACATAATATTATAATTGAGATATTTATATTTGTATTATATAAATATGATCAAAATATAATTTATTATTAATAGTATTGAGTATATCAGAATGGATCATACTGATAATGTGTTATAAATAGGCTAAAGGACTATTTCCCATCCAAAGTATGCTGCTTTCTCAAGTTTTCTCCTGTTAACTTTGAAAATTTCATTTACCCATCTATGGGTGGTTAAAATTAATTGAACCCATTAGTTATATCATTTCCCCCCCAAACCCTAAAAACTAACAATTTGCCCCTAACCCAAGTTTTCAAAAACAATATTTTCCACCTAGGGTTTTTAGATTCAATTTTTCGACGACGTTTCTTCCTCTTCGGTGACATTCAGATGACATCTCTTCCTCTCCAGCAAGAACTCCTTCTGGTGGTTCTCCTTGGCGTCATCGTCGATGAAGACAACTTGTTTTTATCTCGAGGAAGACGAATTGTCTTCATCAATGATGACGCCGAGGATAACTGTCAGAAGGAGGCCACATCAGAGAGGAAGAGACATTGTCTAGCGGTCGTCGAAGAGGAAGAAACATCATCAAAAAATTAAATCTGAAAACTTAGAAACCCTAGGGGGGAAAACACTATTTTTGAAAACTTGGATTAAGAGAAATTGTTAGTTTTTAGGGTATAAGGGAGAAAAATAAAATAAAATTTAAGTTTGTTTTTAATATTACAGATAAAATGATGATTTTATTCTTATAATCGTTAATTTTAATAGTCTCTAGGTGGATAGATGAGATTTTAAAAGTTAACGGAGGAAATTTGGGAGAGCCGCATATTTTGGGTGGGACATAGTTCTTTGGCCTTATAAATATTATAAAAAATGTTAAAAGATTTGAATGAATAAAACTGCGATTCATGGCTGAAGAATAGAGACGGCGAGGAGTTAAGATAGAGAACATCAGCGGAAGGGAATGACTCTGTCACTGCCAGCCTCCATTTTCATTTAAAGCATTCCCACTTCCAAACAGCCTCTCACGTGGGTTGGCCATATTATTCCAAAAAATGCGGTTGGTTTCTTTCCTTTTTAAGCTTTCAAAATTACAAATATTTACTTAAGAAAACAAAATGTGAACAACTTGTTTGTCAGGCCCAGATTTTGACTTAACATGCCTGGATTATTATGATATACAATAATAGAAGGGAATTTCTCTATCTAACTGAAAGCGGGTGGGAAATTTCTTTGTTAGGCAACTAATATTGTTTCCCGAATTCCACATCCCTCCATATTTATTTACTGCATTTCCACCAAGTTTTCGAAACTGCCTCTCACGTGGGGTGAAAATCCACCATACATATATATATATATAACAAATTTGGCCATATTATTCCAATAAATGCGGTCGGTTTCTTTCCTTTTTAAGCTTTCAAAATTACGAATATTTACTTGAGAAAACCAAATGTGAACAACTTGTTTGTCAGGCCCAGATTTTGACTTAACATGCCTGGATAATTAAGATATACAATAATAGAAGGGAATTACTCTATTTAACTGAAAGTGGGTGGGAAATTTTTCTGCTAGGCAACTAATATTGTTTCCCGAATTCCACATCCCTCCATATTTATTTACTGCATTCCCACCAAGTTTTCCAAACTGCCTTTCACGTTGGGTGAAAATCCACCATATATATATATATATATATATAAAACAAATTTGGCCATATTATTCCAATAATTGAGGTCGGTTTCCTTACGAATATTTTGCTTTCAAAATTACGAATATTTACTCAAGAAAACAAAATGTGAACAACTTGTTTGTCAGGCTCGGATTTTGACTTAACATGCCTGGATAATTAAAAAGAAGATACAGTTTACACCATAAAAATTCTTTTTTTCTAGAAATACTAGAGGTTAATAAGATAATATGAGTGTGAAAAGAAGAAAGATATAGTTAGTACAGGACAAATTGGGATCAATCATGGCCTTTGAAGACTGGTCGGTTGACTGACAAATTGGTTAAAAATATATATAATATTTAAGACTAAAATACATCACATGTCTAAAAAATTTCTATTAATTATTAAGGATCTAAAAGATTTTGATATTGCTTTGTAGATAAGATGTGAATGCTATAAAAGATTGTCATGTATTATCTGTAAAACTGAAAGTAGTATAACTAAAATTAGGGGTACGTAATTTGATTTAAATTGTAAATTCGATTAAAAATTATATTTAATTTGTTTGAATTGTAATTTAAGTGATTTTCAAAATGAATCAAATTGTAAATCGTATTTAAAAAATATATATATATTTAATAGAATTTTTTAATAAATAATTAAGTATACAACTTTTTTTAATATTTAGTTTACATGTTTATATTATCTCCTAAAAAACTATAATTAAATTTATTTTATTAAATAATAACTATAATGTATGAAGGTTTTAAATAAAATGTTAAAAAATATAGGGGCATTTTGATACAAGAAAATATATGAGAGTGTCAAATAAAATATTTGATAAATATAGGGGTTAAATAAATATTAGAAAAATATGAAAAACATTTTGATATTAGACAATGTAGAAAGGTTTTAAATGAAATGTTAAAAAAATATAGAGACATTTTGATACAAGACAATATATGAGGGTGTTAAATGAAATTTTAAAAAAAATATAAGAGGTTAAATACAATGTTAGAAAAATATAAGAGCATTTTGATATTAAACAATGTATGAAAGTTTTAAATAAAACATTAAGAAAATATAGAGACATTTTGATATAAGATAACTTATGAGGGTGTTAAATGAAATATTAGATAAATATAAGGATTAAATAAAATATTAACAAATATGGGAGACATTTTGATAGTAAACCATGTGTGAAGGTTGTAAATAAAATGTTAGGAAAAAATATGGGCATTTCAATACAAGACAATCTATGAGGGTGTTAAATGAAATGTTAGATAAATATAGAGTTAAATAAAATGTTAGAAAAATTTAGAGACATTTCGATAGTAAACAATATAAGAAGGTTTTAAATGAAATGTTAGAAATATATAGAGATATTTTGATAAAATATAAATGTATTTTGATACAAGATAATATTTGAAGATGTTAAATGAAATGTTAGACAAATATAGAGGTATTTTGAAATTAGACTGGGTTGCCTCTCAAATAGAAATTGACATTCTTCATAGGGTGAGACCGTTATACCAAAGCTTTGTAGTTACTGTAATCAACTAGGGCATGTTCAAACAAACTGCAAAAGCCTAGCATTGGTTCTAGGTTTTGTGCCATCGGATTCATCTAGAACACATAAAGGAAAAAGATCCACACAACCTTTGTTTGATTAATGTTTAATTTATGTATTTGTTAAAATGAGTTATAACTAATTTAGTTTGATTAATATTTATTTAAATACTTGTTCAAATTCGATGCAATATATTTAGTTTGAGTAATGTTTGATTTATGTATTTGTTGAAATGAGTATTATTAATGTAATCTATTGAACATTATATCAACATTATTTATGTTCCAAATATGTGTTTATTTCATTAACTTAGTTATTATGTTTCATCTATTGTTTGAGTTCGGATTCATACTTTATCGTGTTAGTTGCAATAAAACTGAAAAAAAAAAAACATGAAATCAAACTCTCAACTAATAAACCATCGATATAAATATATACATAACAACTCAAAAATCATATGAATAACCAATGATAAATACAAATGTACATCCCCGATCTACTTGATGTAGTGGAAATACAACTATGAAGTCAAATGCCTACACGTCGAGGTGGAAGACTTGCGGGAAAAATCCAGCTCTGCAAAAGTGCTAAACACTCTATAAAATATAACATTAAAATACCAATCACCGAAATCCTTGCTCTGTTAAACCGACACCTTCAGCTAGACTCAATATCAAATGATCCTCTTGTGGTGTACACCCAATAGTGGTCTAAAAACTTGTCCCCACCAGTAATGTCGGGATGAATGTGGTGTAGGGTTGCATCTGTTGCATGAGCCCATCACGTTTGCCTGTGTAAGCTATCTTAGAGTCATATACAATGATAGACCAATCATGAAAATCCATGATCCTAGCAACCTAATAGACACAATCGAAGTTTATAAGGATGAAAACCTATAAACATTGAGAAATTATAATGGACACATGTGTTGTATATAAGTAAATTATAAGTAAATTATGATGGAAACAATCATATACAATACCCTATCAACTCCCCTAATGGTTTGTGAAACAAATCGGGCATGTAATTCGCCTCCATCATCTTTATGAATAGCTTAGGCCACTCGTACTCATTTAATGGCGTAATACTCCAACTCTCATATGCCATTTCGATGTGCCCATGAAGAAGGTATGGGATATTGTCCAACTCAATGGGATGATAGTCTACTTCTTGTGTTGGTGCCAATATAAAAGTGCCAAGAAAGAATCTACATGCTAAAATGGATATAGAACATTAATTATATTATGTTTTGACGAATATATAAAACATTTAACCAAAGTCAATAGATATAAATAGTCTAAGTGATCGACTAACTAGAGATACTCTATAGATACCTTATTCCATTTGTCATTCCCCAGTAAAATCATATGCAGACAATACAATATAGCCATTTTGATGGCGTCGATGTCGTCATCCCCCTATGGCCTTCTCAAGAAAACTCGTTCCAAATCATGATATTGCACCTTTTAACATCATCGAAAACAGGTTTCCTAAATCTTATCGCTGGATCCTAATGGAATATATGATGAGAAAACAGTGATTCGACTGAATGGTAGTCCGATCAAAAGTAAAAACTCGAATAGGTTGAATCTCACATCAACCCTATTAATCTTGAACCAAAACTCATTTCTCTCTATTCCTCGATACAATTGTCGTAACATGAATGAGTTCACCAATACTCGACAAAATTGAGTATCTAGTAATCAGAATAGATACCCAAAATAACTCTTCTAAAACAACCGTAACAGTGTCTGACTCAATATAGATTTAATCTTAGAGATTGCGGTTTGTTGAACGCGAGAAATAACCTTTACTTGAAAGTGTCATGCCTTGTCGGAGATTCTTAATTCACTTTCCTCAATTTTTTATGGAAAATATCTTGTAAAAAGGAAATTATCATTATGTCAAAGTTAACATGAATTTCATAAAAAATAGACATAAAATCAGAGACAAAAATAAAAAAACGAAGGTGAAATTTAAAAACTATTAGTAAAAAAAAAAAAACCCTAAAATGATAAAACTAGAAAACCAACTTGAAATTCGAAAGTACACGTAAAAAAACCTAGGAAACAAAAAAATTCAAAAAAGGACCTAAAATTCGAAAACTAGATATTGAAAAACTTTAAAATAACAAAAATATAAAAAACGAACTTAAAATTTGAAAACTACATATAAAAAAAATCTTAAAATGATAAAAATAAAAAATTGAATTGAAATTCAAAAACTACACATCGAAAAACCATAAAATGACAAATATCAAAAAAAGGGACAAAAAATTCAAAAACTACACATTAAAAAACTCTAAAATGACAAACATTGAAAACCGATTTGAAATTCTAAAACTACATGTCTAATTACCTTAGAATCACAACAACTGAAAATTCATTTGAAATTTGAAAAATACACATCGAAAAACTTAATAATGACAAACATAGAAAAATTGTTCTGGAATTTTAAAACTATACCTCCAATTATCCTAGAAGCACAAAAACTAAAAAACCGATCTAAAATTTGAAAATTACACCTTGAAAAACTTAGGATTCACAAAAATCCAAAAATAGACCTAAAATTTGAAAACTATACATAAAAAAAACCTTGAAATATGAAAAATGGAAATAAAATTAAAAAACTATGCAAAACCCATATATTTATACAAAATATCAGTTTACCCCCTTAACATTTTCTCACTCTCCCACAGGTCCTGAATGTCTAAAAATATCTATTTCCCCCTAATCAATTTCTCTCTCTCCCACAAGTCCAAAATATTTAAAAACTAGCATTCCCCCCTCCTCGAGATCCTACAGGTATCACTATTTAAAAAATTAACATTTCCCCATTTCTCTATGGGATACTATTCAAAAACTTACAATTTCCCCTTGTAGGATCGAATGACCTAAGAGAGGGGGTGAATTAGGTAATTTTAAAACAATCTTTACCAAATTTGAGAATTAAAACAATTTATTCAAATCAATGAATGTTGCCTATTTTTAATCAAATTTATGAGAATAACTAAAATATTTCAAATAATCAATACAATCAAAATAACATAACATAAAGTATGAGTTTAAGGGAAGAGAAAATCAAACACGCGATATATAGTGGTTTGGCTCAACCCGGCCTACGTCCACTCCTCCAAGCTTTCTCCCTTGGAGTATTCCACTAATCCTTGGTTGACCTAAACCTCAACCAAGCTTTTCTTCACAACCAAAATAGCTTCCAAGGTGCTATTAACCTTTACAAATGTTAAAACTCAATTTCTCTCACAAGAAATTTTCTAATCTCTCCAAGAGTGAACCTCACTCTTTTATAGCACGAATTTTAGTAGGAAATTGGAATACGATCTCTCTCAAGAGTGTATATGAAAGTTAAAGCTTAGTACAACCTAATTTAAATGAAATTACAAAGTGTATGAGCAAGAGTTTTGATTAGAGAGAAGAATTTGCAAGTAAATAGCTCAAAACTAATTTGCTCTCCAATATATGAAAGTTTTTGATGGCAAAAGTTCTTTTCGAACGTATTTGATTGGGTTTATGTAGGGGAAAATGAAGAAAGTTACCATTGTGCACAAAGAATAACCGTTTTAGTTTTCCAGAAAATTCACAATTCGATCGACCGGATGCAATTCGGTCAACCGGATGTGATGTGGCACTTCCGTGGAGCTTACATGACATTAGTCGTTGGAAAATTCAAACCAAAATTCGGTTGACCGAATTTTTGGAAGCCAAAATACATGGCTTCTGGACAATTCGGAAGCTGATTCGATCAGTCAAATTTGGTTGACCAAATTTTATTACATTTTACCCCATAAATTTTCAAAATTCCTTTTGACCCCTAAAACTTTGAAAAGTGACAATTTAACCCAATTTTGAAAATTCTTTCAAAACCAACTTTAAGATATGAAAATATAGTTCACAAAACTTCATCATTTTAAAAGAATTAATAAACTTTGGTGAAAAATTTTTCTTAACCCAATAAGTTTGAAAAATGACATTTTAACCCAAAAAGTGAAAGATATGAAAATGAGTTTTCAAGTGAGCTATCCCATGCAAATAAATATTCTAATCAAAACGAATGCTCCAAATTACAAACACATCTACCTAAACTTGAATTTTACTTCAAATCTTCAAGAATTCTTCACTTGAGCCTTGTCTTCATTTTCATCTTGAAACTCCTTCAAGTGCATTAGATAAATTCTTGCAATCTAAACTCACACTCAAGTAAAATCATTAGTTTATATGCTAAGGAACATATTAGTTTGTTATCATCAAAATAAGAGCATAATGACTCCTTGAGTTAACACCCCCCTCCCCTAGAGTTTTCTCATAGACCCTCTGGTGTAACTACTGTTTAGAAAATCACATATGCCCCCTTCTCCCATGTCATCGATTCAACCCAGGGGATATTTCTCAAACTTGGGATTCCCTGGGTTTGCAAATATCCCTGAGGTGAAGTTTCAACTTCGAAATTAGTCAATTTTTTGATCGAAATTGTAGTTTTCAGCTACCATTTCAACACCAACGGTTGTACACCTACTTAAATACAGTAACCCTAAACTAATTCATCTAAAACAAGCAATAATCAAGCCACAACAACAATTTTTCAAATCCAAAAATTTTAAAACTATAAATGCCCAAAATCTTACTCTAATCTATCAAATTTAAAAATAAAAATTAATTCAAACAAGATAAGGGATAATTTACTCACCTTTTTCATTATTTTCATCATCAGAAAACATAAAAATTTTTTGTCCAAAAGTCGAAATTCCATCGCTCTGTGGAAGACTCGTGGAAACTGATTTTGTGCATAGTGAATCGGGGAAAATTTGGGTAAGGATGTGAAATTTGTTAGGTTTATATATGAGGGTATTTCGATCATTTCAGGTAAAAGGGGCATTTTTGCTTAAGTCCAAAAAAATTGGTTAATTTTTTGAAACCCCTAATGTTTAGGGTAATTAATTTAATATCCCAAAAATTAATGGCAGCATGATGCAAAAAATAATAAGATAAAAAAAATAAAACATACATAATATGATATTGCATATAAAGATTATTGAGGAATTTGAGATATGAAAAGATCAGACAACATTCAACACAGCTATATAGTGAAAAAATCACAAAGTTGAAATTCACAAAAATTAAAAGCACGTTTATCCTTCATAATAATGACTAAACAACAAGACATTAAAAGGCTGTTTGGTTGGAGTGTTTTAAAAATTACTTTGGTAATCTATCTTTTATTACTTACATTACCTTATTTGGTTTGTTAGTAATAAAAGATTATAGTAATCCTCTATTACCAATGTTGATGTGACAGGTAATATATGTGGTAATCTAATTATCACATTTACCTTAGGTATTAAAAGATTATCAAGGAAATCTTGATTTTATTATAATTTATTAATTTTTTAAGACAAAAATAAATTTATTTTTAATTAATATAACAAATAATATAAAAATATTTAAAAATAATTATATTAAAAGATATTTAAGTAAAATAATTTACTAGTATTATTTTATTACCGTTAACAAAATACATTAATTATTTATACTATCCATTTTTATCAAATTTTATCAAATGTAATAATCATTTATACCCAATAATCTTCTCAGTAATCTATGTTCAAGGTAATCTTCCTATTTTGGTAATAAAATATTATATAAACCAAACACCCTCTAAAAATATACAATCAAATTAATTTGTTGTCCTTTTGCTTTCAAACATGGATATTTAGGGAAGAATATAATTGAAAAATACATTGTTTTTACCAATATTAATAGCAATAAAGAGAAGCAACAAGAGAAAAAAAATAATTAAAAAGTTTCAGCGACATTGATGTTATTAAAATCTTATAATTAATTTGATCATTTTACTATATTTTCTTAAAAATTGTGTTAAGACTTAGCTTGTTAAGTGTAGAAGATGGTACTGAGATGAATCATGCATTTTGTTTGTCGCTAGATGTAGAGACAAAGTTCAGAAATATAATATTTTGATGAAAAATAGTACATAACTCAAAAGCCGAAACTAAGTTGAACACCTGTCTTGCAATCAATACTTTGATAAACGACCAAATTCAGAATTTTTGTGTGCTTATTTTGTCTCGTTATATGCATGCATATAATTACATTTTGTGTGAATATCGGAACATTGTTTTTCATTCTTGTGTGAAGTACTGTTATGATTTTACATAGCTGTCACTCCCTGGTTCACCTTGCTAGATATTTAATCTTGCATTCTTCCGTGAGATGCCGGACTGATTTTGGGACTGATTTTCAGTATCGTATTTAGTCAAGTTCATCTTATTTTGGGCAGCGATACTGTGTTTCTTCTCTTTGTTTTTCTGCTTATTTGTTCATATCGTGGGATACAAATATGTCATTGGTGTATGCAAGAAGTACAAGAATAGGAGCTAAAAGACTTCAACTTGTATATTCAAGAGAAGCTTGAACAACCGAGTGGAACAGTTGAAGTATGAGAGCTAGAAAATTAATTTAGAAAACAAATCCATTTTGTGAAAGTAGCACGATTCACCGAGTAGAAAAATTGAAAGACACAACCAGCAAACAAGAATGGGACACAAGCAATGAAACCCAAGTGGATCTACTAAAGAGAGCACCACAATTTTTTCGTAATTTAAGTAAGATGCCTCTTAGCATACATCAACGGAACCAAGTCTAACTTAAATCAAATCACTAAAGCAAATAGTCAATTGTCAATTACAAATTGGAAATTAAACCTTGAAAGCAAACACTCCTTTTTAACAAAATTAATTTGCAACTTTTAATAGCTGAATTGTTGTGCTTGCATCTCACTTGGCTTGTTGAAGCTCCAAACAATGAGTTGAAATCTTCTTAGCTATTGGTATTGAACTCTTTTCAAGAACCAGCTCGAAGATTCTATTCCATGATCTGAATTACAAAGCTAACTCTTGAAAGAGAAAAAAACAAAGAAAATACAAGTTGCAAATGTATGGAGGACCTGCGCCTTAAACACATTGTAATTTTGCAGTCAAAAGAAAGATTTCTCTAGGTCTACTGCCCAATTGAAAAAGACGATTATAAATACCCATATTGGGCAAATTTGAACAGTTTTAAGCTAAAAACTGACTAATTAAAAACAAACATTACTTGCTACTCTGTACCAAATAAAGAAATGACATAAAATGTTCATACAAAAATCGGCAAAATGCACACATATGTCCATGAGAAAAATATGTACATATCAAAACTAGATGTGAACACAAAATTCATAACTTGCAATATTCTTATAACATATACAACATGAACAAAAAAGACAATATATATATATATATATTCTAAAGGGAAATTATAAAAAATAGGCAAAAGTAAGGGGGCTTAAGGAAATTGCCCAAAAAATTCATATTTAAGCAAAAATGCCCAACATTTGTGAAATGTCTAAACTACCCCTATATAAAAACAAGCCAAAATTTCATAACTCCCACTGTAAAACGTCCATAATCACTGTGCAAATCCAAAAAAATAGACTTTTCACCCACTGTGAACCGGTGTTCCACTGTCGTCCCATTGTGAAGCCATTTCCGACGATTTTCTTGCTCTTCGACGACCGAAAATGGTCAAGAAGGTTAGTATATCTTCCGTGATCTTGTTTGAATCAAGTTATTGTTCATATTATTGAGATTTAAGTGAGATTTTGCGGTTTGAAATATTAGGGTTTGCGGTTTGAACAATGCTTAATATGTTTTGATTTTTGGTTGTTTTTGTTAAATTTGTTGAGGGGTTTTGTGTTAAAGCATATGTAGATTCGATTTATATTGAAATTGGAGGCCAAAATGAGCGATTTTTGGCAGAAAAATGCATCGAAAGTCATCGGCAGTGCGACAATGGAACAGTGTTTTTCACTTTAAAGATGAACAGCCCACTGTGAGAGTGGTTAGAGGGGTTAAGTGGCTTTTTAAAACTATTAGGCATCCAGTTGTTATTGTTAGTCCACTGTAGGTGTTTCTTAAATTTTCCATGTCACAGTGGATTGGGGAGAAAATTAACAATTTTGAAACTGCAGGGGCGGTAATAACTTCGAAAATTACTGAGGGGCAAGGGATAAATATTGGACCTGTTTGTAATAGACATTTTCTCAGGGGGTAAATTGATATATTTCACATCCAGGGTTTCTCGATGTGTAGTTTTCGAATTTTATATCCGTTTTTTCTGTTTTAAGATTTTTCAATATGTAGTTTTAGAATTTTAGATTAAGTTTCTCGATTTTTGTGCCTCTTGGATACATTTTACGATGTAATGACATTGTATTTTTAGAATTCCCAAAAATTTTTCGATTATTACCATTCTAAGGTATTTCAACTTTTAGAATTCGAATTTCAGTTCCGTTTTTTCGAATTTTACTATTTTACGATAATCGACTCGTACTTTTTAGATATCCGAAGAATTATTTGATTATTGCCATTCTAGGGTTTTTCAACCTTTAGAATTCGAATTTCAGTTTCGTTTTTTCGAATTTCACCGTTTTACGATATATCAACTCGTATTTGTCAGATTTTTGAAGAATTTATCGGTTGTTGCCATTCTAGGGTTTTTCAACCTTTAGAATTCGAATTTCAGTTCTGCTTTTTTGAATTTCACCGTTTTACGATATATCGATTCGTATTTTTTAGATTTTCAAAAAATTTCTCGATTGTTGCCATTCTAGGGTTTTTCAACCTTTAGAATTCGAATTTCAGTTTCGTTTTTTTGAATTTCACTGTTTTATGATATATCGATTCGTATTTTTTAGATTTTTGAAGAATTTCTTGATTGTTTCCATTCTAGGGTCTTTCAACCTTTAGAATTCGAATTTCAGTTTCGTTTTTTTGAATTTCACCGTTTTACGATATATCTACTCGTATTTTTCATATTTCTGAAGAATTTCTCGATTATTGCCATTCTAAGGTTTTTCAACCTTTAGAATTCGAATTTTAGTTCCCTTTTTTTGAATTTCACCTTTTTTACTATATATCGACTCGTATTTTTCAGATTTCTGAAGAATTTCTTGATTGTTACCATTCTAGGGTTTTTTAACCTTTAGAATTTGAATTTCAGTTCTGTTTTTTTGAATTTTATCTTTTTACGATATATCGACTAGTATTTTTAAGATTTCTGAAGAATTTCTTGATTGTTGCCATTCTAGGGCTTTTCAACCTTTAGAATTTGAATTTTAGTTCCATTTTTTTGAATTTCACCGTTTTACAATATATCGACTTGTATTTTTCAGATTTTTAAAGAATTTCTCGATTGTTGCCATTCTAGGGTTTTTCAACTTTTAGAATTTAAATTTCAGTTTCGTTTTTTTAAATTTTACCATTTTATGATATATCAAATTTCAGTTCCGTTTTGTTTACATATTTGCTATTTTTGAATGACTAACGAATTTTGTAAATTTTTGTAGGATATTTCTCGTAAAAGAAGACATGTTGAAAGTGAGCTGCGAATCTCTGATGAGTCCAAACACTTCCGAACAGATCTGATATGTCGTGCACAGCGCACAACATTATCTAGGATTACGTCTACACTGACCCCGGAGCAGTTACTGCTATTTGAGAGGACATGTTTCGGGTATCTTCTTCGTTTACCCGAGACCAAATTCTCTAGTATATTAGTTCATTCATTTATACTATGGCAACTACATCGATTCTCTGCTAGAGATGAGTTTTGGTTTCGGATTAGCGGGGTTGATGTTCATTTTAGCCTGTTTGAGCTTGCTTTGGTGATGGGTCTTTCATTTAGTGGACGCATTGATATTTCTTCATATATTCCTTACTCTTCCAGTCATAGGATTGAGATACGTACTTTTGAGGTTGTCCGAAGGTGCAATATCATGATCTAAAGCATGTTTTCTTGTCGAGGCCATGGAGGGATGACGATATTGATGCAGTCAAGATGGCCTTATTGTATGTTCTTCACATGGTTTTGTTAGGGAATGATCGGCGAAAAAAGGTGTCTTTAGAGTATTTACAGTTGGTCGATCATCTGGATGGGTTTAATTCCTATCCCTAGGGTGTTCCCGTGTGACAGATGACATATGAGTCTATGTCACAGGCGAGTGACAGAGTATGCTCCGGAGGGATGCCTGAGATGCGTAGATACGACCTCTATGGATTTCCTTTCGCCTTTCAGGTTAGTTTTAATTTGTTGATTATATATATTAATTTGAAAAAATGTCAAATGATTTATTTAAATCATAAATGATTATATTGCAGTATTGGATATATGAGACTCTGGACACATTACACGATTGGATTGACCTCGTTGATCTCTATTTGTCCCCACGTATGTTTAGGTGACGTACGAGAGACGTTCCTAGTTGGACTCATATTGGTCGTATTTTCACTGGTGATCCGGTATGTACAAGTTAATTAATAAGTCGATTAATTCATTATATGTTACAATTATTTTGACTTATATATCTTCATCATTAGGAGGATGTCACATTCCCTCTTCGTCCATCATCGATCGAGGAGGGTTTACCCTGGTACGGTGAGATTCATGAGTACACCGGTTTACCTGATGCTGATTCCTCCTTATCTTCTTCGATTCCGATCGTGACTAGAGGTGGGGTGTCTCCAGCATCAAAACCTTCAGCTGTACCCATCGAGTCTTCTGAGTCACATGAGAAGCCTATTCAACCTCTTGTTATGGAGTAGCCTATATGTTCCCCTGTAG
Organism: Mangifera indica; assembly: GCF_011075055.1. Lineage (NCBI taxonomy): Eukaryota > Viridiplantae > Streptophyta > Magnoliopsida > Sapindales > Anacardiaceae > Mangifera > Mangifera indica. The sequence goes on along the minus strand of NC_058142.1, from coordinate 10,196,425 downwards.
TTCAGAGCCCACAGATGATAGACCATCCTGGAGTGGAGGACTATCCTAGAGTGGAGGACCATCCTGGAGTGTAAGACCATACTACCCATCATGCCACCGAGCAGTGTCCCCTATTCGTAGCACTCAGTATTTCTACATTAGATGCTACATTAGCACACTGGGGTGCTACGATTTTACGTGAGATATCGAGTTTTCGTGATGATATCTCTTCCCAGATGTCTCAATTACGTGATGATATCTCTTCCCAGATGACTCGATTAGAGTATCATATGACTCGTTTAGAGGACATCGTCACACGTACATATCCAACCCCCATCGCTCAGGTTATAAAACCACTTCTAATTTATTACTTATAAGAAATGTCTATAGTGTTATTATTCTGACAACTGTTATTACATTTGTATAGGAGAGGGATGACGATATCTGATCGACGTCCCCCATTGATACCGCAATACCATCTCATCACTCACACAAGGTTCATATGACATTTAAAATTTATATTTATTGTTAAATGTCATTATTATATTATAGTATTGTTATTTATAAAATGTCACTAATTAAGTTATTATTACTATTATCTTAGGGTAGTCGCCAGGAAGACGCATCGTTTAGCCCTTCTGTTGCATTACCTGTCCGAGTTGAGGTATGCCACTTATCAATGAAACTTTATTTTGTATTTTTTTTGGTTATCGATTAATATAGGGAATATATATTCGTATAGGGTCTTCCTCATGAGGGTCATCCGGTCAAATCTCATATAGGTTCTTTAGATCCTCCACATGAGGTATGATAATTATTATACATTATATCGACTTTTAGATATGATATTATATTTTATATGAAATATCATTTACCATTTTGTCTTTTTCATGTATATAGGGAACGGTATTGATATATTATTGATTGAGGGTTCTCCCCGAATACCTTTCCTGGAAGTCCAGGTTATAGGGATTTAAGAAATATCATTGATCAATGTGTCTTTAATATTATATTTTTTTTAATGAAGTTTTGTCTCTTTTTTAGGACGAGCGACTATGGTTACTTGCTGATATCCCGAGCTCGACCAAAAAGCTTGTGGATATTAGTTCACAGGAGGAGGACTTCCAGGAGGATGTTTCTGAGACTGTCCACATTGAGGTTTGTCAATTATAATTAGTAAATAAATATAATTGACAAATATATGTCACTAAGATGTTTTTATATATAATTATACAGTCTGTCGAGGGAACACACGATGTGGACTTGACCGTGATTCAAGATTCTCTGGCTAAACCTCTTCCTACATACATGGAGAAGGTAACATAAATCGAATAATGTGTATGATTTTATAGAATGAAATAATGAATTAATAGTTTTTTATATCATATAGTTGGTTCGTACAACACGTGGTCAGATCGTTCGGAAGGGTCCACTGGTTTGCACCCCGTATACAAATCCACTCAGAGGGAGCGTAAAACAGTAACTCACGACGATTCCATTCTCTGCGTCAGAGCGTGAGAAATCTTTCCTCACATGGTATACCAGAGCTGCAGCTTCTAATAAAACACATTTTTCATTATATTAAGGGCACATTGTTTCATGGCCTCATATTTCTTCGTGACTCTAACTTTCATGTTTTTGCTAATTCAAATGCTAATTGACCTGCAGATGTTTCTGCACGACGCTTTATCATTGGTAGTTACATTTTTTATAGACACAATCTTGTTTGTTGAATTGCCGAGGAAAAGATTGTTGTGTCCCACTTTAGTGCAAAGTCTTAAGTATTGTGCCCTCACATATATGATTATTGATGTTCAATGGGTTTGTTATCATTTAGATGAGCTTCATATTCCTTTCCATTTATCTCAACTTTTTCTTTGTGACAATCAGTCTACTCTCCACATGGTTGTCAACCAGTGTTTCATGCTTGAACTTCACATATTGACATTAATCTACATTTCATTCATGAGTTTGTTGCTCGTGGGGCTCTTCAACTTTGACATATTTCTACAATCTCTCAACTTGCTGATATATTTAGCAAGAGGTTGTCTTATGAGTGTTTTCTCTCCTTATGTCTTCAATTAGAGCTTTGTGAGCTCCCGTTGTAATTGTAGGGGAGTTTTAAATAAAATATATACATTTTGCTTTGATCTAATCTAATTCGATCTAATTCTAATTTGATTTGATTAAGATTTGATCTAATTCTAATTTGATATGATTATGATTTATTATATATTATTTTTCTTATTTCATAGGATTAGGATTTAATGTCAGACTACATTATAACATTATATATTATACCAGATTTCGCCAATAATACTTATTAATCGATAATTGTTCATGCTTTTTATGGTAAAACTTGGTTTCACATCTCTTTCTTTCACAAAATTATCGTTTACAATAAAATATTCGGTGTTCAAATTTCCTTTTTTTTGTATACTTCTACGGAGTTCATATTTATTTTGCTCATAACTTCAAGATTTCTAAAAGGAACTCCAAAAAATGATACATAAAAAAAGATACAAGACAAAGGATAATTTTATTGTAAATATAATAAAAATCTTGAAAACTTTGAATGAATAAAATTGAGATACGTAACAAAAGAATAGAAACAGTAAGGAGTTAAAATATACAACAATAGAAGAAGGGAATTAGTCTATCTAATTGATGGTGCAAAAGGGTTCTTTATATAAGAAATTTTTCTGCCAGACAATTAATATTTTATTGTAGTTTGTCTAAATTGCCTCTCATGTTGTGGAAAAATCTACCATATATATAACTCTTTCCCTTAGATTTCCACCATTTACAGATAATTACATTAAACTTGCTTAAGAAAACCTAGTGTGATAAAAACCAAAGTAAAGGAATGCAATTATTTAATATCCTGTAAAGTGAGGTTGGATGTGTTTAAACTACTTCATTAAAAACCTTACTGGGAAAACCTAGTAGGACAAAACCTAATGAAGGAAAAGAAAGTATAGTGCACATTTTATCCAATATGTGTTAAACTTAAAGAATTTGCTTCCCTTAATGAATGCTCCCTCTTTTTGTAGTGAGATTAATTTGATTGCTTGCTAAGTCGTTGCAGAGCGATATTATACACTAGTTTTTCAAATATTGATGTTGGTAATGTTTTGGTAAACAAATTAGTAATGTTATCACTAGATTGTATTTATTTAAAATCACTCTTTCTGCTCTACTAGAACTCATGAATGTAAATATACTAGATCGTATTTGATGGGTTAGTGTTGAGTTAAATTGGACTAATAAATTCACTATGAAGGGTATATCTGGTCTAGTGCATTGGACCAAATATAATAAGACACCAATGATATTAAAATATGGTACTTTAGAACTGATTATCTTTTCATTTTCTTTTTTAAGATGAAATGAGTCATTTTTTAGATCAAGAGACTAAACAACTATTGTTCAAAGGATAAGCCTTATCCTTATTAAAGTGTTTTAGTAATTTTTAACATACACTGATTGATGGATAAGTATTCCATTTGAATTGTGCTCAATCTATAGGCCGAGACAATATTTTGTTTTTCTCAAATCTTTTAGCTTAAATTCTTTTTTAAAATTTTCAATAGTTTTTTAGAGCTTTTTAGGAGCCCTAATTAAATTAATGTCATCAACATAAATTGCTACAATAACAAGTCTTGATTCTGATATTTTGGTAAAGACACATAGACATATAAGATCATTCACATATATTTCTTTTTCAAATATTCACTGAAGTGATTATACCATATTTTTTTGGATTGTTTTAATTTGTATAATGATCTTTGTAATTTAATTGAGTATATGCTTCTTGGATTGACCATTTATGCTTTAGACAATTAAAATCCTTTAGGGAGTTTCATATAGATTTCAGTTTTCAAATTTTCATATAAATATGTAATAACTACGTCTATTAGATGTATGTCCAACCCTTTTTAGTCTGTTGAGCTAAATGTGATTAAATTCATCACAGGTACATATGTTTTATCAAAGTCTATGCCCAACATTTAGGAAAAACCTTTGACTACAAGCCTCATTTTATGTCTAACAATCTTATTTTTCTCATAAATATCTATTTATATACAATGGGTTGTATGTCATTAGGTGTTAGGACTACAGACCAAAACACTTGATGTTTTACAAACAAAACTAATATTGCTCGTGTAACATCCGAATTCAGGTGTGTCAGTAAACTCCACTTCCAAAATTACCCCTAGAGTTGATTTTATAACTTGTTGTGTAAAGAAATCGCAAAAGAATCATAGAAAACTACTAAATGAGCAATATTTTTCAAAGGGGGTAAAATGGTCATTTTATAAAGATTCAAGGGACAAAGTGGGAATTAAAATTGAAGGGCACATTTGAAATTATATGGTGGTGCTAAGGGTTTTTGGTAATTGGCTAAGGATAAAATAGTAATTTATGGAAAAGGTTAAGGGCAAAATGGTCCAAAAGGCTTATAAAATATATAATCTATTCATCTTCTTCATGAATTGCCGAGAACTCCATTGTTTTTTTAGCTAAAGCTTCCCTTAACCAAAATTCGTCCAAAAACCTAGCTAAACTACCTAATTTTCAGAGGCTCCAGTTATAAAAAGTGTAGATCTGTCAATTCTGATCAGTTCTAAGGTAAGAAATTTAATTTTTAAGATATGTGAAATTTGGGAGTTTGATGAATGATTATATTTTTGGTTGATTAAGGTTGCCAAGAAGAAGAAAAGAAGGTGAATAAGCTTAAATCACCTATTTGGCAAAGAAAAGGTAAGAATTTCATACTTTACATACTTGAAGTAAAGTTGAGTTAGGTTATTTAAATAACCTTTACTTATATAAGTGTGTAAGGTATTAGAATTAAGATGATTTATGCTTAAAAGGATAAAGAAATTCATTAGGATTCATGATGTAATTTTTGGACATAAGGGTAAAAAGGTAAATTTTTGCCATAAGGGCAAAAATGTCATTTTATGCGATATAGGTTAATGTTGCTTAATTATGTGCATGTTATGTGAAATAACCCTTATATTAAGCCTATATTGTATAATTGAAATTAATTTGAGATATGATATATATATATATATATATATATATATATATATATATATATATATATATATATATATATATATATAAATGCATGAGAAAATAATATGATGCTTGAGAAGGAATGAAAAGAATAAGGGAAAATAACAAATGCGCATATTTCATATTATGGTTATATATACATACATGAGGAATCATAACATATGCATGATTTAGAAAAAATAAAGAAAGAGGAAAAATATTTTCTAAGTCATGCATGCTTTTATAATGACTCATATGATACAGGAAAGCAGAAAACATACTAAAAATCCTTACACACCAGCTGTACTGTGTGGACAGCAAATAAAATAATTGGTTGTACTGTGTGGACAACCAGCTGTACTGTATGGACAGCAAAGAAAAAATATCAGCTGTACTGTGTGGACAGCAAAGAAAATAATCGGTTGTACTGTGTGGACAACTAGCTGTACTGTGTGGACAGCAAAAGAAAAAATATCAGCTGTACTGTGTGGACAGCAAAGAAAATAATCGGTTGTACTGTGTGGACAACCAGCTGTACTGTGTGGACAGCAAAAGAAAAATATCAGCTGTACTGTGTGGACAGCAAAAGAAAAATATTAGCTATACTGTGTGGACAACAAAGAAAAAAATATGCGTGTAAGAGAAAATTATACTTTGTATGGTGATTGCAAGTACTATCATATGTAGTCTAGAACGATCAATGAGAAAGAGAGAGAAACAAATTAGTAAATATTTTATGAAAGTAAATTGCATTAGAATCATACATACAAGCCTATGTGGCCGATAAAGAATTGAGAAAGATGTATGATCAGAAAATAGAAAAGTCATGACACTCATAGATGCATAAATCATAACAAATGAATCATATTTGTATAGTAAGAAAATGAATAAATTGGTGAAAGAAGAGAATTCTGATATGTGTTTAATGCGTGTCCGTGTCAATAATTTTATATATGAATAGCCCAGACACGCTGAGTATAAAAGAGATTAATACTAGTATGAAATACTTTAAGTGTTTAGTATGATTTTTTTACTGAGCCATAGTCACTCACTCCATTTAATTTAATATTTTACAGGTAAAGAAATGCAGCAAAGGTTCCCGGGGAGCACTAATGAGACATGAGGCTAAGGGAGGAAGGCACCATAATTTTGTTGACTTAAATGTTATAATGCATATGTAATATATATATATATATATATATATATATATATATATATATATATATATATATATATATATATATATATATATGACTAGTTTTGAAAATTGGTTATAAAGTTTTTGTGGGTGATAATTTTTATAATTGTTATTATTATGTATTTATTTTACTAATTGTGGTTAAGTTGATAAAAATCCAGTCAATTGGTAGGACTGGTTTGTATGAATTACAAATTGGGAGTGTTACAGGGCATAATGAAAAAGAGAAAAATATTCCCCGGGCCCTCTAAAATAGGGGAACTCATGCCGTTTTTCTGTAACACACCCAATGGTTAGGAGAGGTTACAGCTCGAATTGTTTCTTCCCATTTAGCCCAATCATATCTTTGTTTGCACTCATCTATAGTAAGTGGTTCAAAATTATCATTATTCATAATTTCAGTAGTTTTTACAAATGAGAATATATAATTAATGTTAACCATTTCACAGTTTTGCATCTCGGATGTATTCCTGTTTTTTAGGGGTTTGTGCCATTTTAGGGACTATAACTCTTTTAGAGGAATATTAGAGTGTGAATTTTTCAATCAATATAGGATCATTATGATTGATATTTGTTTGATTCTTTACATTTCTTTTTCAAGGAATAGTATCCTTCGATTCAATAAATCTACCATATTTTTGGTGTATAGTAAATTGATCAGTCACGATTCAAATAGATTGTTTAATAGTCACATTAATTCTTGCTGGTGCATTGACAACTGATACATGTGATCTTGTCACTTTTGCCATATTTACAAATGCATTAGACATTTGGTTGATAATAGTTTGTAAACGTACTATCCTCTGTATTTCAGGTTTACTTTGGGATGTGTGAGAATTTAGATGAGAATAGTAGGTATGTACCAAGTAAGTTCATGCCTAACTTTAGAAAATATTTTTTTCCCTAAAAGTGGAAATATTGTCTCATCAAAATGACAATTTGCAAATCGTGCAGTAAAAAGATCACTTGTTAATAGTTTTAGATACTTGATAATGGATGGTGAATTATATCCAACATAAATTTTCAAACAATATTTGATCCTATTTTTATATATTGAGAAGATGCAATAAGGATATATACAAAGCAACCAAATATCCTCAAATGAGATATATCCAGTTGATGACTTGACTAAGAACCAATTATAAAGGAGAATATTGATGATAAGAAGAAAGTCATAGGTGAATTAACGCTACAACATGTAATATAACATATCCCCACAAAGAAGTTGACAATTAAGTTCTTAGTAATAAAGTATGTGCAATTACCTAGAGTCGTTTGATAAGAGACTCAACTAATCTATTCAGAATGTAAACATATGGAACTGAATGTTTAACATCAATCCTGATAAATATGCAATAATCATTAAATGTCTTATATGTAAATTCACCAACATTTTTTAGCTATATTGACTTGATCAGATAATCTGAGATATGTGTCTTCAACTTGATAATTAGAGTTAATAGTTTAGCAAAAGCAATATTTCGAGTTGGCAATAAACAAACATGAGACCATCATGTAGATACATTAATTAAGACCATAAAATAATGATATCATCCACTTGGTGGATGAATGAGTTCACATATGTCCCCTTGAATTCTTTGTAGGAATTATGGGGATTCAACTCTAACTTTGGAGGGAGATGATCAGATTACTAATTTGCCTTATGAATAGATAGTGCAAAATTTATCACTGGACAAGAAAATCTTGTGACTTTTTAGTGTATATTCATGTGAATTTTTAACAATTTTATGCATCATTGTAGATCTTGGGTGACCTAGATGGTTGTGTTAAATTATAAATACTTTTGGATCAAAGAATTTTTGGTTCAATACTTCGTAGGTTTCAATTGCCTTTTTGATTATATAATGCAATCCATATAATAAAATGGGTAATTTTTCTAGTACAAGTCTTTTTTCTGAGGCATTACCAATTATACAGAGGGATTCTGTATCATTTTCACTCATGGTTTCAATATGATTATCTTTAAAGTTAAATAGATTTCTTTTAGATTTACTTGAATATAATGCATCATTGATGCTTAATTTGGTCATATTTTTCAACAAAATTCTGTTTCTTTCAATGCCTTCAATTAGATTTATTGATCCTAATATAATGTTTTATTTAGCTTTATTTGGTGCTAAAGTTAAGAAATATTTCATTTTCTTAAGAATATTGTGTGCATTGTTGCGTTGTCTACTAAACATTTGTCTCTATCATTAGTTTTTAAAATTAATGCTTCAATTTTAGAGTCAATTTTCTTTCATGTAAAAATTACATTAGTCATAACATACACAAAATGGTGAAAAGAGAGAGAACATAATAATAAAACACAAAATAATATTCATGACTCAAAATAAGAATATATGATGGGTTCCAATTATAAAAATTTTGGGTATTCACGTTACTGTTCAAGTGACTTATATTTTTGCTTTTGAAAGAACTCTTGAAACGTCAAGATTCATTAGATTGACAAAATCTAAATCATTAACAAATTCGATTATATTTTTATGGATGCTTAATATAGATCCACCCAATGTTTGTGTATACTACAAATATGCAACCGATGACATTTACAATCACACTTATTGTTTTGTAGTGTATTCTGTATTATTCTTTATTTTGCTTTAGTTTTAGTCCACTTTTGGTGGTATGACTCAAATTTTCTATTATAACCATTTTCGGATTGAAATTATTTCATTCATGACCTTACTCACACCCACGATAACTACTATTGATAGTCGTGTTCACTTGAGAGAATAATGCAATGCTTGTGGGGTGAGTTTGATGGTTTTTCATCAACAAGAAAATATAATATTAATTTAAAATTTCTTTCCCAATACTACTATTATAAGAGCATATTATTAAAGGTGGAAAATATTTTCTCTTCTATATTACTTCAATCAGGGAAAAATTTTGTACATCGCATAGTTATACTAAGTTACATAGCCAATGAGAGTATCATTGAATCTAATGTTCAAATTTATCTTTTAAATGTCTTTATGAATATAGTAGATCTATCATTATATCTATATATTCGACTTGCAATCTTTTGAGGATATGATGCAGGTAAAATAATGGTTTTGGATTTGTCGTTTTAGGATATTTTATTTACTCACTTGTTCAAGACTTATAAATTCTATGTGGGGGATCCTGTAAAAAACCTATTTAATATCATCTATTTAGTTATAGGAACTTCAAATTGAAATATTATCTTATATTTACAAAAATTTTAGTTTTTTAGAGAATATATTAGTATATATCTTTGAAAATTTGGGTTTAGACATTGTTCCATATTTACAAAACTTCTAGTTTTGTAATTAATTTTCATATATTAGGATTAATTTTTATAGTATTTAAAACTTTAATTTTGATAATATTTCAGATTTCAAGTTCATATTTTTCACAATTTATGCAAATTAGGGTTACAAATGAAATATAGATATTATAATAAAACAAATAAGTATTTTGATGAAATTTGTGATTTTGAGCCTCTATAAATAAATAAATAAATAAATATATATATATATATATATATATATATATATATATATATATATATATATATTCATTCTTATGTTTTTTTAAAACTTTTGTAGATCAACAACAATTATTATAATATATATATATATATTTTTCAATGATATTTAGGAATTCAAGTCTATATTTATGATTTTGCAAACTTTGGGTTGCAAATGAGATACAATTATAAAAATTGACATAACTATAATTTGTTTTCCATAAATGAAAAAATAAATATAATCAAAAGATTAAACAGAGTAATAATTGAAACAACTATGAATTGTATTTTGTAAATAACATAATATTATAATTGAGATATTTATATTTGTATTATATAAATATGATCAAAATATAATTTATTATTAATAGTATTGAGTATATCAGAATGGATCATACTGATAATGTGTTATAAATAGGCTAAAGGACTATTTCCCATCCAAAGTATGCTGCTTTCTCAAGTTTTCCCCTGTTAACTTTGAAAATTTCATTTACCCATCTATGGGTGGTTAAAATTAATTGAACCCATTAGTTATATCATTTCCCCCCCAAACCCTAAAAACTAATAATTTGCCCCCAACCTAAGTTTTCAAAAACAACATTTTCCACCTAGGGTTTTCAGATTCAATTTTTTGACGACGTTTCTTCCTCTTCGGTGACATTCAGATGACATCTCTTCCTCTCCAGCAAGAACTCCTTCTGGTGGTTCTCCTTGGCGTCATCATCAATGAAGACAACTTGTTTTTATCTCGAGGAAGACGAATTGTCTTCATCAACGATGACGCCGAGGATAACTGTCAGAAGGAGGCCACATCGGGGAGGAAGAGACATTGTCTAGCGGTCGTCGAAGAGGAAGAAACATCATCGAAAAATTAAATTTGAAAACTTGGAAACCCTAGGGGGGAAAACGCTATTTTTGAAAACTTGGATTGAGAGAAATTGTTAGTTTTTAGGGTTTAAGGGAGAAAAATAAAATCAAATTTAAGTTTGTTTTTAATATTACAGATAAAATGATGATTTTATTGTTATAATCGTTAATTTTAATAGTCTCTAGGTGGATAGATGAGATTTTAAAAGTTAACGGGGGAAATTTGAGAAAGCCGCATATTTTGGGTGGGACATAGTTCTTTGGCCTTATAAATATTATAAAAAATGTTAAAAGATTTGAATGAATAAAACTGGGATTCATGGCTGAAGAATAGAGACGGCGAGGAGTTAAGATAAAGAACATCAGCGGAAGGGAATGACTCTGTCACTGCCAGCCTCCATTTTCATTAATGCATTCCCACTTCCAAACAGCCTCTCACGTGGGGTTGGCCATATTATTCCAAAAAATGCGGTTGGTTTCTTTCCTTTTTACGCTTTCAAAATTACAAATATTTACTTAAGAAAACAAAATGTGAACAACTTGTTTGTCAGGCCCAGATTTTGACTTAACATGCCTGGATTATTATGACATACAATAATAGAAGGGAATTTCTCTATCTAACTGAAAGCGGGTGGGAAATTTTTCTGCTAGGCGACTAAGATTGTTTCCCGAATTTCACATCCCTCCATATTTATTTACTGCATTCCCACCAAGTCATCCAAACTGCCTCTCACGTGGGGTGAGAATCCACCATATATATTACAAATTTGGCCATTTCCAATAAATGCGGTCGGTTTCTTTCCTTTTTAAGCTTTCAAAATTACAAATATTCACTTAAGAAAACAAAATGTGAACAACTTGTTTGTTAGGCCCAGATTTTGACTTAACATGCCTGGATTATTATGATATACAATAATAGAAGGGAATTTCTCTATCTACCTGAAAGCGGGTGGGATATTTTTCTGCTAGGCAACTAAGATTGTTTCCCAAATTCCACATCCCTCCATATTTATTTAATGCATTCCCACCATGTTTTCCAAATTACTCTCACACGTGGTGGAAAAATCCACCATATATATAAAAAACAAATTTGGCCATATTATTCCAACAATTGAGGTTGGTTTCTTTCCTTTTTAAGCTTCCAAAATTACGAATATTTACTTAAGAAAACAAAATGTGAACAACTTGTTTGTCAGGCCCAGATTTTGACTTAACATGCCTGGATTATTATGATATACAATAATAGAAGGGAATTTCTCTATCTAACTGAAAGCGGGTGGGAAATTTCTTTGTTAGGCAACTAATATTGTTTCCCGAATTCCACATCCCTCCATATTTATTTACTGCATTCCCACCAAGTTTTCCAAACTGCCTCTCACGTGGGGTGAAAATCCACCATACATATATATATATATAACAAATTTGGCCATATTATTCCAATAAATGCGGTCGGTTTCTTTCCTTTTTAAGCTTTCAAAATTACGAATATTTACTTGAGAAAACCAAATGTGAACAACTTGTTTGTCAGGCCCAGATTTTGACTTAACATGCCTGGATAATTAAGATATACAATAATAGAAGGGAATTACTCTATTTAACTGAAAGTGGGTGGGAAATTTTTCTGCTAGGCAACTAATATTGTTTCCCGAATTCCACATCCCTCCATATTTATTTACTGCATTCCCACCAAGTTTTCCAAACTGCCTTTCACGTTGGGTGAAAATCCACCATATATATATATATATATATATATAAAACAAATTTGGCCATATTATTCCAATAATTGAGGTCGGTTTCCTTACGAATATTTTGCTTTCAAAATTACGAATATTTACTCAAGAAAACAAAATGTGAACAACTTGTTTGTCAGGCTCGGATTTTGACTTAACATGCCTGGATAATTAAAAAGAAGATACAGTTTACACCATAAAAATTCTTTTTTTCTAGAAATACTAGAGGTTAATAAGATAATATGAGTGTGAAAAGAAGAAAGATATAGTTAGTACAGGACAAATTGGGATCAATCATGGCCTTTGAAGACTGGTCGGTTGACTGACAAATTGGTTAAAAATATATATAATATTTAAGACTAAAATACATCACATGTCTAAAAAATTTCTATTAATTATTAAGGATCTAAAAGATTTTGATATTGCTTTGTAGATAAGATGTGAATGCTATAAAAGATTGTCATGTATTATCTGTAAAACTGAAAGTAGTATAACTAAAATTAGGGGTACGTAATTTGATTTAAATTGTAAATTCGATTAAAAATTATATTTAATTTGTTTGAATTGTAATTTAAGTGATTTTCAAAATGAATCAAATTGTAAATCGTATTTAAAAAATATATATATATTTAATAGAATTTTTTAATAAATAATTAAGTATACAACTTTTTTTAATATTTAGTTTACATGTTTATATTATCTCCTAAAAAACTATAATTAAATTTATTTTATTAAATAATAACTATAATGTATGAAGGTTTTAAATAAAATGTTAAAAAATATAGGGGCATTTTGATACAAGAAAATATATGAGAGTGTCAAATAAAATATTTGATAAATATAGGGGTTAAATAAATATTAGAAAAATATGAAAAACATTTTGATATTAGACAATGTAGAAAGGTTTTAAATGAAATGTTAAAAAAATATAGAGACATTTTGATACAAGACAATATATGAGGGTGTTAAATGAAATTTTACAAAAAATATAAGAGGTTAAATACAATGTTAGAAAAATATAAGAGCATTTTGATATTAAACAATGTATGAAAGTTTTAAATAAAACATTAAGAAAATATAGAGACATTTTGATATAAGATAACTTATGAGGGTGTTAAATGAAATATTAGATAAATATAAGGATTAAATAAAATATTAACAAATATGGGAGACATTTTGATAGTAAACCATGTGTGAAGGTTGTAAATAAAATGTTAGGAAAAAATATGGGCATTTCAATACAAGACAATCTATGAGGGTGTTAAATGAAATGTTAGATAAATATAGAGTTAAATAAAATGTTAGAAAAATTTAGAGACATTTCGATAGTAAACAATATAAGAAGGTTTTAAATGAAATGTTAGAAATATATAGAGATATTTTGATAAAATATAAATGTATTTTGATACAAGATAATATTTGAAGATGTTAAATGAAATGTTAGACAAATATAGAGGTATTTTGAAATTAGACTGGGTTGCCTCTCAAATAGAAATTGACATTCTTCATAGGGTGAGACCGTTATACCAAAGCTTTGTAGTTACTGTAATCAACTAGGGCATGTTCAAACAAACTGCAAAAGCCTAGCATTGGTTCTAGGTTTTGTGCCATCGGATTCATCTAGAACACATAAAGGAAAAAGATCCACACAACCTTTGTTTGATTAATGTTTAATTTATGTATTTGTTAAAATGAGTTATAACTAATTTAGTTTGATTAATATTTATTTAAATACTTGTTCAAATTCGATGCAATATATTTAGTTTGAGTAATGTTTGATTTATGTATTTGTTGAAATGAGTATTATTAATGTAATCTATTGAACATTATATCAACATTATTTATGTTCCAAATATGTGTTTATTTCATTAACTTAGTTATTATGTTTCATCTATTGTTTGAGTTCGGATTCATACTTTATCGTGTTAGTTGCAATAAAACTGAAAAAAAAAAAACATGAAATCAAACTCTCAACTAATAAACCATCGATATAAATATATACATAACAACTCAAAAATCATATGAATAACCAATGATAAATACAAATGTACATCCCCGATCTACTTGATGTAGTGGAAATACAACTATGAAGTCAAATGCCTACACGTCGAGGTGGAAGACTTGCGGGAAAAATCCAGCTCTGCAAAAGTGCTAAACACTCTATAAAATATAACATTAAAATACCAATCACCGAAATCCTTGCTCTGTTAAACCGACACCTTCAGCTAGACTCAATATCAAATGATCCTCTTGTGGTGTACACCCAATAGTGGTCTAAAAACTTGTCCCCACCAGTAATGTCGGGATGAATGTGGTGTAGGGTTGCATCTGTTGCATGAGCCCATCACGTTTGCCTGTGTAAGCTATCTTAGAGTCATATACAATGATAGACCAATCATGAAAATCCATGATCCTAGCAACCTAATAGACACAATCGAAGTTTATAAGGATGAAAACCTATAAACATTGAGAAATTATAATGGACACATGTGTTGTATATAAGTAAATTATAAGTAAATTATGATGGAAACAATCATATACAATACCCTATCAACTCCCCTAATGGTTTGTGAAACAAATCGGGCATGTAATTCGCCTCCATCATCTTTATGAATAGCTTAGGCCACTCGTACTCATTTAATGGCGTAATACTCCAACTCTCATATGCCATTTCGATGTGCCCATGAAGAAGGTATGGGATATTGTCCAACTCAATGGGATGACAGTCTACTACTTGTGTTGGTGCCAATATAAAAGTGCCAAGAAAGAATTTACATGCTAAAATGGATATAGAACATTAATTATATTATGTTTTGACGAATATATAAAACATTTAACCAAAGTCAATAGATATAAATAGTCTAAGTGATCGACTAACTAGAGATACTCTATAGATACCTTATTCCATTTGTCATTCCCCAGTAAAATCATATGCAGACAATACAATATAGCCATTTTGATGGCGTCGATGTCGTCATCCCCCTATGGCCTTCTCAAGAAAACTCGTTCCAAATCATGATATTGCACCTTTTAACATCATCGAAAACAGGTTTCCTAAATCTTATCGCTGGATCCTAATGGAATATATGATGAGAAAACAGTGATTCGACTGAATGGTAGTCCGATCAAAAGTAAAAACTCGAATAGGTTGAATCTCACATCAACCCTATTAATCTTGAACCAAAACTCATTTCTCTCTATTCCTCGATACAATTGTCGTAACATGAATGAGTTCACCAATACTCGACAAAATTGAGTATCTAGTAATCAGAATAGATACCCAAAATAACTCTTCTAAAACAACCGTAACAGTGTCTGACTCAATATAGATTTAATCTTAGAGATTGCGGTTTGTTGAACGTGAGAAATAACCTTTACTTGAAAGTGTCATGCCTTGTCGGAGATTCTTAATTCACTTTCCTCAATTTTTTATGGAAAATATCTTGTAAAAAGGAAATTATCATTATGTCAAAGTTAACATGAATTTCATAAAAAATAGACATAAAATCAGAGACAAAAATAAAAAAACGAAGGTGAAATTTAAAAACTATTAGTAAAAAAAAAAAAACCCTAAAATGATAAAACTAGAAAACCAACTTGAAATTCGAAAGTACACGTCAAAAAACCTAGGAAACAAAAAAATTTAAAAAAGGACCTAAAATTCGAAAACTAGATATTGAAAAACTTTAAAATAACAAAAATATAAAAAACGAACTTAAAATTTGAAAACTACATATAAAAAAAATCTTAAAATGATAAAAATAAAAAATTGAATTGAAATTCAAAAACTACACATCGAAAAACCATAAAATGACAAATATCAAAAAAAGGGACAAAAAATTCAAAAACTACACATTAAAAAACTCTAAAATGACAAACATTGAAAACCGATTTGAAATTCTAAAACTACATGTCTAATTACCTTAGAATCACAACAACTGAAAATTCATTTGAAATTTGAAAACTGCACATCGAAAAACTTAATAATGACAAACATAGAAAAATTGTTCTGGAATTTTAAAACTATACCTCCAATTATCCTAGAAGCACAAAAACTAAAAAACCGATCTAAAATTTGAAAATTACACCTTGAAAAACTTAGGATTCACAAAAATCCAAAAATAGACCTAAAATTTGAAAACTATACATAAAAAAAACCTTGAAATATGAAAAATGGAAATAAAATTAAAAAACTATGCAAAACCCATATATTTATACAAACTATCAGTTTACCCCCTTAACATTTTCTCACTCTTCCACAGGTCCTGAATGTCTAAAAATATCAATTTCCCCCTAATCAATTTCTCTCTCTCCCACAAGTCCAAAATATTTAAAAACTAGCATTCCCCCCTCCTCGAGATCCTACAGGTATCACTATTTAAAAAATTAACATTTCCCCCTTTCTCTATGGGATACTATTCAAAAACTTGCAATTTCCCCTTGTAGGATCGAATGACCTAAGAGAGGGGGTGAATTAGGTAATTTTAAAACAATCTTTACCAAATTTGAGAATTAAAACAATTTATTCAAATCAATGAATGTTGCCTATTTTTAATCAAATTTATGAGAATAACTAAAATATTTCAAATAATCAATACAATCAAAATAACATAACATAAAGTATGAGTTTAAGGGAAGAGAAAATCAAACACGCGATGTATAGTGGTTTGGCTCAACCCGGCCTACGTCCACTCCTCCAAGCTTTCTCCCTTGGAGTATTCCACTAATCCTTGGTTGACCTAAACCTCAACCAAGCTTTTCTTCACAACCAAAATAGCTTCCAAGGTGCTATTAACCTTTACAAATGTTAAAACTCAATTTCTCTCACAAGAAATTTTCTAATCTCTCCAAGAGTGAACCTCACTCTTTTATAGCACGAATTTTAGTAGGAAATTGGAATACGATCTCTCTCAAGAGTGTATATGAAAGTTAAAGCTTAGTACAACCTAATTTAAATGAAATTACAAAGTGTATGAGCAAGAGTTTTGATTAGAGAGAAGAATTTGCAAGTAAATAGCTCAAAACTAATTTGCTCTCCAATATATGAAAGTTTTTGATGGCAAAAGTTCTTTTCGAACGTATTTGATTGGGTTTATGTAGGGGAAAATGAAGAAAGTTACCATTGTGCACAAAGAATAACTATTTTAGTTTTCCAGAAAATATACAATTCAATCGACCGGATGTAATTCGGTCAACCGGATGTGATGTGGCACTTCCGTGGAGCTTACATGGCATTAGTCGTTGGAAAATTCAAACCAAAATTTGGTTGACCGAATTTTTGGAAGCCAAAATACATGGCTTCTGGACAATTCGGAAGCTGATTCGATCAGTCAAATTTGGTTGACCAAATTTTATTACATTTTACCCCATAAATTTTCAAAATTCCTTTTGAGCCCTAAAACTTTGAAAAGTGACAATTTAACCCAATTTTGAAAATTCTTTCAAAACCAACTTTAAGATATGAAAATATAGTTCACAAAACTTCATCATTTTAAAAGAATTAATAAACTTTGGTGAAAAAATTTTTCTTAACCCAATAAGTTTGAAAAATGACATTTTAACCCAAAAAGTGAAAGATATGAAAATGAGTTTTCAAGTGAGCTATCCCATGCAAATATATATTCTAATCAAAACGAATGCTCCAAATTACAAACACATCTACCTAAACTTGAATTTTACTTCAAATCTTCAAGAATTCTTCACTTGAGTCTTGTCTTCATTTTCATCTTGAAACTCCTTCAAGTGCATTAGATAAATTCTTGCAATCTAAACTCACACTCAAGTAAAATCATTAGTTTATATGCTAAGGGACATATTAGTTTGTTATCATCAAAATAAGAGCATAATGACTCCTTGAGTTAACACCCCCCTCCCCTAGAGTTTTCTCATAGACCCTCTGGTGTAACTACTGTTTAGAAAATCACATATGCCCCCTTCTCCCATGTCATCGATTCAACCCAGGGGATATTTCTCAAACTTGGGATTCCCTGGGTTTGCAAATATCCCTGAGGTGAAGTTTCAACTTCGAAATTAGTCAATTTTTTGATCGAAATCGTAGTTTTCAGCTACCATTTCAACACCAACGGTTGTACACCTACTTAAATACAGTAACCCTAAACTAATTCATCTAAAACAAGCAATAATCAAGCCACAACAACAATTTTTCAAATCCAAAAATTTTAAAACTATAAATGCCCAAAATCTTACTCTAATCTATCAAATTTAAAAATAAAAATTAATTCAAACAAGATAAGGGATAATTTACTCACCTTTTTCATTATTTTCATCATCAGAAAACATAAAAATTTTTTGTCCAAAAGTCGAAATTCCATCGCTCTGTGGAAGACTCGTGGAAACTGATTTTGTGCATAGTGAATCGGGGAAAATTTGGGTAAGGATGTGAAATTTGTTAGGTTTATATATGAGGGTATTTCGATCATTTCAGGTAAAAGGGGCATTTTTGCTTAAGTCCAAAAAAATTGGTTAATTTTTTGAAACCCCTAATGTTTAGGGTAATTAATTTAATATCCCAAAAATTAATGGCAGCATGATGCAAAAAATAATAAGATAAAAAAAATAAAACATACATAATATGATATTGCATATAAAGATTATTGAGGAATTTGAGATATGAAAAGATCAGACAACATTCAACACAGCTATATAGTGAAAAAATCACAAAGTTGAAATTCACAAAAATTAAAAGCACGTTTATCCTTCATAATAATGACTAAACAACAAGACATTAAAAGGCTGTTTGGTTGGAGTGTTTTAAAGATTACTTTGGTAATCTATCTTTTATTACTTACATTACCTTATTTGGTTTGTTAGTAATAAAAGATTATAGTAATCCTCTATTACCAATGTTGATGTGACAGGTAATATATGTGGTAATCTAATTATCACATTTACCTTAGGTATTAAAAGATTATCAAGGAAATCTTGATTTTATTATAATTTATTAATTTTTTAAGACAAAAATAAATTTATTTTTAATTAATATAACAAATAATATAAAAATATTTAAAAATAATTATATTAAAAGATATTTAAGTAAAATAATTTACTAGTATTATTTTATTACTGTTAACAAAATACATTAATTATTTATACTATCCATTTTTATCAAATTTTATCAAACGTAATAATCATTTATACCCAATAATCTTCTCAGTAATCTATGTTCAAGGTAATCTTCCTATTTTGGTAATAAAATATTATATAAACCAAACACCCTCTAAAAATATACAATCAAATTAATTTGTTGTCCTTTTGCTTTCAAACATGGATATTTAGGGAAGAATATAATTGAAAAATACATTGTTTTTACCAATATTAATAGCAATAAAGAGAAGCAACAAGAGAAAAAAATTAATTAAAAAGTTTCAGCGACATTGATGTTATTAAAATCTTATAATTAATTTGATCATTTTACTATATTTTCTTAAAAATTGTGTTAAGACTTAGCTTGTTAAGTGTAGAAGATGGTACTGAGATGAATCATGCATTTGGTTTGTCGCTAGATGTAGAGACAAAGTTCAGAAATATAATATTTTGATGAAAAATAGTACATAACTCAAAAGCCGAAACTAAGTTGAACACCTGTCTTGCAATCAATACTTTGATAAACGACCAAATTCAGAATTTTTGTGTGCTTATTTTGTCTCGTTATATGCATGCATATAATTACATTTTGTGTGAATATCGGAACATTGTTTTTCATTCTTGTGTGAAGTACTGTTATGATTTTACATAGCTGTCACTCCCTGGTTCACCTTGCTAGATATTTAATCTTGCATTCTTCCGTGAGATGCCGGACTGATTTTGGGACTGATTTTCAGTATCGTATTTAGTCAAGTTCATCTTATTTTGGGCAGCGATACTGTGTTTCTTCTCTTTGTTTTTCTGCTTATTTGTTCATATCGTGGGATACAAATATGTCATTGGTGTATGCAAGAAGTACAAGAATAGGAGCTAAAAGACTTCAACTTGTATATTCAAGAGAAGCTTGAACAACCGAGTGGAACAGTTGAAGTATGAGAGCTAGAAAATTAATTTAGAAAACAAATCCATTTTGTGAAAGTAGCACGATTCACCGAGTAGAAAAATTGAAAGACACAACCAGCAAACAAGAATGGGACACAAGCAATGAAACCCAAGTGGATCTACTAAAGAGAGCACCACAATTTTTTCGTAATTTAAGTAAGATGCCTCTTAGCATACATCAACGGAACCAAGTCTAACTTAAATCAAATCACTAAAGCAAATAGTCAATTGTCAATTACAAATTGGAAATTAAACCTTGAAAGCAAACACTCCTTTTTAACAAAATTAATTTGCAACTTTTAATAGCTGAATTGTTGTGCTTGCATCTCACTTGGCTTGTTGAAGCTCCAAACAATGAGTTGAAATCTTCTTAGCTATTGGTATTGAACTCTTTTCAAGAACCAGCTCGAAGATTCTATTCCATGATCTGAATTACAAAGCTAACTCTTGAAAGAGAAAAAAACAAAGAAAATACAAGTTGCAAATGTATGGAGGACCTGCGCCTTAAACACATTGTAATTTTGCAGTCAAAAGAAAGATTTCTCTAGGTCTACTGCCCAATTGAAAAAGACGATTATAAATACCCATATTGGGCAAATTTGAACAGTTTTAAGCTAAAAACTGACTAATTAAAAACAAACATTACTTGCTACTCTGTACCAAATAAAGAAATGACATAAAATGTTCATACAAAAATCGGCAAAATGCACACATATGTCCATGAGAAAAATATGTACATATCAAAACTAGATGTGAACACAAAATTCATAACTTGCAATATTCTTATAACATATACAACATGAACAAAAAAGACAATATATATATATATATATATTCTAAAGGGAAATTATAAAAAATAGGCAAAAGTAAGGGGGCTTAAGGAAATTGCCCAAAAAATTCATATTTAAGCAAAAATGCCCAACATTTGTGAAATGTCTAAACTACCCCTATATAAAAACAAGCCAAAATTTCATAACTCCCACTGTAAAACGCCCATAATCACTATGCAAATCCAAAAAAATAGACTTTTCTCCCATTGTGAACCGGCATTCCACTGTCGTCCCATTGTGAAGCCATTTCTGACGATTTTCTTGCTCTTCGACGACCGAAAATGGTCAAGAAGGTTAGTATATCTTCCGTGATCTTGTTTGAATCAAGTTATTGTTCATATTATTGAGATTTGAGTGAGATTTTGCGGTTTGAAATATTAGGGTTTGCGGTTTGAACAATGCTTAACATGTTTTGATTTTTGGTTGTTTTTGTTAAATTTGTTGAGGGGTTTTGTGTTAAAGCATATGTAGATTCGATTTATATTGAAATTGGAGGTCGAAATGAGCGATTTTTGGCAGAAAAATGCGTCGGAAGTCATCAGCAGTGCGACAATGGAACAGTGTTTTCCACTATAAAAATGAACAGGCCACTGTGACAGTGGTTAGAGGGGTTAAGTGGCTTTTAAAACTATTAGGGATCCAGTTGTTATTGTTAGTCCACTGTAGGCGTTTCTTAAATTTGCCATGTCACAGTGGATTAGGGGGAAAATTAACAATTTTGAAACTGCAGGGGCGGTAATAACTTTGAAAATTACTGAGGGGCAAGGGATAAATATTGGACCTGTTTGTAATAGACATTTTCTTAGGGGGTAAATTGATATATTTCCCATCCAGGGTTTCTCGATGTGTAGTTTTCGAATTTTATATCCGTTTTTTCTGTTTTAAGATTTTTCAATATGTAGTTTTAGAATTTTAGATTAAGTTTCTCAATTTTTGTGCCTCTTGGACACATTTTACGATGTAATGACATTGTATTTTTAAAATTCCCAAAAATTTTTTGATTATTACCATTCTAAGGTATTTCAACTTTTAGAATTCGAATTTCAGTTTCGTTTTTTCGAATTTCACTATTTTACTATAATCGACTCGTACTTTTCAGATTTCCGAAGAATTTTTTTATTATTGCCATTCTAGAGTTTTTTAACCTTTAGAATTCGAATTTCAGTTCCGTTTTTTTGAATTTCACCATTTTACGATATATCAACTCGTATTTGTCAGATTTCTGAAGAATTTCTCGGTTGTTGCCAATCTAGGGTTTTTCAATCTTTAGAATTCAAATTTCAGTTCTGTTTTTTTGAATTTCACTGTTTTACGATTTATCGATTCGTATTTTTCAGATTTTCAAAAAATTTCTTGATTGTTGCCATTCTAGGGTTTTTCAACCTTTAGAATTCGAATTTCAGTTCTGTTTTTTTGAATTTCACTGTTTTACGATTTATCGATTCGTATTTTTCAGATTTTCAAAAAATTTCTCGATTGTTGCCATTCTAGGGTTTTTCAACCTTTAGAATTCGAATTTTAGTTCTGTTTTTTTGAATTTCACTGTTTTATGATATATCGATTCGTAATTTTCAGATTTTCGAAAAATTTCTTGATTGTTGCCATTCTAGGGTTTTTCAACCTTTAGAATTCGAATTTTAGTTTCGTTTTTTTGAATTTCACCGTTTTCCGATATATCTACTCTTATTTTTCATATTTCTGAAGAATTTCTCAATTATTGCCATTCTAGGGTTTTTCAACTTTTAGAATTCAAATTTCAGTTTCCTTTTTTTGAATTTCACCTTTTTTACGATATATCGACTCGTATTTTTCAGATTTCTGAAGAATTTCTTGATTGTTACCATTCTAGGGTTTTTTAACCTTTAGAATTTGAATTTCAGTTCTGTTTTTTTGAATTTTATCATTTTACGATATATCGACTAGTATTTTTAAGATTTTTGAAGAATTTCTTGATTGTTGCCATTCTAGGGCTTTTCAACCTTTAGAATTTGAATTTTAGTTCCATTTTTTTGAATTTCACCGTTTTACAATATATCGATTCGTATTTTTCATATTTTCAAAGAATTTCAAGATTGCTGCCATTTTAGGGTTTTTCAACTTTTAGAATTCAAATTTCAGTTTCGTTTTTTTAAATTTTACCATTTTATGATATATCAAATTTCAGTTCCGTTTTGTTTACATATTTTCTATTTATGAATGACTAACAAATTTTGTAAATTTTTGCAGGATATTTCTCGTAAAAGAAGACATGTTGAAAGCGAGTTGCAAATCTCTGATGAGTCTAAACACTTTCGAACAGATCTGATATATCGTGCGTAGCGCACAACATTATCTAGGATTACGTCTACACTGACCTCGGAGCAGTTACTACTATTTGAGAGGACATGTTTCGGGTATCTTCTTCATTTACCTGAGACCAAATTCTCTGGTATATTAGTTCATTCATTTATACTATGGCAACTACAACGATTCTCTGCTAGAGATGAGTTTTGGTTTCGGATTAGCGGCAATGATGTTCATTTTAGCCCGTTTGAGTTTGCTTTGGTGACGGGTCTTTCATTTAGTCGACGCATTGATATTTCTTCATATATTCCTTACTCCTCCAGTCATAGGATCGAGATACATACTTTCGAGGTTGTCCGAAGGTGCAATATCATGATCTAGAGCATGTTTTCTTGTCAAGGCCATGGAGGGATGACGATATTGATGCAGTTAAGATGGCCTTATTGTATGTTCTTCACATGGTTTTGTTAGGGAATGATCAACGAAAGAAGGTGTCTTTAGAGTATTTACAGTTGGTCGATCATCTAGATGAGTTTAATTCCTATCCCTAGGGTGTTCCCGTGTGACAGATGACATATGAGTCTATGTCACAAGCGAGTGACAGAGTATGCTCCGGACGGATGCCTAAGATGCGTAGATACGACCTCTATGGATTTCCTTTCGCCTTTCAGGTTAGTTTTAATTTATTGATTATATATATTAATTTGAAAAAATGTCAAATGATTTATTTAAATCGTAAATGATTATATTGCAGTATTGGATATATGAGACTCTGGACACATTACACGATTGGATTGACCTCGTTGATCCCTATTCATCCCCACGTATGTTTAGGTGGCGTACGGGAGACGTCCCTAGTTGGACTCATATAGGTCGTATTTTCACTGGTGATCCGGTATGTACAAGTTAATTAATAAGTCGATTAATTCATTATATGTTACAATTATTTTGACTTATATATCTTTATCATTAGGAGTATGTCACATTCCCTCTTCGTCCATCATCGATCGAGGAGGGTTTACCCTGGTACGGTGAGATTCATGAGTACACCAGTTTACCCGATGCTGATTCCTCCTTATCTTCTTCGATTCTGATCGCAACTAGAGACGGGGTGTCTCTAGCATCAAAACCTTCAGCTGTACCCATCGAGTCTTCTGAGTCACATGAGGAGCCTATTCAGCCTCTTGTTATGGAGTAGCTTATATGTTCCCCTGTAGTTCAGAGCCCACAAATGATAGACCATTCTGGAGTGGAGGACTATCCTAGAGTGGAAGACCATCCTGGAGTGGAGGACCGTACTACCCATCATGCCACCGAGCAATGTCCTTTATTCGTAGCACCTAGTATTTCTACATTAGATGCTACATTAGCACACTAGGGTGCTACGATTTTACATGAGATATTGAGTTTTCGTGATGATATCTCTTCCCAGATATCTCAATTACGTGATGATATCTCTTCCCAGATGACTCGATTAGAGTATCATATGACTCGTTTGGAGGACATCGTCACACGTACATATCCAGCCCCATCGCTCAGGTTATAAAACCACTTCTAATTTATTACTTATAAGAAATGTCTATAGTATTATTATTCTGACAACTATTATTACATTCGTATAGGAGAGGGACGACGATATCTGATCGATGTCCCCCATTGATACCGCAATACTATCTCATCACTCACATGAGGTTCATATGACATTTAAAATTTATATTTATTGTTAAATGTCATTATTATATTATAGTATTGTTATTTATGAAATGTCACTAATTAACTTATTATTACTATTATCTTAAGATAGTCGCCAGGAGGACGCATCGGTTAGCCCTTCTGTTGCATTACCTGTCTGAGTTGAGGTATGCCACTTATCAATGGAACTTTATTTTGTATTTTTTTTGGTTATCGATTAATATAGGGAATATATATTCGTATAGGGTCTTCCTCATGAGGGTCACCCAGTCAGATCTCATATAGGTTCTTTAGATCCTCCACATGAGGTATGATAATTATTATACATTCTATCGACTTTTAGATATGATATTATATTTTATATGAAATATCATTTACCATTTTGTCCTTTTCATGTATATAGGGAACCGGTATTGATATATTATTGATTGAGGGTTCTCCTCGAACACCTTCCCTGGAAGTCCAGGTTATAGGGATTTAAGAAATATCATTGATCAATGTGTCTTTAATATTATATTTTTTTTTAATGAAGTTTTGTCTCTTTTTTAGGACGAGCGACTATGGTTACTTGCTGATATCCCGAGCTCGACCAAAAAGCTTATGTATATTAGTTCACAGGAGGAGGACTTCCGGAGGATGTTTCTGAGACTGTCCACATTGAGGTTTGTCAATTATAATTAGTAAATAAATATAATTGACAAATATATGTCACTAAGATGTTTTTATATATAATTATGCAGTCTGTCGAGGGAGCACACGATGTGGACTTGACCGTGATTCAGGATTCTCCAGCTAAACCTCTTCTTGCATACATGGAGAAGGTAACATAAATCGAATAATGTGTATGATTTTACAGAATGAAATAATGAATTAATAGTTTTTTGTATCATACAGTTGGTTCGTACAACACGTGGTCAGATCGTTCGGAAGGGTCCACTGGTTCGCACCCTGTATACAAATCCACTCAGAAGGAGAGTAAAACAGTAACTCACGATGATTCCATCCTCTGCGTTAGAGCGTGAGAAATCTTTCCTCACATGGTATACCAGAGC
Organism: Mangifera indica; assembly: GCF_011075055.1. Classification (NCBI taxonomy): domain Eukaryota; kingdom Viridiplantae; phylum Streptophyta; class Magnoliopsida; order Sapindales; family Anacardiaceae; genus Mangifera; species Mangifera indica. Next base: position 10,170,167 of record NC_058142.1, on the reverse strand, counting down.
CGCGGCTTCTGATACACATGATGTCTACTTCATAGAATCGAAGTCGAAGGATAACTTTTGGAGGCTTGTAGTAGAGTTACGCGAGTGGTTGACTGACGATGTGAGTTGTCTATACTATATAATTTGGTAAAAAGCTTGATATATTTATTAATAACTAACACATGAACTTGTATATACTATTTTAGCATGTGGATTCCTTTTTGGCTTTATTACATCAGCAACAGGCCGATCGCCAGTCGACTGTCTCACAGCGTTGGACGACTGCCCACACATTCTTTGGAGGCCATATTGAGATGGCTTGAAAGAGTTGGCAGACCATACCGATTGACGAGTTTGAGTTTTCAGGGCTCTTCACGAGGATGGTTGATGCAGCGTACACCCCAGGATTACTGTACAAACCATGGGGGATGGTCGATCAGGTATAGTATATATATATATATATTTCTATTACGTTCAATTGGTTAACGATAACGATAATTAACTAAAATGTGTCACTGTTTATAGGTTTTCATCCCTATAAACTTCGAGAACGCACATTGGGTCGCTAGAGTTATAGATTTTCGTAAGTGGTCGATTACGGTATACGATTCAGAGGTATCATATTCGAGGAATATAGGGACTTTTGAGCAGCGCATGCGACTGTATATGATATTTATTCCCGTGTTATTAGAGGCGACGAGTTTTTGGACAGCTTCAGGGAGGCCTCCACACGTGATTCCCTCACTTTGCATCAAGCGACGGATGTCCCTCAGCAGGGATTGGGCTCTGATGACTGTGGCATGTTTATGTTACGATTTTTTGAGTGTTTGGCATTGTCACGGAGCTACGATTTTCCCCGAGAGTCGTCTACCTCTATGCGTCGATCTTTAGCGATGCAATTATATTTTCATTGTATCGAGTAGCTCACGGATGTATATTTAGTTGACTCATTGTTTATTTATCGTTCTTTCTATGTTTAGATGTATATATTTATTGTATGTGTGTATGTGTATGATATACTTTATTTGTGGTTATATATGGATATGTGATTTCAGTGATGTTACTATTAAGCACGAGTTGATATATCATAAAATGATGAAATTTGAAAAAATGAAACTGAAATTCGAATTCTAAAAGTTGAAAAACCCTAGAATGATAACAATAAAAAAATGCTTCAGAAATCTGAAAAGTACGAGTTGATATATTGTAAAACAGTGAAATTTGAAAAAACGAAACTGAAATTTGAATTCTAAAAGTTGAAAAACTCAAGAATGACAACAATCAAAAAATGCTTCAGAAATCTGAAAAGTATGAGTCGATATATCGTAAAACAGTGAAATTTGAAAAAATGGAACTGAAATTCGAATTCTAAAAGTTGAAATACCCTAGAATGGTAACAATAAAAAAGCTTTTTGAAAATCTGAAAAATATTAGTCGATATATCGTAAAACGGTAAAATTCGAAAAAACAGAACTGAAATTCAAATTCTAAAAGTTGAAAAACCCTAGAATGACAACAATCGAAAAATTCTTCAAAAATCTAAAAAATGCTAGTCGATATATCGTAAAACGGTGAAATTCGAAAAAACAAAATTGAAATTCGAATTCTAAAAGTTGAAAAACCCTAGAATGATAATAATTAAAAAATTCTTCGAAAATCTGAAAATACAAGTCGATAGATTGTAAAACGGTAAAATTCAAAAAAAAAGAACTGAAATTCGAATTCTAAAAGTTGAAATACCCTAAAATGGCAACAATCAAAAAATTCTTTAGAAATCTGAAAAATACAAGTGGATATATCATAAAACAGTTAAATTCAAAAAAACAGAACTGAAATTTGAATTCTAAAAGTTGAAATACCCTAAAATGGCAACAATAAAAAAATTCTTCAAAAATCTGAAAAATACGAGTTGATATATCATAAAACGGTTAAATTCGAAAAACGAAACTAAAATTTGAATTCTAAAAGTTGAAAAACCCTAAAATGGCAACAATCAAAAAATTCTTCAGAAATCTGAAAAATACAAGTCGATATATCATAAAACGGTAAAATTCAAAAAAACAGAACTGAAATTTGAATTCTAAAAGTTGAAATACCCTAAAATGGCAACTATCGAAAAATTCTTCAAAAATCTGAAAAATACGATCGATATATCGTAAAACGGTTAAATTCGAAAAAACAGAACTGAAATTCGAATTCTAAAGGTTGAAAAACCCTAGAATACAAACAATCGAGAAATTCTTCAAAAATATGAAAAATACAAATCGATATATCGTAAAACGATAAAATTTGAAAAAACGGAACTGAAATTCGAATTCTAAAGGTTGAAAAACCCTAGAATGGCAACAATCGAGAAATTCTTTGGAAATCTGAAAAATACGAATTGATATATCGTAAAACAATGAAATTCGAAAAAATAGAACTGAAATTCGAATTCTAAAGGTTGAAAAACCCTAGACTGGCAACAATCTTGAAATTTTTCAGAAATCTGAAAAATACGAATCGATATATCGTAAAATGATGAAATTCAAAAAAACGGAGTTGAAATTCGAATTCTAAAAGTTGAAAAACCCTAGAACAACAACAATAAAAAAATTTTTCGAAAATCTGAAAAAAATGAGTTGATATATCGTAAAATGGTGAATTTTGGAAAAACGGAATTGAAATTCGAATTCTAAAAGTTGAAAAACCTAGAATGACAACAATCGAAAATTTTTTCAGAAATCTGAAAAATACGAATCAATATATCAAAATGCCCCCCAAATTTTAATAACATTTCATTTGACCCCTCAATTATCTATTCCTAAAATTTCATTAAGAAATTTATAATGCTCTTATAATGTTTAATATCAAAATACCCCCTAATTTTAATAAAATTTCATTTAACCCTTTCTAGTGAGCGAGAAGGTTTATATAAACGAAGGGAAAGGTATTTTTTGCATTCTAAAAAAAGTCATGGGCATTTTTGCTTGAGAATAGTGAATTTGTCTATTTTTGTTTGAAAATAATGATTTTGGACATTTTTGCTTAATAGGAAGGTATTTTGGCCATTTTTAATAATTTCCCTATTCTAAATATTGTTTTCAAGTGAACTTAGCGTGCATATGTCGATGCAATTTTAGTGACTCAAAAGTTTAGCAATAAATTACTTGATAAATGATATAGCAATGAAAAATAAGATGATAAATAATTTGAGCTATGAATTTTGACATGTCTAACATTATTTGTGGAATATTATTTCTCAAACTTTCCGATGGAGTCGTCTATAGGGATACGACAAGAAGAAAGTGAAGCACTGATTAATTAATAAAATTTCCCACGTCTTTGGAAATCACTATTAAAGCCACTTACTTTGTAATGTTTCCAAGATATAAATATATAATGATACCAAAGTTAGAAAACTCAAAGTCAATAGCATGATAAATGTGTAGAAGCAGCTGGATGGTACTGATAATTGTGGGGCTAGTAGCTTAACTAATTTCACTGATTGATTTCTATTTTACTGCATCATTTAAGTCATAATTTATTAACTTGAAAACTAGCTAAATTATGCTTCACTGTCTCCTAAAGATGAAAACAAAAATAATAGAACAGTAATTCATCTGACTTTGTTCATCCAATTCATCCTATATATACCAGGTGTGTGGGGGTACTGAAGAGTATCAGTGAAAGCTATTGCGAAACAGAAGAGTAGTAACGAGATGGCTTCATGTCAAGTTGAACTCCCTCACAACTTAGATTCCATTCTTAGCGATGCTGATGACAATAACCTGAAAACAATACCCCGTGATGAGATGATTACTCAGCTTCAGGATGGAGTTTTTCTAAAGCAAAAGAAAGTGGTAAGTCCCTGTATCATCTTCATGGTTATTATTAAGATTTTAGTAGCAATCAACTTCAATACTAAAAACTTCAATACTGCAGAAATTTTGGGTTAACAGGATTACTAGTGCCAACGCATTCGAGTTGTATGCAAGGGGTCTCTCCATCGTTTGGGATGATGGTTCTAGGTGGAAGTGGATTTCAATGGAAGACAATAAGTACGTGTGTGTGTGTGTGTGCATAGTTTTACCTTACCTCTATTTGAAAAGAAGGTTACTAATTAGTCACTATTTCTGTTTTGGCAGTTCTTGTGTTAATGTGGAGGTGGCTGAACTAGTCAGTGTATGGTGGCTCGATGTGAAAAAGACCGATTTCGATACAGCAATGCTAACTCCAGGGACTTCATACGAAGTTACATTTGTCATAATGATGAAGGAGACATCTCACGGATTTACAAATGTTCCAGTGAAGCTGAAGTTTGTCCTCCCCAACCAAGAGCCGGTTGAACGCACAGAAGACTTAAGTATTCTGCCAAGAAACGAATGGAAAGAGATCAAAATTGGTCACTTTTTCACTAATTGTAATATGTCTGGGAATATAAATATCTCTATGTATAATCACGAAAATACCCAGCACGAACTGAGTGGACTGGTGGTCAACAAAATCATCATTCGCCCAAATATGAATTGGAAGGCGCTTAGTGGGGAGAACAACTGGGACGGTCTATTGAATCCTCTCAACGGTCATCTCAACAAGTGTATAACTCTTTATGGTGATAGAGTTCAAGCAATTTATGATTCAATCAATAGCGAGAAAAGCTCTCCGATGTACGGACGTCACACATATGAAAAAGAAGGATTGTTTTATAAACTTGGTCTAGAGAAAAACGAATCAGTAAAATGCCAATTATACGAAGTGAAAAAGTATATCTATGCCAACGTGGATGTTCCTTTCCCATTAGATTTGATTGCCCAGGACAACCAAACATGGATTGCTTACGTGGCAGTGGCCACAGATAAAGGAAAGGATGTGGTAGGAAGGAGAGACATTTTGGTTTGCTGGAGAGGAACTTCCACCGTTGCGGATTGGCTCAAGAATGCTGAGGTCATTCGTTTAATCCGTGCTGAAGTAATATTCCCAAACGTCCTTCATCCTAAAGTGCACAAGGGATTTTACTCTATCTACACACAACCAACATCCCCAAATGTAAAAGATGGTGCTCGAGATCAGGTAATTTTTTGGTATATCAACAACACAATTTGAAGAAAAAGAAACTCTTTATGTCATATATATTTACAACTGTAATAGTTCATATATATATATATATATATATATATATATATATATATATATTAGTCCATTGCTGAAGAATTCATATTTGATAATCTCTTATTGTCCATGCATGCAGATTTTAGACGAAGTTCGGCGCTGGGTAACTGCATACCAAGATGAGGAAGTTAGCATAACAGTGACAGGGCATAGTCTGGGTGCAGCTCTTGCTACAATGAATGCAGCTGATATAGTTTCTAATGGATTTAATATGCCCTCCACCGGTCAAATAAATAAAGAATTCTTAGTCACAGCAATTGTGTTTGCCAGCCCCAGGGTTGGAAACGTTGAATTCAAGAAAGAATTCGATCAGCTTACAAAAGTCAATGGTAAACCCCGCCTCTTGCGCATCACGAATTCCAGTGATATTATTACTGGAGTTCCACCTTCCCCATTCGTTGAAGTGGGAGCCAACAACATAACGATTGGGACAACCACAGCTAGTGCAGATGAGGGAACATATAAAGCTCACAATTTGAAGAATTATATCAGAGAACTCCGAGCATTGCTACCTTCTTCCAATGCGTAATGATGCTCTGGGAAAAATATATGTATTAGATATAAATAATAAATCAGGTTTGTGTCATCATCAGGTTGCACAACACTAAGATCTTTGTTATAGGAATAAATTCCTCCCCTTTTGTGAATATTTAGTGGAGGAGTCAGCTTGGACTTTCTCTTGCTGGTTTGTTTGTTTATGTATCGTGTGATGTTTGTTTGGTGCTATATTAATAGAATGGTTTGTCATCTATAAAGTAGTTTGATATTGTTAATGCGATAATCCATGTATGAATGAGAAGTATGCAAAACAGAGCTTGCACAAAGAAATGATGATAATTGGTAATGACACTGATGAGTGAGTGATTGGAATTAATATTACAATAGAGTGTGACAAATCATTAAAAACAGTCAGGAACTGGGTATTTCTAACGTAGTTCGACTCACTTCTCGGAACTCTACATTATATTAATAGTCTCTTGGAATAGCCTTGAAGTAAAAACATTGATTACAAGAGAATTATTGTCCCTTCTACCTCGTTACAAATTTTCCTTTATAGGAAGAGGAAACGTTAACTTAGTAAAATTACATAGCAGATGTGCATAGGTCTCGGTACATAAAAAATGGAAGATTACAATTACCATCTCTTCGAAATAAAAGATAATGATACATACCTGGTGGATTTTCCACCACATGTAGTCAATTTGGAAAAATGGGTGGGAATGCATTAAATGGGCATAGAGGCTGGTAGAAGCATTTTCCTATATAAATACCCCTCCCCTTTTGTAATTTGAGTATCCGGGAATCACATCTCTCCATTTGCTTTTGCTTTTATTTCTTTCTTGTTCCATTTTAAAACTTTCTCAAATCTTCTTCCTCGTATATTTATTTTGTTATATTTATAATACATTATCAACATAATTAGTTTAAGTATATTTTAATATTAGTTATTTTTCAATTATATTATTATTTTGTTTGTATATTATAAATACGGATATTTCGGTTAGAATGTTGTTCTATTTGTAAAATACAAACTATTGATATTTTAATTATTATTTTCTTCTATTTAATTTTTTATTTATATTTATATTATATTTGCAACCCAAAATTTATAAAATCATGAATTTAGACCTGAAGTCCATAATGTCATAAATCTGAACCCGAAGTTCTAAATATTATTTATAACAGGAAGTGTACAAAATTATGAATCTGGACTTAAAGTCTTGAATACCATGAATTTGGATATGAAATCTTGAATATCATTTGTAATTCGAAGTTTACAAAATCATAGATTTGGATTTGAAGTCATGAATCTCATTTGAAACCTGAAGTTTATAAAAACATGAATCTGGACCAGAAATCCTGAATATTATTTGAATATTTATTTTTATTATAATAATTATATTCAATTTACAACCTGAAGTTTGTAAAATCATGAGAATATATATGTATAGACCTAAAGTCCCAAGTTTCAACAAAGTCTTTATTTTATACTAAATATATGATATTTACAAATTGAAGTTTGTATAACCTGTGCTAAAATATAGACTTGAAGTCTAAAATATAATCAAAATACATATTATAATATTATAAATACTAATTACAAAACCAAAAGTTTTATAAATATAGGAAAATATATGAACCTAAAGTTTCCAAAAATTAATCTCAATATTTTTTTTACAAAATCAGTTGGTTTATAAATATAAAATAATATTTAAACCTGAAGTTTCAAATATTAGCTCATATATATTGTCTACAAAAACCAAAGTTTTGTAAATATAACAATATTTGAATCTGAAGTTCCTAAAATTGGATAGATAATATCAAATGGGCTTTTTGCACAACTCTTCACCTTGAATTTATGAGCCTTGAGAAAGTGATTAAATAAAATATCCCAGAAGGACAAATCCAAAGCCATTATTTTTTTGGCATCACATGCCTAAAGGATTGTAAGTCAAATATATTGATATAATGATAGATCCATTAAATTCATAGAGAAATTTGAATATCAGATTCAATAATACTCCTAATAGCTCTGTAATTTAGTACAATTTTGTTATGTTCAAAATTTTTCCCTGATTAAGATAATGTGGAAGAGAAAATATTCTCCACCTTTTATTTTTTTAAATAATATGATGCTCCTGTAGTAGCAATATCAGGAAAGAAAATTCTGAATTAATATTTTCTTGTTAAAAATCATCAAACTCGGCCTCTAAGTATTGCATTGTTCCCTAAAGTGAACGTAATTACCAAAAGTAGTTATCATAGGTGTGAATAAGATCATTGATAGCGTTACTAATTGTCATTATGTTGATGTCTAATTCCCTTATGTTGTGTGAAAATCTAATTCAATCTAATGAAATTATGTGTTTTTGGAGCTAGGTTTGGGCCAAAATGACTTAAAGTGGAGCAAATTTACTAGTCAACAAAATCTGTGATGCTAACTAGACGTAGAGACGTGAAATGACAAGAACAGATTTCGAAATTTAAATTTTGATTTCCAAGTTAGCTGAGATATTCTAGGAAAGTCAAAATTTGTTTCCTAGAAAGAGGGTGATTGTTAGTTGGAAAAAGGGAAATATTATTTTGATAGATAAGTGATATATAGAAGGAAGAGACGAAATTTGTGGGGAGGATATATATGTATATATATTTTTCTTTTAGGAGGAGATTAGGAGATATTTTTATATATTTTTATTTTTTATTTTGATCTTATCTGGAGGATTAGAGATCTGAGCATGGCTTACAGTGGTTGAATCTTTTCTTTTGGTTGAAGAGATCTGAACCTATTAAACTACAAGGGTTGTGAGATTTTCATTCTTTAATGCATCTTTTTAATTATTCGAGTATTGATTATATTTTTGTATTATTTATTATGATTATATTGGTTAATTGTTAAGGCGTGCGATTAATTTATCGATTAATATAATCTACCACTAGTTTAGTGTTGAATCTGTAATTATTCAATCTATCTAATTGAAGTGGTAACTGAGATTTATTGTTTGTTGCGTTAGGAACTGTAATTCTTAGGAAAAATATTCAACTAGATTAAATGCAATATCATACGATTGTGTTGTCTTATTTTGTTAGTCTTTCTAAATCTTAATTCTATTATTTGATTAAATTCGAGATTGTATCTAAGTTGTTAATCAATAAAAGTTAATTGGAATACATGTTTTTGGTTAACTAATCATAAGGAAAGATAGATAATTAATACTACAACAAATATTTGAATAATTAATTTGATACTCCTGGGTGTCATGATCAATTATAGTTTCAATGGTGGATGTGACTGTAGACTAAAGTTTGTTTAATTGATTATTTATTTTAAATTATTTTACCAAATTTTATTTAATGCTTTTAATTACAATTCGTATTTAATTTAGAAACCCCCTTCCCCTCCCTTGTTTCATTGTTTTGTGAGATAAGCAATGACTTACTAATTGGAACTCTTTGAAGGAATGATCCCAACATTCTTTTACTACATTTTTGTTATAGGAATTTAGGATTTTAATTTGGGTGTAGACGATAGCACTACCAAATTTTGGCACTGTTGCCAGGGAGTTTTTAGTTTGTATGTTCATTACGCAATATTCAAAGCAAGCTAATTTAGTATTTGATCCAGAGATTGAAATGACTGCAAAAGGGTTAAGAAAAGAATAAAAAAAAAGACTGTAAGCGCACAGATCTGCTTACAAAATAGAAGAACACATGGTTAAGAATTAGACTTTAAGAGAGCCTGCTGCTCCAGATTGGAACCAATAACCTTATTGCATTACTTTTCCTAATTTAGATGCTAATAATACTTTTGAGTTAAAATTTGGACTGATCCATCTTTTGCCAACATTTTGTGGTTCTGTAGGTGAAGATCCTCATACAGATCTCTAAGAATTCCATGTAGGATACACAAGCATGAAATAGAATGAAGTAATTGAAGAACAAATCAAGATTCACTCTTTTCCATTTTCTTTGAAAGATGATATGCAAGATTGACATTATTACTTGCCCGCTGGAAACATCACCACTTGGCATAAGATGAAGAGGCTATTTCTGGAGAAAACTTTTCTAGCCTCAAGAGCCACTAGCATCAGGAAGGAAATTTATGGCATTAGGCAACATAATGGAGAATCTCTATACGAGTACTGGGAGCGTTTTAAAAAACTATGTGCAAGCTGTCTGTACCAACAAATTAGTAACTAGCTCTTTTTTCAATACTTCTATGAAAGACTCCTATCAACTGATAGGAATATGATTGACACTAGTGGTGGAGCGTTGGTTGACAAAACACTTGAGGCAGCCTACAATTTAATTGCAAATATGGCATCAAATTCATAACAATTCGGGATTAGATCGAACCATTAATCTCAATATGTCAATAAAGAAAATGTCTTTTCTATTGAAAGATGACTTGATGATCTAACTTTTCTTATGTGTCAAATGGCTGTAGGAAAAATGGAGGCAACAAAGGTTTGTGGAATTTGTTCAATTGTGGGGTATCTAACTGATATGTGTCTAGCACTTCAAGAGGAATCTTTTGACCAAGCCCATGTAGTAGGTGGATTTTTTAGACAATCGTAGCGAAATTTTAATCCTTATTCGAATACCTACAACCCAGATTAGAAAGACTATCCTAATCTCTATTATGGAAATGCACATGTAAATCAGCCTTCAAACAACTTTCAGCTATATCATCAACGTTATATTCCTAAGTAGCAATAACTAGCTCAAAATTCTAATTCAGGTGTGTCTCTTAAAAAACATTGTTAAAACTTTGGCTACTAAACACTATGAAATTTCAGCAAAAGACAAGGACTAGCATTCAAAGTTTGGAAAAATTAAATAAGTCAAATGACTACTACAATTAGCTAGTTGGAGGCACAAAATTCAAATAAGTTGACATCCAAAACTACGGTGAACCCAAAGGAGAATACTAGTGCAATAGTGTTGAAGAGTAAAAAATAGTTGGAGATGTCAATTAAGACACCACCTAAACCAACACAGCAAGAAGAAAAAAAGATGAAGTGGCAATAAAAAATAATTCTCCCGATAAGAATACAGTGATAGGTAAATCTCCTTCTTCAAGTGAATATAAACCTGTTTCTCCTTATTCTGAAGCTTTAGTAGGTAATCGAAAGTATGAACACAATACGAATTTATATGAAACCTTCCAAAAATGCAAAGTCAATATTCCACTTTTTGATGCAATCAAACAAGTGCCTCACTTAGCTAAATTTTTTAAGGAGTTGTGTACAGTAAAAAGGAAGCAAAGGTTGCAAAAGTTATGAAAAAATAAGGGTAGGAAATAATGTTTCAGCTATAATTCGAAAAACGTTTTTCATAAAAATACAGAGACCCATGTATGTTTTACATCCCTTACACAATAGGTGACACTAGAATTGAAAAGGCCATGTTAAATTTAGGAGTATCTATTAATGTCATGCCATATTCAATATATTCTGCTCTTAATCTTGGATATTTAGAAAAAATTGGTATAGTGATTTAGCTAGCTAACAAATCGAATGTCTATCCTAAGAGGTTGATTGAAGATGTTCTTGTTTAATTAATGATAAACTCATTTTTCATGCTAAGTTTTATGTTCTTGCCATGGAAAATAATAACTAATTGACACCTATTTTGTTAGGAAGACCCTTTTTGAAAACAACCAAAATAAAAATTGATGTTTATAAAGGCACATTGACCATAGAGTTTAATGGTGATGCCATTTAATTCAATATTTATGATCAAATGAAATATCTTGATGTTGATTTTCCTGTTTATTCAGTTGATTTAATTAACTCTCTAGCACATGATGTTTTTGAACTTGGTGATGAAGGTAAGCTAGAAATAGCAAATTGTGAACATCTTTTGAAAAAAAGTGATGAACTTAAATTAAATTCTGATTTGCGAGATGCAATGGTAGAAATAAATAAGTTTATGGAACTGAAAAATTTAGATAATATGTCTTATATTGAGCTACCAGTGCCTATCAAAAGACTTGTACCTTTTATATTACAGGCACTAGTGTTAGAACTAATGCCTCTTCCAGATCACCTCAATTACATATACCTTGGAGATGGAGAGACCTTACCAGTAATCGTTTCAAGTAAGTTAAATAAGGAACAAGAAGAAAATTGGTGCAAATTCTGAAGAGTCACAAAATAGCCATAGGATGGACCATTGCTGATATTAAAAAAATTAACCCCTTTACTTGTATGCATCGAATTTTGCTTGAAGAGGGAGCTAGACTAATTCGGTAACCACAAAAGAGGCTGAACCTGCCTATGATGGAAGTGGTAAAGAAGGAGATTTTGAAGTTGCTTTAAGCTGAAGTAATTTATCCAATTTCAGACAGTGAATAAGTCAGCCTCATTCAAGTTGTGTAGAAGAAGACTGACATCCTAGTGGTAAAAAATCAAAACAACGAATTGGTACCTACCTGAGTTCAAAATAGGTGGCGCGTTTGTATAGATTACAAAAAATTAAATGTTATAACTCGTAAAGATCATTTTCCTTTACTGTTTATTAATCAGATGTTAGAAAGGCTAGCCGGTCGAGCTTACTATTATTTTCTAGATAGTTTTTAGGTTTTTTCATAGTACAATTGTTCTAGAAGATTACGAAAAATGACTTTCACATGTCCATTTGAAACCTTTGCATGTCGGTGAATATCATTCTAAGCTTGTAACGCACTAGCCACTTTTCAAAGATGTATGGTCACTATATTTTCAGATTATGTTGAGCATATTATAGAAAATTTCATGGATGATTTTACCATTTATAAGGGATTCATTCGATAATTGTTTGCATAATCTAGCACTTGTTTTGCAAAGATGCATTGAAATTAACCTTTTTTTAAATTTTAAAAAATGTCATTTTATGGTTGAGCAAGGTATAGTTTTGGGGCATGTAGTTTCAGCTAAGGGTATAGAGATAGATAAGGCTAAAATTGATATTATTCAATCTCTACCTTACCTTATTAGTATGTGGGAAGTTCATTCTTTCTTTGGCTATGCAGGTTTTTATTGACATTTTATTAAGGATTTTTCTCGTGTTGCATTGTCATTGTGCAAGTTGCTATAAAAAGATGTGGCTTTTGAGTTTGATGAAGGGTGTAAGAACGCATTGGTCAAGTTAAAGCAGTTGCTGACCTTACCTCTAATTATCCAGCCACTTCATTGGAGTCTTCCATTTGAAATAATGTGTAATACGAGTGATCACGCCATAGAAGCTATTTTGGGCCAGCGAATTGGAAGGGTGCCACATGCTATACATTATGCCTCAGCGACATTGAATGATGCACAAAAAAATTATTAAACCCTTAGGTATTTGATAACAACAAAAGCGGCAAAACCAAGGCTTATAAGGTGGATTCTTCTGCTAAATGAATTTGACCTGGAGTTCAAAGATAAAAGTGGAGTGGAGAATCGTGTTGTTGATCATTTAAGCTGTTTGGTTCATGTGAAAAAAGAGCAAAATTTGCAAGAGCAATTCCCTGATAAACATTTATTTTTCGCAAGCTACAGGTTGCCCTAGTATGCGAACATTATGAATTATTTAACTACTAACATATTGCCAGTTAGGTTATCTAAGGCTCAAAGAGACAAGCTAAAAAATGATGCAAAGTATTACGTATGGGATAACCCGTATTTGTAAAAGCATTATACTGATAAGGTTATAAGAAGAGCGGGGAACATAGGAGATTGTAGTTGCAAGAATTAGAAGAAATTCACAATGACGTATACAAAAGCTCGAGAATTTATAAAGAGAAAACAAAGGCATTTTATGACAAAATGATTTTCAAAAACAAATTTGCAATTGGCCAAAAAGCCTTTATTATTCAAAACTCCAATTATTCCCAGGTAAATTGCGATCTCATTAAATTGGACGTTTTGTTGTTACTAACATTTTTCCTCATGGTGCAGTAGAAATTTAAAGCTCAATAACTTCAAAGGTGTTGAAAGTCAATGGCCACAGACTCAAATCTTTTTATGAAGGATTACAAATTGAAAATGTAGAGGAAGTGGAGTTGAGAGATCCCATCTACATTGATCAATAGACGAAGGCATTACGTCGAGCCAATGACAATAAGCGAAGGTGCTACTTAAGAGGCAACCCAAGCTTTCTTTAATCTCTCAATTTTAATTTTCATAGGCAATTGTTTTTTTTTTTTTTAGATTTCAGCTTTACGTGTTTTAATTTCGGTTTTAAATTTTAGTTTTAAGATTTTTTACGTTTATTTGACAATTATTTTAGTTATTTTAGATCAGGTTCATTTAAATTTTTTTTAGTTTTATTTTATTGTTAAGTCATCTTCTAACTTTGGCCTTTAGTTCATGAGGGAGTAGTCTACAAATTTTAGTGTTCTGGGGCTGGGCTATGTGTTATTAAAATGTTCAGCTCTTACTAATTTTTTTTTTAACATAAGGGGATAATATGCTTATTTTGTTTATGTGTTTCTTTTAAACCATACGCGCTGTCTTATTTCCTATTCCAGGCCTAGCAAACCTTGACCTCATTCTAAACTACTATGGCAAAAACCCGCTCACATAAGAGCCACCCACTGAAAAACCCCTACACCCGACCCATTATTAGAACCAGAAGCATCTTTTGTCAATCGCAATTTATAGCCTTTATCTCTATCTCACTCAACACCTTACTTATTGTCTTCCTCGCCATCGCCTCAACCACGACAACACACCACTCCTTTAGCCTAATTTGGTTTGTGTTCTTACATGCAAAAAGGGAAGTAGGTCGAGCTCTCCAGTAGCCTAAAGCTCAAACTGGGTAGATTTAACACCTTCATTGACGAACAAGACCAATAGAGGTATAAGTCCATATGTGAACGTAAATCTACCTTTGTAAGTATGTTCATACTCAAACTCTTGATCAATTATGCATTCGTAATGAATTTGATGTACTAGTTGATAGGATGGGTTGGAAAAATTATGTAAATGTGCAATACCCTGCCTTTATTAAGCTGACATGTGAGTTTTATACAACATTTCAATTTAATGATAATAAGGAGTTTGACTTGTTTACTAAAGAGATAGTTGAGTTTAGGATAATGGGGAGAGACTGTTCTTTTTCATTTTTTGAATTTAACATTGCAATGGCATTTTTGAAAAAAGATGATGCCAAGAGTAAACGATATGTACATTCCTAGTGTGATTACAGTCTTGAGTTTAAACCTGTTGAGTTGTGGTGTGAATGGTCTATCGATTTTGCTCCATATAACCCTAGTTCTTCAAAGAGTTCTTACTTAAAAAGTCTTGTGTTTAAATACTTAAAGCATTTTTTAGCTTTTAATTTTTCAAAGAGGCGAGATAGTGTAAGTACTTTTGCTAAGGTTGAGTTTTATTTTTTGTAGTGTATAAAGCATAATATTCAAGTAAATTTAGGTTTTTGGTTGCTCACTCAATTCTAATCAGTGGTCAAAAAATAAAACTTTAATTCTTGGTTCTTATACCACTTAGTTAGCAATTAATTTAAGTTTATTAGATATTTCTAACCATAACATGCATATTGCTTGTGAAGTGGAACCATTCGATATGACTTGTTTAGATAGGATGAGCCTTGTGACAAAACAATTAGATGGTAGTTTTAGCTTTGTACAACCCAGATCAGTAGTAATGTCTTCCTTTCGACCTAATAGGCATATGAGAATAACAATAGAAGCAACTATAACCAATACATGTGTACCAGCGGATATTCCATCATCATCTCATGCTCATTTGTTCGACAATCTTAATGCACTGTTGCATAGATTTGAATGAAAATTAGATCGCATGGAGCACAATCTGATGGCCTTTTTTGATTCTCAAGGATTCACGCCACCTTATCCCTCCTTTCTATAATGCTGACTGATGTTCTGTTTCCCACAAATTAGCAAAGTCTTCTTTCCCTTTTCTTTTATATTTTAGTTTTATTTACTGTGTGTGTCATGTTTAAACATTGTGGACAATGTTTGGTTTCAATGTTGGGGAGGGTTTATTTGTTCTCTGTTTTTTTTTTTTTTTTGTTCTGTTCTTCTGTTCTTCTTTGTGTTGTTCTTCTTTTGGTTATGCCTTATTTTTCATCTTGTTTTGTTTGTGTTACTGTTATCTATTCGTTAAAGTTTGGTTTTTGTTGTGTTTTTCATTGATATGATAGCTGGTGTAATCTCCCCTGGTTTAGTCAACCAAATAGTTCCATTAATTTCATTTTGAATGAATTAAATTGTGTACATGCCATGAGATTTAGCTGATTAAGTATGAGAGTAATGCCTATTGATTGTTAGATTAAATAGGGGTATTCACTT
Source organism: Mangifera indica (assembly GCF_011075055.1). Taxonomy (NCBI): domain Eukaryota; kingdom Viridiplantae; phylum Streptophyta; class Magnoliopsida; order Sapindales; family Anacardiaceae; genus Mangifera; species Mangifera indica. The sequence goes on along the minus strand of NC_058142.1, from coordinate 10,154,242 downwards.
AAACAAATTTTGATAATTAAGTGATAGAGATTTGTTTGAAGTTGGGGTGAATTGATTTAACCCTTGATTTTTTAGCTGAAAAAAAAAGATTGAAACATATATATCAATCTGTGTTTTTTTTTTATGAGTGGTATTCTCTTATAGTTCCACTAATTTCACTTTGAATGAATATGTCTCTAGAACTTGCTTTGAATCGTTTTGAGACCGCATCGATATATGTATGCAAGAAAATGATAAAGGTCTTCTTATTTAAACCTTTTAGCCTAAAAAGTCAACCTGTTTCAATTTCCCTAGTTAGCCCCTTAAACCTTACAAAGCCCTTAAGTCTTTGAGCTAAAACCATATTACAAAATATCCTCACCCAACCATGAATGTTAGCAAGACATTTAAACTAAATTTTGCTGCTCAATGAATCTGTTATCTTGAAAATTTAAGTGTAGGGGAACAGGGGACTTAAATGCATTAGGATAAAATTACAAAAAGAAGTCAGCATGAAGATTTGTTATTGCTACTGCCTTATATTGTTATCTTTACTCTCAAAATCTTCTTAATTATTCAAAAAAAAAAAAAAGAAATGATAGTAGCAAGGAATTGCAAGAGAAATGTGGCAAATGTAATAGTTTCAGTTTTAGATTTTTGTTCCCTCTATGTGTTTAAATGCTTTGTTAATGCTCATGGTTCTAACCTTTTGTATTTATTAATTCTCACCTTCACCTAAAACCTCATTACACCTTAAAATAAAGTCCTTTTGATTTATACATGTATATAATCAAAGTGGTGGAGATTTGGTGCATAAACAATTCTATGGTAGAATGTTTGCATTTGAAGAACCTAAGTGAAACACCGAACCATTTAACACATAAGTGGTATGAGTGATAACCGTGAAGAGATTCACCAAAAGCTTCATATATGTTTTAGAATGCGATTGTCTTGATTTGTCTTTGTGCGCATCTCCTTGTGAAGTTTGATGATGATGTGTGTTGATGTTTAAGTCTTGGTTGGTTTGAATCTTAAGGTATGCATACTTTTTAGTATCATGAGAAATGAATTAATATTGCCTTTTTTTATTATTTTGAATAATAATTGTGGTTTGCTCGAGGACGAGCAAACGATAATGTAGGGGAATTTGACAGCATTGCTAATTGTCATTATGTTGATGTCTAATTCCCTTATGTTGCTTGAAAATCTAATTCAATCTAATGAAATTATGTGTCTTTTGCTCCTAGGATGCTTGGCACATATTTGGAGCTAAATTTAGGCTAAAAAGACTTAAAGTGGAGCAAATTTACTAGTCAACAAAATTTGTGATGCTGACTAGGGGTGAGCACGTTAAGAAATAACGAGAATAGATTTTGAAATTTAAATTTTGAATTCCAAGTCAATTGAGATATTCTAGAAAAGTCAAAATTTGTTTCTTGGAAAGGGGGTGATTGTTAGCTGGAAAAAAAGAAATATTGTTTTGATAGATAAGTGATATATACAAGAAAGAGACAGAATTTGTGGGGAAGATATATATGTATATATATTTTTCTTTTACAAGGAGATTAAGAGATATTTTTATATGTTTTTATTTTTTCATTTTGATCTTATCTGGAAGGATTGGAGATCTGAGCATCGCTTATAGTGGCTGAATCTTTTTTTTTGGTTGAAGGGATCTAAACCCATTTAAACTACAAAGATTGCCAGATTTTCGTTCTTTAATGGATATTTTTAATTATTTGAGTATTGATTATTCTTCTATATTATTTACTATGATTATATTGGTTGATTGCTAAGACGCATGATTAGTTTATCAATTAATATAATCTATTGTTAGTTTAAATGTTGAATTCGTAATTGTTCAATCTATCTAACTGAAGTGGCAATTGGGAATTATTGTTTATTGCGTCAGGAACTGCAATTCCTAGGGAAAATATTCAACTAAATTAAATGCAACTTCGTATGATTATGTTGTCTTGTTTCGTTGGTATCGATTAATATAATCTACCGTTAGTTTAGATTTTGAATCTGTAATTGTTCAATCTATCTAATTGTAGTGACAAATGGGATTTATTGTTTGCTACGTCAGGAACCGCAATTCCTAGGGAAAATATTCAACTAAATTAAATGTAACGTTGTATGATTGGGTTGTCTTGTTTCGTTGGTTTTTCTAAATCTTAATACAATGTCGTATGATTAGGATTTATTGTTTGATTAAATTTGAGATCGCATCCGAGTTGTTAATCAATAAAAGTTAACTGAAATATATGTTTTTGGTTAACTAATCATAAGAAAAGACAGGTAATTAATACTACAACGGATATTTGAATAATTAATTTGATACTTTTGGGTATCGATAATCAATCATAGATTATTTTGCCGAATTTTATTTACTGCTTTTAATTACAATTCATATTTAATTTTGAACGCCCTCCCCTAATTTCATTATTTTGCGAGATAAGTAATAACTTACTAATTGAAACTTTTTGAGGGAAAGATCTTTATTTTCCTTTACTACATTCTTGTTATAGAAATTTAAGATTTTAATTTGGATGTAGACGATAACACTGCCAATCATAGATGAAACAATTTTCAATCTAAAAATGGTTATAATAGAAAATCTTAGTCATACCACTAGAAGTGGACTAAAACTGAAACAAAATAAATAATAATGCAGAGTAAACCACAAAACAATAGGTGTGGTTGTAAATGTCATTGGTTGTGTACCTATAGAATACACAAACATTGAGTGGATCTATATTAAGTATTTATAAAAATTAAATTTTTAATGATTTAAATCTTATCAATTTAATGAATCTTAATGTTTCAAAATTTCTTTCAATTCAAGAATAAAATATGGGTCAACTTGAATAGTGACATGAATGCTAAAGATTTTTATAATTAAAATCCATTATATATAATTATATTGGAGTCATAAATATTATTTTGTATTTTATTATCACATTCTCCTTCCTTTTAATATTATGACTAACGTAATTTTTAAATGAAAGGATATGAACTTCAAAATTGAAGTGTTGACTTTAAATGCTGATGATAAAGAAATGAGTTTGGTGGATAGTGCAACAATGTGCACAATTCTTAAAGAAAAGAAATTTTTCTTAACTTTAGCACTAATTGAAGCTAATGTAAACACTATATCAAGATCAATAAACTGATTAAAGGTTTCGAAAGAGCCATAATTTTATTGAAAAATGAGACCAAATTAAACATCAATAATCCATTATATTCAAATAGATCCAGAAGAAATCTACTTAGTTTTAACGATATAAGAAAAAACGGTTATCACATTGAAACCGTAAGTGAAAATGATATAAAATTCATCTATATAACTGATAATGCTTCTGGAAGAACGCTTATACTAGAAAAATTGTCTGTCTTATTATCTGGATTGTATTATACAATCATAAACGTAGTTGAAATCTATGCAGTATCAAACCAGAAGTTCTCTGATCCATCTAGGTATCTACAATGATACGTAGAATTATTGAAAATTCACATGAACATATATTAAATAATCATAAGATTTCATTGTCTAGGGAAAAATTTTGCACTTCCTTTTTTTAAGGAAAATTAGTAATAAGACCATTTCCTTCCAAAATTGGAGTTAAATCTCTATTATTTTATAAAAGGATTCAAGGAGCCATATGTGGACCCATTCATCTACCAAGTGGGCTATTTCGTTATTTTATGGTATTAATTGATGTATTTGTATGATGATCTTATGTTTGTTTATTGTCAACTCGAAATATTATATTTGCTAAACTATTAACACAAATTATCAAATTAAAGACATATTTCACAGATTATCAATCAAGTAATATAGCTAGATAATGCTGGTAAATTTACATTCAAGACATTTGATGATTATTGTATGTCTATGAGGATTGATGTTGAATATTTAGTCTCGTATGTCCATACTCAAAATAGATTAGCTAAGTCTCTTATTAAACGACTCTAGGTAATTACACGTACTTTATTACTAAGAATTCAATTACCTACTTTTATGTAAGGACATGTTATATTACACGTTGTAGTGTTAATTTGTTTGTGACTTTCCTCTTATCATCAATATTCTCCCCTACAATCAGTTTTTGGTCACCAACCTAATATATCTCATTTGAGGATATTTAGTTGTGTTGTATATGTCCCTATTGCATCTTCTCAATGCACAAAAATAGGATTCCAACATTGTTTAGAAATTTATATTGGATATAATTCACCATCTATTATCAAGTATCTAGAACCATTAACAGGTGATCTTTTTACTATGATTTACAGATAGTCACTGTGATGAGACAACATTTCCACCTTTAGGGAAAAAGAAAATACCTTTTGAAGTTAGGTATGAACTTACTTGGTATGTACCTACCATGTCTCATCTAGATCCTCACATATCCCAAAGTGAAACTGACGTACAGAGGATAGTGTATTTACTAATTATTACCAACCAAATGTCTGATGCATTTGTAGATATGACAAAAGTGACAAAATCATATATTCCAGTTGTCAACACACCAATAAGAATTAATGTGACTACTGAATAATCTATTCGAGTCATGATTGATTAGTCTATTGTACCCTAAAAACATGATAAACCTATTGGATCAAAAGACACTGTTCCTAAAAAAAACAGCAAATAATTAAACAAATATCAATCATGATGATCCTAAAATAATTTAAAAAATCTATGTTCTCTAATATTTCTTCAGAAGAGGTTATGGTCCTTGAAGAGATCAAACCCCTGAAATGGCACAAACTCTTGAAGTGGTACAAAATCTTGAAGAACAGGAAAATTATAATACTGAAATATCTTTAAATTATGCTTATATGTGAGAGATGTGGAACCGTGAAATGGTTAACATTGATAAAATATTCTTATTTACAGTAGCTACTAAAATTATAAATGATGATGATTTTGAACCGCGTACTATGACTGAGTGCAAACAAAGACATGATTGGCCTTAATAAGAAGAAGCCATTCGAGCAAAATTAGCTTTTCTAACAAAAAGTAAAGTGTTTGGGCTTATAATTTCAATATTTAAGGACGTACAACCCGTTGGATATAAATGAGTATTTGTAAGAAAAAGAAATAAGAAAAATAAATAAGAAAAATAAAATTCCTAGATATAAAGTCAGACTTGTAGCCTAACGTTTTTCCCAAAGGTCAGATATAGACTTTGATGAAACATATACACATGTGATAGATATAATCACATTCAGATATTTAATCAGTTTAACAGTCTATGACAGACTAGATATATGTATAATGGACATAGCTATTACTTATTTGTATGAAAACTTAGATACTGAAATTTGTATAAAACTCTCTAAAGGATATAAATTACTTGAAGCAAAAATCATTGTATGGATTAAAACAATCTAGACGAATATGGTATAATCACCTCAGTGAATATTTGAAAAAAGAGGACTATGCAAATGATCATATATGCCTATGTGTTTTTATCAAAAGGTTAGAATAAAGACTCTTGAAGAGCTCTAAAAAACTATTGAATATCTAAAAAAAGAATTTGAGATGAAAGATTTGGGAAAAATAAAATATTATTTTGGCCTACAGATCGAGCATAATTCAAATGGAATACTTATCTATCAATTAATGTATATTAAAAAATTATTAAAATGCTTTAATATGGATAAGATTTATCCTTTGAGCACCCCAATGTTTGTTTGGTCTCTCAATCTAAAAAATAACCTATTTCACCCTAAAAAAGAAGATGAAAAAAATACTCGGTCTTGAAGTATCGTATCTTAATGTCATTGGAGCCTTATTATATTTAGCCCAATGCACTAGACCGGATATATCCTTTATAGTCAATATATTGACCCAATTTAGCTCTACACTAACCTATCGCCACCAAAACGGAATCAAACATATACTTCGTTTCCTATAGGGGACTAAAGTTTAGGATTATTCTATTTTACCAAATCCCCTAAAAAGCCTAGTTTGGTTGGTTATACAGATGCTAATTATCTTTTTAACCTCTATAAAACTCGTTCACAGACGAGATATGTTTTTACTTATAATGACACGATAATATCTAGGCCTTCACTAAACAGACTTTGGTTGTAATATCTTCAAATCATTTAAAGATTCTAGCTCTCCAAGAAGCTAGCTGAGAATGCATATGGTTACGATCAATCATCTATCATATCTATAATACATACAGTTTTCCTTCTACAATAGACACTTCTTTCATATTATATAAAGACATTGCAACATTTATTGCCCAAATTAAAGGAAGATGCATTAAAAGAGACAAAACCAAACATATATCATCAAAGTTCTTTTACACTCATGAGCTCCAACAGAGCCAAAAGATTGATGTCAAACAAATATGATCCAGTGAAAATTATTGATTTGTTCTTTAAGACATTACTGACATCAACATTTGAAAAGTTAGTTTATAACATTGGTATGTGGCGGCTCAACAAGCAAACAAATTAATCTCATTACAAAGAGGGGGAGTATTCATCAAGGGGAGCAAATTTTTTAAGTTTATCATATTTTGGACAAAATGTGCACTATACTCTTTTTTCTTTTACTAGGTTTTTTGTCCCACTAGGTTTTCCTAGTAAGGTTTTTAATGGGACAGTTTTAGCACGTCTAACCTCAATTTATAGGACATTAAATAATTATATTCTTTTGCTTTGATTTTCATCCCACTAGGTTTTGCTTTAGCAGAGTTAATATAATTATGTGTAAGTGGTAAAAATTCAAGAGGGAGTATTACATACTTGGTAGATTTTCCACAACATGTAGTCAATTTGGAAAAATGGATAGGAATTCATTAAATGGGTATGGAGGTTGGTAGAAGCATTTTGCTATGTAAATACCCCTCCCTTTTTGTAATTTAAGCAACTGGGAATCACTTCTCTCAATTAGCTTTTGCGCTTATTTCTTTCTTGTTCCATTTTAAATCTATCTCTCAAATCTTCTTCCTCATATATTTATTTGTTGTATTTATAACATTATGAACATTATTACATGTCTACTAGTGATAAAGATAACTGAACGCAATCTTGGAATCATAAGGGATGAAGTTTGCCATGATAATGAGTTTGTGGGACATGGTTGATATTATTGAATTTTGTTCGTCCTATTGTTTTGGGTGAAGAGGCTTTTACCTACATTTTGGCTAATTTGCAAGTAGGTGACATGGTTGGTCACTATTCTAGATATTCTAAAAATGAGGCATAAACAATGTGTTGACCTCTCTGTTTACCATAAAGATTTCAAACATTCAAGTTCGTTCACTTTTTTCTACAAAACCCTAACACATTCACCAAAGCTTTGGCTTTCCAGAATAAAACAATTGACCTTCATTTTTTGAAGGACTTTTTACTTTGTCTCTTGAGTTCCATCATTATCACAACAGTTTAAACAGTATATTACCAAGGTGTCTTTCTTGCATTACTTTGTAATGAAGTTTCTAGATTTTTGTGTTTGCTTTGTTTTTGTGTGTTTCTATGGATGAAGGCAAGGACTTCCTTGCTAATCACCTTTCTATCATCAACCCCCAAATAGACATGTAAATAATACAATAACACCATTTTAATAGTGTTAGTGTCATCCTCGCTCCATGACCTCCTCTCAAACATCTTATGACATCATCATTGGTCATCAAAGTCTCATCGCCAAAATATGTATCCCTAATCCTCTATCAAGATGAGACAAAAAGATAATCTTGTATATCTATACGGTGACAAAATTGAAGACTTGTCACAAAGGCAAACTTTAATAGGCTGAATTGAACAGTTACCCAATTCAATTTAAACCACAACTTGTATTAATGTTCGCTCTTACAACCTCTCATAGTATAATGGAGTGTGATAACACTCCACTGAATCTAGACTTCTTCAAATGTATAAAGTTTCTAAAACATGTTTTGAAAAGTTTTTCTACTTACTTAATGTAACTTGAATCTTTGTTTTTAACTGTGCAACCTTGAATGGGTTAGACCAAATGTCCACCCTATTCAATTTGAACCATAAGTCCTTGTTGGAGTTCGCTCTCAATGCCTCTTGCAGTATAACATAGTCGCTTTTTGTGGCAACAATGTTTGTCATAATAAATCTAATTTTTGTCATAATATATATATAGTGACAATTTTTTTTTTTTGTCAATACCATTGTCAAAATAAGTCTGTTTGCTTAAATTTATTATGACAACTTTTATTTTTGTCATAATATTTTAAATATATAGTGAGAAAACAATTGTTACAATTACTATAAATTATTATTGTTATAATATGCATATTGTGACAAAATATGTTATTATCGTCATTGTCAAAATAAATTCGTTCTTTTAAATTTATTGTGACAACTTTATTTTTGTTATAATATTTTAAATATTTTGTAACAAAATAATTGTCATAATTACTATAATTATTGTTGTCATAATATGCATATAGTCATAAAATATTTCATCATAATCATTGTCGGAATAAATCCGCCCTTTTAAGTTTATTGTGACGTTTTTTTATTTTCTAATAAAACTATATATACAATTTTGTGTATAAACAATTATGTATCACTATATGATTGAATATTATTTTATTTTTAATTTTTAATTATCTAATCACTAATAATATATCGTCATTTATGTAAATAGCATTACGCTTTATTTTTGTCATAATATTTTAAATGTATTGTGACAATAATTATTATAACTTGTATAACTCCACGATTTTCTCCTATAATAAGATAATTTTAAAGAAAATGATAATTATCCAAAAATTATTTAATATATACTTAAAAACAAGTTAAGGAATACCATTACATAATTTCCCTGTATGTTTTCATCAAACAATATGTCCTTTTTACAATGCAGATCATGATACACCTTCAACTCACAAGGTTCTTCATCCAGGTAGCTAATAGTACCGGTTCCGGTTCCAATTTCGATTCCAGTTCGGTATTTTGCTCACCTTAGGAAATCAAGCACCTCTTTCTCAGTGTCGAATTTCAAACTTGCTCTAGTTTTTGCACTCTGGAACAAAGTTCACACAAGCGACGTCCAACAACCCGTTAAAAGAAGTTTTAGCTACATGAAAGATGTTGACCCAACTACTTACATGTGTACCACCTGAGCCACTAGCCGGAAAAAGACCAATATCATCAAGTCAGTATCCTTTGGGTTCGGCAAGCAATCTCAACCTGCACTTATACAACAAGGCTGTGGTTAAAAATGCTTTCTTAATAGCTCAGTTCATAACCAGATAAGTTCTAGTTTCACGTCAAGAAAAAACAAAACAGAAATAATTCTTTAAACTATCAGTTGCAATTCAGACATGGGTTCCACCAGGTTTACAAAGATTTTGTGTTCCAGTTTAATTATCAAGCATGAATTAAAAACATATTCAAGCTAAGAACAGAGCTCGTACACATCATTGCTAGATCAAAGCTCAGTTAGTTTTAACTCTAAGCAGATCTAGGGATTTGAACATACCTCTTATATAGCAATCATTTCCAGTCCATGCTAACTAGTCCAAATGCATGCCCCTCAGATATACCCAGAGCACAACAAAGATTTAAAAGATTTCCCATTGAATGACATGAATACCTAAATAGGATTGATAGTGGCTACGATAATTATCCCAACAACAAATGACTAAACAAATCAACCCATAAAGATTTAATTTCATATCAACACGAATAAATGTATATCTAATTTATTTTCACTCAAACAAAAACTGTTGTATTATCTACCTTTTTTTATGTTTATGGATTTAAGACCAAAGTAGGGAAGCTCCTGTTGTACTCCAACACCTTGAAATTTACAGGACCTGCAAAAAGTTTTGAGATCAAGTTCAAGGTCAATGAAATGAATAAAAATAATAACCACTGTCCAGCAACTAGCTAGGTACTAATAAATAAAAAATAAAATATTTTCCTTAACTGAGCTCTTTTTTTTTGTAAAGGAACCAAAAGTAGTTATCATCATCATCATTTTGTTTATTTGAAAAAATAAAAACAAACATAAAAATATTTCCGTGAATGCTCCGCGTATCATGACTTCACAATTTCACAAGCAAAAGCAGAGAAAGTGGAGCCACCAAGGCCTCCTGTTAACCCAAGTAACAGGTGACTTCACAAATTCCCGTTAATTTTAACCCACATGTGAGGTGATATTTTTGTAATAAAATAAAACTTTAAAAATTCGTTTATGCAATATAAAGTAAACATTTCAATATACAACTTGATTTAATGTCAAACTTTTCGAGCCAAAAGGGGTTTGACAGGTTAACATAGTTCTTACTCATTAGGTCGTAAAAAACTTCTTCGTTTTCAATCTTCAAATGTACATCACTTTATTTCCTAATTATTCTTTTTCTAATTAAAGAAAAATAAAACTTAATCTAAAATTTACATTTAGTAAAATTTCAGAAACCTCTAGTTATGTTCGAGGGAAATTAAGTGAAAAGAGAAATAAATCTAGAATGATAGAGAAGGTCGAACACATAAGCCCTATTTCGAAAAGAATATTACAAACATTTATTCCCAAATAAAATAAGCATCCATAGGTTTGTAGTTGTATATTGGACACCATGCATAAACATCCATACATACATCCAAAATCAAAATTAACAAAAATTAATTTTAATTATTAACCATGTGTCAACATACATTTTACACCCTCAATTTTTACATATTTTAATTCAACCCGAAACTTCAAAAACTTGCATTCGGTCCCTATCAAACAAACTAGGTTAGAACCATAATTTTCATCATGAACAGGCTTGCTTTGTGCATAAACGATTGTGCATCGTTTTTCATATGAAATTCAATGAAATTCTAGAGCTGTGAATGAGGACACGAACAATGAATGAATGAGTAGATGCTTAGGGAAATTTTCAATTAGGAATGGATGTTCAACAAATAAGACCATTCATTCCTTTGTAAAAATTTCTAGGAATGTAAGAATAAATGCTCATTAGAGTTGTATGGTAAGCTAAGGAACATACATATGTTGTCGTATGAACGGTTTTTCTCAACCTTTTTTCTAGGTTATGTCATGAAATATTCGTTAAACGACAAGCTTATATTGGAATGATACAAAATGGCATGAAAAGTCATTTCACTTCAGCAACAACCTCCACAAAGTGCTACAAAACAAAATGGAGGCAATTTCATTCAGTAACACAAAACCAAAAGCCATCAGCTAGACCAAAAACACAAAGCACAATAAGGGAAATATACAAGCAAAATAAAAACAACAGAACTCAACAAAATGACACAAACTTTACATTTAAGTGATTATCAACAAAACATCCATCAACATTTATTGCAAATCACATTTTTCAAATTTACAAGACTAATATCAAAATAATGTTGGATTTTCGGGGCGCCAAATATATATTAAAATTTTAAACTCAAAGAACCCAAAACCTTTCCAAGATAACTATTTTACATAAGTCATTTATGAGCATGTTTATTCAAACATAAAGGTTTCAAAGAACCATTACCTGCATTAGGTTGCTTTTTCATTCTTTATGTGACTTATATAAGTGTTATCCAACCTTTGAGAGACGACCCCTTGGTATCCAAGCAAAGCATGAACTTCTAAAGGCTGTGTTTTTCACAAGAGATTGTTAAGGCTTTGTGAACAACTTGTATTGTGTTGGGAAAGAAAAAAGAGTGGTTAGGGCTCTTATTAACAATAACAACCCTCTTTTGTTTCATGAATACATGTCATTTTATATTTTTATGACATGAAAGACCAATACCATTAAGTAAGAATGGTCGTTCCTTCCTCATAGTGGCAAATAGGTGTCATACACCATGAATGACTAACTAGGCTATTTCAATCTTATTGGGCAAACTCAATCCATTCATAGTCTCTTCTTTATTTCGTAACACTAAGATTATCATCAAATAACCCTTTGCCTTTGAGTTCAGATTAACTTTTATGTGTGTGTGACCTATAAGCTTTCTATTGAGCTAACAATGCTTGAATTTGGGTTGAATCTAGACCCAAACCAAGATTAGCCTTTAACAAGCCATCATGACTACCTAATCAATAAAGTGTCAACAAACATCTTTAGAAGCCTTTACATTGTCACGATTATGTGTAATTTGATCCTTTTTTCAATCGATATCTCTCAAAACTAAGATATAGAAGTATGTCTATCTTAGAAGCTCCTTGGTATGAACTGATACACATCAATGACTGACGTGGATAAGGTTACGACCCAATCCTACAGTGACCACATATTCAAATGGTCATCGATATCTTTCAATAATCTCATGTAAGATATCTTATTTCATGTTTAAGAGTAACAAATCATCTATTGATCTATCATAGCCTCTATGTATCTCACGATATGACTAATAACTACTTTTATGATTACCCAACTATGGTGGCTCATTGGGTAGTGTCAAATCATACTAATCTTATATGAGATAGTTTAATGACTTTAAATCAAAAGATCACATGCACTCATGGTGTTAAAGGATTCATTCCATAGATACTAGAGTAACCATCCATATGCAAATCCTCTAGTCGGGTCAGTCTAATAAGCATATCTACCATATGTTGCACTAAACTGTCAACGAACAACTTTGACACATGAGAACTGTCACCATTTATCGATGAAGTCGCTCAACATATGATAATCCCACCATCATTATTAGTGCCCTTGGTCATAGCAATGTCGAGATTATAGACGTTTCTAGAATGACTACGTAATATATATGTTAAGTTCTCACAATCTATCATCTAATTCTCTCATCATAGTTCTACCATTCTAAGGGTATATTATTCATATAAGCATATAAATGAGTTACATATGAATTGAATAACAATTAATTCTTTATTAATAAATGATATATAATTATAATTATAAATATCTCTAAGGCAACTACCCTAACAATCTCACATTTGTACTATAGTTAATTAGTTATATATCTAATTTTGTATCTAACTACATGTCTATCATGCTTCTTTTACGATGAAGAATTTGTCAACAGGTCGGCCAAATTGTCATCTATGTTGGTCCTCACACTTTGTATATCACTATGTTGAGTGATTTGCCAAATTAGGTTGTAATGTTTGAGTATATGTTTAGAGCTCTAATGAGATTTCAGTTCCTTTGCTTGAGCAATGGCTCTATTGTTGTCATAATAGAGCTTAATAGGTTCGGCAATACTTAGAACCACTCCAAGTTCTGTCACAAACTTTTTGATTCATACAACTTTTTTTGTCACTTTTGAAAAGACAATGTACTCAGACTCTATTGTAGAATTAGCTATTGTACTTTGCTTCAAACTTTTCTAGCTTACTGTATCACTATTCAAACAAAAGACAAATCTCGATTAGGATTTAAAGTCATCTCATTCAATTTGGAAACTAACATCACTGTAACCTTTTACAATGAGTTAAGAATTCTCTTCATAAACTAAGAATACATCTTTAGTCTTTCTCAAGTACTTTAGGATGTTATTGATAGCTGTCTAATATTTTTCACCTAGATCAAATTGATATTTACTACAAATACTTAAGACACATAAGACATTAATCCTCTTACATAACATGATGTACATGATTGATCCTATAGCCAAGACATATAAGATACTACTTATTTTATCTCTCTTAAATTGTGTATGTGGACATATCTTTTTTGAGAAATATACACCATTAGACATGAATAGAAATACTTTTTTAGACTCTTCCATGATGAATCTGGTCAACATCTTGTCTATATATATGTTTTGATTTAGACCAAGTAACAGAGGTCGTTTTTCTTAATTCTTTCATGAAGAAACATTTGGAAAATCAAGCATTTACTGATTCCAAGTTTAGTATGTTATTTTTAATAATCAATATGTCATCAACATACAATATTAGAGATGCAATTATGTTTTCACTAGTCTTCTTTTACACTTATGGTTCATTTTTGTCTTTGACAAATCTGAACTCATAAATAGCTTCATCAAAATGAATTTTCTAGCTCCTATAAACTTGTTTAAGTCCATAAATGAACTTCGGTAGCTTGCATACCTTGTTTGCCTATCCAACAAGAATGAAACCATGAGATTGTGCCATATAGACATCCTCTACAAGGTTACTATTTAGGAAGGTAGCCTTGACATCTATTTGAAAGATTTTATAATCATGATATATGGTTATAGCAAATATAATTGTAATAGACTTAAGCATTGCAACTAGCAAAAAAGTTTCACTATAGTAAATGCCATATTTTTTGGGTGGCAACCAGTGACTTTTTATAGGTATGCATGTTACCTTTTATGTCAGTTTTTCTTTTGAGAACTTATTTGCACCCTACAGGTTTTACCTCTTTAGGTGCATCCACTAAACACCATACTTGGTTTTGATATATAGAGTCTACTTCTAATTTCATAGCTTTAAACCAATTTTGTTAATATGGGTTCGAAATAACCTTATCATAGGGTATGGGCTCATTATCATGGATGACCAATATGTCACCATGTTGAGTTAGGAGAAAATCAAATCTCTTTGGTTTATGACACACTTGAGTAGACCTGCGTAACTCTTGTGTGTGCTAAGGTTGTTCACTGTATTCCACCTGAGGTAGATGAACCTTCTCATTATGATTAACCATTTAGTAGAATTTCATCAAATTCAACCTTTCTCCCATTAATCCTCTTAAGAATAATTTCTTTCTCGAGGAAGATACTGGTAGAAGTAATAAAGTCTTTTTGCTCCTCTAGATGGTAAAAGTAATAACCCTTAGTTTCCTTCAAGTACCTTATAAAGATGTATTTTTCGAATTTGACACTCAACTTATTTGAAGTCAATTTCTTGATATAAGGTTCACAGTCCAAAATCTTCAACTAATCTAAATTAGGTTATCACCTAGTCTATAACTCATATAGAGTTTTGTCTATAGTTTTAGATCGGACATAGTTCAGTGTGTAGGTTATAATTTCTAGGACATGACCCTAGAAAGACATGGGTAGGTCTATAAAACTCATAATTGATATGACCATTTCCATCAAGGTCATATTCTTCCGTTCAGATATACCTTTATGTTATAGTGTAACAAGAGAAGTGAGTTGAGGTACCATCCTTTTTTCCTTCAAATATTTCCTGAATTCAACACTTAGGTTTCACCTCAATCACTTAAAAGGATTTTGATCTGTTTCCCAAGTTGTTTTTCTACCTTATTCTTGAATTTTTTGAAATTTTCAAAGCATTTAGACTTATATTTCATAAAAAAAAAAATAATATAGTCATGTCTACTGAAGTTATCAATAAATGTGATGAAGTAGGATTCCTCATATCTACTATGCATTATTATGGGCCCACGCACATCATTGTCTATGATTTCTAATAGTTCAATTACCCTTTCACTGTGTCCAGTGAAAAGTATTTTGGCAATCTTATCCAATAGATATGATTTGTATTCATCATAAGACTGAAATTCAAATGATTGCAAAACTCTTTCTTTAAGAAGTTTTGATATGTGTTTCAGTCATATATGACCTAACTTGCAATGTCATAGATACATGGTATTCTATTACTTCGTTTTAATCGTTTGATATTTTGCACATTTTGAATTTCATTCACTACAACAAATTTAAAAATGTGATGAAAACTTTTGTTCTAAAAAGTAAAAAAATTCGTCCTAAAAAGGAATTTGGAATGAAAGATCAAATCCATTAGATAGTTTTAGAATATAAAAACTATTAGACAATTCAACTATTCCATAGAGAATATTATGTAAGTTAATAGTTATAATACTACCAGCAATCGAAAATAAAAATCATTTTTTGTCCAAAATAGACACAAAAATAAGGTTTATAGAGACAAAAAGAACATAATAATAATTTTTAAGTTTTAAAATGAGTTTAGTAGGCAACCTAAGATATTAAACTCTTACAACTAATGCAACAATGCATGTTTTATTTCCAACTAGTAGGTTAGCCTCTTCTTTGACAAGTAATATACTTTGTTGCAATTAAGGCATATCAAAACAAATATGAGAACCACATCCTATGTCTATAACCCAAGATGAATAAAGAAAATAATTTATTTCAATAACAAACATACTTGAAGTAAAGGTTTCATCTGCCTTCTTCTTTTTGCTTTCTTGAAAGGTCTTGCAATGTCTTTTTTAGTGATTGGCTTTGCCACAAAAGAACAAACAACTTTTCCTTTTCTTACACCAACCGTGGGTTAAGAAACAACGCCAAGCTGTTTTTTGGCTTTGGGCTTAGACTTGCCTTGCTATTGGCTTTGGGTGTTTTGACTTTAACCACAAGCACATTATTAGAAACAACCTTATAGACTTCTTGCTTAGCAATCCTGAACATGTACAACAACTCCTCAATAGACTTATCATTTTCATTTAGGTTAAAATTCATGATGAAATTAACCTAAGACTTAGGAGAGATTTTAGCATGAAGCCAATAGCAACCTCATTATCCATGATGGAAACTTAAGCTTGCCAATCAATTAATATAGCCAATCATCTTAACCACATAAGGGCCAACTTGGCCTCTCTTAGAGAGTTCACAATCAAACATCGTGTTCAACACCTTATATCATTCTGATCTCATACGAGTGTCATAAAACTCATGAAGTTGTGAGAGAATGAATTATGCATCCATCTTTTTGTGTTATTTTTTAAACTTAGGTGACATGGAGGTCAACATAAGGCACTGTACTCCACGAAGTCATCCAAATACTTATCAAAGGTATAATTCTACTTTCAGATGGTATCGAGACCAGACTTATCCGGCGATGCAACCTTCGAGGATATATAGCCTCTTCTTTTGTCGTAGTATGATTCAAAGATTTCGGTATAAGTCAATGAAGTTGTTTCTAGTGAGTCCATTTTCTTTCTCAATAATTGATCTATAATAAATGTTGACATGGTGATTGTTATCTACAATTACAGATAAAAGTGCATCAGTAATTTTAATTTAATTTTATCAATATCATTTTAATTTCGAATTTAATTAATTAAAACACTCTTATTATTTTTCTCAAGCCAATATTATTATTGTACTTGATAAGTTTCAATGAACTTTCAGTAAATCAAGATCTCATTGCATTAATTCTCCACAAAAGCCCACAATCTCAAGTTAGGTCTTACCCCAACAAATCATGTGACCTTAATTGTGACTCTTGATATTAGCAAGGCAAATATATATCACTTTGCATCAACAAATACATTCCCTACTCATATGTATAATATGCTTTATCTTCATTTTGAGTAACAAACAAAGTACATTAGTTAAGTTAAACCTAATACGACCAACTTCTAATTTTGCACTTGATAAAAGTGTATCATTTACTTTGGCAAACAATGTTCCAATGAACATAGGTTTAATCTTAATCTTATTATTCAATTTGAGGTAGGGGTGGATACGAGCCGAGCTGAGCCCGAACACTGTTTAGCTCGTTTTCGGCTCATTTTTAATCAGCTCGGTTTTCAGCTCGCTTCGGGCTCTCCGAGCTCGTCAAAACTTATGTTCGTGTTTGGCTCGCTTTATAATTTAAGTGTTCGTGCTCGGCTCGCACCTAACTCGGGCTCGTCTCTAATATCTCGGGTTCGCTCGGCTCGGGTTTGGGCTCGTATTCTAGGCTCGTCAGCAGTTAAAATACATATAAATTTATAATAGGAGCAAATATTTTCAGTGAAACAAAAAAATAGAATGAGTGTAATATATTTACTGTCAAGTGACCACCAATATCCAGACTTCCGATCCATTTCCTCCTTCAATCAACAAAATTTTGATAATCTGAGTACACTTTATAAACATCCGCAAAAAAAAAATAATAATAATAACACTGTTTGCAGTATTTTAATAATTGTCGTTTTATTTCTAAAAGCAGAATTTTATTTTCAAACTTAACAACTCAAAGCAATAATAAATAAAATAAGAACTACTCAGATATAAACAAAATATACCAAGGAAAGTAAGGAGATTCAAATAAATTCTCACCTGAGCTATATACTCAGCAAGGGCATGAGTCTGCAATACAAATTAAAAAAAATAATGTCAAACTTAGCCGCCAGCATCATAACATAAATTGGAAAATTCAGAAATTAATTGTCTTAGCTACCACGGGATAGAGCAAACATAAAATCATAAGTGAACATAAACTATAAAAATTCCAAGCCATAAATCCAAATTTTTGTTGCAGACAGCCTTAAACACTCAGGCTCTTTACATTTTGCAGCTTATTATTACATTTTATAGAGTCTTCACCAAGAACACATTGACACACTTTATGCTCTATTAAAGAATTCTTTCAAGTTAATTATTATGTGGCTACAAAAAATTAAATTGGAATATGTGACAGCAGAGAGTCAGAGCCAAGTTCACAAGAGCTTGACCATTTATTAGAACAAAATATCATACTTCTGGCCAAAAAAAATATATAAAGGTGGGGAGAAAAGAAATCTCTATATATATATATATATATAAGTTGCTGCTCTCCAACTACAATACATATATCTCCATTTATATATGGCAGCAAAAGAGATTGGAATGTCAATTTGAACACAAAAGCTTGAAAAAATAAAATTTAATATTAAAATGAGTGTAATATTAACCCATATAGAGGAAGATATAACAGACATAAATGTTCAAATCATTATTGATGTTACACAACATGCTTGGAAGCAAATGGCAACAATAAAAAATAAGAAAATGAAAGACATATATATATCTGCTAAGTACACATATATGTGAGTCAAATGGGAATTTTCCAAAACAACCTAGATTCTTGAAAAAAAAACAATATATTGCTTCAGTAAGCCTAAAATAATTATTATCGTCATGCATTTTTAAAAATCATTAAAAAATAAAACTTATTATCGTCATGCATTTTTAAGGAATAATAAAATAATTATATGACTTAAAGTCGGTTTGAAATCTAGCAAGCCTAACCTGTTTTCTAGGACACATCAGAATGTAACTCTTGTTTGATAAATAATTAAATAGAGCAGCAGAGAAGAAAGGTGGAAAACCTTGTCGGCGGCTGAACAACAAAGAAGAAAGGTGGAAAACCTTGTCGACGGCGGCTGAACAACAGAGAAGAAAGGTGGAAAACCTTGGCGGCGGATGAACAGCAGAGAAGAAAGGTGGAATGGAAAACCTTGTTGTCGGCGTATTTTAGTTTTGGCTAAATATTCTCGGCAGAGAAGAATGAAGAGCAGCAGAAAAAATATTAGGTTTGCTGCTTTAATTTCTTTAATTGCTTCCAACAGCCAATACGACAACGTTTTTTTCTTTTAATAAAAGCCAACCAGCAAAGCAAAACAAAGTCAACATAGAATAAGCCAAATATAATAAATACCGCCAGGCTCCAGGTCTCCAGCCAACAATATTAATAACGAGCTTAACTTGGCTCGCCGAGCCAGCTGAGCCGAGCATTCCCCTGTTCGGGTTCGGGCTCGGGTTTGTTTTTTGGCTTTTGCTTCGGCTCGTGTTCGTGTTCGCGTTCGCTTATAATAGGCTCGTTTCATGCTGGTTCGAGCTAAGCTCGTTTCGAGCCCGAAAAAGCTCGCCTCGAATCTAGCCCTAATTTGAGGGTTTTAATTAAATATTCAATTAGTACATTGCATAAAACACTACATTTTAGTCATGTATTAATCTTTAAAAAAGCAACACAACAAAGAATGTATTATTTAGTAACTTATGTTCAATACCTCATTCTTTGAAACAACTAAACATTGCATTTGCAATGTCAACTTCTTTTCTAGGTGGACGCAAATGGAAAAAATTAATGATTCTTTTGTGCAAACACCACTTTTGATCCACCCAATGTTTTGTGATCATCATATATTCGATTTTTTGGGTATCTAACATCTATGGATCAATTATTACATTTATCTTTATGGTTTCCTAAAAAATTTGCTTAAGTTTCCTCCATTCAACCTCAAAGACTCTTTCACAATCAACCTTTAATTGTATTTTTTTTTTTTTCCAATCTTTCCATATTGAGGTTGCATGACTCTATGGAGAAAATTAAAACCGACACGCTCCACTATCATAAACAACTTTTCTGCTATCAAAATCATATGTGCCATTGCCTCTTTGACTTGAAAAACCAATCCTTTTATAAGTGTTAATACCATAGTAATTTTATGGATACATCTATGCTAGATAAATAAGAATCACAAAAAAGGTTCACCAGAGTTACCTTATTGTGCTTGTATTTTCCTTTCACCTGTAATAGAGAATTAGGCAAGATAGAATACATTTCAGTTGTCATGTGCTCGTTCTACCTTATGCTTGTAGAAGTTGGAGGCTGTTTTGGACCTCTTTGCTCAAACTTTCTCTTGTTCACCATCTAAAACAATTGAAAAAAAACAATTGTGAAAAATTAAAGAAGAAAATCATGCTCAAAACAGTTGAAGTTATTTAATAAAAAGATTTATACAATCATTTTTCTTCTTAGGTATATGTTCTATTTTATTTATTATTATTTTTATCTTAATAGGGATGTAAATCATAAATCTTTTTTATTTTATAATTTTTCCAAAATAAACTAGATACATTTTATACTTCATTAATTTCTTAATTATGTTAAAATAATTTAATAAATCAATAGTAACAATTATTACTATCCTTCGTATGTATTTCTTTTAAAAATATTCCCAACTTTCCTTGTATAAAAGCCAACCCTTTCATTCATTAATAATCTCATAATCCGCATCACTCATATTCCATGGTTCACTTTGAGAGCTTGTAGAGTGCATAACTCTAGAATCTGAAAAACACATCATAACAAAAACATCTTGCCTCACCACCAAGATTGTAATGATTTTGTCAAGATTAATATTAACGATTACAATAGAAAAACTATAATTTGCCTCTTTCTTTCTTTTATCACATTTTATTCACGTACTCTTAACATCCCCTCTTAAGCAAAAACTATTTCAAATCCCAAACAGACAGAAAAACTAACTTCAATTACTAACCTATGCCCCATATGGAAAACACAACCCCATGCTCCAAACTTGCGTATTAATAATTACAGAGATAACATATAACAATAATAATCAGTCACCCATCATGCCCCAATTAATAAAGCACATTACAACATTATCAACCAAATAATCTATCAATTAACAAAACATATTACACCATCATCAACTAATCAATCTCCCATACATATTATAGCAACACAACCAATTTCAGAATTATGCAATCACCTAAATGGTGATGCTTCCTTAATCACTTTAATAGAGATATTATGCAATCAAATTATATAAGGTAGACATAACAACTCGTCTCAAACTATTTTCATCATTTGTTTAATGTAATGAAAACTAGATGTGAATGAAAAAATGGTCCATTTCAAAATGCCCGTAAAAGAATTTAAGAAAATGATACATATATATGTGTGTGTGTGTGTGTGCACCTTAAATCTTAGTGTTCTAATTTTTAGAACAAATAATTATTATATAGTCTTATTGGAGATACCATTTTCTTTTTTAATTTGTCTGGTCTAGTAGCCATGACACTCCAAAATCCCACTATTTGTCACTCATTATCTTTATGAAAAAAACATCAATCATCCCAAGACTAGAAAAAATATAATCTATACGCTGCTTTTCTAAAATTGATTAGACTTTTACACTCTTATTCAAACTATGAAGGGAGGCTTTCTTAAATTTTAAATTTATTGCCCATTTAGTAGGATTGTCTCATTTCAGTAGCAACACTAATGGTTGTAAATTTGGTTGCCATTGATATAACTACATCAATGTCTTTTTTGTTTGATTGTTTCAAAAGTTTGGTTGTTGCTTTTTACATATGGTGGTTAGCTCTACAAACAAGAAACAAAAACCTAAATCCATTAAGTCAGCTATGAGATATGGATTCACTTAAACCACTGTATGAGGATACACACAGCACCATACATGATTAAAACTCTCTATGGAAAAGAAATAGAAAAAATTTCATCCTTTCTAATGATGTCTACATTTCTTTTAACAATAAAAGAATCCCTTGTAAAATCTTAACACAAAACACAATAAATAATATTTTTACGTAACAAATAATAAAATAGAATGACACAAAATAAGACCATGAAAGCAAAAATGTAGCCAACAACAAGAAGATAGTTACGGCTCTTATAGTTGGATGAGCAAGGTTCTTGCTGCTTGATGAGCAATATCAACTAATAATTAGAACAACCTGTATTTTTAAAGAAATGTAGCACAATTAACTAATTGAGAGTAAACAAACAGACTATTAGGGTTTTAGTTAGGATTCTTACCTTTAAAAACGAAAACTAAAAAATATAAGATGCACTAGCCGACAATAAGAAGACAAAGATGAGTAATCAAAATTATGGTCAACTAGGATAGACATTTTAGGGCTAGAATGACCTATGAACTAGAAAGAAAATGAGAAGATTGATCTATTGAAAAGAGATGGCGATAGATTTATGTTTGTTTGCTTATTTTCAATCTCAAAATGGTGATGTTCATAGAAAAGAAACAACCATGAAAGCTGCAGAGAGAGCATATGTGATTGTGAAGGCGCAGGAGAGAAGGAGAGATTAGAGAAAATATCTAGGGAAGGAAAAGGGGTTTATATATTTTGATTTTAAACGACACCACTTTTAGCCTCTTAAACTGGCTCGCTGTGAGCCATGACTCAATTTGAATCGAATTGAATTAGTGATTAGCTCGCAAGTCGACTCTATCTTATTCAAGTTTGGCTTATTTTTCAACTGAATCATATACCATGGCTTGAGTTTGGCTCAAGCTCGTGAAAAATGAACTCAAACTGAGCTAAGTTGAGCCAAATCAACTTATGAGACTAAATCAACTTGATTCGGAACTAGACCTACTTAATTGCCATTGTCATTGGCCATTTTGGGATGGAGCTTTCACTTCCATCCTAGAAGTTATATTTTTGTTGTGGACTTTATTGCCGAAGCTTTTTTTTTTTTTTTGTCATCACCAGTTATTGCCATTAATCTTTGTCATCATTGGCTATTGATACTTTGCCTAAACCTCGGATCAGATAAATTGTTTGTCGTTTGTCAACATCTAAATCTTTATCATCATTGTCTGTCAACATCTAATAATTATATACTTGTTATGTCAGGAGACACTGAATTAACAACTTATGTGCCATTTGAATCATGATGCAACAATCTAGTTATGAACTACAACAAATTCCACCAACATATTGATAAACTGGGAAAAATTATTTGAAATGGTCATAACTTGTACGTACTATTTTGAAAGGAAGAAGAAAGCCTAGTCATCTCTTGGGAACTAGACCACAAAAGGAGATCCTCACTTTGATCTTTGGGATGAGGAAGACTCATCGACTATGACCTAGTTACGGAACTTGATGTTGTTAGAAATAAATGACACATGTATGTTTCTGACTATAACCTAAGATGCATGGAAACGTGACAAACGTCGGGGGGGGGGGGGGGGGGGGGGGGGGGGGGGTGGGGGGGTGAAGTTTCCATGTTTTGAAACATTTTCAAAACAAAAACGTCTTGACACTTGTACATAATGTGCTAGGGCCATTTCAGAAAATTAAAAATAATTACAAGTTGCGTTTCTGTTATAGAAATTTGTTTCTTCGAATAAAAAAAATATTTGTCTAATCACTTTGTCACTTCCTTTCTCAAACCTAATTACTTGGACACTTCCTTTATCAGAAACTTCATTTCTATCACTTTGTCTTTACTTATTTCAAAATAGAATTCTATCACAGAAAATTGTTGTCTCGTCTATGTTATTGTGGTTGTCCGTTTTGCAGTGGTTTGATGGTGGTTGCATTGCCGTTGAAGATGATAAAACTCTCACGTTTGGACTCAAAACAAACCGTCAAAAATACTCGATTGATTTTTTTTGTGTGTGTGCGTGTTTTTTTTTTTTTTTTAATTTTCTTGTTTGATATCTGGTACTCTACTCAATATTTGCTAATGACTCTTATTTCTTTCTATAATAAATCACAACAAACAAATATATGAACATTAACATCTTTAGACTAACCCTATCGATACCTACAAATTTATTACAAAACACATCCATCATAGATAAAGGATATATAAACATCATCTTATATTCCTATGTTTAATGTAATCCCCACAGAGAATAAGATGTTTATTGTAAAAATTTAAATATCATTATAGTTGTTTTTGGCCAAAAAATATATATATTTGAATATACAAATAAAATAATTCAGAAATAATTATATAACAAATAGATATCACAAATAAATCTCTATAATTTTAATATTTATAAGTTTTTAATGTTTCTGCTTCTTATAATTTTTTAGAAAAAATTATATTTACCGTTTTTGGAGCAACAAGATTGATTATTTCACTAAAGTCTTGTGAATTTTTCTTACTTGAACACAAACCTAATGTTAGTACGGTTCTCTTAAATTTTTATGCTATGGTACTAACCAATTTGGTGGTAAATTCAAAGAGTTTAGGTCTAAGAATAATAATATGTGTATTCATTTTTATATATAATTATGTATATATTTATACATATCATCATATAATTAGGTATTACTTTATATATAATTTAAAATCAGTTAATCATGTGATAATACATATAAATATATACATATTTATATATTTAAAATAAATATATATAATTTTATTATTGACGATAATAATAGAGACCATTTCGATCAAGTCTTGACCTCTTAGTTTCAAAACGAAGGAATAATTCAGGTGTTATCTTGTTTGCATACTCCTCAACAAAGTACGGTTTCTAAAAGGAAAAATGGTCAGCTACTTGCAACAGCTTGTGTTTTTTTATTTCAAAACAATGTTCCTAAATTATTGGGGGGACGATGTTCCCGTAGCCACACATTTTATATATCACCTACAGTCTAAAGTCTTAGGTCTTCGGAGTCACATGAATATGCTTTCCAAATTTAATCTTGATCTTGTTCTACAAATCACTTTCCTCTTAGAATATTTGGTTGTGTGTCATTTGTCCTCATTCACAGTCACAACGAGAGAAAACTCAATTCACGAGCCCTCAAGGGTGTATTTGTAGGACACTCTTGTTCAAAAGGGATGTAAGTGTTAGCACCCACCATTTAAAACAAAAAAAAATTCTGTCTTTGTAGATGTCACTTTTCATGAAAATAAATCCTACTTCACCAACCTTTATCTTCAGTGGGAGAATCTAATCATTGAAGATAAGGACTCCGACTGGAATTCTTGTCTCATAGATCTTTCATCACCTAAACAAAATATGTCACCTGAGCCATAACACAGTGAGTTACCTCTCAAGTAACTAATATTTGAGCCTCAAGTATAACACGAGTCACAACATAGTGAGCCAACACCTGAGCTACAATAGAGTAAACTAGTACCTATGCTTGCTCCTAACTCTTGAACTTGTGCAAATCCAAGAGTCAAATCTTAGTTTTGAAATGAGGTAACAGTCTCTAACTCTAATTCACAAGTTAGATCTTGATTTACCTATTAGCATTAGGAAAGGTACTAGAGAATGCACAAAATGACCATTATATCTACTCTCTCCTGTAATTACATTTGAAAAGTTTTCACTATCTCACGAGAGTTTTTTAGTAAATCTAAACTGTATCCACGTTCCCAATAATCTATCAGAGGCATTGTTTAATGACAACTGGAGAGAGGCTGTGAAGGCAAAAATAGAAGCTTTAGAAAAGAATAGGACTTGGGAGATAGTGAACCAGCTTAAAAAAAAAAAAAAAAAGACAATGGGATGTAATTGGGTCTAAACTGTAAAATATATAGTAGATGAATATTAGAAAAATAAAAGGCAAGATTAGTGGCTATAAGATATACTCAAATGTATGGAAGTGGTTACTGAGAGATATTTGC
This sequence comes from Mangifera indica, assembly GCF_011075055.1. Taxonomy (NCBI): domain Eukaryota; kingdom Viridiplantae; phylum Streptophyta; class Magnoliopsida; order Sapindales; family Anacardiaceae; genus Mangifera; species Mangifera indica. The sequence continues at coordinate 10,128,414 of NC_058142.1, read as the reverse complement.
TCCACTTGCCAAGATGAATATAATTAAAAATTTGTTATCATTCGCAACCAACTGTGAATGAGACTTATAACAATTTGATGTAGAAGAATGCTTTTCTACAGGGTGATATTGAAGAAGAAATCTACATGGAGATCCTACCTAGATTTGGTAATAAATGTAGCCACCAACCAAGTTTGTAAGCTCAAGAAAGCCTTGTATGGGCATGTTTTGAAATATGAACCATCGTGATGCTAAACATGTGGTACATACAAGGTCACGGAAATCATGCGTTGCTCATCAAACACTCAGATTCAAGGGGAGTTACAATCTTTATGGTATGCGTTGATGTCATCATTATAATAGGGAATAATGAAAAGAAAAGACATGTTTAAAGCAATGCTTTAAGTAATGAATTTGAAATCAAAGAATTAGAAAAGTTGAAAGCTTATTAGGTCAACAAAAAATTAAACTTATTAGTTTTGAATTTGCTAATTCTTAAAAAAAAAAAAAAAAAAAAAAAAAAAAGAGTTCTTATCCTAAATATGTTATGAATCTCTTCAAAGAAATGGAGAGATTAACATGTAAACCAACAAAAATACTAATAAAAACTAATCACAAACTGAGAAAGGTAAAGTAGGATACAAACATAGATAGATAGATATAGCAATGTTTGGTAGAAAGATTAAGTTGTTTGTTTCACAGTAGACCAAATATAGTTTATCTTTTAGGAGTGGTTAGTTAGTTTATGCATAATTCAAAAGAAATTCATATGAAGTTGTTAATCAAGTGTCATGTTATCTCTATGGAACTCCTAGAAAAGGTATATTATTCAAGTAAGACACAAGATTGACACTTGAAGCTTATAGGTATGCATACTATGCAAGGTCAGTAACAAACAGAAAATCAATTCCTAGGTATTATACCATTCTTGAAGAGGATCTTGTAACATGGATAAGTGAAAAAAAAAAAAATGGTTACAAGATTTTGTGTTGAAGCAAAGTCCAGGCAATGATTCAAGGAGTATGCGAATTTCTATAATTGAAGATTGTTTTGGATGACTTGAAGATTAAATGGGATTATCCAATGAAACTTTTCTGTAACAACGAATCTACAATTAATATTGCCCATAATTCCATGTAACATGACCAAACAAAGCACATAAAAGCGGATAGAATCTTCATTAAACAAAAGTTGGAAAGTTGGTAGATTTGCATATCATGTGTCTATAAGATGTCAAACTTGTAGATGTACTTAAAGAGGGATTGAGCATATCATTTCAAACAATTGTGCCTGAAGTGGGAATGAAAAATATTTATTTAGGAGTAGTGTTATAAGCATAATTTTTATGTACAAATAATAACATGTTATTATGTGATTAGATAATTAAAAATTTAAAAAAATAATATTCATTCACATAATAATATATTATTGTTTACGTATAAAATTGTATATAAAAATTGTGCACGTAATTTTATTATTTTTTCATAGACTTTTCAGAGCACTGGAATATTAGGAAAATAAATAAATTATTGGGAAAATTAGACTAGAATTTATTATTAAGAAAAATTGGGGAAAAAAATCGATTAGAAATATTCAATTAAAGTTATTTTTATATCCATTTGTCATTATTTATTTCCTTCCCTAAACACAATGAAATAAAATTTGATTCTTACTATTCTTCCAGGATTTTTCATCAGAATATTAATTAAAATAGACAAAAAATTTTTCGTTTAAGCCTTTTTAGGCAAACCTACAGTTATTTTATCTTTATAAGTAAATTTATTTGTAATTCCAAAAATACTCTCACAACCCTGTATGCGTAAACACTGGAAGGAAAGCTTAAGTGCATGGGTGCGTGCGGTGCGTACGCAGTACACGCAGTGCGTGCAATGCATGTGCAATACGTACGAGTACATGTAGAGTGCGCACACCCTCATATAATATATATAAACAGAGTGCGAGGGTGCGCGCACCCTTTCTTTTATATATATATATATATATATATATATATATATATATATATATATATATATATATATATATATATATATATATATATATATATATATATATATATATATATAAAATATAATATAATATTTAAAAAATATAATAAATATATATAATAATTTAATATTTAATATAATATACATAAATAATAATAATAATTTTTAAATATATATTATATTATTATATATATTTATTATATTATAATATTATAATAATATAATATATATTTAAAAATTATTATTATTATTATTTATATATATTATATTAAATATTAATATTTATTATATATTTATTTATTATAATTTTTAAATATTATATTATATTATATTATTTAATATATATATATATATATATATATATATATATATATATATATGAGGGTGTGCACACTCGTACGCACCGCACGCACTCCACACGCACCGCACACTACGCATGCATCCCACACACTCTGCACACACTCACACCTACACACCCGGTATGACACCTACAGAGTTGGGAGAGTATTTTTGAAGTTACAAATTTATTTTGCTTATAAAAATAAAACTACTTTACATTTGTCTAAAAACGTTTACGTGAAAAAAATTTTATCTATTTTAATTAATATCCCACCATTCTTCCTTTCCTTCCACCGGACAATGTCAGTTACTAAAGTTTATTTATCGAAATAATCACTGATAAAATAATTAAAATTGCAATACCTGAGCAATAACGATACTAGAAACAAGCCAAATCTAGAAAAATGAACTACTGGCCACATTGGCTGGTTGCACTGGCAGAAAAAATCCAATTCTCAATGAGCAATACTTATGGGTGTCATTATATGATTAACTATTACTTTCCCTTAAGTTCAAAATCACTCAATCATATAATAAGACATAAATATATATATATATATATATACACTCAAAATAGATATACAATTTTTTTTATTCTGAATTACCGTGAGAAGCCAAAGCCGTTATTTTATGATTATGGTGATGATAATTAATATAGCAAGAGTATTATAACATTCTGCTTAGCGATACGTTAAAGCCTCGTGGGAACTCCGGAACAAGGTTTAAATCCAATCAAAATAAAAATTTTGATTAGTAGCAATTGATTGATTCATACAACTGATAATTCGTTCAGCATCCAAACGTGGTTTTCAGAGGTATTAATAATGAGTAGCTCAGTTCAGCACCAAAACAAGTTTAATGAGTCCAACCTCAATCAAAAGCAGATATAAAAATTGTTTCCCAAACTAAAATGTAGGTGCATGCATTGCAGTGAGCTGAAACACAACTGAAGCTAGCCAAGATTGTTCATAATATGATTTTCTTCTCATGCTCATAGGCGACTAATGACTGCCTCCACCTCAGCAGGTGTATAGAGATGATATGTTGGAGCTACCTTTGCAATATCAACATTGTTTGGAGTCACCTGAAATAAATTAATTAAATTTCAGGATACTTGAATTAAACAAACTGTTGTGGGTACAGGAACAAGTAATTGCCTTATCTTAGATAGTATTTTTACCTTTTCTTCCATAACTTGCTTCAGAATGGACAAAGCAATTGTTTCCGCTTCTTGAAGGGTAAGGTCCTGATGAAAATGATCACATGAAATTAGCACCACTTTGCACTAGAAAGTTATGTAGACTTAACTCAGATTTGCTAACAAGATTTAAATCAAATTAATGACAACCCTACTAGATTAACATTTCAAACTCATAAAATTATAAAGGGAAGTTAGTCATTTAGTCTTCCCATGGTTAGAAAGGTAGTAATTCATGCAGACACACCAACACACAATGATAAGAGAGAGACCTTGTTAAATTGTTCTTGAAGAGAACTGTCAGCTCCTTCTGAACCTGAACCAATAGCTTTGGCATTGCATTGCCAGAATGTGCCAGACGGATCTGTATAGTACCTGCATCAAACAAGTATTTTAAGGGTCAAGATGCACGAAAACACCAAGCTATACAATATTAGGCCAGGAGCAATAAAATAACAACCAAACAAATGCCAAAAAGCAAACATGTTGGTCAAGAAAGCATACTCTTGCCCAATGGAAAACTAAAATGCACGTTTACTGGGATCAAAAACTAAAATTTCCACTACCACATTAACCAAGATGAAAATGCATATCACCATGACTAAGAATCAGGCATCATCTTTGATTGTACACAAATTGAGTTTGAAACTATAACTGTATATCGGCCTGGGAACAAATGAAAGATATAACTTGGTGTATCATTGAGATTGAACAACAGCAAAACGTGAACATCAAATTTCAGCATAAGAGCCACAGAAGTTAGCTACTCCATGAGTACTAGTCTAGAGCATTTGCAGTTCTCATAATTAGCTTTCATTGGTTATTGTTGTAGCTATAAGTTGAAATAGTGTAGAACTGAAAAATTAGGCACTAAAAGAACATGTGTACATAATGACCAAATGTACATTGAGTTGTACTAACATGAGGATCATTGTACTTACAAGAATATGTAACCAATTATCTCCATGGTATTATACATTTAACAGTCTGAAAAACAATGTAAACTAGTACTTACAAGCTGGGCCCATTCTCATCATGACCGGCAATAAGAAGAGATACTCCAAAAGGACGAGACTGCATGGGAGAATTATAAATAAGGCACTAAAGTAGAACATCTATCATGTAAAAAATTAAGAAGAAACAACACCAATTAGATGTAGACATAAGTGGACATTACCATGGATTCCTCATCACCTTCACCAAAACGTAGTGCGAGATCGCAAAGTGCTTGAGTTGTTGATTCCACAGTCATTGGCTCACCATATGAGAATCTATGGTTCTGCAAAAAAGGAATTTAATAAATTAGTTTAAGAGTTATGTGCCACAAGAAATTTAAAACATACCAACTCCTAAAGTATCCAGTCATGCTTGGCTTAGAAAGAATACAGACATCAGAAACCAACGAAAGTACCTGAGTTTCCACTCGTGCATGTTCAACAAGCGTACGAGCATCAGCAATCAATCCACTCATAGCACATCCTATGTGGTTGTCTATTTCCATAATTTTTTCAACACTGCTAGGTTCCTGCAGAAAATATAAGAAAAAAGATAATGCCTCAATTAAGTTGAAATCCACTAATTGCAAACATTAGCAAATGCTACCGCATCAATGTATCCAATTTCACAAACAGTAATAATTGTCTTGCAAAATTTGTTGTTTCATTTCCCAGTATCACATTACAGAAACATAATTTTCATACTTCTCATTACATTAGATTTTCAATGGTCTTGAATTCTTAGTAATATGCTTTAATATACTTCAAATCATATAATATGAAAAGAGTGATGCTATGTGCATTTATAACGAGTACCAATTTTGATATCAATGATAATGTGTCACTGTCATTATGTGATTAAGTGTTACTTCATCTTTAGTTCAAAATCATGTAATCGTATTGTGCACACAGTTTATTGCTACTCAAATTGATACTCATTATCTGTGCACACAGTTTTATTGCTATGAAAAACAGCATATAACAAATAGCACTGTATCTTATTCGTTGACACAGTTTCTTTTAATGATATAAAAATTCTGATCTCAAAACAGAATATTTATTACTAAGACAATGGATAGCTAAAAACAGCCACGCATATAACTACATAAAGATGCCCAATTTCTACCAATATGCACATGTTTAGATCAGAATACTGACTACTTGTTTAAAAAAAGGTTTGTTTAACCTTTAAAATGAAGACTGGCAACATGTTCTAACCTCTGTAAAAATCATTTCCAAAACAGAGAAGCTAAATAACTATTTCCCCACTCACATTACAAATGCTCTAATATGCATCAACAAAGCAATACAAAACGTGTTACACTGAATTCTTATGAGGAACAAAAAGAATAAAACAGACCAGGAGTGGTGAAGTGATCCGTTTCTCAACAGCAAGGACAACTCCTTCTTTTGTCTTCAACCCAATTGCAGTTGAACCCAGCTGCATAATCAATTAAAGCCCATACACATTCCAATCAAAACTTTAATATTGAAAACAGCAAAAGTAGAGAAGGTGAATACAAATCACACGGGCACACGTAATTTAACTTATGATTACTATATGATGAAAAATACATCCAAAAAAAGATTTAAAAAAACCATAAAAACTGAAACTTCCTAGGTAAATAACCAGAGGAAGAAAACCCCAATATATTTTGAACGAATAATTAGAACAAAAAGGAACTTTAGATCACCTTGATGGCCTCAATAGCATACTCAACCTGGAACAACCTGCCTTCTGGAGAGAATGTGTTCACTCCTCTATCATACTCAGTCCTACAAATAATTCAACATTTTCCACAAAACCCCAATTAAAAGGGAAATTTTAAGAAATAATAGAAAATCCCAGAGGAATTACCTTGTAAGAAACATTTTCTACACTTTGATTGGATCTGGAAACCTTGTACCTGCAGGAGAGACAAGGAGAAACATTTAAGAATTAGAATGAGAGATGTAATGCGAGCTCTTAATTATGTACAACCCACAAAATTGAAAACCCAGACGATTAAGAAGCAAAAACTTTTGGGTTTACTTGAGTTGAGTTGAATGAGATTATGAGAGTGAAAGTCTTCGAGATGTGCAGACGGCTATTTCCAGTTTTTTTTTCTTTTCGGTAGAGATCTTCTTGGTGGACAAGTTAAGTATCTTTTTGGGTTTTGAGGTTTAAAGTATGGGCTCATTTTTTATCAGCCCAATTCAACCTTGGATGAGAATGTCCTGTTCTTTCTATCTCTATTTGTTGGGCTTTACTAGACTGCCCCACTATGCACAAAGTTGTTTACTTAAGGAAATGGTCACGGTGTACTTAGTAGCCCCTCACGGCGCTTGCCCATGTCTGTTCCTTCACATGATAGTCATTCTATGTATATGTATGTATATGTAAACTATAAATATAATTTTTGTATATAATTTTATGTATAAATAATGATATATTATTATATGATTAAATTTTATTTTATTTTTAATTTTTAATTATCTGTTCACATGATAATACATCAGTACAGATATATAATGATGTACAGCAGTACCTTTATGAGCGCATGCATCATACACTTCATCAAAATATGAGCACAGTACCTTTAATCTTAGATAGTACGGCAGATATACAGTGCCGCCTTCTTTAATTCAGAAGAAATGTCAAATTAGTGGTTCCAAAATCCAACACCCTCTGCAACACTAATTACAAAAACTTTAGTGAAAGCTTTAGTCTCTTCTGATGACAGTGTCTTGGCTCCAGCCATAATTATGGAAATTATGACCAGCTTTTGCTTCCATGACCATGAGTAAAAGGGTTGTTTAGCACTTTTCAACTCTGCGGGGAAAAAGGGTTACTCTTACATTGTTCTTTACGAAGATGTGCACCACCTTCTGGGTGATGGTTTTCTTTTCCATTTCTTTTTGAAAAATCCTTCTGTCTCAAACTAGTTTTAGGGTAATGATTTCTCTAAACCAATGCAGTTTAGAGTTTTGTATAATATAAATTATGATAACAACAATTTGAGTATAAGAAAATTTAAGTAAGTTTGTTATCTGTGTAAAATAACCACAAAGATAAATTGTGCTATATTAAATAAAGAGATGTAATACTAGAGTTTTCATGTGGTTTAGTCTGATGATTGAAATGTTTATGTCAATAGTATTTTCATTAGTTTTTGTGTAGTATAAGAGTAATATGATAGCTTTCAATATCTCTAGCATTTTGTTTATGTTTTCACTAGGTCTTCTCCATCTCTTTTCCTGCTTCTTATATACAAGTTTTTTAAAGGGAAAAATACATTTGAATCATCATTTTTCTCAGGGTTTTGATATATAATTTTGAATTTAAATAGATTGAGTCATATACCTTTATTGTTAATATTTTATTTATGTGAAAGTTAATATTTTTGTTGGATGACTGTTATGAAAATCTAGGGTGCAATCTAATTAGAGTCCTCTCTTGATAACTATAAAAGAATCTTCCTACATGGTTTAAATGCCCTAAAACGAAGCTCTTTTGTTGTAATGTATAACATATTAATAGTATCTCGTGCTAGTTGAGCAGCAATAAGGAGATTAGTTTGACGTCTAAGAGTTGTACCTTGCTCTAGTTGTAATAAGCTACCTTTGAAGATGAATTGGCTTTGGGAAAGAGATTTTGAATCTTTCTTAGAAATGCTTGAAGATATGCTTTCTAGTGCCCCTTGATTTCATGTTTCACAAGTCGTTGTTGAAATTTTAAAAGAATAAGACGCATCTGTACCCTCCTTCTAGTATCAAATTAATGTGACTTTTCATTACCAATTAATGTATGCAATTTAAAGTCTTGTGCAAGATAGATTATAATAGTAATGATTAAAATATAATAAGACTTGGATAACTTTGTTAAAAGTATGCGAAATGACTATGAAGATGAATTGAGACAAGTTAGAAAAAGAGATGTGACATCAAAATTTTTAAGTGGTTTTCCTCGATGATCGAAATGTCTATATCTACGGTGTTCTCACAAGTTTTTGTGTAGTACTAAAATAATACAATGGTTTGTAAAATTTTTAGTGTTCTATCTATATTTTTACCTCCCTGTATCCTCATCTCTTCCTCTTTATATAAAAGTTTTTTTTTTTGAGAGAAGAAGTACATTTGAACCATTTTTTAGAGTTTTAAATCATGATTTTAAATTTAAATAGACTAAGTTATACCTATGTTGACAACATTTTATTTATACGAAAGATAAAGTCTTTGTTGTATGATTGTTATGAAGATATCATGACATGAGATTTGATTAAGGCTCTCTTTGGATAACACAAAAAAAATCTTTTTTTTATCAATTGTAGATTTGATATTGTCTAGTCATTAGTCCTAATGTCCTGTCTTGAATCTGTTACAGACTTTGGACTGAAGAGTCGATTAGTGACTATTTGCTATCTATTGCATCGGTAATGCTTTAAGGTTTAATTTGGAAATGCCTAGTTTGATCACATCACAACATTCTTCATCAATCGTATGACTTAGTTATACGCTTAGGATCATTGAATAAAAAGCTTTGTGAAGATTTATGGAACTGGTCGAGGTTAAAGGTATGACAAAAACAAAGGCTAAAACAAGTCCCTTGTGGCTTTAATATAAGCTCTCAAGTCTAATGCAAGAGCAGTAATCAGAAAAATCACAATCTGCTGGGCCAGCAAATGCACAATAGCTAGGCTTAACTTTTGTCAGATGAGTTTCTTGTAGTTCTATGTTTGTATAAAGGAAAACAATTTTCAAGATTAAGCCAAATCATATAAATGCTACTGTATTGTGCCACTAAAACCCATGTTACACATTGGCAAGACATGGCCTTACTCCTGTTTGTTTGTCAGAGAAATATACTTATGGGATTTTGTAGAAGAAAATTAAGTTACATAATGAAAATGTTTATCTATCCATGTTTCTTGCTCAGTGATTGTTATTGCAAGGGAGGCAGCCACAAGAGCTGTGCCCAGAAATATGGTCATTATGTCTAATCTTATGTGCTTGTTCTGTGGCCTTTTGAATTTGCTGTGTGTGTTGTTGCTGGGCAGCTGCTCGCCATTCCTCTGCTTTTCTATGAACAACTGCCATTCTCTTCATCAGTTTCTCCTCGAGGTTTGATCTCATCTTTTGTATTTTCACCTAAGAAAATCGTACAAGAAACATTTTCAGACGATGATTTTGAGAATAAGAATAGAAATGACAAAATATCCAGTTAAAACAATGGGATTGCATGTTATTTTCTGGTTATTCAAATGGTCCACAGTGTGTTATTAAACAAATTGCCAAACCACCATGTAAGTGGAAGGCTAGAGGAGAGAAGTACACAATGTGGGCAATTTTATATTCAAGAGGAACCAAAAACTTGGCTTCCAAGCATGAGATACGAAGTTCAAAGTAAATATTCCAAGTCCCCATTAAATTTTTAATGCTAGAACTTCACATGGTTTAGCAAGTTGCGACAAACACAATGGACTTAAATAATTATAACTGTGATGACTTCTAGCGTTGCTGTTCTTTTATTTATGAACAAAGCATATAGATAAAAGAACATACAGAATTGATGAAGACACCCCAACAAAGGTGGACCAGTCAAGAATATAAAAAGGCAAATGGTGTCCAAGTGTAGCAGGTGGCTCGAGGATGACTAAACCAACTAAGAACAATAAACCCGACAAATCCTTTGTACCATATCAACATTATATATCCACTTCAAGATAAACACAGAGTTTAAGGCTAAAGTATGCTTGTCTTGACATTTGAATATTAGAATATGGCTTTGCCACGTCACTTAACATCAATCTCAATTTATTGGCTTCTGATATCTCACTGGTAGATTTGGGACACCACTCATGAATGGTTGTTTGTGCGACAATTTCCTTTTTTTTCTGTGGCAGTTTGGACAAACATGGGACTTTGTCCATTATAAAGAGAGAAGAACGGAAAACTAATGCAAAGGCAAGTTAGAATTCATGGCAAGAGGTAAAGACAATTGAAGTTCACTTCTACATATAAATAAAACACTATATGACAAAAAGATGAGAAGTATGCATGCCTCAAGTTTTTTTGATTGAGCTTCTGCTTTGGCACTTTGCAGGTTCACCCAAGCTTGAATTTTTGCTTCTTCTCTCTGATACCTGCAACTCAAATCACAATTCATAATAATCCAGATACTAACCCAGAAAATTCACACAAAATTTATACAACCTTACTACCTGAGGCAGCATTTGGTCTTTTCTTCTTCTTCATAAGCAGCAGCTCTGGAATCTGAAACACTTTTCCGGCATCCATTGCCAGTTTCGAAATGCCTTAAGCTCTTTGATATTTCTTCTTCCTCCTCTTCTCTTGAGCTCCAATTTGATGTTACCGAATCATATTGTGTCCGAAGTTGTAGCTTAGCCAAATGACACTCCTGAAGCTGGGAAATGTCAATGGTGCTAGATCTACTGTCCGAATGCCCTAAAGTCAATGGGCCTGACCTATTGGCAGGAGTGTTGTGTCGAGCAGGTGATGAGCTTTTGAATGGTGTGTGGCATCTAGAAACCGTGGAACTGCCTATTGGAGTCATCTCTGTTCCAATATCCCTGTGTTGAATCTCATGAATCACTTCTGTGCCTGCATCTTTCATGGTTTCACTATTAGAGTTTCTAAGAAGAAACCCCTCTTTTGATGGCTCTTGAGTATCTGATATTTGGTAAAATCAGTTCTGCCAGGTCTGTGAACTTATCTACATTCATCAAAAAACCTCAAACAGCTCTTGTTCAAGATGATCTATAATCCACCTCAAACGATGAAGCGAATTAAGCATAAGACAAAGGTCATCTTATCTAATACTCATTTGAAACTATACTTAAGCACAGAATCATCAGAGTCAAGATCACAACACAAGAATAAAATTATAAATAAAGAAACAATGATGCTTAGATATTCTCTGAGAAAATGCAGAAAGTTGAACTAACTAAGATGTTGCATTTTAATTTCCATTCTTGGGGTCCAAATTAAGTAAATCAAGACAGAAATGATCCCAGCATAATTTTCTAGCTTTCTTGCGGGTCTCTACCTGGATACCAGACAAATATTATCTTAAATTATAATGCAACTAAATTTAGTATAAACTAGAAAATCTCATCCGAATTGTACTATGCATTTGCAGCAAGTAAACCCAGCTCCAAACAAGGAGCATAATTAAACAGTTGAGCGGCAGTTTGAAGCGCTATGATGTTTTAAAAGACAAAAGAATAAAAAGTCCAAGATTAAAAGCTAAAGGGGACGATATCTAGTTGGAAAGTAAAGCCGAAGGGGCCAATTAGTTCAACTGAAGTTGAAGAGAAAATAAACCATACCTTTTAAAAGGACATCAGTTGAACCTGAGACCCCATTAAAAGCTCTGACTGAATTAGGGTGGTCCAAACACACAGAACCTTGATAGCTTGAAGCAAACTTTGATACCTTTTCTTCTGTAACCCTGGATTTCTCAGAGACAGCCTCCATTAGTTGCTTAAAGTTTTCAACTTGTTTGTGGTTCTTGGAAGATTCTGATACTGGCTTTATTGTATGAGCAGGCGACTCATGGCAAGAACTAGTATTTAGCCATTTTTCTGCATCATCCCACTTTGAAGGTACGCTCTTTCTTGAAAAATTGCCAACACTGAAGCTGAAAATAGGCCTCCCAGGAGTAGAAGGAGCTTCCATTCTCCTTTGAATAACTGAGTTCACACCCTCTCTCCTTCTCTGAGCTGAAATGCTATTGTTTACTACCACAGGAAATGACTTGACAAACTCAGCAGTCTCTCTGAGATTAAGCTTACAAAGAGGGTCAGGGAAAGTATCAACAAAAGGGGTCTCTCTATTTTGCCCATGGAAATCAGTGTTGCTCTCCAATGCATGTTCCTGAAACACAAAGAAACAGATATATGGAAACCAACTTGGTGCAATGAAACAAAAACAAAAACAAACATAATGCAGAACGCCTACCCCATTAGATGGAAAAATAGGTGAAGTATGAAAACATTTAGGACTTGAGAGATCCATGGCCATGGGTTGAGTTGAAAATGAAAAAAAATTGTTTTTGGTTGTTATTGCGAAGTGTGCTGGTGCAGTCACAACTCACAAGACAAGAAGTTTGGCCATCAGCATCAAATTGAAATAAAACAGTGCGTCATGAGTAGTGACTGAGATGGCAGTTGAACAGTAGTACTTTACAAAGAAAAATCTTTGACTGATGAGTACAAGGAGCCATGGCTGAAGGCACTGTTTCACATGGGATATTGCCCCAATAAGAGGGACTTTACTTGGGTGGCTTGTGAGACTCCCTAGTCCCAAACAACCAGACAAAACTGTACTTCATGAAAAGGAGAGGGCGCGCTTTGGGAGATGTAAATAAGCACTCATGAGTCTTGTCTTAAAAATGAATTCAACTTTTTTTAACTGTTATCAATATTTTTTTTAATTGTTTCTCAGTCCTCATTGGCTTTGATCCCCCCTATGTGTTCGTAATTGTTTGGCTAATGAGGTGTAAGCGTTTCATTCCAGGTAAGCACCGGCACCTAATCTGCATCCTGATCTTCGTAATTTTATATATGAAAATTATAATAAATGATCAAATTACCTTTCTATAAAGTAAAAATATCTAATTTTATTATTTTTAAATAAAAATACCTAAATTTTTTATTTTTAAGTAAAAATATCTTTTTTTTTTAATATCAAAATTATTTTTCATCACATTTATATAAACTCTCTCACTTTTACTCTCATTACATATATTTATTATATCACCTAAATAATTACTTTCATTCTTATTTTTATTTAATATAAATTATTATTGATTCATTCGAAAAGAAGAAATTCATATTTCTGAATTTGAATCGAAAAAATCAATTCGTAAAAACTATATTGAAAATAACATGTTATGAATAAATAGATATATTGAAATACCTTAAAATGTCAATAATAAAAAAATTACTCGAAAATCTAAAAAAACATATATGAATTTCGAAAACTACACGTTTAAATAGCTTATGAACGAGAAAACCAAAAAATCGATCAAAAATTTCGTAATTATATCATAAAACATGTCTAAAAAAGCACATCGTAATTACAAATATCAAATTTGAAAATAATATATCAAAAAAGTCTGGCCCGGTCACAAACAAACTCAAAATCATAAAAACCGAAAATCCTAAATTTGACAAAATAAAAAAACTACATAAAACACATTGAAACAACTTTATTTTGGCCTCTAAATTTGGTGCAACCAGTGAAGCTAGTTGTCGTTATAGAGCTCGAAACGAGCTTCACGTTGATATATTACAGGCCCTGTAACTCTTCCCATATCAAAAGTTATGGTCATTCAAAGTCTGAATCAAATAAACCCTATAGTTTTAAAAAAGTTAATTTCCACCCAACCCACGGTTTTCACGGTCTGCCCAGGTTCAGTGTAAAATTTCACACAGACCCCCGTGGATCTCCCTCTATTCCCCCTCCCCCTAAAATTTTGAAAACATTAAATTTCCCCCCATCCCACAACAGCGTTGGCAGATCTAATCCATTTTCCGGCCAACAAACGTCATTTCAGCCTCTAATTTCTATACAAATCAAATCTACACATTCAATAACACAAAACCTCTCAAGAAATTCAAGCAAAACAACCAAGAATCAAAACATTTTATGTATTGTTCAAAATTGGAACCCTAAACATTCAAACCTCAAAATCTCCCTCAAATCTCAATAATCCTAACAATATATTGATTCAAACAAGACATGAGATGATGTACTATCCATATTTATCATTTTCAGTTGCCGGAAAACACGAAAATCAATGAAAATCGCTTCCACGGTGGAATAACCATGGGAAATGTGATTTTCTTTGAATTTAAACAGTAAAATTGTAGAAAATTACTGTGGAAATTCCTTGTTTATATACAGGGGTAGTTTCGTCATTTCACAAAAATTGGGTATTTTTACTTAAACCTTATTGTTTTAGGTAATTTCACTTAAACCCCCTTAATTTTGGTCATTTATTATAATTTCCCTTTTATATACATTATGCCTACTGCAATTTAAATCTTCATCCAAAGAAGAAACAGATATATATATATTCTTTTTTATGGGAAAAGTTGTTTTCACATTTTCTAATTGGGATGGAGGAGAAGGAAATAGCTTAACAATAAATGAGGGTGTCTACGGTCTCATTTATTGTAATTTAAAAGTTTTTTTAATAAATTATAGTTTATATTTATTAAAGTAATTAATTTTTAAATATATATTATTTAATTAAATTATAATATTTAGGATATAATATAAATATATATAATATATATGTAAAAAAATAGCAAATAAATATGAATAAACAAATTATACGTTTAATTGTTTATTGAAAAATTTAGTCGAATATAATTATCTATATGCACTTTAAAAAAATATAGCTTATAATTTGTTTTGGTTTTAAAATCACCCATTAAAAAACGGTTTAGAAAATTTTCAATCCAAATCAAACTGTTTTACAAACCAAACTAAACTACTTAAAAATTTTTAAATAGTTTAGTTTGGTTTTATAGTTTAAACTAAAGTATTCAGATTCATACTATGTATATTAGGTTTTAAATGAGTTCATATACAATTATACATCCATCAAACTAAGTGAGTTGAACTTTGGGATTACTTTTTAGCTAAAGGACTTATTCTCACCCAAGGTCCATTGTATTTCCAAATATAACCTATTAACTATTGTACAAACATTAACTTGTAAACGGTTAAAATTAATAAAATAAATTAATATTATCTATTTTTCTCTTTCTAGATTTATAAAACTAATAATTTCCTCTCAAGAACGGAAAAAATATAATATTTTAAAGTTTAATCTTAGGAGATATTATTAGTTTTCTAAACCTATGAGAGAAATAGATAATATTTTATTATTTTTAATATATTATTAATGAAATGACGATTTTACCTTTGAAACTTAACTGACTCTATTAATTTAACAAGCCACAAGTGTTTAGGTTTTTAATAATTAATGAGTACTAATTTAGAAATGCAGTGAACTTCGGGAATAAGTCCTAACTTCTACTTTTTAAGGTTTATTCATTTTAGGGTAAAACTATATATATATATATAATTTTTAATACATAGTTGAGTATATAAATGATATGTTATCATATAATTTAATAAATTTAAATTAAAAATAAAATAATATCTAATTACATAATAACATACTATTTATATTATATATTAACAAATATATATACATAATATTACCTTTTATTTTAATAAGATTAAGAGTTTTTGATAAACATTGGAGTACACAGACTTGTAAGCAACAAGGTTGGAGAAGAGCTCAGTAATGAATCTGTATCCAAAATGGGCCTGAGCCCCAATGAATAATCTTGTTCAGAAAGTGTTTGCTTTTATGTCTAATGCTTAGGAATTGCATGATTAAGATCTGTTATTAAATGACATAATGGGTTGACTCTGAGAGCCTCATAGTTTTTATTTTCTAGAGCCCTATACTTGTTCAATAAATGTTTTATTAGCAATAATTACATTAATGAAATTAGTAATGTCAGATGGAGTTATCTTACATGACAAAATATATGCATAAATCATTGCTGTTTTCATGGACCCTTTCAACAGAATGAGATGCATTTCTGCAGATTTAAGTTAATTGACTCCAGCACCAATATAAAAATCATTTTCTAACTGACACTGATTAACAAGAAACTGAAACTCTTCCATAAATGGTTAAATGTTGCTCCTGGAGAGAAAAAAGTGTATTTGCTGCAAATAACATTGAATTTCGATCAGTTACACCTATGAAGCAATAAAAAACGAAGGCAAGGCAAGCCTCCTTATTGGTGAAATGTTGAGCCAATAGAACAAAACAAAAATAGAACAATATGGCTCAAAGTTTGGCGGCAGCACCAGGTACAAGATAAGCAAAATGGGGTCCATCTAACTATTTTTACCTATAATATGCACCATGATTAGACATGGCCTATCAATAATTGAATTTTAAATCCATTTAAACTAATAGAACTTGTAAATAAGTTATTATACCATTGCTATCTAACAACACAACCACCATTTACCAACCAACAAACTTCATCATCATCATCATCATCATCTTCTTCTTCTTGTTGCAGCATGAGATCAATGGCTATTACAGGCTATTCTTCAACATATATTCTTGTTCAGACTTCTGGTTATGTTATAAGGCCTGCAAGAAAGACTTCTATGCTTAAACAAAGTCGAGTTCCATTCTTGAAAACACCTGCACTTAAGATCAGATCATCCTTCAAAACCAAGGTCAATATCTATTCTTGTTTTTTCTTATTGCGAATATTTTAACACCCATTTGCTTTTCGTTTTTGTTTATGGTTATAGCAAAGAGTTTTCAGAAGTCAACACAACCCACTTGGATCAAGACGATCAACTTCTGTTGCAGGGAGTTTTAACTAGTTTTGTGGTTGCTTTTGAACAGGTTTTTGAGGACAAGTTAGAAGGTATAATTTGCTACAGAGATGAGAATGGTGAGATGGTTTGTGAAGGATATGATGAGGGCCCTCGGTTGCATCAACAGATTCCAACAACAACATATGATCCAAGGTAAATAAAAGTACCCTGCTGTCACAAGTGACATAGTATACTACAATATTCTGTACTTCAAGTCTAATTATCGAATATTTTGGACTGATTTCAGGGATGCTGAGATAATGAACATTCTTCTACAGAGGTGGATTGATATTGTTAACAATGGTGAATCAAGCAAAGCTGACAAAGGAGGAGTTACCGTGAAAGAAGACATCAATGGGAATGGCTTTAAGTCATTCTACTGATCAATGCTTAATAGGACAACAATTCTTCAAATGTGTTTGAAATAACAGTGATGCAGTATGTAAACAGATTTCCTAGATGTGTATAGTGGAGCATAAAGAAATGTTTTTATCTTTGAAGCACTTTTTTTTATGATGCTCTCTTTCAATGCTTTTGCTATGAATCAAAGAATTTGCAGACCATGTATAGGTAATTTACTCAACTATGCAAACACTAAATGATCAATAATAATAAAATGGCATTCAGAAATTCTCAAATGACCTGCATGCTCATGTTCTACAGCGGATCAACTTCTATATGAGATTATTCACTGGGATAAGTTCATTGAAACATCAGCCTCAAACAATTTAAATACTTGTGTTTTTCAGTTTCTTTTGAAAACATCAGCCCAAAGAATTGCACATTGATACTTTGAAAAAGGTAACATATTCAAATCACAAGCAGTGCTGCATACTCATCCCCACATAAACCCAGAAAGATATGAAACTGCAAAATCTCTGGAAAATAACCCGAGTACAGAAGGAAAGAAAGAAGAGGTAGAGACAAGTTTTGCAATGAACAGAATAATCTATTATATTGAAATTTATGAGAAAAATTCATATAAATACAATGTACATGCCAGAATGCTACATACACAAATAAACATTTGTACAAAGATTTCATGAAGAGGTCATCAAATATTAAACCCCTGACAGAAATTTCTATGGTTTTAACAGTCTTGTTCTTCATCTCCTAGCAGTACTAAGGTATTTCTCATTTTAATAAATGTAAGAATGAAATTTCTATACAAAAAAGAATCTAAAGATGGATAAAAACCATGCGGAAAAATTGATTCTAAAATCACCTACTGGATGCATAGGCACATCGAATCACCATTTCTTTTTAACAAGGCTTCTCTTCTGTGTTCTCCTCACATAAATTATCCTGCGATTTACTAGGAATGACGGAGGGAGGGAACCATTGGTCTGGGACCATCAAAAAGTAGGTAGTCATTGCTTTCCTGAACCGTTTTTTGTACTGCTTGGGTGAAATTACTGTTGGCGATGTGTTCTTTGGCCCACCAAGGATACCCGAAGCCTTCACCCAGGTTTCGAGGTGCTTATCCCATGTATACTGTCTCATAAAATCAATTACTCCAAGAACTAACTCATGCTTCTCTTCGTCCACCCCAACCAATAATGAATAGTCCATTACATCAACTGACTGTATTAGACACAAGTAAACAAAGAGTTAGAAAAACTTACAATAACATACTCTTTCCCTGCCCCTTTAGACCAACAAATAAAGATCCAAAGCTTACCGCTAGAAAAGCAGTATCATTCCAGACTGCTCGCTCCAATAACCGCTTTGCCTTGTTTCCCACAAAAATGGGAGAAGTTGGCATTGCTTCAATCAAGTTCTGGTCTAGCAGCACTTTGTTGCTCCCACTAGAATCAGGATTATAACGTGATCGGGAAG
The DNA here is from genome assembly GCF_011075055.1 of Mangifera indica. Lineage (NCBI taxonomy): Eukaryota > Viridiplantae > Streptophyta > Magnoliopsida > Sapindales > Anacardiaceae > Mangifera > Mangifera indica. Next base: position 10,109,623 of record NC_058142.1, on the reverse strand, counting down.
ATCCTTTGAGATCATAAAGCCGTGTCACGCTCCTTGCAAACAAGAGATTTTCCATGACTAGCACATCCATCTTTAGTTCTTTCCCACCTTTTAGATGCTTTGAGGTAACCTTACAAACATAAACAAAATTGGACGAACAAGTTTCAAAAAGTTCAACAACAACAAAGAAAATGACCTGTTATTACTATTCTTGTAACCCCTTAATCATTATAAAGCCATTTTCATTCAAAAAGAATTAGTAAGCAGTATGAAGAAATTCAAATTAAGATGATGATAGATGCAGGATATTAAAAGGTAGGTCCAAACTTGAATCACTTTCTTTAAGCTCCTATGTTTCATTTTTCTTGACAAGATTTTTCCAGCCATATTATAATTGGTTATAATATAAGTTGACAAAAACATGGACCATCACCTACAATGGATATCTAAGGTTTTCAGATCAAAGCTTGTCCCATGGAAGAATTTAAGTGAATACCCAATACCCTAAGCCACAGGACTTAACCAGAGCCCACACTGTCAGCTGAAAACTCAGTCATTGATGGTTGCAAAGCTAGGGTGCGGTCAAAAGATCAACAAGGGTCAAAGTGTTGATTGCTTCAGTGGCTATCAATATATATCACTTTGTCATTAATAGTTCAAACTTTTCTACTTTTACGTCTCTAAACCATTTAGACTATTTCACTAATGTGGCTCTGACATAAGCAAGTGCCCAAAATAATAAAAGCAATTTCATTTTTAACAAGCAAAATGATATAATTCCTTTAGCAAATTTTCCAGAAAGTGAGAAATATATAAGTTTGAAGAAATCATCTATATATAATTTGTGTAAGGTTGAACAGGCTTTGATATTAGTCCATTAGCTATTCAAAGGACGACATAGCCATTAATCTGGCATGAATATGATAAACTGTTCCATACATTTTTTAATTCCCTTATTACTGGTACCTGATAAATCCCCAGAATCTTTGCCAGGCATGTTGGACTTCCAGTGCTAATTGATTCAGACAAATACTTGAAATATTCAGGGGCAAACTTTATGAATGACTCCAATTCTGTCTTCGTCACTTGTTTGATAATGAAACGGTCATCCAATGTTTTGGCAAAGAAAACATTACTCTTGCCACCCTGGGCACCCCACTTCTTACAACGGCTGAGAGACCTTATAAAATCAAGCTCCGATGGGCAACAAATCCTCCTTAATGCTTCAAACCGCTTTGCATAGTAACAAGTTACAGAATATTTCACCATATCAAGTGGATGAACATCTTTAAAAGAAATTTTGGGATGGAAAGCCTTTGTATCAGAAAGTGGATCCAAAATCAGGGGGCTATGAGATCCAGACATGGATAAAATGCCATCATCATCCAGCAGCCTGACATGATATTCAGGTGATAGTAGAGCATATGATATAATACTTGTGGGCTCATCATCATAAACAGGAACTACAGTGTCATTAACACCCACAGGCAGAAGAAGCCTAGCCCCACCCTGAAGCTCTGATTCTCGAAAGGACGTAACATAAATTGGATTATACTCACCCACTGTATCAAGTTTTTGAGCACTTGCCAAAAAGTTCTTGTTTAACGAGCGGTAAAAGTTTGAAAATGGCATTCTTAACCAGCTTACAGAGTCATCTATATTATCAGAGACCTTGTTGGACAAGGCAGGTGAAAGAGGATGAATAACCTTGGGCTCTTTTTGGTCTTCCTTCTGACCTTCTGAATCTAATTGTTCTCTCACTACAGGTATAGTAGAAGAATCTATCATAGCTGATTCAGGAAGTACACGGGTATTATCCTCTGGTGTTCCAACTGCTGGGGAGTTTTCACCTGTCCATTTAGCCTCTAAGGTATCTGACAAATTAAAAACTATTGGACACTGCCCCTCAGACAGAGTCCTACGTACATTTGACTCAGCTTCCAGATAGTCAGATGGTTCACTGAAGCTTAAACTAGCATAAAAATTAGTTTGGTCTTCGTTTCCATGATCTAGATCTTGATCCTTCTTTATCTCTTGAAGAACTCCATTTGTTACATTAGAGCCGTCATCACATCCTTCGTCCTGAACAAAGCTATTTTCAAATTTTGTGTCAATGAGAAGAGAATCATAAAGACGTGAGTTGGTTTCAGGCTTGACACTCACATTCATCTCAGCAGGCTTCTCTTGACTAGTTAGGACTTTCTCATCTTCTGATTCTGCAATGCTCAAACTATTCTGGAGGGTATTTTTAACTAAACTGGCAGCATAAACTAGGTGGTGATCCCACACATAAGATTGGAAAAGTAACTGCCTCCTCAATCGATTGATCTCAAGAATGTCAATAAGAGGTTGGCCCTTTTTCATTTCCTTGTTCAAAGCTTTTAGGAGTGATTCCTACATCAATGTTAAGAACAATCAGAAAATGATAGTAAAAGCAAAAAATGAAATAAAGTGAATATTTTCTAAATCTATTACAGAGATTTTTCTATATATAAGAACACGGCCATGTAAATCTAACTAATACCAAGGAAAATATCCTAAAATAGGAAGCACCTAGTGGCAGTCAGTGGATCAAAAGATATTTGTATGACACACATGTGACTAAAACTGTCCTAAATGAATCAAATAAAAGAAAAAAGAAGAATATCATTCACACTTTTCACGAAATTAGCATAAGATAGGAAAGTAAATTCACCTTCATACGTATTCAATGATTTGAGTGCTACATATATGCAATCATCATGCATAAAGATTGAAGGGCATGAATCTAAGGTGGAAAAGTTTGCTTCTAAAAGGGGTCTCACCTCAAATTCGGTCTTCTCCTTCTTTAACACTCCTTCAAGTTCTATAATTTGGTGTCTTGATTCAAGTGTTTTGCCATTATTAAGTGCTCCAAGAATTTGACTCAAAGCATTAAGTATTTCAGAGAAGAGGAACTTTGCTCCGTAAGCTATCTGTATATGATCAGATTATTAAATTACTCAAATGTAGTAAATTGAAAATGGCATTTTAAGAAAGCAAAAGTTGTGATAATTGTACTTCATCTGCTTCTTTCTGTATCCACTCTTGATGGTCATAGCTGAAATCAAGTTTGTGGGGTGGAAGGTAGACAGAATGAACATTAATTGATGCATATCGAAAACAAGCAACCATTTTTCCAAATCTACAAATGGTCAAACAATTAGGAATATAAGAGAGATGGTTATATACAAATATAGTAGCAAAAAAGAACTTCATCTTCCATTATTTCTCTTTCCTCAGTTTGGTCCTTGTATAATCACAACAGCAAAATGAAATTCAAACCCATGTTCCAAGAGATTGGTTAGCATCATCTAATCAAAATTTAAACTTAACATACTCAAAATGGTTAATTATAGCAACTTTAGCAGAATCAACAAAAACTCAATTCTAGAATGTATCAAATATATGTGAACTCTTGCTCATGGCAGAAAAAAGGTTTGTAATACTTGAATCACTTAAGTAATTACCAGTGTATGAAAGGGTTCAAGATAACTACCCATAAAAACGAAGACAATCTCTATGAAGAGAGTGACCACAGCTTGCCACCCTGCTTGCAGCTGCATGGTTTGAAAAGCTCAGCTCCAAAAATTTTCCAAAAGATAAACCCCAAGCAGCGTCAGACATCACCACTCTCTGAGTTGCTGGAGGAAAACCATTAGTCCGTGGACATTGTAAGCATCTGTGCCACATCCAGATCTTTCCCTCCTTTTCACCTGGTAAAAGTATTTCAGGCAGCTTCTTAACAGATATAGTGAGGGTTCCCTGCCGGTGATTATAACACTGGACATGTGCCTCTGAAGGCATATCACAAGAGCCACACCGATAACTCTGAGAAAAATTAAGTATCCTCAGTTCCAGAATGTGTTCTCAGAGCTTCTGCAAATTAAGTATACATATATGTGAAAAAGAATTAACTTACCTGATCAAATAAGTGGTCCCGCAAAAACCGACCCAAAGGCTTATCAAAGCTGCCATAGTATTTGATACGAAAGAGATGAGACCTTTCACAGAGAGTACCTTTCCACACACATCTGGAAGATAAGAAAACCAAAATGCTTTGATGGTCGGAAGTTGATGGAGGAAACTCTTCTTTTAGAAGTCCTGGTTCCACAGGATTATTACTATCTTGTTGCATAGATGATAACTCTGAACCACCTAACTGATTCTCAGCTATTGCATTAGCATTTTTGGAACGATATGCCACAATGTCAGGGTCCAAAGCCTTTAAAGGCTCAAAACCATTAACAGTAACATGATTATTCATAACACCCTGTCCATTGTTGGCTGCAGACATTTTCGACACCAAAGTTTCTTTGGAACCCATTTCATTCTTCACCTTGAATGCATGGAGAGGCAAAAGCTCACTGCAGAAAGAATCTGAAATAAGTTTTCCTGTGGATGAAGCAGAGGAGAGCACAGTGGTTGAATTAATTAAACTTGAAGTATGTTCAGTGGGCTGCAACTTATGACTATTGGATAAAGGTGGCAACGTCATTTGCATTTTGACTACTGATGCACTTCCAGTTGATGAGTCCATCCCAGAAATGAGGACACTATTAGATCTTTGTGGCTCAGTGACATGTGGAGGTCCCTCAGAATTTCCATTGGCAGGGACAGTGAAACCAGGTACTGTTGATATTGACCTCTCAATGCTTGATGATTTATCTGGGAGTGTCACAATAATTGGAGAGTTCATTGAAAGTTCCGGCAAAGATGCACCCTCGTCAGCAAGAAAAGATGTCTCCAATGCCAAGTGGTAAGCTGCAAAAATCCCGTATTGGACCACATGCTTCACCTTCTTCAACTCGTCCCCATTAGCACCTCTAAGTAAAATCTGACAAAAACAAAAACAAAAGCTTTAAATATACACCTTGCAGCAGTTTCCTCCAACCATTCAAGTCATTCAACAAGATTATCATTATGTTCTTTCAAAGCTCATAGCAACACGCTTTGCATATTGGAAATAATAGGAATTTCGTAAATGATCATCTTTGAAATGTTTTAATTTAAATTTTGCTATAGGCCTACAAGAGGTGATAAAGTAATTTAGTTGGTCTCATGCATCATTTCAATAAAACAACCATGGCCATAAGGCATATGATCTCCCCGTCAAATGTTAACTACACACACTTGTAGCAAAATGGAATTAAAAATATAGTTAGTTTTTGCCTTATAAATTCCTTTCCCTATCTCTTTCATCTTTTTTTTTTTTTAAATTTTTAAATTTTGTTTTGAGGGTGGGGGCAGGTGCTCTGGTGGTTAGCTATCAGGACTTACTGTGCAGCCCAATGGCTTTGGGCATCCTTCAAAATACATCAAGGTCTTCGCCAATTTCTTTCCACCCTGGCCAGCAGAGCCGAGATCTTCCAGAAATCTCTCAACATGAAATGTCTCACAGTAGCCCAGCTTTGGGGAAGAGAGATGATCAATTGAAGGAACTATTTGGGAGCCTGTGCAGCGGGCTATCCGCTCTAGGAGTGGCCTTTTGATATTGAGAACAAGTGATATGTTTTTTGCAAGGAGGTACTCCTGAGCAAATCGGGAAACTGATTTCTCAACAAGAAGGATATCAGGATGGTGCGCATCTATCTTTGCCACAGACATCTTTAGATGGTCCATTTCCTGGACAAGGATGCAAGAATATAAGAACTAAAGGAAGGTAAAATAAAACATATGTTTCATGGCCATAAACAGAAATCATTAACTAACAAGCCAAATAGAGAAAAAGTACACAAGCACAACCTGCTGCAACAGAGTATCAAAACTTGACAATAGATTAGAAACACGTTGGTATTCAAGGGCTCCTCCAAGGATTAGCAAGCGAGGCTTCTCTATTTTTGATGTCATTTGTCGATGAGCCACATTTTTCTTACAAACAACTCCTTTGACCACCATACTAGAAAGAAAACAATCAAATTTAAGTCAGAAAAAGAATAAACTTAAAGGCCTGAAACAACACGCATTGATACAGTCGTCACTCCACATTTATATTTTATCGAACATAACAAACCTTGAATAATCTAGACAAGCACATGGGGCTGGAGGGATGTAAGTAGTGATGTGATTCATATCCATCACTAATGCATATAAGAACAATATTCACTTTGACAAGCAAATAGCTCGGTTGTCTCCAATATGTTGCAGAAACTTTGCATAAAAACCACAACCAGTTAATGAAGTAAAGTACAAATACTTTCTTCTCTCTTGTGGTGGAAGAAAAAGTACATTTCATGTATAGGAGCTTTCCAAAGTTGTTACTGGAAAGCTTTAGAATTCAAAAAGAGAGTTCTTTTTGTAGTATTAAAGGCCAGCTCCCATGTAATATAGCCCATAGCTAAGCAGATCAATGAATTCTAAGTTTGTGATTGTATAATTACTTTTTTGAATATTTTTACCCACATCCTAGGCTATTTTTGCACAAGATTCTTAGGTTTTGCTGCAAGTTATTAAGATCAAGAAACCAGACATATAAGGAATTTAGTTACTAGCAAAAGGACTAGTAACCTTCCAAAATTAATAAGCCAAAACCCTATTTGATAGTTAACAGATGGCTGCAACCATGGAACACTATTCTCCTGTGTTGTAAGATGACAATGGAGCCCATTACACTGATGATTCACTAAATAAGATATTCAGATTAAAGAGTATATGCATCAGAATATAGAATTGGATGCATAATGATTCATATATACATAAGAAATTACTCTCTACTGTTTACCTCTCACAGCGATGCCCAGAAGCTATGCATTTTACTTTTACATAGCCACCAGGGTCCATTCCTCCATTTTTACTCATATCTGGCTTTAACAGTGTAGCAGCTTCCCAAGACAGAGATGTGATGATCTCCAACCAGCTCGTTTCGTCATCTTCATCACTAACAGGAAGATTCTCAACCTGTAATAGCTGAGCCACCAAAGCCCTAAAGTGCCCATCAACCACATTCTTCATGGCCTTCCTGTGCCCTTCAAATGACTTGTCCCTATTGCGGAATTCCCCACTACTGAAGCTGCTCGAGGTGCGAAAATATCCCCACTCGCCTGTAGGATCAGCAACACCATTATCGTCATCATCATCATCAAAAAGACCAGCTTCTCTATCATCTTCTTCATCTTCTGGATCAGGTGGGAGCCAAAGAACACCATCATTCTCAAAATCCACAGGTCCAACATTGACATTCTCTGAAGCAAATAAAGAGGAGGGTGCCTCACATTCATCACCGAAGCCATGCTCATCCTTTTTCTCAAGCTGTTGGATCCCTTCTAAGCCTTGTGATTCAAAACTGGTGTGTAGTGGAGAGCTGCTCAAACATTTTCTGGCAGCAATTTCTTGATCAAGTTGATTTCTATGTGATCCATCATCATTGCTCATGTCATCAAACTCCACTGGACCATAGAAATCATTAACTTGAGGAAAATGCCTCGTTTCAGAATCAGACCGATATACACCATACTCGTCATCCTCATCATCACTCCTGATGCCACCCAAAAGAGTAAAATAAGAAAGTAAGAACAGAAATGACTAAAAGTGCTGCATGAAAACCAGTGTATTAATTATTTATCTCAATTACAGGGATGACGCCAACTAATTTAATTGTAACTGAGCCAATGCCTAAGAAAGCTACAAGAAAAAAAATGACCAAAGGATTGAGCTCCTAAATTAAATTTTAACATATTTGAAGACTCAGAAGCCATCCCAACCTTTAACATTAAGAACATAAACTCGCATGTTCAAATGCATTATTAACCATATCCATGTTTGTCATCCTAAAGTTAACTAATACCAAATAACATGTGCAAATATTAAAATATCTACACAAATGAAAGTTCAAGTCAAGGTCATTATACCAGCACAATGTTCTACAGTGACAAAACTAATTAATAGGAATAAAATATTTGACCTGTTCATCGAAAATGAATATTGGTTTGGGGATGGACCACCAATAGCAGCAACAAGATCGTTATTTGTCCTTGATGCTACCATACCTTGCCTTTCTGAACTTTTCTCCTTTATTGATAATTGACAAGGGCTGACACCAGAATTTTGTTGAGATTGTTGATAAGGACCAGTTGAATTTGATAACAAGCCAGGAGTAAAGCTGCTACTTTTAGCAGTGCCACTAGATTTAGAGCTGGCCAAACTTGCCACTGATGGTGAAGTGCTGAGATTAATTTTAGGAACCTGAGTTCCATTATGAAGATTGTCTATACCCTGCTGACATTGTTTGAAACAATAATTACATACCCGAATTTTCTCCCACTCTTCCCAGGAAGAATTTGATTCAACAGATGAGGCAGGAACAGAGTTTGCTGTACATTGGCCACAGAAAATTCTACCACAGAGTCGACAATGGTGCCTACGGTTAAAAAGTGTGAACTGCGTATCACATTCGTAGCAGACTCTACAGCTTTGATCGGGCATCCAGAAATCCCTTGATAGATGAGCAGGCTCAGAGCGCCAAGGAATCCATGATTTCAATAAACCAACTAGCTCAGAAAATGTCTTCTCGGGGGCATCCATCTACCAACAATCCTACTGCCCCGTTCATTATGATATGCTCATCTAACACTGCAAACCAATCCACCTCAATACAAAGAAAATTTCAAATTCCAAGAAACCAAATATCAAATCCTCAAAGATTCTCAGCGACCCCTCGAATCCTTTATGCCACAATCAACATCGACCAAAAGTATTAACCCAAAGAAAAAATGAACATTGGCCAAAAGTCTTCGTAACTCACTTAGCAGCTCTTAGTTTAGTATCCTAGTACAAGAAATAGCTCCAGCGAGATCTATATAAAATAAAATCCAAACTTATACAATTCCCTTACACTGTCACCAAAAACAGTATATAAATATATACAATAAAACTCACAACCTTCCTCAGAAACAAAATCACAAAAATTTTCAAAACCCAGAAGCAGAAAACCAAATTAAACCTTGTCAATAACCATCAATTTGACCCAATTGGTAGGTGAATAGGTGTATATATATGCAAGCAACTCTCTGATCAAGAGTTTACCTGAACAAGCTAATCAATAACATGACAACCGAGATCTTAAGATTTATGCCACGTACACAAAGCAAAACCCGTGATCAACCGAAAGCTCAGAAAGATAGAGGAAAGTTTTGGGTACCCAGAGAGCGACTTTTCCCGAATTTAATGAGTGAATTCTCAAAACATCAATTTAACATTCTCAACATGGGAAAAAAATCAAATTTATAATCGAATGTTGAAGATCATACCATCAAAAACCACCTGCATTTCATTTATTTTGAAGTTCACACATTAATGCAAACATTTCATATAGTCGGAAACAATAATTCTTGTTTCCAAAATATGTTTATCATTATTATTATTATTTTATTATTATTAACCTGGGTACATGATATGAAAAATGTACTCTAGTGTACAATATAACAAACAATATTAATATAACAGTGTCGTTTATACCAATTAAATTCCAATTTTTTCTTACATTTATCTCAATGTCTCAGTACTAATCAAATTACATGTGTCAATCCTTCATAGCACACACAATATTTAAATTTCTATTGGAATGTCCTAAAGATTTCAAAACATATATATAAGAAACAACCAAATGGCTATTTCCCATCCGAAATATAATGAAAACTCAAAATAATCACTATTAATTTTAAAAACTTACATACTCACTTTTTTATTAATTAATTGTTACTGTGAGAAATAAAATCGTTATTTAGAAAATTTATTTAAACTTATACTAGGTTACCCCTAAGTTTTGAAAATGTTATTTTTTACCCTTAACTTAAAATTTTCAAGTTTAAAAAATACCTTCCCCCCCACCCCCACCCAAGTCTAGGGTTCCAATACAACATATCTTTTATGCATTTTCAACCGCCCCCTTGCTCTCTAAAAACTCTCAATTTCACCCCCTATTTGATTTCAGTTTTTATAGTAGTTCTAGCATCGTTCTCCCTCTGTCGCCGGCGTCCTCCTCCACCGAGACCAAATTGCCATCGCATCTTCCTTTCACTAATCATCATTGATTGACGAAAACGCGATTCCAAACGGCGACAAAGACATGATTCCAGACGGTAGACATGATTCTAGATGGCTTCTCTCAACATCTTTCTAGACACAATTCCAGATCAGATGATGATGATACCTCTTAGGGTTTTTCTAAATAGAGATGAAGACGTTTCATCTTCGTCTCTAACAAAAACAAATTATGTCTTCGTTTAGAGAAAAACAAATGTTGTTGTTGGTGGGCTTTGTTAGTCGATGAAAGGAGGATGCGATGGTGGCTTGGTCTTGACAGAGGAGGACGTCAACAACGAAGGGAGAATGATGGTGGAGAAGCTCTCAAACTGAAATCAAAGAGGGGGTGTAATTGAGAGTTTTCAGAAGGCAAGGGGTAGCTATAAATGGATAAAAGATATGTTGTATTGGAACCCTAGACTTGGGGGGAAAAGGTCATTTTTTAAGCTTAAAAATTTTAAGTCAGGGTCAAAAATAAAAATTTCAAAGCTTAGGGGTAATTCTAGTTATGAGTTTAAATAAATTTTATAAATAATGATTTTATCCTTGACAGTAACAACCAAAATTAATAGAAAAATAGTTATTTGAATTTTTTAAAATTAGCAGAGATCATTTTAGATTTTCACTGTACCTAAGGTGAGAAATAGTCATTTGGCCCATATATAACCCTTGGAAGAAGATAAGTGGGCCTCCTTAATCATGTTACATGAACATATCTTTTTGGTAATTGGTTAGTTAATTCTAATTAGGAATTGATTAATGCAAAAGATGATGCCTAATTTTGGTTAATTGTTTATTGGTCCTTCCTAAGGAATTATTGGATTGATTAGCTAGCAGAATATTATATAGTAAATTAATAAATATACTTATTATTTATATATATATAAAACCAATTTATTAAATTTTTGTTAGGGTGTCAATAAAAAAAGAGTTTATGTTAAAATGTCAGTTAAATGAAACAGAAAAGTTTACCCAATTAAATGTAACGACCTCCGTTTTGTATATAAGGAAGTCATTAACACTTGTAATTGTTTACATTTATTGTTTAATAAGAAATAAAAATATCTTACATAGTAAACTCTCTCTCTAGATTTATCTACCCCTCTTTTCTTGATTTTTTTAATCTAAAAACCCTAACTAGCAATCAAAGTTCTCATTCATGGTATCAAAGCCGTCAGATAAATCTTCAACCACAATTTTTCTTATCTTCTTCTATTCCAAGAGGAGTTGTTGACTCATTAACAATCTTTACAAACCTTAACACCTAAACAACTCTTTCTACATATAATATCTTCTCTTCCAGTTTACAAGTTATTTCACTGAAGCTGACACGGTCCAACTATTGGTTTTGGAAATCTCAAGTCCAATTTGTTGTTGAAGCTTAGGATTTAGAGGAGCAACTTGTTAGTTTGGTATCCTAACCATCTCCTTTTGTATATGTGAGCTCAGATGATCCTAACTCTTAACTTTGTATGGTGAAAATAGTTAATTTGGATTACATGTTATGGAAAAGGTTGATAAAATGTTAGTTAGCTAGTTTCCTGCATCAATCAAAGAAGAAATGTTTCCTATTATTTCTAAGTGTCAATTTTCAATGGAAATTTGGACTTTGTTAGAGAAAAAAATTGTTAGTAAGTAAAAAACATGAATGTTGTATGTTAGAAATCTTTTATAGACTACTAAGCAAAATAATCTTATGATGAATAGTTATGTTCTTAAAATGAAGGGCTATGTAGAAACTTTAGAGTTTGGAGGCCATTATATTAGTGATAAGGAACTTATAAATTGTACATTAGATGTCCTATGTCCTAAATATAATACGGTAGTAGTTTATTTAATCGTTAGATTAGAATCGAGTGTTGAAACACTTCATTTTCAAGATACACAACATTTGATCCAAAAGCATGAGATGGGATTAGAAAGGGCCAATGTTGCTTTGAGTTTTGTCATATAGATGGACTTTCACTGTGGCTCAACTAATACAACCAACTTAGATAAGTTAAAGAATTTTGTTGTTAATTCTAGTGAACACTTTAATACCCTTTTAGTTGAACCAACTTATGGAAAAGATTACACTATGCCCTTACCACCAATATCTCAAGCTCCAAAACCACCAACTTTTGTATATGGGAATTATAAGCAACTTGGAACTTCTTATTAACATAGGCTATAATCCTTGTTAAACATCCAATCTTAGCAACCTAATTATCAATATGGCTATCCTTCTATTGTTAGTTCAGGAAGAGGTAAAAGGAGATTTATTAGAAAAGGAAGATTGATCTATCAATTGTGTAATAAAGCTGGTCATACAGTTGTGCAATGTTATTATAGGTTCAATACCAACTACAACAACCCGTCCATAGTACTTCAGTTTTACATTGGCCACTAACAATATATATTATCAGTTTAATACTCCAGATCTAAGGCAATCACAACACTTGCCTTTTTCTCAACCTTCTAGATCACCAATATATATTCCTGAAGTTGAATATTTTGATCAACCTGTACCTTATCCTCAATCCCACACAAATGCAACTTCCTTTTCATCTCATTCAACGTATCCACACCATCACTATACACATGAAACTATTCTAAATCATTCTTATACTCATGAATCTACTCTTCAAGTTTACTTCACTCAGCACATTACATAATCCCTTCAACTAGCTTAAGTAACTACCTTTACCAATGTACAAGATTATTCTTGCAACATGCATTGAGGTGCCACTTAGCATTTTACCTCTTATGTCTCTTAGATGATTGTTGCAACTAACTATAAAAACAATGAGTAGCTTCAAGTAAACAACGGTGAGTTCTGAACATTACTTATATTGGATATGTCTTAGTTCCTAGTCATTTCCATTCTAAAGTTCTTTATCTTAAAAGTGTTTGTAAGTGTCTTATATTACTAGAAACTTGGTTAGTATTTCTAAAATTACAAAAGATAATCATGTTGTGATTTAGTTTTTAGTATTTTTATGTTTTTCAGTTGTGACATGTTATTGTTTCCAATTTATAATATTTGGTGATTTAAGTATTTCATATTTTTACCATGATGACTATGTTATTATGTTTGGATATTGATAGTTATGTTATATGATACCATCTTGCACACATATGAATAATATATATCATGCTTAAATAAACTTTTAGGTCAACACATCTCTTTGGTTCCATTTTCCCTTTGGGAGTATATATTTTGTGAGGGGTGTTACAATGTAAATTCAGGTTTCTACATCATTGGTTGACATGTCTTGATATGTGTTATATCTCTCATATTGGAGATTGACACTATAAAGTTTTTCTCATGCAATATAACAATAAAATAACAATGAAAAAATATTTAAAAAAATGAGAAACCCAACCTTAGGGTCAAAGGATAATTATATATACAATATAAAACAGTTAGAAACCTTCATACCTGCATTTGAAGACTTATTCTCTTTTAATTCACCCTTAATCCATTTAGGATTGAAAATGCTTCCTTTGTAAAATCTAGAAGGCCCTACTCATCCACATAGAGGTTCTACGACTATAAAGAGACTCACACATGGTAGCCCATAATAATTGAATAAGTATAATATAGGATTGATGAAGACACTTTGAGAAAAAAAAATTTCTCTAAGAAAAGAAAAAGTGGCAGTTAGAGGGAGGGAGGCTCTAAGTTTTTCTACAATGTAGGGTTATGAGAATAATGTGATTTTGTAGCATAACCTTAATAATCCCTTTATATACTCCACCCTAAGTCTTATTGGTATTTGCACAATTAGTTCAAACTCATTAATTATATTAATTAAGTTCAATAATAATTATGCCTCAATTATGTTTTAAATATTTATTTCTAAATATTTTTAAATATAATTTTTAGAGTTCAAAATAAGCAACCCTTGGCGATTCATTCTTTTTGCACTTAACACCTAATAACCTAAGTCATAGTGAATAATATGCATGATTAATTCTCAATCAGTTAACTTATTATTCATAAATTATTAATGGCTTCTAACAAGACATCATGATTACCCAATATATCAAAATCAGTGTTAACTGTTATAACCTTTCAATGGTATGGTTATTGTGCAATCAAATCTCTTGTCATATTAGTATCTTATCAAAGTTGAGGTATAAAAGTAATGTCCACCTTAGTTTCTTGACCAATTGACTTTTATTCCTAAACATCAATCATGTTTAATTGGATTTGGGTTTCGACCTAAATTCACACTGTGGCCACATATTTTATTGGTCATAGTCATTAGTCAAGCAATACCACGAGATATTTTTCTCCCATGCCTGGGAGTGACAATCCTTTGTTAATTCACCATAATTTCACTACACTTCTTGACATAGCCAATTAGCACCATTCTTATAACACTTCAAAAAAGGCTACATTGGGCTAGAGTCAAACTAAGCCAATCGGTGTACAAGACATTTTGGTTATCTCAAGTCTAAAGATCATGTGCATCATTATCCATTATATTATTCATTCCACAAACATTAAAGTTACCATCAATGTGAAATTCTCTTGTCGAGTCTATTCAATAGACATGCTTTCAGAATACACTTATGTATTGCACTAAGTTGACACCTATAACCTCAATACATTAGGTTAATTACTACAACTTGGATTATTGAGTGTTAAGCACAAAAGAGTGAATCACCAAGGTTTGGTGATTTTGAACTCGAAAAATTATGCTTGAGAATATTTTAAAATAAATATTTAAAATATAATTAAGACCCATATAATAAATGGGTTTGGGGTAATTATGCAAATACCAATAAAACTTGAAAAAGAGTATATAAAGAGATTATTAGGGTGTTATGCTATCAATTAATGTTATTCTTATAATCCTAGAGACCAAAAAATTGAGAGCATGGGAGGAAATTTTTGTCAAAATTTCTTCATTCAATTATTACAAGCTAGCACTAATAAGTCCCCTTGTCATTGTAGAGCCCTTGTGTTGATGAATAGGACATTGTAGATTTTACAAAGGAAGCAACTTTTTAATCCAAAACAAAGTTGGGATGGATTTGAAGAGAAAAAGCCTCTAGATGCAAGTATGAAGCTTTCTAACCTTCTCATATTGCATATATAGTTATCCCTTGACCTTGAGATTAGGTTTCTCATATCTTGAATATTTTCTAGTTGCTATTTTGTCTTTCTATTGTATGAGAAAAACTCTACATTGGTATCATGATCCAAGGATAATAAATTATATATATGTAAAAACTCAATTGTTTAATTACTATATCAAATTTATGTTTTAAATTAATTTTATGTGATTGGGTGATCAATGTAACATCTATTAATATTGCTTTATTTTGATTTGATTCATAATTTGTGTGTATTTGATGATTGATGCTGTTAGTTCAAATTGTTTGCTAGTTGAAAGCTATTCTTCAAATCTTGTGCTATTGTGCGATTCTTCGCATAAAAATTGATTAAGAGTATCTCCCAAGATGTCCAAGATCCATGGGAAGGTGTTTCATACATTTTCAAACCTATCGAATCAAAATAGCATGATTGAATTCTTGAAATTTGTGTAGAAACAAATTTTAGAAATTTCATAATTTGATCAATCGATTCATAAACCAATAAACTAGTTTGAATAGGAGTCGAAGGTTCCTATGGTAAACCAATTTAGTCAACCAGTTCACTTAAACGAGTTGGTTGAATTTCAATAGTAAGGGTATTTTTGTCTTTTTATGTTATCACATAGAAGGATAAACTAGATATATGTTGATGCATATATTTCAACATGTTTCACTAAGTGTCATTGTGCATAGTTAAAAAATGGTTTGCCCAAATTCATGTAATTGCATGATTAAATTAGAAGTTGTCGTTTTGAATTTATAAGGGTTGAAAATTATATTACACAATATTTAAGGGTCAAATTGAAATATCACTAAGTTAAACAAGATTAGACACGTGTGCGATTTATAACATGCTATGTGTGCTTGACACGGTGTTTGATACATGGGCCTAAGACCAATGGGTTATTTTATTTCATCTTTTGTTAGGTTTTAGAATGTGATATTAAAATAGGGTCTGCGAGCCTTACTTTTCTCTACATTTTTTATTGTAATTCTCTTCTTATCTCAACTTGCCTCAAATGTAACTCGAGGTTTCCTATTGTTGATGTAATCTGGTTTATAATTAAATTAATATAATAAGATGAGAAATGTTGTAATTGAATAGATGAATAAAGTATTAGGGTAGTGCCTTAGAGTCAATCGATTTGTATTTGTGTATAGGCCAAATGACTATTTCCCACCCAAGGTCTAATGCAAACATAACTTCTTATCTGCTAACTATCGAAAATTTAAATATCCATCTATTTATTAAATTTCATTGTTACTATCAAGGATAAAATTGTTATTTATCAAAATATTTAAAAAAACTAAAAATTTATAAAATTCCCCCCCTAAGTTTAAAAATCTAACAAATTTTTCCCACTTAAGATTTGAAAAATCAACATTTTTCCCTAAAGTTTTTTCAACCACCATTGTTGATGATGATGTTCTCCCTCCCTTTCAACTTCTCTCTTAGTCCCACTCAATTTTTGATAGTCACTAACCGAGGAAACTGGTTAACGAAGACCTTTTTGTTTTTCTAGACGAAGACACTATTCATCTTTGTATGAGATAAAAATGTTTTATCTTTGTTTATAGATGAAGAAAAGTCTTCATCGATTGGTTTCCTTAGTGACAACCAAAATGGAGTGGGACTGAGAAAGAAGCCGAGAGGGAGAGAGAATATCATCATTATCATCATCTACGGTTGCCAATAGTGGTGATTGAAAAAATGTTAGGAGAAAATATTGGATTTTCAAACCTTGGGTAAAGAAAAATTTGTTAATTTTTTAAACTTAGAGAGGGAAAATGTGATAAATTTTTAGTTTTTTAAATATTTTGATAAATGACAATTTTATCCCTAATGGTAACAGTAAAATTTAACAAACGGATAGATATTTAGATTTTCAATAGTTAACAAGTGGAAAGTTAGATTTGCATAAAACCATGGGTAGAAAATAGTCATTTGGCCTTATGTATACTGCAACTTATTTGTTTATTAATAAAATATCATTCTATTCACTTATAGTAATATGTACATGTAATATACACAACTAATTTTTAGGGGCATTAATGCCTTTTCAAAAGTTTTGTTTCTGATTCAGATCAAATTCAAACTGAAATAGGGTTGAAATCAAGAAGTTTATTTTGATGGTTAACCCATATAAGGGAAGTCCAATTATGAATTT
Source organism: Mangifera indica (assembly GCF_011075055.1). NCBI lineage: Eukaryota > Viridiplantae > Streptophyta > Magnoliopsida > Sapindales > Anacardiaceae > Mangifera > Mangifera indica. The sequence goes on along the minus strand of NC_058142.1, from coordinate 10,092,350 downwards.
TTATATATGTAGTTTCAAATAAAAAAGAGGGAAAAGAAATAAATAAAATAAAATTTGTCCAGTAAAAATCTTAGTTTATCATGGAATGAATTTTGGAATTCCATCAAAAGTTTTGGAATTTCCTTATGCCACATGGATTGAGAAGGAAAGAAAAAAATAAAATAACAAAATTAAAGAAAGATTGAAAGATAAAGAAAGGAAATCTGCTGTTGGAAAGAAGAGGAGGAAGGAAGAAAAAAAAGAAACCAAAACCGTCGCACTTGATGTTCTGGAAATTGGAAAACATAAAGGAAAACCAAGGGAGAAAAGGCACTATTGTTAGCCTTGGAGGAGAGGACTGACAATAACCTAGAAGGGGAGAAACGAAGTAACAGCACCGATCTTCTTCGCCAAAAGAAATCAGGTAAGTCGAGTTGTTATTACCTCTCTTTAGTGTATATGAATTTTTGGGTCTGGTTTGTGCATGTTTGGGGTCAGATTTTGAACATCTTAAGCATTGGATTCTTGGTTCAAAAGTTGTAAGAAAACAATCTTATAATGGTAAAATGATTTGCTTGAGAAACTTGCATGTGTGTGTGATTGTAATTACATCCAACAAACCTTGCTAGCTTGTTGGGAAATTCTTGGCTATTGTGAAGATCTTGGCTGCTTGGTTTCTGGATTTCGATCCAAACTCATAGAGGAAGACGGAACCATGTTATGGGTGCTAAAATGCCATGATTTCATGCAAAGATGGTGGAATGAATTAGTGGCTTGTATGTGCTTTTTTTTATGATTTTCATGGCTAAATGTATTGATTTTATTGTGCAAATTGTGTTTGTTAAAGGGGTTTTAGAGTTGTACTATTAGTTGTATGCATGTGCTGATTATGTTACATAAATCTTGAAGTTGTAGTATTGGTTAAGTTTATTTATTTTGCAATTATTCATGAGGAAATCCCAAACAGATGAAGGTGGCCATGCCATGAAAATCATGGACATTTTGTTTGTAGCATACGATGAAGTTTTTGGGAAATTTAAGAGTATAAGCCAAGAATTGTTTAAATAGTGTGTATCTGGCTCTTGGTTGAAAATCCAAAAGAGTATAAGCCTAGAAGGTACTTATGGGATAAGCGTTTGTTCGTGTTAACAATTAGTGACCGAGGGAAAAGACACCTAACGCCATTTGAAGTAGGACAAAATTACTTTTTTATCCCTAAGATAAGAGAATGATAGGAATTTAAAATAAAATAGCCTAGAAAAGTATAAGATAGAAAGAAATGAGTTAGCTAGCTAATAATAGATGTCCGATTGTATAGAAGACCACACTAGACCGTATCCAAGTCAGATTAGGATCAAAAATAGAAAAAAGTATAGAAAAGCAATATACACTTAGATAACCACTAGTTAAGTGTGTAAATTGTGATGTACTTGAAAACACTATGACTAGATACCCATGAGATGCATCATGTACCTATTAGTCACTTTGTTTAGTTCAGATGTGCATAGTAAGAGATTATGGCTTTCTAAATAGTTTTTCACGTGATCAGTGGGATCCATCATATACGTACCCGTGGTAGGGGTTATCCCAAGATGGTTTTCAAATGGCAGTTTTGTAACTAGAATATGTGGTAAGGAAGAGACTATGACCAGAATTTTTTGTGTGACCAGGTATTACAATTAGCTAGCCTACTAGGTTGTATAGCAAGTGCACACATCACAACAATTAGTAGACACACACAGTATCATATGCTTTCACGAAGACATTCGATATGTCGATTTCAACTTAGACTATGGTAACCTATGTGAATGGCCTATGCTAGGGCACGAGGGTGTTGAGTTGTGATCACATCCAAATTCACAAATGAAACATTAGATTTATCAGTTTTATATATATTCGAGATGTCGAGAGGTCATCGACTTATTGAGTGTTTTCACTCATGCATTCTTTTTTGTTATTTTATACAGTGAGTAACGAGATATGTAGAGGAACCAGTGGTCCAGTGAGCAACTATACAAGAGTAAGGGGCAAAATTGTCATTTTTTAGATTTTCTTTCCATTTATTTATTTTTATCATTTTAGTTACAGTTCATGAGTTATTGTACATATTAGCTAAAATGACTGAGTTTTTAGAGATTTGTTTCATTTATGAATTTTAATAAATAAGGTGTTTTAGTATTTATTCGGGTCACATCTTTTTGTATGCTTTTAAAGTTAAAATTTATTATCATACTGTTTTTGTTGTATAGTCAAATCATACACATCTCTTTGAGTTATATTCTAGGTAGGGGTATATATTTAGTGATGGGTGTTATATAGTACATAATATGTTTCTAAAAATATGCTTTAAAATGGTAAAACATGACGAGGGGATCAAATAACTGATCATGAAAACTCTATAAACATATTAGATAACCATTCTAGAAACATTCATAATTACGATATTATTTTGACTAAGGGCACAAGTAATAAAAATGAGATTATCATAGTATTGAGTGACTTCGCCAAAAGGTGATGACAGTTTTCACATGTCAAAACTATATGTTGACTGCTTGGTATAACATATGGGTGCACATTATAGACATATTCATCGTCTACTGAATATATCTTCAACCTATGGGTACATGTGATCTTTAAACTTGAAATCACTAGACCGTCTCGTACAAGGATTGATATGGTTTGACGCTACTAAATATGCAACCATAATAAAGGTAACTATAAAAGTGGTAATTGACCATATCAAGATATGTATAGAGGTTATGTTGATCAATAGAGGATTTGTTACTGTTGAGCATAAGAGAAGATGTCTTGAATGAGAATACTAAAAAACATCAATGCCACATGAAATTGTAGCCACAACAAGCATTAGGTTACAGCCTATTCTAAATTATATAGTTTGTAACACCTTTCTTCAGATACGTATTCCTACACGAAATATAACCTAAAGAGACATGCACAACTTAACCTTGTAACCAAAACAATAGAATTAAAAGCATGATATTAACTATTTGATCATAAGTATGCGTATAAAATGGTGTAAAAAATGTTTAAAATACTTCGATTTATTAAAACCAAATTTCAAATGTCTAAAAGCTCAATCCTTATAAATTTAGTGCATAATGCATCCATAAAGTCTTAACTAAAACATAAATACATAAATAACATAAAATTTGAAAATGATGATTTTGCCCCCTTAACCTTATGTAACAAATTGAGCTGGATCACTCGCTCACCTTACATGTCTTGCTACTCATACTACAACTACACAAAAAGAATGCTCATATAGTAAGGATGCATAAATGTTCATGATGTAGAATGATGAGAATACCCCTACGTAGTATATAGGTTTAGAAAAGGAAAATGGGTGTGCATAAGATAGGTCTTATGCCCATGTACAAGACCATACACACCTGTAAATAATGTTAAAAGGTTATGTAAGCCCGTTAGGAGCAAACTGTGTTTCCAAAGAAGATTACACAACCATATACTCGATAATGTATGACTATACACTTAAGGAAAATATAAAAGGATAAAGATAAATAAGTTAACTGTTTACAACTTAATTATAAAGGATAGTATGAACCCTTAGGCATGTCCAAGGTTAGTTTGGTCTTTTTATCTCTTAAATACTTATGAAATTGTATTTAAGTGTTTTTGGGGTTACACAACCATATAGCAAGGCTACACACTCGTCTATGTGTAGACAAGGGTAAAATATTTTTTTTCATGTGAAACAAGGATTTAACTAAGTCTAAGAGACATACAAGTCTATGTATAATGAAGTACACTTGTGTATGCTCATTGATCAATGCATTTGAATTTTGGATAAAGATTAGTTTCATGGTGATTTCAAAAACTATTATTAATAGTTAACTACATACATGCCTATGTATACTAAGGCACATGACTACGTATCACAATTTTCAATGAAAACTAAAAGAACCTAGACGCATTTTGACTCACCATTCTATCACTTTCTTTTAGTCAAACCAAAAGAAAGGTGAGGGATTTTGAGGTGGTGAAGCCGGATAATGTGAAAAAGCCTTGGGGAGAGCAACCTTGTCACGTGAAGACCCACTTTTGGACTATAAAAGAGAGATAAGTACAATATTTGTTGTTAAATCATAATTTGTTGATTTCATGTATATATAACAATCTTATATTTTTTAATTTTGATACAATAATTTGATTAAGATGAATGACATGTAGGGTTTTCCAGAAAATTGATGAGTTTATTTGTATGTTAATCGAACTGCTATGTGATTATGATGTTGAGTTAAAGTTTTAAATATACTATTTGCTAGTGTGTGAAATTTCATATTTTTCGGCATTTAATTTCCTTGATTTGTGGTATTTAATTCATTAATTATTCGATTAATTGCTTGTTTTAGGAAATTGGGCATTAATTGCATTATTCTAAGAAAATATGTGGAATAAAAGGAATTTAGAGTTGTCAAGTATCAAGACAAAAAGACGGCGAAATACGTAGGAGACGACTAATTATGGAAAGGAGAGAATCTCGCTATTTGTTGAGAAATTCACAGTTAGGGACTTAATTGACAATTGGAGGAAGTTCAGGGCCTTTGGATGATATTTGGCACAAAAAAAAAATTTCTCAATGACTGAAGCAAACCTAGCACTATAAAAAGGAAAATTGCTCCCTATTTTAGGGATCTGTTTAGCATCATTTTCTTTCAAAAATAAACACAGCCGCAACTTTGGTTGTTCTTCTTTAATTAGCATAAAATTTTTTATTTTAATTTTCTGTGAAGCCATGAACATGAACATGAGTGGCTAACTCTTTTCTTTAGTCGAGTAATCGAGATCATGGTTCTACGATGATTGTGAGATCTTCTTTGCCCATTTTTTCTTTTAAATATTTAATTTATTCTTGATTTTATTTATTGTTGTCTTGTTCAATTAAATAGGAGACGTCTTATTTACTTTGGATTAAAAACAACTTTGCTAGATTAAATTATTGAATCTGTAATTGTTTGATGATTTAATCATAAGTGGCTAACTAGCATGCTTGGTGAAGTAGAATAGCTACCGTATGTTAGTGGAATAAGTTAATCTAATTTAAACAAAAACAACGTTTGTGTTTTGTTGATTAGAATAGGTGACTTTTCTAATTCTTAATTATGTTTTCAATTTAAATTCCAAGATCGTATCTAAATTGATTGAAAAATAAGAGAAGTAATTAAAGAATGTTTCTTAATTACCGACATCCAAGGAAAAGCATAACAACAAGTGTCTTGATGTTTCATAACCGATTTATTTAAAAGGAAAGATTAATTTTTTTATCGATGATCCATTGAACTGAACCATACCTGGATTACTTGGCTAGAACTCATCTTATTATTGTTTTAATCTAATTTTTTGATTGCTTTGATTATTTAATTTTGAATTAATTTAATTTTGTTTATTTGGTAGGATTCGAAACAACAAAATCCTCCTTACTTTATTTTGTTAGATTTCAGATAAATAGCCCAATTTCTATGGATATGACTTTACTTGCCCTATCTACAAGTTTTCATTGAGAGAGTAGAAAATTTTATTTTTAATGGATTTGACACCCATGACTAATTCATGGATAATTGCATGACATTGGGAAAAACGTAGTCTTCAGTGATTGATTATATATATTCTTACTATAGTAACACCAGAATGGGAGATGGATTGATATGTAATAGAATGAGGGAGTCATACTTAATGATAGGAAGTGATACTTTACTATTAAACAAGTTGTGCATGATTCATGCTTAGAGAATGTTTATTCCAATTTAGGAGCGTATAAAGCAATATTTTCAAAATCAGATCGAATCGATCGATTTAATCAAGAACTGGCCTATGGTTCAGTATGATTTTCGCTAAAAAATAGGTTAATATAAGACTCAGTCAAACCTAATCAAAACCAATAAACTGGATGAACTGGTCAAAACTGGCAAAATCAATGTTGACCAAACCTTACTGCCCTAGCCCTTAATTTTAATTTCTGTTATATTTTTGAGTTTTGTTTAGATGAATTGAAATTTATGTTTAAAGAAACAAATATACTTTGTTATTATTAATAATTGTACAAATTTGCATATGGTTTATGTTTAAAACATGTGTTAAATGTTTGATATTATTTAATAAATTTATTATAATTTGATAATAGATTCAACCAACTAGTTAAACTGGTCGAATCATAAGCCAATGAGTTAATTGGTTTAATCATCGATTTAATTTTTAAAAACGTTGGTATAAATAATGATAGTTGATATTTTGGTACACCTGGTGAACTTGAAATTATGTTGTGTGATCAGGAAATGCAAGAAATTGCAAGTCTGAAAATCTGCATATTAACGTGACATGCATGTGTATAGATGATACATGACTGCGTATATTTAGGGATGGATAGTCCTCATGTAGTAGGAAATCCATAGACATGTTATGGGATTAGATACACACTTATGTGGTATGGGACACACGGTCATATATTCGACCCCAAGTTGCATGCTTATTTAAGTTAAGCAATACATTCTCATGTATTTAAGGTACACTAAAAAAAATATGTAAATCAGGGTGTATAAAAGTAGGAATGCTAGGGTGAAGTTTTGACATTCGTAGATAACTTTTAAAATGACTATTTTACCCCTTTTAAGGGATGTTTATTAGGAAATAATTAGTAAAGCCCTAATGAGGGCAACATAAGACTATATTAGGATAAACGTGTCCGACTATGTGTTTGACGGAACAAAATAATTTTAGGAGTGTCCAACTATGTGAATAATGATGTAGATCTTGACTGGAGAGATTCCAAGTCAAAACTGAAAATGATTTATTATGTTATTATATCAAAGCTCTTGGGCTAGTTTGTGTGACCTTGATACCCATTTGATGGTTATGAACTAGAATTGGGTGCCTTAGAGTTTGGGATGCTCATGCATCCATCGACATTGTAAGTCTTAACATCTATGATACTTGTGTGATTTTTAGGAGAGGCCCAAGGCCTTACTCCTCTTGCGATATATGATATGGTACACCTTATAATTGACATTTGGGATGTCTTATACTTTCATTAGATGTCTGGAACATTGACATATATCATATGACATTAGTTATCCGAGATGATACCGCTATTGGAGATTGGACACTTGGCACTGAAATAACTTGGATGGATATCTGAGATGTTGGGAAAACATTCCAAATACCAAGAGAAGATTAGATATGAGACATTAAAGGGTAAACTTATGATTAATATTTATGTTATTTGTTTGGTCTCGAGAGATTACTTATTTACTAAGTGTGTTTCACTCATTGTGTTCATTTTATGGTTTTGCAAGTAGGATTATGGAGCAGTGGGGTAGTAAAAGAAAAGCCAACAAGTTAGCTCGGTGCAATATATGAGATGGGGTTAGTTTAGTCATTTTAATTGTGTGATTCTTTTTTTGTATTTTGGAGTGGTTTAGTGTTATTTGAATACTATGGCCTTTATGATTTGGACTTTAGACATTGGAACATTTCATATTTGGATTTGTATTATAGATTTAATTAATAAATGCATTTTTTTGGATTGTGAGATTTCTAGTTTAAATATCATGCATATTTTATATTCGTTGCATTATTTTATTTTAGAAGTTTGAGTTAATATGTTTCTTCAAATGTATATTCTAAGTAAGGTATGTATCTGGAGAAAGATATCACAATAAGTAAGACTGAAATATAAGTTACAGTAAAAGCCATTACGAGCCTGTGTTGAATTTAGTGGCTTGAAATGCATGCATGCTAGTTTATGGCTTGAGGTCATGAGGGTCATTATGAGGGGGCATCTATGAGTTTTTCTCCCTTAATCACTAGTAGTATGGTCTAGTAATTCATAGTAACACATAATACCACAATAAGATACATTTGCTCAAATCAAAGCCTATATCAGTATATTAGTCCATAATGATGTAGATGAGTGGACTATGTAGTTAACTCACATTATTAAGGTGTTGAATCTTTATCTTAACTTAGTCTGATTGGCACATTATACAATTTTAGTGAAGTAAGTACTTTCAACCAAGGGTTAGGAAACTGGTAGAGCATTAAAACTTCCAAGGTGAAAACCTAAGTTCAAGCTTTTGTTACATTTGTAAAATCTTAACTTACTTGGTGCAATGGTTTTGAGTTCGATCATTATGCCTCTAGTTTACCTATCCAAGAAATATGAGCAAGGTCCTCGATTATCAAAAAAAGAAATTAAGAGAACAGAAGGTCATCCTAATTTTGGACATAAAGAAATTCCTTAATGATCAAGCTGAACCATAGTATTTCTCGAGAGATTAATCCAAGACTTTAGAACTTTTTGAGTAAATATTTAAGAATAGTAGAATCCACTTCATCTTAATTGGAGTTCAAAAGTAAACTTCTAATGACCTTGTTAAGATGGATTAATCAAAGGCATTTTAGAGATACAGTAAAAATGTTAGTAGAGTCTTTGACTTATTAAGTGATTTTAACTCCTTTATTTTCCTTTTTTTGCTGATTCAGGTAATGATAGTGGTTGTGGTGCAGTCGATGGTCAATGAATGTAAAGAAGGTATGCATGCATAGTTGTCTTTTCATATTTATGTACTACGATTTACTACATACAATATTTTGGTTTTTAGTTTGATTGGTTTGACATCTTTTGTATGTTTGTGCATGATTATTATTATAAGGGTATTTGGTAATTTTAGTTTTTGTTGTGTATGTATGAAGTTATTTTAAGTGATTTCATATTTAAATAGTCATAAGATGTGACACTTTCCTCTAGAGGGTAGTAGTTTTAGAAAGAGTGTTACAAGTCATTTTGCTTATTATAGTCAGATAAACGACTATCGTTAAAAAATGCAAATCTAATCATTGGTTGTAGTAACTAGGGTTGCATAACCTATTATGGCTAATTATAGGTTCAACACTTGGGAGTGTTAGGTAGTTATTATTTTCTTCACAAGAGGCAAACTATTTTAGGATAGTACCCACAAATTGCCATTCTAGTTCTTAATTTTGACAACTAAGGTTTTCTTGCCTTTCAAGGCTAGTTAGAGCATCAACACTTAATAGCGTTAAACACTATTGCTTTAAGAAGCAGTTACAACTCCATTGCATTTCATGTGTTGGATAAGACTCTAATAACTATGTTAAAGAGCATCATGTTGTCGTATCTGCTAGAGGAGCCTTTTGTGGAAGGCAATAAGTTTGGAGTGTTATAACCATTAGAAAAGACTTTGTTACCCTTTTTTGAAGGCATTTAGTTTTTGTTCTTACTGACCAAAATGGGTGACAGTTATTTAAAAAGTTGGTCTTCTTTTTGCAACTAACCATTTAAAGGGATCATGCTCCTTGATCTTGTTAATGGTAGCATATTTGAATGGTCTTTGGGGCATGAGTTAATGGCTTCATGTTGAAAGTAGTCACCGTTATGATATGACATATTTGCTTGCAGTGAGGCACTTGCCACACATTAATAATGATTGATGTTGATGAGGTATGAGCTATGTGAAAGATTGGGTGAAGAGAATAGATGTAAATCAAACATACATGTTAAGAGAGAAAGAATCAAAGCATGTATTTACAAAAGAGAGGAAGAATAAAGATTTTATCTACTCTTTTGCCTCTTATATGGATATAGGATCATTGAATGAGTCTCCTACTTGTAAGACCTCCAAAGAAAGTCCATTACCAAGCCAAAAGACAACCCTTGTTGTGAGGTAGAGAGAGTGGAGAGGGTTTTGCAATTTTAGTGAAAAGAATTTTGAGTTTAAAATGGGTTAACTCATTTTGAATGAACTAACTTCATTCTTTTATAATAATGGTTAGTTGTAGTTTTCTAAAATTCTATTTTTGGCCTACCGAAATTTGATTTAAAGATTTTCCATGCATGCATAAATTTTAGCCACATTAATTCTATCTCACTAACACCTTAACTCTCATAAGTTGGTCTATTAATGTGACCATTTAAGTTCACCGTGGTATAGCCGTGAGTTTCTTTTTGGATGATTTGAAAATGTATTCGAAAACTCAATGATTATGATAAACATTTAGCAATGTGTCATAACCCTTAAATAACAATGAAGAAATACTCCATCGAACCTAAAATCTCTAATTATATATTTAATGTAGGTAATATCTTTTTATTGTCTAATTTAAATCGATTTCAGACTCATAGATTGTCAAAGTCCTAATTTTGATTCTATATAAAATATCGATTCAAATATTCAGAACATATCATAACGAACATCTTTATCATTACTTACATTATACTTTAGCCAAAGATTCGATTTTCAATATTTATTGAAAAACCAATACTTTCACATATTCAGGTCGAATCAACGGATATTCAAAATCCAATATTTTTCAGGTTAATGGATCTCATATTGACCATCATTCATTTCCACATACAAATAACACATGACTATGATGGTTTGTCTTATAAGATGTGGTTAATCCCATTTAATGAATCACATGTATTCGTATTAGATCTGACCATGATATCTTAGGTCAAAAGATTATTGAAAAACCAATACTTTCACATATTCAGGTCGAATCAACGTATATTCAAAATCCAATATTTTCCAAGTCAACGGATCTCATATTGACCATCATTCATTTCTACATACAAATAACACATGACTATGATGGTTTGTCTTATAAGATGTGATTAATCTCATTTAATGAATCACATGTATCCGTATTAGATCTGACCATGAGGTCAAAAGATTATTTCGTATACTAGTACGATCTTACAATAAGTTATTGAGTATGATTTAATGACCATATAATTTATCATTATTGGTTATGTTCGAAAAACGGTTCTCTAATTGTTAATTCATATTAATACTCTAATGACATGACTATCATCATTACCTGTAGTAATGTCATCTCATGATATTCAACAAAAATATTCAGTATGCCTACTATGTGATATAATTATCCAAGTTATATCACGTTCATAGGAAATAATTCGATGATTCAATTTGTATTAAGTGAGTCATCCGAACAGTTCATATACATACTTTATATTATCACAAAATAAAGGAAATAACTTATTCATACGAACAAAAAAAATTACTTCTTTATTAATAAATTATTTAAAAGATTATATACAAAATGAAATACTTTGAAACTGACAACATAAATGGTTCCTAGGACATATACTAACACTATGGTCTACACATTGTTGATTAATTATTATGCCGTGAGTTTGGCTTTGCATGCCACATAATGATATCATTGAGACATGAGTTATCTATTTGATGTGATTTAATTTCTACATGTTAGAGAATAGTGTGCTCAAAGAATGAACAATCTACTTAGGGTATGTAGACCTCTTTAATCCAAAAATCATATGCACACCATACATTGACACTAGTGCAACATAAGTAACCTACTTTTGGTGAGTTAAACTTAACACCTCGAGAGTTATCTATACACTAAGTTTTAAGGTTTATAATGTGAATCAGTTATACATTGTATCAACATATTTTAGGAGGTATGCCTATTTGAATTCTTCCTTGATGCCTTTTTGTCTTGAAAAGAATACTCCGTTTAAGATTGATAGAATTCAAATCTCTTGTTTTTTCTTCTACAAGGTATTGGAAGAATGATATGCCGAAGATTAATTATGTGTGAGTGTTTTAGTAAGGTTGTCCTTCTAGTACCATATTATATTGATTTTTTTTGGGGGTTCACTTATTAGAAATACACAACATAGAACTTTGCACAAGATAGGGTATGATAATGACATTTAAATTATAGGATCGTTATACCATCCATTATATAATTGTCTATGAGAATAAGATAACTAAAACACAAAAGAGATTTTAACGTGGATCGAGTCATTACTTGGGAGTTATATTTATAATTATATTATTTATCTATGAAAAACGTTTCACAAAGTATTAATACTAAAAAAATGTTTTGAGAATAACTCAACTCTTTAGAGATTTCTAGTTAAGGTTTTGTATCTTTTTCAAGGATTCTTCGTTGCCTCTCTCTCTCTCTCTCTTTTTTTTTTTTTAATTTCTTCTCTGCCCCCTCCCCTACCTATGTGTAATCATTTATTTGTATAGGATAAAGAAATAGTCACAGTCTTATCTGTTCACATAGGTGTAAATGACAGTGTTGGATTTTGGAGCTTATTTCGACTTAAGTTGAGTCGATACATTCTTCCCAGCCCCTAACCAAGTGATTTTTTATCATTTATACATTCATATATGGATCATATTCCTATACGGACTGTTTATTTATCACACCTTCGACATAAAATTGTGTCAAGAATTTGCACCATGTGTCTAAATAATTTTGTTCGGATAATACCATTTCTAATCATCCTAAGTCGCTTATATATTAGATCCATGATTCAGCTAATTCAGCACATAATTTCATGATCTGACAATAGAAAAATAAAAAAAAAGGCGAATACAAGATCATAGATCCCAATCCATCGAGAAGGTCTAAAATTAATGACATAAATCAGAGACTTTTGTTACCCATTCATGAGTGGGTTGCCTCTGTCTTACGGAGGATTCCAATGCTAAAGTGATAAGCTTCAGTTAAATTAATAAATCAAGTTGCAATTTTTTCATATTAAAACTAAGAACAAGTCAACAAATTTACCAAAATTTTAATTTGTGTGCTAATCAAGAGGGATTAGTATTATAACTCACATAACACCAAATCCTTTATTTAAGTTTATTTGCCCACTTGCCCAAAACGCATTTTATTTAAGTTTATCTCAATTATATCGTATTATATTTTTCTCTCCATCTTTGCATTTTTTTCAACAAGGTAAATTTATTTTTATAGTCTCAATTAACCTGGAAAAGACAATTTTAACATTTTAATATTAGTCAGACCCTGGCTCACAGAATTGTGAATTTTAAACAATAAAAATGCATCATATATACTTACTAGAACGAACTATTGTCAGTATGCCATACATTTGGAGCTCTTAGAAGTTCTAACTCTAATTAAGGTTTGCTCCATGGCGAATTCAACGTCCCTAAAAGCATCAAAGGTTTATCCTGGCCAAGGCCCACTTGCTCCTTCTGCTTCGTCTTCTTCTTCTTCAGTTCCATGCTACTTCACATCAAAACAAGAAACTTTTACGGTCTGGATGAAATCTCTGGTGCTGAACGGTAAAGGTTGCACTGTATTCGACTCCGAGGGCCATATCAGGTACCGCGTTGATAACTACAACTCCAACTCCAGCAACGAAGTTTATCTTATGGACTTCGATGGCAGAGTTCTATTCACTATTATCAAAAAGGTAATCACTAAAATACCAGAATTATACGATAATCACATATACTGATAAAGAATAAGCTCAATACTGGTACAGTATACTGTAACTGTTTGTGGTAACCATGTTGATGCAGAAGTACAGATTGTTGGGATTGAGCTGGGAAGGTTACAGAAGTTGTGATAATAAGGAGATTGAGATGAAAAAGCCCGGATTTCAAGTGAGAAAAGCCTTGAAGATTTTGAGGAGGCGGGAGTGTAAAGCTGTATTAGGGCTGGATAATGATGAACCTTATGAATACAAGATAAAGAACAACTGGACAGACAAGATGAGTGTTGGATGGAAGATCGTAGACATGCTTGGAGAAGTAGTTGCAGAAGTGAAAAAGAAGGAAACAAAAAGTGGAGTTGCTCTAGGAGATGATGTGTTTACAGTGGTGGTCAAACCTTGTGTTGACCACTCTATTATCATGGGGCTTCTTGTTGTCTACAGTCTCATCATGTAAATCAAAGCTTATTATTGCATGTAAATTTTCTTGGATTGAGCGAGATTTTGATGAATTGGAAAGTATTGATGTGAATTATTCTAAAGCATGGAAGGCAATTTTACGGAGTAATATTTTGTATATTTATTTTTTAGTACATAATTTATATATATTGATAATATATTATCATATAATTGAATATTGTCTTATCTTTAATTCAAAATTACTCAATCATATAGTGACACATCATTTATATACATGAATTATATGTTAAAAATCGATACATATAATTTTATTGTTTTCTCAATATGCAATAAACAATGCCCTACGGTAACAAGTTGTTATCCTATGAATTATTGTAAATAAGATGTGCTTTTCAAAAGTGTTGTTATAATACTATTATCATCATTATCAATATTTTTAAAATGATTTAAAGTTATATCATATATAATAAAAGTTTGATATATATTGACTTTATGAGGGCCGACAATCTTCATTTAGACTAATTGATAAGTGGATTAGTAACATCAGCTGATGCTTAAGCTTGTCTTAATTGATTATTTATAATCTAGAGTTTCTTAATTCTTCAAAATTTTGTTTAGACGTACTAGGTTAAGTTTTTGAATTCATATTCCCGTTCTTCTCGTGGGCTTTTCATTATAAATATTTATGTATTTTTAAATATCTTTTAATAATATTTAATGAAAACCGACCCTCCTTATAATAAACCCTATGAAATAATGAATAGTTTAAAAAAACTCTCAAATCCTATTAAACTAAACTGTACACATCTCTACTAGCTTTAGTAAAAGGCCAAAAGACTATTTCCCACCCAAACTATGTTAAATTCTCAAAGTTTCTCCCGTTAACTTTAAAAATACTATTTACCCACTTATAACCGGTTAAGTTTAATGAAATCCTAACTTCTGAAAATTTAATCTTATTTCCCATCTAAAAGTTTAAAAACTAATATTTTATTCCCTAAGCCAAGTTTGAAAAGATCGCATTCCCCCCTAGGGTTTAGTTTCAAAACCCGTTCACTTTCTCCGGTGTCATCACCAGCTGTCTCTCCCTCCCAACGGTTTTTCTTCCACTGATGGCCCGTCTTAACTCCATCCCAACCCATCCGACACCGACAAACATCATCTGGAAAGAAAAATCATCTTTCTAGATGATGAAGATGAGATCGATCAATCTCGTCTTCATCGTCTAGGAAGATGATCGTCTTTCTAGAGGACGACGAGTCGTCTCATCTTCGTCTGGGAAAACGATGACGATCGCCTTCCCAGATGAGAAAGACGATTTCTCTTTCTAGACAATGTCTCTCGGCGTCGGATGGGTTGAGGTGGAGTTGAGGCGGGCCATCGGTGGAAGAGAAACTGTCGGGAGAGAGAGACGGTCGGTGATGGCGCTAGAAAAAATGAACAGGTTTGGAAACTAAACCCGAGGGGGGAAATGTGATCTTTTCAAACTTGACTTAAGGGAGAAAAGTTAGTTTTTTAAATTTACGGGGGGAAATAGAATCATATTTAAGTTTATTTTTAATATTAAATATAAAATAACGATTTTACCTTTACTGTCGTTAATTTTAACTACTCATGGATAAATATTTGAGATTATCAAAGTTAACAGAGAAAACTTTGAAAATTCGGCATCGTTTGGGTGGGAAATAGTCCTTTGGCCTTAGTAAAACCATAAGGCAAATCTTGGGATAACGTTATCGAGGTCCCACTGTAATGAACCACTTCTTTGGGTAACACTTATACCCGTTCTACGTTAGCTAGTTGCTATGTATAATTATACTCAAATATTGACTTCTGGGAGGACTTTTGATTGCACAGCAATGACAATGCATGTATGAATTTAATTAAACATAAGCACGGAATTGTACAATATACAAATACAATTCTATATCAGGATGATAAAATAGATCATTGACCATTAATTCTTATCAAACCATGACATAATTTGAAAGAATAATCTAACTATGCTGAGTAATGCTATGTGCACTTATAATAACTACTAATTTAAGTATCAACGATGATGTATCATAATATGATTAATTGTTATTTTATTCTTAATTCAAAATTATTTAATCATATATAACATATTACTATTAGTATCCAAATTAACATTTATTATAAGTACACATAGTTTTAATAAATAATGCAGCACAAACCATACCAAACATCCAAGAACTATATGAACCTTGACAAATATAGTAAAACAAATCCACATATCCATGTTTGCATAAATACATATATGCCTACATAGTTAAAAAGTTTAATAAAAGAAAGAAAGAAAGAAAGTACTTGTTTTTTCTTGAAAGTGAGATGCTAAATGCGCCAACATATATTCTTGAGTTGAGTTTGAAACTCCACTCAAGTGTGTTGTGCATGGCAACAACCTTCAGTCAAATATATGAAGATCAATCTTATTCGCTTTGGTAACCACCTCATCTATAAAATACTAGATTGGGTTAAAATTTTGGCACGTTTTCTCAAAATTTATGCCACCAGCTTGTGTTCATGAGATTCTAACGTTGTCTCTAATATAAAAGTGACTAAATGAATCTATTTGCTTTTGAACAAATAGCAAAACATCTTATAATAAAAGTGATTGCAAAAGTTACTTTCAAATCGTGTTTAAAAATGGCTTGCATATGCAAAACAGTCAACAAGAAAGTTGTCACACCTTAGATGATCAAAGGCAAGTGGTGTGTCGAGTTGACACATTAGACTTGACAAAAGGCCTAAGAGTGTCATGGTTGGGCATGCCTAAACAATGTATGGAGAATGTTGCGAGTTGAGGCAACCGAGGATCCAAAGAATGACAGAAGTTGTTTGGGATGTTATTTGATATGTTTGGCAGTGGGCAAAGCCTAACAAAGACATGTGGGTGTTAATTGAGCAAGTATGCAAGAAACCGCATACGTTTACCAAGGGTGCAAGACAATGTGCTAAAACTAAAAATTGAGTCTGCAGTGACTGAGTGTTGTAAGTTGTATTCATTTTTTCTTGATGCAATAAAAGTGTTTAAATTGTTCCTTATACATTGCTTTTATTATTTATTTGATGGGTTTTACATTAATATTGAGAAAAATGGTGCGTTTTTAAGTTTACTGAAAAATCAGTTTGTTCTATATAGTGACATTTGATAGGTTGCGAGAATTGTTGAACCAAGTGTAGGACCTGGCTATATTATGTAAGATAAAATTTTCTTACCCCCATGACAAAAGCCTTGGTAAGTTGCTTGTGTTGTTGATAGAAGATTCTTTCATTCAAATTAGTCAATTGATTTACATAGTAGATTTGTTAAAAGGATTTTAGGGTTAATTTGATATTTGCAAGGATTTTGCATTCATCAACTTCGCTCAAATTGAATATTGTTTTGAAAATTTAGGAATTTAAGCAAACAATTGGGTTGGTTTTACTGCACTGAGTTAGATAACTTGATTTCGATTTGATCTAGTATAAAAAGGTGTATTAATTCAAATTAGTAAAATTATTTATATGTATTATATCATACTATATACTCACTAATATATATCAAATTTTGATTCACCATAAGATATATATCATTTTTCACTTGTTTTGCATAATAGTGTATGATCCGTATTGCATATTATTTAACACTAATAATCATAGTTGAAAAAGGCGAAGGGTCTTGAAGTTTTGGGCTGGGCTATTCCTGGCGTGTATCAATATTATAGTAGGAATTCCCGGCCCGCGGATTTATTCAAGGTCTAGTCGAATAACATCCGCCATACTGCGGCGTCGTTTTGTACATAAATACTATTCATTACCCAACCTTTAAATTCGTAAATTAAACGAAGTCTGAACCGGACACTGCGAAAAATTCGTTTTTTTTTTTTTTTTGGTTGACTGATGTTCTCTCTCCAAGTCCGAACCGATTTTTCCGAGAAACTGATTCTTAGAACAAACACCTATACATGTGGCGGAGATCAGCCTCTTTCATTTTGGACAAGTACCAAACCACTCAAAACGAAGCTGTTCCATCGGATTCAGTCGCTCTCTTGCCTCCACTGCTCTCAGCTTCCACGGCCGTCGCGCTGCAGAACCCTGACTTTGACCGGAACATGTCAATGTCTGCGTACTACCAGACTCCCGCCGCGCACCACGGCGTCGTGAAGAGCGACTGGCTGGCTCAGGCACGGGAGGCAGCCACTACGGCGGTGGGACCTGAAGTTGCCGCAAGTGTAAGAAGTGGGAGGACGTTCAGTGTGATCGAGGAGTTTAATAGTTGGAGGAAGCAGCCGGATTTGGCAGAGGCTGTGGCAGCGATACGTGCGTTGGCGGCTGTCATTAGAAACAGTGAAGCTAATACTATGATGGAGCTTGAAATTGAACTTAAAAAGGCATCTGATTCACTTAAAGTAAGTCACTTTTCTGTTAATTGACTGAATTATCATGATCATGATTTAACTAGGGTTGAATTTATGTAATATAATTAGGTTTCATTCTTTATGGAAAAGATTTTTTTTTTTTCTAAATTAAAGGATGGGATGTGTGTATTCTAATATTCTTTGAGTGAATTTATTTCTCATTTTAAAGGCTTCAATTTTTTTAGTGTTTAGAGTTCAGTTTAGCTAGAATTCTGATATCCATTTGAAAAAACTCTTGGTCTTAAGACACTCCGTTTGTAATGTGCGTAGATATGATATATCTATATGAAGCCCTTGAGAGAAGGCAAGGTACGAACTAGACATTAGAGGCAGGAGGTAATCAATGTGAAGCCAGGTTGCGACTTTCACAATATTGTTTAAAATGGAAATGAAATTATTAATGCAACCATAATTCCATATCAAATGGGCAAAATATTTGTATCATTCTGCATGCATTATCATAAGGATTGTGTTATTGTTAGAATCTCAAGTGTAAGGTATAAGACTTGAATCTCACATTGAAAAATATAGGTTTTTAGTGTGAGATTTATATAACTTTAGACTCTCTAATCTTAATAGCTAGCTTTTGAAATGTGATTTTCTCAAAATTCATATCATTTGGTATAAAAGCCATTACTACTGATATCAGAGTCATCATCACGTCTCCTAGTTGCATTCGTAAGATTTATATTGCAGTGTTAGCCCGGGGCTAGTAGAGAGCTAACGTATAGCCATCCTTCGTGGCCATTGAGGTTGCGAAGTTTGATAATATGGTAAGATCCCGAGTGTAAGATATGAAACTTGGATCTCACGTTGGAAAGTGAGAGCTTCTAGTATGTGATTTATATAGCTGTGGCTCTTTAATTTCAATAACTAGTTTTTAAGGTGTTGTCTTTTCAAGGTTCATATCAGTTATCATAAAAATTTCATATATAAAATGAAGTGCATAGTTTGGGTGCAAGAGAAATTCAATACTTGCTCTCTTGCAAACACGATGGAATAAAATCTTTCTGGTTTTAATGATGGTGCTTTCTTGAGAGCATAGTTGCTCAATGTTCACAAGTTTTGGGATGTTAGATGTCATATATCCTTGAGGTCATCTGTTTGGAATCTCATCACATGATTATTAAAGGCTGTAGGCATTTGTAGAAGCCTCCATATTAGGTGTAGAAAACTTAAATAATATGTAAAATATGATGATATAATACTTGTGGAGATGGGTTGTTTGTACGGTAGTATATGCCGACATTGAGAGATTTGCAAAACTAGGATTTTGCTACATAATATATATGGTATATATGTTAGAATGTTGGATGTATATATTGCTAGTATAAGTGGCATTCCAATAATGATTACTTAAGTTGTGTTTTTGATTTTGTTACATGTCTCTACTCAGTCAATTAGCTGGCTTCTAGGAATCTGATAGGTACCTAGGTGTTAAAATCCACTACTTTCTGATTTCTTCACCTTCACAGCTTCCTTCAAAACTCAACACTTCCTTTCCTCACACAAAACCAACACAACATAACAATATAACAATATAACAACTCAATGTTGATATTGAAATAATACTTTCTATTAATATTTGAATGGAGCAGTTTTAATACACTACGTCAGATCACATATGCCTCAAGACAATCAAAACTCAGCCATTAGAGATGGCAATCATTGGGTTTCCACAGCCTTCGATTATTCTCCACGTATGACACGTGCGCTCTCCCATCTGTGTGGTCCTGCCTCCTGTGGAATTGCCATTTGTTGTGGTCTTATCTCCTACGAATTTTCCATATGTTCTGTTCTTTGGCCGCCACTTGTCTTTGAGCTACTCTTTTCCCTTTGCTTCTTTGTGTGAGAGATGTAGATATGGGTTACCTTGCCTAATGAGAGCCCCCGTGAGAGACACCTTGTCCTCAAGATGGGAATAAGGAGAAAAGCATTTGAACAAAACATAATAGCTCTATGAAGAAATGTTGTCATTTCAATTCCGCTAGGATTGTCATTAGTATTCCGACAAGGATATCCAAAGTAAGGCTGTTTGAATGATTCTCTATCTTGGTTAGTACATTGTTAACAAACTTCATCTTGTTCCCTGTCAAACACCCGATGAAAGATGCGGACTCAAAAAACCTGGCCAAAAATCCCATAACTATTGCAATTGTCCCTAACGTCATGATATTGTAAGGCAAATCAACCTCTATTGGTTGAGGACTGAAAACTGATAATCTCATTTCTAGATCTAAATACTGCTCAGCAAATTTTATAATTGAGCTGGAGATAATGACAACAAGATGTTTATCTGCTTCCAAGGCATCCAAAAAACAAGTTTTTTGATGCTCTTGTGTTTGCCCAACATCAGAAGAAAATATGGTTCCGGTCAAGGATTAGAATTGCACGATAAGCTTTCTAGCATAGACAAGGACGGTCAAGCCAATAGCCTTTTCATGAAATCTTCTGTCTCAATGCTGCATATAAGTTCAAGAGCCACTCAATATGACCACTTGACATTAAAACATCGCGCTATGCTGGACTAGGTTGTACTAAGATACACTCAGTTCTCCTTGATGAAGCACTATCTTGCCTAACTCGAGCTGAAAAAATATTTATACTCATTTTTGTATCACTGGTGTTATACCGACAATTCCAGTTCGAGATTTGAAGCAAGAGATGTAGTGCAGCAGTAAAAGTTTAACTTCAGATACCGTGGCATCAGATTCAATTATTACTCTTGTAACACCAGAAGCGGAATTTTGTGCCCAACAGTAAATGTCTTTGGATAGTCTAGCTCTAATGAGATTTGACACTGCTCATGAAACTTCCTTGGAAGGCCCATTGCACTTGAAGTAGTCAAAGAAAATTCAAATACCAAAGATTCCAGAAAATTATGTCTATTCCATGATTACCATGATAAATAGCATGGTTTACCTGGGTGTCCAACTCCACCACTTTCTGATTCCTTCACAGCTTCCTTCTATAACTCTACACTTGCTTTCCTCACACAAAACCAACGCAACACAGCAATATTGCAATATAACAGCTCAATGCAAATACTGAAATAATACTTTATTAATATTTGAATGGAACAGTTTCAATACACTAGGTCAGATTACAGATGCCACAAGTTAATCAAAACCCAGCCATTACAATGTTTCCAACACAATAACTAGCAGCAAAATCATAGAGTTTTCTTGGCATTTGAGAGGACAGCACTCTCCTTCAATACTTTCAACTCACGTCAATTTTCAGCCTGCTCCCTCTCTTCTCCCTCTACTTTTATGCTCCACAGCCTTCAATTTTTCTCTAGGTATGACACGTGCACTCTCCCATATGTGTGGTCCTGCCTCCTGTGGAATTGCCATATGTTGTCATCCTATCACCTATGAATTTGCCGTATGTTCTTTCCTTTGACTGCCACTTGTCTTTGAGCTACTCTTCTCCCTTTGCTTCATCTTTGTGTGGGAGATGTAGATATTGGTTCTAACAGAATCCTATTACCAAAGTTATTGAATAAAGGAGTTTTAAGTTTTGTGATTCCTTGTTTCCCGTCAAATCATTAATCCTATGTTTGTTCTTTTTGTTCCCAGTCATGGGACACCACTTCTTTTTCTTTGACAGCAGGCTGTGATTTGTTCATGCGATACGTAACCAGAACTTCAGCCTTAGTATATGAGGACTTTAATTCTGCTAAGTCTCGGTTGATTGAATGTGCAGAGAAGTTTGTAGAGATATCTTCTAAGGTAATTTGTGGAATTGTGTCTACTAGTACGAAGCATCGTTTTTGCATTTTCATTCATGCCAAGATTCACACCAAAAGAGAATGGTGTCCCTTGCTGCAGGCACGAAGGATCATTGCAATGCTTAGTCAAGATTTTATATTTGATGGTTGCACTATATTGGTGCATGGCTTCTCCAGAGTTGTTCTAGAAGTACTGAAGACAGCTGCACAAAATAAGAAACTCTTCCGAGTATTTTGCACAGGTTTTGTACATATAATCTAAAAACTTCTTGTATGGATCAATTAAAGTATGCATTACCTGGATTATATGAAATTTAGTAGTATTGGAACTAAGGTATACTTCTTTAGCATTTCATATACAGAGTTTTTGATCTTGTAGTTGTTGATATAACTTTCAAGATTTGATTTAAAGTAAGCATCCCTCTATTTCCACTTAATTTTTCATATTAATGGTAAAAATGAGGTTTGATTTATCAGAAAAGTCTCAAGATGCATCTAGTATATGGTTGATTGGCAACTTTAAGAGTTTCGCTCTCCTGTATTATATTATTCTTTAAAAGCTGTTCTAGATTGAGCAAGTGATAAATACGTGGTCTGATTCACTCTGCTGAGTCATCCTTTCCAGCGGTCTTCGCTGCGATCCCTGCTGCCTTTGTAACAAAATCAGTCCCTCCAGTCACACAACACAATTAAACAACACAGCAATATTATGCAAGAAAGAGCACTTGAATCCAACAAAACACCTTATTATTAAACGTTCAGAAAATCATAGAATGATCCACCAGTCAACAGTCATCCAGGATAAGGGATGTGTCAGATCCTCCTAGGCTGGAGCCCCCATATTCCGGAATTGTCTTGTAAAATTTTGCCTTTCATTTTACTCTCCTTTGCCTTGTTGATTTGCCTATTGTCCATCATCCCCTCTCCAACTACCATGTGTGCCAATCTTTCTTTTCCTTTTATAACTGATTCCATTCCACTACTCAGCAAATTTTCGCTGCTCTCACCCTTTTTCTTCTTTCTTAATAAATGGTCTAGCAGAATGCAAGAGTTCTTATTTTATTTTTATTCGGTTGTTTTGAATTGCTTTAAAATGCAGAGGGAAGGCCAAACAGAACTGGATTACGATTGTCTAATGAGCTGGCTAAACTTGATGTTCCTGTGAAGCTTCTAATTGATTCAGCCGTTGCATATTCTATGGATGAGGTAGATATGGTTTTTGTTGGAGCAGGTGGAGTAGTTGAAAGTGGAGGTATCATTAACATGATGGGCACTTACCAGATTGCATTAGTTGCTCACAGCATGAACAAACCAGTTTATGTTGCCGCAGAGAGCTATAAGGTATACAAAAATTCATTCACTCTGCACTATATATTTAATGCATTGTACAAATAATCACGCATGACTCATTATTTGCTTTTGCAGTTTGCTCGGCTCTATCCATTGGATCAGAAAGACATGGCTCCAGCCTTACACCCCATTGATTTTGGGGTACCCATCCCATCCAAGGTCGAGGTTGAAACATCTGCCCAAGATTATACTCCTCCGCAATATCTCTCCCTTCTCTTCACAGATCTAGGTGTTCTCACTCCATCAGTAGTGAGTGATGAGCTTATTCAGCTCTATTTGTAAATTTATAGTTCCATTCTTGATCGTGTAATGGAAGTTGAATGATTTTTTTTTTTTATCACATGAAATGCCTTTCTTGTGATGATTTAAAGCACTGTGATTCTTTTCTAAGTTTAATAGTCTTTGTGAAAACATGTTTATCCAGAAATAAACTTTTGTATTACGAGTATGTGAAAAAGAGGATTTCTAACAATTCATGTCTGGAGAAACAAGAAAGTAAAACTCAATCGTTGATCATATTCTTCAAATATGCATTATGGTTAAGGTAATTAATTAAGAAGAGAAAATGTATTTTTATTAAATTGTTTTGATTGATTCCATTACAGAAATCCATTTAGTAAGGTCGTGAAATTGGCAACTCAGAATATTTTTCTTTTGGGAAGAAGCTTGTCTCTAAGCTCTGCAACATCAATCTGGTTAAAATAAGTCTCAGGAACCCAGTTGCCGGTCTTTGGATCTCTCATCCAGAACACTTCATTCTTCTCCATAGATGATGCCTCCTTCCTCTTCCCCATTACTACAGACGCTGCTGCTGCTGCCGCTGGCTGCACACTAACTCTCACATTTTCCACGGCTACCGCATATGATCTCTTGCTGCAAACAACAGTAAAATGTAATATAATCAGATCACGGGATGATATTATACATATGCAAGCACATCAATGCATGAATTAAAGAAGACAAAGTGAAGAAGAAGCAAAAGCACCAACCTGATGAGAGGAAGCTTGTTGATGGAGAACTTAGAAGCCATGATTACAGGAGTAAGGGTTTAATGGAAGAGAATATACGTAATATATAAAGAGATTTGAAACTTGAAGAGCTTGAAGAGAGACAGGCTTATATATAGGCAATGAATGAGCAATGCAGAGTTCGCAGGAAAAGCTAGGAGATTAGGATTAACGTCCAATTGCAATCAGTAAACCCTGTTAAGATATTCCTGGGAGCGTAACACGTTTTCAGATTAGACAAGATTTTAGCCTTTCGGTGTAATATATCTATACCTATAGGTGAGAGAGGGGTATAATATCACAAAGATATACCAGGGCAACATGTTATATAATATACAAAAACTCTTTTATATATCAACAAACTTTTTGATGCCCTTACATATTTCTCTCCTATTTAATTCTCAAGATCCTATATTTATAAGTTAAGAAGATGTACAAATCTTACAAGGAATTACATTCCTAATCCTTTTAGGATTGTTATTCCTT
Organism: Mangifera indica; assembly: GCF_011075055.1. Lineage (NCBI taxonomy): Eukaryota > Viridiplantae > Streptophyta > Magnoliopsida > Sapindales > Anacardiaceae > Mangifera > Mangifera indica. The sequence continues at coordinate 10,067,654 of NC_058142.1, read as the reverse complement.
GTATATTTATATATTTATTTAAAATGGGTTTTTTGAAAGAAATATAAACAAAAACTATATATTTGTATATTTATTTAAAAAGATTTTCAGAAAGAAATATAAGCGAAAACTTCATAAGTAAGTAATTCAAAAGAGGAAACGAACCACAATCCTCATTGAATCTCTACCTTGAGAAGCTTTCCACTTAGTGACAAACACGATGAAACGAATACTCCACTTTCAATGCAAAAATAACTATGCCAGAATTTCAGCCAATGCCAAATAATATTTACAAAATGCTATCATATTAGAATCAAAGAATGAGAATCTCCCCACCTAAAATCTTAAAATAATTCACCTCTTGTATCTTCACCTTAGGAATACACATAATTGTTAGAAAATTTGTAGAAGTATAACTAATTTTAAAATCATCAATATCCAAAATGAATCACCATTCATATAAAATACAAAATATTTAATATGGTTCGATAATTTAGATATATATATATATATATATTATATATATATATATATATATATATATATATATATATATATATGCATGAGAGATGAATATATTATTATCATAAAAATATAAAAGTGCAACACACTATATGATTTCTTAAATAAGTAACCAACCAAAAACTTTGCATTAATGTCATTCCATTAAAACGTTAATCTAACAAAAACTTTTTTTATATATTGACAAACTTTGTGAGATTGTCATATTAATTATGTAGAACCATGTTAAATATTACTTGTTTTTATTAGTGATTTATTTAACGTAAGGTTAATCTTAAAATTTGTTATGTGTCTGCAAATTTCTTTTTAAAGACTCTTAATCCTCCAGGATTTACAAATTAAACACCATATTAACCTTATCACTTTGTTCCCTTGAAAAAAATATCTTTTGAATGCATCCATCACTTTCTTCTTTCAACTTTCAATTTGTATTCGGTTTTGTCAAATTATTCTATATTCTTCCTTCGGTTTTGACAATTAATTCATGCCTCCAAACTTTACGTCACTTTTGTTATGTCACCACTCTCTTCTCTATTTATTAAAATCATATATATATATATATATATATATATATATTTTAATTATAATCATAATGATATATTTGTCCCACTTAAGGGTTTTTTTTTTTTTTTCTCAATGAGATAAGTATAATGGCCCCCAAACGCCCCAAAAAAAAAATCTTTCTTATATATATATACATAAAAATATACCTTAAATTTCAAATTTTGTTTGCACTTCTCCGCAGATGTAATTTCCAGGTTCTGCCATTGCATGGAATAACACACTTATGTATTGAGAAAAATGTGAGAAATTAATTTCAAAATCCAATTAATATTATTTGAGTAAGTTTGTGCTTTTTTTGGTGGCATTACGTTAATAATATTCCCTTGATTTTATACCAACTTTTTTTTTTTAAAATTCCTCGCTTTATGTAATATCTTCAAAGAATTTGTCTTCATTGTTTCTTGAAGTCTAATTTTTCTTAATACAAGTAGTCTTGAATTGGATGTAGACTGATTGAGATGAGCATATCCCACTTTGATTATACCAATGTGAACTTTATGAAAAGGCCAAAAGAATATTTCCATCCAAATTTTAATGCAAAGACAATACACACTCATAAGATTTTAAAAACTCAAATATTTATCCATACCCTAACTTTCGTTAGAATTTTCTATTAAAGACAAGGATAAAATCGTTGTTGATCATTAAAACTTAAAAATTTATATTATTTTTCCCTTATTTTGAAAAATTAATAATTTTTTTCATAATTAAGTTTTAAAAAAATCACTTTTCCCCCTTACAGTTTCAAAATCTTTTTTCCATTTTCCAACGACCAACTCCAATCGGGTCATCTTCTTCCTCTGTTGTAGATGATGGACGACAACACCTTATCAACTTTGTCGATCATGAAAGTTCATTGTCCAAAAGTGACAAAGGTTGTGTTGTTGCTTCATCAAAGGTCGTCGCTTCTATTGCTTCGTCAAAGGTTGTCACTTCTAGATAACAAAGTGATGTATATTCAGCCATCTCTCCAATTTCGGCTTCCAAACCTTCATCAACCTTACTTGCCACCCAAGAAGCTAAGGAGAATGAATGTCCAACAATGCACCAACTCAAGGACATCAAACTTTTTCACTTTTGGCTCAAATCCATCTTTAGGTATAGTGTCATTGCATACCTCTAAGGTCCAAGTGAATAATTTGGTCTCGTGTGCCCAAAAGAAATCTTCATGAGAAGATTTACCAAGGTCCAACTATCCAAACATCATTTGAAGCCTAAAGAGTCCATTTTGTGTGTTTAGTTGACTTGTAATAAGACGAGAGATTGGTTGTTTTAGTTAGGAAACATAATTCTTAATGTTAAGGAAAAAACAATTAACCGTTTTTTTCTTTAGCTAATTAATAGGTATATGCTCAATTTAGAATGAAAAGTTTAGCTTAATTCATGCAGTTTTAATTGAATTTTGTCAACTTTTATTGGATCTTGTTGCCACCCTCTTCTATATAAAGGGTGAGCCTTCATTTGTAAAAGCTTTAGCTTGTTATTAAGAAGAAAATGAAATCTTTGTGAAGTACTTTGAAGCTTTCACTTATCCTTCCTTTGTCCAATCCTCTTTGGTGGAGATTGGTGCTAGAAGACCTAAAGGTTGGTGGATCTCTTTCCTTTATGCCTTGGTTTTCATTATTGTGTTCCTTAGAATCCAAATTGCATGCATTTGAAGGGATTTCAATCATATGTTTGCCACTGCATTCTACTTGTATTTTGATTACCTTATTTAATACCAATTGTGTACGTCCGTAGCTTGAAAGAAAGTTCATTGTGTTGTGATTATGATGAAATGAATTGGATATAAAGTTGATTTGGTTGGTTAAATTGCAAGAACAAAAAACTGCACAGACCATATAAATAGTGAAAACAGTTTTTGATTCTTTGGTTTCTTGTTGCATGTCTAGATAAGAATGCACCACAAAGTGTTGTCCTTCATTGATCCTCCTGGATGATGAAACGTCTTCTTTTGACATGTGAATCGCTGTCTTTTGAGCCATGTCCAGCCATTGTCCAACTGCCATCTGTTGAGCCACTGGAGATGAAACAAAGTTTGTGGAGGGTGAAAAAAGTTTGAAAAAGTTTGTGGAGGTAGTTGCAAAAGAAATAAAATTGAAAAGAATGAAACCCTAAAGTGGGAGAAAAGTAAATTTTTTAAGACTTAATTACGAGGGGAAATGAATAGTTTTTCACATTAAAAAGAGAAAATGATATAAATTTTTTGGGTTTTAGAGTTTAGTAACAAAATGATGATTTTATTCTTGTCTCTAACGAAAATTAATCTATAAATAAGAATTTAAAATTTTAAAATATCATATATATATATATATATATATATATATATATATATATATATATAATATTTGTATTGAAACTTGGGTGGGAAATAATCTTTGACCTTATAAAAAAATTTAAATCCTATAGAATTTTGAGCAACCCAAATTGCTATGTCTTTAATATTATTCTGGACTCAAAATTTCATACATGGCCCTTGTCGGCTTCTTATTCGCAGTGCTCTACCTAATTCCAAAAGCTCTATATTCCCACAACCTAAAGCCAATGTTACTTAAAAGGCCAAAGGAATTATTCCCAACCAAGATTTCATGTTTTCCAAAATTATCACACTTTAATTATTAAAAATTCAAATATTTACTTATAAAGAATTAGTTTTAATTATTAAAAATCTAAATATAACTGTTTTACCCTCTATTAAATAAAATAGCCAAAATACCTTTCATTTAAAAAGATTATATTACCCTTTTTCAGGAAAATAACTAGAAAACCCTTCAATTTAAATTATCATATCATTATAATAATTAAGTAATTCAATATAAATTATCAATTTATCTTTTATAATATAAATTACCAATTTATCATTTACCATATAATGACGGAATCAATTTACCCTTTACCCTTTACCATATAATCAATGCATGGAAATGTAATGATATGAAATTCTTGAACTGCAATCAGAAGCTAGAATTATGGAATACATGCATTGAGTAATGTAGAAGTGCAGAAATACGAAATTATGGAAATACACTACCCAATGCTCACATTTTCATAGTTAAGGATATAAATGATTATAAATACACTGCTCAAATTTGGAATTATGAAAATACTTTGCCAAAAATAAATTGCATGTAAAAAAAAAGTAAATAGCAGTACAAAGAATGTAACTGCAACAAGAACTTGGAATTATAGAAACACACAGCCAAAACTAAATAAATAAATAAATAAATACATATATATATATATATATATATATATATATATATATATATATATATATATGTATGTATTCATAGCAACTCCAATTTATTCATTTTTACCCCAAAAATCAACACATTTGAGTAAAAAAAGGTAAT